>NW_028133389.1:0-1289950 GCF_964374135.1 Grampus griseus
CCACCGTGTGATCGGGAAACGTGTTCAAATGTGTCTCAGTTTTCGTCCCCTGGTACTCGGGTGCAACATTCCAGACGCTTTACTAACACTCTCCCCACTTGGAGAGTCAGTGTCTTTAAACTCCTGTTTGGCCCAGTTTGCAATTTCTGCGGAAAATGAACAGGAATAGGGAGAACCAATGAGAGATTAGCTGGAGGTGTCTGGACGGGCAAATTTAACTCTCATTTCCCACCAGGAAGAGGAATTAACCAAAGGCTCAGCGTGCCATGTCAGAACCACACTAGGGCCTGAAGCAATCCTGCGGTGTTGCGGGCAGCTCACAAGAAAGCGAGTTGAAGAAAGGAGCTCCGGGGCCCTGTAATTCACAAACCTGCAGAGTTATAAATGACAGCTATCGTCCAAAAATATATTGAAGTAAGCCTGCCAAGAGGACTTGAAAGCGAGGCAGAATTGCAGGAAACCGATTTCAGGAGGTAGACTGGAATTGCATGTAAAGCATAGGAAAAGAGGCAGAACGTCCACAATGATGCACTTGGCCAAAAAGGGCGTATGCGTTTTTTCCTGAATATATTCAGGAAAAAACGCATACGCCCTTTTTGGCCAACCAAGCAAGCTTGCAAAGAAATCTGCACTACAATGAAGTCTCACTGCCCCCCGGTCAAAAGGGCCATCTGAAAAAAGTGTAAAATCCAGAAAGGGAGGACAGGCCATGGAGAACTGGGAGCCTTCTTATGCTGATGGGCGGGATGTAAATTGCCAACAGCCACTCTGGAGAAGTGTATGGTGTTTCCTGAAACATCTAAAAAACAAAGCAACAGAGCCTAGGGCACTTCCACTTATGGTCCTATAGCTTAGGGAAATTAAAATCAAAAAGACACAGCCACCCCAAAGTTTGGGACGGCTCTGTTTACAAGAACCTCGTATTCGGTACAAGTTCAATATCGCAGAAAGCGAAAAATGGATAAAGAAGTTGTGGTACTTACGTACAATGCAATATCACTCAGCAATGAAATCCATGTCATCAGGCCAGTAGCAGCATAATGAGTGGATTCAGGTACGATGATTCTAAGTGAAATAAGTCACACAGAAAGAGAAACATCATAAGGTATCACTAATACACGGAATGTAAACTTGGCTACACAGGAACTGAATTACAAAACAGAACAGGGTCTCAAATGTAGAAAACCAACTTATGCTTACTTAAGGGGAATGGTGAGTTGGGGTGCTGCATAAAACCAGAGATTGAAATTAGCACAGATACCGTTCCATAAGCCAAATATGTAATAGACAAGAGCTACTCCTTGCTCAACGAAGTGGACTCAACACCCCATATTAAACGCCTAAGAATATACCTGACTAGTAAGAATCTTAAAACCTATGGATTTATATGTCTCCGAAAGAGAATCAAGCGTGTGTACAGCGGCACAAATGCAGCAGTGATAGGATTGGTGAGGTTCGGTGAGCAAATGCAGACCCTTTGAAGTCATATTGCATGGTACCCATTCCATGGGTCTCAAATCTCCAGGTTTAAGGGATTCTTCCTTCAGCTAAAACATGCATGTGGAACCTAGAGTATGATCCACCGTGTGATCGGGAAACGTGTTCAAATGTGTCTCAGTTTTCGTCCCCTGGTACTCGGGTGCAACATTCCAGACGCTTTACTAACACTCTCCCCACTTGGAGAGTCATTGTCTTTAAACTCCTGTTTGGCCCAGTTTGCAATTTCTGCGGAAAATGAACAGGAATAGGGAGAACCAATGAGAGATTAGCTGGAGGTGTCTGGACGGGCAAATTTAACTCTCATTTCCCACCAGGAAGAGGAATTAACCAAAGGCTCAGCGTGCCATGCCGGAACCACACTAGGGCCTGAAGCAATCCTGCGGTGTTGCGGCCAGCTCACAAGAAAGCGAGTTGAAGAAAGGAGCTCCGGGGCCCTGTAATTCACAAACCTGCAGAGTTATAAATGACAGCTATCGTCCAAAAATATATTGAAGTAAGGCTGCCAAGAGGACTTGAAAGCGAGGCAGAATTGCAGGAAACCGATTTCAGGAGGTAGACTGGAATTGCATGTAAAGCATAGGAAAAGAGGCAGAACGTCCACAATGATGCACTTGGCCAAAAAGGGCGTATGCGTTTTTTCCTGAATATATTCAGGAAAAAACGCATACGCCCTTTTTGGCCAACCAAGCAAGCTTGCAAAGAAATCTGCACTACAATGAAGTCTCACTGCCCCCCGGTCAAAAGGGCCATCTGAAAAAAGTGTAAAATCCAGAAAGGGAGGACAGGCCATGGAGAACTGGGAGCCTTCTTATGCTGATGGGCGGGATGTAAATTGCCAACAGCCACTCTGGAGAAGTGTATGGTGTTTCCTGAAACATCTAAAAAACAAAGCAACAGAGCCTAGGGCACTTCCACTTATGGTCCTATAGCTTAGGGAAATTAAAATCAAAAAGACACAGCCACCCCAAAGTTTGGGACGGCTCTGTTTACAAGAACCTCGTATACGGTACAAGTTCAATATCGCAGAAAGCGAAAAATGGATAAAGAAGTTGTGGTACTTACGTACAATGCAATATCACTCAGCAATGAAATCTATGTCATCAGGCCAGTAGCAGCATAATGAGTGGATTCAGGTACGATGATTCTAAGTGAAATAAGTCACACAGAAAAGGAAACATCATAAGGTATCACTAATACACGGAACGTAAACATGGCTACACAGGAACTGAATTACAAAACAGTACAGGGTCTCAAATGTAGAAAACCAACTTATGCTTACTTAAGGGGAATGGTGAGTTGGGGTGCTGCATAAAACCAGAGATTGAAATTAGCACAGATACCGTTCCATAAGCCAAATATGTAATAGACAAGAGCTACTCCTTGCTCAACGAAGTGGACTCAACACCCCATATTAAACGCCTAAGAATATACCTGACTAGTAAGAATCTTAAAACCTATGGATTTATATGTCTCCGAAAGAGAATCAAGCGTGTGTACAGCGGCACAAATGCAGCAGTGATAGGATTGGTGAGGTTCGGTGAGCAAATGCAGACCCTTTGAAGTCATATTGCATGGTACCCATTCCATGGGTCTCAAATCTCCAGGTTTAAGGGATTCTTCCTTCAGCTAAAACATGCATGTGGACCTAGAGTATGATCCACCGTGTGATCGGGAAACGTGTTCAAATGTGTCTCAGTTTTCGTCCCCTGGTACTCGGGTGCAACATTCCAGACGCTTTACTAACACTCTCCCCACTTGGAGAGTCAGTGCCTTTAACCTCCTGTTTGGCCCAGTTTGCAATTTCTGCGGAAAATGAACAGGAATAGGGAGAACCAATGAGAGACTAGCTGGAGGTGTCTGGACGGGCAAATTTAACTCTCATTTCCCACCAGGAAGAGGAATTAACCAAAGGCTCAGCGTGCCATGCCGGAACCACACTAGGGCCTGAAGCAATCCTGCGGTGTTGCGGCCAGCTCACAAGAAAGCGAGTTGAAGAAAGGATCTCCGGGGCCCTGTAATTCACAAACCTGCAGAGTTATAAATGACAGCTATCGTCCAAAAATATATTGAAGTAAGGCTGCCAAGAGGACTTGAAAGCGAGGCAGAATTGCAGGAAACCGATTTCAGGAGGTAGACTGGAATTGCATGTAAAGCATAGGAAAAGAGGCAGAACGTCCACAATGATGCACTTGGCCAAAAAGGGCGTATGCGTTTTTTCCTGAATATATTCAGGAAAAAATGCATACGCACTTTTTGGCCAACCAAGCAAGCTTGCAAAGGAAATCTGCACTACAATGAAGTCTCACTGCCCCCCGGTCAAAAGGGCCATCTGAAAAAAGTGTAAAATCCAGAAAGGGAGGACAGGCCATGGAGAACTGGGAGCCTTCTTATGCTGATGGGCGGGATGTAAATTGCCAACAGCCACTCTGGAGAAGTGTATGGTCTTTCCTGAAATATCTAAAAAACAAAGCAACAGAGCCTAGGGCACTTCCACTTATGGTCCTATAGCTTAGGGAAATTAAAATCAAAAAGACACAGCCACCCCAAAGTTTGGGACGGCTCTGTTTACAAGAACCTCGTATACGGTACAAGTTCAATATCGCAGAAAGCGAAAAATGGATAAAGAAGTTGTGGTACTTACGTACAATGCAATATCACTCAGCAATGAAATCTATGTCATCAGGCCAGTAGCAGCATAATGAGTGGATTCAGGTACGATGATTCTAAGTGAAATAAGTCACACAGAAAAGGAAACATCATAAGGTATCACTAATACACGGAATGTAAACTTGGCTACACAGGAACTGAATTACAAAACAGAACAGGGTCTCAAATGTAGAAAACCAACTTATGCTTGCTTAAGGGGAATGGTGAGTTGGGGTGCTGCATAAAACCAGAGATTGAAATTAGCACAGATACCGTTCCATAAGCCAAATATGTAATAGACAAGAGCTACTCCTTGCTCAACGAAGTGGACTCAACACCCCATATTAAACGCCTAAGAATATACCTGACTAGTAAGAATCTTAAAACCTATGGATTTATATGTCTCCGAAAGAGAATCAAGCGTGTGTACAGCGGCATAAATGCAGCAGTGATAGGATTGGTGAGGTTCGGTGAGCAAATGCAGACCCTTTGAAGTCATATTGCATGGTACCCATTCCATGGGTCTCAAATCTCCAGGTTTAAGGGATTCTTCCTTCAGCTAAAACATGCATGTGGAACCCAGAGTATGATCCACCATGTGATCGGGAAACGTGTTCAAATGTGTCTCAGTTTTCATCCCCTGGTACTCGGGTGCAACATTCCAGACGCTTTACTAACACTCTCCCCACTTGGAGAGTCAGTGTCTTTAAACTCCTGTTTGGCCCAGTTTGCAATTTCTGCGGAAAATGAACAGGAATAGGGAGAACCAATGAGAGATTAGCTGGAGGTGTCTGGAAGGGCAAATTTAACTCTCATTTCCCACCAGGAAGAGGAATTAACCAAAGGCTCAGCGTGCCATGCCGGAACCACACTAGGGCCTGAAGCAATCCTGCGGTGTTGCGGCCAGCTCACCAGAAAGCGAGTTGAAGAAAGGAGCTCCGGGGCCCTGTAATTCACAAACCTGCAGAGTTATAAATGACAGCTATCGTCCAAAAATATATTGAAGTAAGCCTGCCAAGAGGACTTGAAAGCGAGGCAGAATTGCAGGAAACCGATTTCAGGAGGTAGACTGGAATTGCATGTAAAGCATAGGAAAAGAGGCAGAACGTCCACAATGATGCACTTGGCCAAAAAGGGCGTATGCATTTTTTCCTGAATATATTCAGGAAAAAACGCATACGCCCTTTTTGGCCAACCAAGCAAGCTTGCAAAGGAAATCTGCACTACAATGAAGTCTCACTGCCGCCCGGTCAAAAGGGCCATCTGAAAAATGTGTAAAATCCAGAAAGGGAGGACAGGCCATGGAGAACTGGGAGCCTTCTTATGCTGATGGGCGGGATGTAAATTGCCAACAGCCACTCTGGAGAAGTGTATGGTGTTTCCTGAAACATCTAAAAAACAAAGCAACAGAGCCTTGGGCACTTCCACTTATGGTCCTATAGCTTAGGGAAATTAAAATCAAAAAGACACAGCCACCCCAAAGTTTGGGACGGCTCTGTTTACAAGAACCTCGTATACGGTACAAGTTCAATATCGCAGAAAGCGAAAAATGGATAAAGAAGTTGTGGTACTTACGTACAATGCAATATCACTCAGCAATGAAATCTATGTCATCAGGCCAATAGCAGCATAATGAGTGGATTCAGGTACGATGATTCTAAGTGAAATAAGTCACACAGAAAAAGAAACATCATAAGGTATCACTAATACACGGAATGTAAACTTGGCTACACAGGAACTGAATTACAAAACAGAACAGGGTCTCAAATGTAGAAAACCAACTTATGCTTGCTTAAGGCAAATGGTGAGTTGGGGTGCTGCATAAAACCAGAGATTGAAATTAGCACAGATACCGTTCCATAAGTCAAATATGTAATAGACAAGAGCTACTCCTTGCTCAACGAAGTGGACTCAACACCTCATATTAAACGCCTAAGAATATACCTGACTAGTAAGAATCTTAAAACCTATGGATTTATATGTCTCCGAAAGAGAATCAAGCGTGTGTACAGCGGCATAAATGCAGCAGTGATAGGATTGGTGAGGTTCGGTGAGCAAATGCAGACCCTTTGAAGTCATATTGCATGGTACCCATTCCATGGGTCTCAACTCTCCAGGTTTAAGGGATTCTTCCTTCAGCTAAAACATGCATGTGGAACCCAGAGTATGATCCACCGTGTGATCGGGAAACGTGTTCAAATGTGTCTCAGTTTTCGTCCCCTGGTACTCGGGTGCAACATTCCAGACGCTTTACTAACACTCTCCCCACTTGGAGAGTCAGTGCCTTTAAACTCCTGTTTGGTCCAGTTTGCAATTTCTGCGGAAAATGAACAGGAATAGGGAGAACCAATGAGAGACTAGCTGGAGGTGTCTGGACGGGCAAATTTAACTCTCATTTCCCACCAGGAAGAGGAATTAACCAAAGGCTCAGCGTGCCATGCCGGAACCACACTAGGGCCTGAAGCAATCCTGCGGTGTTGCGGCCAGCTCACAAGAAAGCGAGTTGAAGAAAGGAGCTCCGGGGCCCTGTAATTCGCAAACCTGCAGAGTTATAAATGACAGCTTTCATCCAAAAATATATTGAAGTAAGCCTGCCAAGAGGACTTGAAAGCGAGGCAGAATTGCAGGAAACCGATTTCAGGAGGTAGACTGGAATTGCATGTAAAGCATAGGAAAAGAGGCAGAACGTCCACAATGATGCACTTGGCCAAAAAGGGCGTATGCGTTTTTTCCTGAATATATTCAGGAAAAAACGCATACGCCCTTTTTGGCCAACCAAGCAAGCTTGCAAAGAAATCTGCACTACAATGAAGTCTCACTGCCCCCCGGTCAAAAGGGCCATCTGAAAAAAGTGTAAAATCCAGAAAGGGAGGACAGGCCATGGAGAACTGGGAGCCTTCTTATGCTGATGGGCGGGATGTAAATTGCCAACAGCCACTCTGGAGAAGTGTATGGTGTTTCCTGAAACATCTAAAAAACAAAGCAACAGAGCCTAGGGCACTTCCACTTATGGTCCTATAGCTTAGGGAAATTAAAATCAAAAAGACACAGCCACCCCAAAGTTTGGGACGGCTCTGTTTACAAGAACCTCGTATACGGTACAAGTTCAATATCGCAGAAAGCGAAAAATGGATAAAGAAGTTGTGGTACTTACGTACAATGCAATATCACTCAGCAATGAAATCTATGTCATCAGGCCAGTAGCAGCATAATGAGTGGATTCAGGTACGATGATTCTAAGTGAAATAAGTCACACAGAAAAGGAAACATCATAAGGTATCACTAATACACGGAATGTAAACTTGGCTACACAGGAACTGAATTACAAAACAGAACAGGGTCTCAAATGTAGAAAACCAACTTATGCTTGCTTAAGGGGAATGGTGAGTTGGGGTGCTGCATAAAACCAGAGATTGAAATTAGCACAGATACCGTTCCATAAGCCAAATATGTAATAGACAAGAGCTACTCCTTGCTCAACGAAGTGGACTCAACACCCCATATTAAACGCCTAAGAATATACCTGACTAGTAAGAATCTTAAAACCTATGGATTTATATGTCTCCGAAAGAGAATCAAGCGTGTGTACAGCGGCATAAATGCAGCAGTGATAGGATTGGTGAGGTTCGGTGAGCAAATGCAGACCCTTTGAAGTCATATTGCATGGTACCCATTCCATGGGTCTCAAATCTCCAGGTTTAAGGGATTCTTCCTTCAGCTAAAACATGCATGTGGAACCTAGAGTATGATCGACCGTGTGATCGGGAAACGTGTTCAAATGTGTCTCAGTTTTCGTCCCCTGGTACTCGGGTGCAACATTCCAGACGCTTTACTAACACTCTCCCCACTTGGAGAGTCAGTGCCTTTAAACTCCTGTTTGGCCCAGTTTGCAATTTCTGCGGAAAATGAACAGGAATAGGGAGAACCAATGAGAGACTAGCTGGAGGTGTCTGGACGGGCAAATTTAACTCTCATTTCTCACCAGGAAGAGGAATTAACCAAAGGCTCAGCGTGCCATGCCGGAACCACACTAGGGCCTGAAGCAATCCTGCGGTGTTGCGGCCAGCTCAAAAGAAAGCGAGTTGAAGAAAGGAGCTCCGGGGCCCTGTAATTCACAAACCTGCAGAGTTATAAATGACAGCTATCGTCCAAAAATATATTGAAGTAAGCCTGCCAAGAGGACTTGAAAGCGAGGCAGAATTGCAGGAAACCGATTTCAGGAGGTAGACTGGAATTGCATGTAAAGCATAGGAAAAGAGGCAGAACGTCCACAATGATGCAATTGGCCAAAAAGGGCGTATGCGTTTTTTCCTGAATATATTCAGGAAAAAACACATACGCCGTTTTTGGCCAACCAAGCAAGCTTGCAAAGGAAATCTGCATTACAATGAAGTCTCAGTGCCCCCCGGTCAAAAGGGCCATCTAAAAAAAGTGTATAATCCGAGAGGCAGGACAGGCCAATGAGAACTGGGAGCCTTGTTATGCTGATGGGTGTGATGTAAATTGCCAAAAGCCACTCTGGAGAAGTGTATGGTGTTTCCTGAAACATCTAAAAAACAAAGCAACAGAGCCTAGGGCACTTCCACTTATGGTCCTATAGCTTAGGGAAATTAAAATCAAAAAGACACAGCCACGCCAAAGTTTGGGACGGCTCTGTTTACAAGAACCTCGTATACGGTACAAGTTCAATATCGTAGAAAGCGAAAAATGGATAAAGAAGTTGTGGTACTTACGTACAATGCAATATCACTCAGCAATGAAATCTATGTCATCAGGCCAATAGCAGCATAATGAGTGGATTCAGGTACGATGATTCTAAGTGAAATAAGTCACACAGAAAAAGAAACATCCTAAGGTATCACTAATACACGGAATGTAAACTTGGCTACACAGGAACTGAATTACAAAACAGAACAGGGTCTCAAATGTAGAAAACCAACTTATGCTTGCTTAAGCGAAATGGTGAGTTGGGGTGCTGCATAAAACCAGAGATTGAAATTAGCACAGATACCGTTCCATAAGCCAAATATGTAATAGACAAGAGCTACTCCTTGCTCAACGAAGTGGACTCAACACCCCATATTAAACGCCTAAGAATATACCTGACTAGTAAGAATCTTAAAACCTATGGATTTATATGTCTCCGAAAGAGAATCAAGCGTGTGTACAGCGGCATAAATGCAGCAGTGATAGGATTGGTGAGGTTCGGTGAGCAAATGAAAACCCTTTGAAGTCATATTGCATGGTACCCATTCCATGGGTCTCAAATCTCCAGGTTTAAGGGATTCTTCCTTCAGCTAAAACATGCATGTGGAACCTAGAGTATGATCCACCGTGTGATCGGGAAACGTGTTCAAATGTGTCTCAGTTTTCGTCCCCTGGTACTCGGGTGCAACATTCCAGACGCTTTACTAACACTCTCCCCACTTGGAGAGTCAGTGTCTTTAAACTCCTGTTTGGCCCAGTTTGCAATTTCTGCGGAAAATGAACAGGAATAGGGAGAACCAATGAGAGATTAGCTGGAGGTGTCTGGACGGGCAAATTTAACTCTCATTTCCCACCAGGAAGAGGAATTAACCAAAGGCTCAGCGTGCCATGCCGGAACCACACTAGGGCCTGAAGCAATCCTGCGGTGTTGCGGGCAGCTCACAAGAAAGCGAGTTGAAGAAAGGAGCTCCGGGGCCCTGTAATTCACAAACCTGCAGAGTTATAAATGACAGCTATCGTCCAAAAATATATTGAAGTAAGCCTGCCAAGAGGACTTGAAAGCGAGGCAGAATTGCAGGAAACCGATTTCAGGAGGTAGACTGGAATTGCATGTAAAGCATAGGAAAAGAGGCAGAACGTCCACAATGATGCACTTGGTCAAAAAGGGCGTATGCGTTTTTTCCTGAATATATTCAGGAAAAAATGCATACGCACTTTTTGGCCAACCAAGCAAGCTTGCAAAGGAAATCTGCACTACAATGAAGTCTCACTGCCCCCCGGTCAAAAGGGCCATCTGAAAAAAGTGTAAAATCCAGAAAGGGAGGACAGGCCATGGAGAACTGGGAGCCTTCTTATGCTGATGGGCTGGATGTAAATTGCCAACAGCCAATCTGGAGAAGTGTATGGTGTTTCCTGAAACATCTAAAAAACAAAGCAACAGAGCCTAGGGCACTTCCACTTATGGTCCTATAGCTTAGGGAAATTAAAATCAAAAAGACACAGCCACCCCAAAGTTTGGGACGGCTCTGTTTACAAGAACCTCGTATACGGTACAAGTTCAATATCGCAGAAAGCGAAAAATGGATAAAGAAGTTGTGGTACTTACGTACAATGCAATATCACTCAGCAATGAAATCTATGTCATCAGGCCAGTAGCAGCATAATGAGTGGATTCAGGTACGATGATTCTAAGTGAAATAAGTCACACAGAAAAGGAAACATCATAAGGTATCACTAATACACGGAATGTAAACTTGGCTACACAGAAACTGAATTACAAAACAGAACAGGGTCTCAAATGTAGAAAACCAACTTATGCTTGCTTAAGGGGAATGGTGAGTTGGGGTGCTGCATAAAACCAGAGATTGAAATTAGCACAGATACCGTTCCATAAGCCAAATATGTAATAGACAAGAGCTACTCCTTGCTCAACGAAGTGGACTCAACACCCCATATTAAACGCCTAAGAATATACCTGACTAGTAAGAATCTTAAAACCTATGGATTTATATGTCTCCGAAAGAGAATCAAGCGTGTGTACAGCGGCATAAATGCAGCAGTGATAGGATTGGTGAGGTTCGGTGAGCAAATGCAGACCCTTTGAAGTCATATTGCATGGTACCCATTCCATGGGTCTCAAATCTCCAGGTTTAAGGGATTCTTCCTTCAGCTAAAACATGCATGTGGAACCCAGAGTATGATCCACCGTGTGATCGGGAAACGTGTTCAAATGTGTCTCAGTTTTCATCCCCTGGTACTCGGGTGCAACATTCCACACGCTTTACTAACACTCTCCCCACTTGGAGAGTCAGTGTCTTTAAACTCCTGTTTGGCCCAGTTTGCAATTTCTGCGGAAAATGAACAGGAATAGGGAGAACCAATGAGAGATTAGCTGGAGGTGTCTGGAAGGGCAAATTTAACTCTCATTTCCCACCAGGAAGAGGAATTAACCAAAGGCTCAGCGTGCCATGCCGGAACCACACTAGGGCCTGAAGCAATCCTGCGGTGTTGCGGCCAGCTCACCAGAAAGCGAGTTGAAGAAAGGAGCTCCGGGGCCCTGTAATTCACAAACCTGCAGAGTTATAAATGACAGCTATCGTCCAAAAATATATTGAAGTAAGCCTGCCAAGAGGACTTGAAAGCGAGGCAGAATTGCAGGAAACCGATTTCAGGAGGTAGACTGGAATTGCATGTAAAGCATAGGAAAAGAGGCAGAACGTCCACAATGATGCACTTGGCCAAAAAGGGCGTATGCGTTTTTTCCTGAATATATTCAGGAAAAAACGCATACGCCCTTTTTGGCCAATCAAGCAAGCTTGCAAAGGAAATCTGCACTACAATGAAGTCTCACTGCCGCCCGGTCAAAAGGGCCATCTGAAAAAAGTGTAAAATCCAGAAAGGGAGGACAGGCCATGGAGAACTGGGAGCCTTCTTATGCTGATGGGCGGGATGTAAATTGCCAACAGCCACTCTGGAGAAGTGTATGGTGTTTCCTGAAACATCTAAAAAACAAAGCAACAGAGCCTAGGGCACTTCCACTTATGGTCCTATAGCTTAGGGAAATTAAAATCAAAAAGACACAGCCACCCCAAAGTTTGGGACGGCTCTGTTTACAAGAACCTCGTATACGGTACAAGTTCAATATCGCAGAAAGCGAAAAATGGATAAAGAAGTTGTGGTACTTACGTACAATGCAATATCACTCAGCAATGAAATCTATGTCATCAGGCCAATAGCAGCATAATGAGTGGATTCAGGTACGATGATTCTAAGTGAAATAAGTCACACAGAAAAAGAAACATCATAAGGTATCACTAATACACGGAATGTAAACTTGGCTACACAGGAACTGAATTACAAAACAGAACAGGGTCTCAAATGTAGAAAACCAACTTATGCTTGCTTAAGCGAAATGGTGAGTTGGGGTGCTGCATAAAACCAGAGATTGAAATTAGCACAGATACCGTTCCATAAGTCAAATATGTAATAGACAAGAGCTACTCCTTGCTCAACGAAGTGGACTCAACACCTCATATTAAACGCCTAAGAATATACCTGACTAGTAAGAATCTTAAAACCTATGGATTTATATGTCTCCGAAAGAGAATCAAGCGTGTGTACAGCGGCATAAATGCAGCAGTGATAGGATTGGTGAGGTTCGGTGAGCAAATGCAGACCCTTTGAAGTCATATTGCATGGTACCCATTCCATGGGTCTCAACTCTCCAGGTTTAAGGGATTCTTCTTTCAGCTAAAACATGCATGTGGAACCCAGAGTATGATCCACCGTGTGATCGGGAAACGTGTTCAAATGTGTCTCAGTTTTCGTCCCCTGGTACTCGGGTGCAACATTCCAGACGCTTTACTAACACTCTCCCCACTTGGAGAGTCAGTGCCTTTAAACTCCTGTTTGGCCCAGTTTGCAATTTCTGCGGAAAATGAACAGGAATAGGGAGAACCAATGAGAGACTAGCTGGAGGTGTCTGGACGGGCAAATTTAACTCTCATTTCCCACCAGGAAGAGGAATTAACCAAAGGCTCAGCGTGCCATGCCGGAACCACACTAGGGCCTGAAGCAATCCTGCGGTGTTGCGGCCAGCTCACAAGAAAGCGAGTTGAAGAAAGGAGCTCCGGGGCCCTGTAATTCGCAAACCTGCAGAGTTATAAATGAAAGCTATCATCCAAAAATATATTGAAGTAAGCCTGCCAAGAGGACTTGAAAGCGAGGCAGAATTGCAGGAAACCGATTTCAGGAGGTAGACTGGAATTGCATGTAAAGCATAGGAAAAGAGGCAGAACGTCCACAATGATGCACTTGGCCAAAAAGGGCGTATGCGTTTTTTCCTGAATATATTCAGGAAAAAACGCATACGCCCTTTTTGGCCAACCAAGCAAGCTTGCAAAGAAATCTGCACTACAATGAAGTCTCACTGCCCCCCGGTCAAAAGGGCCATCTGAAAAAAGTGTAAAATCCAGAAAGGGAGGACAGGCCATGGAGAACTGGGAGCCATCTTATGCTGATGGGCGGGATGTAAATTGCCAACAGCCACTCTGGAGAAGTGTATGGTGTTTCCTGAAACATCTAAAAAACAAAGCAACAGAGCCTAGGGCACTTCCACTTATGGTCCTATAGCTTAGGGAAATTAAAATCAAAAAGACACAGCCACCCCAAAGTTTGGGACGGCTCTGTTTACAAGAACCTCGTATTCGGTACAAGTTCAATATCGCAGAAAGCGAAAAATGGATAAAGAAGTTGTGGTACTTACGTACAATGCAATATCACTCAGCAATGAAATCTATGTCATCAGGCCAGTAGCAGCATAATGAGTGGATTCAGGTACGATGATTCTAAGTGAAATAAGTCACACAGAAAAAGAAACATCATAAGGTATCACTAATACACGGAATGTAAACTTGGCTACACAGGAACTGAATTACAAAACAGAACAGGTTCTCAAATGTAGAAAACCAACTTATGCTTGCTTAAGGGGAATGGTGAGTTGGGGTGCTGCATAAAACCAGAGATTGAAATTAGCACAGATACCGTTCCATAAGTCAAATATGTAATAGACAAGAGCTACTCCTTGCTCAACGAAGTGGACTCAACACCCCATATTAAACGCCTAAGAATATACCTGACTAGTAAGAATCTTAAAACCTATGGATTTATATGTCTCCGAAAGAGAATCAAGCGTGTGTACAGCGGCATAAATGCAGCAGTGATAGGATTGGTGAGGTTCGGTGAGCAAATGCAGACCCTTTGAAGTCATATTGCATGGTACCCATTCCATGGGTCTCAACTCTCCAGGTTTAAGGGATTCTTCCTTCAGCTAAAACATGCATGTGGAACCCAGAGTATGATCCACCGTGTGATCGGGAAACGTGTTCAAATGTGTCTCAGTTTTCGTCCCCTGGTACTCGGGTGCAACATTCCAGACGCTTTACTAACACTCTCCCCACTTGGAGAGTCAGTGCCTTTAAACTCCTGTTTGGCCCAGTTTGCAATTTCTGCGGAAAATGAACAGGAATAGGGAGAACCAATGAGAGACTAGCTGGAGGTGTCTGAACGGGCAAATTTAACTCTCATTTCCCACCAGGAAGAGGAATTAACCAAAGGCTCAGTGTGCCATGCCGGAACCACACTAGGGCCTGAAGCAATCCTGCGGTGTTGCGGCCAGCTCACAAGAAAGCGAGTTGAAGAATGGAGCTCCGGGGCCCTGTAATTCACAAACCTGCAGAGTTATAAATGAAAGCTATCGTCCAAAAATATATTGAAGTAAGGCTGCCAAGAGGACTTGAAAGCGAGGCAGAATTGCAGGAAACCGATTTCAGGAGGTAGACTGGAATTGCATGTAAAGCATAGGAAAAGAGGCAGAACGTCCACAATGATGCACTTGGCCAAAAAGGGCGTATGCGTTTTTTCCTGAATATATTCAGGAATAAACGCATACGCCCTTTTTGGCCAACCAAGCAAGCTTGCAATGGAAATCTGCACTACAATGAAGTCTCACTGCCCCCCGGTCAAAAGGGCCATCTGAAAAAAGTGTAACATCCAGAAAGGGAGGACAGGCCATGGAGAACTGGGAGCCTTCTTATGCTGATGGGCAGGATGTAAATTGCCAACTGCCACTCTGGAGAAGTGTATGGTGTTTCCTGAAACATCTAAAAAAGAAATCAACAGAGCCTAGGGCACTTCCACTTATGGTCCTATAGCTTAGGGAAATTAAAATCAAAAAGACACAGCCACCCCAAAGTTTGGGACGGCTCTGTTTACAAGAACCTCGTATACGGTACAAGTTCAATATCGCAGAAAGCGAAAAATGGATAAAGAAGTTGTGGTACTTACGTACAATGCAATATCACTCAGCAATGAAATCTATGTCATCAGGCCAGTAGCAGCATAATGAGTGGATTCAGGTACGATGATTCTAAGTGAAATAAGTCACACAGAAAAAGAAACATCATAAGGTTTCACTAATACACGGAATGTAAACTTGGCTACACAGGAACTGAATTACAAAACAGAACAGGGTCTCAAATGTAGAAAACCAACTTATGCTTGCTTAAGGGGAATGGTGAGTTGGGGTGCTGCATAAAACCAGAGATTGAAATTAGCACAGATACCGTTCCATAAGCCAAATATGTAATAGACAAGAGCTACTCCTTGCTCAACGAAGTGGACTCAACACCTCATATTAAACGCCTAAGAATATACCTGACTAGTAAGAATCTTAAAACCTATGGATTTATATGTCTCCGAAAGAGATTCAAGCGTGTGTACAGCGGCATAAATGCAGCAGTGATAGGATTGGTGAGGTTCGGTGAGCAAATGCAGACCCTTTGAAGTCATATTGTATGGTACCCATTCCATGGGTCTCAACTCTCCAGGTTTAAGGGATTCTTCCTTCAGCTAAAACATGCATGTGGAACCTAGAGTATGATCGACCGTGTGATCGGGAAACGTGTTCAAATGTGTCTCAGTTTTCATCCCCTGGTACTCGGGTGCAACATTCCAGACGCTTTACTAACACTCTCCCCACTTGGAGAGTCAGTGCCTTTAAACTCCTGTTTGGCCCAGTTTGCAATTTCTGCGGAAAATGAACAGGAATAGGGAGAACCAATGAGAGACTAGCTGGAGGTGTCTGGACGGGCAAATTTAACTCTCATTTCCCACCAGGAAGAGGAATTAACCAAAGGCTCAGCGTGCCATGCCGGAACCACACTAGGGCCTGAAGCAATCCTGCGGTGTTGCGGCCAGCTCACAAGAAAGCGAGTTGAAGAAAGGAGCTCCGGGGCCCTGTAATTCACAAACCTGCAGAGTTATAAATGACAGCTATCGTCCAAAAATATATTGAAGTAAGCCTGCCAAGAGGACTTGAAAGCGAGGCAGAATTGCAGGAAACCGATTTCAGGAGGTAGACTGGAATTGCATGTAAAGCATAGGAAAAGAGGCAGAACGTCCACAATGATGCACTTGGCCAAAAAGGGCGTATGTGTTTTTTCCTGAATATATTCAGGAAAAAACACATACGCACTTTTTGGCCAACCAAGCAAGGTTGTAAAGGAAATCTGCACTACAATGAACTCTCACTGTCCCCCGGTCAAAAGGGCCATCTGAAAAAATTGTAAAATCCAGAAAGACAGGACAGGCCATGGAGAACTGGGAGCCTTGTTATGCTGATGGGCAGGATGTAAATTGCAAACAGCCACTCTGGAGAAGTGTATGGTGTTTCCTGAAACATCTAAAAAACAAAGCAACAGAGCCTAGGGCACTTCCACTTATGGTCCTATAGCTAAGGGAAATTAAAATCAAAAAGACACAGCCACCCCAAAGTTTGGGACGGCTCTGTTTACAAGAACCTCGTATACGGTACAAGTTCAATATCGCAGAAAGCGAAAAATGGATAAAGAAGTTGTGGTACTTACGTACAATGCAATATCACTCAGCAATGAAATCTATGTCATCAGGCCAGTAGCAGCATAATGAGTGGATTCAGGTACGATGATTCTAAGTGAAATAAGTCACACAGAAAAAGAAACATCATAAGGTATCACTAATACACGAAATGTAAACTTGGCTACACAGGAACTGAATTACAAAACAGAACAGGGTCTCAAATGTAGAAAACCAACTTATGCTTCCTTAAGGGGAATGGTGAGTTGGGGTGCTGCATAAAACCAGAGATTGAAATTAGCACAGATAACGTTCCATAAGCCAAATATGTAATAGACAAGAGCTACTCCTTGCTCAACGAAGTGGACTCAACACCCCATATTAAACGCCTAAGAATATACCTGACTAGTAAGAATCTTAAAACCTATGGATTTATATGTCTCCGAAAGAGAATCAAGCGTGTGTACAGCGGCATAAATGCAGCAGTGATAGGATTGGTGAGGTTTGGTGAGCAAATGCAGACCCTTTGAAGTCATATTGCATGGTACCCATTCCATGGGTCTCAACTCTCCAGGTTTAAGGGATTCTTCCTTCAGCTAAAACATGCATGTGGAACCCAGAGTATGATCCACCGTGTGATCGGGAAACGTGTTCAAATGTGTCTCAGTTTTCGTCCCCTGGTACTCGGGTGCCACATTCCAGACGCTTTACTAACACTCTCCCCACTTGGAGAGTCAGTGCCTTTAACCTCCTGTTTGTCCCAGTTTGCAATTTCTGTGGAAAATAAACAGGAATAGGGAGAACCAATGAGAGACTAGCTGGAGGTGTCTGGACGGGCAAATTTAACTCTCATTTCCCACCAGGAAGAGGAATTAACCAAAGGCTCAGTGTGCCATGCCGGAACCACACTAGGGCCTGAAGCAATCCTGCGGTGTTGCGGCCAGCTCAGAAGAAAGCGAGTTGAAGAAAGGAGCTCAGGGGCCCTGTAATTCACAAACCTGCAGAGTTATAAATGACAGCTATCATCCAAAAATATATTGAAGTAAGGATGCCAAGAGGACTTGAAAGCGGGGCAGAATTGCAGGAAACCGATTTCAGGAGGTAGACTGGAATTGCATGTAAAGCATAGGAAAAGAGGCAGAACGTCCACAATGATGCACTTGGCCAAAAAGGGCGTATGCGTTTTTTCCTGAATATATTCAGGAAAAAACACATACGCCCTTTTTGGCCAACCAAGCAAGCTTGCAAAGGAAATCTGCACTACAATGAAGTCTCACTGCCCCCCGGTCAAAAGGGCCATCTGAAAAAAGTGTAAAATCCAGAAAGGGAGGACAGGCCATGGAGAACTGGGAGCCTTGTTATGCTGATGGGCGGGATGTAAATTGCCAACAGCCACTCTGGAGAAGTGTATGGTGTTTCCTGAAACATCTAAAAAAGAAATCAACAGAGCCTAGGGCACTTCCACTTATGGTCCTATAGCTTAGGGAAATTAAAATCAAAAAGACACAGCCACCCCAAAGTTTGGGACGGCTCTGTTTACAAGAACCTCGTATACGGTACAAGTTCAATATCGCAGAAAGCGAAAAATGGATAAAGAAGTTGTGGTACTTACGTACAATGCAATATCACTCAGCAATGAAATCTATGTCATCAGGCCAGTAGCAGCATAATGAGTGGATTCAGGTACGATGATTCTAAGTGAAATAAGTCACACAGAAAAAGAAACATCATAAGGTTTCACAAATACACGGAATGTAAACTTGGCTACACAGGAACTGAATTACAAAACAGAACAGGGTCTCAAATGTAGAAAACCAACTTATGCTTGCTTAAGGGGAATGGTGAGTTGGGGTGCTGCATAAAACCAGAGATTGAAATTAGCACAGATACCGTTCCATAAGCCAAATATGTAATAGACAAGAGCTACTCCTTGCTCAACGAAGTGGACTCAACACCTCATATTAAACGCCTAAGAATATACCTGACTAGTAAGAATCTTAAAACCTATGGATTTATATGTCTCCGAAAGAGATTCAAGCGTGTGTACAGCGGCATAAATGCAGCAGTGATAGGATTGGTGAGGTTCGGTGAGCAAATGCAGACCCTTTGAAGTCATATTGTATGGTACCCATTCCATGGGTCTCAACTCTCCAGGTTTAAGGGATTCTTCCTTCAGCTAAAACATGCATGTGGAACCTAGAGTATGATCGACCGTGTGATCGGGAAACGTGTTCAAATGTGTCTCAGTTTTCATCCCCTGGTACTCGGGTGCAACATTCCAGACGCTTAACTAACACTCTCCCCACTTGGAGAGTCAGTGCCTTTAAACTCCTGTTTGGCCCAGTTTGCAATTTCTACGGAAAATGAACAGGAATAGGGAGAACCAATGAGAGACTAGCTGGAGGTGTCTGGACGGGCAAATTTAACTCTCATTTCCCACCAGGAAGAGGAATTAACCAAAGGCTCAGCGTGCCATGCCGGAACCACACTAGGGCCTGAAGCAATCCTGCGGTGTTGCGGCCAGCTCACAAGAAAGCGAGTTGAAGAAAGGAGCTCCGGGGCCCTGTAATTCACAAACCTGCAGAGTTATAAATGACAGCTATCGTCCAAAAATATATTGAAGTAAGCCTGCCAAGAGGACTTGAAAGCGAGGCAGAATTGCAGGAAACCGATTTCAGGAGGTAGACTGGAATTGCATGTAAAGCATAGGAAAAGAGGCAGAACGTCCACAATGATGCACTTGGCCAAAAAGGGCGTATGCGTTTTTTCCTGAATATATTCAGGAAAAAACGCATACGCCCTTTTTGGCCAACCAAGCAAGCTTGCAAAGAAATCTGCACTACAATGAAGTCTCACTGCCCCCCGGTCAAAAGGGCCATCTGAAAAAAGTGTAAAATCCAGAAAGGGAGGACAGGCCATGGAGAACTGGGAGCCTTCTTATGCTGATGGGCGGGATGTAAATTGCCAACAGCCACTCGGGAGAAGTGTATGGTGTTTCCTGAAACATCTAAAAAACAAAGCAACAGAGCCTAGGGCACTTCCACTTATGGTCCTATAGCTTAGGGAAATTAAAATCAAAAAGACACAGCCACCCCAAAGTTTGGGACGGCTCTGTTTACAAGAACCTCGTATACGGTACAAGTTCAATATCGCAGAAAGCGAAAAATGGATAAAGAAGTTGTGGTACTTACGTACAATGCAATATCACTCAGCAATGAAATCTATGTCATCAGGCCAGTAGCAGCATAATGAGTGGATTCAGGTACGATGATTCTAAGTGAAATAAGTCACACAGAAAAGGAAACATCATAAGGCATCACTAATACACGGAATGTAAACTTGGCTACACAGGAACTGAATTACAAAACAGAACAGGGTCTCAAATGTAGAAAACCAACTTATGCTTGCTTAAGGGGAATGGTGAGTTGGGGTGCTGCATAAAACCAGAGATTGAAATTAGCACAGATACCGTTCCATAAGCCAAATATGTAATAGACAAGAGCTACTCCTTGCTCAACGAAGTGGACTCAACACCCCATATTAAACGCCTAAGAATATACCTGACTAGTAAGAATCTTAAAACCTATGGATTTATATGTCTCCGAAAGAGAATCAAGCGTGTGTACAGCGGCATAAATGCAGCAGTGATAGGATTGGTGAGGTTCGGTGAGCAAATGCAGACCCTTTGAAGTCATATTGCATGGTACCCATTCCATGGGTCTCAAATCTCCAGGTTTAAGGGATTCTTCCTTCAGCTAAAACATGCATGTGGAACCTAGAGTATGATCCACCGTGTGATCGGGAAACGTGTTCAAATGTGTCTCAGTTTTCGTCCCCTGGTACTCGGGTGCAACATTCCAGACGCTTTACTAACACTCTCCCCACTTGGAGAGTCAGTGTCTTTAAACTCCTGTTTGGCCCAGTTTGCAATTTCTGCGGAAAATGAACAGGAATAGGGAGAACCAATGAGAGATTAGCTGGAGGTGTCTGGACGGGCAAATTTAACTCTCATTTCCCACCAGGAAGAGGAATTAACCAAAGGCTCAGCGTGCCATGTCAGAACCACACTAGGGCCTGAAGCAATCCTGCGGTGTTGCGGGCAGCTCACAAGAAAGCGAGTTGAAGAAAGGAGCTCCGGGGCCCTGTAATTCACAAACCTGCAGAGTTATAAATGACAGCTATCGTCCAAAAATATATTGAAGTAAGCCTGCCAAGAGGACTTGAAAGCGAGGCAGAATTGCAGGAAACCGATTTCAGGAGGTAGACTGGAATTGCATGTAAAGCATAGGAAAAGAGGCAGAACGTCCACAATGATGCACTTGGCCAAAAAGGGCGTATGCGTTTTTTCCTGAATATATTCAGGAAAAAACGCATACGCCCTTTTTGGCCAACCAAGCAAGCTTGCAAAGAAATCTGCACTACAATGAAGTCTCACTGCCCCCCGGTCAAAAGGGCCATCTGAAAAAAGTGTAAAATCCAGAAAGGGAGGACAGGCCATGGAGAACTGGGAGCCTTCTTATGCTGATGGGCGGGATGTAAATTGCCAACAGCCACTCTGGAGAAGTGTATGGTGTTTCCTGAAACATCTAAAAAACAAAGCAACAGAGCCTAGGGCACTTCCACTTATGGTCCTATAGCTTAGGGAAATTAAAATCAAAAAGACACAGCCACCCCAAAGTTTGGGACGGCTCTGTTTACAAGAACCTCGTATTCGGTACAAGTTCAATATCGCAGAAAGCGAAAAATGGATAAAGAAGTTGTGGTACTTACGTACAATGCAATATCACTCAGCAATGAAATCCATGTCATCAGGCCAGTAGCAGCATAATGAGTGGATTCAGGTACGATGATTCTAAGTGAAATAAGTCACACAGAAAGAGAAACATCATAAGGTATCACTAATACACGGAACGTAAACATGTCTACACAGGAACTGAATTACAAAACAGTACAGGGTCTCAAATGTAGAAAACCAACTTATGCTTACTTAAGGGGAATGGTGAGTTGGGGTGCTGCATAAAACCAGAGATTGAAATTAGCACAGATACCGTTCCATAAGCCAAATATGTAATAGACAAGAGCTACTCCTTGCTCAACGAAGTGGACTCAACACCCCATATTAAACGCCTAAGAATATACCTGACTAGTAAGAATCTTAAAACCTATGGATTTATATGTCTCCGAAAGAGAATCAAGCGTGTGTACAGCGGCACAAATGCAGCAGTGATAGGATTGGTGAGGTTCGGTGAGCAAATGCAGACCCTTTGAAGTCATATTGCATGGTACCCATTCCATGGGTCTCAAATCTCCAGGTTTAAGGGATTCTTCCTTCAGCTAAAACATGCATGTGGAACCTAGAGTATGATCCACCGTGTGATCGGGAAACGTGTTCAAATGTGTCTCAGTTTTCGTCCCCTGGTACTCGGGTGCAACATTCCAGACGCTTTACTAACACTCTCCCCACTTGGAGAGTCAGTGCCTTTAACCTCCTGTTTGGCCCAGTTTGCAATTTCTGCGGAAAATGAACAGGAATAGGGACAACCAATGAGAGACTAGCTGGAGGTGTCTGGACGGGCAAATTTAACTCTCATTTCCCACCAGGAAGAGGAATTAACCAAAGGCTCAGCGTGCCATGCCGGAACCACACTAGGGCCTGAAGCAATCCTGCGGTGTTGCGGCCAGCTCACAAGAAAGCGAGTTGAAGAAAGGATCTCCGGGGCCCTGTAATTCACAAACCTGCAGAGTTATAAATGACAGCTATCGTCCAAAAATATATTGAAGTAAGGCTGCCAAGAGGACTTGAAAGCGAGGCAGAATTGCAGGAAACCGATTTCAGGAGGTAGACTGGAATTGCATGTAAAGCATAGGAAAAGAGGCAGAACGTCCACAATGATGCACTTGGCCAAAAAGGGCGTATGCGTTTTTTCCTGAATATATTCAGGAAAAAATGCATACGCACTTTTTGGCCAACCAAGCAAGCTTGCAAAGGAAATCTGCACTACAATGAAGTCTCACTGCCCCCCGGTCAAAAGGGCCATCTGAAAAAAGTGTAAAATCCAGAAAGGGAGGACAGGCCATGGAGAACTGGGAGCCTTCTTATGCTGATGGGCGGGATGTAAATTGCCAACAGCCACTCTGGAGAAGTGTATGGTGTTTCCTGAAATATCTAAAAAACAAAGCAACAGAGCCTAGGGCACTTCCACTTATGGTCCTATAGCTTAGGGAAATTAAAATCAAAAAGACACAGCCACCCCAAAGTTTGGGACGGCTCTGTTTACAAGAACCTCGTATACGGTACAAGTTCAATATCGCAGAAAGCGAAAAATGGATAAAGAAGTTGTGGTACTTACGTACAATGCAATATCACTCAGCAATGAAATCTATGTCATCAGGCCAGTAGCAGCATAATGAGTGGATTCAGGTACGATGATTCTAAGTGAAATAAGTCACACAGAAAAGGAAACATCATAAGGTATCACTAATACACGGAATGTAAACTTGGCTACACAGGAACTGAATTACAAAACAGAACAGGGTCTCAAATGTAGAAAACCAACTTATGCTTGCTTAAGGGGAATGGTGAGTTGGGGTGCTGCATAAAACCAGAGATTGAAATTAGCACAGATACCGTTCCATAAGCCAAATATGTAATAGACAAGAGCTACTCCTTGCTCAACGAAGTGGACTCAACACCCCATATTAAACGCCTAAGAATATACCTGACTAGTAAGAATCTTAAAACCTATGGATTTATATGTCTCCGAAAGAGAATCAAGCGTGTGTACAGCGGCATAAATGCAGCAGTGATAGGATTGGTGAGGTTCGGTGAGCAAATGCAGACCCTTTGAAGTCATATTGCATGGTACCCATTCCATGGGTCTCAAATCTCCAGGTTTAAGGGATTCTTCCTTCAGCTAAAACATGCATGTGGAACCCAGAGTATGATCCACCATGTGATCGGGAAACGTGTTCAAATGTGTCTCAGTTTTCATCCCCTGGTACTCGGGTGCAACATTCCAGACGCTTTACTAACACTCTCCCCACTTGGAGAGTCAGTGTCTTTAAACTCCTGTTTGGCCCAGTTTGCAATTTCTGCGGAAAATGAACAGGAATAGGGAGAACCAATGAGAGATTAGCTGGAGGTGTCTGGAAGGGCAAATTTAACTCTCATTTCCCACCAGGAAGAGGAATTAACCAAAGGCTCAGCGTGCCATGCCGGAACCACACTAGGGCCTGAAGCAATCCTGCGGTGTTGCGGCCAGCTCACCAGAAAGCGAGTTGAAGAAAGGAGCTCCGGGGCCCTGTAATTCACAAACCTGCAGAGTTATAAATGACAGCTATCGTCCAAAAACATATTGAAGTAAGCCTGCCAAGAGGACTTGAAAGCGAGGCAGAATTGCAGGAAACCGATTTCAGGAGGTAGACTGGAATTGCATGTAAAGCATAGGAAAAGAGGCAGAACGTCCACAATGATGCACTTGGCCAAAAAGGGCGTATGCATTTTTTCCTGAATATATTCAGGAAAAAACGCATACGCCCTTTTTGGCCAACCAAGCAAGCTTGCAAAGGAAATCTGCACTACAATGAAGTCTCACTGCCGCCCGGTCAAAAGGGCCATCTGAAAAATGTGTAAAATCCAGAAAGGGAGGACAGGCCATGGAGAACTGGGAGCCTTCTTATGCTGATGGGCGGGATGTAAATTGCCAACAGCCACTCTGGAGAAGTGTATGGTGTTTCCTGAAACATCTAAAAAACAAAGCAACAGAGCCTTGGGCACTTCCACTTATGGTCCTATAGCTTAGGGAAATTAAAATCAAAAAGACACAGCCACCCCAAAGTTTGGGACGGCTCTGTTTACAAGAACCTCGTATACGGTACAAGTTCAATATCGCAGAAAGCGAAAAATGGATAAAGAAGTTGTGGTACTTACGTACAATGCAATATCACTCAGCAATGAAATCTATGTCATCAGGCCAATAGCAGCATAATGAGTGGATTCAGGTACGATGATTCTAAGTGAAATAAGTCACACAGAAAAAGAAACATCATAAGGTATCACTAATACACGGAATGTAAACTTGGCTACACAGGAACTGAATTACAAAACAGAACAGGGTCTCAAATGTAGAAAACCAACTTATGCTTGCTTAAGGCAAATGGTGAGTTGGGGTGCTGCATAAAACCAGAGATTGAAATTAGCACAGATACCGTTCCATAAGTCAAATATGTAATAGACAAGAGCTACTCCTTGCTCAACGAAGTGGACTCAACACCTCATATTAAACGCCTAAGAATATACCTGACTAGTAAGAATCTTAAAACCTATGGATTTATATGTCTCCGAAAGAGAATCAAGCGTGTGTACAGCGGCATAAATGCAGCAGTGATAGGATTGGTGAGGTTCGGTGAGCAAATGCAGACCCTTTGAAGTCATATTGCATGGTACCCATTCCATGGGTCTCAACTCTCCAGGTTTAAGGGATTCTTCCTTCAGCTAAAACATGCATGTGGAACCCAGAGTATGATCCACCGTGTGATCGGGAAACGTGTTCAAATGTGTCTCAGTTTTCGTCCCCTGGTACTCGGGTGCAACATTCCAGACGCTTTACTAACACTCTCCCCACTTGGAGAGTCAGTGCCTTTAAACTCCTGTTTGGTCCAGTTTGCAATTTCTGCGGAAAATGAACAGGAATAGGGAGAACCAATGAGAGACTAGCTGGAGGTGTCTGGACGGGCAAATTTAACTCTCATTTCCCACCAGGAAGAGGAATTAACCAAAGGCTCAGCGTGCCATGCCGGAACCACACTAGGGCCTGAAGCAATCCTGCGGTGTTGCGGCCAGCTCACAAGAAAGCGAGTTGAAGAAAGGAGCTCCGGGGCCCTGTAATTCGCAAACCTGCAGAGTTATAAATGACAGCTTTCATCCAAAAATATATTGAAGTAAGCCTGCCAAGAGGACTTGAAAGCGAGGCAGAATTGCAGGAAACCGATTTCAGGAGGTAGACTGGAATTGCATGTAAAGCATAGGAAAAGAGGCAGAACGTCCACAATGATGCACTTGGCCAAAAAGGGCGTATGCGTTTTTTCCTGAATATATTCAGGAAAAAACGCATACGCCCTTTTTGGCCAACCAAGCAAGCTTGCAAAGAAATCTGCACTACAATGAAGTCTCACTGCCCCCCGGTCAAAAGGGCCATCTGAAAAAAGTGTAAAATCCAGAAAGGGAGGACAGGCCATGGAGAACTGGGAGCCTTCTTATGCTGATGGGCGGGATGTAAATTGCCAACAGCCACTCTGGAGAAGTGTATGGTGTTTCCTGAAACATCTAAAAAACAAAGCAACAGAGCCTAGGGCACTTCCACTTATGGTCCTATAGCTTAGGGAAATTAAAATCAAAAAGACACAGCCACCCCAAAGTTTGGGACGGCTCTGTTTACAAGAACCTCGTATACGGTACAAGTTCAATATCGCAGAAAGCGAAAAATGGATAAAGAAGTTGTGGTACTTACGTACAATGCAATATCACTCAGCAATGAAATCTATGTCATCAGGCCAGTAGCAGCATAATGAGTGGATTCAGGTACGATGATTCTAAGTGAAATAAGTCACACAGAAAAGGAAACATCATAAGGTATCACTAATACACGGAATGTAAACTTGGCTACACAGGAACTGAATTACAAAACAGAACAGGGTCTCAAATGTAGAAAACCAACTTATGCTTGCTTAAGGGGAATGGTGAGTTGGGGTGCTGCATAAAACCAGAGATTGAAATTAGCACAGATACCGTTCCATAAGCCAAATATGTAATAGACAAGAGCTACTCCTTGCTCAACGAAGTGGACTCAACACCCCATATTAAACGCCTAAGAATATACCTGACTAGTAAGAATCTTAAAACCTATGGATTTATATGTCTCCGAAAGAGAATCAAGCGTGTGTACAGCGGCATAAATGCAGCAGTGATAGGATTGGTGAGGTTCGGTGAGCAAATGCAGACCCTTTGAAGTCATATTGCATGGTACCCATTCCATGGGTCTCAAATCTCCAGGTTTAAGGGATTCTTCCTTCAGCTAAAACATGCATGTGGAACCTAGAGTATGATCGACCGTGTGATCGGGAAACGTGTTCAAATGTGTCTCAGTTTTCGTCCCCTGGTACTCGGGTGCAACATTCCAGACGCTTTACTAACACTCTCCCCACTTGGAGAGTCAGTGCCTTTAAACTCCTGTTTGGCCCAGTTTGCAATTTCTGCGGAAAATGAACAGGAATAGGGAGAACCAATGAGAGACTAGCTGGAGGTGTCTGGACGGGCAAATTTAACTCTCATTTCTCACCAGGAAGAGGAATTAACCAAAGGCTCAGCGTGCCATGCCGGAACCACACTAGGGCCTGAAGCAATCCTGCGGTGTTGCGGCCAGCTCAAAAGAAAGCGAGTTGAAGAAAGGAGCTCCGGGGCCCTGTAATTCACAAACCTGCAGAGTTATAAATGACAGCTATCGTCCAAAAATATATTGAAGTAAGCCTGCCAAGAGGACTTGAAAGCGAGGCAGAATTGCAGGAAACCGATTTCAGGAGGTAGACTGGAATTGCATGTAAAGCATAGGAAAAGAGGCAGAACGTCCACAATGATGCAATTGGCCAAAAAGGGCGTATGCGTTTTTTCCTGAATATATTCAGGAAAAAACACATACGCCGTTTTTGGCCAACCAAGCAAGCTTGCAAAGGAAATCTGCATTACAATGAAGTCTCAGTGCCCCCCGGTCAAAAGGGCCATCTAAAAAAAGTGTATAATCCGAGAGGCAGGACAGGCCAATGAGAACTGGGAGCCTTGTTATGCTGATGGGTGTGATGTAAATTGCCAAAAGCCACTCTGGAGAAGTGTATGGTGTTTCCTGAAACATCTAAAAAACAAAGCAACAGAGCCTAGGGCACTTCCACTTATGGTCCTATAGCTTAGGGAAATTAAAATCAAAAAGACACAGCCACGCCAAAGTTTGGGACGGCTCTGTTTACAAGAACCTCGTATACGGTACAAGTTCAATATCGCAGAAAGCGAAAAATGGATAAAGAAGTTGTGGTACTTACGTACAATGCAATATCACTCAGCAATGAAATCTATGTCATCAGGCCAATAGCAGCATAATGAGTGGATTCAGGTACGATGATTCTAAGTGAAATAAGTCACACAGAAAAAGAAACATCCTAAGGTATCACTAATACACGGAATGTAAACTTGGCTACACAGGAACTGAATTACAAAACAGAACAGGGTCTCAAATGTAGAAAACCAACTTATGCTTGCTTAAGCGAAATGGTGAGTTGGGGTGCTGCATAAAACCAGAGATTGAAATTAGCACAGATACCGTTCCATAAGCCAAATATGTAATAGACAAGAGCTACTCCTTGCTCAACGAAGTGGACTCAACACCCCATATTAAACGCCTAAGAATATACCTGACTAGTAAGAATCTTAAAACCTATGGATTTATATGTCTCCGAAAGAGAATCAAGCGTGTGTACAGCGGCATAAATGCAGCAGTGATAGGATTGGTGAGGTTCGGTGAGCAAATGAAAACCCTTTGAAGTCATATTGCATGGTACCCATTCCATGGGTCTCAAATCTCCAGGTTTAAGGGATTCTTCCTTCAGCTAAAACATGCATGTGGAACCTAGAGTATGATCCACCGTGTGATCGGGAAACGTGTTCAAATGTGTCTCAGTTTTCGTCCCCTGGTACTCGGGTGCAACATTCCAGACGCTTTACTAACACTCTCCCCACTTGGAGAGTCAGTGTCTTTAAACTCCTGTTTGGCCCAGTTTGCAATTTCTGCGGAAAATGAACAGGAATAGGGAGAACCAATGAGAGATTAGCTGGAGGTGTCTGGACGGGCAAATTTAACTCTCATTTCCCACCAGGAAGAGGAATTAACCAAAGGCTCAGCGTGCCATGCCGGAACCACACTAGGGCCTGAAGCAATCCTGCGGTGTTGCGGGCAGCTCACAAGAATGCGAGTTGAAGAAAGGAGCTCCGGGGCCCTGTAATTCACAAACCTGCAGAGTTATAAATGACAGCTATCGTCCAAAAATATATTGAAGTAAGCCTGCCAAGAGGACTTGAAAGCGAGGCAGAATTGCAGGAAACCGATTTCAGGAGGTAGACTGGAATTGCATGTAAAGCATAGGAAAAGAGGCAGAACGTCCACAATGATGCACTTGGTCAAAAAGGGCGTATGCGTTTTTTCCTGAATATATTCAGGAAAAAATGCATACGCACTTTTTGGCCAACCAAGCAAGCTTGCAAAGGAAATCTGCACTACAATGAAGTCTCACTGCCCCCCGGTCAAAAGGGCCATCTGAAAAAAGTGTAAAATCCAGAAAGGGAGGACAGGCCATGGAGAACTGGGAGCCTTCTTATGCTGATGGGCTGGATGTAAATTGCCAACAGCCACTCTGGAGAAGTGTATGGTGTTTCCTGAAACATCTAAAAAACAAAGCAACAGAGCCTAGGGCACTTCCACTTATGGTCCTATAGCTTAGGGAAATTAAAATCAAAAAGACACAGCCACCCCAAAGTTTGGGACGGCTCTGTTTACAAGAACCTCGTATACGGTACAAGTTCAATATCGCAGAAAGCGAAAAATGGATAAAGAAGTTGTGGTACTTACGTACAATGCAATATCACTCAGCAATGAAATCTATGTCATCAGGCCAGTAGCAGCATAATGAGTGGATTCAGGTACGATGATTCTAAGTGAAATAAGTCACACAGAAAAGGAAACATCATAAGGTATCACTAATACACGGAATGTAAACTTGGCTACACAGGAACTGAATTACAAAACAGAACAGGGTCTCAAATGTAGAAAACCAACTTATGCTTGCTTAAGGGGAATGGTGAGTTGGGGTGCTGCATAAAACCAGAGATTGAAATTAGCACAGATACCGTTCCATAAGCCAAATATGTAATAGACAAGAGCTACTCCTTGCTCAACGAAGTGGACTCAACACCCCATATTAAACGCCTAAGAATATACCTGACTAGTAAGAATCTTAAAACCTATGGATTTATATGTCTCCGAAAGAGAATCAAGCGTGTGTACAGCGGCATAAATGCAGCAGTGATAGGATTGGTGAGGTTCGGTGAGCAAATGCAGACCCTTTGAAGTCATATTGCATGGTACCCATTCCATGGGTCTCAAATCTCCAGGTTTAAGGGATTCTTCCTTCAGCTAAAACATGCATGTGGAACCCAGAGTATGATCCACCGTGTGATCGGGAAACGTGTTCAAATGTGTCTCAGTTTTCATCCCCTGGTACTCGGGTGCAACATTCCAGACGCTTTACTAACACTCTCCCCACTTGGAGAGTCAGTGTCTTTAAACTCCTGTTTGGCCCAGTTTGCAATTTCTGCGGAAAATGAACAGGAATAGGGAGAACCAATGAGAGATTAGCTGGAGGTGTCTGGAAGGGCAAATTTAACTCTCATTTCCCACCAGGAAGAGGAATTAACCAAAGGCTCAGCGTGCCATGCCGGAACCACACTAGGGCCTGAAGCAATCCTGCGGTGTTGCGGCCAGCTCACCAGAAAGCGAGTTGAAGAAAGGAGCTCCGGGGCCCTGTAATTCACAAACCTGCAGAGTTATAAATGACAGCTATCGTCCAAAAATATATTGAAGTAAGCCTGCCAAGAGGACTTGAAAGCGAGGCAGAATTGCAGGAAACCGATTTCAGGAGGTAGACTGGAATTGCATGTAAAGCATAGGAAAAGAGGCAGAACGTCCACAATGATGCACTTGGCCAAAAAGGGCGTATGCGTTTTTTCCTGAATATATTCAGGAAAAAACGCATACGCCCTTTTTGGCCAATCAAGCAAGCTTGCAAAGGAAATCTGCACTACAATGAAGTCTCACTGCCCCCCGGTCAAAAGGGCCATCTGAAAAAAGTGTAAAATCCAGAAAGGGAGGACAGGCCATGGAGAACTGGGAGCCTTCTTATGCTGATGGGCGGGATGTAAATTGCCAACAGCCACTCTGGAGAAGTGTATGGTGTTTCCTGAAACATCTAAAAAACAAAGCAACAGAGCCTAGGGCACTTCCACTTATGGTCCTATAGCTTAGGGAAATTAAAATCAAAAAGACACAGCCACCCCAAAGTTTGGGACGGCTCTGTTTACAAGAACCTCGTATACGGTACAAGTTCAATATCGCAGAAAGCGAAAAATGGATAAAGAAGTTGTGGTACTTACGTACAATGCAATATCACTCAGCAATGAAATCTATGTCATCAGGCCAATAGCAGCATAATGAGTGGATTCAGGTACGATGATTCTAAGTGAAATAAGTCACACAGAAAAAGAAACATCATAAGGTATCACTAATACACGGAATGTAAACTTGGCTACACAGGAACTGAATTACAAAACAGAACAGGGTCTCAAATGTAGAAAACCAACTTATGCTTGCTTAAGCGAAATGGTGAGTTGGGGTGCTGCATAAAACCAGAGATTGAAATTAGCACAGATACCGTTCCATAAGTCAAATATGTAATAGACAAGAGCTACTCCTTGCTCAACGAAGTGGACTCAACACCTCATATTAAACGCCTAAGAATATACCTGACTAGTAAGAATCTTAAAACCTATGGATTTATATGTCTCCGAAAGAGAATCAAGCGTGTGTACAGCGGCATAAATGCAGCAGTGATAGGATTGGTGAGGTTCGGTGAGCAAATGCAGACCCTTTGAAGTCATATTGCATGGTACCCATTCCATGGGTCTCAACTCTCCAGGTTTAAGGGATTCTTCTTTCAGCTAAAACATGCATGTGGAACCCAGAGTATGATCCACCGTGTGATCGGGAAACGTGTTCAAATGTGTCTCAGTTTTCGTCCCCTGGTACTCGGGTGCAACATTCCAGACGCTTTACTAACACTCTCCCCACTTGGAGAGTCAGTGCCTTTAAACTCCTGTTTGGCCCAGTTTGCAATTTCTGCGGAAAATGAACAGGAATAGGGAGAACCAATGAGAGACTAGCTGGAGGTGTCTGGACGGGCAAATTTAACTCTCATTTCCCACCAGGAAGAGGAATTAACCAAAGGCTCAGCGTGCCATGCCGGAACCACACTAGGGCCTGAAGCAATCCTGCGGTGTTGCGGCCAGCTCACAAGAAAGCGAGTTGAAGAAAGGAGCTCCGGGGCCCTGTAATTCGCAAACCTGCAGAGTTATAAATGAAAGCTATCATCCAAAAATATATTGAAGTAAGCCTGCCAAGAGGACTTGAAAGCGAGGCAGAATTGCAGGAAACCGATTTCAGGAGGTAGACTGGAATTGCATGTAAAGCATAGGAAAAGAGGCAGAACGTCCACAATGATGCACTTGGCCAAAAAGGGCGTATGCGTTTTTTCCTGAATATATTCAGGAAAAAACGCATACGCCCTTTTTGGCCAACCAAGCAAGCTTGCAAAGAAATCTGCACTACAATGAAGTCTCACTGCCCCCCGGTCAAAAGGGCCATCTGAAAAAAGTGTAAAATCCAGAAAGTGAGGACAGGCCATGGAGAACTGGGAGCCATCTTATGCTGATGGGCGGGATGTAAATTGCCAACAGCCACTCTGGAGAAGTGTATGGTGTTTCCTGAAACATCTAAAAAACAAAGCAACAGAGCCTAGGGCACTTCCACTTATGGTCCTATAGCTTAGGGAAATTAAAATCAAAAAGACACAGCCACCCCAAAGTTTGGGACGGCTCTGTTTACAAGAACCTCGTATTCGGTACAAGTTCAATATCGCAGAAAGCGAAAAATGGATAAAGAAGTTGTGGTACTTACGTACAATGCAATATCACTCAGCAATGAAATCTATGTCATCAGGCCAGTAGCAGCATAATGAGTGGATTCAGGTACGATGATTCTAAGTGAAATAAGTCACACAGAAAAAGAAACATCATAAGGTATCACTAATACACGGAATGTAAACTTGGCTACACAGGAACTGAATTACAAAACAGAACAGGTTCTCAAATGTAGAAAACCAACTTATGCTTGCTTAAGGGGAATGGTGAGTTGGGGTGCTGCATAAAACCAGAGATTGAAATTAGCACAGATACCGTTCCATAAGTCAAATATGTAATAGACAAGAGCTACTCCTTGCTCAACGAAGTGGACTCAACACCCCATATTAAACGCCTAAGAATATACCTGACTAGTAAGAATCTTAAAACCTATGGATTTATATGTCTCCGAAAGAGAATCAAGCGTGTGTACAGCGGCATAAATGCAGCAGTGATAGGATTGGTGAGGTTCGGTGAGCAAATGCAGACCCTTTGAAGTCATATTGCATGGTACCCATTCCATGGGTCTCAACTCTCCAGGTTTAAGGGATTCTTCCTTCAGCTAAAACATGCATGTGGAACCCAGAGTATGATCCACCGTGTGATCGGGAAACGTGTTCAAATGTGTCTCAGTTTTCGTCCCCTGGTACTCGGGTGCAACATTCCAGACGCTTTACTAACACTCTCCCCACTTGGAGAGTCAGTGCCTTTAAACTCCTGTTTGGCCCAGTTTGCAATTTCTGCGGAAAATGAACAGGAATAGGGAGAACCAATGAGAGACTAGCTGGAGGTGTCTGAACGGGCAAATTTAACTCTCATTTCCCACCAGGAAGAGGAATTAACCAAAGGCTCAGCGTGCCATGCTGGAACCACACTAGGGCCTGAAGCAATCCTGCGGTGTTGCGGCCAGCTCAAAAGAAAGCGAGTTGAAGAAAGGAGCTCCGGGGCCCTGTAATTCACAAACCTGCAGAGTTATAAATGACAGCTATCGTCCAAAAATATATTGAAGTAAGCCTGCCAAGAGGACTTGAAAGCGAGGCAGAATTGCAGGAAACCGATTTCAGGAGGTAGACTGGAATTGCATGTAAAGCATAGGAAAAGCGGCAGAACGTCCACAATGATGCAATTGGCCAAAAAGGGCGTATGCGTTTTTTCCTGAATATATTCAGGAAAAAACACATACGCCGTTTTTGGCCAACCAAGCAAGCTTGCAAAGGAAATCTGCACTACAATGAAGTCTCACTGCCCCCTGGTCAAAAGGGCCATCTAAAAAAAGTGTATAATCCGAGAGGCAGGACAGGCCAATGAGAACTGGGAGCCTTGTTATGCTCATGGGTGTGATGTAAATTGCCAAAAGCCACTCTGGAGAAGTGTATGGTGTTTCCTGAAACATCTAAAAAACAAAGCAACAGAGCCTAGGGCACTTCCACTTATGGTCCTATAGCTTAGGGAAATTAAAATCAAAAAGACACAGCCACGCCAAAGTTTGGGACTGCTCTGTTTACAAGAAACTCATTTACGGTACAAGTTCAATATCGCAGAAAGCGAAAAATGGATAAAGATGTTGTGGTACTTACGTAAAATGCAATATCACTCAGCAATGAAATCTATGTCATCAGGCCAGTAGCATCATAATGAGTGGATTCAGGTACGATGATTCTAAGTGAAATAAGTCACACAGAAAAAGAAACATCATAAGGTATCAATAATACACGGAATGTAAACTTGGCTACACAGGAACTGAATTACAAAACAGAATAGGGTCTCAAATGTAGAAAACCAACTTATGCTTGCTTAAGCGGAAAGGTGGGTTGGGGTGCTGCATAAAACCAGAGATTGAAATCAGCACAGATACCTTTCCATAAGCCAAATATGAAATAGACAAGAGCTACTCCTTGCTCAACGAAGTGGGCTCAACACCCCATCTTAAATGCCTAAGAATATAACTGACTAGTAAGAATCTTAAAACCTATGGATTTATATGTCTCCGAAAGAGAATCAAGCGTGTGTACAGCGGCATAAATGCAGCAGTGATAGGATTGGTGAGGTTTGGTGAGCAAATGCAGACCCTTTGAAGTCATATTGCATGGTACCCATTCCATGGGTCTCAACTCTCCAGGTTTAAGGGATTCTTCCTTCAGCTAAAACATGCATGTGGAACCCAGAGTATGATCCACCGTGTGATCGGGAAACGTGTTCAAATGTGTCTCAGTTTTCGTCCCCTGGTACTCGGGTGCCACATTCCAGACGCTTTACTAACACTCTCCCCACTTGGAGAGTCAGTGCCTTTAACCTCCTGTTTGTCCCAGTTTGCAATTTCTGTGGAAAATAAACAGGAATAGGGAGAACCAATGAGAGACTAGCTGGAGGTGTCTGGACGGGCAAATTTAACTCTCATTTCCCACCAGGAAGAGGAATTAACCAAAGGCTCAGTGTGCCATGCCGGAACCACACTAGGGCCTGAAGCAATCCTGCGGTGTTGCGGCCAGCTCACAAGAAAGCGAGTTGAAGAATGGAGCTCCGGGGCCCTGTAATTCACAAACCTGCAGAGTTATAAATGAAAGCTATCGTCCAAAAATATATTGAAGTAAGGCTGCCAAGAGGACTTGAAAGCGAGGCAGAATTGCAGGAAACCGATTTCAGGAGGTAGACTGGAATTGCATGTAAAGCATAGGAAAAGAGGCAGAACGTCCACAATGATGCACTTGGCCAAAAAGGGCGTATGCGTTTTTTCCTGAATATATTCAGGAATAAACGCATACGCCCTTTTTGGCCAACCAAGCAAGCTTGCAATGGAAATCTGCACTACAATGAAGTCTCACTGCCCCCCGGTCAAAAGGGCCATCTGAAAAAAGTGTAACATCCAGAAAGGGAGGACAGGCCATGGAGAACTGGGAGCCTTCTTATGCTGATGGGCAGGATGTAAATTGCCAACTGCCACTCTGGAGAAGTGTATGGTGTTTCCTGAAACATCTAAAAAAGAAATCAACAGAGCCTAGGGCACTTCCACTTATGGTCCTATAGCTTAGGGAAATTAAAATCAAAAAGACACAGCCACCCCAAAGTTTGGGACGGCTCTGTTTACAAGAACCTCGTATACGGTACAAGTTCAATATCGCAGAAAGCGAAAAATGGATAAAGAAGTTGTGGTACTTACGTACAATGCAATATCACTCAGCAATGAAATCTATGTCATCAGGCCAGTAGCAGCATAATGAGTGGATTCAGGTACGATGATTCTAAGTGAAATAAGTCACACAGAAAAAGAAACATCATAAGGTTTCACTAATACACGGAATGTAAACTTGGCTACACAGGAACTGAATTACAAAACAGAACAGGGTCTCAAATGTAGAAAACCAACTTATGCTTGCTTAAGGGGAATGGTGAGTTGGGGTGCTGCATAAAACCAGAGATTGAAATTAGCACAGATACCGTTCCATAAGCCAAATATGTAATAGACAAGAGCTACTCCTTGCTCAACGAAGTGGACTCAACACCTCATATTAAACGCCTAAGAATATACCTGACTAGTAAGAATCTTAAAACCTATGGATTTATATGTCTCCGAAAGAGATTCAAGCGTGTGTACAGCGGCATAAATGCAGCAGTGATAGGATTGGTGAGGTTCGGTGAGCAAATGCAGACCCTTTGAAGTCATATTGTATGGTACCCATTCCATGGGTCTCAACTCTCCAGGTTTAAGGGATTCTTCCTTCAGCTAAAACATGCATGTGGAACCTAGAGTATGATCGACCGTGTGATCGGGAAACGTGTTCAAATGTGTCTCAGTTTTCATCCCCTGGTACTCGGGTGCAACATTCCAGACGCTTTACTAACACTCTCCCCACTTGGAGAGTCAGTGCCTTTAAACTCCTGTTTGGCCCAGTTTGCAATTTCTGCGGAAAATGAACAGGAATAGGGAGAACCAATGAGAGACTAGCTGGAGGTGTCTGGACGGGCAAATTTAACTCTCATTTCCCACCAGGAAGAGGAATTAACCAAAGGCTCAGCGTGCCATGCCGGAACCACACTAGGGCCTGAAGCAATCCTGCGGTGTTGCGGCCAGCTCACAAGAAAGCGAGTTGAAGAAAGGAGCTCCGGGGCCCTGTAATTCACAAACCTGCAGAGTTATAAATGACAGCTATCGTCCAAAAATATATTGAAGTAAGCCTGCCAAGAGGACTTGAAAGCGAGGCAGAATTGCAGGAAACCGATTTCAGGAGGTAGACTGGAATTGCATGTAAAGCATAGGAAAAGAGGCAGAACGTCCACAATGATGCACTTGGCCAAAAAGGGCGTATGTGTTTTTTCCTGAATATATTCAGGAAAAAACACATACGCACTTTTTGGCCAACCAAGCAAGGTTGTAAAGGAAATCTGCACTACAATGAACTCTCACTGTCCCCCGGTCAAAAGGGCCATCTGAAAAAATTGTAAAATCCAGAAAGACAGGACAGGCCATGGAGAACTGGGAGCCTTGTTATGCTGATGGGCAGGATGTAAATTGCAAACAGCCACTCTGGAGAAGTGTATGGTGTTTCCTGAAACATCTAAAAAACAAAGCAACAGAGCCTAGGGCACTTCCACTTATGGTCCTATAGCTAAGGGAAATTAAAATCAAAAAGACACAGCCACCCCAAAGTTTGGGACGGCTCTGTTTACAAGAACCTCGTATACGGTACAAGTTCAATATCGCAGAAAGCGAAAAATGGATAAAGAAGTTGTGGTACTTACGTACAATGCAATATCACTCAGCAATGAAATCTATGTCATCAGGCCAGTAGCAGCATAATGAGTGGATTCAGGTACGATGATTCTAAGTGAAATAAGTCACACAGAAAAAGAAACATCATAAGGTATCACTAATACACGAAATGTAAACTTGGCTACACAGGAACTGAATTACAAAACAGAACAGGGTCTCAAATGTAGAAAACCAACTTATGCTTCCTTAAGGGGAATGGTGAGTTGGGGTGCTGCATAAAACCAGAGATTGAAATTAGCACAGATAACGTTCCATAAGCCAAATATGTAATAGACAAGAGCTACTCCTTGCTCAACGAAGTGGACTCAACACCCCATATTAAACGCCTAAGAATATACCTGACTAGTAAGAATCTTAAAACCTATGGATTTATATGTCTCCGAAAGAGAATCAAGCGTGTGTACAGCGGCATAAATGTAGCAGTGATAGGATTGGTGAGGTTCGGTGAGCAAATGCAGACCCTTTGAAGTCATATTGCATGGTACCCATTCCATGGGTCTCAACTCTCCAGGTTTAAGGGATTCTTCCTTCAGCTAAAACATGCATGTGGAACCCAGAGTATGATCCACCGTGTGATCGGGAAACGTGTTCAAATGTGTCTCAGTTTTCGTCCCCTGGTACTCGGGTGCCACATTCCAGACGCTTTACTAACACTCTCCCCACTTGGAGAGTCAGTGCCTTTAACCTCCTGTTTGTCCCAGTTTGCAATTTCTGTGGAAAATAAACAAGAATAGGGAGAACCAATGAGAGACTAGCTGGAGGTGTCTGGACGGGCAAATTTAACTCTCATTTCCCACCAGGAAGAGGAATTAACCAAAGGCTCAGTGTGCCATGCCGGAACCACACTAGGGCCTGAAGCAATCCTGCGGTGTTGCGGCCAGCTCAGAAGAAAGCGAGTTGAAGAAAGGAGCTCAGGGGCCCTGTAATTCACAAACCTGCAGAGTTATAAATGACAGCTATCATCCAAAAATATATTGAAGTAAGGCTGCCAAGAGGACTTGAAAGCGGGGCAGAATTGCAGGAAACCGATTTCAGGAGGTAGACTGGAATTGCATGTAAAGCATAGGAAAAGAGGCAGAACGTCCACAATGATGCACTTGGCCAAAAAGGGCGTATGCGTTTTTTCCTGAATATATTCAGGAAAAAACACATACGCCCTTTTTGGCCAACCAAGCAAGCTTGCAAAGGAAATCTGCACTACAATGAAGTCTCACTGCCCCCCGGTCAAAAGGGCCATCTGAAAAAAGTGTAAAATCCAGAAAGGGAGGACAGGCCATGGAGAACTGGGAGCCTTGTTATGCTGATGGGCGGGATGTAAATTGCCAACAGCCACTCTGGAGAAGTGTATGGTGTTTCCTGAAACATCTAAAAAAGAAATCAACAGAGCCTAGGGCACTTCCACTTATGGTCCTATAGCTTAGGGAAATTAAAATCAAAAAGACACAGCCACCCCAAAGTTTGGGACGGCTCTGTTTACAAGAACCTCGTATACGGTACAAGTTCAATATCGCAGAAAGCGAAAAATGGATAAAGAAGTTGTGGTACTTACGTACAATGCAATATCACTCAGCAATGAAATCTATGTCATCAGGCCAGTAGCAGCATAATGAGTGGATTCAGGTACGATGATTCTAAGTGAAATAAGTCACACAGAAAAAGAAACATCATAAGGTTTCACAAATACACGGAATGTAAACTTGGCTACACAGGAACTGAATTACAAAACAGAACAGGGTCTCAAATGTAGAAAACCAACTTATGCTTGCTTAAGGGGAATGGTGAGTTGGGGTGCTGCATAAAACCAGAGATTGAAATTAGCACAGATACCGTTCCATAAGCCAAATATGTAATAGACAAGAGCTACTCCTTGCTCAACGAAGTGGACTCAACACCTCATATTAAACGCCTAAGAATATACCTGACTAGTAAGAATCTTAAAACCTATGGATTTATATGTCTCCGAAAGAGATTCAAGCGTGTGAACAGCGGCATAAATGCAGCAGTGATAGGATTGGTGAGGTTCGGTGAGCAAATGCAGACCCTTTGAAGTCATATTGTATGGTACCCATTCCATGGGTCTCAACTCTCCAGGTTTAAGGGATTCTTCCTTCAGCTAAAACATGCATGTGGAACCTAGAGTATGATCGACCGTGTGATCGGGAAACGTGTTCAAATGTGTCTCAGTTTTCATCCCCTGGTACTCGGGTGCAACATTCCAGACGCTTTACTAACACTCTCCCCACTTGGAGAGTCAGTGCCTTTAAACTCCTGTTTGGCCCAGTTTGCAATTTCTGCGGAAAATGAACAGGAATAGGGAGAACCAATGAGAGACTAGCTGGAGGTGTCTGGACGGGCAAATTTAACTCTCATTTCCCACCAGGAAGAGGAATTAACCAAAGGCTCAGCGTGCCATGCCGGAACCACACTAGGGCCTGAAGCAATCCTGCGGTGTTGCGGCCAGCTCACAAGAAAGCGAGTTGAAGAAAGGAGCTCCGGGGCCCTGTAATTCACAAACCTGCAGAGTTATAAATGACAGCTATCGTCCAAAAATATATTGAAGTAAGCCTGCCAAGAGGACTTGAAAGCGAGGCAGAATTGCAGGAAACCGATTTCAGGAGGTAGACTGGAATTGCATGTAAAGCATAGGAAAAGAGGCAGAACGTCCACAATGATGCACTTGGCCAAAAAGGGCGTATGTGTTTTTTCCTGAATATATTCAGGAAAAAACACATACGCACTTTTTGGCCAACCAAGCAAGGTTGTAAAGGAAATCTGCACTACAATGAACTCTCACTGTCCCCCGGTCAAAAGGGCCATCTGAAAAAATTGTAAAATCCAGAAAGACAGGACAGGCCATGGAGAACTGGGAGCCTTGTTATGCTGATGGGCAGGATGTAAATTGCAAACAGCCACTCTGGAGAAGTGTATGGTGTTTCCTGAAACATCTAAAAAACAAAGCAACAGAGCCTAGGGCACTTCCACTTATGGTCCTATAGCTAAGGGAAATTAAAATCAAAAAGACACAGCCACCCCAAAGTTTGGGACGGCTCTGTTTACAAGAACCTCGTATACGGTACAAGTTCAATATCGCAGAAAGCGAAAAATGGATAAAGAAGTTGTGGTACTTACGTACAATGCAATATCACTCAGCAATGAAATCTATGTCATCAGGCCAGTAGCAGCATAATGAGTGGATTCAGGTACGATGATTCTAAGTGAAATAAGTCACACAGAAAAAGAAACATCATAAGGTATCACTAATACACGAAATGTAAACTTGGCTACACAGGAACTGAATTACAAAACAGAACAGGGTCTCAAATGTAGAAAACCAACTTATGCTTCCTTAAGGGGAATGGTGAGTTGGGGTGCTGCATAAAACCAGAGATTGAAATTAGCACAGATAACGTTCCATAAGCCAAATATGTAATAGACAAGAGCTACTCCTTGCTCAACGAAGTGGACTCAACACCCCATATTAAACGCCTAAGAATATACCTGACTAGTAAGAATCTTAAAACCTATGGATTTATATGTCTCCGAAAGAGAATCAAGCGTGTGTACAGCGGCATAAATGTAGCAGTGATAGGATTGGTGAGGTTTGGTGAGCAAATGCAGACCCTTTGAAGTCATATTGCATGGTACCCATTCCATGGGTCTCAACTCTCCAGGTTTAAGGGATTCTTCCTTCAGCTAAAACATGCATGTGGAACCCAGAGTATGATCCACCGTGTGATCGGGAAACGTGTTCAAATGTGTCTCAGTTTTCGTCCCCTGGTACTCGGGTGCCACATTCCAGACGCTTTACTAACACTCTCCCCACTTGGAGAGTCAGTGCCTTTAACCTCCTGTTTGTCCCAGTTTGCAATTTCTGTGGAAAATAAACAAGAATAGGGAGAACCAATGAGAGACTAGCTGGAGGTGTCTGGACGGGCAAATTTAACTCTCATTTCCCACCAGGAAGAGGAATTAACCAAAGGCTCAGTGTGCCATGCCGGAACCACACTAGGGCCTGAAGCAATCCTGCGGTGTTGCGGCCAGCTCAGAAGAAAGCGAGTTGAAGAAAGGAGCTCAGGGGCCCTGTAATTCACAAACCTGCAGAGTTATAAATGACAGCTATCATCCAAAAATATATTGAAGTAAGGCTGCCAAGAGGACTTGAAAGCGGGGCAGAATTGCAGGAAACCGATTTCAGGAGGTAGACTGGAATTGCATGTAAAGCATAGGAAAAGAGGCAGAACGTCCACAATGATGCACTTGGCCAAAAAGGGCGTATGCGTTTTTTCCTGAATATATTCAGGAAAAAACACATACGCCCTTTTTGGCCAACCAAGCAAGCTTGCAAAGGAAATCTGCACTACAATGAAGTCTCACTGCCCCCCGGTCAAAAGGGCCATCTGAAAAAAGTGTAAAATCCAGAAAGGGAGGACAGGCCATGGAGAACTGGGAGCCTTGTTATGCTGATGGGCGGGATGTAAATTGCCAACAGCCACTCTGGAGAAGTGTATGGTGTTTCCTGAAACATCTAAAAAAGAAATCAACAGAGCCTAGGGCACTTCCACTTATGGTCCTATAGCTTAGGGAAATTAAAATCAAAAAGACACAGCCACCCCAAAGTTTGGGACGGCTCTGTTTACAAGAACCTCGTATACGGTACAAGTTCAATATCGCAGAAAGCGAAAAATGGATAAAGAAGTTGTGGTACTTACGTACAATGCAATATCACTCAGCAATGAAATCTATGTCATCAGGCCAGTAGCAGCATAATGAGTGGATTCAGGTACGATGATTCTAAGTGAAATAAGTCACACAGAAAAAGAAACATCATAAGGTTTCACAAATACACGGAATGTAAACTTGGCTACACAGGAACTGAATTACAAAACAGAACAGGGTCTCAAATGTAGAAAACCAACTTATGCTTGCTTAAGGGGAATGGTGAGTTGGGGTGCTGCATAAAACCAGAGATTGAAATTAGCACAGATACCGTTCCATAAGCCAAATATGTAATAGACAAGAGCTACTCCTTGCTCAACGAAGTGGACTCAACACCTCATATTAAACGCCTAAGAATATACCTGACTAGTAAGAATCTTAAAACCTATGGATTTATATGTCTCCGAAAGAGATTCAAGCGTGTGTACAGCGGCATAAATGCAGCAGTGATAGGATTGGTGAGGTTCGGTGAGCAAATGCAGACCCTTTGAAGTCATATTGTATGGTACCCATTCCATGGGTCTCAACTCTCCAGGTTTAAGGGATTCTTCCTTCAGCTAAAACATGCATGTGGAACCTAGAGTATGATCGACCGTGTGATCGGGAAACGTGTTCAAATGTGTCTCAGTTTTCATCCCCTGGTACTCGGGTGCAACATTCCAGACGCTTTACTAACACTCTCCCCACTTGGAGAGTCAGTGCCTTTAAACTCCTGTTTGGCCCAGTTTGCAATTTCTGCGGAAAATGAACAGGAATAGGGAGAACCAATGAGAGACTAGCTGGAGGTGTCTGGACGGGCAAATTTAACTCTCATTTCCCACCAGGAAGAGGAATTAACCAAAGGCTCAGCGTGCCATGCCGGAACCACACTAGGGCCTGAAGCAATCCTGCGGTGTTGCGGCCAGCTCACAAGAAAGCGAGTTGAAGAAAGGAGCTCCGGGGCCCTGTAATTCACAAACCTGCAGAGTTATAAATGACAGCTATCGTCCAAAAATATATTGAAGTAAGCCTGCCAAGAGGACTTGAAAGCGAGGCAGAATTGCAGGAAACCGATTTCAGGAGGTAGACTGGAATTGCATGTAAAGCATAGGAAAAGAGGCAGAACGTCCACAATGATGCACTTGGCCAAAAAGGGTGTATGCGTTTTTTCCTGAATATATTCAGGAAAAAACACATACGCACTTTTTGGCCAACCAAGCAAGGTTGCAATGGAAATCTGCACTACAATGAACTCTCACTGTCCCCCGGTCAAAAGGGCCATCTGAAAAAATTGTAAAATCCAGAAAGACAGGACAGGCCATGGAGAACTGGGAGCCTTGTTATGCTGATGGGCGGGATGTAAATTGCAAACAGCCACTCTGGAGAAGTGTATGGTGTTTCCTGAAACATCTAAAAAACAAAGCAACAGAGCCTAGGGCACTTCCACTTATGGTCCTATAGCTAAGGGAAATTAAAATCAAAAAGACACAGCCACCCCAAAGTTTGGGACGGCTCTGTTTACAAGAACCTCGTATACGGTACAAGTTCAATATCGCAGAAAGCGAAAAATGGATAAAGAAGTTGTGGTACTTACGTACAATGCAATATCACTCAGCAATGAAATCTATGTCATCAGGCCAGTAGCAGCATAATGAGTGGATTCAGGTACGATGATTCTAAGTGAAATAAGTCACACAGAAAAAGAAACATCATAAGGTATCACTAATACACGAAATGTAAACTTGGCTACACAGGAACTGAATTACAAAACAGAACAGGGTCTCAAATGTAGAAAACCAACTTATGCTTGCTTAAGGGGAATGGTGAGTTGGGGTGCTGCATAAAACCAGAGATTGAAATTAGCACAGATACCGTTCCATAAGCCAAATATGTAATAGACAAGAGCTACTCCTTGCTCAACGAAGTGGACTCAACACCCCATATTAAACGCCTAAGAATATACCTGACTAGTAAGAATCTTAAAACCTATGGATTTATATGTCTCCGAAAGAGAATCAAGCGTGTGTACAGCGGCATAAATGCAGCAGTGATAGGATTGGTGAGGTTCGGTGAGCAAATGCAGACCCTTTGAAGTCATATTGCATGGTACCCATTCCAAGGGTCTCAACTCTCCAGGTTTAAGGGATTCTTCCTTCAGCTAAAACATGCATGTGGAACCCAGAGTATGATCCACCATGTGATCGAGAAACGTGTTCAAATGTGTCTCAGTTTTCGTCCCCTGGTACTCGGGTGCAACATTCCAGATGCTTTACTAACACTCTCCCCACTTGGAGAGTCAGTGCCTTTAAACTCCTGTTTGGCCCAGTTTGCAATTTCTGCGGAAAATGAACAGGAATAGGGAGAACCAATGAGAGACTAGCTGGAGGTGTCTGGACGGGCAAATTTAACTCTCATTTCCCACCAGGAAGAGGAATTAACCAAAGGCTCAGCGTGCCATGCCGAAACCACACTAGGGCCTGAAGCAATCATGCGGTGTTGCTGCCAGCTCACAAGAAAGCGAGTTGAAGAAAGGAGCTCCAGGGCCCTGTAATTCACAAACCTGCAGAGTTATAAATGACAGCTATCGTCCAAAAACATATTGAAGTAAGCCTGCCAAGAGGACTTGAAAGCGAGGCAGAATTGCAGGAAACCGATTTCAGGAGGTAGACTGGAATTGCATGTAAAGCATAGGAAAAGAGGCAGAACGTCCACAATGATGCACTTGGCCAAAAAGGGCGTATGCGTTTTTTCCTGAATATATTCAGGAAAAAACACATACGCACTTTTTGGCCAACCAAGCAAGGTTGCAATGGAAATCTGCACTACAATGAACTCTCACTGTCCCCCGGTCAAAAGGGCCATCTGAAAAAAGTGTAAAATCCAGAAAGGCAGGACAGGCCATGGAGAACTGGGAGCCTTGTTATGCTGATGGGCGGGATGTAAATTGCAAACAGCCACTCTGGAGAAGTGTATGGTGTTTCCTGAAACATCTAAAAAACAAAGCAACAGAGCCTAGGGCACTTCCACTTATGGTCCTATAGCTAAGGGAAATTAAAATCAAAAAGACACAGCCACCCCAAAGTTTGGGACGGCTCTGTTTACAAGAACCTCGTATACGGTACAAGTTCAATATCGCAGAAAGCGAAAAATGGATAAAGAAGTTGTGGTACTTTCGTACAATGCAATATCACTCAGCAATGAAATCTATGTCATCAGGCCAGTAGCAGCATAATGAGTGGATTCAGGTACGATGATTCTAAGTGAAATAAGTCACACAGAAAAAGAAACATCATAAGGTATCACTAATACACGAAATGTAAACTTGGCTACACAGGAACTGAATTACAAAACAGAACAGGGTCTCAAATGTAGAAAAGCAACTTATGCTTGCTTAAAGGGAATGGTGAGTTGGGGTGCTGCATAAAACCAGAGATTGAAATTAGCACAGATACCGTTCCATAAGCCAAATATGTAATAGACAAGAGCTACTCCTTGCTCAACGAAGTGGACTCAACACCCCATATTAAACGCCTAAGAATATACCTGACTAGTAAGAATCTTAAAACCTATGGATTTATATGTCTCCGAAAGAGATTCAAGCATGTGTACAGCGGCATAAATGCAGCAGTGATAGGATTGGTGAGGTTCGGTGAGCAAATGCAGACCCTTTGAAGTCATATTGCATGGTACCCATTCCATGGGTCTCAACTCTCCAGGTTTAAGGGATTCTTCCTTCAGCTAAAACATGCATGTGGAACCCAGAGTATGATCCACCGTGTGATCGGGAAACGTGTTCAAATGTGTCTCAGTTTTCGTCCCCTGGTACTCGGGTGCAACATTCCAGACGCTTTACTAACACTCTCCCCACTTGGAGAGTCAGTGTCTTTAACCTCCTGTTTGGCCCAGTTTGCAATTTCTGCGGAAAATGAACAGGAATAGGGAGAACCAATGAGAGATTAGCTGGAGGTGTCTGGACGGGCAAATTTAACTCTCATTTCCCACCAGGAAGAGGAATTAACCAAAGGCTCAGCGTGCCATGCCGGAACCACACTAGGGCCTGAAGCAATCCTGCGGTGTTGCGGCCAGCTCACAAGAAAGCGAGTTGAAGAAAGGAGCTCCGGGGCCCTGTAATTCACAAACCTGCAGAGTTATAAATGACAGCTATCGTCCAAAAATATATTGAAGTAAGGCTGCCAAGAGGACTTGAAAGCGAGGCAGAATTGCAGGAAACCGATTTCAGGAGGTAGACTGGAATTGCATGTAAAGCATAGGAAAAGAGGCAGAACGTCCACAATGATGCACTTGGCCAAAAAGGGCGTATGCGTTTTTTCCTGAATATATTCAGGAAAAAACGCATACGCCCTTTTTGGCCAACCAAGCAAGCTTGCAAAGAAATCTGCACTACAATGAAGTCTCACTGCCCCCCGGTCAAAAGGGCCATCTGAAAAAAGTGTAAAATCCAGAAAGGGAGGACAGGCCATGGAGAACTGGGAGCCTTCTTATGCTGATGGGCGGGATGTAAATTGCCAACAGCCACTCTGGAGAAGTGTATGGTGTTTCCTGAAACATCTAAAAAACAAAGCAACAGAGCCTAGGGCACTTCCACTTATGGTCCTATAGCTTAGGGAAATTAAAATCAAAAAGACACAGCCACCCCAAAGTTTGGGACGGCTCTGTTTACAAGAACCTCGTATACGGTACAAGTTCAATATCGCAGAAAGCGAAAAATGGATAAAGAAGTTGTGGTACTTACGTACAATGCAATATCACTCAGCAATGAAATCTATGTCATCAGGCCAGTAGCAGCATAATGAGTGGATTCAGGTACGATGATTCTAAGTGAAATAAGTCACACAGAAAAGGAAACATCATAAGGTATCACTAATACACGGAACGTAAACATGGCTACACAGGAACTGAATTACAAAACAGTACAGGGTCTCAAATGTAGAAAACCAACTTATGCTTACTTAAGGGGAATGGTGAGTTGGGGTGCTGCATAAAACCAGAGATTGAAATTAGCACAGATACCGTTCCATAAGCCAAATATGTAATAGACAAGAGCTACTCCTTGCTCAACGAAGTGGACTCAACACCCCATATTAAACGCCTAAGAATATACCTGACTAGTAAGAATCTTAAAACCTATGGATTTATATGTCTCCGAAAGAGAATCAAGCGTGTGTACAGCGGCACAAATGCAGCAGTGATAGGATTGGTGAGGTTCGGTGAGCAAATGCAGACCCTTTGAAGTCATATTGCATGGTACCCATTCCATGGGTCTCAAATCTCCAGGTTTAAGGGATTCTTCCTTCAGCTAAAACATGCATGTGGACCTAGAGTATGATCCACCGTGTGATCGGGAAACGTGTTCAAATGTGTCTCAGTTTTCGTCCCCTGGTACTCGGGTGCAACATTCCAGACGCTTTACTAACACTCTCCCCACTTGGAGAGTCAGTGCCTTTAACCTCCTGTTTGGCCCAGTTTGCAATTTCTGCGGAAAATGAACAGGAATAGGGAGAACCAATGAGAGACTAGCTGGAGGTGTCTGGACGGGCAAATTTAACTCTCATTTCCCACCAGGAAGAGGAATTAACCAAAGGCTCAGCGTGCCATGCCGGAACCACACTAGGGCCTGAAGCAATCCTGCGGTGTTGCGGCCAGCTCACAAGAAAGCGAGTTGAAGAAAGGATCTCCGGGGCCCTGTAATTCACAAACCTGCAGAGTTATAAATGACAGCTATCGTCCAAAAATATATTGAAGTAAGGCTGCCAAGAGGACTTGAAAGCGAGGCAGAATTGCAGGAAACCGATTTCAGGAGGTAGACTGGAATTGCATGTAAAGCATAGGAAAAGAGGCAGAACGTCCACAATGATGCACTTGGCCAAAAAGGGCGTATGCGTTTTTTCCTGAATATATTCAGGAAAAAATGCATACGCACTTTTTGGCCAACCAAGCAAGCTTGCAAAGGAAATCTGCACTACAATGAAGTCTCACTGCCCCCCGGTCAAAAGGGCCATCTGAAAAAAGTGTAAAATCCAGAAAGGGAGGACAGGCCATGGAGAACTGGGAGCCTTCTTATGCTGATGGGCGGGATGTAAATTGCCAACAGCCACTCTGGAGAAGTGTATGGTCTTTCCTGAAATATCTAAAAAACAAAGCAACAGAGCCTAGGGCACTTCCACTTATGGTCCTATAGCTTAGGGAAATTAAAATCAAAAAGACACAGCCACCCCAAAGTTTGGGACGGCTCTGTTTACAAGAACCTCGTATACGGTACAAGTTCAATATCGCAGAAAGCGAAAAATGGATAAAGAAGTTGTGGTACTTACGTACAATGCAATATCACTCAGCAATGAAATCTATGTCATCAGGCCAGTAGCAGCATAATGAGTGGATTCAGGTACGATGATTCTAAGTGAAATAAGTCACACAGAAAAGGAAACATCATAAGGTATCACTAATACACGGAATGTAAACTTGGCTACACAGGAACTGAATTACAAAACAGAACAGGGTCTCAAATGTAGAAAACCAACTTATGCTTGCTTAAGGGGAATGGTGAGTTGGGGTGCTGCATAAAACCAGAGATTGAAATTAGCACAGATACCGTTCCATAAGCCAAATATGTAATAGACAAGAGCTACTCCTTGCTCAACGAAGTGGACTCAACACCCCATATTAAACGCCTAAGAATATACCTGACTAGTAAGAATCTTAAAACCTATGGATTTATATGTCTCCGAAAGAGAATCAAGCGTGTGTACAGCGGCATAAATGCAGCAGTGATAGGATTGGTGAGGTTCGGTGAGCAAATGCAGACCCTTTGAAGTCATATTGCATGGTACCCATTCCATGGGTCTCAAATCTCCAGGTTTAAGGGATTCTTCCTTCAGCTAAAACATGCATGTGGAACCCAGAGTATGATCCACCATGTGATCGGGAAACGTGTTCAAATGTGTCTCAGTTTTCATCCCCTGGTACTCGGGTGCAACATTCCAGACGCTTTACTAACACTCTCCCCACTTGGAGAGTCAGTGTCTTTAAACTCCTGTTTGGCCCAGTTTGCAATTTCTGCGGAAAATGAACAGGAATAGGGAGAACCAATGAGAGATTAGCTGGAGGTGTCTGGAAGGGCAAATTTAACTCTCATTTCCCACCAGGAAGAGGAATTAACCAAAGGCTCAGCGTGCCATGCCGGAACCACACTAGGGCCTGAAGCAATCCTGCGGTGTTGCGGCCAGCTCACCAGAAAGCGAGTTGAAGAAAGGAGCTCCGGGGCCCTGTAATTCACAAACCTGCAGAGTTATAAATGACAGCTATCGTCCAAAAATATATTGAAGTAAGCCTGCCAAGAGGACTTGAAAGCGAGGCAGAATTGCAGGAAACCAATTTCAGGAGGTAGACTGGAATTGCATGTAAAGCATAGGAAAAGAGGCAGAACGTCCACAATGATGCACTTGGCCAAAAAGGGCGTATGCATTTTTTCCTGAATATATTCAGGAAAAAACGCATACGCCCTTTTTGGCCAACCAAGCAAGCTTGCAAAGGAAATCTGCACTACAATGAAGTCTCACTGCCGCCCGGTCAAAAGGGCCATCTGAAAAATGTGTAAAATCCAGAAAGGGAGGACAGGCCATGGAGAACTGGGAGCCTTCTTATGCTGATGGGCGGGATGTAAATTGCCAACAGCCACTCTGGAGAAGTGTATGGTGTTTCCTGAAACATCTAAAAAACAAAGCAACAGAGCCTTGGGCACTTCCACTTATGGTCCTATAGCTTAGGGAAATTAAAATCAAAAAGACACAGCCACCCCAAAGTTTGGGACGGCTCTGTTTACAAGAACCTCGTATACGGTACAAGTTCAATATCGCAGAAAGCGAAAAATGGATAAAGAAGTTGTGGTACTTACGTACAATGCAATATCACTCAGCAATGAAATCTATGTCATCAGGCCAATAGCAGCATAATGAGTGGATTCAGGTACGATGATTCTAAGTGAAATAAGTCACACAGAAAAAGAAACATCATAAGGTATCACTAATACACGGAATGTAAACTTGGCTACACAGGAACTGAATTACAAAACAGAACAGGGTCTCAAATGTAGAAAACCAACTTATGCTTGCTTAAGGCAAATGGTGAGTTGGGGTGCTGCATAAAACCAGAGATTGAAATTAGCACAGATACCGTTCCATAAGTCAAATATGTAATAGACAAGAGCTACTCCTTGCTCAACGAAGTGGACTCAACACCTCATATTAAACGCCTAAGAATATACCTGACTAGTAAGAATCTTAAAACCTATGGATTTATATGTCTCCGAAAGAGAATCAAGCGTGTGTACAGCGGCATAAATGCAGCAGTGATAGGATTGGTGAGGTTCGGTGAGCAAATGCAGACCCTTTGAAGTCATATTGCATGGTACCCATTCCATGGGTCTCAACTCTCCAGGTTTAAGGGATTCTTCCTTCAGCTAAAACATGCATGTGGAACCCAGAGTATGATCCACCGTGTGATCGGGAAACGTGTTCAAATGTGTCTCAGTTTTCGTCCCCTGGTACTCGGGTGCAACATTCCAGACGCTTTACTAACACTCTCCCCACTTGGAGAGTCAGTGCCTTTAAACTCCTGTTTGGTCCAGTTTGCAATTTCTGCGGAAAATGAACAGGAATAGGGAGAACCAATGAGAGACTAGCTGGAGGTGTCTGGACGGGCAAATTTAACTCTCATTTCCCACCAGGAAGAGGAATTAACCAAAGGCTCAGCGTGCCATGCCGGAACCACACTAGGGCCTGAAGCAATCCTGCGGTGTTGCGGCCAGCTCACAAGAAAGCGAGTTGAAGAAAGGAGCTCCGGGGCCCTGTAATTCGCAAACCTGCAGAGTTATAAATGACAGCTTTCATCCAAAAATATATTGAAGTAAGCCTGCCAAGAGGACTTGAAAGCGAGGCAGAATTGCAGGAAACCGATTTCAGGAGGTAGACTGGAATTGCATGTAAAGCATAGGAAAAGAGGCAGAACGTCCACAATGATGCACTTGGCCAAAAAGGGCGTATGCGTTTTTTCCTGAATATATTCAGGAAAAAACGCATACGCCCTTTTTGGCCAACCAAGCAAGCTTGCAAAGAAATCTGCACTACAATGAAGTCTCACTGCCCCCCGGTCAAAAGGGCCATCTGAAAAAAGTGTAAAATCCAGAAAGGGAGGACAGGCCATGGAGAACTGGGAGCCTTCTTATGCTGATGGGCGGGATGTAAATTGCCAACAGCCACTCTGGAGAAGTGTATGGTGTTTCCTGAAACATCTAAAAAACAAAGCAACAGAGCCTAGGGCACTTCCACTTATGGTCCTATAGCTTAGGGAAATTAAAATCAAAAAGACACAGCCACCCCAAAGTTTGGGACGGCTCTGTTTACAAGAACCTCGTATACGGTACAAGTTCAATATCGCAGAAAGCGAAAAATGGATAAAGAAGTTGTGGTACTTACGTACAATGCAATATCACTCAGCAATGAAATCTATGTCATCAGGCCAGTAGCAGCATAATGAGTGGATTCAGGTACGATGATTCTAAGTGAAATAAGTCACACAGAAAAGGAAACATCATAAGGTATCACTAATACACGGAATGTAAACTTGGCTACACAGGAACTGAATTACAAAACAGAACAGGGTCTCAAATGTAGAAAACCAACTTATGCTTGCTTAAGGGGAATGGTGAGTTGGGGTGCTGCATAAAACCAGAGATTGAAATTAGCACAGATACCGTTCCATAAGCCAAATATGTAATAGACAAGAGCTACTCCTTGCTCAACGAAGTGGACTCAACACCCCATATTAAACGCCTAAGAATATACCTGACTAGTAAGAATCTTAAAACCTATGGATTTATATGTCTCCGAAAGAGAATCAAGCGTGTGTACAGCGGCATAAATGCAGCAGTGATAGGATTGGTGAGGTTCGGTGAGCAAATGCAGACCCTTTGAAGTCATATTGCATGGTACCCATTCCATGGGTCTCAAATCTCCAGGTTTAAGGGATTCTTCCTTCAGCTAAAACATGCATGTGGAACCTAGAGTATGATCGACCGTGTGATCGGGAAACGTGTTCAAATGTGTCTCAGTTTTCGTCCCCTGGTACTCGGGTGCAACATTCCAGACGCTTTACTAACACTCTCCCCACTTGGAGAGTCAGTGCCTTTAAACTCCTGTTTGGCCCAGTTTGCAATTTCTGCGGAAAATGAACAGGAATAGGGAGAACCAATGAGAGACTAGCTGGAGGTGTCTGGACGGGCAAATTTAACTCTCATTTCTCACCAGGAAGAGGAATTAACCAAAGGCTCAGCGTGCCATGCCGGAACCACACTAGGGCCTGAAGCAATCCTGCGGTGTTGCGGCCAGCTCAAAAGAAAGCGAGTTGAAGAAAGGAGCTCCGGGGCCCTGTAATTCACAAACCTGCAGAGTTATAAATGACAGCTATCGTCCAAAAATATATTGAAGTAAGCCTGCCAAGAGGACTTGAAAGCGAGGCAGAATTGCAGGAAACCGATTTCAGGAGGTAGACTGGAATTGCATGTAAAGCATAGGAAAAGAGGCAGAACGTCCACAATGATGCAATTGGCCAAAAAGGGCGTATGCGTTTTTTCCTGAATATATTCAGGAAAAAACACATACGCCGTTTTTGGCCAACCAAGCAAGCTTGCAAAGGAAATCTGCATTACAATGAAGTCTCAGTGCCCCCCGGTCAAAAGGGCCATCTAAAAAAAGTGTATAATCCGAGAGGCAGGACAGGCCAATGAGAACTGGGAGCCTTGTTATGCTGATGGGTGTGATGTAAATTGCCAAAAGCCACTCTGGAGAAGTGTATGGTGTTTCCTGAAACATCTAAAAAACAAAGCAACAGAGCCTAGGGCACTTCCACTTATGGTCCTATAGCTTAGGGAAATTAAAATCAAAAAGACACAGCCACGCCAAAGTTTGGGACGGCTCTGTTTACAAGAACCTCGTATACGGTACAAGTTCAATATCGTAGAAAGCGAAAAATGGATAAAGAAGTTGTGGTACTTACGTACAATGCAATATCACTCAGCAATGAAATCTATGTCATCAGGCCAATAGCAGCATAATGAGTGGATTCAGGTACGATGATTCTAAGTGAAATAAGTCACACAGAAAAAGAAACATCCTAAGGTATCACTAATACACGGAATGTAAACTTGGCTACACAGGAACTGAATTACAAAACAGAACAGGGTCTCAAATGTAGAAAACCAACTTATGCTTGCTTAAGCGAAATGGTGAGTTGGGGTGCTGCATAAAACCAGAGATTGAAATTAGCACAGATACCGTTCCATAAGCCAAATATGTAATAGACAAGAGCTACTCCTTGCTCAACGAAGTGGACTCAACACCCCATATTAAACGCCTAAGAATATACCTGACTAGTAAGAATCTTAAAACCTATGGATTTATATGTCTCCGAAAGAGAATCAAGCGTGTGTACAGCGGCATAAATGCAGCAGTGATAGGATTGGTGAGGTTCGGTGAGCAAATGAAAACCCTTTGAAGTCATATTGCATGGTACCCATTCCATGGGTCTCAAATCTCCAGGTTTAAGGGATTCTTCCTTCAGCTAAAACATGCATGTGGAACCTAGAGTATGATCCACCGTGTGATCGGGAAACGTGTTCAAATGTGTCTCAGTTTTCGTCCCCTGGTACTCGGGTGCAACATTCCAGACGCTTTACTAACACTCTCCCCACTTGGAGAGTCAGTGTCTTTAAACTCCTGTTTGGCCCAGTTTGCAATTTCTGCGGAAAATGAACAGGAATAGGGAGAACCAATGAGAGATTAGCTGGAGGTGTCTGGAAGGGCAAATTTAACTCTCATTTCCCACCAGGAAGAGGAATTAACCAAAGGCTCAGCGTGCCATGCCGGAACCACACTAGGGCCTGAAGCAATCCTGCGGTGTTGCGGGCAGCTCACAAGAAAGCGAGTTGAAGAAAGGAGCTCCGGGGCCCTGTAATTCACAAACCTGCAGAGTTATAAATGACAGCTATCGTCCAAAAATATATTGAAGTAAGCCTGCCAAGAGGACTTGAAAGCGAGGCAGAATTGCAGGAAACCGATTTCAGGAGGTAGACTGGAATTGCATGTAAAGCATAGGAAAAGAGGCAGAACGTCCACAATGATGCACTTGGTCAAAAAGGGCGTATGCGTTTTTTCCTGAATATATTCAGGAAAAAATGCATACGCACTTTTTGGCCAACCAAGCAAGCTTGCAAAGGAAATCTGCACTACAATGAAGTCTCACTGCCCCCCGGTCAAAAGGGCCATCTGAAAAAAGTGTAAAATCCAGAAAGGGAGGACAGGCCATGGAGAACTGGGAGCCTTCTAATGCTGATGGGCTGGATGTAAATTGCCAACAGCCACTCTGGAGAAGTGTATGGTGTTTCCTGAAACATCTAAAAAACAAAGCAACAGAGCCTAGGGCACTTCCACTTATGGTCCTATAGCTTAGGGAAATTAAAATCAAAAAGACACAGCCACCCCAAAGTTTGGGACGGCTCTGTTTACAAGAACCTCGTATACGGTACAAGTTCAATATCGCAGAAAGCGAAAAATGGATAAAGAAGTTGTGGTACTTACGTACAATGCAATATCACTCAGCAATGAAATCTATGTCATCAGGCCAGTAGCAGCATAATGAGTGGATTCAGGTACGATGATTCTAAGTGAAATAAGTCACACAGAAAAGGAAACATCATAAGGTATCACTAATACACGGAATGTAAACTTGGCTACACAGGAACTGAATTACAAAACAGAACAGGGTCTCAAATGTAGAAAACCAACTTATGCTTGCTTAAGGGGAATGGTGAGTTGGGGTGCTGCATAAAACCAGAGATTGAAATTAGCACAGATACCGTTACATAAGCCAAATATGTAATAGACAAGAGCTACTCCTTGCTCAACGAAGTGGACTCAACACCCCATATTAAACGCCTAAGAATATACCTGACTAGTAAGAATCTTAAAACCTATGGATTTATATGTCTCCGAAAGAGAATCAAGCGTGTGTACAGCGGCATAAATGCAGCAGTGATAGGATTGGTGAGGTTCGGTGAGCAAATGCAGACCCTTTGAAGTCATATTGCATGGTACCCATTCCATGGGTCTCAAATCTCCAGGTTTAAGGGATTCTTCCTTCAGCTAAAACATGCATGTGGAACCCAGAGTATGATCCACCGTGTGATCGGGAAACGTGTTCAAATGTGTCTCAGTTTTCATCCCCTGGTACTCGGGTGCAACATTCCACACGCTTTACTAACACTCTCCCCACTTGGAGAGTCAGTGTCTTTAAACTCCTGTTTGGCCCAGTTTGCAATTTCTGCGGAAAATGAACAGGAATAGGGAGAACCAATGAGAGATTAGCTGGAGGTGTCTGGAAGGGCAAATTTAACTCTCATTTCCCACCAGGAAGAGGAATTAACCAAAGGCTCAGCGTGCCATGCCGGAACCACACTAGGGCCTGAAGCAATCCTGCGGTGTTGCGGCCAGCTCACCAGAAAGCGAGTTGAAGAAAGGAGCTCCGGGGCCCTGTAATTCACAAACCTGCAGAGTTATAAATGACAGCTATCGTCCAAAAATATATTGAAGTAAGCCTGCCAAGAGGACTTGAAAGCGAGGCAGAATTGCAGGAAACCGATTTCAGGAGGTAGACTGGAATTGCATGTAAAGCATAGGAAAAGAGGCAGAACGTCCACAATGATGCACTTGGCCAAAAAGGGAGTATGCGTTTTTTCCTGAATATATTCAGGAAAAAACGCATACGCCCTTTTTGGCCAATCAAGCAAGCTTGCAAAGGAAATCTGCACTACAATGAAGTCTCACTGCCGCCCGGTCAAAAGGGCCATCTGAAAAAAGTGTAAAATCCAGAAAGGGAGGACAGGCCATGGAGAACTGGGAGCCTTCTTATGCTGATGGGCGGGATGTAAATTGCCAACAGCCACTCTGGAGAAGTGTATGGTGTTTCCTGAAACATCTAAAAAACAAAGCAACAGAGCCTAGGGCACTTCCACTTATGGTCCTATAGCTTAGGGAAATTAAAATCAAAAAGACACAGCCACCCCAAAGTTTGGGACGGCTCTGTTTACAAGAACCTCGTATACGGTACAAGTTCAATATCGCAGAAAGCGAAAAATGGATAAAGAAGTTGTGGTACTTACGTACAATGCAATATCACTCAGCAATGAAATCTATGTCATCAGGCCAATAGCAGCATAATGAGTGGATTCAGGTACGATGATTCTAAGTGAAATAAGTCACACAGAAAAAGAAACATCATAAGGTATCACTAATACACGGAATGTAAACTTGGCTACACAGGAACTGAATTACAAAACAGAACAGGGTCTCAAATGTAGAAAACCAACTTATGCTTGCTTAAGCGAAATGGTGAGTTGGGGTGCTGCATAAAACCAGAGATTGAAATTAGCACAGATACCGTTCCATAAGTCAAATATGTAATAGACAAGAGCTACTCCTTGCTCAACGAAGTGGACTCAACACCTCATATTAAACGCCTAAGAATATACCTGACTAGTAAGAATCTTAAAACCTATGGATTTATATGTCTCCGAAAGAGAATCAAGCGTGTGTACAGCGGCATAAATGCAGCAGTGATAGGATTGGTGAGGTTCGGTGAGCAAATGCAGACCCTTTGAAGTCATATTGCATGGTACCCATTCCATGGGTCTCAACTCTCCAGGTTTAAGGGATTCTTCTTTCAGCTAAAACATGCATGTGGAACCCAGAGTATGATCCACCGTGTGATCGGGAAACGTGTTCAAATGTGTCTCAGTTTTCGTCCCCTGGTACTCGGGTGCAACATTCCAGACGCTTTACTAACACTCTCCCCACTTGGAGAGTCAGTGCCTTTAAACTCCTGTTTGGCCCAGTTTGCAATTTCTGCGGAAAATGAACAGGAATAGGGAGAACCAATGAGAGACTAGCTGGAGGTGTCTGGACGGGCAAATTTAACTCTCATTTCCCACCAGGAAGAGGAATTAACCAAAGGCTCAGCGTGCCATGCCGGAACCACACTAGGGCCTGAAGCAATCCTGCGGTGTTGCGGCCAGCTCACAAGAAAGCGAGTTGAAGAAAGGAGCTCCGGGGCCCTGTAATTCGCAAACCTGCAGAGTTATAAATGAAAGCTATCATCCAAAAATATATTGAAGTAAGCCTGCCAAGAGGACTTGAAAGCGAGGCAGAATTGCAGGAAACCGATTTCAGGAGGTAGACTGGAATTGCATGTAAAGCATAGGAAAAGAGGCAGAACGTCCACAATGATGCACTTGGCCAAAAAGGGCGTATGCGTTTTTTCCTGAATATATTCAGGAAAAAACGCATACGCCCTTTTTGGCCAACCAAGCAAGCTTGCAAAGAAATCTGCACTACAATGAAGTCTCACTGCCCCCCGGTCAAAAGGGCCATCTGAAAAAAGTGTAAAATCCAGAAAGGGAGGACAGGCCATGGAGAACTGGGAGCCATCTTATGCTGATGGGCGGGATGTAAATTGCCAACAGCCACTCTGGAGAAGTGTATGGTGTTTCCTGAAACATCTAAAAAACAAAGCAACAGAGCCTAGGGCACTTCCACTTATGGTCCTATAGCTTAGGGAAATTAAAATCAAAAAGACACAGCCACCCCAAAGTTTGGGACGGCTCTGTTTACAAGAACCTCGTATTCGGTACAAGTTCAATATCGCAGAAAGCGAAAAATGGATAAAGAAGTTGTGGTACTTACGTACAATGCAATATCACTCAGCAATGAAATCTATGTCATCAGGCCAGTAGCAGCATAATGAGTGGATTCAGGTACGATGATTCTAAGTGAAATAAGTCACACAGAAAAAGAAACATCATAAGGTATCACTAATACACGGAATGTAAACTTGGCTACACAGGAACTGAATTACAAAACAGAACAGGTTCTCAAATGTAGAAAACCAACTTATGCTTGCTTAAGGGGAATGGTGAGTTGGGGTGCTGCATAAAACCAGAGATTGAAATTAGCACAGATACCGTTCCATAAGTCAAATATGTAATAGACAAGAGCTACTCCTTGCTCAACGAAGTGGACTCAACACCCCATATTAAACGCCTAAGAATATACCTGACTAGTAAGAATCTTAAAACCTATGGATTTATATGTCTCCGAAAGAGAATCAAGCGTGTGTACAGCGGCATAAATGCAGCAGTGATAGGATTGGTGAGGTTCGGTGAGCAAATGCAGACCCTTTGAAGTCATATTGCATGGTACCCATTCCATGGGTCTCAACTCTCCAGGTTTAAGGGATTCTTCCTTCAGCTAAAACATGCATGTGGAACCCAGAGTATGATCCACCGTGTGATCGGGAAACGTGTTCAAATGTGTCTCAGTTTTCGTCCCCTGGTACTCGGGTGCAACATTCCAGACGCTTTACTAACACTCTCCCCACTTGGAGAGTCAGTGCCTTTAAACTCCTGTTTGGCCCAGTTTGCAATTTCTGCGGAAAATGAACAGGAATAGGGAGAACCAATGAGAGACTAGCTGGAGGTGTCTGAACGGGCAAATTTAACTCTCATTTCCCACCAGGAAGAGGAATTAACCAAAGGCTCAGTGTGCCATGCCGGAACCACACTAGGGCCTGAAGCAATCCTGCGGTGTTGCGGCCAGCTCACAAGAAAGCGAGTTGAAGAATGGAGCTCCGGGGCCCTGTAATTCACAAACCTGCAGAGTTATAAATGAAAGCTATCGTCCAAAAATATATTGAAGTAAGGCTGCCAAGAGGACTTGAAAGCGAGGCAGAATTGCAGGAAACCGATTTCAGGAGGTAGACTGGAATTGCATGTAAAGCATAGGAAAAGAGGCAGAACGTCCACAATGATGCACTTGGCCAAAAAGGGCGTATGCGTTTTTTCCTGAATATATTCAGGAATAAACGCATACGCCCTTTTTGGCCAACCAAGCAAGCTTGCAATGGAAATCTGCACTACAATGAAGTCTCACTGCCCCCCGGTCAAAAGGGCCATCTGAAAAAAGTGTAACATCCAGAAAGGGAGGACAGGCCATGGAGAACTGGGAGCCTTCTTATGCTGATGGGCAGGATGTAAATTGCCAACTGCCACTCTGGAGAAGTGTATGGTGTTTCCTGAAACATCTAAAAAAGAAATCAACAGAGCCTAGGGCACTTCCACTTATGGTCCTATAGCTTAGGGAAATTAAAATCAAAAAGACACAGCCACCCCAAAGTTTGGGACGGCTCTGTTTACAAGAACCTCGTATACGGTACAAGTTCAATATCGCAGAAAGCGAAAAATGGATAAAGAAGTTGTGGTACTTACGTACAATGCAATATCACTCAGCAATGAAATCTATGTCATCAGGCCAGTAGCAGCATAATGAGTGGATTCAGGTACGATGATTCTAAGTGAAATAAGTCACACAGAAAAAGAAACATCATAAGGTTTCACTAATACACGGAATGTAAACTTGGCTACACAGGAACTGAATTACAAAACAGAACAGGGTCTCAAATGTAGAAAACCAACTTATGCTTGCTTAAGGGGAATGGTGAGTTGGGGTGCTGCATAAAACCAGAGATTGAAATTAGCACAGATACCGTTCCATAAGCCAAATATGTAATAGACAAGAGCTACTCCTTGCTCAACGAAGTGGACTCAACACCTCATATTAAACGCCTAAGAATATACCTGACTAGTAAGAATCTTAAAACCTATGGATTTATATGTCTCCGAAAGAGATTCAAGCGTGTGTACAGCGGCATAAATGCAGCAGTGATAGGATTGGTGAGGTTCGGTGAGCAAATGCAGACCCTTTGAAGTCATATTGTATGGTACCCATTCCATGGGTCTCAACTCTCCAGGTTTAAGGGATTCTTCCTTCAGCTAAAACATGCATGTGGAACCTAGAGTATGATCGACCGTGTGATCGGGAAACGTGTTCAAATGTGTCTCAGTTTTCATCCCCTGGTACTCGGGTGCAACATTCCAGACGCTTTACTAACACTCTCCCCACTTGGAGAGTCAGTGCCTTTAAACTCCTGTTTGGCCCAGTTTGCAATTTCTGCGGAAAATGAACAGGAATAGGGAGAACCAATGAGAGACTAGCTGGAGGTGTCTGGACGGGCAAATTTAACTCTCATTTCCCACCAGGAAGAGGAATTAACCAAAGGCTCAGCGTGCCATGCCGGAACCACACTAGGGCCTGAAGCAATCCTGCGGTGTTGCGGCCAGCTCACAAGAAAGCGAGTTGAAGAAAGGAGCTCCGGGGCCCTGTAATTCACAAACCTGCAGAGTTATAAATGACAGCTATCGTCCAAAAATATATTGAAGTAAGCCTGCCAAGAGGACTTGAAAGCGAGGCAGAATTGCAGGAAACCGATTTCAGGAGGTAGACTGGAATTGCATGTAAAGCATAGGAAAAGAGGCAGAACGTCCACAATGATGCACTTGGCCAAAAAGGGCGTATGTGTTTTTTCCTGAATATATTCAGGAAAAAACACATACGCACTTTTTGGCCAACCAAGCAAGGTTGTAAAGGAAATCTGCACTACAATGAACTCTCACTGTCCCCCGGTCAAAAGGGCCATCTGAAAAAATTGTAAAATCCAGAAAGACAGGACAGGCCATGGAGAACTGGGAGCCTTGTTATGCTGATGGGCAGGATGTAAATTGCAAACAGCCACTCTGGAGAAGTGTATGGTGTTTCCTGAAACATCTAAAAAACAAAGCAACAGAGCCTAGGGCACTTCCACTTATGGTCCTATAGCTAAGGGAAATTAAAATCAAAAAGACACAGCCACCCCAAAGTTTGGGACGGCTCTGTTTACAAGAACCTCGTATACGGTACAAGTTCAATATCGCAGAAAGCGAAAAATGGATAAAGAAGTTGTGGTACTTACGTACAATGCAATATCACTCAGCAATGAAATCTATGTCATCAGGCCAGTAGCAGCATAATGAGTGGATTCAGGTACGATGATTCTAAGTGAAATAAGTCACACAGAAAAAGAAACATCATAAGGTATCACTAATACACGAAATGTAAACTTGGCTACACAGGAACTGAATTACAAAACAGAACAGGGTCTCAAATGTAGAAAACCAACTTATGCTTCCTTAAGGGGAATGGTGAGTTGGGGTGCTGCATAAAACCAGAGATTGAAATTAGCACAGATAACGTTCCATAAGCCAAATATGTAATAGACAAGAGCTACTCCTTGCTCAACGAAGTGGACTCAACACCCCATATTAAACGCCTAAGAATATACCTGACTAGTAAGAATCTTAAAACCTATGGATTTATATGTCTCCGAAAGAGAATCAAGCGTGTGTACAGCGGCATAAATGCAGCAGTGATAGGATTGGTGAGGTTTGGTGAGCAAATGCAGACCCTTTGAAGTCATATTGCATGGTACCCATTCCATGGGTCTCAACTCTCCAGGTTTAAGGGATTCTTCCTTCAGCTAAAACATGCATGTGGAACCCAGAGTATGATCCACCGTGTGATCGGGAAACGTGTTCAAATGTGTCTCAGTTTTCGTCCCCTGGTACTCGGGTGCCACATTCCAGACGCTTTACTAACACTCTCCCCACTTGGAGAGTCAGTGCCTTTAACCTCCTGTTTGTCCCAGTTTGCAATTTCTGTGGAAAATAAACAGGAATAGGGAGAACCAATGAGAGACTAGCTGGAGGTGTCTGGACGGGCAAATTTAACTCTCATTTCCCACCAGGAAGAGGAATTAACCAAAGGCTCAGTGTGCCATGCCGGAACCACACTAGGGCCTGAAGCAATCCTGCGGTGTTGCGGCCAGCTCAGAAGAAAGCGAGTTGAAGAAAGGAGCTCAGGGGCCCTGTAATTCACAAACCTGCAGAGTTATAAATGACAGCTATCATCCAAAAATATATTGAAGTAAGGATGCCAAGAGGACTTGAAAGCGGGGCAGAATTGCAGGAAACCGATTTCAGGAGGTAGACTGGAATTGCATGTAAAGCATAGGAAAAGAGGCAGAACGTCCACAATGATGCACTTGGCCAAAAAGGGCGTATGCGTTTTTTCCTGAATATATTCAGGAAAAAACACATACGCCCTTTTTGGCCAACCAAGCAAGCTTGCAAAGGAAATCTGCACTACAATGAAGTCTCACTGCCCCCCGGTCAAAAGGGCCATCTGAAAAAAGTGTAAAATCCAGAAAGGGAGGACAGGCCATGGAGAACTGGGAGCCTTGTTATGCTGATGGGCGGGATGTAAATTGCCAACAGCCACTCTGGAGAAGTGTATGGTGTTTCCTGAAACATCTAAAAAAGAAATCAACAGAGCCTAGGGCACTTCCACTTATGGTCCTATAGCTTAGGGAAATTAAAATCAAAAAGACACAGCCACCCCAAAGTTTGGGACGGCTCTGTTTACAAGAACCTCGTATACGGTACAAGTTCAATATCGCAGAAAGCGAAAAATGGATAAAGAAGTTGTGGTACTTACGTACAATGCAATATCACTCAGCAATGAAATCTATGTCATCAGGCCAGTAGCAGCATAATGAGTGGATTCAGGTACGATGATTCTAAGTGAAATAAGTCACACAGAAAAAGAAACATCATAAGGTTTCACAAATACACGGAATGTAAACTTGGCTACACAGGAACTGAATTACAAAACAGAACAGGGTCTCAAATGTAGAAAACCAACTTATGCTTGCTTAAGGGGAATGGTGAGTTGGGGTGCTGCATAAAACCAGAGATTGAAATTAGCACAGATACCGTTCCATAAGCCAAATATGTAATAGACAAGAGCTACTCCTTGCTCAACGAAGTGGACTCAACACCTCATATTAAACGCCTAAGAATATACCTGACTAGTAAGAATCTTAAAACCTATGGATTTATATGTCTCCGAAAGAGATTCAAGCGTGTGTACAGCGGCATAAATGCAGCAGTGATAGGATTGGTGAGGTTCGGTGAGCAAATGCAGACCCTTTGAAGTCATATTGTATGGTACCCATTCCATGGGTCTCAACTCTCCAGGTTTAAGGGATTCTTCCTTCAGCTAAAACATGCATGTGGAACCTAGAGTATGATCGACCGTGTGATCGGGAAACGTGTTCAAATGTGTCTCAGTTTTCATCCCCTGGTACTCGGGTGCAACATTCCAGACGCTTTACTAACACTCTCCCCACTTGGAGAGTCAGTGCCTTTAAACTCCTGTTTGGCCCAGTTTGCAATTTCTGCGGAAAATGAACAGGAATAGGGAGAACCAATGAGAGACTAGCTGGAGGTGTCTGGACGGGCAAATTTAACTCTCATTTCCCACCAGGAAGAGGAATTAACCAAAGGCTCAGCGTGCCATGCCGGAACCACACTAGGGCCTGAAGCAATCCTGCGGTGTTGCGGCCAGCTCACAAGAAAGCGAGTTGAAGAAAGGAGCTCCGGGGCCCTGTAATTCACAAACCTGCAGAGTTATAAATGACAGCTATCGTCCAAAAATATATTGAAGTAAGCCTGCCAAGAGGACTTGAAAGCGAGGCAGAATTGCAGGAAACCGATTTCAGGAGGTAGACTGGAATTGCATGTAAAGCATAGGAAAAGAGGCAGAACGTCCACAATGATGCACTTGGCCAAAAAGGGCGTATGCGTTTTTTCCTGAATATATTCAGGAAAAAACGCATACGCCCTTTTTGGCCAACCAAGCAAGCTTGCAAAGAAATCTGCACTACAATGAAGTCTCACTGCCCCCCGGTCAAAAGGGCCATCTGAAAAAAGTGTAAAATCCAGAAAGGGAGGACAGGCCATGGAGAACTGGGAGCCTTCTTATGCTGATGGGCGGGATGTAAATTGCCAACAGCCACTCTGGAGAAGTGTATGGTGTTTCCTGAAACATCTAAAAAACAAAGCAACAGAGCCTAGGGCACTTCCACTTATGGTCCTATAGCTTAGGGAAATTAAAATCAAAAAGACACAGCCACCCCAAAGTTTGGGACGGCTCTGTTTACAAGAACCTCGTATACGGTACAAGTTCAATATCGCAGAAAGCGAAAAATGGATAAAGAAGTTGTGGTACTTACGTACAATGCAATATCACTCAGCAATGAAATCTATGTCATCAGGCCAGTAGCAGCATAATGAGTGGATTCAGGTACGATGATTCTAAGTGAAATAAGTCACACAGAAAAGGAAACATCATAAGGCATCACTAATACACGGAATGTAAACTTGGCTACACAGGAACTGAATTACAAAACAGAACAGGGTCTCAAATGTAGAAAACCAACTTATGCTTGCTTAAGGGGAATGGTGAGTTGGGGTGCTGCATAAAACCAGAGATTGAAATTAGCACAGATACCGTTCCATAAGCCAAATATGTAATAGACAAGAGCTACTCCTTGCTCAACGAAGTGGACTCAACACCCCATATTAAACGCCTAAGAATATACCTGACTAGTAAGAATCTTAAAACCTATGGATTTATATGTCTCCGAAAGAGAATCAAGCGTGTGTACAGCGGCATAAATGCAGCAGTGATAGGATTGGTGAGGTTCGGTGAGCAAATGCAGACCCTTTGAAGTCATATTGCATGGTACCCATTCCATGGGTCTCAAATCTCCAGGTTTAAGGGATTCTTCCTTCAGCTAAAACATGCATGTGGAACCTAGAGTATGATCCACCGTGTGATCGGGAAACGTGTTCAAATGTGTCTCAGTTTTCGTCCCCTGGTACTCGGGTGCAACATTCCAGACGCTTTACTAACACTCTCCCCACTTGGAGAGTCAGTGTCTTTAAACTCCTGTTTGGCCCAGTTTGCAATTTCTGCGGAAAATGAACAGGAATAGGGAGAACCAATGAGAGATTAGCTGGAGGTGTCTGGACGGGCAAATTTAACTCTCATTTCCCACCAGGAAGAGGAATTAACCAAAGGCTCAGCGTGCCATGTCAGAACCACACTAGGGCCTGAAGCAATCCTGCGGTGTTGCGGGCAGCTCACAAGAAAGCGAGTTGAAGAAAGGAGCTCCGGGGCCCTGTAATTCACAAACCTGCAGAGTTATAAATGACAGCTATCGTCCAAAAATATATTGAAGTAAGCCTGCCAAGAGGACTTGAAAGCGAGGCAGAATTGCAGGAAACCGATTTCAGGAGGTAGACTGGAATTGCATGTAAAGCATAGGAAAAGAGGCAGAACGTCCACAATGATGCACTTGGCCAAAAAGGGCGTATGCGTTTTTTCCTGAATATATTCAGGAAAAAACGCATACGCCCTTTTTGGCCAACCAAGCAAGCTTGCAAAGAAATCTGCACTACAATGAAGTCTCACTGCCCCCCGGTCAAAAGGGCCATCTGAAAAAAGTGTAAAATCCAGAAAGGGAGGACAGGCCATGGAGAACTGGGAGCCTTCTTATGCTGATGGGCGGGATGTAAATTGCCAACAGCCACTCTGGAGAAGTGTATGGTGTTTCCTGAAACATCTAAAAAACAAAGCAACAGAGCCTAGGGCACTTCCACTTATGGTCCTATAGCTTAGGGAAATTAAAATCAAAAAGACACAGCCACCCCAAAGTTTGGGACGGCTCTGTTTACAAGAACCTCGTATTCGGTACAAGTTCAATATCGCAGAAAGCGAAAAATGGATAAAGAAGTTGTGGTACTTACGTACAATGCAATATCACTCAGCAATGAAATCCATGTCATCAGGCCAGTAGCAGCATAATGAGTGGATTCAGGTACGATGATTCTAAGTGAAATAAGTCACACAGAAAGAGAAACATCATAAGGTATCACTAATACACGGAATGTAAACTTGGCTACACAGGAACTGAATTACAAAACAGAACAGGGTCTCAAATGTAGAAAACCAACTTATGCTTACTTAAGGGGAATTGTGAGTTGGGGTGCTGCATAAAACCAGAGATTGAAATTAGCACAGATACCGTTCCATAAGCCAAATATGTAATAGACAAGAGCTACTCCTTGCTCAACGAAGTGGACTCAACACCCCATATTAAACGCCTAAGAATATACCTGACTAGTAAGAATCTTAAAACCTATGGATTTATATGTCTCCGAAAGAGAATCAAGCGTGTGTACAGCGGCACAAATGCAGCAGTGATAGGATTGGTGAGGTTCGGTGAGCAAATGCAGACCCTTTGAAGTCATATTGCATGGTACCCATTCCATGGGTCTCAAATCTCCAGGTTTAAGGGATTCTTCCTTCAGCTAAAACATGCATGTGGAACCTAGAGTATGATCCACCGTGTGATCGGGAAACGTGTTCAAATGTGTCTCAGTTTTCGTCCCCTGGTACTCGGGTGCAACATTCCAGACGCTTTACTAACACTCTCCCCACTTGGAGAGTCATTGTCTTTAAACTCCTGTTTGGCCCAGTTTGCAATTTCTGCGGAAAATGAACAGGAATAGGGAGAACCAATGAGAGATTAGCTGGAGGTGTCTGGACGGGCAAATTTAACTCTCATTTCCCACCAGGAAGAGGAATTAACCAAAGGCTCAGCGTGCCATGCCGGAACCACACTAGGGCCTGAAGCAATCCTGCGGTGTTGCGGCCAGCTCACAAGAAAGCGAGTTGAAGAAAGGAGCTCCGGGGCCCTGTAATTCACAAACCTGCAGAGTTATAAATGACAGCTATCGTCCAAAAATATATTGAAGTAAGCCTGCCAAGAGGACTTGAAAGCGAGGCAGAATTGCAGGAAACCGATTTCAGGAGGTAGACTGGAATTGCATGTAAAGCATAGGAAAAGAGGCAGAACGTCCACAATGATGCACTTGGCCAAAAAGGGCGTATGCGTTTTTTCCTGAATATATTCAGGAAAAAACGCATACGCCCTTTTTGGCCAACCAAGCAAGCTTGCAAAGAAATCTGCACTACAATGAAGTCTCACTGCCCCCCGGTCAAAAGGGCCATCTGAAAAAAGTGTAAAATCCAGAAAGGGAGGACAGGCCATGGAGAACTGGGAGCCTTCTTATGCTGATGGGCGGGATGTAAATTGCCAACAGCCACTCTGGAGAAGTGTATGGTGTTTCCTGAAACATCTAAAAAACAAAGCAACAGAGCCTAGGGCACTTCCACTTATGGTCCTATAGCTTAGGGAAATTAAAATCAAAAAGACACAGCCACCCCAAAGTTTGGGACGGCTCTGTTTACAAGAACCTCGTATACGGTACAAGTTCAATATCGCAGAAAGCGAAAAATGGATAAAGAAGTTGTGGTACTTACGTACAATGCAATATCACTCAGCAATGAAATCTATGTCATCAGGCCAGTAGCAGCATAATGAGTGGATTCAGGTACGATGATTCTAAGTGAAATAAGTCACACAGAAAAGGAAACATCATAAGGTATCACTAATACACGGAACGTAAACATGGCTACACAGGAACTGAATTACAAAACAGTACAGGGTCTCAAATGTAGAAAACCAACTTATGCTTACTTAAGGGGAATGGTGAGTTGGGGTGCTGCATAAAACCAGAGATTGAAATTAGCACAGATACCGTTCCATAAGCCAAATATGTAATAGACAAGAGCTACTCCTTGCTCAACGAAGTGGACTCAACACCCCATATTAAACGCCTAAGAATATACCTGACTAGTAAGAATCTTAAAACCTATGGATTTATATGTCTCCGAAAGAGAATCAAGCGTGTGTACAGCGGCACAAATGCAGCAGTGATAGGATTGGTGAGGTTCGGTGAGCAAATGCAGACCCTTTGAAGTCATATTGCATGGTACCCATTCCATGGGTCTCAAATCTCCAGGTTTAAGGGATTCTTCCTTCAGCTAAAACATGCATGTGGAACCTAGAGTATGATCCACCGTGTGATCGGGAAACGTGTTCAAATGTGTCTCAGTTTTCGTCCCCTGGTACTCGGGTGCAACATTCCAGACGCTTTACTAACACTCTCCCCACTTGGAGAGTCAGTGCCTTTAACCTCCTGTTTGGCCCAGTTTGCAATTTCTGCGGAAAATGAACAGGAATAGGGACAACCAATGAGAGACTAGCTGGAGGTGTCTGGACGGGCAAATTTAACTCTCATTTCCCACCAGGAAGAGGAATTAACCAAAGGCTCAGCGTGCCATGCCGGAACCACACTAGGGCCTGAAGCAATCCTGCGGTGTTGCGGCCAGCTCACAAGAAAGCGAGTTGAAGAAAGGATCTCCGGGGCCCTGTAATTCACAAACCTGCAGAGTTATAAATGACAGCTATCGTCCAAAAATATATTGAAGTAAGGCTGCCAAGAGGACTTGAAAGCGAGGCAGAATTGCAGGAAACCGATTTCAGGAGGTAGACTGGAATTGCATGTAAAGCATAGGAAAAGAGGCAGAACGTCCACAATGATGCACTTGGCCAAAAAGGGCGTATGCGTTTTTTCCTGAATATATTCAGGAAAAAATGCATACGCACTTTTTGGCCAACCAAGCAAGCTTGCAAAGGAAATCTGCACTACAATGAAGTCTCACTGCCCCCCGGTCAAAAGGGCCATCTGAAAAAAGTGTAAAATCCAGAAAGGGAGGACAGGCCATGGAGAACTGGGAGCCTTCTTATGCTGATGGGCGGGATGTAAATTGCCAACAGCCACTCTGGAGAAGTGTATGGTGTTTCCTGAAATATCTAAAAAACAAAGCAACAGAGCCTAGGGCACTTCCACTTATGGTCCTATAGCTTAGGGAAATTAAAATCAAAAAGACACAGCCACCCCAAAGTTTGGGACGGCTCTGTTTACAAGAACCTCGTATACGGTACAAGTTCAATATCGCAGAAAGCGAAAAATGGATAAAGAAGTTGTGGTACTTACGTACAATGCAATATCACTCAGCAATGAAATCTATGTCATCAGGCCAGTAGCAGCATAATGAGTGGATTCAGGTACGATGATTCTAAGTGAAATAAGTCACACAGAAAAGGAAACATCATAAGGTATCACTAATACACGGAATGTAAACTTGGCTACACAGGAACTGAATTACAAAACAGAACAGGGTCTCAAATGTAGAAAACCAACTTATGCTTGCTTAAGGGGAATGGTGAGTTGGGGTGCTGCATAAAACCAGAGATTGAAATTAGCACAGATACCGTTCCATAAGCCAAATATGTAATAGACAAGAGCTACTCCTTGCTCAACGAAGTGGACTCAACACCCCATATTAAACGCCTAAGAATATACCTGACTAGTAAGAATCTTAAAACCTATGGATTTATATGTCTCCGAAAGAGAATCAAGCGTGTGTACAGCGGCATAAATGCAGCAGTGATAGGATTGGTGAGGTTCGGTGAGCAAATGCAGACCCTTTGAAGTCATATTGCATGGTACCCATTCCATGGGTCTCAAATCTCCAGGTTTAAGGGATTCTTCCTTCAGCTAAAACATGCATGTGGAACCCAGAGTATGATCCACCATGTGATCGGGAAACGTGTTCAAATGTGTCTCAGTTTTCATCCCCTGGTACTCGGGTGCAACATTCCAGACGCTTTACTAACACTCTCCCCACTTGGAGAGTCAGTGTCTTTAAACTCCTGTTTGGCCCAGTTTGCAATTTCTGCGGAAAATGAACAGGAATAGGGAGAACCAATGAGAGATTAGCTGGAGGTGTCTGGAAGGGCAAATTTAACTCTCATTTCCCACCAGGAAGAGGAATTAACCAAAGGCTCAGCGTGCCATGCCGGAACCACACTAGGGCCTGAAGCAATCCTGCGGTGTTGCGGCCAGCTCACCAGAAAGCGAGTTGAAGAAAGGAGCTCCGGGGCCCTGTAATTCACAAACCTGCAGAGTTATAAATGACAGCTATCGTCCAAAAACATATTGAAGTAAGCCTGCCAAGAGGACTTGAAAGCGAGGCAGAATTGCAGGAAACCGATTTCAGGAGGTAGACTGGAATTGCATGTAAAGCATAGGAAAAGAGGCAGAACGTCCACAATGATGCACTTGGCCAAAAAGGGCGTATGCATTTTTTCCTGAATATATTCAGGAAAAAACGCATACGCCCTTTTTGGCCAACCAAGCAAGCTTGCAAAGGAAATCTGCACTACAATGAAGTCTCACTGCCGCCCGGTCAAAAGGGCCATCTGAAAAATGTGTAAAATCCAGAAAGGGAGGACAGGCCATGGAGAACTGGGAGCCTTCTTATGCTGATGGGCGGGATGTAAATTGCCAACAGCCACTCTGGAGAAGTGTATGGTGTTTCCTGAAACATCTAAAAAACAAAGCAACAGAGCCTTGGGCACTTCCACTTATGGTCCTATAGCTTAGGGAAATTAAAATCAAAAAGACACAGCCACCCCAAAGTTTGGGACGGCTCTGTTTACAAGAACCTCGTATACGGTACAAGTTCAATATCGCAGAAAGCGAAAAATGGATAAAGAAGTTGTGGTACTTACGTACAATGCAATATCACTCAGCAATGAAATCTATGTCATCAGGCCAATAGCAGCATAATGAGTGGATTCAGGTACGATGATTCTAAGTGAAATAAGTCACACAGAAAAAGAAACATCATAAGGTATCACTAATATACGGAATGTAAACTTGGCTACACAGGAACTGAATTACAAAACAGAACAGGGTCTCAAATGTAGAAAACCAACTTATGCTTGCTTAAGGCAAATGGTGAGTTGGGGTGCTGCATAAAACCAGAGATTGAAATTAGCACAGATACCGTTCCATAAGTCAAATATGTAATAGACAAGAGCTACTCCTTGCTCAACGAAGTGGACTCAACACCTCATATTAAACGCCTAAGAATATACCTGACTAGTAAGAATCTTAAAACCTATGGATTTATATGTCTCCGAAAGAGAATCAAGCGTGTGTACAGCGGCATAAATGCAGCAGTGATAGGATTGGTGAGGTTCGGTGAGCAAATGCAGACCCTTTGAAGTCATATTGCATGGTACCCATTCCATGGGTCTCAACTCTCCAGGTTTAAGGGATTCTTCCTTCAGCTAAAACATGCATGTGGAACCCAGAGTATGATCCACCGTGTGATCGGGAAACGTGTTCAAATGTGTCTCAGTTTTCGTCCCCTGGTACTCGGGTGCAACATTCCAGACGCTTTACTAACACTCTCCCCACTTGGAGAGTCAGTGCCTTTAAACTCCTGTTTGGTCCAGTTTGCAATTTCTGCGGAAAATGAACAGGAATAGGGAGAACCAATGAGAGACTAGCTGGAGGTGTCTGGACGGGCAAATTTAACTCTCATTTCCCACCAGGAAGAGGAATTAACCAAAGGCTCAGCGTGCCATGCCGGAACCACACTAGGGCCTGAAGCAATCCTGCGGTGTTGCGGCCAGCTCACAAGAAAGCGAGTTGAAGAAAGGAGCTCCGGGGCCCTGTAATTCGCAAACCTGCAGAGTTATAAATGACAGCTTTCATCCAAAAATATATTGAAGTAAGCCTGCCAAGAGGACTTGAAAGCGAGGCAGAATTGCAGGAAACCGATTTCAGGAGGTAGACTGGAATTGCATGTAAAGCATAGGAAAAGAGGCAGAACGTCCACAATGATGCACTTGGCCAAAAAGGGCGTATGCGTTTTTTCCTGAATATATTCAGGAAAAAACGCATACGCCCTTTTTGGCCAACCAAGCAAGCTTGCAAAGAAATCTGCACTACAATGAAGTCTCACTGCCCCCCGGTCAAAAGGGCCATCTGAAAAAAGTGTAAAATCCAGAAAGGGAGGACAGGCCATGGAGAACTGGGAGCCTTCTTATGCTGATGGGCGGGATGTAAATTGCCAACAGCCACTCTGGAGAAGTGTATGGTGTTTCCTGAAACATCTAAAAAACAAAGCAACAGAGCCTAGGGCACTTCCACTTATGGTCCTATAGCTTAGGGAAATTAAAATCAAAAAGACACAGCCACCCCAAAGTTTGGGACGGCTCTGTTTACAAGAACCTCGTATACGGTACAAGTTCAATATCGCAGAAAGCGAAAAATGGATAAAGAAGTTGTGGTACTTACGTACAATGCAATATCACTCAGCAATGAAATCTATGTCATCAGGCCAGTAGCAGCATAATGAGTGGATTCAGGTACGATGATTCTAAGTGAAATAAGTCACACAGAAAAGGAAACATCATAAGGTATCACTAATACACGGAATGTAAACTTGGCTACACAGGAACTGAATTACAAAACAGAACAGGGTCTCAAATGTAGAAAACCAACTTATGCTTGCTTAAGGGGAATGGTGAGTTGGGGTGCTGCATAAAACCAGAGATTGAAATTAGCACAGATACCGTTCCATAAGCCAAATATGTAATAGACAAGAGCTACTCCTTGCTCAACGAAGTGGACTCAACACCCCATATTAAACGCCTAAGAATATACCTGACTAGTAAGAATCTTAAAACCTATGGATTTATATGTCTCCGAAAGAGAATCAAGCGTGTGTACAGCGGCATAAATGCAGCAGTGATAGGATTGGTGAGGTTCGGTGAGCAAATGCAGACCCTTTGAAGTCATATTGCATGGTACCCATTCCATGGGTCTCAAATCTCCAGGTTTAAGGGATTCTTCCTTCAGCTAAAACATGCATGTGGAACCTAGAGTATGATCGACCGTGTGATCGGGAAACGTGTTCAAATGTGTCTCAGTTTTCGTCCCCTGGTACTCGGGTGCAACATTCCAGACGCTTTACTAACACTCTCCCCACTTGGAGAGTCAGTGCCTTTAAACTCCTGTTTGGCCCAGTTTGCAATTTCTGCGGAAAATGAACAGGAATAGGGAGAACCAATGAGAGACTAGCTGGAGGTGTCTGGACGGGCAAATTTAACTCTCATTTCTCACCAGGAAGAGGAATTAACCAAAGGCTCAGCGTGCCATGCCGGAACCACACTAGGGCCTGAAGCAATCCTGCGGTGTTGCGGCCAGCTCAAAAGAAAGCGAGTTGAAGAAAGGAGCTCCGGGGCCCTGTAATTCACAAACCTGCAGAGTTATAAATGACAGCTATCGTCCAAAAATATATTGAAGTAAGCCTGCCAAGAGGACTTGAAAGCGAGGCAGAATTGCAGGAAACCGATTTCAGGAGGTAGACTGGAATTGCATGTAAAGCATAGGAAAAGAGGCAGAACGTCCACAATGATGCAATTGGCCAAAAAGGGCGTATGCGTTTTTTCCTGAATATATTCAGGAAAAAACACATACGCCGTTTTTGGCCAACCAAGCAAGCTTGCAAAGGAAATCTGCATTACAATGAAGTCTCAGTGCCCCCCGGTCAAAAGGGCCATCTAAAAAAAGTGTATAATCCGAGAGGCAGGACAGGCCAATGAGAACTGGGAGCCTTGTTATGCTGATGGGTGTGATGTAAATTGCCAAAAGCCACTCTGGAGAAGTGTATGGTGTTTCCTGAAACATCTAAAAAACAAAGCAACAGAGCCTAGGGCACTTCCACTTATGGTCCTATAGCTTAGGGAAATTAAAATCAAAAAGACACAGCCACGCCAAAGTTTGGGACGGCTCTGTTTACAAGAACCTCGTATACGGTACAAGTTCAATATCGCAGAAAGCGAAAAATGGATAAAGAAGTTGTGGTACTTACGTACAATGCAATATCACTCAGCAATGAAATCTATGTCATCAGGCCAATAGCAGCATAATGAGTGGATTCAGGTACGATGATTCTAAGTGAAATAAGTCACACAGAAAAAGAAACATCCTAAGGTATCACTAATACACGGAATGTAAACTTGGCTACACAGGAACTGAATTACAAAACAGAACAGGGTCTCAAATGTAGAAAACCAACTTATGCTTGCTTAAGCGAAATGGTGAGTTGGGGTGCTGCATAAAACCAGAGATTGAAATTAGCACAGATACCGTTCCATAAGCCAAATATGTAATAGACAAGAGCTACTCCTTGCTCAACGAAGTGGACTCAACACCCCATATTAAACGCCTAAGAATATACCTGACTAGTAAGAATCTTAAAACCTATGGATTTATATGTCTCCGAAAGAGAATCAAGCGTGTGTACAGCGGCATAAATGCAGCAGTGATAGGATTGGTGAGGTTCGGTGAGCAAATGAAAACCCTTTGAAGTCATATTGCATGGTACCCATTCCATGGGTCTCAAATCTCCAGGTTTAAGGGATTCTTCCTTCAGCTAAAACATGCATGTGGAACCTAGAGTATGATCCACCGTGTGATCGGGAAACGTGTTCAAATGTGTCTCAGTTTTCGTCCCCTGGTACTCGGGTGCAACATTCCAGAAGCTTTACTAACACTCTCCCCACTTGGAGAGTCAGTGTCTTTAAACTCCTGTTTGGCCCAGTTTGCAATTTCTGCGGAAAATGAACAGGAATAGGGAGAACCAATGAGAGATTAGCTGGAGGTGTCTGGACGGGCAAATTTAACTCTCATTTCCCACCAGGAAGAGGAATTAACCAAAGGCTCAGCGTGCCATGCCGGAACCACACTAGGGCCTGAAGCAATCCTGCGGTGTTGCGGGCAGCTCACAAGAATGCGAGTTGAAGAAAGGAGCTCCGGGGCCCTGTAATTCACAAACCTGCAGAGTTATAAATGACAGCTATCGTCCAAAAATATATTGAAGTAAGCCTGCCAAGAGGACTTGAAAGCGAGGCAGAATTGCAGGAAACCGATTTCAGGAGGTAGACTGGAATTGCATGTAAAGCATAGGAAAAGAGGCAGAACGTCCACAATGATGCACTTGGTCAAAAAGGGCGTATGCGTTTTTTCCTGAATATATTCAGGAAAAAATGCATACGCACTTTTTGGCCAACCAAGCAAGCTTGCAAAGGAAATCTGCACTACAATGAAGTCTCACTGCCCCCCGGTCAAAAGGGCCATCTGAAAAAAGTGTAAAATCCAGAAAGGGAGGACAGGCCATGGAGAACTGGGAGCCTTCTTATGCTGATGGGCTGGATGTAAATTGCCAACAGCCACTCTGGAGAAGTGTATGGTGTTTCCTGAAACATCTAAAAAACAAAGCAACAGAGCCTAGGGCACTTCCACTTATGGTCCTATAGCTTAGGGAAATTAAAATCAAAAAGACACAGCCACCCCAAAGTTTGGGACGGCTCTGTTTACAAGAACCTCGTATACGGTACAAGTTCAATATCGCAGAAAGCGAAAAATGGATAAAGAAGTTGTGGTACTTACGTACAATGCAATATCACTCAGCAATGAAATCTATGTCATCAGGCCAGTAGCAGCATAATGAGTGGATTCAGGTACGATGATTCTAAGTGAAATAAGTCACACAGAAAAGGAAACATCATAAGGTATCACTAATACACGGAATGTAAACTTGGCTACACAGGAACTGAATTACAAAACAGAACAGGGTCTCAAATGTAGAAAACCAACTTATGCTTGCTTAAGGGGAATGGTGAGTTGGGGTGCTGCATAAAACCAGAGATTGAAATTAGCACAGATACCGTTCCATAAGCCAAATATGTAATAGACAAGAGCTACTCCTTGCTCAACGAAGTGGACTCAACACCCCATATTAAACGCCTAAGAATATACCTGACTAGTAAGAATCTTAAAACCTATGGATTTATATGTCTCCGAAAGAGAATCAAGCGTGTGTACAGCGGCATAAATGCAGCAGTGATAGGATTGGTGAGGTTCGGTGAGCAAATGCAGACCCTTTGAAGTCATATTGCATGGTACCCATTCCATGGGTCTCAAATCTCCAGGTTTAAGGGATTCTTCCTTCAGCTAAAACATGCATGTGGAACCCAGAGTATGATCCACCGTGTGATCGGGAAACGTGTTCAAATGTGTCTCAGTTTTCATCCCCTGGTACTCGGGTGCAACATTCCAGACGCTTTACTAACACTCTCCCCACTTGGAGAGTCAGTGTCTTTAAACTCCTGTTTGGCCCAGTTTGCAATTTCTGCGGAAAATGAACAGGAATAGGGAGAACCAATGAGAGATTAGCTGGAGGTGTCTGGAAGGGCAAATTTAACTCTCATTTCCCACCAGGAAGAGGAATTAACCAAAGGCTCAGCGTGCCATGCCGGAACCACACTAGGGCCTGAAGCAATCCTGCGGTGTTGCGGCCAGCTCACCAGAAAGCGAGTTGAAGAAAGGAGCTCCGGGGCCCTGTAATTCACAAACCTGCAGAGTTATAAATGACAGCTATCGTCCAAAAATATATTGAAGTAAGCCTGCCAAGAGGACTTGAAAGCGAGGCAGAATTGCAGGAAACCGATTTCAGGAGGTAGACTGGAATTGCATGTAAAGCATAGGAAAAGAGGCAGAACGTCCACAATGATGCACTTGGCCAAAAAGGGCGTATGCGTTTTTTCCTGAATATATTCAGGAAAAAACGCATACGCCCTTTTTGGCCAATCAAGCAAGCTTGCAAAGGAAATCTGCACTACAATGAAGTCTCACTGCCCCCCGGTCAAAAGGGCCATCTGAAAAAAGTGTAAAATCCAGAAAGGGAGGACAGGCCATGGAGAACTGGGAGCCTTCTTATGCTGATGGGCGGGATGTAAATTGCCAACAGCCACTCTGGAGAAGTGTATGGTGTTTCCTGAAACATCTAAAAAACAAAGCAACAGAGCCTAGGGCACTTCCACTTATGGTCCTATAGCTTAGGGAAATTAAAATCAAAAAGACACAGCCACCCCAAAGTTTGGGACGGCTCTGTTTACAAGAACCTCGTATACGGTACAAGTTCAATATCGCAGAAAGCGAAAAATGGATAAAGAAGTTGTGGTACTTACGTACAATGCAATATCACTCAGCAATGAAATCTATGTCATCAGGCCAATAGCAGCATAATGAGTGGATTCAGGTACGATGATTCTAAGTGAAATAAGTCACACAGAAAAAGAAACATCATAAGGTATCACTAATACACGGAATGTAAACTTGGCTACACAGGAACTGAATTACAAAACAGAACAGGGTCTCAAATGTAGAAAACCAACTTATGCTTGCTTAAGCGAAATGGTGAGTTGGGGTGCTGCATAAAACCAGAGATTGAAATTAGCACAGATACCGTTCCATAAGTCAAATATGTAATAGACAAGAGCTACTCCTTGCTCAACGAAGTGGACTCAACACCTCATATTAAACGCCTAAGAATATACCTGACTAGTAAGAATCTTAAAACCTATGGATTTATATGTCTCCGAAAGAGAATCAAGCGTGTGTACAGCGGCATAAATGCAGCAGTGATAGGATTGGTGAGGTTCGGTGAGCAAATGCAGACCCTTTGAAGTCATATTGCATGGTACCCATTCCATGGGTCTCAACTCTCCAGGTTTAAGGGATTCTTCTTTCAGCTAAAACATGCATGTGGAACCCAGAGTATGATCCACCGTGTGATCGGGAAACGTGTTCAAATGTGTCTCAGTTTTCGTCCCCTGGTACTCGGGTGCAACATTCCAGACGCTTTACTAACACTCTCCCCACTTGGAGAGTCAGTGCCTTTAAACTCCTGTTTGGCCCAGTTTGCAATTTCTGCGGAAAATGAACAGGAATAGGGAGAACCAATGAGAGACTAGCTGGAGGTGTCTGGACGGGCAAATTTAACTCTCATTTCCCACCAGGAAGAGGAATTAACCAAAGGCTCAGCGTGCCATGCCGGAACCACACTAGGGCCTGAAGCAATCCTGCGGTGTTGCGGCCAGCTCACAAGAAAGCGAGTTGAAGAAAGGAGCTCCGGGGCCCTGTAATTCGCAAACCTGCAGAGTTATAAATGAAAGCTATCATCCAAAAATATATTGAAGTAAGCCTGCCAAGAGGACTTGAAAGCGAGGCAGAATTGCAGGAAACCGATTTCAGGAGGTAGACTGGAATTGCATGTAAAGCATAGGAAAAGAGGCAGAACGTCCACAATGATGCACTTGGCCAAAAAGGGCGTATGCGTTTTTTCCTGAATATATTCAGGAAAAAACGCATACGCCCTTTTTGGCCAACCAAGCAAGCTTGCAAAGAAATCTGCACTACAATGAAGTCTCACTGCCCCCCGGTCAAAAGGGCCATCTGAAAAAAGTGTAAAATCCAGAAAGGGAGGACAGGCCATGGAGAACTGGGAGCCATCTTATGCTGATGGGCGGGATGTAAATTGCCAACAGCCACTCTGGAGAAGTGTATGGTGTTTCCTGAAACATCTAAAAAACAAAGCAACAGAGCCTAGGGCACTTCCACTTATGGTCCTATAGCTTAGGGAAATTAAAATCAAAAAGACACAGCCACCCCAAAGTTTGGGACGGCTCTGTTTACAAGAACCTCGTATTCGGTACAAGTTCAATATCGCAGAAAGCGAAAAATGGATAAAGAAGTTGTGGTACTTACGTACAATGCAATATCACTCAGCAATGAAATCTATGTCATCAGGCCAGTAGCAGCATAATGAGTGGATTCAGGTACGATGATTCTAAGTGAAATAAGTCACACAGAAAAAGAAACATCATAAGGTATCACTAATACACGGAATGTAAACTTGGCTACACAGGAACTGAATTACAAAACAGAACAGGTTCTCAAATGTAGAAAACCAACTTATGCTTGCTTAAGGGGAATGGTGAGTTGGGGTGCTGCATAAAACCAGAGATTGAAATTAGCACAGATACCGTTCCATAAGTCAAATATGTAATAGACAAGAGCTACTCCTTGCTCAACGAAGTGGACTCAACACCCCATATTAAACGCCTAAGAATATACCTGACTAGTAAGAATCTTAAAACCTATGGATTTATATGTCTCCGAAAGAGAATCAAGCGTGTGTACAGCGGCATAAATGCAGCAGTGATAGGATTGGTGAGGTTCGGTGAGCAAATGCAGACCCTTTGAAGTCATATTGCATGGTACCCATTCCATGGGTCTCAACTCTCCAGGTTTAAGGGATTCTTCCTTCAGCTAAAACATGCATGTGGAACCCAGAGTATGATCCACCGTGTGATCGGGAAACGTGTTCAAATGTGTCTCAGTTTTCGTCCCCTGGTACTCGGGTGCAACATTCCAGACGCTTTACTAACACTCTCCCCACTTGGAGAGTCAGTGCCTTTAAACTCCTGTTTGGCCCAGTTTGCAATTTCTGCGGAAAATGAACAGGAATAGGGAGAACCAATGAGAGACTAGCTGGAGGTGTCTGAACGGGCAAATTTAACTCTCATTTCCCACCAGGAAGAGGAATTAACCAAAGGCTCAGCGTGCCATGCTGGAACCACACTAGGGCCTGAAGCAATCCTGCGGTGTTGCGGCCAGCTCAAAAGAAAGCGAGTTGAAGAAAGGAGCTCCGGGGCCCTGTAATTCACAAACCTGCAGAGTTATAAATGACAGCTATCGTCCAAAAATATATTGAAGTAAGCCTGCCAAGAGGACTTGAAAGCGAGGCAGAATTGCAGGAAACCGATTTCAGGAGGTAGACTGGAATTGCATGTAAAGCATAGGAAAAGCGGCAGAACGTCCACAATGATGCAATTGGCCAAAAAGGGCGTATGCGTTTTTTCCTGAATATATTCAGGAAAAAACACATACGCCGTTTTTGGCCAACCAAGCAAGCTTGCAAAGGAAATCTGCACTACAATGAAGTCTCACTGCCCCCTGGTCAAAAGGGCCATCTAAAAAAAGTGTATAATCCGAGAGGCAGGACAGGCCAATGAGAACTGGGAGCCTTGTTATGCTCATGGGTGTGATGTAAATTGCCAAAAGCCACTCTGGAGAAGTGTATGGTGTTTCCTGAAACATCTAAAAAACAAAGCAACAGAGCCTAGGGCACTTCCACTTATGGTCCTATAGCTTAGGGAAATTAAAATCAAAAAGACACAGCCACGCCAAAGTTTGGGACTGCTCTGTTTACAAGAAACTCATTTACGGTACAAGTTCAATATCGCAGAAAGCGAAAAATGGATAAAGATGTTGTGGTACTTACGTAAAATGCAATATCACTCAGCAATGAAATCTATGTCATCAGGCCAGTAGCATCATAATGAGTGGATTCAGATACGATGATTCTAAGTGAAATAAGTCACACAGAAAAAGAAACATCATAAGGTATCAATAATACACGGAATGTAAACTTGGCTACACAGGAACTGAATTACAAAACAGAATAGGGTCTCAAATGTAGAAAACCAACTTATGCTTGCTTAAGCGGAAAGGTGGGTTGGGGTGCTGCATAAAACCAGAGATTGAAATCAGCACAGATACCTTTCCATAAGCCAAATATGAAATAGACAAGAGCTACTCCTTGCTCAACGAAGTGGGCTCAACACCCCATCTTAAATGCCTAAGAATATAACTGACTAGTAAGAATCTTAAAACCTATGGATTTATATGTCTCCGAAAGAGAATCAAGCGTGTGTACAGCGGCATAAATGCAGCAGTGATAGGATTGGTGAGGTTTGGTGAGCAAATGCAGACCCTTTGAAGTCATATTGCATGGTACCCATTCCATGGGTCTCAACTCTCCAGGTTTAAGGGATTCTTCCTTCAGCTAAAACATGCATGTGGAACCCAGAGTATGATCCACCGTGTGATCGGGAAACGTGTTCAAATGTGTCTCAGTTTTCGTCCCCTGGTACTCGGGTGCCACATTCCAGACGCTTTACTAACACTCTCCCCACTTGGAGAGTCAGTGCCTTTAACCTCCTGTTTGTCCCAGTTTGCAATTTCTGTGGAAAATAAACAGGAATAGGGAGAACCAATGAGAGACTAGCTGGAGGTGTCTGGACGGGCAAATTTAACTCTCATTTCCCACCAGGAAGAGGAATTAACCAAAGGCTCAGTGTGCCATGCCGGAACCACACTAGGGCCTGAAGCAATCCTGCGGTGTTGCGGCCAGCTCACAAGAAAGCGAGTTGAAGAATGGAGCTCCGGGGCCCTGTAATTCACAAACCTGCAGAGTTATAAATGAAAGCTATCGTCCAAAAATATATTGAAGTAAGGCTGCCAAGAGGACTTGAAAGCGAGGCAGAATTGCAGGAAACCGATTTCAGGAGGTAGACTGGAATTGCATGTAAAGCATAGGAAAAGAGGCAGAACGTCCACAATGATGCACTTGGCCAAAAAGGGCGTATGCGTTTTTTCCTGAATATATTCAGGAATAAACGCATACGCCCTTTTTGGCCAACCAAGCAAGCTTGCAATGGAAATCTGCACTACAATGAAGTCTCACTGCCCCCCGGTCAAAAGGGCCATCTGAAAAAAGTGTAACATCCAGAAAGGGAGGACAGGCCATGGAGAACTGGGAGCCTTCTTATGCTGATGGGCAGGATGTAAATTGCCAACTGCCACTCTGGAGAAGTGTATGGTGTTTCCTGAAACATCTAAAAAAGAAATCAACAGAGCCTAGGGCACTTCCACTTATGGTCCTATAGCTTAGGGAAATTAAAATCAAAAAGACACAGCCACCCCAAAGTTTGGGACGGCTCTGTTTACAAGAACCTCGTATACGGTACAAGTTCAATATCGCAGAAAGCGAAAAATGGATAAAGAAGTTGTGGTACTTACGTACAATGCAATATCACTCAGCAATGAAATCTATGTCATCAGGCCAGTAGCAGCATAATGAGTGGATTCAGGTACGATGATTCTAAGTGAAATAAGTCACACAGAAAAAGAAACATCATAAGGTTTCACTAATACACGGAATGTAAACTTGGCTACACAGGAACTGAATTACAAAACAGAACAGGGTCTCAAATGTAGAAAACCAACTTATGCTTGCTTAAGGGGAATGGTGAGTTGGGGTGCTGCATAAAACCAGAGATTGAAATTAGCACAGATACCGTTCCATAAGCCAAATATGTAATAGACAAGAGCTACTCCTTGCTCAACGAAGTGGACTCAACACCTCATATTAAACGCCTAAGAATATACCTGACTAGTAAGAATCTTAAAACCTATGGATTTATATGTCTCCGAAAGAGATTCAAGCGTGTGTACAGCGGCATAAATGCAGCAGTGATAGGATTGGTGAGGTTCGGTGAGCAAATGCAGACCCTTTGAAGTCATATTGTATGGTACCCATTCCATGGGTCTCAACTCTCCAGGTTTAAGGGATTCTTCCTTCAGCTAAAACATGCATGTGGAACCTAGAGTATGATCGACCGTGTGATCGGGAAACGTGTTCAAATGTGTCTCAGTTTTCATCCCCTGGTACTCGGGTGCAACATTCCAGACGCTTTACTAACACTCTCCCCACTTGGAGAGTCAGTGCCTTTAAACTCCTGTTTGGCCCAGTTTGCAATTTCTGCGGAAAATGAACAGGAATAGGGAGAACCAATGAGAGACTAGCTGGAGGTGTCTGGACGGGCAAATTTAACTCTCATTTCCCACCAGGAAGAGGAATTAACCAAAGGCTCAGCGTGCCATGCCGGAACCACACTAGGGCCTGAAGCAATCCTGCGGTATTGCGGCCAGCTCACAAGAAAGCGAGTTGAAGAAAGGAGCTCCGGGGCCCTGTAATTCACAAACCTGCAGAGTTATAAATGACAGCTATCGTCCAAAAATATATTGAAGTAAGCCTGCCAAGAGGACTTGAAAGCGAGGCAGAATTGCAGGAAACCGATTTCAGGAGGTAGACTGGAATTGCATGTAAAGCATAGGAAAAGAGGCAGAACGTCCACAATGATGCACTTGGCCAAAAAGGGCGTATGTGTTTTTTCCTGAATATATTCAGGAAAAAACACATACGCACTTTTTGGCCAACCAAGCAAGGTTGTAAAGGAAATCTGCACTACAATGAACTCTCACTGTCCCCCGGTCAAAAGGGCCATCTGAAAAAATTGTAAAATCCAGAAAGACAGGACAGGCCATGGAGAACTGGGAGCCTTGTTATGCTGATGGGCAGGATGTAAATTGCAAACAGCCACTCTGGAGAAGTGTATGGTGTTTCCTGAAACATCTAAAAAACAAAGCAACAGAGCCTAGGGCACTTCCACTTATGGTCCTATAGCTAAGGGAAATTAAAATCAAAAAGACACAGCCACCCCAAAGTTTGGGACGGCTCTGTTTACAAGAACCTCGTATACGGTACAAGTTCAATATCGCAGAAAGCGAAAAATGGATAAAGAAGTTGTGGTACTTACGTACAATGCAATATCACTCAGCAATGAAATCTATGTCATCAGGCCAGTAGCAGCATAATGAGTGGATTCAGGTACGATGATTCTAAGTGAAATAAGTCACACAGAAAAAGAAACATCATAAGGTATCACTAATACACGAAATGTAAACTTGGCTACACAGGAACTGAATTACAAAACAGAACAGGGTCTCAAATGTAGAAAACCAACTTATGCTTCCTTAAGGGGAATGGTGAGTTGGGGTGCTGCATAAAACCAGAGATTGAAATTAGCACAGATAACGTTCCATAAGCCAAATATGTAATAGACAAGAGCTACTCCTTGCTCAACGAAGTGGACTCAACACCCCATATTAAACGCCTAAGAATATACCTGACTAGTAAGAATCTTAAAACCTATGGATTTATATGTCTCCGAAAGAGAATCAAGCGTGTGTACAGCGGCATAAATGTAGCAGTGATAGGATTGGTGAGGTTTGGTGAGCAAATGCAGACCCTTTGAAGTCATATTGCATGGTACCCATTCCATGGGTCTCAACTCTCCAGGTTTAAGGGATTCTTCCTTCAGCTAAAACATGCATGTGGAACCCAGAGTATGATCCACCGTGTGATCGGGAAACGTGTTCAAATGTGTCTCAGTTTTCGTCCCCTGGTACTCGGGTGCCACATTCCAGACGCTTTACTAACACTCTCCCCACTTGGAGAGTCAGTGCCTTTAACCTCCTGTTTGTCCCAGTTTGCAATTTCTGTGGAAAATAAACAAGAATAGGGAGAACCAATGAGAGACTAGCTGGAGGTGTCTGGACGGGCAAATTTAACTCTCATTTCCCACCAGGAAGAGGAATTAACCAAAGGCTCAGTGTGCCATGCCGGAACCACACTAGGGCCTGAAGCAATCCTGCGGTGTTGCGGCCAGCTCAGAAGAAAGCGAGTTGAAGAAAGGAGCTCAGGGGCCCTGTAATTCACAAACCTGCAGAGTTATAAATGACAGCTATCATCCAAAAATATATTGAAGTAAGGCTGCCAAGAGGACTTGAAAGCGGGGCAGAATTGCAGGAAACCGATTTCAGGAGGTAGACTGGAATTGCATGTAAAGCATAGGAAAAGAGGCAGAACGTCCACAATGATGCACTTGGCCAAAAAGGGCGTATGCGTTTTTTCCTGAATATATTCAGGAAAAAACACATACGCCCTTTTTGGCCAACCAAGCAAGCTTGCAAAGGAAATCTGCACTACAATGAAGTCTCACTGCCCCCCGGTCAAAAGGGCCATCTGAAAAAAGTGTAAAATCCAGAAAGGGAGGACAGGCCATGGAGAACTGGGAGCCTTGTTATGCTGATGGGCGGGATGTAAATTGCCAACAGCCACTCTGGAGAAGTGTATGGTGTTTCCTGAAACATCTAAAAAAGAAATCAACAGAGCCTAGGGCACTTCCACTTATGGTCCTATAGCTTAGGGAAATTAAAATCAAAAAGACACAGCCACCCCAAAGTTTGGGACGGCTCTGTTTACAAGAACCTCGTATACGGTACAAGTTCAATATCGCAGAAAGCGAAAAATGGATAAAGAAGTTGTGGTACTTACGTACAATGCAATATCACTCAGCAATGAAATCTATGTCATCAGGCCAGTAGCAGCATAATGAGTGGATTCAGGTACGATGATTCTAAGTGAAATAAGTCACACAGAAAAAGAAACATCATAAGGTTTCACAAATACACGGAATGTAAACTTGGCTACACAGGAACTGAATTACAAAACAGAACAGGGTCTCAAATGTAGAAAACCAACTTATGCTTGCTTAAGGGGAATGGTGAGTTGGGGTGCTGCATAAAACCAGAGATTGAAATTAGCACAGATACCGTTCCATAAGCCAAATATGTAATAGACAAGAGCTACTCCTTGCTCAACGAAGTGGACTCAACACCTCATATTAAACGCCTAAGAATATACCTGACTAGTAAGAATCTTAAAACCTATGGATTTATATGTCTCCGAAAGAGATTCAAGCGTGTGTACAGCGGCATAAATGCAGCAGTGATAGGATTGGTGAGGTTCGGTGAGCAAATGCAGACCCTTTGAAGTCATATTGTATGGTACCCATTCCATGGGTCTCAACTCTCCAGGTTTAAGGGATTCTTCCTTCAGCTAAAACATGCATGTGGAACCTAGAGTATGATCGACCGTGTGATCGGGAAACGTGTTCAAATGTGTCTCAGTTTTCATCCCCTGGTACTCGGGTGCAACATTCCAGACGCTTTACTAACACTCTCCCCACTTGGAGAGTCAGTGCCTTTAAACTCCTGTTTGGCCCAGTTTGCAATTTCTGCGGAAAATGAACAGGAATAGGGAGAACCAATGAGAGACTAGCTGGAGGTGTCTGGACGGGCAAATTTAACTCTCATTTCCCACCAGGAAGAGGAATTAACCAAAGGCTCAGCGTGCCATGCCGGAACCACACTAGGGCCTGAAGCAATCCTGCGGTGTTGCGGCCAGCTCACAAGAAAGCGAGTTGAAGAAAGGAGCTCCGGGGCCCTGTAATTCACAAACCTGCAGAGTTATAAATGACAGCTATCGTCCAAAAATATATTGAAGTAAGCCTGCCAAGAGGACTTGAAAGCGAGGCAGAATTGCAGGAAACCGATTTCAGGAGGTAGACTGGAATTGCATGTAAAGCATAGGAAAAGAGGCAGAACGTCCACAATGATGCACTTGGCCAAAAAGGGCGTATGTGTTTTTTCCTGAATATATTCAGGAAAAAACACATACGCACTTTTTGGCCAACCAAGCAAGGTTGTAAAGGAAATCTGCACTACAATGAACTCTCACTGTCCCCCGGTCAAAAGGGCCATCTGAAAAAATTGTAAAATCCAGAAAGACAGGACAGGCCATGGAGAACTGGGAGCCTTGTTATGCTGATGGGCAGGATGTAAATTGCAAACAGCCACTCTGGAGAAGTGTATGGTGTTTCCTGAAACATCTAAAAAACAAAGCAACAGAGCCTAGGGCACTTCCACTTATGGTCCTATAGCTAAGGGAAATTAAAATCAAAAAGACACAGCCACCCCAAAGTTTGGGACGGCTCTGTTTACAAGAACCTCGTATACGGTACAAGTTCAATATCGCAGAAAGCGAAAAATGGATAAAGAAGTTGTGGTACTTACGTACAATGCAATATCACTCAGCAATGAAATCTATGTCATCAGGCCAGTAGCAGCATAATGAGTGGATTCAGGTACGATGATTCTAAGTGAAATAAGTCACACAGAAAAAGAAACATCATAAGGTATCACTAATACACGAAATGTAAACTTGGCTACACAGGAACTGAATTACAAAACAGAACAGGGTCTCAAATGTAGAAAACCAACTTATGCTTCCTTAAGGGGAATGGTGAGTTGGGGTGCTGCATAAAACCAGAGATTGAAATTAGCACAGATAACGTTCCATAAGCCAAATATGTAATAGACAAGAGCTACTCCTTGCTCAACGAAGTGGACTCAACACCCCATATTAAACGCCTAAGAATATACCTGACTAGTAAGAATCTTAAAACCTATGGATTTATATGTCTCCGAAAGAGAATCAAGCGTGTGTACAGCGGCATAAATGTAGCAGTGATAGGATTGGTGAGGTTTGGTGAGCAAATGCAGACCCTTTGAAGTCATATTGCATGGTACCCATTCCATGGGTCTCAACTCTCCAGGTTTAAGGGATTCTTCCTTCAGCTAAAACATGCATGTGGAACCCAGAGTATGATCCACCGTGTGATCGGGAAACGTGTTCAAATGTGTCTCAGTTTTCGTCCCCTGGTACTCGGGTGCCACATTCCAGACGCTTTACTAACACTCTCCCCACTTGGAGAGTCAGTGCCTTTAACCTCCTGTTTGTCCCAGTTTGCAATTTCTGTGGAAAATAAACAAGAATAGGGAGAACCAATGAGAGACTAGCTGGAGGTGTCTGGACGGGCAAATTTAACTCTCATTTCCCACCAGGAAGAGGAATTAACCAAAGGCTCAGTGTGCCATGCCGGAACCACACTAGGGCCTGAAGCAATCCTGCGGTGTTGCGGCCAGCTCAGAAGAAAGCGAGTTGAAGAAAGGAGCTCAGGGGCCCTGTAATTCACAAACCTGCAGAGTTATAAATGACAGCTATCATCCAAAAATATATTGAAGTAAGGCTGCCAAGAGGACTTGAAAGCGGGGCAGAATTGCAGGAAACCGATTTCAGGAGGTAGACTGGAATTGCATGTAAAGCATAGGAAAAGAGGCAGAACGTCCACAATGATGCACTTGGCCAAAAAGGGCGTATGCGTTTTTTCCTGAATATATTCAGGAAAAAACACATACGCCCTTTTTGGCCAACCAAGCAAGCTTGCAAAGGAAATCTGCACTACAATGAAGTCTCACTGCCCCCCGGTCAAAAGGGCCATCTGAAAAAAGTGTAAAATCCAGAAAGGGAGGACAGGCCATGGAGAACTGGGAGCCTTGTTATGCTGATGGGCGGGATGTAAATTGCCAACAGCCACTCTGGAGAAGTGTATGGTGTTTCCTGAAACATCTAAAAAAGAAATCAACAGAGCCTAGGGCACTTCCACTTATGGTCCTATAGCTTAGGGAAATTAAAATCAAAAAGACACAGCCACCCCAAAGTTTGGGACGGCTCTGTTTACAAGAACCTCGTATACGGTACAAGTTCAATATCGCAGAAAGCGAAAAATGGATAAAGAAGTTGTGGTACTTACGTACAATGCAATATCACTCAGCAATGAAATCTATGTCATCAGGCCAGTAGCAGCATAATGAGTGGATTCAGGTACGATGATTCTAAGTGAAATAAGTCACACAGAAAAAGAAACATCATAAGGTTTCACAAATACACGGAATGTAAACTTGGCTACACAGGAACTGAATTACAAAACAGAACAGGGTCTCAAATGTAGAAAACCAACTTATGCTTGCTTAAGGGGAATGGTGAGTTGGGGTGCTGCATAAAACCAGAGATTGAAATTAGCACAGATACCGTTCCATAAGCCAAATATGTAATAGACAAGAGCTACTCCTTGCTCAACGAAGTGGACTCAACACCTCATATTAAACGCCTAAGAATATACCTGACTAGTAAGAATCTTAAAACCTATGGATTTATATGTCTCCGAAAGAGATTCAAGCGTGTGTACAGCGGCATAAATGCAGCAGTGATAGGATTGGTGAGGTTCGGTGAGCAAATGCAGACCCTTTGAAGTCATATTGTATGGTACCCATTCCATGGGTCTCAACTCTCCAGGTTTAAGGGATTCTTCCTTCAGCTAAAACATGCATGTGGAACCTAGAGTATGATCGACCGTGTGATCGGGAAACGTGTTCAAATGTGTCTCAGTTTTCATCCCCTGGTACTCGGGTGCAACATTCCAGACGCTTTACTAACACTCTCCCCACTTGGAGAGTCAGTGCCTTTAAACTCCTGTTTGGCCCAGTTTGCAATTTCTGCGGAAAATGAACAGGAATAGGGAGAACCAATGAGAGACTAGCTGGAGGTGTCTGGACGGGCAAATTTAACTCTCATTTCCCACCAGGAAGAGGAATTAACCAAAGGCTCAGCGTGCCATGCCGGAACCACACTAGGGCCTGAAGCAATCCTGCGGTGTTGCGGCCAGCTCACAAGAAAGCGAGTTGAAGAAAGGAGCTCCGGGGCCCTGTAATTCACAAACCTGCAGAGTTATAAATGACAGCTATCGTCCAAAAATATATTGAAGTAAGCCTGCCAAGAGGACTTGAAAGCGAGGCAGAATTGCAGGAAACCGATTTCAGGAGGTAGACTGGAATTGCATGTAAAGCATAGGAAAAGAGGCAGAACGTCCACAATGATGCACTTGGCCAAAAAGGGTGTATGCGTTTTTTCCTGAATATATTCAGGAAAAAACACATACGCACTTTTTGGCCAACCAAGCAAGGTTGCAATGGAAATCTGCACTACAATGAACTCTCACTGTCCCCCGGTCAAAAGGGCCATCTGAAAAAATTGTAAAATCCAGAAAGACAGGACAGGCCATGGAGAACTGGGAGCCTTGTTATGCTGATGGGCGGGATGTAAATTGCAAACAGCCACTCTGGAGAAGTGTATGGTGTTTCCTGAAACATCTAAAAAACAAAGCAACAGAGCCTAGGGCACTTCCACTTATGGTCCTATAGCTAAGGGAAATTAAAATCAAAAAGACACAGCCACCCCAAAGTTTGGGACGGCTCTGTTTACAAGAACCTCGTATACGGTACAAGTTCAATATCGCAGAAAGCGAAAAATGGATAAAGAAGTTGTGGTACTTACGTACAATGCAATATCACTCAGCAATGAAATCTATGTCATCAGGCCAGTAGCAGCATAATGAGTGGATTCAGGTACGATGATTCTAAGTGAAATAAGTCACACAGAAAAAGAAACATCATAAGGTATCACTAATACACGAAATGTAAACTTGGCTACACAGGAACTGAATTACAAAACAGAACAGGGTCTCAAATGTAGAAAACCAACTTATGCTTGCTTAAGGGGAATGGTGAGTTGGGGTGCTGCATAAAACCAGAGATTGAAATTAGCACAGATACCGTTCCATAAGCCAAATATGTAATAGACAAGAGCTACTCCTTGCTCAACGAAGTGGACTCAACACCCCATATTAAACGCCTAAGAATATACCTGACTAGTAAGAATCTTAAAACCTATGGATTTATATGTCTCCGAAAGAGAATCAAGCGTGTGTACAGCGGCATAAATGCAGCAGTGATAGGATTGGTGAGGTTCGGTGAGCAAATGCAGACCCTTTGAAGTCATATTGCATGGTACCCATTCCAAGGGTCTCAACTCTCCAGGTTTAAGGGATTCTTCCTTCAGCTAAAACATGCATGTGGAACCCAGAGTATGATCCACCATGTGATCGAGAAACGTGTTCAAATGTGTCTCAGTTTTCGTCCCCTGGTACTCGGGTGCAACATTCCAGATGCTTTACTAACACTCTCCCCACTTGGAGAGTCAGTGCCTTTAAACTCCTGTTTGGCCCAGTTTGCAATTTCTGCGGAAAATGAACAGGAATAGGGAGAACCAATGAGAGACTAGCTGGAGGTGTCTGGACGGGCAAATTTAACTCTCATTTCCCACCAGGAAGAGGAATTAACCAAAGGCTCAGCGTGCCATGCCGAAACCACACTAGGGCCTGAAGCAATCATGCGGTGTTGCTGCCAGCTCACAAGAAAGCGAGTTGAAGAAAGGAGCTCCAGGGCCCTGTAATTCACAAACCTGCAGAGTTATAAATGACAGCTATCGTCCAAAAACATATTGAAGTAAGCCTGCCAAGAGGACTTGAAAGCGAGGCAGAATTGCAGGAAACCGATTTCAGGAGGTAGACTGGAATTGCATGTAAAGCATAGGAAAAGAGGCAGAACGTCCACAATGATGCACTTGGCCAAAAAGGGCGTATGCGTTTTTTCCTGAATATATTCAGGAAAAAACACATACGCACTTTTTGGCCAACCAAGCAAGGTTGCAATGGAAATCTGCACTACAATGAACTCTCACTGTCCCCCGGTCAAAAGGGCCATCTGAAAAAAGTGTAAAATCCAGAAAGGCAGGACAGGCCATGGAGAACTGGGAGCCTTGTTATGCTGATGGGCGGGATGTAAATTGCAAACAGCCACTCTGGAGAAGTGTATGGTGTTTCCTGAAACATCTAAAAAACAAAGCAACAGAGCCTAGGGCACTTCCACTTATGGTCCTATAGCTAAGGGAAATTAAAATCAAAAAGACACAGCCACCCCAAAGTTTGGGACGGCTCTGTTTACAAGAACCTCGTATACGGTACAAGTTCAATATCGCAGAAAGCGAAAAATGGATAAAGAAGTTGTGGTACTTTCGTACAATGCAATATCACTCAGCAATGAAATCTATGTCATCAGGCCAGTAGCAGCATAATGAGTGGATTCAGGTACGATGATTCTAAGTGAAATAAGTCACACAGAAAAAGAAACATCATAAGGTATCACTAATACACGAAATGTAAACTTGGCTACACAGGAACTGAATTACAAAACAGAACAGGGTCTCAAATGTAGAAAAGCAACTTATGCTTGCTTAAAGGGAATGGTGAGTTGGGGTGCTGCATAAAACCAGAGATTGAAATTAGCACAGATACCGTTCCATAAGCCAAATATGTAATAGACAAGAGCTACTCCTTGCTCAACGAAGTGGACTCAACACCCCATATTAAACGCCTAAGAATATACCTGACTAGTAAGAATCTTAAAACCTATGGATTTATATGTCTCCGAAAGAGATTCAAGCATGTGTACAGCGGCATAAATGCAGCAGTGATAGGATTGGTGAGGTTCGGTGAGCAAATGCAGACCCTTTGAAGTCATATTGCATGGTACCCATTCCATGGGTCTCAACTCTCCAGGTTTAAGGGATTCTTCCTTCAGCTAAAACATGCATGTGGAACCCAGAGTATGATCCACCGTGTGATCGGGAAACGTGTTCAAATGTGTCTCAGTTTTCGTCCCCTGGTACTCGGGTGCCACATTCCAGACGCTTTACTAACACTCTCCCCACTTGGAGAGTCAGTGTCTTTAACCTCCTGTTTGGCCCAGTTTGCAATTTCTGCGGAAAATGAACAGGAATAGGGAGAACCAATGAGAGATTAGCTGGAGGTGTCTGGACGGGCAAATTTAACTCTCATTTCCCACCAGGAAGAGGAATTATCCAAAGGCTCAGTGTGCCATGCCGGAACCACACTAGGGCCTGAAGCAATCCTGCGGTGTTGCGGCCAGCTCACAAGAAAGCGAGTTGAAGAAAGGAGCTCAGGGGCCCTGTAATTCACAAACCTGCAGAGTTATAAATGACAGCTATCGTCCAAAAACATATTGAAGTAAGCCTGCCAAGAGGACTTGAAAGCGAGGCAGAATTGCAGGAAACCGATTTCAGGAGGTAGACTGGAATTGCATGTAAAGCATAGGAAAAGAGGCAGAACGTCCACAATGATGCACTTGGCCAAAAAGGGCGTATGCGTTTTTTCCTGAATATATTCAGGAAAAAACACATACGCACTTTTTGGCCAACCAAGCAAGGTTGCAATGGAAATCTGCACTACAATGAACTCTCACTGTCCCCCGGTCAAAAGGGCCATCTGAAAAAAGTGTAAAATCCAGAAAGGCAGGACAGGCCATGGAGAACTGGGAGCCTTGTTATGCTGATGGGCGGGATGTAAATTCCAAACAGCCACTCTGGAGAAGTGTATGGTGTTTCCTGAAACATCTAAAAAACAAAGCAACAGAGCCTAGGGCACTTCCACTTATGGTCCTATAGCTAAGGGAAATTAAAATCAAAAAGACACAGCCACCCCAAAGTTTGGGACGGCTCTGTTTACAAGAACCTCGTATACGGTACAAGTTCAATATCGCAGAAAGCGAAAAATGGATAAAGAAGTTGTGGTACTTACGTACAATGCAATATCACTCAGCAATGAAATCTATGTCATCAGGCCAGTAGCAGCATAATGAGTGGATTCAGGTACGATGATTCTAAGTGAAATAAGTCACACAGAAAAAGAAACATCATAAGGTATCACTAATACACGAAATGTAAACTTGGCTACACAGGAACTGAATTACAAAACAGAACAGGGTCTCAAATGTAGAAAAGCAACTTATGCTTGCTTAAGGGGAATGGTGAGTTGGGGTGCTGCATAAAACCAGAGATTGAAATTAGCACAGATACCGTTCCATAAGCCAAATATGTAATAGACAAGAGCTACTCCTTGCTCAACGAAGTGGACTCAACACCCCATATTAAACGCCTAAGAATATACCTGACTAGTAAGAATCTTAAAACCTATGGATTTATATGTCTCCGAAAGAGATTCAAGCATGTGTACAGCGGCATAAATGCAGCAGTGATAGGATTGGTGAGGTTCGGTGAGCAAATGCAGACCCTTTGAAGTCATATTGCATGGTACCCATTCCATGGGTCTCAACTCTCCAGTTTTAAGGGATTCTTCCTTCAGCTAAAACATGCATGTGGAACCTAGAGTATGATCGACCGTGTGATCGGGAAACTTGTTCAAATGTGTCTCAGTTTTCATCCCCTGGTACTCGGGTGCAACATTCCAGACGCTTTACTAACACTCTCCCCACTTGGAGAGTCAGTGCCTTTAAACTCCTGTTTGGCCCAGTTTGCAATTTCTGCGGAAAATGAACAGGAATAGGGAGAACCAATGAGAGACTAGCTGGAGGTGTCTGGACGGGCAAATTTAACTCTCATTTCCCACCAGGAAGAGGAATTAACCAAAGGCTCAGCGTGCCATGCCGGAACCACACTAGGGCCTGAAGCAATCGTGCGGTGTTGTGGCCAGCTCACAAGAAAGCGAGTTGAAGAAAGGAGCTCCGGGGCCCTGTAATTCACAAACCTGCAGAGTTATAAATGACAGCTATCGTCCAAAAATATATTGAAGTAAGCCTGCCAAGAGGACTTGAAAGCGAGGCAGAATTGCAGGAAACCGATTTCAGGAGGTAGACTGGAATTGCATGTAAAGCATAGGAAAAGAGGCAGAACGTCCACAATGATGCACTTGGCCAAAAAGGGCGTATGCGTTTTTTCCTGAATATATTCAGGAAAAAACACATACGCACTTTTTGGCCAACCAAGCAAGGTTGCAAAGGAAATCTGCACTACAATGAACTCTCACTGTCCCCCGGTCAAAAGGGCCATCTGAAAAAATTGTAAAATCCAGAAAGGCAGGACAGGCCATGGAGAACTGGGAGCCTTGTTATGCTGATGGGCGGGATGTAAATTGCAAACAGCCACTCTGGAGAAGTGTATGGTGTTTCCTGAAACATCTAAAAAACAAAGCAACAGAGCCTAGGGCACTTCCACTTATGGTCCTATAGCTAAGGGAAATTAAAATCAAAAAGACACAGCCACCCCAAAGTTTGGGACGGCTCTGTTTACAAGAACCTTGTATACGGTACAAGTTCAATATCGCAGAAAGCGAAAAATGGATAAAGAAGTTGTGGTACTTACGTACAATGCAATATCACTCAGCAATGAAATCTATGTCATCAGGCCAGTAGCAGCATAATGAGTGGATTCAGGTACGATGATTCTAAGTGAAATAAGTCACACAGAAAAAGAAACATCATAAGGTATCACTAATACACGAAATGTAAACTTGGCTACACAGGAACTGAATTACAAAACAGAACAGGGTCTCAAATGTAGAAAACCAACTTATGCTTGCTTAAGGGGAAAGGTGGGTTGGGGTGCTACATAAAACCAGAGATTGAAATCAGCACAGATACCTTTCCATAGCCAAATATGTAATAGACAAGAGCTACTCCTTGCTCAACGAAGTGGACTCAACACCCCATCTTAAATGCCTAAGAATATAACTGACTAGTAAGAATCTTAAAACCTATGGATTTATATGTCTCCGAAAGAGAATCAAGCGTGTGTACAGCGGCGTAAATGCAGCAGTGATAGGATTGGTGAGGTTTGGTGAGCAAATGCAGACCCTTTGAAATCATATTGCATGGTACCCATTCCAAGGGTCTCAACTCTCCAGGTTTAAGGGATTCTTCCTTCAGCTAAAACATGCATGTGGAACCCAGAGTATGATCCACCGTGTGATCGGGAAACGTGTTCAAATGTGTCTCAGTTTTCGTCCCCTGGTACTCGGGTGCAACATTCCACACGCTTTACTAACACTCTCCCCACTTGGAGAGTCAGTGCCTTTAAATTCCTGTTTGGCCAAGTTTGCAATTTCTGCGGAAAATGAACAGGAATAGGGAGAACCAATGAGAGACTAGCTGGAGGTGTCTGGACGGGCAAATTTAACTCTCATTTCCCACCAGGAAGAGGAATTAACCAAAGGCTCAGCGTGCCATGCCGAAACCACACTAGGGCCTGAAGCAATCCTGCGGTATTGCGGCCAGCTCACAAGAAAGCGAGTTGAAGAAAGGAGCTCCGGGGCCCTGTAATTCACAAACCTGCAGAGTTATAAATGACAGCTATCGTCCAAAAATATATTGAAGTAAGCCTCCAAGAGGACTTGAAAGCGAGGCAGAATTGCAGGAAACCGATTTCAGGAGGTAGACTGGAATTGCATGTAAAGCATAGGAAAAGAGGCAGAACGTCCACAATGATGCACTTGGCCAAAAAGGGCGTAGGCGTTTTTTCCTGAATATATTCAGGAAAAAACGCCTACGCACTTTTTGGCCAACCAAGCAAGCTTGCAAAGGAAATCTGCACTACAATGAAGTCTCACTGCCCCCCGGTCAAAAGGGCCATCTGAAAAAAGTGTAAAATCCAGAAAGGGAGGACAGGCCATGGAGAACTGGGAGCCTTCTTATGCTGATTGGCGGGATGTAAATTGCCAACAGCCACTCTGGAGAAGTGTATGGTGTTTCCTGAAACATCTAAAAAACAAAGCAACAGAGCCTAGGGCACTTCCACTTATGGTCCTATAGCTTAGGGAAATTAAAATCAAAAAGACACAGCCACCCCAAAATTTGAGACGGCTCTGTTTACAAGAACCTCGTATACGGTACAAGTTCAATATCGCAGAAAGCGAAAAATGGATAAAGAAGTTGTGGTACTTACGTACAATGCAATATCACTCAGCAATGAAATCTATGTCATCAGGCCAGTAGCAGCATAATGAGTGGATGCAGGTACGATGATTCTAAGTGAAATAAGTCACACAGAAAAAGAAACATCATAAGGTTTCACTAATACACGGAATGTAAACTTGGCTACACAGGAACTGAATTACAAAACAGAACAGGGTCTCAAATGTAGAAAACCAACTTATGCTTGCTTAAGGGGAATGGTGAGTTGGGGTGCTGCATAAAACCAGAGATTGAAATTAGCACAGATACCGTTCCATAAGCCAAATATGTAATAGTCAAGAGCTACTCCTTGCTCAACGAAGTGGACTCAACACCCCATATTAAACGCCTAAGAATATACCTGACTAGTAAGAATCTTAAAACCTATGGATTTATATGTCTCTGAAAGAGATTCAAGTGTGTGTACAGCGGCATAAATGCAGCAGTGATAGGATTGGTGAGGTTCGGTGAGCAAATGCAGACCCTTTGAAGTCATATTGCATGGTACCCATTCCATGGGTCTCAACTCTCCAGGTTTAAGGGATTCTTCCTTCAGCTAAAACATGCATGTGGAACCTAGAGTATGATCCACCGTGTGATCGGGAAACGTGTTCAAATGTGTCTCAGTTTTCATCGCCTGGTACTCGGGTGCAACATTCCAGACGCTTTACTAACACTCTCCCCACTTGGAGAGTCAGTGCCTTTAAACTCCTGTTTGGCCCAGTTTGCAATTTCTGCGGAAAATGAACAGGAATAGGGAGAACCAATGAGAGACTAGCTGGAGGTGTCTGGACGGGCGAATTTAACTCTCATTTCCCACCAAGAAGAGGAATTAACCAAAGGCTCAGCGTGCCATGCCGGAACCACACTAGGGCCTGAAGCAATCCTGCGGTGTTGCGGCCAGCTCACAAGAAAGCGAGTTGAAGAAAGGAGCTCCGGGGCCCTGTAATTCACAAACCTGCAGAGTTATAAATGACAGCTATCGTCCAAAAATATATTGAAGTAAGCCTGCCAAGAGGACTTGAAAGCGAGGCAGAATTGCAGGAAACCGATTTCAGGAGGTAGACTGGAATTGCATGTAAAGCATAGGAAAAGAGGCAGAACGTCCACAATGATGCACTTGGCCAAAAAGGGCGTATGCGTTTTTTCCTGAATATATTCAGGAATAAACGCATACGCCCTTTTTGGCCAACCAAGCAAGCTTGCAAAGAAATCTGCACTACAATGAAGTCTCACTGCCCCCCGGTCAAAAGGGCCATCTGAAAAAAGTGTAAAATCCAGAAAGGGAGGACAGGCCATGGAGAACTGGGAGCCTTCTTATGCTGATGGGCAGGATGTAAATTGCCAACTGCCACTCTGGAGAAGTGTATGGTGTTTCCTGAAACATCTAAAAAAGAAAGCAACAGAGCCTAGGGCACTTCCACTTATGGTCCTATAGCTTAGGGAAATTAAAATCAAAAAGACACAGCCACCCCAAAGTTTGGGACGGCTCTGTTTACAAGAACCTCGTATACGGTACAAGTTCAATATCGCAGAAAGCGAAAAATGGATAAAGAAGTTGTGGTACTTACGTACAATGCAATATCACTCAGCAATGAAATCTATGTCATCAGGCCAGTAGCAGCATAATGAGTGGATTCAGGTACGATGATTCTAAGTGAAATAAGTCACACAGAAAAAGAAACATCCTAAGGTATCACTAATACACGGAATGTAAACTTGGCTACACAGGAACTGAATTACAAAACAGAACAGGGTCTCAAATGTAGAAAACCAACTTATGCTTGCTTAAGGGAAATGGTGAGTTGGGGTGCTGCATAAAACCAGAGATTGAAATTAGCACAGATACCGTTCCATAAGGCAAATATGTAATAGACAAGAGCTACTCCTTGCTCAACGAAGTGGACTCAACACCTCATATTAAACGCCTAAGAATATACCTGACTAGTAAGAATCTTAAAACCTATGGATTTATATGTCTCCGAAAGAGAATCAAGCGTGTGTACAGCGGCATAAATGCAGCAGTGATAGGATTGGTGAGGTTCGGTGAGCAAATGCAGACCCTTTGAAGTCATATTGCATGGTACCCATTCCATGGGTCTCAACTCTCCAGGTTTAAGGGATTCTTCCTTCAGCTAAAACATGCATGTGGAACCCAGAGTATGATCCACCATGTGATCGGGAAACGTGTTCAAATGTGTCTCAGTTTTCGTCCCCTGGTACTCGGGTGCAACATTCCAGACGCTTTACTAACACTCTCCCCACTTGGAGAGTCAGTGCCTTTAAACTCCTGTTTGGCCCAGTTTGCAATTTCTGCGGAAAATGAACAGGAATAGGGAGAACCAATGAGAGACTAGCTGGAGGTGTCTGGACGGGCAAATTTAACTCTCATTTCCCACCAGGAAGAGGAATTAACCAAAGGCTCAGCGTGCCATGCCGGAACCACACTAGGGCCTGAAGCAATCCTGCGGTGTTGCGGCCAGCTCACAAGAAAGCGAGTTGAAGAAAGGAGCTCCGGGGCCCTGTAATTCGCAAACCTGCAGAGTTATAAATGACAGCTATCATCCAAAAATATATTGAAGTAAGCCTGCCAAGAGGACTTGAAAGCGAGGCAGAATTGCAGGAAACCGATTTCAGGAGGTAGACTGGAATTGCATGTAAAGCATAGGAAAAGAGGCAGAACGTCCACAATGATGCACTTGGCCAAAAAGGGCGTATGCGTTTTTTCCTGAATATATTCAGGAAAAAACGCATACGCCCTTTTTGGCCAACCAAGCAAGCTTGCAAAGAAATCTGCACTACAATGAAGTCTCACTGCCCCCCGGTCAAAAGGGCCATCTGAAAAAAGTGTAAAATCCAGAAAGGGAGGACAGGCCATGGAGAACTGGGAGCCTTCTTATGCTGATGGGCGGGATGTAAATTGCCAACAGCCACTCTGGAGAAGTGTATGGTGTTTCCTGAAACATCTAAAAAACAAAGCAACAGAGCCTAGGGCACTTCCACTTATGGTCCTATAGCTTAGGGAAATTAAAATCAAAAAGACACAGCCACCCCAAAGTTTGGGACGGCTCTGTTTACAAGAACCTCGTATACGGTACAAGTTCAATATCGCAGAAAGCGAAAAATGGATAAAGAAGTTGTGGTACTTACGTACAATGCAATATCACTCAGCAATGAAATCTATGTCATCAGGCCAGTAGCAGCATAATGAGTGGATTCAGGTACGATGATTCTAAGTGAAATAAGTCACACAGAAAAGGAAACATCATAAGGTATCACTAATACACGGAACGTAAACATGGCTACACAGGAACTGAATTACAAAACAGAACAGGGTCTCAAATGTAGAAAACCAACTTATGCTTACTTAAGGGGAATGGTGAGTTGGGGTGCTGCATAAAACCAGAGATTGAAATTAGCACAGATACCGTTCCATAAGCCAAATATGTAATAGACAAGAGCTACTCCTTGCTCAACGAAGTGGACTCAACACCCCATATTAAACGCCTAAGAATATACCTGACTAGTAAGAATCTTAAAACCTATGGATTTATATGTCTCCGAAAGAGAATCAAGCGTGTGTACAGCGGCATAAATGCAGCAGTGATAGGATTGGTGAGGTTCGGTGAGCAAATGCAGACCCTTTGAAGTCATATTGCATGGTACCCATTCCATGGGTCTCAACTCTCCAGGTTTAAGGGATTCTTCCTTCAGCTAAAACATGCATGTGGAACCCAGAGTATGATCCACCGTGTGATCGGGAAACGTGTTCAAATGTGTCTCAGTTTTCGTCCCCTGGTACTCGGGTGCAACATTCCAGACGCTTTACTAACACTCTCCCCACTTGGAGAGTCAGTGCCTTTAAACTCCTGTTTGGCCCAGTTTGCAATTTCTGCGGAAAATGAACAGGAATAGGGAGAACCAATGAGAGACTAGCTGGAGGTGTCTGGACGGGCAAATTTAACTCTCATTTCCCACCAGGAAGAGGAATTAACCAAAGGCTCAGCGTGCCATGCCGGAACCACACTAGGGCCTGAAGCAATCCTGCGGTGTTGCGGCCAGCTCACAAGAAAGCGAGTTGAAGAAAGGAGCTCCGGGGCCCTGTAATTCGCAAACCTGCAGAGTTATAAATGACAGCTATCATCCAAAAATATATTGAAGTAAGCCTGCCAAGAGGACTTGAAAGCGAGGCAGAATTGCAGGAAACCGATTTCAGGAGGTAGACTGGAATTGCATGTAAAGCATAGGAAAAGAGGCAGAACGTCCACAATGATGCACTTGGCCAAAAAGGGCGTATGCGTTTTTTCCTGAATATATTCAGGAAAAAACGCATACGCCCTTTTTGGCCAACCAAGCAAGCTTGCAAAGAAATCTGCACTACAATGAAGTCTCACTGCCCCCCGGTCAAAAGGGCCATCTGAAAAAAGTGTAAAATCCAGAAAGGGAGGACAGGCCATGGAGAACTGGGAGCCATCTTATGCTGATGGGCGGGATGTAAATTGCCAACAGCCACTCTGGAGAAGTGTATGGTGTTTCCTGAAACATCTAAAAAACAAAGCAACAGAGCCTAGGGCACTTCCACTTATGGTCCTATAGCTTAGGGAAATTAAAATCAAAAAGACACAGCCACCCCAAAGTTTGGGACGGCTCTGTTTACAAGAACCTCGTATTCGGTACAAGTTCAATATCGCAGAAAGCGAAAAATGGATAAAGAAGTTGTGGTACTTACTTACAATGCAATATCACTCAGCAATGAAATCTATGTCATCAGGCCAGTAGCAGCATAATGAGTGGATTCAGGTACGATGATTCTAAGTGAAATAAGTCACACAGAAAAAGAAACATCATAAGGTATCACTAATACACGGAATGTAAACTTGGCTACACAGGAACTGAATTACAAAACAGAACAGGGTCTCAAATGTAGAAAACCAACTTATGCTTGCTTAAGGGGAATGGTGAGTTGGGGTGCTGCATAAAACCAGAGATTGAAATTAGCACAGATACCGTTCCATAAGTCAAATATGTAATAGACAAGAGCTACTCCTTGCTCAACGAAGTGGACTCAACACCCCATATTAAACGCCTAAGAATATACCTGACTAGTAAGAATCTTAAAACCTATGGATTTATATGTCTCCGAAAGAGAATCAAGCGTGTGTACAGCGGCATAAATGCAGCAGTGATAGGATTGGTGAGGTTCGGTGAGCAAATGCAGACCCTTTGAAGTCATATTGCATGGTACCCATTCCATGGGTCTCAACTCTCCAGGTTTAAGGGATTCTTCCTTCAGCTAAAACATGCATGTGGAACCCAGAGTATGATCCACCGTGTGATCGGGAAACGTGTTCAAATGTGTCTCAGTTTTCGTCCCCTGGTACTCGGGTGCCACATTCCAGACGCTTTACTAACACTCTCCCCACTTGGAGAGTCAGTGCCTTTAACCTCCTGTTTGTCCCAGTTTGCAATTTCTGTGGAAAATAAACAGGAATAGGGAGAACCAATGAGAGACTAGCTGGAGGTGTCTGGACGGGCAAATTTAACTCTCATTTCCCACCAGGAAGAGGAATTAACCAAAGGCTCAGTGTGCCATGCCGGAACCACACTAGGGCCTGAAGCAATCCTGCGGTGTTGCGGCCAGCTCACAAGAAAGCGAGTTGAAGAAAGGAGCTCAGGGGCCCTGTAATTCACAAACCTGCAGAGTTATAAATGACAGCTATCATCCAAAAATATATTGAAGTAAGGCTGCCAAGAGGACTTGAAAGCGGGGCAGAATTGCAGGAAACCGATTTCAGGAGGTAGACTGGAATTGCATGTAAAGCATAGGAAAAGAGGCAGAACGTCCACAATGATGCACTTGGCCAAAAAGGGCGTATGCGTTTTTTCCTGAATATATTCAGGAAAAAACACATACGCCCTTTTTGGCCAACCAAGCAAGCTTGCAAAGGAAATCTGCACTACAATGAAGTCTCACTGCCCCCCGGTCAAAAGGGCCATCTGAAAAAAGTGTAAAATCCAGAAAGGGAGGACAGGCCATGGAGAACTGGGAGCCTTGTTATGCTGATGGGCGGGATGTAAATTGCCAACAGCCACTCTGGAGAAGTGTATGGTGTTTCCTGAAACATCTAAAAAACAAAGCAACAGAGCCTAGGGCACTTCCACTTATGGTCCTATAGCTTAGGGAAATTGAAATCAAAAAGACACAGCCACCCCAAAGTTTGGGACGCCTCTGTTTACAAGAACCTCGTATACGGTACAAGTTCAATATCGCAGAAAGCGAAAAATGGATAAAGAAGTTGTGGTACTTACGTACAATGCAATATCACTCAGCAATGAAATCTATGTCATCAGGCCAGTAGCAGCATAATGAGTGGATTCAGGTACGATGATTCTAAGTGAAATAAGTCACACAGAAAAAGAAACATCATAAGTTTTCACTAATACACGGAATGTAAACTTGGCTACACAGGAACTGAATTACAAAACAGAACAGGGTCTCAAATGTAGAAAACCAACTTATGCTTGCTTAAGGGGAATGGTGAGTTGGGGTGCTGCATAAAACCAGAGATTGAAATTAGCACAGATACCGTTCCATAAGGCAAATATGTAATAGTCAAGAGCTACTCCTTGCTCAACGAAGTGGACTCAACACCCCATATTAAACGCCTAAGAATATACCTGACTAGTAAGAATCTTAAAACCTATGGATTTATATGTCTCTGAAAGAGATTCAAGCGTGTGTACAGCGGCATAAATGCAGCAGTGATAGGATTGGTGAGGTTCGGTGAGCAAATGCAGACCCTTTGAAGTCATATTGCATGGTACCCATTCCATGGGTCTCAACTCTCCAGGTTTAAGGGATTCTTCCTTCAGGTAAAACATGCATGTGGAACCTAGAGTATGATCCACCGTGTGATCGGGAAACGTGTTCAAATGTGTCTCAGTTTTCATCGCCTGGTACTCGGGTGCAACATTCCAGACGCTTTACTAACACTCTCCCCACTTGGAGAGTCAGTGCCTTTAAACTCCTGTTTGGCCCAGTTTGCAATTTCTGCGGAAAATTAACAGGAATAGGGACAACCAATGAGAGACTAGCTGGAGGTGTCTGGACGGGCGAATTTAACTCTCATTTCCTACCAGGAAGAGGAATTAACCAAAGGCTCAGCGTACCATGCCGGAACCACACTAGGGCCTGAAGCAATCCTGCGGTGTTGCGGGCAGCTCACAAGAAAGCGAGTTGAAGAAAGGAGCTCCGGGGCCCTGTAATTCACAAACCTGCAGAGTTATAAATGACAGCTATCGTCCAAAAATATATTGAAGTAAGCCTGCCAAGAGGACTTGAAAGCGAGGCAGAATTGCAGGAAACCGATTTCAGGAGGTAGACTGGAATTGCATGTAAAGCATAGGAAAAGAGGCAGAACGTCCACAATGATGCACTTGGTCAAAAAGGGCGTATGCGTTTTTTCCTGAATATATTCAGGAAAAAATGCATACGCACTTTTTGGCCAACCAAGCAAGCTTGCAAAGGAAATCTGCACTACAATGAAGTCTCACTGCCCCCCGGTCAAAAGGGCCATCTGAAAAAAGTGTAAAATCCAGAAAGGGAGGACAGGCCATGGAGAACTGGGAGCCTTCTTATGCTGATGGGCGGGATGTAAATTGCCAACAGCCACTCTGGAGAAGTGTATGGTGTTTCCTGAAACATCTAAAAAACAAAGCAACAGAGCCTAGGGCACTTCCACTTATGGTCCTATAGCTTAGGGAAATTAAAATCAAAAAGACACAGCCACCCCAAAGTTTGGGACGGCTCTGTTTACAAGAACCTCGTATACGGTACAAGTTCAATATCGCAGAAAGCGAAAAATGGATAAAGAAGTTGTGGTACTTACGTACAATGCAATATCACTCAGCAATGAAATCTATGTCATCAGGCCAGTAGCAGCATAATGAGTGGATTCAGGTACGATGATTCTAAGTGAAATAAGTCACACAGAAAAGGAAACATCATAAGGTATCACTAATACACGGAATGTAAACTTGGCTACACAGGAACTGAATTACAAAACAGAACAGGGTCTCAAATGTAGAAAACCAACTTATGCTTGCTTAAGGGAAATGGTGAGTTGGGGTGCTGCATAAAACCAGAGATTGAAATTAGCACAGATACCGTTCCATAAGTCAAATATGTAATAGACAAGAGCTACTCCTTGCTCAACGAAGTGGACTCAACACCTCATATTAAACGCCTAAGAATATACCTGACTAGTAAGAATCTTAAAACCTATGGATTTATATGTCTCCGAAAGAGAATCAAGCGTGTGTACAGCGGCATAAATGCAGCAGTGATAGGATTGGTGAGGTTCGGTGAGCAAATGCAGACCCTTTGAAGTCATATTGCATGGTACCCATTCCATGGGTCTCAACTCTCCAGGTTTAAGGGATTCTTCCTTCAGCTAAAACATGCATGTGGAACCCAGAGTATGATCCACCGTGTGATCGGGAAACGTGTTCAAATGTGTCTCAGTTTTCGTCCCCTGGTACTCGGGTGCAACATTCCAGACGCTTTACTAACACTCTCCCCACTTGGAGAGTCAGTGCCTTTAAACTCCTGTTTGGCCCAGTTTGCAATTTCTGCGGAAAATGAACAGGAATAGGGAGAACCAATGAGAGACTAGCTGGAGGTGTCTGGACGGGCAAATTTAACTCTCATTTCCCACCAGGAAGAGGAATTAACCAAAGGCTCAGCGTGCCATGCCGGAACCACACTAGGGCCTGAAGCAATCCTGCGGTGTTGCGGCCAGCTCACAAGAAAGCGAGTTGAAGAAAGGAGCTCCGGGGCCCTGTAATTCGCAAACCTGCAGAGTTATAAATGACAGCTATCATCCAAAAATATATTGAAGTAAGCCTGCCAAGAGGACTTGAAAGCGAGGCAGAATTGCAGGAAACCGATTTCAGGAGGTAGACTGGAATTGCATGTAAAGCATAGGAAAAGAGGCAGAACGTCCACAATGATGCACTTGGCCAAAAAGGGCGTATGCGTTTTTTCCTGAATATATTCAGGAAAAAACGCATACGCCCTTTTTGGCCAACCAAGCAAGCTTGCAAAGAAATCTGCACTACAATGAAGTCTCACTGCCCCCCGGTCAAAAGGGCCATCTGAAAAAAGTGTAAAATCCAGAAAGGGAGGACAGGCCATGGAGAACTGGGAGCCATCTTATGCTGATGGGCGGGATGTAAATTGCCAACAGCCACTCTGGAGAAGTGTATGGTGTTTCCTGAAACATCTAAAAAACAAAGCAACAGAGCCTAGGGCACTTCCACTTATGGTCCTATAGCTTAGGGAAATTAAAATCAAAAAGACACAGCCACCCCAAAGTTTGGGACGGCTCTGTTTACAAGAACCTCATATTCGGTACAAGTTCAATATCGCAGAAAGCGAAAAATGGATAAAGAAGTTGTGGTACTTACGTACAATGCAATATCACTCAGCAATGAAATCTATGTCATCAGGCCAGTAGCAGCATAATGAGTGGATTCAGGTACGATGATTCTAAGTGAAATAAGTCACACAGAAAAAGAAACATCATAAGGTATCACTAATACACGGAATGTAAACTTGGCTACACAGGAACTGAATTACAAAACAGAACAGGTTCTCAAATGTAGAAAACCAACTTATGCTTGCTTAAGAGGAATGGTGAGTTGGGGTGCTGCATAAAACCAGAGATTGAAATTAGCACAGATACCGTTCCATAAGTCAAATATGTAATAGACAAGAGCTACTCCTTGCTCAACGAAGTGGACTCAACACCCCATATTAAACGCCTAAGAATATACCTGACTAGTAAGAATCTTAAAACCTATGGATTTATATGTCTCCGAAAGAGAATCAAGCGTGTGTACAGCGGCATAAATGCAGCAGTGATAGGATTGGTGAGGTTCGGTGAGCAAATGCAGACCCTTTGAAGTCATATTGCATGGTACCCATTCCATGGGTCTCAACTCTCCAGGTTTAAGGGATTCTTCCTTCAGCTAAAACATGCATGTGGAACCCAGAGTATGATCCACCGTGTGATCGGGAAACGTGTTCAAATGTGTCTCAGTTTTCGTCCCCTGGTACTCGGGTGCAACATTCCAGACGCTTTACTAACACTCTCCCCACTTGGAGAGTCAGTGCCTTTAAACTCCTGTTTGGCCCAGTTTGCAATTTCTGCGGAAAATGAACAGGAATAGGGAGAACCAATGAGAGACTAGCTGGAGGTGTCTGGACGGGCAAATTTAACTCTCATTTCCCACCAGGAAGAGGAATTAACCAAAGGCTCAGCGTGCCATGCCGGAACCACACTAGGGCCTGAAGCAATCCTGCGGTGTTGCGGCCAGCTCAAAAGAAAGCGAGTTGAAGAAAGGAGCTCCGGGGCCCTGTAATTCACAAACCTGCAGAGTTATAAATGACAGCTATCGTCCAAAAATATATTGAAGTAAGCCTGCCAAGAGGACTTGAAAGCGAGGCAGAATTGCAGGAAACCGATTTCAGGAGGTAGACTGGAATTGCATGTAAAGCATAGGAAAAGCGGCAGAACGTCCACAATGATGCAATTGGCCAAAAAGGGCGTATGCGTTTTTTCCTGAATATATTCAGGAAAAAACACATACGCCGTTTTTGGCCAACCAAGCAAGCTTGCAAAGGAAATCTGCACTACAATGAAGTCTCACTGCCCCCCGGTCAAAAGGGCCATCTAAAAAAAGTGTATAATCCGAGAGGCAGGACAGGCCAATGAGAACTGGGAGCCTTGTTATGCTGATGGGTGTGATGTAAATTGCCAAAAGCCACTCTGGAGAAGTGTATGGTGTTTCCTGAAACATCTAAAAAACAAAGCAACAGAGCCTAGGGCACTTCCACTTATGGTCCTATAGCTTAGGGAAATTAAAATCAAAAAGACACAGCCACGCCAAAGTTTGGGACTGCTCTGTTTACAAGAAACTCATTTACGGTACAAGTTCAATATCGCAGAAAGCGAAAAATGGATAAAGATGTTGTGGTACTTACGTAAAATGCAATATCACTCAGCAATGAAATCTATGTCATCAGGCCAGTAGCATCATAATGAGTGGATTCAGATACGATGATTCTAAGTGAAATAAGTCACACAGAAAAAGAAACATCATAAGGTATCAATAATACACGGAATGTAAACTTGGCTACACAGGAACTGAATTACAAAACAGAATAGGGTCTCAAATGTAGAAAACCAACTTATGCTTGCTTAAGGGGAAAGGTGGGTTGGGGTGCTGCATAAAACCAGAGATTGAAATCAGCACAGATACCTTTCCATAAGCCAAATATGTAATAGACAAGAGCTACTCCTTGCTCAACGAAGTGGACTCAACACCCCATCTTAAATGCCTAAGAATATAACTGACTAGTAAGAATCTTAAAACCTATGGATTTATATGTCTCCGAAAGAGAATCAAGCGTGTGTACAGCGGCATAAATGCAGCAGTGATAGGATTGGTGAGGTTTGGTGAGCAAATGCAGACTCTTTGAAGTCATATTGCATGGTACCCATTCCATGGGTCTCAACTCTCCAGGTTTAAGGGATTCTTCCTTCAGCTAAAACATGCATGTGGAACCCAGAGTATGATCCACCGTGTGATCGGGAAACGTGTTCAAATGTGTCTCAGTTTTCGTCCCCTGGTACTCGGGTGCCACATTCCAGACGCTTTACTAACACTCTCCCCACTTGGAGAGTCAGTGCCTTTAACCTCCTGTTTGTCCCAGTTTGCAATTTCTGTGGAAAATAAACAGGAATAGGGAGAACCAATGAGAGACTAGCTGGAGGTGTCTGGACGGGCAAATTTAACTCTCATTTCCCACCAGGAAGAGGAATTAACCAAAGGCTCAGTGTGCCATGCCGGAACCACACTAGGGCCTGAAGCAATCCTGCGGTGTTGCGGCCAGCTCACAAGAAAGCGAGTTGAAGAAAGGAGCTCAGGGGCCCTGTAATTCACAAACCTGCAGAGTTATAAATGACAGCTATCATCCAAAAATATATTGAAGTAAGGCTGCCAAGAGGACTTGAAAGCGGGGCAGAATTGCAGGAAACCGATTTCAGGAGGTAGACTGGAATTGCATGTAAAGCATAGGAAAAGAGGCAGAACGTCCACAATGATGCACTTGGCCAAAAAGGGCGTATGCGTTTTTTCCTGAATATATTCAGGAAAAAACACATACGCCCTTTTTGGCCAACCAAGCAAGCTTGCAAAGGAAATCTGCACTACAATGAAGTCTCACTGCCCCCCGGTCAAAAGGGCCATCTGAAAAAAGTGTAAAATCCAGAAAGGGAGGACAGGCCATGGAGAACTGGGAGCCTTGTTATGCTGATGGGCGGGATGTAAATTGCCAACAGCCACTCTGGAGAAGTGTATGGTGTTTCCTGAAACATCTAAAAAACAAAGCAACAGAGCCTAGGGCACTTCCACTTATGGTCCTATAGCTTAGGGAAATTGAAATCAAAAAGACACAGCCACCCCAAAGTTTGGGACGCCTCTGTTTACAAGAACCTCGTATACGGTACAAGTTCAATATCGCAGAAAGCGAAAAATGGATAAAGAAGTTGTGGTACTTACGTACAATGCAATATCACTCAGCAATGAAATCTATGTCATCAGGCCAGTAGCAGCATAATGAGTGGATTCAGGTACGATGATTCTAAGTGAAATAAGTCACACAGAAAAAGAAACATCATAAGTTTTCACTAATACACGGAATGTAAACTTGGCTACACAGGAACTGAATTACAAAACAGAACAGGGTCTCAAATGTAGAAAACCAACTTATGCTTGCTTAAGGGGAATGGTGAGTTGGGGTGCTGCATAAAACCAGAGATTGAAATTAGCACAGATACCGTTCCATAAGGCAAATATGTAATAGTCAAGAGCTACTCCTTGCTCAACGAAGTGGACTCAACACCCCATATTAAAAGCCTAAGAATATACCTGACTAGTAAGAATCTTAAAACCTATGGATTTATATGTCTCTGAAAGAGATTCAAGCGTGTGTACAGCGGCATAAATGCAGCAGTGATAGGATTGGTGAGGTTCGGTGAGCAAATGCAGACCCTTTGAAGTCATATTGCATGGTACCCATTCCATGGGTCTCAACTCTCCAGGTTTAAGGGATTCTTCCTTCAGCTAAAACATGCATGTGGAACCTAGAGTATGATCCACCGTGTGATCGGGAAACGTGTTCAAATGTGTCTCAGTGTTCATCGCCTGGTACTCGGGTGCAACATTCCAGACGCTTTTCTAACACTCTCCCCACTTGGAGAGTCAGTGCCTTTAAACTCCTGTTTGGCCCAGTTTGCAATTTCTGCGGAAAATGAACAGGAATAGGGACAACCAATGAGAGACTAGCTGGAGGTGTCTGGACGGGCGAATTTAACTCTCATTTCCCACCAAGAAGAGGAATTAACCAAAGGTTCAGCGTGCCATGCCGGAACCACACTAGGGCCTGAAGCAATCCTGCGGTGTTGCGGCCAGCTCACAAGAAAGCGAGTTGAAGAATGGAGCTCCGGGGCCCTGTAATTCACAAACCTGCAGAGTTATAAATGACAGCTATCGTCCAAAAATATATTGAAGTAAGGCTGCCAAGAGGACTTGAAAGCGAGGCAGAATTGCAGGAAACCGATTTCAGGAGGTAGACTGGAATTGCATGTAAAGCATAGGAAAAGAGGCAGAACGTCCACAATGATGCACTTGGCCAAAAAGGGCGTATGCGTTTTTTCCTGAATATATTCAGGAATAAACGCATACGCCCTTTTTGGCCAACCAAGCAAGCTTGCAAAGGAAATCTGCACTACAATGAAGTCTCACTGCCCCCCGGTCAAAAGGGCCATCTGAAAAAAGTGTAACATCCAGAAAGGGAGGACAGGCCATGGAGAACTGGGAGCCTTCTTATGCTGATGGGCAGGATGTAAATTGCCAACTGCCACTCTGGAGAAGTGTATGGTGTTTCCTGAAACATCTAAAAAAGAAATCAACAGAGCCTAGGGCACTTCCACTTATGGTCCTATAGCTTAGGGAAATTAAAATCAAAAAGACACAGCCACCCCAAAGTTTGGGACGGCTCTGTTTACAAGAACCTCGTATACGGTACAAGTTCAATATCGCAGAAAGCGAAAAATGGATAAAGAAGTTGTGGTACTTACGTACAATGCAATATCACTCAGCAATGAAATCTATGTCATCAGGCCAGTAGCAGCATAATGAGTGGATTCAGGTACGATGATTCTAAGTGAAATAAGTCACACAGAAAAAGAAACATCATAAGGTTTCACTAATACACGGAATGTAAACTTGGCTACACAGGAACTGAATTACAAAACAGAACAGGGTTTCAAATGTAGAAAACCAACTTATGCTTGCTTAAGGGGAATGGTGAGTTGGGGTGCTGCATAAAACCAGAGATTGAAATTAGCACAGATACCGTTCCATAAGCCAAATATGTAATAGACAAGAGCTACTCCTTGCTCAACGAAGTGGACTCAACACCTCATATTAAACGCCTAAGAATATACCTGACTAGTAAGAATCTTAAAACCTATGGATTTATATGTCTCCGAAAGAGATTCAAGCGTGTGTACAGCGGCATAAATGCAGCAGTGATAGGATTGGTGAGGTTCGGTGAGCAAATGCAGACCCTTTGAAGTCATATTGTATGGTACCCATTCCATGGGTCTCAACTCTCCAGGTTTAAGGGATTCTTCCTTCAGCTAAAACATGCATGTGGAACCTAGAGTATGATCGACCGTGTGATCGGGAAACGTGTTCAAATGTGTCTCAGTTTTCATCCCCTGGTACTCGGGTGCAACATTCCAGACGCTTTACTAACACTCTCCCCACTTGGAGAGTCAGTGCCTTTAAACTCCTGTTTGGCCCAGTTTGCAATTTCTGCGGAAAATGAACAGGAATAGGGAGAACCAATGAGAGACTAGCTGGAGGTGTCTGGACGGGCAAATTTAACTCTCATTTCCCACCAGGAAGAGGAATTAACCAAAGGCTCAGCGTGCCATGCCGGAACCACACTAGGGCCTGAAGCAATCCTGCGGTGTTGCGGCCAGCTCACAAGAAAGCGAGTTGAAGAAAGGAGCTCTGGGGCCCTGTAATTCACAAACCTGCAGAGTTATAAATGACAGCTATCGTCCAAAAATATATTGAAGTAAGCCTGCCAAGAGGACTTGAAAGCGAGGCAGAATTGCAGGAAACCGATTTCAGGAGGTAGACTGGAATTGCATGTAAAGCATAGGAAAAGAGGCAGAACGTCCACAATGATGCACTTGGCCAAAAAGGGTGTATGCGTTTTTTCCTGAATATATTCAGGAAAAAACACATACGCACTTTTTGGCCAACCAAGCAAGGTTGCAATGGAAATCTGCACTACAATGAACTCTCACTGTCCCCCGGTCAAAAGGGCCATCTGAAAAAATTGTAAAATCCAGAAAGACAGGACAGGCCATGGAGAACTGGGAGCCTTGTTATGCTGATGGGCGGGATGTAAATTGCAAACAGCCACTCTGGAGAAGTGTATGGTGTTTCCTGAAACATCTAAAAAACAAAGCAACAGAGCCTAGGGCACTTCCACTTATGGTCCTATAGCTAAGGGAAATTAAAATCAAAAAGACACAGCCACCCCAAAGTTTGGGACGGCTCTGTTTACAAGAACCTCGTATACGGTACAAGTTCAATATCGCAGAAAGCGAAAAATGGATAAAGAAGTTGTGGTACTTACGTACAATGCAATATCACTCAGCAATGAAATCTATGTCATCAGGCCAGTAGCAGCATAATGAGTGGATTCAGGTACGATGATTCTAAGTGAAATAAGTCACACAGAAAAAGAAACATCATAAGGTATCACTAATACACGAAATGTAAACTTGGCTACACAGGAACTGAATTACAAAACAGAACAGGGTCTCAAATGTAGAAAACCAACTTATGCTTGCTTAACGGGAATGGTGAGTTGGGGTGCTGCATAAAACCAGAGATTGAAATTAGCACAGATACCGTTCCATAAGCCAAATATGTAATAGACAAGAGCTACTCCTTGCTCAACGAAGTGGACTCAACACCCCATATTAAACGCCTAAGAATATACCTGACTAGTAAGAATCTTAAAACCTATGGATTTATATGTCTCCGAAAGAGAATCAAGCGTGTGTACAGCGGCATAAATGCAGCAGTGATAGGATTGGTGAGGTTCGGTGAGCAAATGCAGACCCTTTGAAGTCATATTGCATGGTACCCATTCCAAGGGTCTCAACTCTCCAGGTTTAAGGGATTCTTCCTTCAGCTAAAACATGCATGTGGAACCCAGAGTATGATCCACCATGTGATCGAGAAACGTGTTCAAATGTGTCTCAGTTTTCGTCCCCTGGTACTCGGGTGCAACATTCCAGATGCTTTACTAACACTCTCCCCACTTGGAGAGTCAGTGCCTTTAAACTCCTGTTTGGCCCAGTTTGCAATTTCTGCGGAAAATGAACAGGAATAGGGAGAACCAATGAGAGACTAGCTGGAGGTGTCTGGACGGGCAAATTTAACTCTCATTTCCCACCAGGAAGAGGAATTAACCAAAGGCTCAGCGTGCCATGCCGAAACCACACTAGGGCCTGAAGCAATCATGCGGTGTTGCTGCCAGCTCACAAGAAAGCGAGTTGAAGAAAGGAGCTCCAGGGCCCTGTAATTCACAAACCTGCAGAGTTATAAATGACAGCTATCGTCCAAAAACATATTGAAGTAAGCCTGCCAAGAGGACTTGAAAGCGAGGCAGAATTGCAGGAAACCGATTTCAGGAGGTAGACTGGAATTGCATGTAAAGCATAGGAAAAGAGGCAGAACGTCCACAATGATGCACTTGGCCAAAAAGGGCGTATGCGTTTTTTCCTGAATATATTCAGGAAAAAACACATACGCACTTTTTGGCCAACCAAGCAAGGTTGCAAAGGAAATCTGCACTACAATGAACTCTCACTGTCCCCCGGTCAAAAGGGCCATCTGAAAAAATTGTAAAATCCAGAAAGGCAGGACAGGCCATGGAGAACTGGGAGCCTTGTTATGCTGATGGGCGGGATGTAAATTGCAAACAGCCACTCTGGAGAAGTGTATGGTGTTTCCTGAAACATCTAAAAAACAAAGCAACAGAGCCTAGGGCACTTCCACTTATGGTCCTATAGCTAAGGGAAATTAAAATCAAAAAGACACAGCCACCCCAAAGTTTGGGACGGCTCTGTTTACATGAACCTCGTATACGGTACAAGTTCAATATCGCAGAAAGCGAAAAATGGATAAAGAAGTTGTGGTACTTACGTACAATGCAATATCACTCAGCAATGAAATCTATGTCATCAGGCCAGTAGCAGCATAATGAGTGGATTCAGGTACGATGATTCTAAGTGAAATAAGTCACACAGAAAAAGAAACATCATAAGGTATCACTAATACACGAAATGTAAACTTGGCTACACAGGAACTGAATTACAAAACAGAACAGGGTCTCAAATGTAGAAAACCAACTTATGCTTGCTTAATGGGAAAGGTGGGTTGGGGTGCTACATAAAACCAGAGATTGAAATCAGCACAGATACCTTTCCATAGCCAAATATGTAATAGACAAGAGCTACTCCTTGCTCAACGAAGTGGACTCAACACCCCATCTTAAATGCCTAAGAATATAACTGACTAGTAAGAATCTTAAAACCTATGGATTTATATGTCTCCGAAAGAGAATCAAGCGTGTGTACAGCGGCGTAAATGCAGCAGTGATAGGATTGGTGAGGTTTGGTGAGCAAATGCAGACCCTTTGAAATCATATTGCATGGTACCCATTCCAAGGGTCTCAACTCTCCAGGTTTAAGGGATTCTTCCTTCAGCTAAAACATGCATGTGGAACCCAGAGTATGATCCACCGTGTGATCGGGAAACGTGTTCAAATGTGTCTCAGTTTTCGTCCCCTGGTACTCGGGTGCAACATTCCACACGCTTTACTAACACTCTCCCCACTTGGAGAGTCAGTGCCTTTAAATTCCTGTTTGGCCAAGTTTGCAATTTCTGCGGAAAATGAACAGGAATAGGGAGAACCAATGAGAGACTAGCTGGAGGTGTCTGGACGGGCAAATTTAACTCTCATTTCCCACCAGGAAGAGGAATTAACCAAAGGCTCAGCGTGCCATGCCGAAACCACACTAGGGCCTGAAGCAATCCTGCGGTATTGCGGCCAGCTCACAAGAAAGCGAGTTGAAGAAAGGAGCTCCGGGGCCCTGTAATTCACAAACCTGCAGAGTTATAAATGACAGCTATCGTCCAAAAATATATTGAAGTAAGCCTCCAAGAGGACTTGAAAGCGAGGCAGAATTGCAGGAAACCGATTTCAGGAGGTAGACTGGAATTGCATGTAAAGCATAGGAAAAGAGGCAGAACGTCCACAATGATGCACTTGGCCAAAAAGGGCGTAGGCGTTTTTTCCTGAATATATTCAGGAAAAAACGCCTACGCCCTTTTTGGCCAACCAAGCAAGCTTGCAAAGGAAATCTGCACTACAATGAAGTCTCACTGCCCCCCGGTCAAAAGGGCCATCTGAAAAAAGTGTAAAATCCAGAAAGGGAGGACAGGCCATGGAGAACTGGGAGCCTTCTTATGCTGATTGGCGGGATGTAAATTGCCAACAGCCACTCTGGAGAAGTGTATGGTGTTTCCTGAAACATCTAAAAAACAAAGCAACAGAGCCTAGGGCACTTCCACTTATGGTCCTATAGCTTAGGGAAATTAAAATCAAAAAGACACAGCCACCCCAAAATTTGAGACGGCTCTGTTTACAAGAACCTCGTATACGGTACAAGTTCAATATCGCAGAAAGCGAAAAATGGATAAAGAAGTTGTGGTACTTACGTACAATGCAATATCACTCAGCAATGAAATCTATGTCATCAGGCCAGTAGCAGCATAATGAGTGGATGCAGGTACGATGATTCTAAGTGAAATAAGTCACACAGAAAAAGAAACATCATAAGGTTTCACTAATACACGGAATGTAAACTTGGCTACACAGGAACTGAATAACAAAACAGAACAGGGTCTCAAATGTAGAAAACCAACTTATGCTTGCTTAAGGGGAATGGTGAGTTGGGGTGCTGCATAAAACCAGAGATTGAAATTAGCACAGATACCGTTCCATAAGCCAAATATGTAATAGTCAAGAGCTACTCCTTGCTCAACGAAGTGGACTCAACACCCCATATTAAACGCCTAAGAATATACCTGACTAGTAAGAATCTTAAAACCTATGGATTTATATGTCTCTGAAAGAGATTCAAGTGTGTGTACAGCGGCATAAATGCAGCAGTGATAGGATTGGTGAGGTTCGGTGAGCAAATGCAGACCCTTTGAAGTCATATTGCATGGTACCCATTCCATGGGTCTCAACTCTCCAGGTTTAAGGGATTCTTCCTTCAGCTAAAACATGCATGTGGAACCTAGAGTATGATCCACCGTGTGATCGGGAAACGTGTTCAAATGTGTCTCAGTTTTCATCGCCTGGTACTCGGGTGCAACATTCCAGACGCTTTACTAACACTCTCCCCACTTGGAGAGTCAGTGCCTTTAAACTCCTGTTTGGCCCAGTTTGCAATTTCTGCGGAAAATGAACAGGAATAGGGAGAACCAATGAGAGACTAGCTGGAGGTGTCTGGACGGGCGAATTTAACTCTCATTTCCCACCAAGAAGAGGAATTAACCAAAGGCTCAGCGTGCCATGCCGGAACCACACTAGGGCCTGAAGCAATCCTGCGGTGTTGCGGCCAGCTCACAAGAAAGCGAGTTGAAGAAAGGAGCTCCGGGGCCCTGTAATTCACAAACCTGCAGAGTTATAAATGACAGCTATCGTCCAAAAATATATTGAAGTAAGCCTGCCAAGAGGACTTGAAAGCGAGGCAGAATTGCAGGAAACCGATTTCAGGAGGTAGACTGGAATTGCATGTAAAGCATAGGAAAAGAGGCAGAACGTCCACAATGATGCACTTGGCCAAAAAGGGCGTATGCGTTTTTTCCTGAATATATTCAGGAATAAACGCATATGCCCTTTTTGGCCAACCAAGCAAGCTTGCAAAGGAAATCTGCACTACAATGAAGTCTCACTGCCCCCCGGTCAAAAGGGCCATCTGAAAAAAGTGTAAAATCCAGAAAGGGAGGACAGGCCATGGAGAACTGGGAGCCTTCTTATGCTGATGGGCAGGATGTAAATTGCCAACTGCCACTCTGGAGAAGTGTATGGTGTTTCCTGAAACATCTAAAAAAGAAAGCAACAGAGCCTAGGGCACTTCCACTTATGGTCCTATAGCTTAGGGAAATTAAAATCAAAAAGACACAGCCACCCCAAAGTTTGGGACGGCTCTGTTTACAAGAACCTCGTATACGGTACAAGTTCAATATCGCAGAAAGCGAAAAATGGATAAAGAAGTTGTGGTACTTACGTACAATGCAATATCACTCAGCAATGAAATCTATGTCATCAGGCCAGTAGCAGCATAATGAGTGGATTCAGGTACGATGATTCTAAGTGAAATAAGTCACACAGAAAAAGAAACATCATAAGGTATCACTAATACACGGAATGTAAACTTGGCTACACAGGAACTGAATTACAAAACAGAACAGGGTCTCAAATGTAGAAAACCAACTTATGCTTGCTTAAGGGGAATGGTGAGTTGGGGTGCTGCATAAAACCAGAGATTGAAATTAGCACAGATACCGTTCCATAAGCCAAATATGTAATAGACAAGAGCTACTCCTTGCTCAACGAAGTGGACTCAACACCCCATATTAAACGCCTAAGAATATACCTGACTAGTAAGAATCTTAAAACCTATGGATTTATATGTCTCCGAAAGAGATTCAAGCGTGTGTACAGCGGCATAAATGCAGCAGTGATAGGATTGGTGAGGTTCGGTGAGCAAATGCAGACCCTTTGAAGTCATATTGCATGGTACCCATTCCAAGGGTCTCAACTCTCCAGGTTTAAGGGATTCTTCCTTCAGCTAAAACATGCATGTGGAACCCAGAGTATGATCCACCATGTGATCGAGAAACGTGTTTAAATGTGTCTCAGTTTTCGTCCCCTGGTACTCGGGTGCAACATTCCAGATGCTTTACTAACACTCTCCCCACTTGGAGAGTCAGTGCCTTTAAACTCCTGTTTGGCCCAGTTTGCAATTTCTGCGGAAAATGAACAGGAATAGGGAGAACCAATGAGAGACTAGCTGGAGGTGTCTGGACGGGCAAATTTAACTCTCATTTCCCACCAGGAAGAGGAATTAACCAAAGGCTCAGCGTGCCATGCCGGAACCACACTAGGGCCTGAAGCAATCCTGCGGTGTTGCTGCCAGCTCACAAGAAAGCGAGTTGAAGAAAGGAGCTCCAGGGCCCTGTAATTCACAAACCTGCAGAGTTATAAATGACAGCTATCGTCCAAAAACATATTGAAGTAAGCCTGCCAAGAGGACTTGAAAGCGAGGCAGAATTGCAGGAAACCGATTTCAGGAGGTAGACTGGAATTGCATGTAAAGCATAGGAAAAGAGGCAGAACGTCCACAATGATGCACTTGGCCAAAAAGGGCGTATGCGTTTTTTCCTGAATATATTCAGGAAAAAACGCATACGCCCTTTTTGGCCAACCAAGCAAGCTTGCAAAGGAAATCTGCACTACAATGAAGTCTCACTGCCGCCCGGTCAAAAGGGCCATCTGAAAAATGTGTAAAATCCAGAAAGGGAGGACAGGCCATGGAGAACTGGGAGCCTTCTTATGCTGATGGGCGGGATGTAAATTGCCAACAGCCACTCTGGAGAAGTGTATGGTGTTTCCTGAAACATCTAAAAAACAAAGCAACAGAGCCTAGGGCACTTCCACTTATGGTCCTATAGCTTAGGGAAATTAAAATCAAAAAGACACAGCCACCCCAAAGTTTGGGACGGCTCTGTTTACAAGAACCTCGTATACGGTACAAGTTCAATATCGCAGAAAGCGAAAAATGGATAAAGAAGTTGTGGTACTTACGTACAATGCAATATCACTCAGCAATGAAATCTATGTCATCAGGCCAATAGCAGCATAATGAGTGGATTCAGGTACGATGATTCTAAGTGAAATAAGTCACACAGAAAAAGAAACATCATAAGGTATCACTAATACACGGAATGTAAACTTGGCTACACAGGAACTGAATTACAAAACAGAACAGGGTCTCAAATGTAGAAAACCAACTTATGCTTGCTTAAGGGAAATGGTGAGTTGGGGTGCTGCATAAAACCAGAGATTGAAATTAGCACAGATACCGTTCCATAAGTCAAATATGTAATAGACAAGAGCTACTCCTTGCTCAACGAAGTGGACTCAACACCTCATATTAAACGCCTAAGAATATACCTGACTAGTAAGAATCTTAAAACCTATGGATTTATATGTCTCCGAAAGAGAATCAAGCGTGTGTACAGCGGCATAAATGCAGCAGTGATAGGATTGGTGAGGTTCGGTGAGCAAATGCAGACCCTTTGAAGTCATATTGCATGGTACCCATTCCATGGGTCTCAACTCTCCAGGTTTAAGGGATTCTTCCTTCAGCTAAAACATGCATGTGGAACCCAGAGTATGATCCACCGTGTGATCGGGAAACGTGTTCAAATGTGTCTCAGTTTTCGTCCCCTGGTACTCGGGTGCAACATTCCAGACGCTTTACTAACACTCTCCCCACTTGGAGAGTCAGTGCCTTTAAACTCCTGTTTGGCCCAGTTTGCAATTTCTGCGGAAAATGAACAGGAATAGGGAGAACCAATGAGAGACTAGCTGGAGGTGTCTGGACGGGCAAATTTAACTCTCATTTCCCACCAGGAAGAGGAATTAACCAAAGGCTCAGCGTGCCATGCCGGAACCACACTAGGGCCTGAAGCAATCGTGCGGTGTTGCGGCCAGCTCACAAGAAAGCGAGTTGAAGAAAGGAGCTCCGGGGCCCTGTAATTCGCAAACCTGCAGAGTTATAAATGACAGCTATCATCCAAAAATATATTGAAGTAAGCCTGCCAAGAGGACTTGAAAGCGAGGCAGAATTGCAGGAAACCGATTTCAGGAGGTAGACTGGAATTGCATGTAAAGCATAGGAAAAGAGACAGAACGTCCACAATGATGCACTTGGCCAAAAAGGGCGTATGCGTTTTTTCCTGAATATATTCAGGAAAAAACGCATACGCCCTTTTTGGCCAACCAAGCAAGCTTGCAAAGAAATCTGCACTACAATGAAGTCTCACTGCCCCCCGGTCAAAAGGGCCATCTGAAAAAAGTGTAAAATCCAGAAAGGGAGGACAGGCCATGGAGAACTGGGAGCCTTCTTATGCTGATGGGCGGGATGTAAATTGCCAACAGCCACTCTGGAGAAGTGTATGGTGTTTCCTGAAACATCTAAAAAACAAAGCAACAGAGCCTAGGGCACTTCCACTTATGGTCCTATAGCTTAGGGAAATTAAAATCAAAAAGACACAGCCACCCCAAAGTTTGGGACGGCTCTGTTTACAAGAACCTCGTATACGGTACAAGTTCAATATCGCAGAAAGCGAAAAATGGATAAAGAAGTTGTGGTACTTACGTACAATGCAATATCACTCAGCAATGAAATCTATGTCATCAGGCCAGTAGCAGCATAATGAGTGGATTCAGGTACGATGATTCTAAGTGAAATAAGTCACACAGAAAAGGAAACATCATAAGGTATCACTAATACACGGAATGTAAACTTGGCTACACAGGAACTGAATTACAAAACAGAACAGGGTCTCAAATGTAGAAAACCAACTTATGCTTGCTTAAGGGGAATGGTGAGTTGGGGTGCTGCATAAAACCAGAGATTGAAATTAGCACAGATACCGTTCCATAAGCCAAATATGTAATAGACAAGAGCTACTCCTTGCTCAACGAAGTGGACTCAACACCCCATATTAAACGCCTAAGAATATACCTGACTAGTAAGAATCTTAAAACCTATGGATTTATATGTCTCCGAAAGAGAATCAAGCGTGTGTACAGCGGCATAAATGCAGCAGTGATAGGATTGGTGAGGTTCGGTGAGCAAATGCAGACCCTTTGAAGTCATATTGCATGGTACCCATTCCATGGGTCTCAAATCTCCAGGTTTAAGGGATTCTTCCTTCAGCTAAAACATGCATGTGGAACCTAGAGTATGATCGACCGTGTGATCGGGAAACGTGTTCAAATGTGTCTCAGTTTTCGTCCCCTGGTACTCGGGTGCAACATTCCAGACGCTTTACTAACACTCTCCCCACTTGGAGAGTCAGTGCCTTTAAACTCCTGTTTGGCCCAGTTTGCAATTTCTGCGGAAAATGAACAGGAATAGGGAGAACCAATGAGAGACTAGCTGGAGGTGTCTGGACGGGCAAATTTAACTCTCATTTCCCACCAGGAAGAGGAATTAACCAAAGGCTCAGCGTGCCATGCCGGAACCACACTAGGGCCTAAAGCAATCCTTCGGTGTTGCGGCCAGCTCAAAAGAAAGCGAGTTGAAGAAAGGAGCTCCGGGGCCCTGTAATTCACAAACCTGCAGAGTTATAAATGACAGCTATCGTCCAAAAATATATTGAAGTAAGCCTGCCAAGAGGACTTGAAAGCGAGGCAGAATTGCAGGAAACCGATTTCAGGAGGTAGACTGGAATTGCATGTAAAGCATAGGAAAAGAGGCAGAACGTCCACAATGATGCAATTGGCCAAAAAGGGCGTATGCGTTTTTTCCTGAATATATTCAGGAAAAAACACATACGCCGTTTTTGGCCAACCAAGCAAGCTTGCAAAGGAAATCTGCACTACAATGAAGTCTCACTGCCCCCCGGTCAAAAGGGCCATCTAAAAAAAGTGTATAATCCGAGAGGCAGGACAGGCCAATGAGAACTGGGAGCCTTGTTATGCTGATGGGTGTGATGTAAATTGCCAAAAGCCACTCTGGAGAAGTGTATGGTGTTTCCTGAAACATCTAAAAAACAAAGCAACAGAGCCTAGGGCACTTCCACTTATGGTCCTATAGCTTAGGGAAATTAAAATCAAAAAGACACAGCCACGCCAAAGTTTGGGACGGCTCTGTTTACAAGAACCTCGTATACGGTACAAGTTCAATATCGCAGAAAGCGAAAAATGGATAAAGAAGTTGTGGTACTTACGTACAATGCAATATCACTCAGCAATGAAATCTATGTCATCAGGCCAATAGCAGCATAATGAGTGGATTCAGGTACGATGATTCTAAGTGAAATAAGTCACACAGAAAAAGAAACATCCTAAGGTATCACTAATACACGGAATGTAAACTTGGCTACACAGGAACTGAATTACAAAACAGAACAGGGTCTCAAATGTAGAAAACCAACTTATGCTTGCTTAAGGGAAATGGTGAGTTGGGGTGCTGCATAAAACCAGAGATTGAAATTAGCACAGATACCGTTCCATAAGGCAAATATGTAATAGACAAGAGCTACTCCTTGCTCAACGAAGTGGACTCAACACCTCATATTAAACGCCTAAGAATATACCTGACTAGTAAGAATCTTAAAACCTATGGATTTATATGTCTCCGAAAGAGAATCAAGCGTGTGTACAGCGGCATAAATGCAGCAGTGATAGGATTGGTGAGGTTCGGTGAGCAAATGCAGACCCTTTGAAGTCATATTGCATGGTACCCATTCCATGGGTCTCAACTCTCCAGGTTTACGGGATTCTTCCTTCAGCTAAAACATGCATGTGGAACCCAGAGTATGATCCACCGTGTGATCGGGAAACGTGTTCAAATGTGTCTCAGTTTTCGTCCCCTGGTACTCGGGTGCAACATTCCAGACGCTTTACTAACACTCTCCCCACTTGGAGAGTCAGTGCCTTTAAACTCCTGTTTGGCCCAGTTTGCAATTTCTGCGGAAAATGAACAGGAATAGGGAGAACCAATGAGAGACTAGCTGGAGGTGTCTGGACGGGCAAATTTAACTCTCATTTCCCACCAGGAAGAGGAATTAACCAAAGGCTCAGCGTGCCATGCCGGAACCACACTAGGGCCTGAAGCAATCCTGCGGTGTTGCGGCCAGCTCACAAGAAAGCGAGTTGAAGAAAGGAGCTCCGGGGCCCTGTAATTCGCAAACCTGCAGAGTTATAAATGACAGCTATCATCCAAAAATATATTGAAGTAAGCCTGCCAAGAGGACTTGAAAGCGAGGCAGAATTGCAGGAAACCGATTTCAGGAGGTAGACTGGAATTGCATGTAAAGCATAGGAAAAGAGGCAGAACGTCCACAATGATGCACTTGGCCAAAAAGGGCGTATGCGTTTTTTCCTGAATATATTCAGGAAAAAACGCATACGCCCTTTTTGGCCAACCAAGCAAGCTTGCAAAGAAATCTGCACTACAATGAAGTCTCACTGCCCCCCGGTCAAAAGGGCCATCTGAAAAAAGTGTAAAATCCAGAAAGGGAGGACAGGCCATGGAGAACTGGGAGCCTTCTTATGCTGATGGGCGGGATGTAAATTGCCAACAGCCACTCTGGAGAAGTGTATGGTGTTTCCTGAAACATCTAAAAAACAAAGCAACAGAGCCTAGGGCACTTCCACTTATGGTCCTATAGCTTAGGGAAATTAAAATCAAAAAGACACAGCCACCTCAAAGTTTGGGACGGCTCTGTTTACAAGAACCTCGTATACGGTACAAGTTCAATATCGCAGAAAGCGAAAAATGGATAAAGAAGTTGTGGTACTTACGTACAATGCAATATCACTCAGCAATGAAATCTATGTCATCAGGCCAGTAGCAGCATAATGAGTGGATTCAGGTACGATGATTCTAAGTGAAATAAGTCACACAGAAAAGGAAACATCATAAGGTATCACTAATACACGGAATGTAAACTTGGCTACACAGGAACTGAATTACAAAACAGAACAGGGTCTCAAATGTAGAAAACCAACTTATGCTTGCTTAAGGGGAATGGTGAGTTGGGGTGCTGCATAAAACCAGAGATTGAAATTAGCACAGATACCGTTCCATAAGCCAAATATGTAATAGACAAGAGCTACTCCTTGCTCAACGAAGTGGACTCAACACCCCATATTAAACGCCTAAGAATATACCTGACTAGTAAGAATCTTAAAACCTATGGATTTATATGTCTCCGAAAGAGAATCAAGCGTGTGTACAGCGGCATAAATGCAGCAGTGATAGGATTGGTGAGGTTCGGTGAGCAAATGAAAACCCTTTGAAGACATATTGCATGGTACCCATTCCATGGGTCTCAAATCTCCAGGTTTAAGGGATTCTTCCTTCAGCTAAAACATGCATGTGGAACCTAGAGTATGATCCACCGTGTGATCGGGAAACGTGTTCAAATGTGTCTCAGTTTTCGTCCCCTGGTACTCGGGTGCAACATTCCAGACGCTTTACTAACACTCTCCCCACTTGGAGAGTCAGTGCCTTTAAACTCCTGTTTGGCCCAGTTTGCAATTTCTGCGGAAAATGAACAGGAATAGGGACAACCAATGAGAGACTAGCTGGAGGTGTCTGGACGGGCAAATTTAACTCTCATTTCCCACCAGGAAGAGGAATTAACCAAAGGCTCAGCGTGCCATGCCGGAACCACACTAGGGCCTGAAGCAATCCTGCGGTGTTGCGGCCAGCTCACAAGAAAGCGAGTTGAAGAAAGGATCTCCGGGGCCCTGTAATTCACAAACCTGCAGAGTTATAAATGACAGCTATCGTCCAAAAATATATTGAAGTAAGGCTGCCAAGAGGACTTGAAAGCGAGGCAGAATTGCAGGAAACCGATTTCAGGAGGTAGACTGGAATTGCATGTAAAGCATAGGAAAAGAGGCAGAACGTCCACAATGATGCACTTGGTCAAAAAGGGCGTATGCGTTTTTTCCTGAATATATTCAGGAAAAAATGCATACGCACTTTTTGGCCAACCAAGCAAGCTTGCAAAGGAAATCTGCACTACAATGAACTCTCACTGCCCCCCGGTCAAAAGGGCCATCTGAAAAAAGTGTAAAATCCAGAAAGGGAGGACAGGCCATGGAGAACTGGGAGCCTTCTTATGCTGATGGGCGGGATGTAAATTGCCAACAGCCACTCTGGAGAAGTGTATGGTGTTTCCTGAAACATCTAAAAAACAAAGCAACAGAGCCTAGGGCACTTCCAGTTATGGTCCTATAGCTTAGGGAAATTAAAATCAAAAAGACACAGCCACCCCAAAGTTTGGGACGGCTCTGTTTACAAGAACCTAGTATACGGTACAAGTTCAATATCGCAGAAAGCGAAAAATGGATAAAGAAGTTGTGGTACTTACGTACAATGCAATATCACTCAGCAATGAAATCTATGTCATCAGGCCAGTAGCAGCATAATGAGTGGATTCAGGTACGATGATTCTAAGTGAAATAAGTCACACAGAAAAGGAAACATCATAAGGTATCACTAATACACGGAATGTAAACTTGGCTACACAGGAACTGAATTACAAAACAGAACAGGGTCTCAAATGTAGAAAACCAACTTATGCTTGCTTAAGGGGAATGGTGAGTTGGGGTGCTGCATAAAACCAGAGATTGAAATTAGCACAGATACCGTTACATAAGCCAAATATGTAATAGACAAGAGCTACTCCTTGCTCAACGAAGTGGACTCAACACCCCATATTAAACGCCTAAGAATATACCTGACTAGTAAGAATCTTAAAACCTATGGATTTATATGTCTCCGAAAGAGAATCAAGCGTGTGTACAGCGGCATAAATGCAGCAGTGATAGGATTGGTGAGGTTCGGTGAGCAAATGCAGACCCTTTGAAGTCATATTGCATGGTACCCATTCCATGGGTCTCAAATCTCCAGGTTTAAGGGATTCTTCCTTCAGCTAAAACATGCATGTGGAACCCAGAGTATGATCCACCGTGTGATCGGGAAACGTGTTCAAATGTGTCTCAGTTTTCATCCCCTGGTACTCGGGTGCAACATTCCAGACGCTTTACTAACACTCTCCCCACTTGGAGAGTCAGTGTCTTTAAACTCCTGTTTGGCCCAGTTTGCAATTTCTGCGGAAAATGAACAGGAATAGGGAGAACCAATGAGAGATTAGCTGGAGGTGTCTGGAAGGGCAAATTTAACTCTCATTTCCCACCAGGAAGAGGAATTAACCAAAGGCTCAGCGTGCCATGCCGGAACCACACTAGGGCCTGAAGCAATCCTGCGGTGTTGCGGCCAGCTCACCAGAAAGCGAGTTGAAGAAAGGAGCTCCGGGGCCCTGTAATTCACAAACCTGCAGAGTTATAAATGACAGCTATCGTCCAAAAATATATTGAAGTAAGCCTGCCAGGAGGACTTGAAAGCGAGGCAGAATTGCAGGAAACCGATTTCAGGAGGTAGACTGGAATTGCATGTAAAGCATAGGAAAAGAGGCAGAACGTCCACAATGATGCACTTGGCCAAAAAGGGCGTATGTGTTTTTTCGTGAATATATTCAGGAAAAAACGCATACGCCCTTTTTGGCCAATCAAGCAAGCTTGCAAAGGAAATCTGCACTACAATGAAGTCTCACTGCCGCCCGGTCAAAAGGGCCATCTGAAAAAAGTGTAAAATCCAGAAAGGGAGGACAGGCCATGGAGAACTGGGAGCCTTCTTATGCTGATGGGCGGGATGTAAATTGCCAACAGCCACTCTGGAGAAGTGTATGGTGTTTCCTGAAACATCTAAAAAACAAAGCAACAGAGCCTAGGGCACTTCCACTTATGGTCCTATAGCTTAGGGAAATTAAAATCAAAAAGACACAGCCACCCCAAAGTTTGGGACGGCTCTGTTTACAAGAACCTCGTATACGGTACAAGTTCAATATCGCAGAAAGCGAAAAATGGATAAAGAAGTTGTGGTACTTACGTACAATGCAATATCACTCAGCAATGAAATCTATGTCATCAGGCCAATAGCAGCATAATGAGTGGATTCAGGTACGATGATTCTAAGTGAAATAAGTCACACAGAAAAAGAAACATCATAAGGTATCACTAATACACGGAATGTAAACTTGGCTACACAGGAACTGAATTACAAAACAGAACAGGGTCTCAAATGTAGAAAACCAACTTATGCTTGCTTAAGGGAAATGGTGAGTTGGGGTGCTGCATAAAACCAGAGATTGAAATTAGCACAGATACCGTTCCATAAGTCAAATATGTAATAGACAAGAGCTACTCCTTGCTCAACGAAGTGGACTCAACACCTCATATTAAACGCCTAAGAATATACCTGACTAGTAAGAATCTTAAAACCTATGGATTTATATGTCTCCGAAAGAGAATCAAGCGTGTGTACAGCGGCATAAATGCAGCAGTGATAGGATTGGTGAGGTTCGGTGAGCAAATGCAGACCCTTTGAAGTCATATTGCATGGTACCCATTCCATGGGTCTCAACTCTCCAGGTTTAAGGGATTCTTCCTTCAGCTAAAACATGCATGTGGAACCCAGAGTATGATCCACCGTGTGATCGGGAAACGTGTTCAAATGTGTCTCAGTTTTCGTCCCCTGGTACTCGGGTGCAACATTCCAGACGCTTTACTAACACTCTCCCCACTTGGAGAGTCAGTGCCTTTAAACTCCTGTTTGGCCCAGTTTGCAATTTCTGCGGAAAATGAACAGGAATAGGGAGAACCAATGAGAGACTAGCTGGAGGTGTCTGGACGGGCAAATTTAACTCTCATTTCCCACCAGGAAGAGGAATTAACCAAAGGCTCAGCGTGCCATGCCGGAACCACACTAGGGCCTGAAGCAATCCTGCGGTGTTGCGGCCAGCTCACAAGAAAGCGAGTTGAAGAAAGGAGCTCCGGGGCCCTGTAATTCGCAAACCTGCAGAGTTATAAATGACAGCTATCATCCAAAAATATATTGAAGTAAGCCTGCCAAGAGGACTTGAAAGCGAGGCAGAATTGCAGGAAACCGATTTCAGGAGGTAGACTGGAATTGCATGTAAAGCATAGGAAAAGAGGCAGAACGTCCACAATGATGCACTTGGCCAAAAAGGGCGTATGCGTTTTTTCCTGAATATATTCAGGAAAAAACGCATACGCCCTTTTTGGCCAACCAAGCAAGCTTGCAAAGAAATCTGCACTACAATGAAGTCTCACTGCCCCCCGGTCAAAAGGGCCATCTGAAAAAAGTGTAAAATCCAGAAAGGGAGGACAGGCCATGGAGAACTGGGAGCCATCTTATGCTGATGGGCGGGATGTAAATTGCCAACAGCCACTCTGGAGAAGTGTATGGTGTTTCCTGAAACATCTAAAAAACAAAGCAACAGAGCCTAGGGCACTTCCACTTATGGTCCTATAGCTTAGGGAAATTAAAATCAAAAAGACACAGCCACCCCAAAGTTTGGGACGGCTCTGTTTACAAGAACCTCGTATTCGGTACAAGTTCAATATCGCAGAAAGCGAAAAATGGATAAAGAAGTTGTGGTACTTACGTACAATGCAATATCACTCAGCAATGAAATCTATGTCATCAGGCCAGTAGCAGCATAATGAGTGGATTCAGGTACGATGATTCTAAGTGAAATAAGTCACACAGAAAAAGAAACATCATAAGGTATCACTAATACACGGAATGTAAACTTGGCTACACAGGAACTGAATTACAAAACAGAACAGGGTCTCAAATGTAGAAAACCAACTTATGCTTGCTTAAGGGGAATGGTGAGTTGGGGTGCTGCATAAAACCAGAGATTGAAATTAGCACAGATACCGTTCCATAAGTCAAATATGTAATAGACAAGAGCTACTCCTTGCTCAACGAAGTGGACTCAACACCCCATATTAAACGCCTAAGAATATACCTGACTAGTAAGAATCTTAAAACCTATGGATTTATATGTCTCCGAAAGAGAATCAAGCGTGTGTACAGCGGCATAAATGCAGCAGTGATAGGATTGGTGAGGTTCGGTGAGCAAATGCAGACCCTTTGAAGTCATATTGCATGGTACCCATTCCATGGGTCTCAACTCTCCAGGTTTAAGGGATTCTTCCTTCAGCTAAAACATGCATGTGGAACCCAGAGTATGATCCACCGTGTGATCGGGAAACGTGTTCAAATGTGTCTCAGTTTTCGTCCCCTGGTACTCGGGTGCCACATTCCAGACGCTTTACTAACACTCTCCCCACTTGGAGAGTCAGTGCCTTTAACCTCCTGTTTGTCCCAGTTTGCAATTTCTGTGGAAAATGAACAGGAATAGGGAGAACCAATGAGAGACTAGCTGGAGGTGTCTGGACGGGCAAATTTAACTCTCATTTCCCACCAGGAAGAGGAATTAACCAAAGGCTCAGTGTGCCATGCCGAAACCACACTAGGGCCTGAAGCAATCCTGCGGTGTTGCGGCCAGCTCACAAGAAAGCGAGTTGAAGAAAGGAGCTCAGGGGCCCTGTAATTCACAAACCTGCAGAGTTATAAATGACAGCTATCATCCAAAAATATATTGAAGTAAGGCTGCCAAGAGGACTTGAAAGCGGGGCAGAATTGCAGGAAACCGATTTCAGGAGGTAGACTGGAATTGCATGTAAAGCATAGGAAAAGAGGCAGAACGTCCACAATGATGCACTTGGCCAAAAAGGGCGTATGCGTTTTTTCCTGAATATATTCAGGAAAAAACACATACGCCCTTTTTGGCCAACCAAGCAAGCTTGCAAAGGAAATCTGCACTACAATGAAGTCTCACTGCCCCCCGGTCAAAAGGGCCATCTGAAAAAAGTGTAAAATCCAGAAAGGGAGGACAGGCCATGGAGAACTGGGAGCCTTGTTATGCTGATGGGCGGGATGTAAATTGCAAACAGCCACTCTGGAGAAGTGTATGGTGTTTCCTGAAACATCTAAAAAACAAAGCAACAGAGCCTAGGGCACTTCCACTTATGGTCCTATAGCTTAGGGAAATTGAAATCAAAAAGACACAGCCACCCCAAAGTTTGGGACGGCTCTGTTTACAAGAACCTCGTATACGGTACAAGTTCAATATCGCAGAAAGCGAAAAATGGATAAAGAAGTTGTGGTACTTACGTACAATGCAATATCACTCAGCAATGAAATCTATGTCATCAGGCCAGTAGCAGCATAATGAGTGGATTCAGGTACGATGATTCTAAGTGAAATAAGTCACACAGTAAAGGAAACATCATAAGGTATCACTAATACACGGAATGTAAACTTGGCTACACAGGAACTGAATTACAAAACAGAACAGGGTCTCAAATGTAGAAAACCAACTTATGCTTGCTTAAGGGGAATGGTGAGTTGGGGTGCTGCATAAAACCAGAGATTGAAATTAGCACAGATACCGTTACATAAGCCAAATATGTAATAGACAAGAGCTACTCCTTGCTCAACGAAGTGGACTCAACACCCCATATTAAACGCCTAAGAATATACCTGACTAGTAAGAATCTTAAAACCTATGGATTTATATGTCTCCGAAAGAGAATCAAGCGTGTGTACAGCGGCATAAATGCAGCAGTGATAGGATTGGTGAGGTTCGGTGAGCAAATGCAGACCCTTTGAAGTCATATTGCATGGTACCCATTCCATGGGTCTCAAATCTCCAGGTTTAAGGGATTCTTCCTTCAGCTAAAACATGCATGTGGAACCCAGAGTATGATCCACCGTGTGATCGGGAAACGTGTTCAAATGTGTCTCAGTTTTCATCCCCTGGTACTCGGGTGCAACATTCCAGACGCTTTACTAACACTCTCCCCACTTGGAGAGTCAGTGTCTTTAAACTCCTGTTTGGCCCAGTTTGCAATTTCTGCGGAAAATGAACAGGAATAGGGAGAACCAATGAGAGATTAGCTGGAGGTGTCTGGAAGGGCAAATTTAACTCTCATTTCCCACCAGGAAGAGGAATTAACCAAAGGCTCAGCGTGCCATGCCGGAACCACACTAGGGCCTGAAGCAATCCTGCGGTGTTGCGGCCAGCTCACCAGAAAGCGAGTTGAAGAAAGGAGCTCCGGGGCCCTGTAATTCACAAACCTGCAGAGTTATAAATGACAGCTATCGTCCAAAAATATATTGAAGTAAGCCTGCCAGGAGGACTTGAAAGCGAGGCAGAATTGCAGGAAACCGATTTCAGGAGGTAGACTGGAATTGCATGTAAAGCATAGGAAAAGAGGCAGAACGTCCACAATGATGCACTTGGCCAAAAAGGGCGTATGTGTTTTTTCGTGAATATATTCAGGAAAAAACGCATACGCCCTTTTTGGCCAATCAAGCAAGCTTGCAAAGGAAATCTGCACTACAATGAAGTCTCACTGCCGCCCGGTCAAAAGGGCCATCTGAAAAAAGTGTAAAATCCAGAAAGGGAGGACAGGCCATGGAGAACTGGGAGCCTTCTTATGCTGATGGGCGGGATGTAAATTGCCAACAGCCACTCTGGAGAAGTGTATGGTGTTTCCTGAAACATCTAAAAAACAAAGCAACAGAGCCTAGGGCACTTCCACTTATGGTCCTATAGCTTAGGGAAATTAAAATCAAAAAGACACAGCCACCCCAAAGTTTGGGACGGCTCTGTTTACAAGAACCTCGTATACGGTACAAGTTCAATATCGCAGAAAGCGAAAAATGGATAAAGAAGTTGTGGTACTTACGTACAATGCAATATCACTCAGCAATGAAATCTATGTCATCAGGCCAATAGCAGCATAATGAGTGGATTCAGGTACGATGATTCTAAGTGAAATAAGTCACACAGAAAAAGAAACATCATAAGGTATCACTAATACACGGAATGTAAACTTGGCTACACAGGAACTGAATTACAAAACAGAACAGGGTCTCAAATGTAGAAAACCAACTTATGCTTGCTTAAGGGAAATGGTGAGTTGGGGTGCTGCATAAAACCAGAGATTGAAATTAGCACAGATACCGTTCCATAAGGCAAATATGTAATAGACAAGAGCTACTCCTTGCTCAACGAAGTGGACTCAACACCCCATATTAAACGCCTAAGAATATACCTGACTAGTAAGAATCTTAAAACCTATGGATTTATATGTCTCCGAAAGAGAATCAAGCGTGTGTACAGCGGCATAAATGCAGCAGTGATAGGATTGGTGAGGTTCGGTGAGCAAATGCAGACCCTTTGAAGTCATATTGCATGGTACCCATTCCATGGGTCTCAAATCTCCAGGTTTAAGGGATTCTTCCTTCAGCTAAAACATGCATGTGGAACCCAGAGTATGATCCACCGTGTGATCGGGAAACGTGTTCAAATGTGTCTCAGTTTTCATCCCCTGGTACTCGGGTGCAACATTCCAGACGCTTTACTAACACTCTCCCCACTTGGAGAGTCAGTGTCTTTAAACTCCTGTTTGGCCCAGTTTGCAATTTCTGCGGAAAATGAACAGGAATAGGGAGAACCAATGAGAGATTAGCTGGAGGTGTCTGGAAGGGCAAATTTAACTCTCATTTCCCACCAGGAAGAGGAATTAACCAAAGGCTCAGCGTGCCATGCCGGAACCACACTAGGGCCTGAAGCAATCCTGCGGTGTTGCGGCCAGCTCACCAGAAAGCGAGTTGAAGAAAGGAGCTCCGGGGCCCTGTAATTCACAAACCTGCAGAGTTATAAATGACAGCTATCGTCCAAAAATATATTGAAGTAAGCCTGCCAGGAGGACTTGAAAGCGAGGCAGAATTGCAGGAAACCGATTTCAGGAGGTAGACTGGAATTGCATGTAAAGCATAGGAAAAGAGGCAGAACGTCCACAATGATGCACTTGGCCAAAAAGGGCGTATGTGTTTTTTCGTGAATATATTCAGGAAAAAACGCATACGCCCTTTTTGGCCAATCAAGCAAGCTTGCAAAGGAAATCTGCACTACAATGAAGTCTCACTGCCGCCCGGTCAAAAGGGCCATCTGAAAAAAGTGTAAAATCCAGAAAGGGAGGACAGGCCATGGAGAACTGGGAGCCTTCTTATGCTGATGGGCGGGATGTAAATTGCCAACAGCCACTCTGGAGAAGTGTATGGTGTTTCCTGAAACATCTAAAAAACAAAGCAACAGAGCCTAGGGCACTTCCACTTATGGTCCTATAGCTTAGGGAAATTAAAATCAAAAAGACACAGCCACCCCAAAGTTTGGGACGGCTCTGTTTACAAGAACCTCGTATACGGTACAAGTTCAATATCGCAGAAAGCGAAAAATGGATAAAGAAGTTGTGGTACTTACGTACAATGCAATATCACTCAGCAATGAAATCTATGTCATCAGGCCAATAGCAGCATAATGAGTGGATTCAGGTACGATGATTCTAAGTGAAATAAGTCACACAGAAAAAGAAACATCATAAGGTATCACTAATACACGGAATGTAAACTTGGCTACACAGGAACTGAATTACAAAACAGAACAGGGTCTCAAATGTAGAAAACCAACTTATGCTTGCTTAAGGGAAATGGTGAGTTGGGGTGCTGCATAAAACCAGAGATTGAAATTAGCACAGATACCGTTCCATAAGGCAAATATGTAATAGACAAGAGCTACTCCTTGCTCAACGAAGTGGACTCAACACCTCATATTAAACGCCTAAGAATATACCTGACTAGTAAGAATCTTAAAACCTATGGATTTATATGTCTCCGAAAGAGAATCAAGCGTGTGTACAGCGGCATAAATGCAGCAGTGATAGGATTGGTGAGGTTCGGTGAGCAAATGCAGACCCTTTGAAGTCATATTGCATGGTACCCATTCCATGGGTCTCAACTCTCCAGGTTTAAGGGATTCTTCCTTCAGCTAAAACATGCATGTGGAACCCAGAGTATGATCCACCGTGTGATCGGGAAACGTGTTCAAATGTGTCTCAGTTTTCGTCCCCTGGTACTCGGGTGCAACATTCCAGACGCTTTACTAACACTCTCCCCACTTGGAGAGTCAGTGCCTTTAAACTCCTGTTTGGCCCAGTTTGCAATTTCTGCGGAAAATGAACAGGAATAGGGAGAACCAATGAGAGACTAGCTGGAGGTGTCTGGACGGGCAAATTTAACTCTCATTTCCCACCAGGAAGAGGAATTAACCAAAGGCTCAGCGTGCCATGCCGGAACCACACTAGGGCCTGAAGCAATCCTGCGGTGTTGCGGCCAGCTCACAAGAAAGCGAGTTGAAGAAAGGAGCTCCGGGGCCCTGTAATTCGCAAACCTGCAGAGTTATAAATGACAGCTATCATCCAAAAATATATTGAAGTAAGCCTGCCAAGAGGACTTGAAAGCGAGGCAGAATTGCAGGAAACCGATTTCAGGAGGTAGACTGGAATTGCATGTAAAGCATAGGAAAAGAGGCAGAACGTCCACAATGATGCACTTGGCCAAAAAGGGCGTATGCGTTTTTTCCTGAATATATTCAGGAAAAAACGCATACGCCCTTTTTGGCCAACCAAGCAAGCTTGCAAAGAAATCTGCACTACAATGAAGTCTCACTGCCCCCCGGTCAAAAGGGCCATCTGAAAAAAGTGTAAAATCCAGAAAGGGAGGACAGGCCATGGAGAACTGGGAGCCATCTTATGCTGATGGGCGGGATGTAAATTGCCAACAGCCACTCTGGAGAAGTGTATGGTGTTTCCTGAAACATCTAAAAAACAAAGCAACAGAGCCTAGGGCACTTCCACTTATGGTCCTATAGCTTAGGGAAATTAAAATCAAAAAGACACAGCCACCCCAAAGTTTGGGACGGCTCTGTTTACAAGAACCTCGTATTCGGTACAAGTTCAATATCGCAGAAAGCGAAAAATGGATAAAGAAGTTGTGGTACTTACGTACAATGCAATATCACTCAGCAATGAAATCTATGTCATCAGGCCAGTAGCAGCATAATGAGTGGATTCAGGTACGATGATTCTAAGTGAAATAAGTCACACAGAAAAAGAAACATCATAAGTTTTCACTAATACACGGAATGTAAACTTGGCTACACAGGAACTGAATTACAAAACAGAACAGGGTCTCAAATGTAGAAAACCAACTTATGCTTGCTTAAGGGGAATGGTGAGTTGGGGTGCTGCATAAAACCAGAGATTGAAATTAGCACAGATACCGTTCCATAAGGCAAATATGTAATAGTCAAGAGCTACTCCTTGCTCAACGAAGTGGACTCAACACCCCATATTAAACGCCTAAGAATATACCTGACTAGTAAGAATCTTAAAACCTATGGATTTATATGTCTCTGAAAGAGATTCAAGCGTGTGTACAGCGGCATAAATGCAGCAGTGATAGGATTGGTGAGGTTCGGTGAGCAAATGCAGACCCTTTGAAGTCATATTGCATGGTACCCATTCCATGGGTCTCAACTCTCCAGGTTTAAGGGATTCTTCCTTCAGCTAAAACATGCATGTGGAACCTAGAGTATGATCCACCGTGTGATCGGGAAACGTGTTCAAATGTGTCTCAGTTTTCATCGCCTGGTACTCGGGTGCAACATTCCAGACGCTTTACTAACACTCTCCCCACTTGGAGAGTCAGTGCCTTTAAACTCCTGTTTGGCCCAGTTTGCAATTTCTGCGGAAAATGAACAGGAATAGGGACAACCAATGAGAGACTAGCTGGAGGTGTCTGGACGGGCGAATTTAACTCTCATTTCCCACCAAGAAGAGGAATTAACCAAAGGTTCAGCGTGCCATGCCGGAACCACACTAGGGCCTGAAGCAATCCTGCGGTGTTGCGGCCAGCTCACAAGAAAGCGAGTTGAAGAATGGAGCTCCGGGGCCCTGTAATTCACAAACCTGCAGAGTTATAAATGACAGCTATCGTCCAAAAATATATTGAAGTAAGGCTGCCAAGAGGACTTGAAAGCGAGGCAGAATTGCAGGAAACCGATTTCAGGAGGTAGACTGGAATTGCATGTAAAGCATAGGAAAAGAGGCAGAACGTCCACAATGATGCACTTGGCCAAAAAGGGCGTATGCGTTTTTTCCTGAATATATTCAGGAATAAACGCATACGCCCTTTTTGGCCAACCAAGCAAGCTTGCAAAGGAAATCTGCACTACAATGAAGTCTCACTGCCCCCCGGTCAAAAGGGCCATCTGAAAAAAGTGTAACATCCAGAAAGGGAGGACAGGCCATGGAGAACTGGGAGCCTTCTTATGCTGATGGGCAGGATGTAAATTGCCAACTGCCACTCTGGAGAAGTGTATGGTGTTTCCTGAAACATCTAAAAAAGAAATCAACAGAGCCTAGGGCACTTCCACTTATGGTCCTATAGCTTAGGGAAATTAAAATCAAAAAGACACAGCCACCCCAAAGTTTGGGACGGCTCTGTTTACAAGAACCTCGTATACGGTACAAGTTAAATATCGCAGAAAGCGAAAAATGGATAAAGAAGTTGTGGTACTTACGTACAATGCAATATCACTCAGCAATGAAATCTATGTCATCAGGCCAGTAGCAGCATAATGAGTGGATTCAGGTACGATGATTCTAAGTGAAATAAGTCACACAGAAAAAGAAACATCATAAGTTTTCACTAATACACGGAATGTAAACTTGGCTACACAGGAACTGAATTACAAAACAGAACAGGTTCTCAAATGTAGAAAACCAACTTATGCTTGCTTAAGGGGAATGGTGAGTTGGGGTGCTGCATAAAACCAGAGATTGAAATTAGCACAGATACCGTTCCATAAGCCAAATATGTAATAGACAAGAGCTCCTCCTTGCTCAACGAAGTGGACTCAACACCTCATATTAAACGCCTAAGAATATACCTGACTAGTAAGAATCTTAAAACCTATGGATTTATATGTCTCCGAAAGAGATTCAAGCGTGTGTACAGCGGCATAAATGCAGCAGTGATAGGATTGGTGAGGTTCGGTGAGCAAATGCAGACCCTTTGAAGTCATATTGTATGGTACCCATTCCATGGGTCTCAACTCTCCAGGTTTAAGGGATTCTTCCTTCAGCTAAAACATGCATGTGGAACCTAGAGTATGATCGACCGTGTGATCGGGAAACGTGTTCAAATGTGTCTCAGTTTTCATCCCCTGGTACTCGGGTGCAACATTCCAGACGCTTTACTAACACTCTCCCCACTTGGAGAGTCAGTGCCTTTAAACTCCTGTTTGGCCCAGTTTGCAATTTCTGCGGAAAATGAACAGGAATAGGGAGAACCAATGAGAGACTAGCTGGAGGTGTCTGGACGGGCAAATTTAACTCTCATTTCCCACCAGGAAGAGGAATTAACCAAAGGCTCAGCGTGCCATGCCGGAACCACACTAGGGCCTGAAGCAATCATGCGGTGTTGCGGCCAGCTCACAAGAAAGCGAGTTGAAGAAAGGAGCTCCGGGGCCCTGTAATTCACAAACCTGCAGAGTTATAAATGACAGCTATCGTCCAAAAATATATTGAAGTAAGCCTGCCAAGAGGACTTGAAAGCGAGGCAGAATTGCAGGAAACCGATTTCAGGAGGTAGACTGGAATTGCATGTAAAGCATAGGAAAAGTGGCAGAACGTCCACAATGATGCACTTGGCCAAAAAGGGCGTATGTGTTTTTTCCTGAATATATTCAGGAAAAAACACATACGCACTTTTTGGCCAACCAAGCAAGGTTGCAAAGGAAATCTGCACTACAATGAACTCTCACTGTCCCCCGGTCAAAAGGGCCATCTGAAAAAATTGTAAAATCCAGAAAGACAGGACAGGCCATGGAGAACTGGGAGCCTTGTTATGCTGATGGGCGGGATGTAAATTGCAAACAGCCACTCTGGAGAAGTGTATGGTGTTTCCTGAAACATCTAAAAAACAAAGCAACAGAGCCTAGGGCACTTCCACTTATGGTCCTATAGCTAAGGGAAATTAAAATCAAAAAGACACAGCCACCCCAAAGTTTGGGACGGCTCTGTTTACAAGAACCTCGTATACGGTACAAGTTCAATATCGCAGAAAGTGAAAAATGGATAAAGAAGTTGTGGTACTTACGTACAATGCAATATCACTCAGCAATGAAATCTATGTCATCAGGCCAGTAGCAGCATAATGAGTGGATTCAGGTACGATGATTCTAAGTGAAATAAGTCACACAGAAAAAGAAACATCATAAGGTATCACTAATACACGAAATGTAAACTTGGCTACACAGGAACTGAATTACAAAACAGAACAGGGTCTCAAATGTAGAAAACCAACTTATGCTTGCTTAAGGGGAATGGTGAGTTGGGGTGCTGCATAAAACCAGAGATTGAAATTAGCACAGATAACGTTCCATAAGCCAAATATGTAATAGACAAGAGCTACTCCTTGCTCAACGAAGTGGACTCAACACCCCATATTAAACGCCTAAGAATATACCTGACTAGTAAGAATCTTAAAACCTATGGATTTATATGTCTCCGAAAGAGAATCAAGCGTGTGTACAGCGGCATAAATGCAGCAGTGATAGGATTGGTGAGGTTTGGTGAGCAAATGCAGACCCTTTGAAGTCATATTGCATGGTACCCATTCCATGGGTCTCAACTCTCCAGGTTTAAGGGATTCTTCCTTCAGCTAAAACATGCATGTGGAACCCAGAGTATGATCCACCGTGTGATCGGGAAACGTGTTCAAATGTGTCTCAGTTTTCGTCCCCTGGTACTCGGGTGCCACATTCCAGACGCTTTACTAACACTCTCCCCACTTGGAGAGTCAGTGCCTTTAACCTCCTGTTTGTCCCAGTTTGCAATTTCTGTGGAAAATAAACAGGAATAGGGAGAACCAATGAGAGACTAGCTGGAGGTGTCTGGACGGGCAAATTTAACTCTCATTTCCCACCAGGAAGAGGAATTAACCAAAGGCTCAGTGTGCCATGCCGGAACCACACTAGGGCCTGAAGCAATCCTGCGGTGTTGCGGCCAGCTCACAAGAAAGCGAGTTGAAGAAAGGAGCTCAGGGGCCCTGTAATTCACAAACCTGCAGAGTTATAAATGACAGCTATCATCCAAAAATATATTGAAGTAAGGCTGCCAAGAGGACTTGAAAGCGGGGCAGAATTGCAGGAAACCGATTTCAGGAGGTAGACTGGAATTGCATGTAAAGCATAGGAAAAGAGGCAGAACGTCCACAATGATGCACTTGGCCAAAAAGGGCATATGCGTTTTTTCCTGAATATATTCAGGAAAAAACACATACGCCCTTTTTGGCCAACCAAGCAAGCTTGCAAAGGAAATCTGCACTACAATGAAGTCTCACTGCCCCCCGGTCAAAAGGGCCATCTGAAAAAAGTGTAAAATCCAGAAAGGGAGGACAGGCCATGGAGAACTGGGAGCCTTGTTATGCTGATGGGCGGGATGTAAATTGCCAACAGCCACTCTGGAGAAGTGTATGGTGTTTCCTGAAACATCTAAAAAACAAAGCAACAGAGCCTAGGGCACTTCCACTTATGGTCCTATAGCTTAGGGAAATTGAAATCAAAAAGACACAGCCACCCCAAAGTTTGGGACGCCTCTGTTTACAAGAACCTCGTATACGGTACAAGTTCAATATCGCAGAAAGCGAAAAATGGATAAAGAAGTTGTGGTACTTACGTACAATGCAATATCACTCAGCAATGAAATCTATGTCATCAGGCCAGTAGCAGCATAATGAGTGGATTCAGGTACGATGATTCTAAGTGAAATAAGTCACACAGAAAAAGAAACATCATAAGTTTTCACTAATACACGGAATGTAAACTTGGCTACACAGGAACTGAATTACAAAACAGAACAGGGTCTCAAATGTAGAAAACCAACTTATGCTTGCTTAAGGGGAATGGTGAGTTGGGGTGCTGCATAAAACCAGAGATTGAAATTAGCACAGATACCGTTCCATAAGGCAAATATGTAATAGACAAGAGCTACTCCTTGCTCAACGAAGTGGACTCAACACCCCATATTAAACGCCTAAGAATATACCTGACTAGTAAGAATCTTAAAACCTATGGATTTATATGTCTCTGAAAGAGATTCAAGCGTGTGTACAGCGGCATAAATGCAGCAGTGATAGGATTGGTGAGGTTCGGTGAGCAAATGCAGACCCTTTGAAGTCATATTGCATGGTACCCATTCCATGGGTCTCAACTCTCCAGGTTTAAGGGATTCTTCCTTCAGCTAAAACATGCATGTGGAACCTAGAGTATGATCCGCCGTGTGATCGGGAAACGTGTTCAAATGTGTCTCAGTGTTCATCGCCTGGTACTCGGGTGCAACATTCCAGACGCTTTACTAACACTCTCCCCACTTGGAGAGTCAGTGCCTTTAAACTCCTGTTTGGCCCAGTTTGCAATTTCTGCGGAAAATGAACAGGAATAGGGACAACCAATGAGAGACTAGCTGGAGGTGTCTGGACGGGCGAATTTAACTCTCATTTCCCACCAAGAAGAGGAATTAACCAAAGGTTCAGCGTGCCATGCCGGAACCACACTAGGGCCTGAAGCAATCCTGCGGTGTTGCGGCCAGCTCACAAGAAAGCGAGTTCAAGAATGGAGCTCCGGGGCCCTGTAATTCACAAACCTGCAGAGTTATAAATGACAGCTATCGTCCAAAAATATATTGAAGTAAGGCTGCCAAGAGGACTTGAAAGCGAGGCAGAATTGCAGGAAACCGATTTCAGGAGGTAGACTGGAATTGCATGTAAAGCATAGGAAAAGAGGCAGAACGTCCACAATGATGCACTTGGCCAAAAAGGGCGTATGCGTTTTTTCCTGAATATATTCAGGAATAAACGCATACGCCCTTTTTGGCCAACCAAGCAAGCTTGCAAAGGAAATCTGCACTACAATGAAGTCTCACTGCCCCCCGGTCAAAAGGGCCATCTGAAAAAAGTGTAACATCCAGAAAGGGAGGACAGGCCATGGAGAACTGGGAGCCTTCTTCTGCTGATGGGCAGGATGTAAATTGCCAACTGCCACTCTGGAGAAGTGTATGGTGTTTCCTGAAACATCTAAAAAACAAAGCAACAGAGCCTAGGGCACTTCCACTTATGGTCCTATAGCTAAGGGAAATTAAAATCAAAAAGACACAGCCACCCCAAAGTTTGGGACGGCTCTGTTTACAAGAACCTCGTATACGGTACAAGTTCAATATCGCAGAAAGCGAAAAATGGATAAAGAAGTTGTGGTACTTACGTACAATGCAATATCACTCAGCAATGAAATCTATGTCATCAGGCCAGTAGCAGCATAATGAGTGGATTCAGGTACGATGATTCTAAGTGAAATAAGTCACACAGAAAAAGAAACATCATAAGGTATCACTAATACACGAAATGTAAACTTGGCTACACAGGAACTGAATTACAAAACAGAACAGGTTCTCAAATGTAGAAAACCAACTTATGCTTGCTTAAGGGGAATGGTGAGTTGGGGTGCTGCATAAAACCAGAGATTGAAATTAGCACAGATACCGTTCCATAAGCCAAATATGTAATAGACAAGAGCTACTCCTTGCTCAACGAAGTGGACTCAACACCCCATATTAAACGCCTAAGAATATACCTGACTAGTAAGAATCTTAAAACCTATGGATTTATATGTCTCCGAAAGAGAATCAAGCGTGTGTACAGCGGCATAAATGCAGCAGTGATAGGATTGGTGAGGTTCGGTGAGCAAATGCAGACCCTTTGAAGTCATATTGCATGGTACCCATTCCAAGGGTCTCAACTCTCCAGGTTTAAGGGATTCTTCCTTCAGCTAAAACATGCATGTGGAACCCAGAGTATGATCCACCATGTGATCGAGAAACGTGTTCAAATGTGTCTCAGTTTTCGTCCCCTGGTACTCGGGTGCAACATTCCAGATGCTTTACTAACACTCTCCCCACTTGGAGAGTCAGTGCCTTTAAACTCCTGTTTGGCCCAGTTTGCAATTTCTGCGGAAAATGAACAGGAATAGGGAGAACCAATGAGAGACTAGCTGGAGGTGTCTGGACGGGCAAATTTAACTCTCATTTCCCACCAGGAAGAGGAATTAAACAAAGGCTCAGCGTGCCATGCCGGAACCACACTAGGGCCTGAAGCAATCGTGCGGTGTTGCTGCCAGCTCACAAGAAAGCGAGTTGAAGAAAGGAGCTCCAGGGCCCTGTAATTCACAAACCTGCAGAGTTATAAATGACAGCTATCGTCCAAAAACATATTGAAGTAAGCCTGCCAAGAGGACTTGAAAGCGAGGCAGAATTGCAGGAAACCGATTTCAGGAGGTAGACTGGAATTGCATGTAAAGCATAGGAAAAGAGGCAGAACGTCCACAATGATGCACTTGGCCAAAAAGGGCGTATGCGTTTTTTCCTGAATATATTCAGGAAAAAACACATACGCCCTTTTTGGCCAACCAAGCAAGGTTGCAATGGAAATCTGCACTACAATGAACTCTCACTGTCCCCCGGTCAAAAGGGCCATCTGAAAAAAGTGTAAAATCCAGAAAGGCAGGACAGGCCATGGAGAACTGGGAGCCTTGTTATGCTGATGGGCGGGATGTAAATTGCAAACAGCCACTCTGGAGAAGTGTATGGTGTTTCCTGAAACATCTAAAAAACAAAGCAACAGAGCCTAGGGCACTTCCACTTATGGTCCTATAGCTAAGGGAAATTAAAATCAAAAAGACACAGCCACCCTAAAGTTTGGGACGGCTCTGTTTACAAGAACCTCGTATACGGTACAAGTTCAATATCGCAGAAAGCGAAAAATGGATAAAGAAGTTGTGGTACTTACGTACAATGCAATATCACTCAGCAATGAAATCTATGTCATCAGGCCAGTAGCAGCATAATGAGTGGATTCAGGTACGATGATTCTAAGTGAAATAAGTCACACAGCAAAAGAAACATCATAAGGTATCACTAATACACGAAATGTAAACTTGGCTACACAGGAACTGAATTACAAAACAGAACAGGGTCTCAAATGTAGAAAAGCAACTTATGCTTGCTTAAAGGGAATGGTGAGTTGGGGTGCTGCATAAAACCAGAGATTGAAATTAGCACAGATACCGTTCCATAAGCCAAATATGTAATAGACAAGAGCTACTCCTTGCTCAACGAAGTGGACTCAACACCCCATATTAAACGCCTAAGAATATACCTGACTAGTAAGAATCTTAAAACCTATGGATTTATATGTCTCCGAAAGAGATTCAAGCATGTGTACAGCGGCATAAATGCAGCAGTGATAGGATTGGTGAGGTTCAGTGAGCAAATGCAGACCCTTTGAAGTCATATTGCATGGTACCCATTCCATGGGTCTCAACTGTCCAGGTTTAAGGGATTCTTCCTTCAGCTAAAACATGCATGTGGAACCCAGAGTATGATCCACCGTGTGATCGGGAAACGTGTTCAAATGTGTCTCAGTTTTCGTCCCCTGGTACTCGGGTGCCACATTCCAGACGCTTTACTAACACTCTCCCCACTTGGAGAGTCAGTGTCTTTAACCTCCTGTTTGGCCCAGTTTGCAATTTCTGCGGAAAATGAACAGGAATAGGGAGAACCAATGAGAGATTAGCTGGAGGTGTCTGGACGGGCAAATTTAACTCTCATTTCCCACCAGGAAGAGGAATTATCCAAAGGCTCAGTGTGCCATGCCGGAACCACACTAGGGCCTGAAGCAATCCTGCGGTGTTGCGGCCAGCTCACAAGAAAGCGAGTTGAAGAAAGGAGCTCAGGGGCCCTGTAATTCACAAACCTGCAGAGTTATAAATGACAGCTATCGTCCAAAAACATATTGAAGTAAGCCTGCCAAGAGGACTTGAAAGCGAGGCAGAATTGCAGGAAACCGATTTCAGGAGGTAGACTGGAATTGCATGTAAAGCATAGGAAAAGAGGCAGAACGTCCACAATGATGCACTTGGCCAAAAAGGGCGTATGCGTTTTTTCCTGAATATATTCAGGAAAAAACACATACGCACTTTTTGGCCAACCAAGCAAGGTTGCAATGGAAATCTGCACTACAATGAACTCTCACTGTCCCCCGGTCAAAAGGGCCATCTGAAAAAAGTGTAAAATCCAGAAAGGCAGGACAGGCCATGGAGAACTGGGAGCCTTGTTATGCTGATGGGCGGGATGTAAATTGCAAACAGCCACTCTGGAGAAGTGTATGGTGTTTCCTGAAACATCTAAAAAACAAAGCAACAGAGCCTAGGGCACTTCCACTTATGGTCCTATAGCTAAGGGAAATTAAAATCAAAAAGACACAGCCACCCCAAAGTTTGGGACGGCTCTGTTTACAAGAACCTCGTATACGGTACAAGTTCAATATCGCAGAAAGCGAAAAATGGATAAAGAAGTTGTGGTACTTACGTACAATGCAATATCACTCAGCAATGAAATCTATGTCATCAGGCCAGTAGCAGCATAATGAGTGGATTCAGGTACGATGATTCTAAGTGAAATAAGTCACACAGAAAAAGAAACATCATAAGGTATCACTAATACACGAAATGTAAACTTGGCTACACAGGAACTGAATTACAAAACAGAACAGGGTCTCAAATGTAGAAAAGCAACTTATGCTTGCTTAAGGGGAATGGTGAGTTGGGGTGCTGCATAAAACCAGAGATTGAAATTAGCACAGATACCGTTCCATAAGCCAAATATGTAATAGACAAGAGCTACTCCTTGCTCAACGAAGTGGACTCAACACCCCATATTAAACGCCTAAGAATATACCTGACTAGTAAGAATCTTAAAACCTATGGATTTATATGTCTCCGAAAGAGATTCAAGCATGTGTACAGCGGCATAAATGCAGCAGTGATAGGATTGGTGAGGTTCGGTGAGCAAATGCAGACCCTTTGAAGTCATATTGCATGGTACCCATTCCATGGGTCTCAACTCTCCAGTTTTAAGGGATTCTTCCTTCAGCTAAAACATGCATGTGGAACCTAGAGTATGATCGACCGTGTGATCGGGAAACGTGTTCAAATGTGTCTCAGTTTTCATCCCCTGGTACTCGGGTGCAACATTCCAGACGCTTTACTAACACTCTCCCCACTTGGAGAGTCAGTGCCTTTAAACTCCTGTTTGGCCCAGTTTGCAATTTCTGCGGAAAATGAACAGGAATAGGGAGAACCAATGAGAGACTAGCTGGAGGTGTCTGGACGGGCAAATTTAACTCTCATTTCCCACCAGGAAGAGGAATTAACCAAAGGCTCAGCGTGCCATGCCGGAACCACACTAGGGCCTGAAGCAATCGTGCGGTGTTGCGGCCAGCTCACAAGAAAGCGAGTTGAAGAAAGGAGCTCCGGGGCCCTGTAATTCACAAACCTGCAGAGTTATAAATGACAGCTATCGTCCAAAAATATATTGAAGTAAGCCTGCCAAGAGGACTTGAAAGCGAGGCAGAATTGCAGGAAACCGATTTCAGGAGGTAGACTGGAATTGCATGTAAAGCATAGGAAAAGAGGCAGAACGTCCACAATGATGCACTTGGCCAAAAAGGGCGTATGCGTTTTTTCCTGAATATATTCAGGAAAAAACACATACGCACTTTTTGGCCAACCAAGCAAGGTTGCAAAGGAAATCTGCACTACAATGAACTCTCACTGTCCCCCGGTCAAAAGGGCCATCTGAAAAAATTGTAAAATCCAGAAAGGCAGGACAGGCCATGGAGAACTGGGAGCCTTGTTATGCTGATGGGCGGGATGTAAATTGCAAACAGCCACTCTGGAGAAGTGTATGGTGTTTCCTGAAACATCTAAAAAACAAAGCAACAGAGCCTAGGGCACTTCCACTTATGGTCCTATAGCTAAGGGAAATTAAAATCAAAAAGACACAGCCACCCCAAAGTTTGGGACGGCTCTGTTTACAAGAACCTTGTATACGGTACAAGTTCAATATCGCAGAAAGCGAAAAATGGATAAAGAAGTTGTGGTACTTACGTACAATGCAATATCACTCAGCAATGAAATCTATGTCATCAGGCCAGTAGCAGCATAATGAGTGGATTCAGGTACGATGATTCTAAGTGAAATAAGTCACACAGAAAAAGAAACATCATAAGGTATCACTAATACACGAAATGTAAACTTGGCTACACAGGAACTGAATTACAAAACAGAACAGGGTCTTAAATGTAGAAAACCAACTTATGCTTGCTTAAGGGGAATGGTGAGTTGGGGTGCTGCATAAAACCAGAGATTGAAATTAGCACAGATACCGTTCCATAAGCCAAATATGTAATAGACAAGAGCTACTCCTTGTTCAACGAAGTGGACTCAACACCCCATATTAAACGCCTAAGAATATACCTGACTAGTAAGAATCTTAAAACCTATGGATTTATATGTCTCCGAAAGAGAATCAAGCTTGTGTACAGCGGCATAAATGCAGCAGTGATAGGATTGGTGAGGTTCGGTGAGCAAATGCAGACCCTTTGAAGTCATATTGCATGGTACCCATTCCAAGGGTCTCAACTCTCCAGGTTTAAGGGATTCTTCCTTCAGCTAAAACATGCATGTGGAACCCAGAGTATGATCCACCATGTGATCGAGAAACGTGTTCAAATGTGTCTCAGTTTTCGTCCCCTGGTACTCGGGTGCAACATTCCAGATGCTTTACTAACACTCTCCCCACTTGGAGAGTCAGTGCCTTTAAACTCCTGTTTGGCCCAGTTTGCAATTTCTGCGGAAAATGAACAGGAATAGGGAGAACCAATGAGAGACTAGCTGGAGGTGTCTGGACGGGCAAATTTAACTCTCATTTCCCACCAGGAAGAGGAATTAACCAAAGGCTCAGCGTGCCATGCCGGAACCACACTAGGGCCTGAAGCAATCCTGCGGTGTTGCTGCCAGCTCACAAGAAAGCGAGTTGAAGAAAGGAGCTCCAGGGCCCTGTAATTCACAAACCTGCAGAGTTATAAATGACAGCTATCGTCCAAAAACATATTGAAGTAAGCCTGCCAAGAGGACTTGAAAGCGAGGCAGAATTGCAGGAAACCGATTTCAGGAGGTAGACTGGAATTGCATGTAAAGCATAGGAAAAGAGGCAGAACGTCCACAATGATGCACTTGGCCAAAAAGGGCGTAGGCGTTTTTTCCTGAATATATTCAGGAAAAAACACATACGCACTTTTTGGCCAACCAAGCAAGGTTGCAATGGAAATCTGCACTACAATGAACTCTCACTGCCCCCCGGTCAAAAGGGCCATCTGAAAAAAGTGTAAAATCCAGAAAGGCAGGACAGGCCATGGAGAACTGGTATCCTTCTTATGCTGATGGGCGGGATGTAAATTGCAAACAGCCACTCTGGAGAAGTGTATGGTGTTTCCTGAAACATCTAAAAAACAAAGCAACAGAGCCTAGGGCACTTCCACTTATGGTCCTATAGCTAAGGGAAATTAAAATCAAAAAGACACAGCCACCCCAAAGTTTGGGACGGCTCTATTTACAAGAACCTCGTATACGGTACAAGTTCAATATCGCAGAAAGCGAAAAATGGATAAAGAAGTTGTGGTACTTACGTACAATGCAATATCACTCAGCAATGAAATCTATGTCATCAGGCCAGTAGCAGCATAATGAGTGGATTCAGGTACGATGATTCTGAGTGAAATAAGTCACACAGAAAAAGAAACATCATAAGGTATCACTAATACACGAAATGTAAACTTGGCTACACAGGAACTGAATTACAAAACAGAACAGGGTCTCAAATGTAGAAAACCAACTTATGCTTGCTTAAGGGGAAAGGTGGGTTGGGGTGCTACATAAAACCAGAGATTGAAATCAGCACAGATACCTTTCCATAGCCAAATATGTAATAGACAAGAGCTACTCCTTGCTCAACGAAGTGGACTCAACACCCCATCTTAAATGCCTAAGAATATAACTGACTAGTAAGAATCTTAAAACCTATGGATTTATATGTCTCCGAAAGAGAATCAACCGTGTGTACAGTGGCGTAAATGCAGCAGTGATAGGATTGGTGAGGTTTGGTGAGCAAATGCAGACCCTTTGAAATCATATTGCATGGTACCCATTCCATGGGTCTCAACTCTCCAGGTTTAAGGGATTCTTCCTTCAGCTAAAACATGCATGTGGAACCCAGAGTATGATCCACCGTGTGATCGGGAAACGTGTTCAAATGTGTCTCAGTTTTCGTCCCCTGGTACTCGGGTGCAACATTCCACACGCTTTACTAACACTCTCCCCACTTGGAGAGTCAGTGCCTTTAAATTCCTGTTTGGCCAAGTTTGCAATTTCTGCGGAAAATGAACAGGAATAGGGAGAACCAATGAGAGACTAGCTGGAGGTGTCTGGACGGGCAAATTTAACTCTCATTTCCCACCAGGAAGAGGAATTAACCAAAGGCTCAGCGTGCCATGCCGAAACCACACTAGGGCCTGAAGCAATCCTGCGGTATTGCGGCCAGCTCACAAGAAAGCGAGTTGAAGAAAGGAGCTCCGGGGCCCTGTAATTCACAAACCTGCAGAGTTATAAATGACAGCTATCGTCCAAAAATATATTGAAGTAAGCCTCCAAGAGGACTTGAAAGCGAGGCAGAATTGCAGGAAACCGATTTCAGGAGGTAGACTGGAATTGCATGTAAAGCATAGGAAAAGAGGCAGAACGTCCACAATGATGCACTTGGCCAAAAAGGGCGTAGGCGTTTTTTCCTGAATATATTCAGGAAAAAACGCCCACGCCCTTTTTGGCCAACCAAGCAAGCTTGCAAAGGAAATCTGCACTACAATGAAGTCTCACTGCCCCCCGGTCAAAAGGGCCATCTGAAAAAAGTGTAAAATCCAGAAAGGGAGGACAGGCCATGGAGAACTGGGAGCCTTCTTATGCTGATGGGCGGGATGTAAATTGCCAACAGCCACTCTGGAGAAGTGTATGGTGTTTCCTGAAACATCTAAAAAACAAAGCAACAGAGCCTAGGGCACTTCCACTTATGGTCCTATAGCTTAGGGAAATTAAAATCAAAAAGACACAGCCACCCCAAAGTTTGAGACGGCTCTGTTTACAAGAACCTCGTATACGGTACAAGTTCAATATCGCAGAAAGCGAAAAATGGATAAAGAAGTTGTGGTACTTACGTACAATGCAATATCACTCAGCAATGAAATCTATGTCATCAGGCCAGTAGCAGCATAATGAGTGGATGCAGGTACGATGATTCTAAGTGAAATAAGTCACACAGAAAAAGAAACATCATAAGGTTTCACTAATACACGGAATGTAAACTTGGCTACACAGGAACTGAATTACAAAACAGAACAGGGTCTCAAATGTAGAAAACCAACTTATGCTTGCTTAAGGGGAATGGTGAGTTGGGGTGCTGCATAAAACCAGAGATTGAAATTAGCACAGATACCGTTCCATAAGCCAAATATGTAATAGTCAAGAGCTACTCCTTGCTCAACGAAGTGGACTCAACACCCCATATTAAACGCCTAAGAATATACCTGACTAGTAAGAATCTTAAAACCTATGGATTTATATGTCTCTGAAAGAGATTCAAGTGTGTGTACAGCGGCATAAATGCAGCAGTGATAGGATTGGTGAGGTTCGGTGAGCAAATGCAGACCCTTTGAAGTCATATTGCATGGTACCCATTCCATGGGTCTCAACTCTCCAGGTTTAAGGGATTCTTCCTTCAGCTAAAACATGCATGTGGAACCTAGAATATGATCCACCGTGTGATCGGGAAACGTGTTCAAATGTGTCTCAGTTTTCATCGCCTGGTACTCGGGTGCAACATTCCAGACGCTTTACTAACACTCTCCCCACTTGGAGAGTCAGTGCCTTTAAACTCCTGTTTGGCCCAGTTTGCAATTTCTGCGGAAAATGAACAGGAATAGGGAGAACCAATGAGAGACTAGCTGGAGGTGTCTGGACGGGCGAATTTAACTCTCATTTCCCACCAAGAAGAGGAATTAACCAAAGGCTCAGCGTGCCATGCCGGAACCACACTAGGGCCTGAAGCAATCCTGCGGTGTTGCGGCCAGCTCACAAGAAAGCGAGTTGAAGAAAGGAGCTCCGGGGCCCTGTAATTCACAAACCTGCAGAGTTATAAATGACAGCTATCGTCCAAAAATATATTTAAGTAAGCCTGCCAAGAGGACTTGAAAGCGAGGCAGAATTGCAGGAAACCGATTTCAGGAGGTAGACTGGAATTGCATATAAAGCATAGGAAAAGAGGCAGAACGTCCACAATGATGCACTTGGCCAAAAAGGGCGTATGCGTTTTTTCCTGAATATATTCAGGAATAAACGCATACGCCCTTTTTGGCCAACCAAGCAAGCTTGCAAAGGAAATCTGCACTACAATGAAGTCTCACTGCCCCCCGGTCAAAAGGGCCATCTGAAAAAAGTGTAACATCCAGAAAGGGAGGACAGGCCATGGAGAACTGGGAGCCTTCTTATGCTGATGGGCAGGATGTAAATTGCCAACTGCCACTCTGGAGAAGTGTATGGTGTTTCCTGAAACATCTAAAAAACAAAGCAACAGAGCCTAGGGCACTTCCACTTATGGTCCTATAGCTAAGGGAAATTAAAATCAAAAAGACACAGCCACCCCAAAGTTTGGGACGGCTCTGTTTACAAGAACCTCGTATACGGTACAAGTTCAATATCGCAGAAAGCGAAAAATGGATAAAGAAGTTGTGGTACTTACGTACAATGCAATATCACTCAGCAATGAAATCTATGTCATCAGGCCAGTAGCAGCATAATGAGTGGATTCAGGTACGATGATTCTAAGTGAAATAAGTCACACAGAAAAAGAAACATCATAAGGTATCACTAATACACGAAATGTAAACTTGGCTACACAGGAACTGAATTACAAAACAGAACAGGGTCTCAAATGTAGAAAACCAACTTATGCTTGCTTAAGGGGAATGGTGAGTTGGGGTGCTGCATAAAACCAGAGATTGAAATTAGCACAGATACCGTTCCATAAGCCAAATATGTAATAGACAAGAGCTACTCCTTGCTCAACGAAGTGGACTCAACACCCCATATTAAACGCCTAAGAATATACCTGACTAGTAAGAATCTTAAAACCTATGGATTTATATGTCTCCGAAAGAGAATCAAGCGTGTGTACAGCGGCATAAATGCAGCAGTGATAGGATTGGTGAGGTTCGGTGAGCAAATGCAGACCCTTTGAAGTCATATTGCATGGTACCCATTCCAAGGGTCTCAACTCTCCAGGTTTAAGGGATTCTTCCTTCAGCTAAAACATGCATGTGGAACCCAGAGTATGATCCACCATGTGATCGAGAAACGTGTTCAAATGTGTCTCAGTTTTCGTCCCCTGGTACTCGGGTGCAACATTCCAGATGCTTTACTAACACTCTCCCCACTTGGAGAGTCAGTGCCTTTAAACTCCTGTTTGGCCCAGTTTGCAATTTCTGCGGAAAATGAACAGGAATAGGGAGAACCAATGAGAGACTAGCTGGAGGTGTCTGGACGGGCAAATTTAACTCTCATTTCCCACCAGGAAGAGGAATTAAACAAAGGCTCAGCGTGCCATGCCGGAACCACACTAGGGCCTGAAGCAATCATGCGGTGTTGCTGCCAGCTCACAAGAAAGCGAGTTGAAGAAAGGAGCTCCAGGGCCCTGTAATTCACAAACCTGCAGAGTTATAAATGACAGCTATCGTCCAAAAACATATTGAAGTAAGCCTGCCAAGAGGACTTGAAAGCGAGGCAGAATTGCAGGAAACCGATTTCAGGAGGTAGACTGGAATTGCATGTAAAGCATAGGAAAAGAGGCAGAACGTCCACAATGATGCACTTGGCCAAAAAGGGCGTATGCGTTTTTTCCTGAATATATTCAGGAAAAAACACATACGCCCTTTTTGGCCAACCAAGCAAGGTTGCAATGGAAATCTGCACTACAATGAACTCTCACTGTCCCCCGGTCAAAAGGGCCATCTGAAAAAAGTGTAAAATCCAGAAAGGCAGGACAGGCCATGGAGAACTGGGAGCCTTGTTATGCTGATGGGCGGGATGTAAATTGCAAACAGCCACTCTGGAGAAGTGTATGGTGTTTCCTGAAACATCTAAAAAACAAAGCAACAGAGCCTAGGGCACTTCCACTTATGGTCCTATAGCTAAGGGAAATTAAAATCAAAAAGACACAGCCACCCTAAAGTTTGGGACGGCTCTGTTTACAAGAACCTCGTATACGGTACAAGTTCAATATCGCAGAAAGCGAAAAATGGATAAAGAAGTTGTGGTACTTACGTACAATGCAATATCACTCAGCAATGAAATCTATGTCATCAGGCCAGTAGCAGCATAATGAGTGGATTCAGGTACGATGATTCTAAGTGAAATAAGTCACACAGAAAAAGAAACATCATAAGGTATCACTAATACACGAAATGTAAACTTGGCTACACAGGAACTGAATTACAAAACAGAACAGGGTCTCAAATGTAGAAAAGCAACTTATGCTTGCTTAAAGGGAATGGTGAGTTGGGGTGCTGCATAAAACCAGAGATTGAAATTAGCACAGATACCGTTCCATAAGCCAAATATGTAATAGACAAGAGCTACTCCTTGCTCAACGAAGTGGACTCAACACCCCATATTAAACGCCTAAGAATATACCTGACTAGTAAGAATCTTAAAACCTATGGATTTATATGTCTCCGAAAGAGATTCAAGCATGTGTACAGCGGCATAAATGCAGCAGTGATAGGATTGGTGAGGTTCAGTGAGCAAATGCAGACCCTTTGAAGTCATATTGCATGGTACCCATTCCATGGGTCTCAACTGTCCAGGTTTAAGGGATTCTTCCTTCAGCTAAAACATGCATGTGGAACCCAGAGTATGATCCACCGTGTGATCGGGAAACGTGTTCAAATGTGTCTCAGTTTTCGTCCCCTGGTACTCGGGTGCCACATTCCAGACGCTTTACTAACACTCTCCCCACTTGGAGAGTCAGTGTCTTTAACCTCCTGTTTGGCCCAGTTTGCAATTTCTGCGGAAAATGAACAGGAATAGGGAGAACCAATGAGAGATTAGCTGGAGGTGTCTGGACGGGCAAATTTAACTCTCATTTCCCACCAGGAAGAGGAATTATCCAAAGGCTCAGTGTGCCATGCCGGAACCACACTAGGGCCTGAAGCAATCCTGCGGTGTTGCGGCCAGCTCACAAGAAAGCGAGTTGAAGAAAGGAGCTCAGGGGCCCTGTAATTCACAAACCTGCAGAGTTATAAATGACAGCTATCGTCCAAAAACATATTGAAGTAAGCCTGCCAAGAGGACTTGAAAGCGAGGCAGAATTGCAGGAAACCGATTTCAGGAGGTAGACTGGAATTGCATGTAAAGCATAGGAAAAGAGGCAGAACGTCCACAATGATGCACTTGGCCAAAAAGGGCGTATGCGTTTTTTCCTGAATATATTCAGGAAAAAACACATACGCCCTTTTTGGCCAACCAAGCAAGGTTGCAATGGAAATCTGCACTACAATGAACTCTCACTGTCCCCCGGTCAAAAGGGCCATCTGAAAAAAGTGTAAAATCCAGAAAGGCAGGACAGGCCATGGAGAACTGGGAGCCTTGTTATGCTGATGGGCGGGATGTAAATTGCAAACAGCCACTCTGGAGAAGTGTATGGTGTTTCCTGAAACATCTAAAAAACAAAGCAACAGAGCCTAGGGCACTTCCACTTATGGTCCTATAGCTAAGGGAAATTAAAATCAAAAAGACACAGCCACCCTAAAGTTTGGGACGGCTCTGTTTACAAGAACCTCGTATACGGTACAAGTTCAATATCGCAGAAAGCGAAAAATGGATAAAGAAGTTGTGGTACTTACGTACAATGCAATATCACTCAGCAATGAAATCTATGTCATCAGGCCAGTAGCAGCATAATGAGTGGATTCAGGTACGATGATTCTAAGTGAAATAAGTCACACAGAAAAAGAAACATCATAAGGTATCACTAATACACGAAATGTAAACTTGGCTACACAGGAACTGAATTACAAAACAGAACAGGGTCTCAAATGTAGAAAAGCAACTTATGCTTGCTTAAAGGGAATGGTGAGTTGGGGTGCTGCATAAAACCAGAGATTGAAATTAGCACAGATACCGTTCCATAAGCCAAATATGTAATAGACAAGAGCTACTCCTTGCTCAACGAAGTGGACTCAACACCCCATATTAAACGCCTAAGAATATACCTGACTAGTAAGAATCTTAAAACCTATGGATTTATATGTCTCCGAAAGAGATTCAAGCATGTGTACAGCGGCATAAATGCAGCAGTGATAGGATTGGTGAGGTTCAGTGAGCAAATGCAGACCCTTTGAAGTCATATTGCATGGTACCCATTCCATGGGTCTCAACTGTCCAGGTTTAAGGGATTCTTCCTTCAGCTAAAACATGCATGTGGAACCCAGAGTATGATCCACCGTGTGATCGGGAAACGTGTTCAAATGTGTCTCAGTTTTCGTCCCCTGGTACTCGGGTGCCACATTCCAGACGCTTTACTAACACTCTCCCCACTTGGAGAGTCAGTGTCTTTAACCTCCTGTTTGGCCCAGTTAGCAATTTCTGCGGAAAATGAACAGGAATAGGGAGAACCAATGAGAGATTAGCTGGAGGTGTCTGGACGGGCAAATTTAACTCTCATTTCCCACCAGGAAGAGGAATTATCCAAAGGCTCAGTGTGCCATGCCGGAACCACACTAGGGCCTGAAGCAATCCTGCGGTGTTGCGGCCAGCTCACAAGAAAGCGAGTTGAAGAAAGGAGCTCAGGGGCCCTGTAATTCACAAACCTGCAGAGTTATAAATGACAGCTATCGTCCAAAAACATATTGAAGTAAGCCTGCCAAGAGGACTTGAAAGCGAGGCAGAATTGCAGGAAACCGATTTCAGGAGGTAGACTGGAATTGCATGTAAAGCATAGGAAAAGAGGCAGAACGTCCACAATGATGCACTTGGCCAAAAAGGGCGTATGCGTTTTTTCCTGAATATATTCAGGAAAAAACACATACGCACTTTTTGGCCAACCAAGCAAGGTTGCAATGGAAATCTGCACTACAATGAACTCTCACTGTCCCCCGGTCAAAAGGGCCATCTGAAAAAAGTGTAAAATCCAGAAAGGCAGGACAGGCCATGGAGAACTGGGAGCCTTGTTATGCTGATGGGCGGGATGTAAATTGCAAACAGCCACTCTGGAGAAGTGTATGGTGTTTCCTGAAACATCTAAAAAACAAAGCAACAGAGCCTAGGGCACTTCCACTTATGGTCCTATAGCTAAGGGAAATTAAAATCAAAAAGACACAGCCACCCCAAAGTTTGGGACGGCTCTGTTTACAAGAACCTCGTATACGGTACAAGTTCAATATCGCAGAAAGCGAAAAATGGATAAAGAAGTTGTGGTACTTACGTACAATGCAATATCACTCAGCAATGAAATCTATGTCATCAGGCCAGTAGCAGCATAATGAGTGGATTCAGGTACGATGATTCTAAGTGAAATAAGTCACACAGAAAAAGAAACATCATAAGGTATCACTAATACACGAAATGTAAACTTGGCTACACAGGAACTGAATTACAAAACAGAACAGGGTCTCAAATGTAGAAAAGCAACTTATGCTTGCTTAAGGGGAATGGTGAGTTGGGGTGCTGCATAAAACCAGAGATTGAAATTAGCACAGATACCGTTCCATAAGCCAAATATGTAATAGACAAGAGCTACTCCTTGCTCAACGAAGTGGACTCAACACCCCATATTAAACGCCTAAGAATATACCTGACTAGTAAGAATCTTAAAACCTATGGATTTATATGTCTCCGAAAGAGATTCAAGCATGTGTACAGCGGCATAAATGCAGCAGTGATAGGATTGGTGAGGTTCGGTGAGCAAATGCAGACCCTTTGAAGTCATATTGCATGGTACCCATTCCATGGGTCTCAACTCTCCAGTTTTAAGGGATTCTTCCTTCAGCTAAAACATGCATGTGGAACCTAGAGTATGATCGACCGTGTGATCGGGAAACGTGTTCAAATGTGTCTCAGTTTTCATCCCCTGGTACTCGGGTGCAACATTCCAGACGCTTTACTAACACTCTCCCCACTTGGAGAGTCAGTGCCTTTAAACTCCTGTTTGGCCCAGTTTGCAATTTCTGCGGAAAATGAACAGGAATAGGGAGAACCAATGAGAGACTAGCTGGAGGTGTCTGGACGGGCAAATTTAACTCTCATTTCCCACCAGGAAGAGGAATTAACCAAAGGCTCAGCGTGCCATGCCGGAACCACACTAGGGCCTGAAGCAATCGTGCGGTGTTGCGGCCAGCTCACAAGAAAGCGAGTTGAAGAAAGGAGCTCCGGGGCCCTGTAATTCACAAACCTGCAGAGTTATAAATGACAGCTATCGTCCAAAAATATATTGAAGTAAGCCTGCCAAGAGGACTTGAAAGCGAGGCAGAATTGCAGGAAACCGATTTCAGGAGGTAGACTGGAATTGCATGTAAAGCATAGGAAAAGAGGCAGAACGTCCACAATGATGCACTTGGCCAAAAAGGGCGTATGCGTTTTTTCCTGAATATATTCAGGAAAAAACACATACGCACTTTTTGGCCAACCAAGCAAGGTTGCAAAGGAAATCTGCACTACAATGAACTCTCACTGTCCCCCGGTCAAAAGGGCCATCTGAAAAAATTGTAAAATCCAGAAAGGCAGGACAGGCCATGGAGAACTGGGAGCCTTGTTATGCTGATGGGCGGGATGTAAATTGCAAACAGCCACTCTGGAGAAGTGTATGGTGTTTCCTGAAACATCTAAAAAACAGAGCAACAGAGCCTAGGGCACTTCCACTTATGGTCCTATAGCTAAGGGAAATTAAAATCAAAAAGACACAGCCACCCCAAAGTTTGGGACGGCTCTGTTTACAAGAACCTTGTATACGGTACAAGTTCAATATCGCAGAAAGCGAAAAATGGATAAAGAAGTTGTGGTACTTACGTACAATGCAATATCACTCAGCAATGAAATCTATGTCATCAGGCCAGTAGCAGCATAATGAGTGGATTCAGGTACGATGATTCTAAGTGAAATAAGTCACACAGAAAAAGAAACATCATAAGGTATCACTAATACACGAAATGTAAACTTGGCTACACAGGAACTGAATTACAAAACAGAACAGGGTCTCAAATGTAGAAAACCAACTTATGCTTGCTTAAGGGGAATGGTGAGTTGGGGTGCTGCATAAAACCAGAGATTGAAATTAGCACAGATACCGTTCCATAAGCCAAATATGTAATAGACAAGAGCTACTCCTTGTTCAACGAAGTGGACTCAACACCCCATATTAAACGCCTAAGAATATACCTGACTAGTAAGAATCTTAAAACCTATGGATTTATATGTCTCCGAAAGAGAATCAAGCTTGTGTACAGCGGCATAAATGCAGCAGTGATAGGATTGGTGAGGTTCGGTGAGCAAATGCAGACCCTTTGAAGTCATATTGCATGGTACCCATTCCAAGGGTCTCAACTCTCCAGGTTTAAGGGATTCTTCCTTCAGCTAAAACATGCATGTGGAACCCAGAGTATGATCCACCATGTGATCGAGAAACGTGTTCAAATGTGTCTCAGTTTTCGTCCCCTGGTACTCGGGTGCAACATTCCAGATGCTTTACTAACACTCTCCCCACTTGGAGAGTCAGTGCCTTTAAACTCCTGTTTGGCCCAGTTTGCAATTTCTGCGGAAAATGAACAGGAATAGGGAGAACCAATGAGAGACTAGCTGGAGGTGTCTGGACGGGCAAATTTAACTCTCATTTCCCACCAGGAAGAGGAATTAACCAAAGGCTCAGCGTGCCATGCCGGAACCACACTAGGGCCTGAAGCAATCCTGCGGTGTTGCTGCCAGCTCACAAGAAAGCGAGTTGAAGAAAGGAGCTCCAGGGCCCTGTAATTCACAAACCTGCAGAGTTATAAATGACAGCTATCGTCCAAAAACATATTGAAGTAAGCCTGCCAAGAGGACTTGAAAGCGAGGCAGAATTGCAGGAAACCGATTTCAGGAGGTAGACTGGAATTGCATGTAAAGCATAGGAAAAGAGGCAGAACGTCCACAATGATGCACTTGGCCAAAAAGGGTGTAGGCGTTTTTTCCTGAATATATTCAGGAAAAAACACATACGCACTTTTTGGCCAACCAAGCAAGGTTGCAATGGAAATCTGCACTACAATGAACTCTCACTGCCCCCCGGTCAAAAGGGCCATCTGAAAAAAGTGTAAAATCCAGAAAGGCAGGACAGGCCATGGAGAACTGGTATCCTTCTTATGCTGATGGGCGGGATGTAAATTGCAAACAGCCACTCTGGAGAAGTGTATGGTGTTTCCTGAAACATCTAAAAAACAAAGCAACAGAGCCTAGGGCACTTCCACTTATGGTCCTATAGCTAAGGGAAATTAAAATCAAAAAGACACAGCCACCCCAAAGTTTGGGACGGCTCTATTTACAAGAACCTCGTATACGGTACAAGTTCAATATCGCAGAAAGCGAAAAATGGATAAAGAAGTTGTGGTACTTACGTACAATGCAATATCACTCAGCAATGAAATCTATGTCATCAGGCCAGTAGCAGCATAATGAGTGGATTCAGGTACGATGATTCTGAGTGAAATAAGTCACACAGAAAAAGAAACATCATAAGGTATCACTAATACACGAAATGTAAACTTGGCTACACAGGAACTGAATTACAAAACAGAACAGGGTCTCAAATGTAGAAAACCAACTTATGCTTGCTTAAGGGGAAAGGTGGGTTGGGGTGCTACATAAAACCAGAGATTGAAATCAGCACAGATACCTTTCCATAGCCAAATATGTAATAGACAAGAGCTACTCCTTGCTCAACGAAGTGGACTCAACACCCCATCTTAAATGCCTAAGAATATAACTGACTAGTAAGAATCTTAAAACCTATGGATTTATATGTCTCCGAAAGAGAATCAAGCGTGTGTACAGTGGCGTAAATGCAGCAGTGATAGGATTGGTGAGGTTTGGTGAGCAAATGCAGACCCTTTGAAATCATATTGCATGGTACCCATTCCATGGGTCTCAACTCTCCAGGTTTAAGGGATTCTTCCTTCAGCTAAAACATGCATGTGGAACCCAGAGTATGATCCACCGTGTGATCGGGAAACGTGTTCAAATGTGTCTCAGTTTTCGTCCCCTGGTACTCGGGTGCAACATTCCACACGCTTTACTAACACTCTCCCCACTTGGAGAGTCAGTGCCTTTAAATTCCTGTTTGGCCAAGTTTGCAATTTCTGCGGAAAATGAACAGGAATAGGGAGAACCAATGAGAGACTAGCTGGAGGTGTCTGGACGGGCAAATTTAACTCTCATTTCCCACCAGGAAGAGGAATTAACCAAAGGCTCAGCGTGCCATGCCGAAACCACACTAGGGCCTGAAGCAATCCTGCGGTATTGCGGCCAGCTCACAAGAAAGCGAGTTGAAGAAAGGAGCTCCGGGGCCCTGTAATTCACAAACCTGCAGAGTTATAAATGACAGCTATCGTCCAAAAATATATTGAAGTAAGCCTCCAAGAGGACTTGAAAGCGAGGCAGAATTGCAGGAAACCGATTTCAGGAGGTAGACTGGAATTGCATGTAAAGCATAGGAAAAGAGGCAGAACGTCCACAATGATGCACTTGGCCAAAAAGGGCGTAGGCGTTTTTTCCTGAATATATTCAGGAAAAAACGCCTACGCCCTTTTTGGCCAACCAAGCAAGCTTGCAAAGGAAATCTGCACTACAATGAAGTCTCACTGCCCCCCGGTCAAAAGGGCCATCTGAAAAAAGTGTAAAATCCAGAAAGGGAGAACAGGCCATGGAGAACTGGGAGCCTTCTTATGCTGATGGGCGGGATGTAAATTGCCAACAGCCACTCTGGAGAAGTGTATGGTGTTTCCTGAAACATCTAAAAAACAAAGCAACAGAGCCTAGGGCACTTCCACTTATGGTCCTATAGCTTAGGGAAATTAAAATCAAAAAGACACAGCCACCCCAAAGTTTGAGACGGCTCTGTTTACAAGAACCTCGTATACGGTACAAGTTCAATATCGCAGAAAGCGAAAAATGGATAAAGAAGTTGTGGTACTTACGTACAATGCAATATCACTCAGCAATGAAATCTATGTCATCAGGCCAGTAGCAGCATAATGAGTGGATTCAGGTACGATGATTCTAAGTGAAATAAGTCACACAGAAAAAGAAACATCATAAGGTTTCATTAATACACGGAATGTAAACTTGGCTACACAGGAACTGAATTACAAAACAGAACAGGGTCTCAAATGTAGAAAACCAACTTATGCTTGCTTAAGGGGAATGGTGAGTTGGGGTGCTGCATAAAACCAGAGATTGAAATTAGCACAGATACCGTTCCATAAGCCAAATATGTAATAGTCAAGAGCTACTCCTTGCTCAACGAAGTGGACTCAACACCCCATATTAAACGCCTAAGAATATACCTGACTAGTAAGAATCTTAAAACCTATGGATTTATATGTCTCTGAAAGAGATTCAAGTGTGTGTACAGCGGCATAAATGCAGCAGTGATAGGATTGGTGAGGTTCGGTGAGCAAATGCAGACCCTTTGAAGTCATATTGCATGGTACCCATTCCATGGGTCTCAACTCTCCAGGTTTAAGGGATTCTTCCTTCAGCTAAAACATGCATGTGGAACCTAGAATATGATCCACCGTGTGATCGGGAAACGTGTTCAAATGTGTCTCAGTTTTCATCGCCTGGTACTCGGGTGCAACATTCCAGACGCTTTACTAACACTCTCCCCACTTGGAGAGTCAGTGCCTTTAAACTCCTGTTTGGCCCAGTTTGCAATTTCTGCGGAAAATGAACAGGAATAGGGAGAACCAATGAGAGACTAGCTGGAGGTGTCTGGACGGGCGAATTTAACTCTCATTTCCCACCAAGAAGAGGAATTAACCAAAGGCTCAGCGTGCCATGCCGGAACCACACTAGGGCCTGAAGCAATCCTGCGGTGTTGCGGCCAGCTCACAAGAAAGCGAGTTGAAGAAAGGAGCTCCGGGGCCCTGTAATTCACAAACCTGCAGAGTTATAAATGACAGCTATCGTCCAAAAATATATTTAAGTAAGCCTGCCAAGAGGACTTGAAAGCGAGGCAGAATTGCAGGAAACCGATTTCAGGAGGTAGACTGGAATTGCATATAAAGCATAGGAAAAGAGGCAGAACGTCCACAATGATGCACTTGGCCAAAAAGGGCGTATGCGTTTTTTCCTGAATATATTCAGGAATAAACGCATACGCCCTTTTTGGCCAACCAAGCAAGCTTGCAAAGGAAATCTGCACTACAATGAAGTCTCACTGCCCCCCGGTCAAAAGGGCCATCTGAAAAAAGTGTAAAATCCAGAAAGGGAGGACAGGCCATGGAGAACTGGGAGCCTTCTTATGCTGATGGGCAGGATGTAAATTGCCAACTGCCACTCTGGAGAAGTGTATGGTGTTTCCTGAAACATCTAAAAAAGAAAGCAACAGAGCCTAGGGCACTTCCACTTATGGTCCTATAGCTTAGGGAAATTAAAATCAAAAAGACACAGCCACCCCAAAGTTTGGGACGGCTCTGTTTACAAGAACCTCGTATACGGTACAAGTTCAATATCGCAGAAAGCGAAAAATGGATAAAGAAGTTGTGGTACTTACGTACAATGCAATATCACTCAGCAATGAAATCTATGTCATCAGGCCAGTAGCAGCATAATGAGTGGATTCAGGTACGATGATTCTAAGTGAAATAAGTCACACAGAAAAAGAAACATCATAAGGTATCACTAATACACGGAATGTAAACTTGGCTACACAGGAACTGAATTACAAAACAGAACAGGGTCTCAAATGTAGAAAACCAACTTATGCTTGCTTAAGGGGAATGGTGAGTTGGGGTGCTGCATAAAACCAGAGATTGAAATTAGCACAGATACCGTTCCATAAGCCAAATATGTAATAGACAAGAGCTACTCCTTGCTCAACGAAGTGGACTCAACACCCCATATTAAACGCCTAAGAATATACCTGACTAGTAAGAATCTTAAAACCTATGGATTTATATGTCTCCGAAAGAGATTCAAGCGTGTGTACAGCGGCATAAATGCAGCAGTGATAGGATTGGTGAGGTTCGGTGAGCAAATGCAGACCCTTTGAAGTCATATTACATGGTACCCATTCCAAGGGTCTCAACTCTCCAGGTTTAAGGGATTCTTCCTTCAGCTAAAACATGCATGTGGAACCCAGAGTATGATCCACCGTGTGATCGAGAAACGTGTTCAAATGTGTCTCAGTTTTCGTCCCCTGGTACTCGGGTGCAACATTCCAGATGCTTTACTAAGACTCTCCCCACTTGGAGAGTCAGTGCCTTTAAACTCCTGTTTGGCCCAGTTTGCAATTTCTGCGGAAAATGAACAGGAATAGGGAGAACCAATGAGAGACTAGCTGGAGGTGTCTGGACGGGCAAATTTAACTCTCATTTCCCACCAGGAAGAGGAATTAACCAAAGGCTCAGCGTGCCATGCCGGAACCACACTAGGGCCAGAAGCAATCCTGCGGTGTTGCGGCCAGCTCACAAGAAAGCGAGTTGAAGAAAGGAGCTCAGGGGCCCTGTAATTCACAAACCTGCAGAGTTATAAATGACAGCTATCGTCCAAAAATATATTGAAGTAAGCCTGCCAAGAGGACTTGAAAGCGAGGCAGAATTGCAGGAAACCGATTTCAGGAGGTAGACTGGAATTGCATGTAAAGCATAGGAAAAGAGGCAGAACGTCCACAATGATGCACTTGGCCAAAAAGTGCGTATACGTTTTTTCCTGAATATATTCAGGAAAAAACACATATGCACTTTTTGGCCAACCAAGCAAGGTTGCAAAGGAAATCTGCACTACAATGAACTCTCACTGTCCCCCGGTCAAAAGGGCCATCTGATAAAAGTGTAAAATCCAGAAAGGCAGGACAGGCCATGGAGAACTGGGAGCCTTGTTATGCTGATGGGCGGGATGTAAATTGCAAACAGCCACTCTGGAGAAGTGTATGGTGTTTCCTGAAACATCTAAAAAACAAAGCAACAGAGCCTAGGGCACTTCCACTTATGGTCCTATAGCTAAGGGAAATTAAAATCAAAAAGACACAGCCACCCCAAAGTTTGGGACGGCTCTGTTTACAAGAACCTCGTTTACGGTACAAGTTCAATATCGCAGAAAGCGAAAAATGGATAAAGAAGTTGTGGTACTTACGTACAACGCAATATCACTCAGCAATGAAATCTATGTCATCAGGCCAGTAGCAGCATAATGAGTGGATTCAGGTACGATGATTCTAAGTGAAAGAAGTAACACAGAAAAAGAAACATCATAAGGTATCACTAATACACGGAATGTAAACTTGGCTACACAGGAACTGAATTACAAAACAGAATAGGGTCTCAAATGTAGAAAACCAACTTATGCTTGCTTAAGGGGAAAGGTGAGTTGGGGTGCTGCAAAAAACCAGAGGTTGAAATTAGCACAGATACCTTTCCATAAGCCAAATATGTAATAGACAAGAGCTACTGCTTGCTCAACGAAGTGAACTCAACACCCCATCTTAAACAACTAAGAATATACCTGACTAGTAAGAATCTTAAAACCTATGGATTTATATGTCTCCGAAAGTGAATCAAGCGTGTGTACAGCGGCATAAATGCAGCAGTGATAGGATTGGTGAGGTTCGGTGAGCAAATGCAGACCCTTTGAAGTCATATTGCATGGTACCCATTCCATGGGTCTCAACTCTCCAGGTTTAAGGGATTCTTCCTTCAGCTAAAACATGCATGTGGAACCTAGAGTATGATCCACCGTGTGATCGGGAAACGTGTTCAAATGTGTCTCAGTTTTCGTCCCCTGGTACTCGGGTGCAACATTCCAGACGCTTTACTAACACTCTCCCCACTTGGAGAGTCAGTGCCTTTAAACTCCTGTTTGGCCCAGTTTGCAATTTCTGCGGAAAATGAACAGGAATAGGGACAACCAATGAGAGACTAGCTGGAGGTGTCTAGACGGGAAAATTTAACTCTCATTTCCCACCAGGAAGAGGAATTAACCAAAGGCTCAGCGTGCCATGCCGGAACCACACTAGGGCCTGAAGCAATCCAGCGGTGTTGCGGCCAGCTCACAAGAAAGCGAGTTGAAGAAAGGAGCTCAGGGGCCCTGTAATTCACAAACCTGCAGAGTTATAAATGACAGCTATCATCCAAAAATATATTGAAGTAAGGCTGCCAAGAGGACTTGAAAGCGGGGCAGAATTGCAGGAAACCAATTTCAGGAGGTAGACTGGAATTGCATGTAAAGCATAGGAAAAGAGGCAGAACGTCCACAATGATGCACTTGGCCAAAAAGGGCGTAGGCGTTTTTTCCTGAATATATTCAGGAAAAAACGCATACGCCCTTTTTGGCCAACCAAGCAAGCTTGCAAAGGAAATCTGCACTACAATGAAGTCTCACTGCCCCCCGGTCAAAAGGGCCATCTGAAAAAAGTGTAAAATCCAGAAAGGGAGGACAGGCCATGGAGAACTGGGAGCCTTCTTATGCTGATGGGCGGGATGTAAATTGCCAACTGCCACTCTGGAGAAGTGTATGGTATTTCCTGAAACATCTAAAAAAGAAAGCAACAGAGCCTAGGGCACTTCCACTTATGGTCCTATAGCTAAGGGAAATTAAAATCAAAAAGACACAGCCACCCCAAAGTTTGGGACGGCTCTGTTTACAAGAACCTCGTTTACGGTACAAGTTCAATATCACAGAAAGCGAAAAATGGATAAAGAAGTTGTGGTACTTACGTACAATGCAATATCACTCAGCAATGAAATCTATGTCATCAGGCCAGTAGCAGCATAATGAGTGGATTCAGGTACGATGATTCTAAGTGAAATAAGTAACACAGAAAAAGAAACATCATAAGGTATGACTAATACACGGAATGTAAACTTGGCTACACAGGAACTGAATTACAAAACAGAACAGGGTCTCAAATGTAGAAAACCAACTTATGCTTGCTTAAGGGGAAAGGTGAGTTGGGGTGCTGCATAAAACCAGAGGTTGAAATTAGCACAGATACCTTTCCATAAGCCAAATATGTAATAGACAAGAGCTACTGTTGCTCAACGAAGTGGACTCAACACCCCATATTAAACGCCTAAGAATATACCTGACTAGTAAGAATCTTAAAACCTATGGATTTATATGTCTCCGAAAGAGAATCCAGCGTGTGTACAGCGACATAAAAGCAGCAGTGATAGAATTGGTGAGGTTCGGTGAGCAAATGCAGACCCTTTGAATTCATATTGCATGGTACCCATTCCATGGGTCTCAACTCTCCAGGTTTAAGGGATTCTTCCTTCAGCTAGAACATGCATGTGGAACCCAGAGTATGATCCACCGTGTGATCGGGAAACATGTTCAAATGTGTCTCAGTTTTCGTCCCCTGATACTCGGGTGCAACATTCCAGACGCTTTACTAACACTCTCCCCACTTGGAGAGTCAGTGCCTTTAAACTCCTGTTTGGCCCAGTTTGCAATTTCTGCGGAAAATGAACAGGAATAGGGAGAAACAATGAGAGACTAGCTGGAGGTGTCTGGATGGGCAAATTTAACTCTCATTTCCCACCAGGAAGAGGAATTAACCAAAGGCTCAGTGTGCCATGCCGGAACCACACTAGGGCCTGAAGCATTCCTGCGGTGTTGCTGCCAGCTCACAAGAAAGCGAGTTGAAGAAAGGAGCTCCGGGGCCGTGTAATTCACAAACCTGCAGAGTTATAAATGACAGCTATCGTCCAAAAACATATTGAAGTAAGCCTGCCAAGAGGACTTGAAAGCGAGGCAGAATTGCAGGAAACCGATTTCAGGAGGTAGACTGGAATTGCATGTAAAGCATAGGAAAAGAGGCAGAACGTCCACAATGATGCACTTGGCCAAAAAGGGCGTATGCGTTTTTTCCTGAATATATTCAGGAAAAAACGCATACGCCCTTTTTGGCCAACCAAGCAAGCTTGCAAAGGAAATCTGCACTACAATGAAGTCTCACTGCCCCCCGGTCAAAAGGGCCATCTGAAAAAAGTGTATAATCCAGAAAGGCAGGACAGGCCATGGAGAACTGGGAGCCTTGTTATGCTGATGGGTGCGATGTAAATTGCCAAAAGCCACTCTGGAGAAGTGTATGGTGTTTCCTGAAACATCTAAAAAACAAAGCAACAGAGCCTAGGGCACTTCCACTTATGGTCCTATAGCTAAGGGAAATTAAAATCAAAAAGACACAGCCACCCCAAAGTTTGGGACGGCTCTGTTTACAAGAACCTCGTTTACGGTACAAGTTCAATATCGCAGAAAGCGAAAAATGGATAAAGAAGTTGTGGTACTTACGTACAACGCAATATCACTCAGCAATGAAATCTATGTCATCAGGCCAGTAGCAGCATAATGAGTGGATTCAGGTACGATGATTCTAAGTGAAAGAAGTAACACAGAAAAAGAAACATCATAAGGTATCACTAATACACGGAATGTAAACTTGGCTACACAGGAACTGAATTACAAAACAGAATAGGGTCTCAAATGTAGAAAACCAACTTATGCTTGCTTAAGGGGAAAGGTGAGTTGGGGTGCTGCAAAAAACCAGAGGTTGAAATTAGCACAGATACCTTTCCATAAGCCAAATACGTAATAGACAAGAGCTACTCCTTGCTCAACGAAGTGAACTCAACACCCCATCTTAAACAACTAAGAATATACCTGACTAGTAAGAATCTTAAAACCTATGGATTTATATGTCTCCGAAAGAGAATCAAGCGTGTGTACAGCGGCATAAATGCAGCAGTGATAGGATTGGTGAGGTTCGGTGAGCAAATGCAGACCCTTTGAAGTCATATTGCATGGTACCCATTCCATGGGTCTCAACTCTCCAGGTTTAAGGGATTCTTCCTTCAGCTAAAACATGCATGTGGAACCTAGAGTATGATCCACCATGTGATCGGGAAACGTGTTCAAATGTGTCTCAGTTTTCGTCCCCTGGTACTCGGGTGCAACATTCCAGACGCTTTACTAACACTCTCCCCACTTGGAGAGTCAGTGCCTTTAAACTCCTGTTTGGCCCAGTTTGCAATTTCTGCGGAAAATGAACAGGAATAGGGACAACCAATGAGAGACTAGCTGGAGGTGTCTGGACGGGCAAATTTAACTCTCATTTCCCACCAGGAAGAGGAATTAACCAAAGGCTCAGCGTGCCATGCCGGAACCACACTAGGGCCTGAAGCAATCCAGCGGTGTTGCGGCCAGCTCACAAGAAAGCGAGTTGAAGAAAGGAGCTCAGGGGCCCTGTAATTCACAAACCTGCAGAGTTATAAATGACAGCTATCATCCAAAAATATATTGAAGTAAGGCTGCCAAGAGGACTTGAAAGCGGGGCAGAATTGCAGGAAACCGATTTCAGGAGGTAGACTGGAATTGCATGTAAAGCATAGGAAAAGAGGCAGAACGTCCACAATGATGCACTTGGCCAAAAAGGGCATATGCGTTTTTTCCTGAATATATTCAGGAAAAAACGCATACGCCCTTTTTGGCCAACCAAGCAAGCTTGCAAAGGAAATCTGCACTACAATGAAGTCTCACTGCCCCCCGGTCAAAAGGGCCATCTGAAAAAAGTGTAAAATCCAGAAAGGCAGGACAGGCCATGGAGAACTGGGAGCCTTGTTATGCTGCTGGGCCGGATGTAAATTGCAAACAGCCACTCTGGAGAAGTGTATGGTGTTTCCTGAAACATCTAAAAAACAAAGCAACAGAGCCTAGGGCACTTCCACTTATGGTCCTATAGCTTAGGGAAATTAAAATCAAAAAGACACAGCCACCCCAAAGTTTGGGACGGCTCTGTTTACAAGAACCTCGTTTACGGAAGAAGTTCAATATCGCAGAAAGCGAAAAATGGATAAAGAAGTTGTGGTACTTACGTACAATGCAATATCACTCAGCAATGAAATCTATGTCATCAGGCCAGTAGCAGCATAATGAGTGGATTCAGGTACGATAATTTTAAGTGAAAGAAGTAACACAGAAAAATTAACATTATAAGGTATCACTAATACACGGAATGTAAACTTGGCTACACAGGAACTGAATTACAAAACAGAACAGGGTCTCAAATGTAGAAAACCAACTTATGCTTGCTTAAGGGGAAAGGTGAGTTGGGTGCTGCATAAAACCAGAGATTGAAATTAACACAGATACCTTTCCATAAGCCAAATATGTAATAGACAAGAGCTACTCCTTGCTCAACGAAGTGGACTCAACACCCCATATTAAACGACTAAGAATATACCTGACTAGTAAGAATCTTAAAACCTATGGATTTATATGTCTCCGAAAGAGAATCAAGCGTGTGTACAGCGGCATAAATGCAGCAGTGATAGGATTGGTGAGGTTCGGTGAGCAAATGCAGACCCTTTGAAGTCATATTGCATGGTACCCATTCCATGGGTCTCAACTCTCCAGGTTTAAGGGATTCATACTTCAGCTAAAACATGCATGTGGAACCTAGAGTATGATCCACCGTGTGATCGGGAAACGTGTTCAAATGTGTCTCAGTTTTCGTCCCCTGGTACTCGGGTGCAACATTCCAGACGCTTTACTAACACTCTCCCCACTTGGAGAGTCAGTGCCTTTAAACTCCTGTTTGGCCCAGTTTGCAATTTCTGCGGAAAATGAACAGGAATAGGGACAACCAATGAGAGACTAGCTGGAGGTGTCTGGACGGGCAAATTTAACTCTCATTTCCCACCAGGAAGAGGAATTAACCAAAGGCTCAGCGTGCCATGCCGGAACCACACTAGGGCCTGAAGCAATCCTGCGGTGTTGCGGCCAGCTGACAAGAAAGCGAGTTGAAGAAAGGAGCTCCGGGGCCCTGTAATTCACAAACCTGCAGAGTTATAAATGACAGCTATCGTCCAAAAATATATTGAAGTAAGGCTGCCAAGAGGACTTGAAAGCGAGGCAGAATTGCAGGAAACCGATTTCAGGAGGTAGACTGGAATTGCATGTAAAGCATAGGAAAAGAGGCAGAACGTCCACAATGATGCACTTGGCCAAAAAGGGCGTATGCCTTTTTTCCTGAATATATTCAGGAAAAAACACATACGCACTTTTTGGCCAACCAAGCAAGGTTGCAAAGGAAATCTGCACTACAATGAACTCTCACTGTCCCCCGGTCAAAAGGGCCATCTGAAAAAAGTGTAAAATCCAGAAAGGCAGGACAGGCCATGGAGAACTGGGAGCCTTGTTATGCTGATGGGCGGGATGTAAATTGCAAACAGCCACTCTGGAGAAGTGTATGGTGTTTCCTGAAACATCTAAAAAACAAAGCAACAGAGCCTAGGGCACTTCCACTTATGGTCCTATAGCTAAGGGAAATTAAAATCAAAAAGACACAGCCACCCCAAAGTTTGGGAAGGCTCTGTTTACAAGAACCTCGTATACGGTACAAGTTCAATATCGCAGAAAGCGAAAAATGGATAAAGAAGTTGTGGTACTTACGTACAATGCAATATCACTCAGCAATGAAATCTATGTCATCAGGCCAGTAGCAGCATAATGAGTGGATTCAGGTACGATGATTCTAAGTGAAATAAGTCACACAGAAAAAGAAACATCATAAGGTATCACTAATACACGAAATGTAAACTTGGCTACACAGGAACTGAATTACAAAACAGAACAGGGTCTCAAATGTAGAAAACCAACTTATGCTTGCTTAAGGGGAATGGTGAGTTGGGGTGCTGCATAAAACCAGAGATTGAAATTAGCACAGATACCGTTCCATAAGCCAAATATGTAATAGACAAGAGCTACTCCTTGCTCAACGAAGTGGACTCAACACCCCATATTAAACGCCTAAGAATATACCTGACTAGTAAGAATCTTAAAACCTATGGATTTATATGTCTCCGAAAGAGAATCAAGCGTGTGTACAGCGGCATAAATGCAGCAGTGATAGGATTGGTGAGGTTCGGTGAGCAAATGCAGACCCTTTGAAGTCATATTGCATGGTACCCATTCCAAGGGTCTCAACTCTCCAGGTTTAAGGGATTCTTCCTTCAGCTAAAACATGCATGTGGAACCCAGAGTATGATCCACCATGTGATCGAGAAACGTGTTCAAATGTGTCTCAGTTTTCGTCCCCTGGTACTCGGGTGCAACATTCCAGACGCTTTACTAACACTCTCCCCACTTGGAGAGTCAGTGCCTTTAAACTTCTGTTTGGCCCAGTTTGCAATTTCTGCGGAAAATGAACAGGAATAGGGAGAACCAATGAGAGACTAGCTGGAGGTGTCTGGACGGGCAAATTTAACTCTCATTTCCCACCAGGAAGAGGAATTAACCAAAGGCTCAGCATGCCATGCCGGAACCACACTAGGGCCTGAAGCAATCGTGCGGTGTTGCGGCCAGCTCACAAGAAAGCGAGTTGAAGAAAGGAGCTCCGGGGCCGTGTAATTCACAAACCTGCAGAGTTATAAATGACAGCTATCGTCCAAAAACATATTGAAGTAAGCCTGCCAAGAGGACTTGAAAGCGAGGCAGAATTGCAGGAAACCGATTTCAGGAGGTAGACTGGAATTGCATGTAAAGCATAGGAAAAGAGGCAGAACGTCCACAATGATGCACTTGGCCAAAAAGGGCGTATGCGTTTTTTCCTGAATATATTCAGGAAAAAACGCATACGCCCTTTTTGGCCAAGCAAGCAAGCTTGCAAAGGAAATCTGCACTACAATGAAGTCTCACTGCCCCCCGGTCAAAAGGGCCATCTGAAAAAAGTGTAAAATCCAGAAAGGCAGGACAGGCCATGGAGAACTGGGAGCCTTGTTATGCTGCTGGGCCGGATGTAAATTGCAAACAGCCACTCTGGAGAAGTGTATGGTGTTTCCTGAAACATCTAAAAAACAAAGCAACAGAGCCTAGGGCACTTCCACTTATGGTCCTATAGCTTAGGGAAATTAAAATCAAAAAGACACAGCCACCCCAAAGTTTGGGACGGCTCTGTTTACAAGAACCTCGTTTACGGTACAAGTTCAATATCGCAGAAAGCGAAAAATGGATAAAGAAGTTGTGGTACTTACGTACAACGCAATATCACTCAGCAATGAAATCTATGTCATCAGGCCAGTAGCAGCATAATGAGTGGATTCAGGTACGATAATTTTAAGTGAAAGAAGTAACACAGAAAAATTAACATCATAAGGTATCACTAATACACGGAATGTAAACTTGGCTACACAGGAACTGAATTACAAAACAGAATAGGGTCTCAAATGTAGAAAACCAACTTATGCTTGCTTAAGGGGAAAGGTGAGTTGGGGTGCTGCATAAAACCAGAGGTTGAAATTAGCACAGATACCTTTCCATAAGCCAAATATGTAATAGACAAGAGCTACTGCTTGCTCAACGAAGTGGACTCAACACCCCATATTAAACGCCTAAGAATATACCTGACTAGTAAGAATCTTAAAACCTATGGATTTATATGTCTCCGAAAGAGAATCCAGCGTGTGTACAGCGACATAAAAGCAGCAGTGATAGAATTGGTGAGGTTCGGTGAGCAAATGCAGACCCTTTGAATTCATATTGCATGGTACCCATTCCATGGTTCTCAACTCTCCAGGTTTAAGGGATTCTTCCTTCAGCTAGAACATGCATGTGGAACCCAGAGTATGATCCACCGTGTGATCGGGAAACATGTTCAAATGTGTCTGAGTTTTCGTCCCCTGATACTCGGGTGCAACATTCCAGACGCTTTACTAACACTCTCCCCACTTGGAGAGTCAGTGCCTTTAACCTCCTGTTTGGCCCAGTTTGCAATTTCTGCGGAAAATGAACAGGAATAGGGAGAACCAATGAGAGACTAGCTGGAGGTGTCTGGACGGGCGAATTTAACTCTCATTTCCCACCAAGAAGAGGAATTAACCAAAGGCTCAGCGAGCCATGCCGGAACCACACTAGGGCCTGAAGCATTCCTGCGGTGTTGCTGCCAGCTCACAAGAAAGCGAGTTGAAGAAAGGAGCTCCGGGGCCCTGTAATTCACAAACCTGCAGAGTTATAAATGACAGCTATCGTCCAAAAACATATTGAAGTAAGCCTGCCAAGAGGACTTGAAAGCGAGGCAGAATTGCAGGAAACCGATTTCAGGAGGTAGACTGGAATTGCATGTAAAGCATAGGAAAAGAGGCAGAACGTCCACAATGATGCACTTGGCCAAAAAGGGCGTATGCGTTTTTTCCTGAATATATTCAGGAAAAAACGCATACGCCCTTTTTGGCCAACCAAGCAAGCTTGCAAAGGAAATCTGCACTACAATGAAGTCTCACTGCCCCCCGGTCAAAAGGGCCATCTGAAAAAAGTGTATAATCCAGAAAGGCAGGACAGGCCATGGAGAACTGGGAGCCTTGTTATGCTGATGGGTGCGATGTAAATTGCCAAAAGCCACTCTGGAGAAGTGTATGGTGTTTCCTGAAACATCTAAAAAACAAAGCAACAGAGCCTAGGGCACTTCCACTTATGGTCCTATAGCTAAGGGAAATTAAAATAAAAAAGACACAGCCACCCCAAAGTTTGGGACGGCTCTGTTTACAAGAACCTCGTTTACGGTACAAGTTCAATATCGCAGAAAGCGAAAAATGGATAAAGAAGTTGTGGTACTTACGTACAACGCAATATCACTCAGCAATGAAATCTATGTCATCAGGCCAGTAGCAGCATAATGAGTGGATTCAGGTACGATGATTCTAAGTGAAAGAAGTAACACAGAAAAAGAAACATCATAAGGTATCACTAATACACGGAATGTAAACTTGGCTACACAGGAACTGAATTACAAAACAGAATAGGGTCTCAAATGTAGAAAACCAACTTATGCTTGCTTAAGGGGAAAGGTGAGTTGGGGTGCTGCAAAAAACCAGAGGTTGAAATTAGCACAGATACCTTTCCATAAGCCAAATACGTAATAGACAAGAGCTACTCCTTGCTCAACGAAGTGAACTCAACACCCCATCTTAAACAACTAAGAATATACCTGACTAGTAAGAATCTTAAAACCTATGGATTTATATGTCTCCGAAAGAGAATCAAGCGTGTGTACAGCGGCATAAATGCAGCAGTGATAGGATTGGTGAGGTTCGGTGAGCAAATGCAGACCCTTTGAAGTCATATTGCATGGTACCCATTCCATGGGTCTCAACTCTCCAGGTTTAAGGGATTCTTCCTTCAGCTAGAACATGCATGTGGAACCCAGAGTATGATCCACCGTGTGATCGGGAAACATGTTCAAATGTGTCTGAGTTTTCGTCCCCTGATACTCGGGTGCAACATTCCAGACGCTTTACTAACACTCTCCCCACTTGGAGAGTCAGTGCCTTTAACCTCCTGTTTGGCCCAGTTTGCAATTTCTGCGGAAAATGAACAGGAATAGGGAGAACCAATGAGAGACTAGCTGGAGGTGTCTGGACGGGCGAATTTAACTCTCATTTCCCACCAAGAAGAGGAATTAACCAAAGGCTCAGCGAGCCATGCTGGAACCACACTAGGGCCTGAAGCAATCCTGCGGTGTTGCGGCCAGCTCACAAGAAAGCGAGTTGAAGAATGGAGCTCCGGGGCCCTGTAATTCACAAACCTGCAGAGTTATAAATGACAGCTATCGTCCAAAAATATATTGAAGTAAGGCTGCCAAGAGGACTTGAAAGCGAGGCAGAATTGCAGGAAACCGATTTCAGGAGGTAGACTGGAATTGCATGTAAAGCATAGGAAAAGAGGCAGAACGTCCACAATGATGCACTTGGCCAAAAAGGGCGTATGCGTTTTTTCCTGAATATATTCAGGAAAAAACGCATACGCCCTTTTTGGCCAACCAAGCAAGCTTGCAAAGGAAATCTGCACTACAATGAAGTCTCACTGCCCCCCGGTCAAAAGGGCCATCTCAAAAAAGTGTAAAATCCAGAAAGGGAGGATAGGCCTTGGAGAACTGGGAGCCTTCTTATGCTGATGGGCGGGATTTAAATTGCCAACAGCCACTCTGGAGAAGTGTATGGTGTTTCCTGAAACATCTAAAAAACAAAGCAACAGAGCCTAGTGCACTTCCACTTATGGTCATATAGCTTAGGGAAATTAAAATCAAAAAGACACAGCCACCCCAAAGTTTGGGACGGCTCTGTTTACAAGAACCTCGTTTACGGTACAAGTTCAATATCGCAGAAAGCGAAAAATGGATAAAGAAGTTGTGGTACTTACGTAAAACGCAATATCACTCAGCAATGAAATCTATGTCATCAGGCCAGTAGCAGCATAATGAGTGGATTCAGGTACGATGATTCTAAGTGAAAGAAGTAACACAGAAAAAGAAGCATCATAAGGTATCACTACTACATGGAATGTAAACTTGGCTACACAGGAACTGAACTACAAAACAGAACAGGGTCTCAAATGTAGAAAACCAACTTATGCTTGCTTAAGGGGAAAGGTGAGTTGGGGTGCTGCATGAAACCAGAGATTGAAATTGGCACAGATACCGTTCCATAAGCCAAATATGTAATAGACAAGAGCTACTCCTTGCTCAACGAAGTGGACTCAACACCCCATATTAAACGCCTAAGAATATACCTGACTAGTAAGAATCTTAAATCCTATGGATTCATATGTCTCCGAAAGAGAATCAAGCGTGTGTACGGCAGCATAAACGCAGCAGTGATAGGATTGGTGAGGTTCGGTGAGCAAATGCAGACCCTTTGAAGTCATATTGCATGGTACCCATTCCATGGGTCTCAACTCTCCAGGTTTAAGGGATTCTTCCTTCACCTAAAACATCCATGTGGAACCCAGAGTATGATCCACCGTATGATCGGGAAACGTGTTCAAATGTGTCTCAGTTTTCATCCCCTGGTACTCGGGTGCAACATTCCAGATGCTTTACTAACACTCTCCCTACTTGGAGAGTCAGGGCTTTTAACATCTTGTTTGGCCCAGTTTGCAATTTCTGCGGTAAATGAACAGGAATAGGGAGAACCAATGAGAGACTAGCTGGAGGTGTCTGGACGGGCAAATTTAACTCTCATTTCCCACCAGGAAGAGGAATTAACCAAAGGCTCAGCGTGCCATGCCGGAACCACACTAGGGCCTGAAGCAATCCTGCTGTGTTGCGGCCAGCTCACAAGAAAGCGAGTTGAAGAAAGGAGCTCAGGGGCACTGTCATTCACAAACCTGCAGAGTTATAAATGACAGCTATCATCCAAAAATATATTGAAGTAAGGCTGCCAACAGGACTTGAAAGCGGGGCAGAATTGCAGGAAACCGATTTCAGGAGGTAGACAGGAATTGCATGTAAAGCATAGGAAAAGAGGCAGAACGTCCACAATGATGCACTTGGCCAAAAAGGGCGTATGCGTTTTTTCCTGAATATATTCAGGAAAAAACGCATACGCACTTTTTGTCCAACCAAGCAAGCTAGCAAAGGAAATCTGCACTACAATGAAGTCTCACTGCCTCCCGGTCAAAAAGGCCATCTGAAAAAAGTGTAAAATCCAGAAAGGCAGGACAGGCCATGGAGAGATGGGAACCTTGTGATGCTGATGGGTGGGTTGTAAATTGCCAACAGCCACTCTGGAGGAGTGTATGGTGTTTCCTGAAACATCTAAAAAACAAAGCAACAGAACCTAGGGCACTTCCACTTATGGTCCTATAGCTTAGGGAAATTAAAATCAAAAAGACACAGCCACCCCAAAGTTTGGGAGGACTCTGTTTACAAGAACTTCATTTACGGTTCAAGTTCAATATCACAGAAAGCGAAAAATGGATAAAGAAGTAGTGGTACTTACGTACAATGCAGTATCACTCAGCAATGAAATCTATGTCATCAGGCCAGTAGCAGCATAATGAGTGGATTCAGGTACGATGATTCTAAGTGAAATAAGTCACACAGAAAAAGAAGCATCATAAGGTATCACTACTACTCGGAATGTAAACTTGGCTACAGAGGAACTGAGTTACAAAACAGAACAGGGTCTCAAATGCAGAAAACCAACTTATGCTTGCTTAAGGGGAAAGGTGAGTGGGGGTGCTGCATAAAACAAGAGATTGAAATTAACACAGATACCTTTCCATAAGCCAAATATGTAATAGACAAGAGCTACTCCTTGCTCACCGAAATGGACTCAACACCCCATATTAAACGCCTAAGAATATACCTGACTAGTAAGAATCTTAAAACCTATGGATTTATATGTCTCCGAAAGAGAATCAAGCGTGTGTACGGCGGCATAAACGCAGCAGTGATAGGATTGGTGAGGTTCGGTGAGCAAGTGCAGACCCTTTGAAGTCATATGGCATGGTACCCATTCCATGGGTCTCAACTCTCCAGGTTTATGGGATTCTTCCTTCAGCTAAAACATGCATGTGGAACCCAGAGTATGATCCAACGTGTGATCAGGAAACGTGTTCAAATGTGTCTCAGTTTTCGTCCCCTGGTACTCGGGTGCAACATTCCAGACGCTTTAATAACACTCTCCCCACTTGGAGAGTCAGTGCCTTTAACCTCCTGTTTGGCGCAGTTTGCAATTTCTGCGGAAATTGAACAGGAATAGGGAGAAGCAATGACAGACTAGCTGGAGGTGTCTGGACGGGCAAATTTAACTCTCATTTCCCAGCAGGAAGTGGAATTAACCAAAGGCTCAGCGTGCCATGCCGGAACCACACTAGGGCCTGAAGCAATCCTGCGGTGTGGTGGCCAGCACACAAGAAAGCGAGTTGAAGAAAGGGGCACTGTAATTCACAAACCTGCAGAGTTATAAATGACAGCAATTGTCCAAAAATATACTGAAGTAAGGCTGCTAAGACGACTTGAAAGCGGGGCAGAATTGCAGGAAAGCGATTTCAGGAGGTAGACTGGAATTGCATGTAAAGCATAGGAAAAGAGGCAGAACGTCCACAATGATGCACTTGGCCAAAAAGGGCGTATGCGTTTTTTCCTGAATATATTCAGGAAAAAACGCATACGCCCTTTTTGGCCAACCAAGCAAGCTTGCAAAGGAAATCTGCACTACAATGAAGTCTCACTGCCCCCCGGTCAAAAGGGCCATCTGAAAAAAGTGTAAAATCCAGAAAGGCAGGACAGGCCATGGAGAACTGGGAGCCTTGTTATGCTGATGGGCGGGATGTAAATTGCCAACAGCCACTCTGGAGAAGTGTATGGTGTTTCCTGAAACATCTAAAAAACAAAGCAACAGAGCCTAGTGCACTTCCACTTATGGTCCTATAGCTAAGGGAAATTAAAATCAAAAAGACACAGCCACCCCAAAGTTTGGGACGGCTCTGTTTACAAGAACCTCGTTTACGGTACAAGTTCAATATCGCAGAAAGCGAAAAATGGATAAAGAAGTTGTGGTACTTACGTAAAACGCAATATCACTCAGCAATGAAATCTATGTCATCAGGCCAGTAGCAGCATAATGAGTGGATTCAGGTACGATGATTCTAAGTGAAAGGAGTAACACAGAAAAAGAAGCATCATAAGGTATCACTACTACATGGAATGTAAACTTGGCTACACAGGAACTGAACTACAAAACAGAACAGGGTCTCAAATGTAGAAAACCAACTTATGCTTGCTTAAGGGGAAAGGTGAGTTGGGGTGCTGCATGAAACCAGAGATTGAAATTGGCACAGATACCGTTCCATAAGCCAAATATGTAATAGACAAGAGCTACTCCTTGCTCAACGAAGTGGACTCAACACCCCATATTAAACGCCTAAGAATATACCTGACTAGTAAGAATCTTAAAACCTATGGATTTATATGTCTCCGAAAGAGAATCAAGCGTGTGTACGGCGGCATAAACGCAGCAGTGATAGGATTGGTGAGGTTCGGTGAGCAAATGCAGACCCTTTGAAGTCATATTGCATGGTACCCATTCCATGGGTCTCAACTCTCCAGGTTTAAGGGATTCTTCCTTCAGCTAAAACATGCATGTGGAACCCAGAGTATGATCCACCGTATGATCGGGAAACGTGTTCAAATGTGTCTCAGTTTTCATCCCCTGGTACTCGGGTGCAACATTCCAGATGCTTTACTAACACTCTCCCTACTTGGAGAGTCAGGGCTTTTAACATCTTGTTTGGCCCAGTTTGCAATTTCTGCGGTAAATGAACAGGAATAGGGAGAACCAATGAGAGACTAGCTGGAGGTGTCTGGACGGGCAAATTTAACTCTCATTTCCCACCAGGAAGAGGAATTAACCAAAGGCTCAGCGTGCCATGCCGGAACCACACTAGGGCCTGAAGCAATCCTGCTGTGTTGCGGCCAGCTCACAAGAAAGCGAGTTGAAGAAAGGAGCTCAGGGGCACTGTCATTCACAAACCTGCAGAGTTATAAATGACAGCTATCATCCAAAAATATATTGAAGTAAGGCTGCCAACAGGACTTGAAAGCGGGGCAGAATTGCAGGAAACCGATTTCAGGAGGTAGACAGGAATTGCATGTAAAGCATAGGAAAAGAGGCAGAACGTCCACAATGATGCACTTGGCCAAAAAGGGCGTATGCGTTTTTTCCTGAATATATTCAGGAAAAAACGCATACGCACTTTTTGTCCAACCAAGCAAGCTAGCAAAGGAAATCTGCACTACAATGAAGTCTCACTGCCTCCCGGTCAAAAAGGCCATCTGAAAAAAGTGTAAAATCCAGAAAGGCAGGACAGGCCATGGAGAGATGGGAACCTTGTGATGCTGATGGGTGGGTTGTAAATTGCCAACAGCCACTCTGGAGAAGTGTATGGTGTTTCCTGAAACATCTAAAAAACAAAGCAACAGAACCTAGGGCACTTCCACTTATGGTCCTATAGCTTAGGGAAATTAAAATCAAAAAGACACAGCCACCTCAAAGTTTGGGAGGACTCTGTTTACAAGAACTTCATTTACGGTTCAAGTTCAATATCACAGAAAGCGAAAAATGGATAAAGAAGTAGTGGTACTTACGTACAATGCAGTATCACTCAGCAATGAAATCTATGTCATCAGGCCAGTAGCAGCATAATGAGTGGATTCAGGTACGATGATTCTAAGTGAAATAAGTCACACAGAAAAAGAAGCATCATAAGGTATCACTACTACTCGGAATGTAAACTTGGCTACAGAGGAACTGAGTTACAAAACAGAACAGGGTCTCAAATGCAGAAAACCAACTTATGCTTGCTTAAGGGGAAAGGTGAGTTGGGGTGCTGCATAAAACAAGAGATTGAAATTAACACAGATACCTTTCCATAAGCCAAATATGTAATAGACAAGAGCTACTCCTTGCTCACCGAAATGGACTCAACACCCCATATTAAACGCCTAAGAATATACCTGACTAGTAAGAATCTTAAAACCTATGGATTTATATGTCTCCGAAAGAGAATCAAGCGTGTGTACGGCGGCATAAACGCAGCAGTGATAGGATTGGTGAGGTTCGGTGAGCAAGTGCAGACCCTTTGAAGTCATATGGCATGGTACCCATTCCATGGGTCTCAACTCTCCAGGTTTATGGGATTCTTCCTTCAGCTAAAACATGCATGTGGAACCCAGAGTATGATCCAACGTGTGATCAGGAAACGTGTTCAAATGTGTCTCAGTTTTCCTCCCCTGGTACTCGGGTGCAACATTCCAGACGCTTTAATAACACTCTCCCCACTTGGAGAGTCAGTGCCTTTAACCTCCTGTTTGGCCCAGTTTGCAATTTCTGCGGAAAATGAACAGGAATAGGGAGAACCAATGACAGACTAGCTGGAGGTGTCTGGACGGGCAAATTTAACTCTCATTTCCCAGCAGGAAGTGGAATTAACCAAAGGCTCAGCGTGCCATGCCGGAACCACACTAGGGCCTGAAGCAATCCTGCGGTGTGGTGGCCAGCACACAAGAAAGCGAGTTGAAGAAAGGGGCACTGTAATTCACAAACCTGCAGAGTTATAAATGACAGCAATTGTCCAAAAATATACTGAAGTAAGGCTGCTAAGACGACTTGAAAGCGGGGCAGAATTGCAGGAAAGCGATTTCAGGAGGTAGACTGGAATTGCATGTAAAGCATAGGAAAAGAGGCAGAACGTCCACAATGATGCACTTGGCCAAAAAGGGCGTATGCGTTTTTTCCTGAATATATTCAGGAAAAAACGCATACGCCCTTTTTGGCCAACCAAGCAAGCTTGCAAAGGAAATCTGCACTACAATGAAGTCTCACTGCCCCCCGGTCAAAAGGGCCATCTGAAAAAAGTGTAAAATCCAGAAAGGCAGGACAGGCCATGGAGAACTGGGAGCCTTGTTATGCTGATGGGCGGGATGTAAATTGCCAACAGCCACTCTGGAGAAGTGTATGGTGTTTCCTGAAACATCTAAAAAACAAAGCAACAGAGCCTAAGGTACTTCCACTTATGGTCCTATAGCTTAGGGAAATTAAAATCAAAAAGACACAGCCACCCCAAAGTTTGGGACGGCTCTTTTTACAAGAACCTCGTTTACGGTACAAGTTCAATATCGCAGAAAGCGAAAAATGGATAAAGAAGTTGTGGTACTTACGTACAATGCAATATCACTCAGCAATGTAATCTATGTCATCAGGCCCTTAGCAGCATAATGAGTGGATTCAGGTACGATGATTCTAAGTGAAATAAGTCACACAGAAAAAGAAACATCATAAGGTATCACTAATACACGGAACGTAAACTTGGTTACACAGGAACTGAAATACAAAACAGAATAGGGTCTCAAATGTAGAACCAACTTATGCTTGCTTAAGGGGAATGGTGAGTTGGGGTGCTGCATAAAACCAGAGATTGAAATTAGCACAGATACTGTTCCATAAGCCAAATATATAATAGACAAGAGCTACTCCTTGCTCAACGAAGTGGACTCAACACCCCTTATTAAACGCCTAAAAATATACCTGACTAGAAAGAATCTTAAAACCTATGGATTTATATGTCTCTGAAAGAGAATCCAGCGTGTGTACAGCGGCATAAACCCAGCAGTGACAGCATTGGTGAGGTTCCGTGAGCAAATGCAGACCCTTTGAAGTCATATTGCATGGTACCCATTCCATGGGTCTCAACTCTCCAGGTTTAAGGGATTCTTCCTTCAGCTAAAACATGCATGTGGAACCCAGAGTATGATCCACCGTGTGATCGGGAAACGTGTTCAAATGTGTCTCAGTTTTCGTCCCCTGGTACTCGGGTGCAATATTCCAGACTCTTTACTAACACTCTTCCCACTTGGAGAGTCAGTGCCTTTAACCTCCTGTTTGGCCCAGTTTGCAATTTCTGCGGAAAATGAACAGGAATAGGGAGAACCAATGAGAGACTAGCAGGAGGTGTCTGGACGGGCAAATTTAACTTTCATTTCCCAGCAGGAAGAGGAATTAACCAAAGGCTCAGCGTGCCATGCCGGAACCACACGAGGGCCTGGAGCAATCCTGCGGTGTTGCGGCCAGCTCACAAGAAAGCGAGTTGAAGAAAGGAGCTCAGGGGCACTGTAATTCAGAAACCTGCAGAGTTATAAATGACAGCTATCGTCCAAAAATATATTGAAGTAAGGCAGCCAAGAGGACTTGAAAGTGGGGCAGAATTGCAGGAAACCGGTTTCAGGAGGTAGACTGGAATTGCATGTAAAGCATAGGAAAAGAGGCAGAACGTCCACAATGATGCACTTGGCCAAAAAGGGCGTATGCGTTTTTTCCTGAATATATTCAGGAAAAAACGCATACGCCCTTTTTGGCCAACCAAGCAAGCTTGCAAAGGAAATCTGCACTACAATGAAGTCTCACTGCCCCCCGGTCAAAAGGGACATCTGAAAAAAGTGTATAATCCAGAGAGGCAGGACAGGCCAATGAGAACTGGGAGCCTTGTTATGCTGATGGGTGGGATGTAAATTGCGAAAAGCCACTCTGGAGAAGTGTATGGTGTTTCCTGAAACATCTAAAAAACAAAGCAGCAGAGCCCAGGGCACTTCCACTTATGGTCCTATAGCTTAGAGAAATTAAAATCAAAAAGACACAGCCATCCCAAAGTTTGGGACTGCTCTGTTTACAAGAAACTCATTTACGGTACAAGTTCAATATCGCAGAAAGCGAAAAATGGATAAAGAAATTGTGGTACTTACGTACAATGCAATATCACTCAGCAATGAAATCTATGTCATCAGGCCAGTAGCAGCATAATGAGTGGATTCAGGTACGATGATTCTAAGTGAAATAAGTCACACAGAAAAAGAAACATCATAAGGTATCACTAATAAACGGAATGTAAACTTGGCTACACAGGAACTGAATTACAAAACAGAATAGGGTCTGAAATGTAGAAAACCAACTTATGCTTGCTTAAGGGGAAAGGTGAGTTGGGGTGCTGCATAAAACCAGAGATTGAAATTAGCACAGATATCTTTCGATAAGCCAAATATGTAATAGACAAGAGCTACTGCTTGCTCAACGAAGTGGACTCAACACCCCATATTAAACGCCTAAGAATATACCTGACTAGTAAGAATCTTAAAACCTATGGATTTATATGTCTCCAAAAGAGAATCAAGCGTGTGTACAGTGGCATAAACGCAGCAGTGATAGGATTGGTGAGGTTCGGTGAGCAAATGCAGACCCTTTGAAGTCATATTGCATGGTACCCATTCCATGGGTCTCAACTCTCCAGGTTTAAGGGATTCTTCCTTCAGCTAAAACATGCATGTGGAACCCAGAGTATGATCCACCGTGTGATCGGGAAACGTGTTCAAATGTGTCTCAGTTTTCGTCCCCTGGTACTCGGGTGCAACATTCCAGACGCTTTACTAACACTCTCCCCACTTGGAGAGTCAGTGCCTTTAACCTCCTGTTTGGCCCAGTTTGCAATTTCTGCAGAAAATGAACAGGAATAGGGAGAACCAATGAGAGACTAGCTGGAGGTGTCTGGACGGGCAAATTTAACTCTCATTTCCCAGCAGGAAGAGGAATTAACCAAAGGCTCAGCGTGCCATGCCGGAACCACACTAGGGCCTGGAGCAATCCTGCGGTGTTGCGGCCAGCTCACAAGAAAGCGAGTTGAAGAAAGGAGTTCAGGGGCACTGTAATTCAGAAAACTGCAGAGTTATAAATGACAGCTATCGTCCAAAAATATATTGAAGTAAGGCAGCCAAGAGGACTTGAAAGTGGGGCAGAATTGCAGGAAACCGGTTTCAGGAGGTAGACTGGAATTGCATGTAAAGCATAGGAAAAGAGGCAGAACGTCCACAATGATGCACTTGGCCAAAAAGGGCGTATGCGTTTTTTCCTGAATATATTCAGGAAAAAACGCATACGCCCTTTTTGGCCAACCAAGCAAGCTTGCAAAGGAAATCTGCACTACAATGAAGTCTCACTGCCCCCCGGTCAAAAGGGACATCTGAAAAAAGTGTATAATTCAGAGAGGCAGGACAGGCCAATGAGAACTGGGAGCCTTGTTATGCTGATGGGTGGGATGTAAATTGCGAAAAGCCACTCTGGAGAAGTGTATGGTGTTTCCTGAAACATCTAAAAAACAAAGCAGCAGAGCCCAGGGCACTTCCACTTATGGTCCTATAGCTTAGGGAAATTAAAATCAAAAAGACACAGCCACCCCAAAGATTGGGACGGCTCTGTTTACAAGAAACTCATTTACGGTACAAGTTCAATATCGCAGAAAGCGAAAAATGGATAAAGAAATTGTGGTACTTACGTACAATGCAATATCACTCAGCAATGAAATCTATGTCATCAGGCCAGTAGCAGCATAATGAGTGGATTCAGGTACGATGATTCTAAGTGAAATAAGTCACACAGAAAAAGAAACATCATAAGGTATCACTAATAAACGGAATGTAAACTTGGCTACACAGGAACTGAATTACAAAACAGAATAGGGTCTGAAATGTAGAAAACCAACTTATGCTTGCTTAAGGGGAAAGGTGAGTTGGGGTGCTGCATAAAACCAGAGATTGAAATTAGCACAGATATCTTTCGATAAGCCAAATATGTAATAGACAAGAGCTACTGCTTGCTCAACGAAGTGGACTCAACACCCCATATTAAACGCCTAAGAATATACCTGACTAGTAAGAATCTTAAAACCTATGGATTTATATGTCTCCAAAAGAGAATCAAGCGTGTGTACAGTGGCATAAACGCAGCAGTGATAGGATTGGTGAGGTTCGGTGAGCAAATGCAGACCCTTTGAAGTCATATTGCATGGTACCCATTCCATGGGTCTCAACTCTCCAGGTTTAAGGGATTCTTCCTTCAGCTAAAACATGCATGTGGAACCCAGAGTATGATCCACCGTGTGATCGGGAAACGTGTTCAAATGTGTCTCAGTTTTCGTCCCCTGGTACTCGGGTGCAACATTCCAGACGCTTTACTAACACTCTCCCCACTTGGAGAGTCAGTGCCTTTAACCTCCTGTTTGGCCCAGTTTGCAATTTCTGCAGAAAATGAACAGGAATAGGGAGAACCAATGAGAGACTAGCTGGAGGTGTCTGGACGGGCAAATTTAACTCTCATTTCCCACCAGGAAGAGGAATTAACCAAAGGCTCAGCGAGCCATGCCGGAACCACACTAGGGCCTGAAGCAATGCTGCGGTGTTGCGGCCAGCTCACAAGAAAGCGAATTGAAGAAAGGAGCTCAGGGGCCCTGTAATTCACAAACCTGCAGAGTTATAAATGACAGCTATCTTCCAAAAATATATTGAAGTAAGGCTGCCAAGAGGACTTGAAAGCGGGGCAGAATTGCAGGAAACCGATTTCAGGAGGTAGACTGGAATTGCATGTAAAGCATAGGAAAAGAGGCAGAACGTCCACAATGATGCACTTGGCCAAAAAGGGCGTATGCGTTTTTTCCTGAATATATTCAGGAAAAAACGCATACGCCCTTTTTGGCCAACCAAGCAAGCTTGCAAAGGAAATCTGCACTACAATGAAGTCTCACTGCCCCCCGGTCAAAAGGGCCATCTGAAAAAAGTGTAAAATCCAGAAAGGCAGGACAGGCCATGGAGAACTGGGAGCCTTCTTATGCTGATGGGCGGGATGTAAATTGCCAACAGCCACTCTGGAAAAGTGTATGGTGTTTCCTGAAACATCTAAAAAACAGAGCAACAGAGCCTAGGGCACTTCCACTTATGGTCCTATAGCTTAGGGAAATTAAAATCAAAAAGACACAGCCACCCCAAAGTTTGGGACGGCTCTGTTTACAAGAACCTCGTATACGGTACAAGTTCAATATCGCAGAAAGCGAAAAATGGATAAAGAAGTTGTGGTACTTACGTACAATGCAATATCACTCAGCAATGAAATCTATGTCATCAGGCCTGTAGCAGTATAATGAGTGGATTCAGGTACGATGATTCTAAGTGAAATAAGTCACACAGAAAAAGAAACATCATAAGGTATCACTACTACACGGAATGTAAACTTGGCTACACAGGAACTGAATTACAAAACAGAATAGGGTCTCAAATGTAGAAAACCAACTTATGCTTGCTTAAGGGGAAAGGTGAGTTGGGGTGCTGCATAAAACCAGAGATTGAAATTAGCACAGATATCTTTCAATAAGCCAAATATGTAATAGACAAGAGCTACTGCTTGCTCAACGAAGTGGACTCAACACCCCATATAAAACGCCTAAGAATATACCTGACTAGTAAGAATCTTAAAACCTATGGATTTATATGTCTCCAAAAGAGAATCCAGCGTGTGTACAGCGACATAAAAGCAGCAGTGATAGGATTGGTGAGGTTCGGTGAGCAAGTGCAGACCCTTTGAAGTCATATGGCATGGTACCCATTCCATGGGTCTCAACTCTCCAGGTTTATGGGATTCTTCCTTCAGCTAAAACATGCATGTGGAACCCAGAGTATGATCCAACGTGTGATCAGGAAACGTGTTCAAATGTGTCTCAGTTTTCGTCCCCTGGTACTCGGGTGCAACATTCCAGACGCTTTAATAACAGTCTCCCCACTTGGAGAGTCAGTGCCTTTAACCTCCTGTTTGGCCCAGTTTGCAATTTCTGCGGAAAATGAACAGGAATAGGGAGAACCAATGACAGACTAGCTGGAGGTGTCTGGACGGGCAAATTTAACTCTCATTTCCCAGCAGGAAGTGGAATTAACCAAAGGCTCAGCGTGCCATGCCGGAACCACACTAGGGCCTGAAGCAATCCTGCGGTGTGGTGGCCAGCACACAAGAAAGCGAGTTGAAGAAAGGGGCACTGTAATTCACAAACCTGCAGAGTTATAAATGACAGCAATTGTCCAAAAATATACTGAAGTAAGGCTGATAAGACGACTTGAAAGCGGGGCAGAATTGCAGGAAAGCGATTTCAGGAGGTAGACTGGAATTGCATGTAAAGCATAGGAAAAGAGGCAGAACGTCCACAATGATGCACTTGGCCAAAAAGGGCGTATGCGTTTTTTCCTGAATATATTCAGGAAAAAACGCATACGCCCTTTTTGGCCAACCAAGCAAGCTTGCAAAGGAAATCTGCACTACAATGAAGTCTCACTGCCCCCCGGTCAAAAGGGCCATCTGAAAAAAGTGTAAAATCCAGAAAGGCAGGACAGGCCATGGAGAACTGGGAGCCTTGTTATGCTGATGGGCGGGATGTAAATTGCCAACAGCCACTCTGGAGAAGTGTATGGTGTTTCCTGAAACATCTAAAAAACAAAGCAACAGAGCCTAAGGTACTTCCACTTATGGTCCTATAGCTTAGGGAAATTAAAATCAAAAAGACACAGCCACCCAAAAGTTTGGGACGGCTCTTTTTACAAGAACCTCGTTTACGGTACAAGTTCAATATCGCAGAAAGCGAAAAATGGATAAAGAAGTTGTGGTACTTACGTACAATGCAATATCACTCAGCAATGTAATCTATGTCATCAGGCCCTTAGCAGCATAATGAGTGGATTCAGGTACGATGATTCTAAGTGAAATAAGTCACACAGAAAAAGAAACATCATAAGGTATCACTAATACACGGAATGTAAACTTGGCTACACAGGAACTGAAATACAAAACAGAATAGGGTCTCAAATGTAGAACCAACTTATGCTTGCTTAAGGGGAATGGTGAGTTGGGGTGCTGCATAAAACCAGAGATTGAAATTAGCACAGATACTGTTCCATAAGCCAAATATATAATAGACAAGAGCTACTCCTTGCTCAACGAAGTGGACTCAACACCCCTTATTAAACGCCTAAAAATATACCTGACTAGAAAGAATCTTAAAACCTATGGATTTATATGTCTCTGAAAGAGAATCCAGCGTGTGTACAGCGGCATAAACCCAGCAGTGACAGCATTGGTGAGGTTCTGTGAGCAAATGCAGACCCTTTGAAGTCATATTGCATGGTACCCATTCCATGGGTCTCAACTCTCCAGGTTTAAGGGATTCTTCCTTCAGCTAAAACATGCATGTGGAACCCAGAGTATGATCCACCGTGTGATCGGGAAACGTGTTCAAATGTGTCTCAGTTTTCGTCCCCTGGTACTCGGGTGCAATATTCCAGACTCTTTACTAACACTCTTCCCACTTGGAGAGTCAGTGCCTTTAACCTCCTGTTTGGCCCAGTTTGCAATTTCTGTGGAAAATGAACAGGAATAGGGAGAACCAATGAGAGACTAGCAGGAGGTGTCTGGACGGGCAAATTTAACTCTCATTTCCCAGCAGGAAGAGGAATTAACCAAAGCCTCAGCGTGCCATGCCGGAACCACACTAGGGCCTGGAGCAATCCTGCGGTGTTGCGGCCAGCTCACAAGAAAGCGAGTTGAAGAAAGGAGCTCAGGGGCACTGTAATTCAGAAACCTGCAGAGTTATAAATGACAGCTATCGTCCAAAAATATATTGAAGTAAGGCAGCCAAGAGGACTTGAAAGTGGGGCAGAATTGCAGGAAACCGGTTTCAGGAGGTAGACTGGAATTGCATGTAAAGCATAGGAAAAGAGGCAGAACGTCCACAATGATGCACTTGGCCAAAAAGGGCGTATGCGTTTTTTCCTGAATATATTCAGGAAAAAACGCATACGCCCTTTTTGGCCAACCAAGCAAGCTTGCAAAGGAAATCTGCACTACAATGAAGTCTCACTGCCCCCCGGTCAAAAGGGACATCTGAAAAAAGTGTATAATCCAGAGAGGCAGGACAGGCCAATGAGAACTGGGAGCCTTGTTATGCTGATGGGTGGGATGTATATTGCGAAAAGCCACTCTGGAGAAGTGTATGGTGTTTCCTGAAACATCTAAAAAACAAAGCAGCAGAGCCCAGGGCACTTCCACTTATGGTCCTATAGCTTAGAGAAATTAAAATCAAAAAGACACAGCCACCCCAAAGTTTGGGACGGCTCTGTTTACAAGAAACTCATTTACGGTACAAGTTCAATATCGCAGAAAGCGAAAAATGGATAAAGAAATTGTGGTACTTACGTACAATGCAATATCACTCAGCAATGAAATCTATGTCATCAGGCCAGTAGCAGCATAATGAGTGGATTCAGGTACGATGATTCTAAGTGAAATAAGTCACACAGAAAAAGAAACATCATAAGGTATCACTAATAAACGGAATGTAAACTTGGCTACACAGGAACTGAATTACAAAACAGAATAGGGTCTGAAATGTAGAAAACCAACTTATGCTTGCTTAAGGGGAAAGGTGAGTTGGGGTGCTGCATAAAACCAGAGATTGAAATTAGCACAGATATCTTTCGATAAGCCAAATATGTAATAGACAAGAGCTACTGCTTGCTCAACGAAGTGGACTCAACACCCCATATTAAACGCCTAAGAATATACCTGACTAGTAAGAATCTTAAAACCTATGGATTTATATGTCTCCAAAAGAGAATCAAGCGTGTGTACAGTGGCATAAACGCAGCAGTGATAGGATTGGTGAGGTTCGGTGAGCAAATGCAGACCCTTTGAAGTCATATTGCATGGTACCCATTCCATGGGTCTCAACTCTCCAGGTTTAAGGGATTCTTCCTTCACCTAAAACATCCATGTGGAACCCAGAGTATGATCCACCGTATGATCGGGAAACGTGTTCAAATGTGTCTCAGTTTTCATCCCCTGGTACTCGGGTGCAACATTCCAGATGCTTTACTAACACTCTCCCTACTTGGAGAGTCAGGGCTTTTAACATCTTGTTTGGCCCAGTTTGCAATTTCTGCGGAAAATGAACAGGAATAGGGAGAACCAATGAGAGACTAGCTGGAGGTGTCTGGACGGGCAAATTTAACTCTCATTTCCCACCAGGAAGAGGAATTAACCAAAGGCTCAGCGTGCCATGCCGGAACCACACTAGGGCCTGAAGCAATCCTGCTGTGTTGCGGCCAGCTCACAAGAAAGCAAGTTGAAGAAAGGAGCTCAGGGGCACTGTCATTCACAAACCTGCAGAGTTATAAATGACAGCTATCATCCAAAAATATATTGAAGTAAGGCTGCCAACAGGACTTGAAAGCGGGGCAGAATTGCAGGAAACCGATTTCAGGAGGTAGACAGGAATTGCATGTAAAGCATAGGAAAAGAGGCAGAACGTCCACAATGATGCACTTGGCCAAAAAGGGCGTATGCGTTTTTTCCTGAATATATTCAGGAAAAAACGCATACGCACTTTTTGTCCAACCAAGCAAGCTAGCAAAGGAAATCTGCACTACAATGAAGTCTCACTGCCTCCCGGTCAAAAAGGCCATCTGAAAAAAGTGTAAAATCCAGAAAGGCAGGACAGGCCATGGAGAGATGGGAACCTTGTGATGCTGATGGGTGGGTTGTAAATTGCCAACAGCCACTCTGGAGAAGTGTATGGTGTTTCCTGAAACATCTAAAAAACAAAGCAACAGAACCTAGGGCACTTCCACTTATGGTCCTATAGCTTAGGGAAATTAAAATCAAAAAGACACAGCCACCCCAAAGTTTGGGAGGACTCTGTTTACAAGAACTTCATTTACGGTTCAAGTTCAATATCACAGAAAGCAAAAAATGGATAAAGAAGTAGTGGTACTTACGTACAATGCAGTATCACTCAGCAATGAAATCTATGTCATCAGGCCAGTAGCAGCATAATGAGTGGATTCAGGTACGATGATTCTAAGTGAAATAAGTCACACAGAAAAAGAAGCATCATAAGGTATCACTACTACTCGGAATGTAAACTTGGCTACAGAGGAACTGAGTTACAAAACAGAACAGGGTCTCAAATGCAGAAAACCAACTTATGCTTGCTTAAGGGGAAAGGTGAGTTGGGGTGCTGCATAAAACAAGAGATTGAAATTAACACAGATACCTTTCCATAAGCCAAATATGTAATAGACAAGAGCTACTCCTTGCTCACCGAAATGGACTCAACACCCCATATTAAACGCCTAAGAATATACCTGACTAGTAAGAATCTTAAAACCTATGGATTTATATGTCTCCGAAAGAGAATCAAGCGTGTGTACGGCGGCATAAACGCAGCAGTGATAGGATTGGTGAGGTTCGGTGAGCAAGTGCAGACCCTTTGAAATCATATGGCATGGTACCCATTCCATGGGTCTCAACTCTCCAGGTTTATGGGATTCTTCCTTCAGCTAAAACATGCATGTGGAACCCAGAGTATGATCCAACGTGTGATCAGGAAACGTGTTCAAATGTGTCTCAGTTTTCGTCCCCTGGTACTCGGGTGCAACATTCCAGACGCTTTAATAACACTCTCCCCACTTGGAGAGTCAGTGCCTTTAACCTCCTGTTTGGCCCAGTTTGCAATTTCTGCGGAAAATGAACAGGAATAGGGAGAACCAATGACAGACTAGCTGGAGGTGTCTGGACGGGCAAATTTAACTCTCATTTCCCAGCAGGAAGTGGAATTAACCAAAGGCTCAGCGTGCCATGCCGGAACCACACTAGGGCCTGAAGCAATCCTGCGGTGTGGTGGCCAGCACACAAGAAAGCGAGTTGAAGAAAGGGGCACTGTAATTCACAAACCTGCAGAGTTATAAATGACAGCAATTGTCCAAAAATATACTGAAGTAAGGCTGCTAAGACGACTTGAAAGCGGGGCAGAATTGCAGGAAAGCGATTTCAGGAGGTAGACTGGAATTGCATGTAAAGCATAGGAAAAGAGGCAGAACGTCCACAATGATGCACTTGGCCAAAAAGGGCGTATGCGTTTTTTCCTGAATATATTCAGGAAAAAACGCATACGCCCTTTTTGGCCAACCAAGCAAGCTTGCAAAGGAAATCTGCACTACAATGAAGTCTCACTGCCCCCCGGTCAAAAGGGCCATCTGAAAAAAGTGTAAAATCCAGAAAGGCAGGACAGGCCATGGAGAACTGGGAGCCTTGTTATGCTGATGGGCGGGATGTAAATTGCCAACAGCCACTCTGGAGAAGTGTATGGTGTTTCCTGAAACATCTAAAAAACAAAGCAACAGAGCCTAAGGTACTTCCACTTATGGTCCTATAGCTTAGGGAAATTAAAATCAAAAAGACACAGCCACCCCAAAGTTTGGGACGGCTCTGTTTACAAGAACCTCGTATACGGTACAAGTTCAATATCGCAGAAAGCGAAAAATGGATAAAGAAGTTGTGGTACTTACGTACAATGCAATATCACTCAGCAATGTAATCTATGTCATCAGGCCCTTAGCAGCATAATGAGTGGATTCAGGTACGATGATTCTAAGTGAAATAAGTCACACAGAAAAAGAAACATCATAAGGTATCACTAATACACGGAATGTAAACTTGGCTACACAGGAACTGAAATACAAAACAGAATAGGGTCTCAAATGTAGAACCAACTTATGCTTGCTTAAGGGGAATGGTGAGTTGGGGTGCTGCATAAAACCAGAGATTGAAATTAGCACAGATACTGTTCCATAAGCCAAATATATAATAGACAAGAGCTACTCCTTGCTCAACGAAGTGGACTCAACACCCCTTATTAAACGCCTAAAAATATACCTGACTAGAAAGAATCTTAAAACCTATAGATTTATATGTCTCTGAAAGAGAATCCAGCGTGTGTACAGCGGCATAAACCCAGCAGTGACAGCATTGGTGAGGTTCCGTGAGCAAATGCAGACCCTTTGAAGTCATATTGCATGGTACCCATTCCATGGGTCTCAACTCTCCAGGTTTAAGGGATTCTTCCTTCAGCTAAAACATGCATGTGGAACCCAGAGTATGATCCACCGTGTGATCGGGAAACGTGTTCAAATGTGTCTCAGTTTTCGTCCCCTGGTACTCGGGTGCAATATTCCAGACTCTTTACTAACACTCTTCCCACTTGGAGAGTCAGTGCCTTTAACCTCCTGTTTGGCCCAGTTTGCAATTTCTGTGGAAAATGAACAGGAATAGGGAGAACCAATGAGAGACTAGCAGGAGGTGTCTGGACGGGCAAATTTAACTCTCATTTCCCAGCAGGAAGAGGAATTAACCAAAGGCTCAGCGTGCCATGCCGGAACCACACTAGGGCCTGGAGCAATCCTGCGGTGTTGCGGCCAGCTCACAAGAAAGCGAGTTGAAGAAAGGAGCTCAGGGGCACTGTAATTCAGAAACCTGCAGAGTTATAAATGACAGCTATCGTCCAAAAATATATTGAAGTAAGGCAGCCAAGAGGACTTGAAAGTGGGGCAGAATTGCAGGAAACCGGTTTCAGGAGGTAGACTGGAATTGCATGTAAAGCATAGGAAAAGAGGCAGAACGTCCACAATGATGCACTTGGCCAAAAAGGGCGTATGCGTTTTTTCCTGAATATATTCAGGAAAAAACGCATACGCCCTTTTTGGCCAACCAAGCAAGCTTGCAAAGGAAATCTGCACTACAATGAAGTCTCACTGCCCCCCGGTCAAAAGGGACATCTGAAAAAAGTGTATAATCCAGAGAGGCAGGACAGGCCAATGAAAACTGGGAGCCTTGTTATGCTGATGGGTGGGATGTAAATTGCGAAAAGCCACTCTGGAGAAGTGTATGGTGTTTCCTGAAACATCTAAAAAACAAAGCAGCAGAGCCCAGGGCACTTCCACTTATGGTCCTATAGCTTAGAGAAATTAAAATCAAAAAGACACAGCCACCCCAAAGTTTGGGACGGCTCTGTTTACAAGAAACTCATTTAGGGTACAAGTTCAATATCGCAGAAAGCGAAAAATGGATAAAGAAATTGTGGTACTTACGTACAATGCAATATCACTCAGCAATGAAATCTATGTCATCAGGCCAGTAGCAGCATAATGAGTGGATTCAGGTACGATGATTCTAAGTGAAATAAGTCACACAGAAAAAGAAACATCATAAGGTATCACTAATACATGGAATGTAAACTTTGCTACACAGGAACTGAATTACAAAACAGAACAGGGTCTCAAATGTAGAAAACCAACTTATGCTTGCTTAAGGGGAATGGTGAGTTGGGGTGCTGCATAAAACCAGAGATTGAAATTAGCACAGATACCGTTCCATAAGCCAAATATGTAATGGACAAGAGCTACTGCTTGCTCAGCGAAGTGGACTCAACACCCCATATTAAACGCCTAAGAATATACCTGACTTGTAAGAATCTTAAAAGCTATGGATTTATGTCTCCGAAAGAGAATCAAGCATGTGTACAGCGGCATAAACGCAGCAGTGATAGGATTGGTGAGGTTCGGTGAGCAAATGCAGACCCTTTGAAGTCATATTGCATGGTACCCATTCCATGGGTCTCAACTCTCCAGGTTTAAGGGATTCTTCCTTCAGCTAAAACATGCATGTGGAACCCAGAGTATGATCCACCGTGTGATCGGGAAACGTGTTCAAATGTGTCTCAGTTTTCGTCCCCTGGTACTCGGGTACAACATTCCAGACGCTTTACTAACACTCTCCCCACTTGGAGAGTCAGTGCCTTTAACCTCCTGTTTGGCCCAGTTTGCAATTTCTGCGGAAAATGAACAGGAATAGGGAGAACCAATGAGAGACTAGCTGGAGGTGTCTGGACAGGCAAATTTAACTCTCATTTCCCACCAGGAAGAGGAATTAACCAAAGGCTCAGCGAGCCATGCCGGAACCACACTAGGGCCTGAAGCAATGCTGCGGTGTTGCGGCCAGCTCACAAGAAAGCGAGTTGAAGAAAGGAGCTCAGGGGCCCTGTAATTCACAAACCTGCAGAGTTATAAATGACAGCTATCTTCCAAAAATATATTGAAGTAAGGCTGCCAAGAGGACTTGAAAGCGGGGCAGAATTGCAGGAAACCGATTTCAGGAGGTAGACTGGAATTGCATGTAAAGCATAGGAAAAGAGGCAGAACGTCCACAATGATGCACTTGGCCAAAAAGGGCGTATGCGTTTTTTCCTGAATATATTCAGGAAAAAACGCATACGCCCTTTTTGGCCAACCAAGCAAGCTTGCAAAGGAAATCTGCACTACAATGAAGTCTCACTGCCCCCCGGTCAAAAGGGCCATCTGAAAAAAGTGTAAAATCCAGAAAGGCAGGACAGGCCATGGAGAACTGGGAGCCTTCTTATGCTGATGGGCGGGATGTAAATTGCCAACAGCCACTCTGGAAAAGTGTATGGTGTTTCCTGAAACATCTAAAAAACAGAGCAACAGAGCCTAGGACACTTCCACTTATGGTCCTGTAGCTTAGAGAAATTAAAATCAAAAAGACACAGCCACCCCAAAGTTTGGGACGGCTCTGTTTACAAGAACCTCGTTTACGGTACAAGTTCAATATCGCAGAAAGCGAAAAATGGATAAAGAAGTTGTGGTACTTACGTACAATGCAATATCACTCAGCAATGAAATCTATGTCATCAGGCCAGTAGCAGCATAATGAGTGGATTCAGGTACGATGATTCTAAGTGAAATAAGTCACACAGAAAAAGAAACATCATAAGGTATCACTAATACACGGAATGTAAACTTGGCTACACAGGAACTGAATTACAAAACAGAATAGGGTCTCAAATGTAGAAAACCAACTTATGCTTGCTTAAGGGGAAAGGTGAGTTGGGGTGCTGCATAAAACCAGAGATTGAAATTAGCACAGATATCTTTCAATAAGCCCAATATGTAATAGACAAGAGCTACTGCTTGCTCAACGAAGTGGACTCAACACCCCATATAAAACGCCTAAGAATATACCTGACTAGTAAGAATCTTAAAACCTATGGATTTATATGTCTCCAAAAGAGAATCCAGCGTGTGTACAGCGACATAAAAGCAGCAGTGATAGGATTGGTGAGGTTCGGTGAGCAAATGCAGACCCTTTGAAGTCATATTGCATGGTACCCATTCCATGGGTCTCAACTCTCCAGGTTTAAGGGATTCTTCCTTCAGCTAAAACATGCATGTGGAACCCAGAGTATGATCCACCGTGTGATCGGGAAACGTGTTCAAATGTGTCTCAGTTTTCGTCCCCTGGTACTCGGGTGCAACATTCCAGACGCTTTACTAACACTCTCCCCACTTGGAGAGTCAGTGCCTTTAACATCCTGTTTGGCCCAGTTTGCAATTTCTGCGGAAAAGGAACAGGAATAGGGAGAACCAATGAGAGACTAGCTGGAGGTGTCTGGACGGGCAAATTTAACTCTCATTTCCCACCAGGAAGAGGAATTAACCAAAGGCTCAGCGTGCCATGCCGGAACCACACTAGGGCCTGAAGCAATCCTGCGGTGTCGTGGCCATCTCACAAGAAAGCGAGTTGAAGAAAGGAGCTCAGGAACCCTGTAATTCACAAACCTGCAGAGTTATAAATGACAGCTATCGTCCAAAAATTTATTGAAGTAAGGCTGCCAAGAGGACTTGAAAGCGGGGCAGAATTGCAGGAAACCGATTTCAGGAGGTAGACTGGAATTGCATGTAAAGCATAGGAAAAGAGGCAGAACGTCCACAATGATGCACTTGGCCAAAAAGGGCGTATGCGTTTTTTCCTGAATATATTCAGGAAAAAACGCATACGCCCTTTTTGGCCAACCAAGGAAGCTTGAAAAGGAAATCTGCACTACAATGAAGTCTCACTGCCCCCCCGGTCAAAAGGGCCATCTGAAAAATGTGTAAAATCCAGAAAGGCAGGACAGGCCATGGAGAACTGGGAGCCTTCTTATGCTGATGGGCAGGATGTAAATTGCCAACAGCCACTCTGGAGAAGTGTATGGTGTTTCCTGAAACATCTAAAAAACAAAGCAACAGAGCCTAGGGCACTTCCACTTATGGTCCTATAGCTTAGGGAAATTAAAATCAAAAAGACACAGCCACCCCAAAGTTTGGGACGGCTCTGTTTACAAGAACCTCGTTTACGGTACAAGTTCAATATCGCAGAAAGCGAAAAATGGATAAAGAAGTTGTGGTACTTACGTACAATGCAATATCACTCAGCAATGAAATCTATGTCATCAGGCCAGTAGCAGCATAATGAGTGGATTCAGGTACGATGATTCTAAGTGAAATAAGTCACACAGAAAAAGAAACATCATACGATATCACTAATACACGGAATGTAAACTTGGCTACACAGGAACTGAATTACAAAACAGAATAAGGTCTCAAATGTAGAAAACCAACTTATGCTTGCTTAAGGGGAATGGTGAGTTGGGGTGCTGCATAAAACCAGAGATTGAAATTAACACAGATACCTTTCCATAAGCCAAATATGTAATAGACAAGAGCTACTGCTTGCTCAAGGAAGTGGACTCAACACCCCATATTAAATGCCTAAGAATATACCTGACTAGTAAGAATCTTAAAACCTATGGATTTATATGTCTCTGAAAGAGAATCAAGCGTGTGTACAGAGGCATAAACGCAGCAGTGATCGGATTGGTGAGGCTCTGTGAGCAAATGCAGACCCTTTGAAGTCATATTGCATGGTACCCATACTATGGGTCTCAACTCTCCAGGTTTAAGGATTCTTCCTTCAGCTAAAACATGCATGTGGAACCCAGAGTATGATCCACCGTGTGATCGGGAAACGTGTTCAAATGTGTCTCAGTTTTCGTCCCCTGGTACTCGGGTGCAACATTCCAGACGCTTTACTAACACTCTCCCCACTTGGAGAGTCAGTGCCTTTAACCTCCTGTTTGGTCCAGTTTGCAATTTCTGCGGAAAAGGAACAGGAATAGGAAGAACCAATGAGAGACTAGCTGGAGGTGTCTGGATGGGCAAATTTAACTCTCATTTCCCACCAGGAAGAGGAATTAACCAAAGGCTCAGCATGCCATGCCGGAACCACACTAGGGCCTGAAGCAATCCTGCAGTGTTGCGGCCAGCTCACAAGAAAGTGAGTTGAACAAAGGAGCTCAGGGGCCCTGTAATTCACAGACTTTCAGAGTTATAAATGACAGCTATCGTCCAAAAATATATTGAAGTAAGGCTGTCAAGAGGACTTGAAAGCGGGGCAGAATTGCAGGAAACCGATTTCAGGAGGTAGACTGGAATTGCATGTAAAGCATAGGAAAAGAGACAGAACTTGGAAAATAATGCACTTGGCAAAAAAGTGCATATGTGTTTTATCCAGAACTCTCATAACCGAGGGGAGGAGATTCCCAGCAGGCTCCAACTGCCACCTGAGGGCTCACGTTGCCAAAGCAACGTGAGCAAGCCAGGCAGGAGTTACCTCACAGCAGAGATCCCACCTCACAGAAGGGTGAGAAACCCAGCCTACATCAGACTCTCACCAGAGGGCCCACATCACCAAGGGGATGGGAACCAGGCAGGAGTGTCTTCACACCAGTGGGGCCACATCATCGAAATGTGAGGTACTCAGCACATGTGTCCTCAAACCAGAGGACCCACATCACCAAGGGCCTCAGAGTGAGGCAGGCAGGAGTAGCCTCACAACACTGGGCCCATAGAATAAAAAAGTGAGGAATCCAGCAGTTGGAAACTCCCAGCAGGCGGCCCAGAGCACTGAGGCTATGGGATCCAGGCCACAGTTAACTCACAGAAGAGGGCCCATGTCATGAAACTGAGCAACCCAGCCATTGGGACCTCAGAGCAGGAGGCCCACATCCCCATGGGGATATAAATCTGGTAGGAGTGTCCTCGTACCACTGAGAACATATCAGAAAATTTTGGGAGACCAGCAGTTAGGGCCTGACGCCACAGGACCCTCATCACCAAGGGAAGGAGGCTCCCAGCAGGCTCCAACTGCCACCAGAGGCCTGACGTTGCCAAGGCGATGTGTGCCAACCAGGCACGAATGACCTCACAGCAGAGGGCCCACCTCAGAGAAGTGTGACGATCCCAGTCTTCATCAGACTCGCACCAGAGGGCCCACATCACCAAATGGATTGGAACCAGGCAGGAGTGTCCTCACATGAGTAGGGCCACATCAACTAAATGTGAGGAACCCAGAACATGTGGCTTCAAACCATAGGACACCCATCATCAAGGGGCTGGGAGTGAGGCAGGCAGGAGGAGCCTCACAACAGAGGGCCCAAAAATAAGAAAGGTGAGGAATCCAGCAGTTGGAACCTCCCAGCAGGCGGCCCAGAGCACAGAGGCTAGGGGATCCAGGCCAGAGTGAACTAACACCAGACAGCCCACATCATGAAACTGTGAGCAACCCAGACATTGGGACCTCAGAGCAGAAGGCCCACATCCCCATGGTGATGGGAACATGACAGGAGTGTCCTGGCATCACTGGGCTCACATCAGAAAACGTGGGGTGCTCAGAAGTTAGGGCCTGACGCTAGACTGCACTCATCACCGAGGGGAGGAGGCTCCCAGCAGGCTCCAGCTGCCACCAGAGGGCCAACGTCACCAAGGCGATGTGTGCCAGCCCAGCAGGAGTGACTTCACAGCAGAGAGCCCACCTCACAGAAGGGTGAGGAACACAGCCAGGATCAGACTCTCACCAGAGGGCCCACATCAGCAAGGGGATGGGAACCAGGCAGGAGTGTCCTCACACCAGTGGGACAACATCATCGAAAGGTGAGGATCCCAGCACATGTAGCCTCAAACCAGAGGAACCACATCACCAAGGGGTTCCGAATGAGGCTGGCAGGACTGGCCTCACAACACAGGGTCCATAGAATATAAAAGTTGAGGAATCCAGCAGTTGGAACCTCCCAGCAAGCGGCCCAGAGCACCGAGGCTATGAGATCCAGGCCGCAGTGAACTCACAGCAGAGGGCCCACATCATGAACCTGTGAGAAGCCCAGCCGTTGGGACCACAGAACAGAAGGCCCACATCCCCATTGGGATGGGAACCTGGCAGGAGTGGCCTCGCACCACTTAGCACATATCAGAAAATGTTAGGAGCCCAGCAGTTAGGGCCTGACGCCAGGGGGCCCTCATAACTGAGGGGAGGAGACTCCCAGCAGGTTCCAACTGCCAACAGAGGGCCCACGTCTACAAGGTGGTATGCGCCAGCCAGGCAGTAGTGACCTCACAGCAGAGGGCCTATCTCACAGAAGGGTGAGGAACCGAGGCAGGATGAGACTCTCGCCAGAGGGCCCACAACACCAAGGGGATGGGAACCAGTCAGGACTGTCCTCCCACCAGTGGGGCCACATCATCGAAAGATGAGGAACCCAGCACATGCGGCCTCATATCAGAGGACATACATCACAAAGGGGATGGGAGTGAGGCAGGTAGGAGTAGCCTAAAAACAGAGGGCCCAAAGAATAAAAAAGGTGAGGAATCTAGCATTTGGAACCTCCCAGCAGGCGGCCGAGAGCACAGAAGCTATGGGATGCAGGCAGGAGTGAACTAACAGCAGAGAGCCCACATCATGAAACTGTGAGCAACCCAGGCGTTGGGACCTCAGAGCAGAAAGCCCACATCCCCATGGGGATGGGAACCTGACAGGAGTGTCCTGGCATCACTGGGCTCACATCAGAAAACGTGGGGAGCCCAGCAGTTAGGGCCTGATGCTAGAGGGCCGTCATCACCGAGGGCAGGAGGCTCCCAGCAGGTTCCATGTGCCAACAGAGGGCCCACGTCGCCAAGGTGATGTGTGCAAGTCAGGCAGGATTGACCTCACAGCAGAGGGCCTACCTCACAGAAGAGTGAGGAACCCAGCCAGGATAAGACTGTCACCAGAAGGCCCACATCACCAAGGGGATGGGAACCAGGCAGGAGTGTCCTCACACCAGTGGGGCCACATCATTGAAAGTTGCGGAACCCAGCACATGTGGCCTCAAACCAGAGGACCCACATCACGAAGAGGTTGCGAGTGAGGCAGGCAGGAGGAGCATCACAACACAGGACCCATAGAATACAAAAGTTGAGGAATCGAGCAGTTGGAACCTCCCAGCAGGCGGCCCAGAGCACAGAGGCTATGGCATCCAGGCCAGAGTGAACTAACAGCAGAGAGCCCACATCATGAAACTGTGAACAACCCAGCCGTTGGGACTTCAGAGCAGAAGACCCACATCCCAATGGGGATGTGAACCTGGATGGAGTGTCTTCGAACCACTGGGTGCACATCACAAAATGTGTGGAGCCCAGCCATTAGGGCCTGACGCCAGAGGGCCCTCATCACCGATGGGAGGAGGCTCCCAGCAGGCTCCAAGTGCCACCAGAGGGCTCACGTCCACAAGGCGAGGTGAGCAAGCCAGGCAGGAGTGACCTCACAGCAGACGGCCCACCTCACAGAAGGGTGAGGAACCCAGCCAGGATCAGACTCTCAACAGAGGGCCCACATCACCAAGGGGATGTGAACCAGGCAGGAGTCTCCTAAGACCATTGGTCCCACATCATCGAAAGGTGAGGAACCCAGCACATGTGGCCTCAAACCAGACGACACACATCACGAAAGGGCTGGGAGTGAGGCAGGCAGGAGGATCCTCACAACAGAGGGCCTAAAAAATTAAAAAAGTGAGGAATCCAGCAGTTGGAATCTCCCAGCAGGTGGCCAAGAGCACAGAGGCTATGGGATGCAGGCCACAGTGAACTAACACCAGAGAGCCCACATCATGAAATTGTGATCAACCCAGCCGTTGGAACCTCAGAGCAGAAGGCCTACATCCCCATGGAGATGAGAACCTAAGAGGAGTGCCCGAGCATCACTGGGCTCACTAAGAAAAGTTGGGGAGCCCAGCAGTTAGGTCCTGACGTCAGAGGGCCCTCATCACAGAGGTGAGGAGGCTCCCAGCAGGGTCCAAGTGCCACCAGAGGGCTCATGTCAACAAGGCGAGGGGAGCAAGCCAGGCAAGAGTTACCTGATAGTAGAGGGCCCACCTCACAGATGGGTGAGGAACCCAGCCAGGATCAGACTCTCACCAGAGGGCCCACATCACAAAGGGGATGGAAACCAGTCAGGATTATCCTCACACCAGTGGGGCCTCATCATCTTAAGGTGAGGAACCCAGCACATGTGTCCTCAAACCAGAGGACCCACATCAACAAGGGCCTCAGAGTGAGGCAGGCAGGAGTAGCCTCACAACACTGGGCCCATAGAATAAAAAAGTGAGGAATCCAGCAGTTGGAAACTCCCAGCAGGCGGCCCAGAGCACTGAGGCTATGGGATCCAGGCCACAGTTAACTCACAGAAGAGGGCCCATGTCATGAAACTGAGCAACCCAGCCATTGGGACCTCAGAGCAGGAGGCCCACATCCCCATGGGGATATAAATCTGGTAGGAGTGTCCTCGTACCACTGAGAACATATCAGAAAATTTTGGGAGACCAGCAGTTAGGGCCTGACGCCACAGGACCCTCATCACCAAGGGAAGGAGGCTCCCAGCAGGCTCCAACTGCCACCAGAGGCCTGACGTTGCCAAGGCGATGTGTGCCAACCAGGCACGAATGACCTCACAGCAGAGGGCCCACCTCAGAGAAGTGTGACGATCCCAGTCTTCATCAGACTCGCACCAGAGGGCCCACATCACCAAATGGATTGGAACCAGGCAGGAGTGTCCTCACATGAGTAGGGCCACATCAACTAAATGTGAGGAACCCAGAACATGTGGCTTCAAACCATAGGACACCCATCATCAAGGGGCTGGGAGTGAGGCAGGCAGGAGGAGCCTCACAACAGAGGGCCCAAAAATAAGAAAGGTGAGGAATCCAGCAGTTGGAACCTCCCAGCAGGCGGCCCAGAGCACAGAGGCTAGGGGATCCAGGCCAGAGTGAACTAACACCAGACAGCCCACATCATGAAACTGTGAGCAACCCAGACATTGGGACCTCAGAGCAGAAGGCCCACATCCCCATGGTGATGGGAACATGACAGGAGTGTCCTGGCATCACTGGGCTCACATCAGAAAACGTGGGGTGCTCAGAAGTTAGGGCCTGACGCTAGACTGCACTCATCACCGAGGGGAGGAGGCTCCCAGCAGGCTCCAGCTGCCACCAGAGGGCCAACGTCACCAAGGCGATGTGTGCCAGCCCAGCAGGAGTGACTTCACAGCAGAGAGCCCACCTCACAGAAGGGTGAGGAACACAGCCAGGATCAGACTCTCACCAGAGGGCCCACATCAGCAAGGGGATGGGAACCAGGCAGGAGTGTCCTCACACCAGTGGGACAACATCATCGAAAGGTGAGGATCCCAGCACATGTAGCCTCAAACCAGAGGAACCACATCACCAAGGGGTTCTGAATGAGGCTGGCAGGACTGGCCTCACAACACAGGGTCCATAGAATATAAAAGTTGAGGAATCCAGCAGTTGGAACCTCCCAGCAAGCGGCCCAGAGCACCGAGGCTATGAGATCCAGGCCGCAGTGAACTCACAGCAGAGGGCCCACATCATGAACCTGTGAGAAGCCCAGCCGTTGGGACCTCAGAACAGAAGGCCCACATCCCCATTGGGATGGGAACCTGGCAGGAGTGGCCTCGCACCACTTAGCACATATCAGAAAATGTTAGGAGCCCAGCAGTTAGGGCCTGACGCCAGGGGGCCCTCATAACTGAGGGGAGGAGACTCCCAGCAGGTTCCAACTGCCAACAGAGGGCCCACGTCTACAAGGTGGTATGCGCCAGCCAGGCAGTAGTGACCTCACAGCAGAGGGCCTATCTCACAGAAGGGTGAGGAACCGAGGCAGGATGAGACTCTCGCCAGAGGGCCCACAACACCAAGGGGATGGGAACCAGTCAGGACTGTCCTCCCACCAGTGGGGCCACATCATCGAAAGATGAGGAACCCAGCACATGCGGCCTCATATCAGAGGACATACATCACAAAGGGGATGGGAGTGAGGCAGGTAGGAGTAGCCTAAAAACAGAGGGCCCAAAGAATAAAAAAGGTGAGGAATCTAGCATTTGGAACCTCCCAGCAGGCGGCCGAGAGCACAGAAGCTATGGGATGCAGGCAGGAGTGAACTAACAGCAGAGAGCCCACATCATGAAACTGTGAGCAACCCAGGCGTTGGGACCTCAGAGCAGAAAGCCCACATCCCCATGGGGATGGGAACCTGACAGGAGTGTCCTGGCATCACTGGGCTCACATCAGAAAACGTGGGGAGCCCAGCAGTTAGGGCCTGATGCTAGAGGGCCGTCATCACCGAGGGCAGGAGGCTCCCAGCAGGTTCCATGTGCCAACAGAGGGCCCACGTCGCCAAGGTGATGTGTGCAAGTCAGGCAGGATTGACCTCACAGCAGAGGGCCTACCTCACAGAAGAGTGAGGAACCCAGCCAGGATAAGACTGTCACCAGAAGGCCCACATCACCAAGGGGATGGGAACCAGGCAGGAGTGTCCTCACACCAGTGGGGCCACATCATTGAAAGTTGCGGAACCCAGCACATGTGGCCTCAAACCAGAGGACCCACATCACGAAGAGGTTGCGAGTGAGGCAGGCAGGAGGAGCATCACAACACAGGACCCATAGAATACAAAAGTTGAGGAATCGAGCAGTTGGAACCTCCCAGCAGGCGGCCCAGAGCACAGAGGCTATGGCATCCAGGCCAGAGTGAACTAACAGCAGAGAGCCCACATCATGAAACTGTGAACAACCCAGCCGTTGGGACTTCAGAGCAGAAGACCCACATCCCAATGGGGATGTGAACCTGGATGGAGTGTCTTCGAACCACTGGGTGCACATCACAAAATGTGTGGAGCCCAGCCATTAGGGCCTGACGCCAGAGGGCCCTCATCACCGATGGGAGGAGGCTCCCAGCAGGCTCCAAGTGCCACCAGAGGGCTCACGTCCACAAGGCGAGGTGAGCAAGCCAGGCAGGAGTGACCTCACAGCAGACGGCCCACCTCACAGAAGGGTGAGGAACCCAGCCAGGATCAGACTCTCAACAGAGGGCCCACATCACCAAGGGGATGTGAACCAGGCAGGAGTCTCCTAAGACCATTGGTCCCACATCATCGAAAGGTGAGGAACCCAGCACATGTGGCCTCAAACCAGACGACACACATCACGAAAGGGCTGGGAGTGAGGCAGGCAGGAGGATCCTCACAACAGAGGGCCTAAAAAATTAAAAAAGTGAGGAATCCAGCAGTTGGAATCTCCCAGCAGGTGGCCAAGAGCACAGAGGCTATGGGATGCAGGCCACAGTGAACTAACACCAGAGAGCCCACATCATGAAATTGTGATCAACCCAGCCGTTGGAACCTCAGAGCAGAAGGCCTACATCCCCATGGAGATGAGAACCTAAGAGGAGTGCCCGAGCATCACTGGGCTCACTAAGAAAAGTTGGGGAGCCCAGCAGTTAGGTCCTGACGTCAGAGGGCCCTCATCACAGAGGTGAGGAGGCTCCCAGCAGGGTCCAAGTGCCACCAGAGGGCTCATGTCAACAAGGCGAGGGGAGCAAGCCAGGCAAGAGTTACCTGATAGTAGAGGGCCCACCTCACAGATGGGTGAGGAACCCAGCCAGGATCAGACTCTCACCAGAGGGCCCACATCACAAAGGGGATGGAAACCAGTCAGGATTATCCTCACACCAGTGGGGCCTCATCATCTTAAGGTGAGGAACCCAGCACATGTGTCCTCAAACCAGAGGACCCACATCAACAAGGGCCTCAGAGTGAGGCAGGCAGGAGTAGCCTCACAACACTGGGCCCATAGAATAAAAAAGTGAGGAATCCAGCAGTTGGAAACTCCCAGCAGGCGGCCCAGAGCACTGAGGCTATGGGATCCAGGCCACAGTTAACTCACAGAAGAGGGCCCATGTCATGAAACTGAGCAACCCAGCCATTGGGACCTCAGAGCAGGAGGCCCACATCCCCATGGGGATATAAATCTGGTAGGAGTGTCCTCGTACCACTGAGAACATATCAGAAAATTTTGGGAGACCAGCAGTTAGGGCCTGACGCCACAGGACCCTCATCACCAAGGGAAGGAGGCTCCCAGCAGGCTCCAACTGCCACCAGAGGCCTGACGTTGCCAAGGCGATGTGTGCCAACCAGGCACGAATGACCTCACAGCAGAGGGCCCACCTCAGAGAAGTGTGACGATCCCAGTCTTCATCAGACTCGCACCAGAGGGCCCACATCACCAAATGGATTGGAACCAGGCAGGAGTGTCCTCACATGAGTAGGGCCACATCAACTAAATGTGAGGAACCCAGAACATGTGGCTTCAAACCATAGGACACCCATCATCAAGGGGCTGGGAGTGAGGCAGGCAGGAGGAGCCTCACAACAGAGGGCCCAAAAATAAGAAAGGTGAGGAATCCAGCAGTTGGAACCTCCCAGCAGGCGGCCCAGAGCACAGAGGCTAGGGGATCCAGGCCAGAGTGAACTAACACCAGACAGCCCACATCATGAAACTGTGAGCAACCCAGACATTGGGACCTCAGAGCAGAAGGCCCACATCCCCATGGTGATGGGAACATGACAGGAGTGTCCTGGCATCACTGGGCTCACATCAGAAAACGTGGGGTGCTCAGAAGTTAGGGCCTGACGCTAGACTGCACTCATCACCGAGGGGAGGAGGCTCCCAGCAGGCTCCAGCTGCCACCAGAGGGCCAACGTCACCAAGGCGATGTGTGCCAGCCCAGCAGGAGTGACTTCACAGCAGAGAGCCCACCTCACAGAAGGGTGAGGAACACAGCCAGGATCAGACTCTCACCAGAGGGCCCACATCAGCAAGGGGATGGGAACCAGGCAGGAGTGTCCTCACACCAGTGGGACAACATCATCGAAAGGTGAGGATCCCAGCACATGTAGCCTCAAACCAGAGGAACCACATCACCAAGGGGTTCCGAATGAGGCTGGCAGGACTGGCCTCACAACACAGGGTCCATAGAATATAAAAGTTGAGGAATCCAGCAGTTGGAACCTCCCAGCAAGCGGCCCAGAGCACCGAGGCTATGAGATCCAGGCCGCAGTGAACTCACAGCAGAGGGCCCACATCATGAACCTGTGAGAAGCCCAGCCGTTGGGACCTCAGAACAGAAGGCCCACATCCCCATTGGGATGGGAACCTGGCAGGAGTGGCCTCGCACCACTTAGCACATATCAGAAAATGTTAGGAGCCCAGCAGTTAGGGCCTGACGCCAGGGGGCCCTCATAACTGAGGGGAGGAGACTCCCAGCAGGTTCCAACTGCCAACAGAGGGCCCACGTCTACAAGGTGGTATGCGCCAGCCAGGCAGTAGTGACCTCACAGCAGAGGGCCTATCTCACAGAAGGGTGAGGAACCGAGGCAGGATGAGACTCTCGCCAGAGGGCCCACAACACCAAGGGGATGGGAACCAGTCAGGACTGTCCTCCCACCAGTGGGGCCACATCATCGAAAGATGAGGAACCCAGCACATGCGGCCTCATATCAGAGGACATACATCACAAAGGGGATGGGAGTGAGGCAGGTAGGAGTAGCCTAAAAACAGAGGGCCCAAAGAATAAAAAAGGTGAGGAATCTAGCATTTGGAACCTCCCAGCAGGCGGCCGAGAGCACAGAAGCTATGGGATGCAGGCAGGAGTGAACTAACAGCAGAGAGCCCACATCATGAAACTGTGAGCAACCCAGGCGTTGGGACCTCAGAGCAGAAAGCCCACATCCCCATGGGGATGGGAACCTGACAGGAGTGTCCTGGCATCACTGGGCTCACATCAGAAAACGTGGGGAGCCCAGCAGTTAGGGCCTGATGCTAGAGGGCTGTCATCACCGAGGGCAGGAGGCTCCCAGCAGGTTCCATGTGCCAACAGAGGGCCCACGTCGCCAAGGTGATGTGTGCAAGTCAGGCAGGATTGACCTCACAGCAGAGGGCCTACCTCACAGAAGAGTGAGGAACCCAGCCAGGATAAGACTGTCACCAGAAGGCCCACATCACCAAGGGGATGGGAACCAGGCAGGAGTGTCCTCACACCAGTGGGGCCACATCATTGAAAGTTGCGGAACCCAGCACATGTGGCCTCAAACCAGAGGACCCACATCACGAAGAGGTTGCGAGTGAGGCAGGCAGGAGGAGCATCACAACACAGGACCCATAGAATACAAAAGTTGAGGAATCGAGCAGTTGGAACCTCCCAGCAGGCGGCCCAGAGCACAGAGGCTATGGCATCCAGGCCAGAGTGAACTAACAGCAGAGAGCCCACATCATGAAACTGTGAACAACCCAGCCGTTGGGACTTCAGAGCAGAAGACCCACATCCCAATGGGGATGTGAACCTGGATGGAGTGTCTTCGAACCACTGGGTGCACATCACAAAATGTGTGGAGCCCAGCCATTAGGGCCTGACGCCAGAGGGCCCTCATCACCGATGGGAGGAGGCTCCCAGCAGGCTCCAAGTGCCACCAGAGGGCTCACGTCCACAAGGCGAGGTGAGCAAGCCAGGCAGGAGTGACCTCACAGCAGACGGCCCACCTCACAGAAGGGTGAGGAACCCAGCCAGGATCAGACTCTCAACAGAGGGCCCACATCACCAAGGGGATGTGAACCAGGCAGGAGTCTCCTAAGACCATTGGTCCCACATCATCGAAAGGTGAGGAACCCAGCACATGTGGCCTCAAACCAGACGACACACATCACGAAAGGGCTGGGAGTGAGGCAGGCAGGAGGATCCTCACAACAGAGGGCCTAAAAAATTAAAAAAGTGAGGAATCCAGCAGTTGGAATCTCCCAGCAGGTGGCCAAGAGCACAGAGGCTATGGGATGCAGGCCACAGTGAACTAACACCAGAGAGCCCACATCATGAAATTGTGATCAACCCAGCCGTTGGAACCTCAGAGCAGAAGGCCTACATCCCCATGGAGATGAGAACCTAAGAGGAGTGCCCGAGCATCACTGGGCTCACTAAGAAAAGTTGGGGAGCCCAGCAGTTAGGTCCTGACGTCAGAGGGCCCTCATCACAGAGGTGAGGAGGCTCCCAGCAGGGTCCAAGTGCCACCAGAGGGCTCATGTCAACAAGGCGAGGGGAGCAAGCCAGGCAAGAGTTACCTGATAGTAGAGGGCCCACCTCACAGATGGGTGAGGAACCCAGCCAGGATCAGACTCTCACCAGAGGGCCCACATCACAAAGGGGATGGAAACCAGTCAGGATTATCCTCACACCAGTGGGGCCTCATCATCTTAAGGTGAGGAACCCAGCACATGTGTCCTCAAACCAGAGGACCCACATCACCAAGGGCCTTGGAGTGAGGCAGGGAGGAGTAGCCTCACAACACAGGGAACATAATATAAACAACGTGAGGATTCCAGCATTTAGACCTCCCAGCAGGTGGCTCAGAACACCGAGGCTATGGGATCCAGGCCGCAGTGAACTCACAGCAGAGGGCCCACATCATAAAACTGTGAGCAACCCAGGCGTTGGGACCTCAGCGCAGAAGGCCCACATCCCCATGGGAATGGGAACCTGGCTGGAGTGTCCTCGCACCACTGGGCGCACATCAGAAAATGTGGGGAGCCCACCATTTAGGGCCTGATGCCAGAGGGCCGTCATCACCGAGAGGAGGAGGCACCCTGCACGTTCCAACTGCCACCAGAGGGCTCACGTCTCCAAGGTGACGTGTGCCAGCCAGGCAGGAGTGACCTCACAGCAGAGGGCCTACCTCACAGAACGTTGAGGAACCCAGCCAGGATTAGACTCTCGCCAGAGGGCCCACCTCACCAAGGGGATGGGAACCAGGCAGGAGTGTCCTCACACGAGTGGAGCCACATCATCGAAAGGTGAGGAACGCAGCACATGTGGCCTCAAGCCATAGGACAGTCATCACCAAGGGGCTGGCAGTGAGGCAGGCAGGAGGAGCCTCACAACAGAGGGCACATAGAATAAAAATGTTGAAGAATCCAGCAGTTGGAACCTCCCAGCAGGCAGCTCAGAGCACCGATGATAAGGGATCCTTGCCGGAGTGAACTCACAGCAGAGGGCCCACATCATGGTACTGTGAGAAAGCCAGCCGTTTTGACTTCAGAGCAGAAGGCCCATATCCCCATGGCGATGGGAACCTGGCAAGAGTGTCCTCACTCACTTGGCACACATCAGAAAATGTGGGGAGCCCAGCAGTTGTGGCCTAAGGCAAGAGGGCCCTCATCACCGAGGGGAGGAGGATCCCAGCACACTCCAACTGCCAACATAGAGCCCACGTCGCCAAGGTGACGTGTGCCAGACAGGCATGATTGACCTCACAGCAGAGGGCCCACCTCACAGAAGGGTGAGGAAACCAGCCAGGATCAGACTCTCACCTGAGGGCCCACATCAGCAAGGGGATGGGAACCAGTCAGGACTGTCTTGCCTCCAGTGGGGCCACATCATCGAAAGGTGCGGAACCCAGCACATGTGGCCTCAAATCAGAGGACACATATCACAAAGGGAATGGGAGTGAGGCAGGCAGGAGTAGCCTAAAAACAGAGGGCCCAAAGAATAAGAAAGGTGAGGAATCCAGCAGTTGGAACCTCCCAGCAGGCGGCCGAGAGCACAGAAGCTATGGGATGCAGGCAGGAGTGAACTAACAGCAGAGAGCCCACATCATGAAACTGTGAGCAACCCAGGCGTTGGGACCTCAGAGCAGAAGGCCCACATCCCAATGGGGATGTGAACCTGGCTGGAGTGTCCTCGCACCACTGGGCGCACATCACAAAATGTGGGGAGCCCTGCAGTTAGGGCCTGACGCCAGAGGGCCCTCATCACCGAGGGGAGGAGGCTCCCAGCAGGCTCCAAGTGCCACCAGAGGGCTCATGTCCACAAGGCGATGTGAGCAAGCCAGGCAGGAGTGACCTCACAGCAGACGGCCCACCTCACAGATGGGTGAGGAACCCAGCCAGGATCAGACTCTCAACAGAGGGCCCACATCACCAAGGGGATGTGAACCAGGCAGGAGTCTCCTAAGACCATTGGTCCCACATCATCGAAAGGTGAGGAACCCAGCACATGTGGCCTCAAACCAGACGACACACATCACGAAGGGGCTGGGAGTGAGGCAGGCAGGAGGATCCTCACAACAGAGGGCCCAAAAAATTAAAAATGTGAGGAATCCAGCAGTTGGAACCTCCCAACAGGCGGCCAAGAGCACAGAGGCTATGGGATCCAGGCCTCTGTGAACTAACACCAGAGAGCCCACATCATGAAAATGTGAACAACCCAGCCGTTGGGACCTCAGAGCAGAAGGCCCACATCCCCATGGAGATGGGATCCTAAGAGGAGTGCCCAAGCAACATTGGGCTCACTAAGAAAAGTTGGTGAACCCAGTAGTTAGGGCCTGACGCAAGAGGGCCCTCATCACCGGGGAGAGGAGATTCCCAGCACGCTCCTACTGCCACCACACGGCTGACTTCACCAAGGCAATGTGTGCCAGCCATGCAGGAGTGACCTATCAGCAGAGGGTCTCCCTCAGAGAAGGGTGAGGAACACAGCCAGGAACAGACTCTCACCAGGGGGTCCACATAACCACGTGGGTGAGAACCAGGCAGGAGTGTCCTCACACTAGTGGGGCCACATCATCCAAAGGTGAGGAACCCAGCAAAGGTGGCCATAAACCAGAGGACCCACATCACCAAGGGGTTGAGAGTGAGGTAGGTGTCTGGACGGGCATATTTAACACTCATTTCCCACCAGGAAGAGGAATTAACCAAAGGCTCAGCGTGCCCTGCCAGAAGCAGATTAGGGCCTGAAGCAGTCTTGTGGGTTTGAGGCCAGCTCACAAGAAAGCGAGTTGAAGAAAGGAGCTCAGGGGCCCTGTAATTCACAAACCTGCAGAGTTATAAATGACAGATAACGTCCAAAAATATATTGAAGTAAGGCTGCCAAGAGGACTTGAAAGCGGGGCAGAATTTCAGGAAACCGATTTCAGGAGGTAGACTGGATTTGCATTTAAAGCATAGGAAAAGAGGCAGAACATCGACAATGATGCACTTGGCAAAAAAGGGCTTATGAGTTTGTTCCTGAATATATTCAGGAAAAAACACATACGCCCTTTTTGGCAAACCAAGCAAGCTTGCAATGGAAATCCGAACTACTATGAAGTGTCCCTTCCCCCCGGTCTAAAGGGCCATCTGAAAAAAGTGTAAAATCCAGAAAGGCAAGACAGGCCATGGGGAAAAAGGAGCCTTGTTATACTGATGGGCGGGATGTAAATTGCCAACAGCCACTCTGGAGAAGTGTATGGTGTTTCCTGATACATCTGAAAAACAAAGCAACAGAGTCTAGGGCATTTCCACTTATGGTCCTATAGCTTAGGGAAATTAAAATCAAAAAGACACAGCCACCCCAAAATTTGGGACGGCTCTGTTTACAGGAACTTCTTCTACGGTACAAGTTAAATATCCCAGAGAACAAATAATTGATAAAGAAGATGCGGTACTTATGTACAACAGAATACCACTCAGCAATGAAATCTGTGTCACCAGGCCTGTACCAGCATAATGAGTGGATTGAGGCACGATGATTCTAAGTGAAATAAGTCACACAGAAAAAGAAACATCATAAGGTATCACTAATGCACGGAATGTAAACTTGGCTACACATGAATTGAATTACAAAACAGAACAGGGTCTCAAGTTTAGAAAACCAACTTATGCTTGCTTAAGGGGAAAGGTGAGTTGGGGTGCTGCATAAAACCAGAGATTGAAATTAGCACAGATACCGTTCCATAAGCCAAATATGTAATAGACAAGACCTACCCCTTGCTCAACGAAATGGACTCAACAATGAGGTATCACCTCACACCTGTTAGAATGGGCATCATCTGAAAATCTACAAACAACAATTGCTGGAAAGGGTGTGGAGAAAAAGAAGCCTCTTCCACTATTGTTGGGAATATAAATTGATACAGTCACTATGGAGAACAATATGGAGTTTCTTAAGAAAGTAATAATAGAATTACCATATGATACAGCAATCCCAGTACTGTTCATATACCGAGACAAAACCATAAATCAAAAAGAGACATTCACCGCAATGTTCATTGCATCACTATTTACAATATCGAGGTAATGGAAGCAACCTAAATGCCCACAGACAGACGAATGCATAAAGATGTGGTACATATATAAAATGGAATATTACTAAGCCATGAAAGGAATGAAATTGGGTCATTTGTAGAGACGTCGATGGATCTAGAGACTGTCATACAGAGTGAAGTAAGTCAGAAAGAGAAAAACAAATCTTGTATATTCATGCATATATGTGGAACCTAGAAAAACTGTACAGATTAACCGTTTTGCAAGGCATAACTAGAGCAACAGATGTAGACAACAATCGTATGGACAACAAGGGGGGAAAGCTCTTGGGGGGGTGGTGGTGGGAGGAGTTGAGAGATTGGGATTGGCATGTAAACATTTATATGTATAAAATAGATAACCAATAAGAACCTGCTGTATAAAAATATAAAATAAAATTCAAAATTAAAAAGAAATAAAATTTAAAAAATAAAACAGAAAAAACAATTATTCCCTTCACATACATGTATTTATATGAATAAATTATTTCCATGCTTATATCTGTAAATACAAAAAAGAGGAATAAAATCTACCTTGAACCAAAAACGAAAAAGAGAAAAAAAAAAACAGAACCCACCAGTTACTCAGAGGAAAACCGTATCAGGGCACTTGCTCCAGTTGTAAACAATTCTGAAGTTGGCCAGTGGTGGGGAATCGTCTCCCATTCAGCCAGCAGCCCCCACACAACATGCGTCCTCATTGCAAAGCTGGGGCACCGTGCCGAGGCATCTGTGAGTAAACGTGAGCTGAGCCCCAGGCCAGTTGCTGCTGAACTGTTCCCACCCTTCCCAGGTAAAACACCTGAATATATATATACAAGGACTTGAAAGCCTAGAGGAAGGGCCATGGAGCCACACGAGTGACAGCATGCCAGCTGACTTGGTGCCTGCAGGCCAGCCAGGATGGTCCTGGCCCTGGGTGCTCTTCTGGAAGATTTCCATTTCCCTGCCTGAGATACTCATCCTGTCCCTGCCCCCAAAGCTTTTTTCCTTCCTCACCTCTGCCCAGGGAGCAATTCCAGCAGCAGGTATGGGTGACACATCCTCTTCTTTAGCAGGTGGCAGCCTGGCAACTGCTGCAGAAAGTCCAGCAGAGCCCCACTCACACTGGGCCACCCACAAAGCCGTGGCCTCTCACTCCCTCCCACCAGCCCAGCCCCGAGACTGCTGACAGGGCAGAGAAAATGGCGTCAGACACAGCTGCAGGGACTCTTGCTGCCTGGAGTGGTATTTATATTGATCTCAACCCAGGCACACCTGGGGAGGGCTGGCCGGCACCGTAAGGCTGCCCAGGTCAGCCAATCATCACCCCTCAGGGGCTCACAGTTGCAGAAAATGGAACTTGCTGAACCGGCCAGGTCCAAGGAACAGGTGTGGGCTCCTGAGAGTCAGGATAGACAAGGGGCTGCAGCTTTGGCTTGTTTTCTAATCATTTTATCTGGCCCATGAGTGGGAGACAACTTCAAGAAAAGCCTCTCCTAATGAGAGGAACCCAGGAGTCAGGGAGAGGAGGGGTGGGTGGTGGTTGGAGACAGAGGCCTGGTGCCCCGGGTGCAGTGGAAGTCTCTGGAAGACCAGGTGGAGGGAGGCCACACAGAGTGATGCCCAGGGTCACAGACCTGTCGGAGCTGCTGTTTGTTAGTCCAAGTCCTGCTCTGAGGTGCTCTGTGTCAGCTCTGAGCGACAGGTGAGCTGGGGGTGCTCTTCAATGAGGGCTATGTGCACGGTTCCTGTGTGCCCAGCCCTGCCACTGTACCTGCAAGGGTAGCTCTGTATCCTGGGAGGGGCCTGACCACGAGAGCCCCGTGGGCTGGGTTGGGGGTGGGGTACCTGCCCAGGAGAGCTCCATATCCTGGGATTGGCCTGACCACGAGAGCCCCATGGGCTACTGGGGACCTGGTAAAGGATGTCAGGACAGTCAGTGAAGCCACCGAGGATATACCTCCAGTTGCTCCTAATTCCTACACCCTGCTGGTCATTCTACCAACCACCAAGACATGGTATTCTGTATTAGTCTTCAATGATGCCTTCTTTTGTATTCCATTAGTCCCAGAGTCACAAGAAATTTTGGCTTGTGAGTGGCAGGACTCAACATACAACTAAAACAATACTTCCGGGCAGTCTTGCCCCAAGGGTTCAAAAATTCCCACCCCATCTTTGGGGAAAGCTTAGCTAAAGACCGAAAAGTTCTACCTCTGGAAAAGGAAACCCTCCTTCAATATGCAGACGACATTCTGATCGCCAACCCTACTAAGGAGGCCTCTGAACTACCAAGCCAATAAAGGATAGAAGTTGTCCAAGAAAAAGCTCAAATATCACAGACTGCGGTGACCTGCCTGGGCTTCATTCTCACACAAGGTCGGAGAAGCCCATCCCAGGAAAGGGAAGAAACCATTTGCAGCCTTACCCCTTTCTAAAACGAGAAGACAGCTTAGGGGTTCCTGGGGAGGCCAGGGTTTGCTGCTTCTGGATCCCTAACTACAGTCTACTAGCTGGGCCTCTATATGAAACACTGAAAGGAAAAGATGATGATCCTTTTGAACAGAATCCAGAAGTGGCCTTTCAAGAATGGAAAGAGCAGTCAATTCAGACCCTTGCCCTGGAACTCCCTAATTGAGCTAAACCCTTTGACCTTTCCATTCCCGGTGAAAGGTGAATTGCCATTGGAGAATTAGTGCAAAAACTGGGACCACTTGAAATGAAACAACGCAAGAATGCCATTCAGGTAGTATAAACTACAGTCACCAAGGGGCTTGGCCCACTGCCACATCTGGCCCAGATACTGGCGGTATCTAAAACCCTGGAAATCAGCAGCCCAAAAGGCCACCTCCCTCCTAAGGGAAAAGGACCCCACGTGGTGATCCTAATCACCAACCATGCCCTGAAGTTGCAGGGTTCGCTCCGTGGGCACACCGACCTCGAGTGAGGAGGCCCTCCAACTCCAACATCCAGAGAGATAACCGCGGGCAGCAGGGCACCATGACGACTCGTGTGAACATCACTTGACCTGGAGTTTCTCTCATAAAACAACAATAGTGTGTCCCGAAGGAGTAGACTACTGCTTGCAGGACTTACTGCACCCGGAGGGGAGCTAATAATCTTGGCGGGGGAACCGTATATCACACTGTCACCATAGAAAAGCCTACAGACACCGTGATGATGGTGGCCAATAAGACCAGCTGGACTCCTGTTTACTTCAAAAGGCTGTTGACTCAGTGGCCATCATGGTCCTTGATCACCACTGACCCTGGACTGTCTGGGAGTTGAACGGGCAGGGCTCTGACACCTGGTGCTGTTTTTACGTTAATTCAGGGGCCTAACTGAAGAAAGAGCAGACTACTGGTCAGAGCATCTAGGCTGGCAGAAACGGTCAGCCTAAGGTGGCCGAACAAATGTGGGGCGGGGTGAAACCGGCCCCCACAGCATCTCTGCACATCTCTTTCCTGGACCCTTAAAGGTCATTAGAATCTATAACACTTCCAATGCTGGTGCTCAGGCGGACGAGCAGGGAGGCAGGGGTCCTGGGGCCAATCAACGTCACCTGGAGGCTGCTGGGGAGAAGTTCTGACCCTCGTCCCCTGGTATGAGGGCTCCCAACTCAGCACTCAGCAGTTACAGAAGAAGGGTCTGCACCCTCAGCACTCCAAGAATGAGGAACGGGACAAAAGGCAGAGGAGGGGTTTGTCCCCAGCAAAGCCCATGAAAAATCCCTGGGAGATAAAAATAGAATCTGGGCAATAAAGTCAAGTCTGACCTTTTTTATCCTTTGTGCTTTGTCTAATTTTACGTGCTCCTAGGGTCCCGCATGCAGAGGTTCCACACCCGGCACTTCAGACCAGATTTCCTAGTGCAGAATGGCTGGGTCGACACCTCAGCTCCTGGGGCCCAGTGCAGACTCCGAGATATAGAGCCTGAGCTGCAGCCAACCCGGCCCTCAAGAGCTCCGCCCCCTCCCTCCCACTGACTCTGACAGGATCTCTACACAGCAGCCCAGCCCACAGCCCACGGGGTAGTGCATGCTCTCACCTCTCCATTCTCTGATCAAAATATAAAGTTTCCTTTGCTTGTGAACCAAACTCAGTCTCGATCTGTTGGCCCCAATGACACTGGGCAGGGGGACACTTGTTGGGGTCCACTCTGGAGGATCAGTAACAGAAATTGAGACTATTGTAACTTCAATGAACAGATGTGTGAGCCAAACTCTAGTTAACATAGAACAGTTTATAAGGCTCGGGTAAAATAAGATGTTTCTAACACTTCCATTTGATATTTCCATCACTTTATTATAAGCAAGTTCAGTGAAAAGGGTTGTCTTATTTGTCAGGTCAATATTAGAGAAATGAAGTGATTTCTTTCCAAGGATGTACATCTAATAATCTTGGTTAAAGCTTCAATCTTGTTTTAAATGCTTTTCCATTGAAAATGATACCTCTCTTTCAGCTCCCCCATTTCTGAGAAGTATAAAATCTTATAATTTATTATTACCAAAGGGGAAAGGTGGGAGGAGGGATAAATTAACAGTTTGGAATTAACACATACACACTGCTATGTATAAAATAGATCATCAACAAGGAACTACTGTATAGCACAGGGAACTACACTCAATATTTTGCAATAAGCTATAAGGGGAAATAATCGGAAAATGAATAGATATTTTTATTGACATCATCTATCAATGACAGTTAAAGTGTAACCTAAGGGAAGCTGGTGGTGAGTGCTTCTGACCCTGAAGACTTCAATCATCTAAAGTTTGGACTCTGCCTACTTCCCAAGGCCCTTAATGAACATATGTGTAGCCGTAGCTTAAAAAATTCCCCAGTTTGGGTTTCGGGGAGACACTGATTTTGAAAAAGCCCTGGTGTTCTCCTTACATGAATGGGACTCTTCCTACTGCTAAAACATGTCTGTCACACCCAGAGGATGGTATACCGTCTGATCGGGAAGAGTTTGGAAAAGGCATCTCATCTCCTCATCTCCTGGTGCTCGGGTTCACCCCTCCAGCGTCTTTACTAACAGTCTCCCCACTTGGAGATATCAGCACTGTCAACATCCTGTTGCGTACAGTTTGGAATTTGTCCAGAGGATGAAGCGGAAGGATGAGGAACAATGAGAGACAAGTCTTAGGTGTTCAGACAGGCACATGTCACTCTAATTTCCAATCAGGAAGACGAATTGACCAAAGGCTAGGGTTGCCCATGGAAACAGTATAGGGCTTGAGGAAATCCCACTGCTTTGTGGCCAGTTCCCATAAACACAAGTTGAACAATGGAACTCAGGGGCAGTAAAATTCACGAAACTGCAGAGTTGAAAATATCTATCACTGAAAAATGTCTTGAGGAAAGTCAGAGAAAAGGATTGGTAAGCAAGGGAGAATGGCAGGAAAGGGATTTGAGGAGGTAGAAAGGACTCGCCATTAAGCACAAGAAAAGGGGCTGAACATTGCCAACATTGCAGTTGGCCAAAAAGGCTGTATGCGTTTTTTTCTGTATATATTCAAGAAAAGGGCATACACTTTTTTAGCCAACCAAACAGGTGGGCACTGGAAATCAATACTACAAAAGATATCACTTCACATCAGTCAGAAGAGCCATCCTCATAAAGTGTAAACACCAGAAATGCAGGACAGGGCAAGGAGAAGAGGGAGCCCTGTGAGGCTTAGAGTGGAAATGTATATTGCCAACGGCCATTCTGGAGAAGTGTATTGTGTTTACTAAAGCATCTAAAAAATGAGCTACAGAGCATAGGGCACTTGCACTCATGGGCGTATATCTTGGGAAAAACAAAAATCGAGAGGACACAGGCACCCCAATGTTTACTGCCTCTCTGTTTAAAACATCCTCGACTAGGATATAACTTAAATGTCTCTGGAGGGAAAAAATGGATAGAGATGTGGTACTTATGTAGAGTGGACTATTACTCAGCCTGGAAATCAATGAAATATGGCCAGTTGTAACAACTCCGGAGGAGTTACGTATGATCATTCTAAGTGACATAATTCAAAAAGAAAAAGACACATATCATAAGATATCACTTAAAGGTGGAATCCAAAATGGCTACACATGAAATAAATTACAAAACAAAAACATAGTCAAATATGTAGAAAACACGCGTAAGGCTGCTAAACGGGAAAGGTGGGGAGGGGTGAGGCATCATCCAGGAGGTTGAAATTAGCAAAGATACCATTCCAAATACCAAACTGATAATCAACAAGGCCTACACGGTAGCTAAAAGAACTGCACTCAGCACACTCAAGTCACCGGAAAAGAATATCTATGACTGGTAAGAATCTGAAAAAGAATTTATTGATGTCTCTCTGTACGTGAATCAAGTGGATGTACAGCAGCAAGAAACAGAGCTTTGAAAATCAGCTGTAACCAATATAGTAATAAATTGAAAAAAATAAACGACAGAGAGACAGAGAAAACCTCTTACAACTTTTCCTCAGGGACGGTGATGCAACATGGATTGAACACATCTAGACCCACAGCAGGATGAGACATAAGGCTGGAAACTGTTCGCGCTAAGAGAAATGTGAGGTTGGATGAGGAAATGCACACCCTTTAAAGTAATACTACCTGGTACCCATTCAATGGGTCCCAAATCTGCACGTTCAAGGAATCTTCCTACAGCTAAAACATGCATGGAAAACCCAGAGGACTGTACACCATGTGATCGGGAGATGTGTCTAAAATGCACCTCATTTATCCTCTCCTGGTGCTCCTGTTCATCATTCCAGCCACGTTACTTAGAATCTCCCCACTTAGAGAATCAGCACATTTAAACTTCTGTTTCACACATTTTGCAAATTGTGAGGAGGATGAACGGGAAGAGGGGGAACCAATGAGAGAATAGTTGTAGGGGTTTGGACGGGCACATGTCACTCTAATTTCCCATTAAGAATAAGAATTAAAAAAGGCTCAGCCTGCCTCGCCGGAGCCAAAATAGGGCCTGAAGCAATCCTGCGGCTTTGAGGCCAGCTCACAAAAGAGCAACTTAAAAAATGGAGCTCAGGGTCACTGCAATTCACAAACCTGCAGAGTTATAAATGAAAACTAACGTCCAAAAATATGTCGAGGTAAGGCAAAGAAGAGGATCTGAATGCAAGACAGAATTGCAAGAAACAGATTTCAAGAGATGGATTGGACTCGTCTTTAAAGCACATGAAAAGCGGCAGAATTTCGACAATGATGCAGTTGGCCCCAAAGGGAGTATGCGTTTTTTCCTGAATATATCCAGGAAAAAACGCATACGCACTTTATGGGCAACCAAGCAAGCAAGCAATGCAAATGTGCACAACAAAGAAGTCTCATTTCCCACCGGTCAAAAGGGCCATCCGAAAAAATTGTAAAAACCAGAAATGCAGGACAGGCCATGGAGAACAGGGAGCCTTTATACGCTGATGGACAGTGTGTGAACTGCCGAGAGCCACTCTGGAGAAGTGTATGGTGGTTCCTAAATCATCTAAAAAACAGAGCTACAGAGCATAGGGCACTTCCAATCATGGAAGTATATCTAGGGAAGTCTAAAAATCAACAAGACACAAGCACACCACAGTTTAGGGCTACTCTGTTTACAAGAACCTCAACTTCAGTACACCTTAAATATCCCAGGAAAGAGAACAATGGATAAAGAAGATCTGGTACTTATGTACAATGGAATATCTCTTCACCACGAAATCAATGTAATAAGGCTAGTAGAAGGATAAAGAGTGGATTTAGGTCCGATAATACTACTTGAAATAAGTCAAACAGAAAAAGAAACATATCATAAGATATCACTTAGAGAGGGAGGATAAATATGGCTGCACAAAAAATGAATTACAAAACAGAACAGTGTCTCACATTTAGAAAACACACTTATGTCAGCTTAAGGGGAAAGGAGAGGTGGGGTGATGCATAAAACCAGAGTTTGAAATTAGCACAGATACCGTTCAATAAACCAAATAGGTATTAGACAAGATCTACACCTTGCTCAATGAACTGGCCTCAACACACCCTATAAACCACAGAGAAATATATCTGAGTAATAAGAATCTTAAAACCCATGTATTGATATATCTCCATAAGGGAATCAAGTGTGTGCAGAGCGGCACAAACACAGCAGTGAAAATGAGCTAAACCCCATTATAGAAATAAATTTTAAAATCAAAACGCAGAAACAATGAAAGAGAGAAAAATTCTTACAAAATTCGCTCAGGGGCTGTGATGCAACCTGGAATGACCACATATAAACCCACAGCTGGATAAGACATAAGGCTGGACACTTGGGGCTGAGAGCATTGGTGAGCTTTGGTGAGCAACTGCCGAAAATTTAATGCAATACTTCATGCTACTCATTCCAAGGGTCCCAACACTCCAGGTTGAAGGGAATCTTCCTACAGCTAAACCATGCATGGGAAATCCAGCGGATGGTATACCACATGATCGGGAAAGGTTTCTAAAACGCACCTCATTTTCCTCTTGGGGCTCCGGATCAACATTCCAGCCACTTTACTAACAACATCTCCACATGGAGAGTCAATGCCTTTAAGTTCCGGTATCACACAGTCTGCAGTTAGTGCGGAGGATGAATGGGAATAGGGTGAACCAGTGAGAAAATAGCTGTAGCGGTTTCAATGGGCACATGTCACTCTAATTTCACATCAGGAAGAAGAATTAACCAAAGGCAGAGCAAGGCGCCGAAGAAGAAGAATAGGGCCTGAAGAAATCCTGTGGATATGAGGAAGATCACAAAAATAAGAGCTGAAAAATGGAGGTAAGGGCCACTGCAATTCAAAAACCTGCAGAGTTATAAAGGCCAACTATTTTCCAAAAGTATATTGAGGTAAGGCTATGAAGAGGCACTGACAGCAAGGCAGAATTGCACGAAACCGATTTCAGGAGGTAGACAGGAATTGCCTTGAAAACATATGAAAAGACTCAGAACGTCGACAATGATGCACTTGGTTAAAAAGGGCGTATGCGTTTTTTCCTGAATATATTCACGAAAAAACGCATAAGTCATTTTTGGCCAACCAAGCAAGCTTGCAAAGGAAATCTGCACTACAATGAAGTCTTACTGCTCCCCGGTCAAAAGGGCCATCTGAAAAAAGTGTAAAATCCAGAAAGGCAGGACAGGCCATGGAAAACTGGGAGCCTTGTTATGCTGATGGGTGGGAGGTAAATTGCCAACAGCCACTCTGAAGAAGTGTATGGTGTTTCCTGAAACATCCGAAAAACAGAGCAACAGAACCTAGGGCACTTCCACTTATGGTCCTATAGCTTAGGGAAATTAAAATCAAAAAGACACAGCCACCCCAAAGTTTGGGTCGGCTCTGTTTACAAGAACCTCGTTTACAGTACAATTTCAATATCGCAGAAAGCGAAAAATGGATAAAGAAGTTGTGGTAATTACGTACAATGCAATATCACTCAGCAATGAAATCTATGTCATCAGGCCCGTAGCAGCATAATGAGTGGATTCAGGTACGATGATTCTAAGTGAAATAAGTCACACAGAAAAAGAAACATCATAAGATATCACTACTACACGGAATGTAAACTTGGCTACACAGGAAATGAAATACAAAACAGAACAGGGTCTCAAATGTAGAACCAACTTATGCTTGCTTAAGGGGAAAGGTGAGTTGGGGTGCTGCATAAAACCAGAGATTGAAATTAGCACAGATAACATTCAATAAGCCAAATATATAATAGACAAGAGCTACTCCTTGCTCAACGAAGTGGACTCAACACCCCATATTAAACGCCTAAGAATATACCTGACTAGTAAGAATCTTAAAACCTATGGATTTATATGTCTCCGGAAGAGAATCAAGCATGTGTACAGCTGCATAAACGCAGCAGTGATAGGATTGGTGAGGTTCGGTGAGCAAATGCAGACCCTTTGAAGTCATATTGCATGGTACCCATTCCATGGGTCTCAACTCTCCAGGTTTAAGGGATTCTTCCTTCAGCAAAAACATGCATGTGGAACCCAGAGTATGATCCACCATGTGATCGGGAAACGTGTTCAAATGTGTCTCAGTTTTCGTCCCCTGGTACTCGGGTGCAACATTCCAGACGCTTTACTTACACTCTCCCCACTTGGAGAGTCAGTGCCTTTAACCTCCTGTTTGGCCCAGTTTGCAATTTCTGCGGAAAATGAACAGGAATAGGGAGAACCAATGAGAGACTAGCTGGAGGTGTCTGGACGGGCAAATTTAACTCTCATTTCCCACCAGGAAGAGGATTTAACCAAAGGCTCAGCGTGCCATGCCGGAACCACACTAGGGCCTGAAGCAATCCTGCGGTGTTGCGTCCAGCTCACAAGAAAGCGAGTTGAAGAAAGGAGATCAGGGGCACTGTAATTCAGAAACATGCAGAGTTATAAATGACAGCTATCGTCCAAAAGTATATTGAAGTAAGGCTGCCAAGAGGACTTGAAAGCGGGGCAGAATTGCAGGAAACCGATTTCAGGAGGTAGACTGGAATTGCATGTAAAGCATAGGAAAAGAGGCAGAACGTCCACAATGATGCACTTGGCCAAAAATGGCGTATGCGTTTTTTCCTGAATATATTCAGGAAAAAACGCATACGCCCTTTTTGGCCAACCAAGCATGCTTGCAAAGGTAATCTGCACTACAATGAAGACACACTGCCCTCCCGGTCAAAAGGGCCATCTGAAAAATGTGTAAAATCCAGAAAGGCAGGACAGGCCATGGAGAACTGGGAGCCTTGTTATAATGTTGGGCGGGATGTAAATTGCAAACAGCCACTCTGGAAAACTGTATGGTGTTTCCTGAAACATCTGAAAAACAAAGCAACAGAGCCTAGGGCACATCCACTTATGGTCCTATAGCTTAGGGAAATTAAAATCAAAAAGACACAGCCACCCCAATGTTTGGGACGTCTCTGTTTACAAGAACCTCGTTTATGGTACAAGTTCAATATCGCAGAAAGCGAAAAATGGATAAAGAAATTGTAGTACTTACGTACAATGCAATATCACTCAGCAATGAAATCTATGTCATCAGGCCCGTAGCAGCATAATCAGTGGATTCAGGTACGATGATTCTAAGTGAAATAAATCACACAGAAAAAGAAACATCATAAGTTATCACTAATACACGGAATGTAAACTTGGCTACACAGGAAGTGAAATACAAAACAGAACAGGGTCTCAAATGTAGAACCAACTTATGCTTGCTTAAGGGGAATGGTGAGTTGGGGTGCTGCATAAAACCAGAGATTGAAATTAGCACAGATACCGTTCCATAAGCCAAATATATAATAGACAAGAGCTACTCCTTGCTCAGCGAAGTGCACCCAACACCCCTTATTAAACGCCTAAGAATATAACTGACTAGTAAGAATCTTAAAACCTATGGATTTATATGACTCTGAAAGAGAATCCAGCGTGTGTACAGCGGCATAAACCCAACAGTGACAGGATTGGTGAGGTTCCGTGAGCAAATGCAGACCCTTTGAAGTCATATTGCATGGTACACATTCCATGGGTCTCAACTCTCCAGGTTTAAGGGATTCTTCCTTCAGCTAAAACATGCATGTGGAACCCAGAGTATGATCCACCGTGTGATCGGGAAACGTGTTCAAATGTGTCTCAGTTTTCGTCCCCTGGTACTCGGGTGCAACATTCCAGACGTTTTACTAACACTCTCCCCACTTGGAGAGTCAGTGCCTTTAACCTCCTGTTTGTCCCAGTTTGCAATTTCTGAGGAAAATGAACAGGAATAGGGAGAACCAATGAGAGACTAGCAGGAGGTGTCTGGACGGGCAAATTTAACTCTCATTTCCCACCAGGAAGAGGAATTAACCAAAGGCTCAGCATGCCATGCCGGAACCACACTAGGGCCTGAAGCAATCCTGCGGTGTTGCGGCCAGCTCACAAGAAAGCGAGTTGAAGAAAGGAGCTCAGGGGCACTGTAATTTAGAAACCAGCAGAGTTATAAATGACAGCTATCGTCAAAAAATATATTGAAGTAAGGCAGCCAAGAGGACTTGAAAGTGGGGCAGAATTGCAGGAAACCGGTTCCAGGAGGTAGACTGGAATTGCATGTAAAGCATAGGAAAAGAGGCAGAACGTCCACAATGATGCACTTGGCCAAAAGGGCTTATACATTTTTTCCTGAATATATTCAAGAAAAAAAGCATACGCACTTTTAGGCCAACCAAGCAGGCTTGCAAAGGAAATCTGCACTACAATGAAGTCTCACTGCCCACCGGTCAAAAGGGCCATCTGAAAAAAGTGTAAAATCCAGAAAGGCAGGACAGGCCATGGAGAACTGGGAGCCTTGTTATGCTGATGGGCGGGATGTAAATTGCCAAAAGCCACTCTGGAGAAGTGTATGGTGTTTCCTGAAACATCTAAAAAACAAAGCAACAGAGCCTAGTGCACTTCCACTTATGGTCATATAGCTTAGGGAAATTAAAATCAAAAAGACACAGCCACCCCAAAGTTTGGGACGGCTCTGTTTACAAGAACCTCGTTTACGGTACAAGTTCAATATCACAGAAAGCAAAAAATGGATAAAGAAGTTGTGGTACTTACGCACAATGCAATATCAATCAGCAATGAAATCTATGTCCTCAGGCCTGTAGCAGCATAATGAGTGGATTCAGGTACGATGATTCTAAGTGAAATATGTCACACAGAAAAAGAAACATCATAAGATATCACTAATACATGGAATGTAAACTTGGCTACACAGGAACTGAATTACAAAACAGAATAGGGTCTCAAATGTAGAAAACCAACTTATGCTTGCTTAAGGGGAAAGGTGAGTTGGGGTGCTGCATAAAACCAGAGATTGAAATTAGCACAGATACCGTTCCATAAGCCAAATATGTAATAGACAACAGCTACTCCTTGCTCAGCGAAGTGGACTCAACACCCCATATTAAATGCGTAAGAATATACCTGACTAGTAAGAATCTTAAAACCTATGGATTTATATGTCTCTGAAAGAGAATCAAGCGTGTGTACAGCGGCACAAACGCAGCAGTGATCAGATTGGTGAGGTTCGGTGAGCAAATGCAAACCCTTTGAAGTCATATTGCATGGTACCCGTTCCATGGGTCTCAACTCTCCAGGTTTAAGGGATTCTTCCTTCAGCTAAAAGATGCATGTGGAACCCAGCGTATGATCCACCGTGTGATTGGGAAACGTGTTCAAATGTGTCTCAGTTTTCGTCCGCTGGTACTCGGGTGCAACATTCCAGACGCTTTACTAACAATCTCCCCACTTGGAGAGTCAGTGATTTTAACCTCCTGTTTGGCCCAGTTTGCAATTTCTGCGGAAGATGAACAGGAATAGTGAGAACCAATGAGAGACTAGCCGGAGGTGTCTGGATGGGCAAATTTAACTCTCATTTCCCACCAGGAAGAGGAATTAACCAAAGGCTCAGCGTGCCATGCCGGAACCACACTAGGGCCTGAAGCAATCTTGAGGTGTTGCGTCCAGCTCACAAGAAAGTGAGTTGAAGAAAGGAGCTCAGGGGCACTGTAATTCACAAACCTGCAGAGTTATAAATGACAGCTATTGTCCAAAAATATATAGAAGTAAGGCTGCCAAGAGGACTTGAAAGAGGGGCAGAATTGCAGGAAACCGATTTCAGGAGGTAGACTGGAATTACATGTAAAGCATAAGAAAAGAGGCAGAACGTCCACAATGATGCACTTGGCCAAAAAGGACGTATGGGTTTTTTCCTGAATATATTCAGGAAAAAACGCATACGCACTTTTCGGCCAACCAAGCAAGCTTACAAATGAAATCTGCACTACAATGATGTCTCACTGCCCCCCGGTCAAAAGGGCCATCTGAAAAAAGTGTAAAATCCAGAAAGGCAGGACAGGCCATGGAGAACTGGGAGCCTTGTTATGCTGATGGGGGTATGTAAATAGCCAACAGCCACTCTGGAGAAGTGTATGGTGTTTCCTGAAACATCTAAAAAACAAAGCAACAGAGCATAGGGCACTTCCACTTATGGGCCTATAGCTTAGGGAAATTAAAATCAAAAAGACACAGCCACCCCAAAGTTTGGGACAACTCTGTTTACAAGAACCTCGTTTATGGTACAAGTTCAATATCACAGAAAGCGAAAAATGGATAAAAAAGTTGTGGTAGTTCCGTACAATGCAATATCACTCAGCAATGAAATCTGTGTCATCAGGCCCGTAGCAGCATAATGAGTGGATTCAGGTACGATGATTCTAAGTGAAATAAGTCACACAGAATAAGAAACATCATATGATATCACTAATACACGGAATGTAAACTCGGGTACAGAGGAACTGAAATACAAAACAGAACAGGGTCTCATATGTAGAAAACCAACTTATGCTGGCTTAAGGGGAAAGGTGAGTTGGGGTGCTGCATAAAACACGAGACTGAAATTAGCACAGATACCATTCCATAAGCCAAGTATGTAATAGACAAGAGCTACTCCTTGCTCAACAAAGTGGACTCACCACCCCATATTAAACGCCTAAGAATATAACTGAATAGTAAGAATCTTAAAACCTATGGATTTATATGTCTCCAAAAGAGAATCAAGCGTGTGTACAGCGGCATAAACGGAGCAGTGATAGGATTGGTGAGGTTCGGTGAGCAAATGCAGACCCTTTGAAGTCATATTGCATGGTACCCATTCCAGGGGTCTCAACTCTCCAGGTTTAAGGGATTCTTCCTTCAGCTAAAACATGCATGTGGAACCCAGAGTATGATCCACCGTGTGATCGGGAAACGTGTTCAAATGTGTCTCAGTTTTCGTCCCCTGGTACTCGGGTGCAACATTCCAGACGCTTTACTAACACTCTCCCCACTTGGAGAGTCAGTGCCTTTAACCTCCTGTTTGGACCAGTTTGCAATTTCTGCGGAAAATGAACAGGAATCGGGAGAACCAATGAGAGACTAGCTGGAGGTGTCTGGACGGGCAAATTTATCTCTCACTTCCCAGCAGGAAGAGGAATTAACCAAAGGCTCAGCGTGCCATGCTGGAACCACACTAGGGCCTGAAGCAATCCTGTGGTGTTGCGGCCAGCTCACAAGAAAGCGAGTTGAAAAAAGGAGCTCAGGGGCACTGTAATTCACAAACCTGCAGAGTTATAAATGACAGCTATCGTCCGAAAATAAATTGAAGTAAGGCTGCCTAGGGGACTTGAAAGCGGGGCAGAATTGCAGGAAACCGATTTCAGGAGGTAGACTGGAATTGCATGTAAAGCATAGGAAAAGAGGCAGAACGTCCACAATGATGCACTTGGCCAAAAAGGACGTATGGGTTTTTTCCTGAATATATTCAGGAAAAAACGCATACGCAGTTTTCGGCCAACCAAGCAAGCTTACAAAGGAAATCTGCACTACAATGATGTCTCACTGCCCCCCGGACAAAAGGGCCATCTGAAAAAAGTGTAAAATCCAGAAAGGCAGGACAGGCCATGGAGAACTGGGAGCCTTGTTATACTGATGGGTGTGATGTAAATTGCCAACAGCCACTCTGGAGAAGTGTATGGTGTTTCCTGAAACATCTAAAAAACAAAGCAACAGAGCCTAGGGCACTTCCACTTATGGTCCTATAGCTTAGGGAAATTAAAATCAAAAAGACACAGCCACCCCAAAGTTTGGGACGGCTCTGTTTACAAGAACCTCGTTTACGGTACAAGTTCAATATCGCAGAAAGTGAAAAATGGATAAAGAAGTTGTGGTACTTACGTACAATGCAATATCACTCAGCAATGAAATCTACGTCATCAGGCCCGTAGCAGTATAATGAGTGGATTCAGGTACGATGATTCTAAGTGAAATAAGTCACACAGAAAAAGAAACATCATAAGATATCACTACTACACAGAATGTAAACTTGGCTACACAGGAACTGAGTTACAATACAGAACAGGGTCTGAAATGTAGAAAACCGACGTATGCTTGCTTAAGGAAAAAGGTGAGTTGGGGTGCTGCATAAAACCAGAGATTGAAATTAGCACAGATACCGTTCCATAAGCCAAATATGTAATAGACAAGAGCTACTCCTTGCTCAACGAAGTGGACTCAACACCCCATATTTAACGCCTAAGAATATACCTGACTAGAAAGAATCTTAAAAACTATGGATTTATATGTCTTCGAAAGAGAATCAAGCGTGTGTACAGCGGCATAAACACAGCACTGATAGGATTGGTGAGGTTCGGTGAGCAAATGCAGACCCTTTGAAGTCATATTGCATGGTACCCATTCCATTGGTCTCAACTCTCCAGGTTTAAGGGATTCTTCCTTCAGCTAAAACATGCATGTGGAACCCAGAGTATGATCCACCGTGTGATCGGGAAACGTGTTCAAATGTGTCTCAGTTTTCGTCCCCTGGTACTCGGGTGCAACATTCTAGACGCTTTACTAACACTCTCCCCACTTGGAGAGTCAGTGCCTTTAACCTCCTGTTTGGCCCAGTTTACAATTTCGGCGGAAAATGAACAGGAATAGGGAGAACCAATGAGAGACTAGCTGGAGGTGTCTGGACGGGCAAATTTAACTCTCATTTCCCACCAGGAAGAGAAAATAACCAAAGGCTCAGCGTGCCATACCGGAACCACACTAGGGCCTGAAGCAATCCTGCGGTTTTGCGGCCAGCTCACAAGAAAGCAAGTTGAAGAAAGGAGCTCAGGGGCACTGTAATTCACAAACCTGCAGAGTTATAAATGACAGGTATCATCCAAAATTATACTGAAGTAAGGCTGCGAAGAAGACTTGAATGCGGGGCAGAATTGCTGGAAACTGATTTCAGAAGGTACACGGGAGTCACTCTTGAAGCATAGGAAAAGAGACAGAACTTGGAAAATAATGCACTTGGCAAAAAAGGGCATATGTGTTTTATCCAGAACTCTCATAACCGAGGGGAGGAGATTCCCAGCAGGCTCCAACTGCCACCTGAGGGCTCACGTTGCCAAGGCAACGTGAGCAAGCTAGGCAGGAGTTACCTCACAGCAGAGGTCCCACCTCACATAAGGGTGAGAATCCCAGCCAACATCAGACTCTCACCAGAGGGCCCACATCACCAAGGGGATGGGAACCAGGCAGGAGTGTCTTCACACCAGTGGGGCCACATCATTGAAAGGTGAGGTACTCAGCACATGTGTCCTCAAACCAGAGGACCCACATCACCAAGGGCCTCGGAGTGAGGCAGGCAGGAGTAGCCTCACAACACTGGGCCCATAGAATAAAAAAGTGAGGAATCCAGCAGTTGGAACCTCCCAGCAGGCGGCCCAGAACACCGAGGCTATGGGATCCAGGTCACAGTGAACTCACAGAAGAGGGCCCATGTCATGAAACTGAGCAACCCAGCCATTGGGACCTCAGAGCACGAGGCTCACATCCCCATGGGGATATAAATCTGGTAGGAGTGTCCTCGCACCACTGAGAACATATCAGAAAATTTTGGGAGACCAGCAGTTAGGGTCTGACACCAGAGGACCCTCATCACCAAGGGAAGGAGGCTCCCAGCAGGCTCCAACTGCCACCAGAGGGCTGACGTCGCCAAGGCGATGTGTGCCAACCAGGCACGAATGACCTCACAGCAGAGGGCCCACCTCAGAGAAGTGTGACGAACCCAGTCAGGATCAGACTCGCACCAGAGGGCCCACATCACCAAATGGATTGGAACCAGGCAGGAGTGTCCTCACATGAGTAGGGCCACATCATCTAAAGGTGAGGAACCCAGAACATGTGGCTTCAAACCATAGGACACCCATCACCAAGGGGCTGGGAGTGAGGCAGGCAGGAGGAGCCTCACAACAGAGGGCCCAAAAATAAGAAAGGTGAGGAATCCAGCAGTTGGAACCTCCCAGCAGGCGGCCCAGAGCACAGAGGCTAGGGGATCCAGGCCAGAGTGAACTAACACCAGACAGCCCACATCATGAAACTGTGAGCAACCCAGACATTGGGACCTCAGAGCAGAAGGCCCACATCCCCATGGTGATGGGAACATGACAGGAGTGTCCTGGCATCACTGGGCTCACATCAGAAAACGTGGGGTGCTCAGAAGTTAGGGCCTGACGCTAGACTGCACTCATCACCGAGGGGACGAGGCTCCCAGCAGGCTCCAGCTGCCACCAGAGGGCCAACGTCACCAAGGCGATGTGTGCCAGCCCGGCAGGAGTGACCTCACAGCAGAGGGCCCACCTCACAGAAGGGTGAGGAACACAGCCAGGATCAGACTCTCACCAGAGGGCCCACATCACCAAGGGGATGGGAACCAGGCAGGAGTGTCCCCACACCAGTGGGACAACATCATCGAAAGGTGAGGATCCCAGCACATGTAGCCTCAAACCAGAGGAACCACATCACCAAGGGGTTCGGAATGAGGCTGGCAGGACCGGCCTCACAACACAGGGTCCATAGAATATAAAAGTTGAGGAATCCAGCAGTTGGAACCTCCCAGCAAGCGGCCCAGAGCACCGAGGCTATGAGATCCAGGCCGCAGTGAACTCACAGCAGAGGGCCCACATCATGAACCTGTGAGCAGTCCAGCCGTTGGGACCACAGAACAGAAGGCCCACATCCCCATTGGGATGGGAACCTGGCAGGAGTGGCCTCGCACCACTTAGCACATATCAGAAAATGTTAGGAGCCCAGCAGTTAGGGCCTGACGCCAGGGGGCCCTCATAACTGAGGGGAGGAGACTCCCAGCAGGTTCCAACTGCCAACAGAGGGCCCACGTCTACAAGGTGGTATGCGCCAGCCAGGCAGTAGTGACCTCACAGCAGAGGGCCTATTTCACAGAAGGGTGAGGAACCGAGGCAGGATGAGACTCTCGCCAGAGGACCCACAACACCAAGGGGATGGGAACCAGTCAGGGCTGTCCTCCCACCAGTGGGGCCACATCATCGAAAGGTGAGGAACCCAGCACATGCGGCCTCATATCAGAGGACATACATCACAAAGGGGATGGGAGTGAGGCAGGTAGGAGTAGCCTAAAAACAGAGGACCCAAAGAATAAAAAAGGTGAGGAATCCAGCATTTTGAACCTCCCAGCAGGCGACCGAGAGCACAGAAGCTATGGGATGCAGGCAGGAGTGAACTAACAGCAGAGAGCCCACATCATGAAACTGTGAGCAACCCAGGCGTTGGGACCTCAGAGCAGAAGGCCCACATCCCCATGGGGATGGGAACCTGACAGGAGTGTCCTGGCATCACTGGGCTCACATCAGAAAACGTGGGGAGGCCAGCAGTTAGGGCCTGATGCTAGAGGACCGTCATCACCGAGGGGAGGAGGCTCCCAGCAGGTTCCATGTGCCAACAGAGGGCCCACGTTGCCAAGGTGATGTGTGCAAGTCAGGCAGGATTGACCTCACAGCAGAGGGCCTACCTCACAGAAGAGTGAGGAACCCAGCCAGGATAAGACTGTCACCAGAAGGCCCACATCACCAAGGGGATGGGAACCAGGCAGGAGTGTCCTCACACCAGTGGAGCCACATCATTGAAAGTTGCGGAACCCAGCACATGTGGCCTCAAACCAGAGGACCCACATCTCGAAGGGGTTGTGAGTGAGGCAGGCAGGAGGAGCATCGCAACACAGGACCCATAGAATACAAAAGTTGAGGAATCGAGCAGTTGGAACCTCCCAGCAGGCGGCCCAGAGCACAGAGTCTATGGCATCCAGGCCAGAGTGAACTAACAGCAGAGAGCCCACATCATGAAACTGTGAACAACCCAGCCATTGGGACTTCAGAGCAGAAGACCCACATCTCAATGGGGATGTGAACCTGGTTGGAGTGTCTTCGAACCACTGGGCGCACATCACAAAATGTGGGGAGCCCAGCCGTTAGGGCCTGACGCCAGAGGGCCCTCATCACCGATGGGAGGAGGCTCCCAGCAGGCTCCAAGTGCCACCAGAGGGCTCATGTCCACAAGGCGAGCTGAGAGCAAGCCAGGCAGGAGTGACCTCACAGCAGACGGCCCACCTCACAGAAGGGTGAGGAACCCAGCCAGGATCAGACTCTCAACAGAGGGCCCACATCACCAAGGGGATGTGAACCAGGCAGGAGTCTCCTAAGACCATTGGTCCCACATCATCGAAAGGTGAGGAACCCAGCACATGTGGCCTCAAACCAGATGACACACATCACGAAGGGGCTGGGAGTGAGGCAGGCAGGAGGATCCTCACAACAGAGGGCCTAAAAAATTAAAAAAGTGAGGAATCCAGCAGTTGGAACCTCCCAGCAGGCGGCCAAGAGCACAGAGGCTATGGGATCCAGGCCACAGTGAACTAACACCAGAGAGCCCACATCATGAAATTGTGATCAACCCAGCCGTTGGAACCTCAGAGCAGAAGGCCCACAACCCCATGGAGATGGGAACCTAAGAGGAGTGCCCGAGCATCACTGGGCTCACTAAGAAAAGTTGGGGAGCCCAGCAGTTAGGGCCTGACGTCAGAGGGCCCTCATCACAGAGGTGAGGAGGCTCCCAGCAGGGTCCAAGTGCCACCAGAGGGCTCATGTCAACAAGGCGAGGGGAGCAAGCCAGGCAAGAGTTACCTGATAGTAGAGGGCCCACCTCACAGATGGGTGAGGAACCCAGCCAGGATCAGACTCTCACCAGAGGGCCCACATCACAAAGGGGATGGGAACCAGCCAGGATTATCCTCACACCAGTGGGGCCTCATCATTGAAAGGTGAGGAACCCAGCACATGTGTCCTCAAACCAGAGGACCCACATCACCAAGGGCCTTGGAGTGAGACAGGCAGGAGTAGCCTCACAACACAGGGCACATAATATAAAAAAACGTGAGGATTCCAGCATTTAGAACTTCCAGCAGGCGGCTCAGAACACTGAGGCTATGGGATCCAGGCCGCAGTGAACTCACAGCAGAGGGCCCACATCATAAAACTGTGAGCAACCCAGGCGTTGGGACCTCAGCGCAGAAGGCCCACATCCCCATGGGAATGGGAACCTGGCTGGAGTGTCCTCGCACCACTGGGCGCACATCAGAAAATGTGGGGAGCCCACCATTTAGGGCCTGATGCCAGAGGGCCGTCATCACCGAGAGAAGGAGGCACCCTGCATGCTCCAACTGCCACCAGAGGGCTCACGTCTCCAAGGTGACGTGTGCCAGCCAGGCAGGAGTGACCTCACAGCAGAGGGCCTACCTCACAGAACGTTGAGGAACCCAGCCAGGATTAGACTCTCGCCAGAGGGCCCACCTCACCAAGGGTATGGGAACCAGGCAGGAGTGTCCTCACACGAGTGGGGTCACATCATCGAAAGGTGAGGAACGCAGCACATGTGGCCTCAAGCCATAGGACAGTCATCACCAAGGGGCTGGCAGTGAGGCAGGCAGGAGGAGCCTCACAACAGAGGGCACATAGAATAAAAAAGTTGAGGAATCCAGCAGTTGGAACCACCCAGCAGGCGGCTCAGAGCACCGATGATAAGGGATCCTTGCCGGAGTGAACTCACAGCAGAGGGCCCACATCATGGTACTGTGAGCAAGCCAGCCGTTTTGACCTCAGAGCAGAAGGCCCATATCCCCATGGGGATGGGAACCTGGCAAGAGTGTCCTCACTCACTTGGCGCACATCAGAAAATGTGGGGAGCCCAGCCGTTATGAACTAATGCAAGAGGGCCCTCATCACCGAGGGGAGGAGGATCCCAGCACACTCCAACTGCCACCAGAGGGCCCACGTCGCCAAGGTGACGTGTGCCAGACAGGCATGATTGACCTCACAGCAGAGGGCCCACCTCACAGAAGGGTGAGGAAACCAGCCAGGATCAGACTCTCACCTGAGGGCCCACATCAGCAAGGGGATGGGAACCAGTCAGGACTGTCTTCCCTCCAGTGGGGCCAAATCATCGAAAGGTGCGGAACCCAGCACATGTGGCCTCAAATCAGAGGACACATATCACAAAGGGAATGGGAGTGAGGCAGGCAGGAGTAGCCTAAAAACAGAGGGCCCAAAGAATAAGAAAGGTGAGGAATCCAGCAGTTGGAACCTCCCAGCAGGCGGCCGAGAGCACAGAAGCTATGGGATGCAGGCAGGAGTGAACTAACAGCAGAGAGCGCACATCATGAAACTGTGAACAACCCAGACGCTGAGACCTCAGAGCAGAAGGCCCACATCCCAATGGGGATGTGAACCTGGCTGGAGTGTCCTCACACCACTGGGCGCACATCACAAAATGTGGGGAGCCCAGCAGTTAGGGCCTGACGCCAGAGGGCCCTCATCACCGAGGGGAGGAGGCTCCCAGCAGGCTCCAAGTGCCACCAGAGGGCTCACGTCCACAAGGCGAGGTGAGCAAGCCAGGCAGGAGTGACCTCACAGCAGACGGCCCACCTCACAGATGGGTGAGGAACCCAGCCAGGATCAGACTCTCAACAGAGGGCCCACATCACCAAGGGGATGTGAACCAGGCAGGAGTCTCCTAAGACCATTGGTCCCACATCATCGAAAGGTGAGGAACCCAGCACATGTGGCCTCAAACCAGACGACACACATCACGAAGGGGCTGGGAGTGAGGCAGGCAGGAGGATCCTCACAACAGAGGGCCTAAAAAATTAAAAAAGTGAGGAATCCAGCAGTTGGAACCTCCCAACAGGCAGCCAAGAGCACAGAGGCTATGGGATCCAGGCCACAGTGAACTAACACCAGAGAGCCCACATCATGAAAATGTGAACAACCCAGCCGTTGGGACCTCAGAGCAGAAGGCCCACATCCCCATGGAGATGGGATCCTAAGAGGAGTGGCCAAGCATCACTGGGCTCACTAAGAAAAGTTGGTGAGCCCAGCAGTTAGGGCTTGACGCAAGAGGGCCCTCATCACCGGGGGGAGGAGATTCCCAGCACGCTCCTACCGCCACCACACGGCTGACTTCACCAAGGCAATGTGTGCCAGCCATGCAGGAGTGACCTATCAGCAGAGGGTCTCCCTCACAGAAAGGTGAGGAACACAGCCAGGAACAGACTCTCACCAGGAGGTCCACATAACCACGTGGATGAGAACCAGGCAGGAGTGTCCTCACACTAGTGGGGCCACATCATCCAAAGGTGAGGAACCCAGCAAAGGTGGCCACAAACCAGAGGACCCACATCACCAAGGGGTTGAGAGTGAGGTAGGTGTCTGGACGGGCATATTTAACACGTATTTCCCACCAGGAAGAGGAATTAACCAAAGGCTCAGCGTGCCCTGCCAGAAGCAGATTAGGGCCTGAAGCAGTCTTGCGGGTTTGCGGCCAGCTCACAAGAAAGCGAGTTGAAGAAAGGAGCTCAGGGGCCCTGTAATTCACAAACCTGCAGAGTTATAAATGACAGATAACGTCCAAAAATATTTTGAAGTAAGGCTGCGAAGAGGACTTGAAAGTGGGGCAGAATTTCAGGAAACCGATTTCAGGAGGTAGACTGGATTTGCATTTAAAGCATAGGAAAAGAGGCAGAACATCGACAATGATGCACTTGGCCAAAAAGGGCGTATGAGTTTGTTCCTGAATATATTCAGGAAAAAGCACATACACACTTTTTGGCAAACCAAGCAAGCTTGCAATGGAAATCCGAACTACTATGAAGTGTCACTTCCCCCCGGTCTAAAGGGCCATCTGAAAAAAGTGTAAAATCCAGAAAGGCAAGACAGGCCATGGGGAAAAAGGAGCCTTGTTATGCTGATGGGCGGGATGTAAATTGCCAACAGCCACTCTGGAGAAGTGTATGGTGTTTCCTGATACATCTGAAAAACAAAGCAACAGAGTCTAGGGCATTTCCACTTATGGTCCTATAGCTTAGGGAAATTAAAATCAAAAAGACACAGCCACCCCAAAATTTGGGACGGCTCTGTTTACAAGAACCTCGTTTACGGTACAAGTTCAATATCACAGAGAGCAAAAACTGGATAAAGAAGTTGTGGTACTTATGTACAATGCAATATCACTCAGCAATGAAATCTGTGTCACCAGGCCGGTACCAGCATAATGAGTGGATTGAGGCACGATGATTCTAAGTGAAATAAGTCACACAGAAAAAGAAACATCATAAGGTATCACTAATGCACGGAATGTAAACTTGGCTACACATGAATTGAATTACAAAACAGAACAGGGTCTCAAGTTTAGAAAACCAACTTATGCTTGCTTAAGGGGAAAGGTGAGTTGGGGTGCTGCATAAAACCAGAGATTGAAATTAGCACAGATACCGTTCCATAAGCCAAATATGTAATAGACAAGACCTACCCCTTGTTCATCGAAATGGACTCAACAATGAGGTATCACCTCACACCTGTTAGAATGGGCATCATCTGAAAATCTACAAACAACAAGTGCTGGAAAGGGTGTGGAGAAAAGGAAGCCTCTTCCACTATTGTTGGGAATATAAATTGGTACAGTCACTATGGAGAACAATATGGAGTTTCTTAAGAAACTAATAATAGAATTACCATATGATACAGCAATCCCAGTACTGGACATATACCCAGACAAAACCATAAATCAAAAAGAGACATTCACCGTAATGTTCATTGCATCACTATTTACAATATCGAGGTAATGGAAGCAACCTAAATGCCCACAGACAGACGAATGCATAAAGATGTGGTACATATATAAAATGGAATATTACTAAGCCATGAAAGGAATGAAATTGGGTCATTTGTAGAGACGTCGATGGATCTAGAGACTGTCATACAGAGTGAAGTAAGTCAGAAAAAGAAAAACAAATCTTGTATATTCATGCATATATGTGGAACCTAGAAAAACTGTACAGATTAACCGTTTTGCAAGGCATAACTAGAGCAACAGATGTAGACAACAATCGTATGGACAACAAGGGGGGAAAGCTCTTGGGGGTGGTGGTGGTGGGAGGAGTTGAGAGATTGGGATTGGCATGTAAACATTTATATGTATAAAATAGATAACCAATAAGAACCTGCTGTATAAAAATATAAAATAAAATTCAAAATTAAAAAGAAATAAAATTTAAAAAATAAAACAGAAAAAACAATTATTCCCTTCACATACATGTATTTATATGAATAAATTATTTCCATGCTTATATCTGTAAATACAAAAAAGAGGAATAAAATCTACCTTGAACCAAAAACGAAAAAGAGAAAAAAAAAACAGAACCCACCAGTTACTCAGAGGAAACCGTATCAGGGCACTTGCTCCAGTTGTAAACAATTCTGAAGTTGGTCAGTGGTGGGGAATCGTCTCCCGTTCAGCCAGCAGCCCCCACACAACAAGCGTCCTCATTGCAAAGCTGGGGCACCGTGCCGAGGCATCTGTGAGTAAACGTGAGCTGAGCCCCAGGCCAGTTGCTGCTGAACTGTTCCCACCCTTCCCAGGTAAAACACCTGAATATATACAAGGACTTGAAAGCCTAGAGGAAGGGCCATGGAGCCACACGAGTGACAGCATGCCAGCTGACTTGGTGCCTGCAGGCCAGCCAGGATGGTCCTGGCCCTGGGTGCTCTTCTGGAAGATTTCCATTTCCCTGCCTGAGATACCCGTCCTGTCCCTGCCCCCACTGCTTTTTTCCTTCCTCACCTCTGCCCAGGGAGCAATTCCAGCAGCAGGTATGGGTGACACATCCTCTTCTTTAGCAGGTGGCAGCCTGGCAACTGCTGCAGAAAGTCCAGCAGAGCCCCACTCACACTGGGCCACCCACAAAGCCGTGGCCTCTCACTCCCTCCCACCAGCCCAGCCCCGAGACTGCTGACAGGGCAGAGAAAATGGCGTCAGACACAGCTGCAGGGACTCTTGCTGCCTGGAGTGGTATTTATATTGATCTCAACCCAGGCACACCTGGGGAGGGCTGGCCGGCACCGTAAGGCTGCCCAGGTCAGCCAATCATCACCCCTCAGGGGCTCACAGTTGCAGAAAATGGAACTTGCTGAACCGGCCAGGTCCAAGGAACAGGTGTGGGCTCCTGAGAGTCAGGATAGACAAGGGGCTGCAGCTTTGGCTTGTTTTCTAATCATTTTATCTGGCCCATGAGTGGGAGACAACTTCAAGAAAACCCTCTCTTAATGAGAGGAACCCAGGAGTCAGGGAGAGGAGGGGTGGGTGGTGGTTGGAGACAGAGGCCTGGTGCCCCGGGTGCAGTGGAAGTCTCTGGAAGACCAGGTGGAGGGAGGCCACACAGAGTGATGCCCAGGGTCACAGACCTGTCGGAGCTGCTGTTTGTTAGTCCAAGTCCTGCTCTGAGGTGCTCTGTGTCAGCTCTGAGCGACAGGTGAGCTTGGAGTGCTCTTCAATGAGGGCTATGTGCACGGTTCCTGTGTGCCCAGCCCTGCCACGGTACCTGCAAGGGTAGCTCTGTATCCTGGGAGGGGCCTGACCACAAGAGCCCCGTGGGCTGGGTTGGGGGTGGGGTACCTGCCCAGGAGAGCTCCATATCCTGGGATTGGCCTGACCACGAGAGCCCCATGGGCTGCTGGGGACCTGGTAAAGGATGTCAGGACAGTCAGTGAAGCCACCGAGGATATACCTCCAGTTGCTCCTAATTCCTACACCCTGCTGGTCATTCTACCAACCACCAGGACATGGTATTCTGTATTAGTCTTCAATGATGCCTTCTTTTGTATTCCATTAGTCCCAGAGTCACAAGAAATTTTGGCTTGTGAGTGGCAGGACTCAACATACAACTAAAACAATACTTCCGGGCCGTCTTGCCCCAAGGGTTCAAAAATTCCCACCCCATCTTTGGGGAAAGCTTAGCTAAAGACCGAAAAGTTCTACCTCTGGAAAAGGAAACCCTCCTTCAATATGCAGACGACATTCTGATCGCCAGCCCTACTAAGGAGGCCTCTGAACTACCAAGCCAATAAAGGATAGAAGTTGTCCAAGAAAAGCTCAAATATCACAGACTGCGGTGACCTGCCTGGGCTTCATTCTCACACAAGGTCGGAGAAGCCCATCCCAGGAAAGAGAAGAAACCATTTGCAGCCTTACCCCTTTCTAAAACGAGAAGACAGCTTAGGGGTTCCTGGGGAGGCCAGGGTTTGCTGCTTCTGGATCCCTAACTACAGTCTACTAGCTGGGCCTCTATATGAAACACTGAAAGGAAAAGATGACGATCCTTTTGAACAGAATCCAGAAGTGACCTTTCAAGAATGGAAAGAGCAGTCAATTCAGACCCTTGCCCTGGAACTCCCTAATTGAGCTAAACCCTTTGACCTTTCCATTCCCGGTGAAAGGTGAATCGCCATTGGAGAATTAGTGCAAAAACTGGGACCACTTGAAATGGAACAACGCAAGAATGCCATCCAGGTAGGATAAACTACAGTCACCAAGGGGCTTGGCCCACTGCCACATCTGGCCCAGATACTGGCGGTATCTAAAACCCTGGAAATCAGCAGCCCAAAAGGCCACCTCCCTCCTAAGGGAAAAGGACCCCACGTGGTGATCCTAATCACCAACCATGCCCTGAAGTTGCAGGGTTCGCTCCGTGGGCACACCGACCTCGAGTGAGGAGGCTCTCCAACTCCAACATCCAGAGAGATAACCGGGGGCAGCAGGGCACCATGACGACTCGTGTGAACATCACTTGACCTGGAGTTTCTCTCATAAAACAACAATAGTGTGTCCCGAAGGAGTAGACTACTGCTTGCAGGACTTACTGCACCCGCAGGGGAGCCAATAATCTTGGTGGGGGAACCGTATATCACACTGTCACCATAGAAAAGCCTACAGACACCGTGATGATGGTGGCCAATAAGACCGGCTGGACTCCTGTTTACTTCAAAAGGCTGTTGACTCAGTGGCCATCATGGTCCTTGATCACCACTGACCCTGGACTGTCTGGGAGTTGAGCGGGCAGGGCTCTGACACCTGGTGCTGTTTTTACGTTAATTCAGGGGCCTAATTGAAGAAAGAGCAGACTACTGGTCAGAGCATCTAGGCTGGCAGAAACGGTCAGCCTAAGGTGGCTGAACAAATGTGGGGCGGGGTGAAACCGGCCCCCACAGCGTCTCTGCACATCTCTTTCCTGGACCCTTAAAGGTCATTAGAATCTATAACACTTCCAATGCTGGTGCTCAGGTGGACGAGCAGGGAGGCAGGGGTCCTGGGGCCAATCAACGTCACCTGGAGGCTGCTGGGGAGAAGTTCTGACCCTCGTCCCCTGGTATGAGGGCTCCCAACTCAGCACTCAGCAGTTACAGAAGAAGGGTCTGCACCCTCAGCACTCCAAGAATGAGGAACGGGACAAAAGGCAGAGGAGGAGTTTGTCCCCAGCAAAGCCCATGAAAAATCCCTGGGAGATAAAAATAGAATCTGGGCAATAAAGTCAAGTCTGACCTTTTTTATCCTTTGTGCTTTGTCTAATTTTACGTGCTCCTAGGGTCCCGCATGCAGAGGTTCCACACCCGGCACTTCAGACCAGATTTCCTAGTGCAGAATGTCTGGGTCGACACCTCAGTTCCTGGGGCCCAGTGCAGGCTCCGAGATATAGAGCCTGAGCTGCAGCCAACCCGGCCCTCAAGAGCTCCGCCCCCTCCCTCCCACTGACTCTGACAGGATCTCTACACAGCAGCCCAGCCCACAGCCCACGGGGTAGTGCATGCTCTCACCTCTCCATTCTCTGATCAAAATATAAAGTTTCCTTTGCTTGTGAACCAAACTCAGTCTCGATCTGTTGGCCCCAATGACACTGGGCAGGGGGACACTTGTTGGGGTCCACTCTGGAGGATCAGTAATAGAAATTGAGACTATTGTAACTTCAATGAACAGATGTATGAGCCAAACTCTAGTTAACATAGAACAGTTTATAAGGCTCGGGTAAAATAAGATGTTTCTAACACTTCCATTTGATATTTCCATCACTTTATTATAAGCAAGTTCAGTGAAAAGGTTTGTCTTATTTGTCAGGTCAATATTAGAGAAATGAAGTGATTTCTTTCCAAGGATGTACATCTAATAATCTTGGTTAAAGCTTCAATCTTGTTTTAAATGCTTTTCCATTGAAAATGATACCTCTCTTTCAGCTCCCCCATTTCTGAGAAGTATAAAATCTTATAATTTATTATTACCAAAGGGGAAAGGTGGGAGGAGGGATAAATTAACAGTTTGGAATTAACACATACACACTGCTATGTATAAAATAGATCATCAACAAGGAACTACTGTATAGCACAGGGAACTACACTCAATATTTTGCAATAACCTATAAGGGAAAATAATCGGAAAAAGAATAGATATTTTTATTGACATCATCTATCAATGACAGTTAAAGTGTAACCTAAGGGAAGCTGGTGGTGAGTGCTTCTGACCCTGAAGACTTCAATCATCTAAAGTTTGGACTCTGCCTACTTCCCAAGGCCCTTAATGAACATATGTGTAGCCGTAGCTTAAAAAATTCCCCAGTTTGGGTTTCGGGGAGACACTGATTTTGAAAAAGCCCTGGTGTTCTCCTTACATGAATGGGACTCTTTCTACTGCTAAAACGTGTCTGTCACACCCAGAGGATGGTATACCGTCTGATCGGGAAGAGTTTGGAAAAGGCATCTCATCTCCTCATCTCCTGGTGCTCGGGTTCACCCCTCCAGCGTCTTTACTAACAGTCTCCCCACTTGGAGATATCAGCACTGTCAACATCCTGTTGTGTACAGTTTGGAATTTGTCCAGAGGATGAAGCGGAAGGATGAGGAACAATGAGAGACAAGTCCTAGGTGTTCAGACAGGCACATGTCACTCTAATTTCCAATCAGGAAGACGAATTGACCAAAGGCTAGGGTTGCCCATGGAAACAGTATAGGGCTTGAGGAAATCCCACTGCTTTGTGGCCAGTTCCCATAAACACAAGTTGAACAATGGAACTCAGGGGCAGTAAAATTCACGAAACTGCAGAGTTGAAAATATCTATCACTGAAAACTGTCTTGAGGAAAGTCAGAGAAAAGGATTGGTAAGCAAGGGAGAATGGCAGGAAAGGGATTTGAGGAGGTAGAAAGGACTCGCCATTAAGCACAAGAAAAGGGGCTGAACATTGCCAACATTGCAGTTGGCCAAAAAGGCTGTATGCGTTTTTTTCTGTATATATTCAAGAAAAGGGCATACACTTTTTTAGCCAACCAAACAGGTGGGCACTGGAAATCAATACTACAAAAGATATCACTTCGCATCAGTCAGAAGAGCCATCCTCATAAAGTGTAAACACCAGAAATGCAGGACAGGGCAAGGAGAAGAGGGAGCCCTGTGAGGCTTAGAGTGGAAATGTATATTGCCAACGGCCATTCTGGAGAAGTGTATTGTGTTTACTAAAGCATCTAAAAAATGAGCTACAGAGCATAGGGCACTTGCACTCATGGGCGTATATCTTGGGAAAAACAAAAATCGAGAGGACACAGGCACCCCAATGTTTACTGCCTCTCTGTTTAAAAGATCCTCGACTAGGATATAACTTAAATGTCTCTGAAGGGAAAAAATGGATAGAGATGTGGTACTTATGTAGAGTGGAATATTACTCAGCCTGGAAATCAATGAAATATGGCCAGTTGTAACAACTCTGGAGGAGTTACGTATGATCATTCTAAGTGACATAATTCAAAAAGAAAAAGACACATATCATAAGATATCACTTAAAGTTGGAACCCAAAATGGCTACACATGAAATAAATTACAAAACAAAAACATAGTCAAATATGTAGAAAACATGCGTAAGGCTGCTAAACGGGAAAGGTGGGGAGGGGTGAGGCATCATCCAGGAGGTTGAAATTAGCAAAGATACCATTCCAAATACCAAACTGATAATCAACAAGGCCTACACGGTAGCTAAAAGAACTGCACTCAGCACACTCAAGTCACCGGAAAAGAATATCTATGACTGGTAAGAATCTGAAAAAGAATTTATTGATGTCTCTCTGTACGTGAATCAAGTGGATGTACAGCAGCAAGAAACAGAGCTTTGAAAATCAGCTGTAACCAATATAGTAATAAATTGAAAAAAATAAACGACAGAGAGACAGAGAAAACCTCTTACAACTTTTCCTCAGGGACGGTGATGCAACATGGATTGAACACATCTAGACCCACAGCAGGATGAGACATAAGGCTGGAAACTGTTCGTGCTAAGAGAAATGTGAGGTTGGGTGAGGAAATGCACACCCTTTAAAGTAATACTACCTGGTACCCATTCAATGGGTCCCAAATCTGCAGGTTCAAGGAATCTTCCTACAGCTAAAACATGCATGGAAAACCCAGAGGACTGTACACCGTGTTCTCGGGAGATGTGTCTAAAATGCACCTCATTTATCCTCTCCTGGTGCTCCTGTTCATCATTCCAGCCACGTTACTTAGAATCTCCCCACTTAGAGAATCAGCACATTTAAACTTCTGTTTCACACATTTTGCAAATTGTGAGGAGGATGAACGGGAAGAGGGGGAACCAATGAGAGAATAGTTGTAGGGGTTTGGACGGGCACATGTCACTCTAATTTCCCATTAAGAATAAGAATTAAAAAAAGGCTCAGCCCGCCTCGCCAGAGCCAAAATAGGGCCTGAAGCAATTCTGCGGCTTTGAGACCAGGTCACAAAAGAGCAACTTAAAAAATGGAGCTCAGGGTCACTGCAATTAACAAACCTGCAGAGTTATAAATGAAAACTAACGTCCAAAAATATGTTGAGGTAAGGCAAAGAAGAGGATCTGAATGCAAGACAGAATTGCAAGAAACAGATTTCAAGAGATAGATTGGACTCGTCTTTAAAGCACATGAAAAGTCGCAGAATTTCGACAATGATGCAGTTAGCCCCAAAGGGAGTATGCGTTTTTTCCTGAATATATCCAGGAAAAAACGCATACGCACTTTATGGGCAACCAAGCAAGCTTGCAAAGGAAATCTGCACTACAATGAAGCCTCACTGCTCCCCGGTCAAAAGGGCCATCTGAAAAAAGTGTAAAATCCAGAAAGGCAGGACAGGTCATGGAGAACTGGGAGCCTTGTTATGCTGATGGGCGGGATGTAAATTGCCAACAACCACTCTGGAGAAGTGTATGGTGTTTCCTGAAACATCTAAAAAACAAAGCAACAGAGCCTAGGGCACTTCCACTTATGGTCCTATAGCTTAGGGAAATTAAAATCAAAAAGACACAGCCACCCCAAAGTTTGGGACGGCTCTGTTTACAAGAACCTCATTTACGGTACAAGTTCAATATCGCAGAAAGCGAGAAATGGATAAAGAAGATGTGGTACTTACGTACAATGCAATATCACTCAGCAATGAAATCTATGTCATCAGGCCAGTAGCAGCATAATGAGTGGATTCAGGTACGATGATTCTAAGTGAAATAAGTCACACAGAAAAAGAAACATCATAAGATATCACTAATACACGGAATGTAAACTTGGATATACAGGAACTGAATTACAAAACAGAATAGGGTCTCAAATGTAGAAAACCAACTTATGCTTGCTTAAGGGGAAAGGTGAGTTGGGGTGCTGCATAAAACCAGAGATTGAAATTAGCACAGATACCATTCCATAAGCCAAATATGTAATAGACAAGAGCTACTCCTTGCTCAACGAAGTGGACTCAACACCCCATATTAAACGCCTAAGAATATACCTGACTAGTAAGAATCTTAAAACCTATGGATTTATATGTCTCCAAAAGAGAATCAAGCGTGTGTACAGCGGCATATACGCAGCAGTGATTGGATTGGTGAGGATCGGTGAGCAAATGCAGACCCTTTGAAGTCATATTGCATGGTACCCATTCCATGGGTCTCAACTCTCCAGGTTTAAGGGATTCTTCCTTCAGCTAAAACATTCATGTGGAACCCAGAGTATGATCCAACGTGTGATCGGGAAACGTGTTCAAATGTGTCTCAGTTTTCTTCCCCTGGTACTTGGGTGCAACATTCCAGACGCTTTACTAACACTCTCCCCACTTGGAGAGTCAGTTCCTTTAACCTCCTGTTTGGCCCAGTTTGCAATTTCTGCGGAAAATGAACAGGAATAGGGAGAACCAATGAGAGACTAGCTGGAGGTGTCTGGACGGGCAAATTTAACTCTCATTTCCCACCAGGAAGAGGAATTAACCAAAGGCTCAGCGTGCCATGCCGGAACCACACTAGGGCCTGAAGCAATCCTGCGGTGTTGCGGCCAGCTCACAAGAAAGCGAGTTGAAGAAAGCAGCTCAGGGGCCCTGTAATTCACAAACCTGCAGAGTTATAAATGACAGCTATCGTCCAAAAATATATTGAAGTAAGGCTGCCAAGAGGACTTGAAAGCGGGGCAGAATTGCAGGAAACCGATTTCAGGAGGTAGACTGGAATTGCATGTAAAGCATAGGAAAAGAGGCAGAACGTCCACAATGATGCACTTGGCGAAAAACGGCATATGCGTTTTTTCCTGAATATACTCAGGAAAAAACGCATACGCCCTTTTTGGCCAACCAAGCAAGCTTGCAAAGGAAATCTGCACAACAATGAAGTCTCACTGCCCCCCGGTCAAAAGGGCCATCTGAAAAAAGTGTAAAATCCAGAAAGGCAGGACAGGCCATGGAGAACTGGGAGCCTTGTTATGCTGATGGGCGGGATGTAAATTGCCAACAGCCACTCTGGAGAAGTGTATGGTGTTTCCTGAAACATCTAAAAAACAAAGCAACAGAGCCTAGGGCACTTCCACTTATGGTCCTATAGCTTAGGGAAATTAAAATCAAAAAGACACAGCCACTCCAAAGTTTGGGACGGCTCTGTTTACAAGAACCTCGTTTACGGTACAAGTTCAATATCGCAGAAAGCGAAAAATGGATAAAGAAGTTGTGGTACTTACGTACAATGCAATATCACTCAGCAATGAAATCTATGTCATCAGGCCAGTAGAAGCATAATGAGTGGATTCAGGTACGATGATTCTAAGTGAAATAAGTCACAGAGAAAAAGAAACATCATAAGTTATCACTAATAAATGGAATGTAAACTTGGCTACACAGGAACTGAATTACAAAACAGGACAGGGTCTCAAATGTAGAAAACCAACTTATGCTTGCTTAAGGGGAATGGTGAGTTGGGGTGCTGCATAAAACCAGAGATTGAAATTAGCACAGATACCATTCCATAAGCCAAATATGTAATAGACAAGAGCTAGTCCTTGCTCAACGAAGTGGACTCAACACCCCATATTAAACGCATAAGAATATACGTGACTACTAAGAATCTTAAAACCTATGGATTTATATGTCTTCGAAAGAGAATCAAGCATGTGTACAGCGGCATAAAGGCACCAGTGATCGGATTGGTTGGGATCGGTGAGCAAATACAGACCCTTTGAAGTCATATTGCATGGTACCCATTCCATGGGTCTCAACTCTCCAGGTTTAAGGGATTCTTCCTTCAGCTAAAACATGCATGTGGAACCCAGAGTATGATCCACCGTGTGATCGAGAAACGTGTTCAAATGTGTCTCAGTTTTCATTCCCTGGTACTCGGGTGCAACATTCCTGACGCTTTACTAACACTCTCCCCACTTGGAGAGTCAGTGTCTTTAACCTCCTGTTTGGCCCAGTTTGCAATTTCTGCGGAAAATGAACAGGAATAGGGAGAACCAATGAGAGACTAGCTGGAGGTGTCTGGACGGGCAAATTTAACTCTCATTTCCCACCAGGAAGAGGAATTAACCAAAGGCTCAGCGTGCCATGCCGGAACAACACTAGGGCCTGAAGCAATCCTGCGGTGTTGCGGCCAGCTCACAAGAAAGCGAGTTGAAGAAAGGAGCTCAGGGGCCCTGTAATTCACAAACCTGCAGAGTTATAAATGACAGCTATCGTCCAAAAATATATTGAAGTAAGGCTGCCAAGAGGACTTGAAATCGGGGCAGAATTGCAGGAAACCGATTTCAGGAGGTAGACTGGAATTGCATGTAAAGCATAGGAAAAGAGGCAGAAGGTCCACAATGATGCACTTGGCCAAAAAGGGCGTATGCGTTTTTTCCTGAATATATTCAGGAAAAAACGCATACGCCCTTTTTGGCCAACCAAGCAAGCTTGAAAAGGAAATCTGCACTACAATGAAGTCTCACTGCCCCCCCGGTCAAAAGGGCCATCTGAAAAATGTGTAAAATCCAGAAAGGCAGGACAGGCCATGGAGAACTGAGAGCCTTCTTATGCTGATGGGCGGGATGTAAATTGCCAACAGCCACTCTGGAGAAGTGTATGGTGTTTCCTGAAACATCTAAAAAACAAAGCAACAGAGCCTAGGGCACTTCCACTTATGGTCCTATAGCTTAGGGAAATTAAAATCAAAAAGACACAGCAACCCCAAAATTTGCGATGGCTCTGTTTACAAGAACCTCATTTACCGTAAAAGTTCAATATCGCAGAAAGCGAAAAGTGGATAAATAAGTTGTGGTATTACGTACAATACAATATCACTCAGCAATGAAATCTATGTCATCAGGCCCTTAGCAGCATAATGAGTGGATTCAGGTACGATGATTCTAAGTGAAATAAGTCACAGAGAAAAGGAAACATCATAAGGTACCACTAATACACGGAATGTAAACTTTGCTACACAGGAACTGAATTACAAAACAGAACAGGGTCTCAAATGTAGAAAACCAACTTATGCTTGCTTAAGGGGAATGGTGAGTTGGGGTGCTGCATAAAACCAGAGATTGAAATTAGCACAGATACCGTTCCATAAGCCAAATATGTAATAGACAAGAGCTACTCCTTGCTCAACGAAGTGGAGTCAACACCCCATATTAAACGCCTAAGAATATACCTGACTAGTAAGAATCATAAAAGCTATGGATTTATGTCTCCGAAAGAGAATCAAGCATGTGTACAGCGGCATAAACGCAGCAGTGATAGGATTGGTGAGGTTCGGTGAGCAAATGCAGACCCTTTGAAGTCATATTGCATGGTACCCATTCCATGGGTCTCAACTCTCCAGGTTTAAGGGATTCTTCCTTCAGCTAAAACATGCATGTGGAACCCAGAGTATGATCCACCGTGTGATCGGGAAACGTGTTCAAATGTGTCTCAGTTTTCGTCCCCTGGTACTCGGGTGCAACATTCCAGACGCTTTACTAACACTCTCCCCACTTGGAGAGTCAGTGCCTTTAACCTCCTGTTTGGCACAGTTTGCAATTTCTGCGGAAAATGAACAGGAATAGGGAGAACCAATGAGAGACTAGCTGGAGGTGTCTGGACGGGCAAATTTAACTCTCATTTCCCACCAGGAAGAGGAATTAACCAAAGGCTCAGCGAGCCATGCTGGAACCACACTAGGGCCTGAAGCAATCCTGCGGTGTTGCGGCCAGCTCACAAGAAAGCGAGTTGAAGAAAGGAGCTCAGGGGCCCTGTAATTCACAAACCTGCAGAGTTATAAATGACAGCTATCGTCCAAAAATATAATGAAGTAAGGTTGCCAAGAGGACTTGAAAGCGGGGCAGAATTGCAGGGAAACGATTTCAGGAGGTAGACTGGAATTGCATGTAAAGCATAGGAAAAGAGGCAGAACGTCCACAATGATGCACTTGGCCAAAAAGGGCGTATGCGTTTTTTCCTGAACATATTCAGGAAAAAACGCATACGCCCTTTTTGGCCAACCAAGCAAGCTTGAAAAGGAAATCTGCACTACAATGAACTCTCACTGCCCCCCGGTCAAAAGGGCCATCTGAAAAAAGTGTAAAATCCAGAAAGGCAGGACAGGCCATGGAGAACTGGGAGCCTTCTTATGCTGATGGGCAGGATGTAAATTGCCAACAGCCACTCTGGAGAAGTGTATGGTGTTTCCTGAAACATCTAAAAAACAAAGCAACAGAGCCTAGGGCACTTCCACTTATGGTCCTATAGCTTAGGGAAATTAAAATCAAAAAGACACAGCCACCCCAAAGTTTGGGACGGCTCTGTTTACAAGAACCTCGTTTACGGTACAAGTTCAATATCACAGAAAGCGAAAAATGGATAAAGAAATTGTGGTACTTACGTACAATGCAATATCACTCAGCAATGAAATCCATGTCATCAGGCCAGTAGCAGCATAATGAGTGGATTCAGGTACGATGATTCTAAGTGAAATAAGTCACAGAGAAAAAGAAACATCATAAGTTATCACTAATATATGGAATGTAAACTTGTCTACACAGGAACTGAATTACAAAACACAACAAGGTCTCAAATGTAGAAAACCAACTTATGCTTGCTTAAGGGGAATGGTGAGTTGGGGTGCTGCATAAAACCAGAGATAGAAATTAGCACAGATACCGTTCCATAAGCCAAATATGTAATAGACAAGAGCTACTCCTTGCTCAACGAAGTGAACTCAACACCCCATATTAAACGCCTAAGAATATACCTGACTAGTAATAATCTTAAAACCTATGGATTTATATGTCTCTGAAAGAGAATCAAGCGTGTGTACAGAGGCATAAACGCAGCAGTGATCGGATTGGTGAGGCTCTGTGAGCAAATGCAGACCCTTTGAAGTCATATTGCATGGTACCCATACTATGGGTCTCAACTCTCCAGGTTTAAGGGATTCTTCCTTCAGCTAAAACATGCATGTGGAACCCAGAGTATGATCCACCGTGTGATCGGGAAACGTGTTCAAATGTGTCTCAGTTTTCGTCCCCTGGTACTCGGGTGCAACATTCCAGACGCTTTACTAACACTCTCCCCACTTGGAGAGTCAGTGCCTTTAACCTCCTGTTTGGCCCAGTTTGCAATTTCTGCGGAAAAGGAACAGGAATAGGGAGAACCAATGAGAGACTAGCTGGAGGTGTCTGGATGGGCAAATTTAACTCTCATTTCCCACCAGGAAGAGGAATTAACCAAAGGCTCAGCGTGCCATGCCGGAACCACACTAGGGCCTGAAGCAATCCTGCGGTGTTGCGGCCAGCTCACAAGAAAGTGAGTTGAACAAAGGAGCTCAGGGGCCCTGTAATTCACAGACTTTCAGAGTTATAAATGACAGCTATCGTCCAAAAATATATTGAAGTAAGGCTGCCAAGAGGACTTGAAAGCGGGGCAGAATTGCAGGAAACCGATTTCAGGAGGTAGACTGGAATTGCATGTAAAGCATAGGAAAAGAGACAGAACTTGGAAAATAATGCACTTGGCAAAAAAGTGCATATGTGTTTTATCCAGAACTCTCATAACCGAGGGGAGGAGATTCCCAGCAGGCTCCAACTGCCACCTGAGGGCTCACGTTGCCAAAGCAACGTGAGCAAGCCAGGCAGGAGTTACCTCACAGCAGAGATCCCACCTCACAGAAGGGTGAGAAACCCAGCCTACATCAGACTCTCACCAGAGGGCCCACATCACCAAGGGGATGGGAACCAGGCAGGAGTGTCTTCACACCAGTGGGGCCACATCATCGAAATGTGAGGTACTCAGCACATGTGTCCTCAAACCAGAGGACCCACATCACCAAGGGCCTCAGAGTGAGGCAGGCAGGAGTAGCCTCACAACACTGGGCCCATAGAATAAAAAAGTGAGGAATCCAGCATTTGGAAACTCCCAGCAGGCGGCCCAGAGCACTGAGGCTATGGGATCCAGGCCACAGTGAACTCACAGAAGAGGGCCCATGTCATGAAACTGAGCAACCCAGCCATTGGGACCTCAGAGCAGGAGGCCCACATCCCCATGGGGATATAAATCTGGTAGGAGTGTCCTCGTACCACTGAGAACATATCAGAAAATTTTGGGAGACCAGCAGTTAGGGCCTGACACCACAGGACCCTCATCACCAAGGGAAGGAGGCTCCCAGCAGGCTCCAACTGCCACCAGAGGCCTGACGTTGCCAAGGCGATGTGTGCCAACCAGGCACGAATGACCTCACAGCAGAGGGCCCACCTCAGAGAAGTGTGACGAACCCAGTCTTCATCAGACTCGCACCAGAGGGCCCACATCACCAAATGGATTGGAACCAGGCAGGAGTGTCCTCACATGAGTAGGGCCACATCAACTAAATGTGAGGAACCCAGAACATGTGGCTTCAAACCATAGGACACCCATCACCAAGGGGCTGGGAGTGAGGCAGGCAGGAGGAGCCTCACAACAGAGGGCCCAAAAATAAGAAAGGTGAGGAATCCAGCAGTTGGAACCTCCCAGCAGGCGGCCCAGAGCACAGAGGCTAGGGGATCCAGGCCAGAGTGAACTAACACCAGACAGCCCACATCATGAAACTGTGAGCAACCCAGACATTGGGACCTCAGAGCAGAAGGCCCACATCCCCATGGTGATGGGAACATGACAGGAGTGTCCTGGCATCACTGGGCTCACATCAGAAAACGTGGGGTGCTCAGAAGTTAGGGCCTGACGCTAGACTGCACTCATCACCGAGGGGAGGAGGCTCCCAGCAGGCTCCAGCTGCCACCAGAGGGCCAACGTCACCAAGGCGATGTGTGCCAGCCCAGCAGGAGTGACTTCACAGCAGAGAGCCCACCTCACAGAAGGGTGAGGAACACAGCCAGGATCAGACTCTCACCAGAGGGCCCACATCAGCAAGGGGATGGGAACCAGGCAGGAGTGTCCTCACACCAGTGGGACAACATCATCGAAAGGTGAGGATCCCAGCACATGTAGCCTCAAACCAGAGGAACCACATCACCAAGGGGTTCCGAATGAGGCTGGCAGGACTGGCCTCACAACACAGGGTCCATAGAATATAAAAGTTGAGGAATCCAGCAGTTGGAACCTCCCAGCAAGCGGCCCAGAGCACCGAGGCTATGAGATCCAGGCCGCAGTGAACTCACAGCAGAGGGCCCACATCATGAACCTGTGAGAAGCCCAGCCGTTGGGACCTCAGAACAGAAGGCCCACATCCCCATTGGGATGGGAACCTGGCAGGAGTGGCCTCGCACCACTTAGCACATATCAGAAAATGTTAGGAGCCCAGCAGTTAGGGCCTGACGCCAGGGGGCCCTCATAACTGAGGGGAGGAGACTCCCAGCAGGTTCCAACTGCCAACAGAGGGCCCACGTCTACAAGGTGGCATGCGCCAGCCAGGCAGTAGTGACCTCACAGCAGAGGGCCTATCTCACAGAAGGGTGAGGAACCGAGGCAGGATGAGACTCTCGCCAGAGGGCCCACAACACCAAGGGGATGGGAACCAGTTAGGACTGTCCTCCCACCAGTGGGGCCACATCATCGAAAGATGAGGAACCCAGCACATGCGGCCTCATATCAGAGGACATACATCACAAAGGGGATGGGAGTGAGGCAGGTAGGAGTAGCCTAAAAACAGAGGGCCCAAAGAATAAAAATGGTGAGGAATCTAGCATTTGGAACCTCCCAGCAGGCGGCCGAGAGCACAGAAGCTATGGGATGCAGGCAGGAGTGAACTAACAGCAGAGAGCCCACATCATGAAACTGTGAGCAACCCAGGAGTTGGGACCTCAGAGCAGAAAGCCCACATCCCCATGGGGATGGGAACCTGACAGGAGTGTCCTGGCATCACTGGGCTCACATCAGAAAACGTGGGGAGCCCAGCAGTTAGGGCCTGATGCTAGAGGGCCGTCATCACCGAGGGCAGGAGGCTCCCAGCAGGTTCCATGTGCCAACAGAGGGCCCACGTCGCCAAGGTGATGTGTGCAAGTCAGGCAGGATTGACCTCACAGCAGAGGGCCTACCTCACAGAAGAGTGAGGAACCCAGCCAGGATAAGACTGTCACCAGAAGGCCCACATCACCAAGGGGATGGGAACCAGGCAGGAGTGTCCTCACACCAGTGGGGCCACATCATTGAAAGTTGCGGAACCCAGCACATGTGGCCTCAAACCAGAGGACCCACATCACGAAGAGGTTGCGAGTGAGGCAGGCAGGAGGAGCATCACAACACAGGACCCATAGAATACAAAAGTTGAGGAATCGAGCAGTTGGAACCTCCCAGCAGGCGGCCCAGAGCACAGAGGCTATGGCATCCAGGCCAGAGTGAACTAACAGCAGAGAGCCCACATCATGAAACTGTGAACAACCCAGCCGTTGGGACTTCAGAGCAGAAGACCCACATCCCAATGGGGATGTGAACCTGGATGGAGTGTCTTCGAACCACTGGGTGCACATCACAAAATGTGTGGAGCCCAGCCATTAGGGCCTGACGCCAGAGGGCCCTCATCACCGAAGGGAGGAGGCTCCCAGCAGGCTCCAAGTGCCACCAGAGGGCTCACGTCCACAAGGCGAGGTGAGCAAGCCAGGCAGGAGTGACCTCACAGCAGACGGCCCACCTCACAGAAGGGTGAGGAACCCAGCCAGGATCAGACTCTCAACAGAGGGCCCACATCACCAAGGGGATGTGAACCAGGCAGGAGTCTCCTAAGACCATTGGTCCCACATCATCGAAAGGTGAGGAACCCAGCACATGTGGCCTCAAACCAGACGACACACATCACGAAAGGGCTGGGAGTGAGGCAGGCAGGAGGATCCTCACAACAGAGGGCCTAAAAAATTAAAAAAGTGAGGAATCCAGCAGTTGGAATCTCCCAGCAGGTGGCCAAGAGCACAGAGGCTATGGGATGCAGGCCACAGTGAACTAACACCAGAGAGCCCACATCATGAAATTGTGATCAACCCAGCCGTTGGAACCTCAGAGCAGAAGGCCTACATCCCCATGGAGATGAGAACCTAAGAGGAGTGCCTGAGCATCACTGGGCTCACTAAGAAAAGTTGGGGAGCCCAGCAGTTAGGGCCTGACGTCAGAGGGCCCTCATCACAGAGGTGAGGAGGCTCCCAGCAGGGTCCAAGTGCCACCAGAGGGCTCATGTCAACAAGGCGAGGGGAGCAAGCCAGGCAAGAGTTACCTGATAGTAGAGGGCCCACCTCACAGATGGGTGAGGAACCCAGCCAGGATCAGACTCTCACCAGAGGGCCCACATCACAAAGGGGATGGAAACCAGTCAGGATTATCCTCACACCAGTGGGGCCTCATCATCTTAAGGTGAGGAACCCAGCACATGTGTCCTCAAACCAGAGGACCCACATCACCAAGGGCCTTGGAGTGAGGCAGGGAGGAGTAGCCTCACAACACAGGGAACATAATATAAACAACGTGAGGATTCCAGCATTTAGACCTTCCAGCAGGTGGCTCAGAACACCGAGGCTATGGGATCCAGGCCGCAGTGAACTCACAGCAGAGGGCCCACATCTTAAAACTGTGAGCAACCCAGGCGTTGGGACCTCAGCGCAGAAGGCCCACATCCCCATGGGAATGGGAACCTGGCTGGAGTGTCCTCGCACCACTGGGCGCACATCAGAAAATGTGGGGAGCCCACCATTTAGGGCCTGATGCCAGAGGGCCGTCATCACCGAGAGGAGGAGGCACCCTGCACGTTCCAACTGCCACCAGAGGGCTCACGTCTCCAAGGTGACGTGTGCCAGCCAGGCAGGAGTGACCTCACAGCAGAGGGCCTACCTCACAGAACGTTGAGGAACCCAGCCAGGATTAGACTCTCGCCAGAGGGCCCACCTCACCAAGGGGATGGGAACCAGGCAGGAGTGTCCTCACACGAGTGGAGCCACATCATCGAAAGGTGAGGAACGCAGCACATGTGGCCTCAAGCCATAGGACAGTCATCACCAAGGGGCTGGCAGTGAGGCAGGCAGGAGGAGCCTCACAACAGAGGGCACATAGAATAAAAATGTTGAAGAATCCAGCAGTTGGAACCTCCCAGCAGGCAGCTCAGAGCACCGATGATAAGGGATCCTTGCCGGAGTGAACTCACAGCAGAGGGCCCACATCATGGTACTGTGAGAAAGCCAGCCGTTTTGACTTCAGAGCAGAAGGCCCATATCCCCATGGCGATGGGAACCTGGCAAGAGTGTCCTCACTCACTTGGCACACATCAGAAAATGTGGGGAGCCCAGCAGTTGTGGCCTAAGGCAAGAGGGCCCTCATCACCGAGGGGAGGAGGATCCCAGCACACTCCAACTGCCAACATAGAGCCCACGTCGCCAAGGTGACGTGTGCCAGACAGGCATGATTGACCTCACAGCAGAGGGCCCACCTCACAGAAGGGTGAGGAAACCAGCCAGGATCAGACTCTCACCTGAGGGCCCACATCAGCAAGGGGATGGGAACCAGTCAGGACTGTCTTGCCTCCAGTGGGGCCACATCATCGAAAGGTGCGGAACCCAGCACATGTGGCCTCAAATCAGAGGACACATATCACAAAGGGAATGGGAGTGAGGCAGGCAGGAGTAGCCTAAAAACAGAGGGCCCAAAGAATAAGAAAGGTGAGGAATCCAGCAGTTGGAACCTCCCAGCAGGCGGCCGAGAGCACAGAAGCTATGGGATGCAGGCAGGAGTGAACTAACAGCAGAGAGCCCACATCATGAAACTGTGAGCAACCCAGGCGTTGGGACCTCAGAGCAGAAGGCCCACATCCCAATGGGGATGTGAACCTGGCTGGAGTGTCCTCGCACCACTGGGCGCACATCACAAAATGTGGGGAGCCCTGCAGTTAGGGCCTGACGCCAGAGGGCCCTCATCACCGAGGGGAGGAGGCTCCCAGCAGGCTCCAAGTGCCACCAGAGGGCTCATGTCCACAAGGCGATGTGAGCAAGCCAGGCAGGAGTGACCTCACAGCAGACGGCCCACCTCACAGATGGGTGAGGAACCCAGCCAGGATCAGACTCTCAACAGAGGGCCCACATCACCAAGGGGATGTGAACCAGGCAGGAGTCTCCTAAGACCATTGGTCCCACATCATCGAAAGGTGAGGAACCCAGCACATGTGGCCTCAAACCAGACAACACACATCACGAAGGGGCTGGGAGTGAGGCAGGCAGGAGGATCCTCACAACAGAGGGCCCAAAAAATTAAAAATGTGAGGAATCCAGCAGTTGGAACCTCCCAACAGGCGGCCAAGAGCACAGAGGCTATGGGATCCAGGCCTCTGTGAACTAACACCAGAGAGCCCACATCATGAAAATGTGAACAACCCAGCCGTTGGGACCTCAGAGCAGAAGGCCCACATCCCCATGGAGATGGGATCCTAAGAGGAGTACCCAAGCAACATTGGGCTCACTAAGAAAAGTTGGTGAACCCAGTAGTTAGGGCCTGACGCAAGAGGGCCCTCATCACCGGGGGGAGGAGATTCCCAGCACGCTCCTACTGCCACCACACGGCTGACTTCACCAAGGCAATGTGTGCCAGCCATGCAGGAGTGACCTATCAGCAGAGGGTCTCCCTCAGAGAAGGGTGAGGAACACAGCCAGGAACAGACTCTCACCAGGGGGTCCACATAACCACGTGGGTGAGAACCAGGCAGGAGTGTCCTCACACTAGTGGGGCCACATCATCCAAAGGTGAGGAACCCAGCAAAGGTGGCCATAAACCAGAGGACCCACATCACCAAGGGGTTGAGAGTGAGGTAGGTGTCTGGACGGGCATATTTAACACTCATTTCCCACCAGGAAGAGGAATTAACCAAAGGCTCAGCGTGCCCTGCCAGAAGCAGATTAGGGCCTGAAGCAGTCTTGTGGGTTTGAGGCCAGCTCACAAGAAAGCGAGTTGAAGAAAGGAGCTCAGGGGCCCTGTAATTCACAAACCTGCAGAGTTATAAATGACAGATAACGTCCAAAAATATATTGAAGTAAGGCTGCCAAGAGGACTTGAAAGCGGGGCAGAATTTCAGGAAACCGATTTCAGGAGGTAGACTGGATTTGCATTTAAAGCATAGGAAAAGAGGCAGAACATCGACAATGATGCACTTGGCAAAAAAGGGCTTATGAGTTTGTTCCTGAATATATTCAGGAAAAAACACATACGCACTTTTTGGCAAACCAAGCAAGCTTGCAATGGAAATCCGAACTACTATGAAGTGTCCCTTCCCCCCGGTCTAAAGGGCCATCTGAAAAAAGTGTAAAATCCAGAAAGGCAAGACAGGCCATGGGGAAAAAGGAGCCTTGTTATACTGATGGGCGGGATGTAAATTGCCAACAGCCACTCTGGAGAAGTGTATGGTGTTTCCTGATACATCTGAAAAACAAAGCAACAGAGTCTAGGGCATTTCCACTTATGGTCCTATAGCTTAGGGAAATTAAAATCAAAAAGACACAGCCACCCCAAAATTTGGGACGGCTCTGTTTACAGGAACTTCTTCTACGGTACAAGTTAAATATCCCAGAGAACAAATAATTGATAAAGAAGATGCGGTACTTATGTACAACAGAATACCACTCAGCAATGAAATCTGTGTCACCAGGCCTGTACCAGCATAATGAGTGGATTGAGGCACGATGATTCTAAGTGAAATAAGTCACACAGAAAAAGAAACATCATAAGGTATCACTAATGCACGGAATGTAAACTTGGCTACACATGAACTGAATTACAAAACAGAACAGGGTCTCAAGTTTAGAAAACCAACTTATGCTTGCTTAAGGGGAAAGGTGAGTTGGGGTGCTGCATAAAACCAGAGATTGAAATTAGCACAGATACCGTTCCATAAGCCAAATATGTAATAGACAAGACCTACCCCTTGCTCAACGAAATGGACTCAACAATGAGGTATCACCTCACACCTGTTAGAATGGGCATCATCTGAAAATCTACAAACAACAATTGCTGGAAAGGGTGTGGAGAAAAAGAAGCCTCTTCCACTATTGTTGGGAATATAAATTGATACAGTCACTATGGAGAACAATATGGAGTTTCTTAAGAAAGTAATAATAGAATTACCATATGATACAGCAATCCCAGTACTGTTCATATACCGAGACAAAACCATAAATCAAAAAGAGACATTCACCGCAATGTTCATTGCATCACTATTTACAATATCGAGGTAATGGAAGCAACCTAAATGCCCACAGACAGACGAATGCATAAAGATGTGGTACATATATAAAATGGAATATTACTAAGCCATGAAAGGAATGAAATTGGGTCATTTGTAGAGACGTCGATGGATCTAGAGACTGTCATACAGAGTGAAGTAAGTCAGAAAGAGAAAAACAAATCTTGTATATTCATGCATATATGTGGAACCTAGAAAAACTGTACAGATTAACCGTTTTGCAAGGCATAACTAGAGCAACAGATGTAGACAACAATCGTATGGACAACAAGGGGGGAAAGCTCTTGGGGGGGTGGTGGTGGGAGGAGTTGAGAGATTGGGATTGACATGTAAACATTTATATGTATAAAATAGATAACCAATAAGAACCTGCTGTATAAAAATATAAAATAAAATTCAAAATTAAAAAGAAATAAAATTTAAAAAATAAAACAGAAAAAACAATTATTCCCTTCACATACATGTATTTATATGAATAAATTATTTCCATGCTTATATCTGTAAATACAAAAAAGAGGAATAAAATCTACCTTGAACCAAAAACGAAAAAGAGAAAAAAAAAAACAGAACCCACCAGTTACTCAGAGGAAAACCGTATCAGGGCACTTGCTCCAGTTGTAAACAATTCTGAAGTTGGCCAGTGGTGGGGAATCGTCTCCCATTCAGCCAGCAGCCCCCACACAACATGCGTCCTCATTGCAAAGCTGGGGCACCGTGCCGAGGCATCTGTGAGTAAACGTGAGCTGAGCCCCAGGCCAGTTGCTGCTGAACTGTTCCCACCCTTCCCAGGTAAAACACCTGAATATATATATACAAGGACTTGAAAGCCTAGAGGAAGGGCCATGGAGCCACACGAGTGACAGCATGCCAGCTGACTTGGTGCCTGCAGGCCAGCCAGGATGGTCCTGGCCCTGGGTGCTCTTCTGGAAGATTTCCATTTCCCTGCCTGAGATACTCATCCTGTCCCTGCCCCCAATGCTTTTTTCCTTCCTCACCTCTGCCCAGGGAGAAATTCCAGCGGCAGGTATGGGTGACACATCCTCTTCTTTAGCAGGTGGCAGCCTGGCAACTGCTGCAGAAAGTCCAGCAGAGCCCCACTCACACTGGGCCACCCACAAAGCCGTGGCCTCTCACTCCCTCCCACCAGCCCAGCCCCGAGACTGCTGACAGGGCAGAGAAAATGGCGTCAGACACAGCTGCAGGGACTCTTGCTGCCTGGAGTGGTATTTATATTGATCTCAACCCAGGCACACCTGGGGAGGGCTGGCCGGCACGGTAAGGCTGCCCAGGTCAGCCAATCATCACCCCTCAGGGGCTCACAGTTGCAGAAAATGGAACTTGCTGAACCGGCCAGGTCCAAGGAACAGGTGTGGGCTCCTGAGAGTCAGGATAGACAAGGGGCTGCAGCTTTGGCTTGTTTTCTAATCATTTTATCTGGCCCATGAGTGGGAGACAACTTCAAGAAAACCCTCTCCTAATGAGAGGAACCCAGGAGTCAGGGAGAGGAGGGGTGGGTGGTGGTTGGAGACAGAGGCCTGGTGCCCCGGGTGCAGTGGAAGTCTCTGGAAGACCAGGTGGAGGGAGGCCACACAGAGTGATGCCCAGGGTCACAGACCTGTCGGAGCTGCTGTTTGTTAGTCCAAGTCCTGCTCTGAGGTGCTCTGTGTCAGCTCTGAGCGACAGGTGAGCTGGGGGTGCTCTTCAATGAGGGCTATGTGCACGGTTCCTGTGTGCCCAGCCCTGCCACTGTACCTGCAAGGGTAGCTCTGTATCCTGGGAGGGGCCTGACCACGAGAGCCCCGTGGGTTGGGTTGGGGGTGGGGTACCTGCCCAGGAGAGCTCCATATCCTGGGATTGGCCTGACCACGAGAGCCCCATGGGCTACTGGGGACCTGGTAAAGGATGTCAGGACAGTCAGTGAAGCCACCGAGGATATACCTCCAGTTGCTCCTAATTCCTACACCCTGCTGGTCATTCTACCAACCACCAAGACATGGTATTCTGTATTAGTCTTCAATGATGCCTTCTTTTGTATTCCATTAGTCCCAGAGTCACAAGAAATTTTGGCTTGTGAGTGGCAGGACTCAACATACAACTAAAACAATACTTCCGGGCCGTCTTGCCCCAAGGGTTCAAAAATTCCCACCCCATCTTTGGGGAAAGCTTAGCTAAAGACCGAAAAGTTCTACCTCTGGAAAAGGAAACCCTCCTTCAATATGCAGACGACATTCTGATCGCCAACCCTACTAAGGAGGCCTCTGAACTACCAAGCCAATAAAGGATAGAAGTTGTCCAAGAAAAAGCTCAAATATCACAGACTGCGGTGACCTGCCTGGGCTTCATTCTCACACAAGGTCGGAGAAGCCCATCCCAGGAAAGGGAAGAAACCATTTGCAGCCTTACCCCTTTCTAAAACGAGAAGACAGCTTAGGGGTTCCTGGGGAGGCCAGGGTTTGCTGCTTCTGGATCCCTAACTACAGTCTACTAGCTGGGCCTCTATATGAAACACTGAAAGGAAAAGATGATGATCCTTTTGAAGAGAATCCAGAAGTGGCCTTTCAAGAATGGAAAGAGCAGTCAATTCAGACCCTTGCCCTGGAACTCCCTAATTGAGATAAACCCTTTGACCTTTCCATTCCCGGTGAAAGGTGAATTGCCATTGGAGAATTAGTGCAAAAACTGGGACCACTTGAAATGAAAAAACGCAAGAATGCCATTCAGGTAGTATAAACTACAGTCACCAAGGGGCTTGGCCCACTGCCACATCTGGCCCAGATACTGGCGGTATCTAAAACCCTGGAAATCAGCAGCCCAAAAGGCCACCTCCCTCCTAAGGGAAAAGGACCCCACGTGGTGATCCTAATCACCAACCATGCCCTGAAGTTGCAGGGTTCGCTCCGTGGGCACACCGACCTCGAGTGAGGAGGCCCTCCAACTCCAACATCCAGAGAGATAACCGCGGGCAGCAGGGCACCATGACGACTCGTGTGAACATCACTTGACCTGGAGTTTCTCTCATAAAACAACAATAGTGTGTCCCGAAGGAGTAGACTACTGCTTGCAGGACTTACTGCACCCGGAGGGGAGCTAATAATCTTGGCGGGGGAACCGTATATCACACTGTCACCATAGAAAAGCCTACAGACACCGTGATGATGGTGGCCAATAAGACCAGCTGGACTCCTGTTTACTTCAAAAGGCTGTTGACTCAGTGGCCATCATGGTCCTTGATCACCACTGACCCTGGACTGTCTGGGAGTTGAGCGGGCAGGGCTCTGACACCTGGTGCTGTTTTTACGTTAATTCAGGGGCCTAACTGAAGAAAGAGCAGACTACTGGTCAGAGCATCTAGGCTGGCAGAAACGGTCAGCCTAAGGTGGCCGAACAAATGTGGGGCGGGGTGAAACCGGCCCCCACAGCGTCTCTGCACATCTCTTTCCTGGACCCTTAAAGGTCATTAGAATCTATAACACTTCCAATGCTGGTGCTCAGGCGGACGAGCAGGGAGGCAGGGGTCCTGGGGCCAATCAACGTCACCTGGAGGCTGCTGGGGAGAAGTTCTGACCCTCGTCCCCTGGTATGAGGGCTCCCAACTCAGCACTCAGCAGTTACAGAAGAAGGGTCTGCACCCTCAGCACTCCAAGAATGAGGAACGGGACAAAAGGCAGAGGAGGGGTTTGTCCCCAGCAAAGCCCATGAAAAATCCCTGGGAGATAAAAATAGAATCTGGGCAATAAAGTCAAGTCTGACCTTTTTTATCCTTTGTGCTTTGTCTAATTTTACGTGCTCCTAGGGTCCCGCATGCAGAGGTTCCACACCCGGCACTTCAGACCAGATTTCCTAGTGCAGAATGGCTGGGTCGACACCTCAGCTCCTGGGGCCCAGTGCAGACTCCGAGATATAGAGCCTGAGCTGCAGCCAACCCGGCCCTCAAGAGCTCCGCCCCCTCCCTCCCACTGACTCTGACAGGATCTCTACACAGCAGCCCAGCCCACAGCCCACGGGGTAGTGCATGCTCTCACCTCTCCATTCTCTGATCAAAATATAAAGTTTCCTTTGCTTGTGAACCAAACTCAGTCTCGATCTGTTGGCCCCAATGACACTGGGCAGGGGGACACTTGTTGGGGTCCACTCTGGAGGATCAGTAACAGAAATTGAGACTATTGTAACTTCAATGAACAGATGTGTGAGCCAAACTCTAGCTAACATAGAACAGTTTATAAGGCTCGGGTAAAATAAGATGTTTCTAACACTTCCATTTGATATTTCCATCACTTTATTATAAGCAAGTTCAGTGAAAAGGGTTGTCTTATTTGTCAGGTCAATATTAGAGAAATGAAGTGATTTCTTTCCAAGGATGTACATCTAATAATCTTGGTTAAAGCTTCAATCTTGTTTTAAATGCTTTTCCATTGAAAATGATACCTCTCTTTCAGCTCCCCCATTTCTGAGAAGTATAAAATCTTATAATTTATTATTACCAAAGGGGAAAGGTGGGAGGAGGGATAAATTAACAGTTTGGAATTAACACATACACACTGCTATGTATAAAATAGATCATCAACAAGGAACTACTGTATAGCACAGGGAACTACACTCAATATTTTGCAATAAGCTATAAGGGGAAATAATCGGAAAATGAATAGATATTTTTATTGACATCATCTATCAATGACAGTTAAAGTGTAACCTAAGGGAAGCCGGTGGTGAGTGCTTCTGACCCTGAAGACTTCAATCATCTAAAGTTTGGACTCTGCCTACTTCCCAAGGCCCTTAATGAACATATGTGTAGCCGTAGCTTAAAAAATTCCCCAGTTTGGGTTTCGGGGAGACACTGATTTTGAAAAAGCCCTGGTGTTCTCCTTACATGAATGGGACTCTTCCTACTGCTAAAACATGTCTGTCACACCCAGAGGATGGTATACCGTCTGATCGGGAAGAGTTTGGAAAAGGCATCTCATCTCCTCATCTCCTGGTGCTCGGGTTCACCCCTCCAGCGTCTTTACTAACAGTCTCCCCACTTGGAGATATCAGCACTGTCAACATCCTGTTGCGTACAGTTTGGAATTTGTCCAGAGGATGAAGCGGAAGGATGAGGAACAATGAGAGACAAGTCTTAGGTGTTCAGACAGGCACATGTCACTCTAATTTCCAATCAGGAAGACGAATTGACCAAAGGCTAGGGTTGCCCATGGAAACAGTATAGGGCTTGAGGAAATCCCACTGCTTTGTGGCCAGTTCCCATAAACACAAGTTGAACAATGGAACTCAGGGGCAGTAAAATTCACGAAACTGCAGAGTTGAAAATATCTATCACTGAAAAATGTCTTGAGGAAAGTCAGAGAAAAGGATTGGTAAGCAAGGGAGAATGGCAGGAAAGGGATTTGAGGAGGTAGAAAGGACTCGCCATTAAGCACAAGAAAAGGGGCTGAACATTGCCAACATTGCAGTTGGCCAAAAAGGCTGTATGCGTTTTTTTCTGTATATATTCAAGAAAAGGGCATACACTTTTATAGCCAACCAAACAGGTGGGCACTGGAAATCAATACTACAAAAGATATCACTTCACATCAGTCAGAAGAGCCATCCTCATAAAGTGTAAACACCAGAAATGCAGGACAGGGCAAGGAGAAGAGGGAGCCCTGTGAGGCTTAGAGTGGAAATGTATATTGCCAACGGCCATTCTGGAGAAGTGTATTGTGTTTACTAAAGCATCTAAAAAATGAGCTACAGAGCATAGGGCACTTGCACTCATGGGCGTATATCTTGGGAAAAACAAAAATCGAGAGGACACAGGCACCCCAATGTTTACTGCCTCTCTGTTTAAAACATCCTCGACTAGGATATAACTTAAATGTCTCTGGAGGGAAAAAATGGATAGAGATGTGGTACTTATGTAGAGTGGACTATTACTCAGCCTGGAAATCAATGAAATATGGCCAGTTGTAACAACTCCAGAGGAGTTACATATGATCATTCTAAGTGACATAATTCAAAAAGAAAAAGACACATATCATAAGATATCACTTAAAGGTGGAATCCAAAATGGCTACACATGAAATAAATTACAAAACAAAAACATAGTCAAATATGTAGAAAACACGCGTAAGGCTGCTAAACGGGAAAGGTGGGGAGGGGTGAGGCATCATCCAGGAGGTTGAAATTAGCAAAGATACCATTCCAAATACCAAACTGATAATCAACAAGGCCTACACGGTAGCTAAAAGAACTGCACTCAGCACACTCAAGTCACCGGAAAAGAATATCTATGACTGGTAAGAATCTGAAAAAGAATTTATTGATGTCTCTCTGTACGTGAATCAAGTGGATGTACAGCAGCAAGAAACAGAGCTTTGAAAATCAGCTGTAACCAATATAGTAATAAATTGAAAAAAATAAACGACAGAGAGACAGAGAAAACCTCTTACAACTTTTCCTCAGGGACGGTGATGCAACATGGATTGAACACATCTAGACCCACAGCAGGATGAGACATAAGGCTGGAAACTGTTCGCGCTAAGAGAAATGTGAGGTTGGATGAGGAAATGCACACCCTTTAAAGTAATACTACCTGGTACCCATTCAATGGGTCCCAAATCTGCACGTTCAAGGAATCTTCCTACAGCTAAAACATGCATGGAAAACCCAGAGGACTGTACACCATGTGATCGGGAGATGTGTCTAAAATGCACCTCATTTATCCTCTCCTGGTGCTCCTGTTCATCATTCCAGCCACGTTACTTAGAATCTCCCCACTTAGAGAATCAGCACATTTAAACTTCTGTTTCACACATTTTGCAAATTGTGAGGAGGATGAACGGGAAGAGGGGGAACCAATGAGAGAATAGTTGTAGGGGTTTGGACGGGCACATGTCACTCTAATTTCCCATTAAGAATAAGAATTAAAAAAGGCTCAGCCTGCCTCGCCGGAGCCAAAATAGGGCCTGAAGCAATCCTGCGGCTTTGAGGCCAGCTCACAAAAGAGCAACTTAAAAAATGGAGCTCAGGGTCACTGCAATTCACAAACCTGCAGAGTTATAAATGAAAACTAACGTCCAAAAATATGTTGAGGTAAGGCAAAGAAGAGGATCTGAATGCAAGACAGAATTGCAAGAAACAGATTTCAAGAGATGGATTGGACTCGTCTTTAAAGCACATGAAAAGCGGCAGAATTTCGACAATGATGCAGTTGGCCCCAAAGGGAGTATGCGTTTTTTCCTGAATATATCCAGGAAAAAACGCATACGCACTTTATGGGCAACCAAGCAAGCAAGCAATGCAAATGTGCACAACAAAGAAGTCTCATTTCCCACCGGTCAAAAGGGCCATCCGAAAAAATTGTAAAAACCAGAAATGCAGGACAGGCCATGGAGAACAGGGAGCCTTTATACGCTGATGGACAGTGTGTGAACTGCCGAGAGCCACTCTGGAGAAGTGTATGGTGGTTCCTAAATCATCTAAAAACAGAGCTACAGAGCATAGGGCACTTCCAATCATGGAAGTATATCTAGGGAAGTCTAAAAATCAACAAGACACAAGCACACCACAGTTTAGGGCTACTCTGTTTACAAGAACCTCAACTTCAGTACACCTTAAATATCCCAGGAAAGAGAACAATGGATAAAGAAGATCTGGTACTTATGTACAATGGAATATCTCTTCACCACGAAATCAATGTAATAAGGCTAGTAGAAGGATAAAGAGTGGATTTAGGTCCGATAATACTACTTGAAATAAGTCAAACAGAAAAAGAAACATATCATAAGATATCACTTATAGAGGGAGGATAAATATGGCTGCACAAAAAATGAATTACAAAACAGAACAGTGTCTCACATTTAGAAAACACACTTATGTCAGCTTAAGGGGAAAGGAGAGGTGGGGTGATGCATAAAACCAGAGTTTGAAATTAGCACAGATACCGTTCAATAAACCAAATAGGTATTAGACAAGATCTACACCTTGCTCAATGAACTGGCCTCAACACACCCTATAAACCACAGAGAAATATATCTGAGTAATAAGAATCTTAAAACCCATGTATTGATATATCTCCATAAGGGAATCAAGTGTGTGCAGAGCGGCACAAACACAGCAGTGAAAATGAGCTAAACCCCATTATAGAAATAAATTTTAAAATCAAAACGCAGAAACAATGAAAGAGAGAAAAATTCTTACAAAATTCGCTCAGGGGCTGTGATGCAACCTGGAATGACCACATATAAACCCACAGCTGGATAAGACATAAGGCTGGACACTTGGGGCTGAGAGCATTGGTGAGCTTTGGTGAGCAACTGCCGAAAATTTAATGCAATACTTCATGCTACTCATTCCAAGGGTCCCAACACTCCAGGTTGAAGGGGATCTTCCTACAGCTAAACCATGCATGGGAAATCCAGCGGATGGTATACCACATGATCGGGAAAGGTTTCTAAAACGCACCTCATTTTCCTCTTGGGGCTCCGGATCAACATTCCAGCCACTTTACTAACAACATCTCCACATGGAGAGTCAATGCCTTTAAGTTCCGGTATCACACAGTCTGCAGTTAGTGCGGAGGATGAATGGGAATAGGGTGAACCAGTGAGAAAATAGCTGTAGCGGTTTCAATGGGCACATGTCACTCTAATTTCACATCAGGAAGAAGAATTAACCAAAGGCAGAGCAAGGCGCCGAAGAAGAAGAATAGGGCCTGAAGAAATCCTGTGGATATGAGGAAGATCACAAAAATAAGAGCTGAAAAATGGAGGTAAGGGCCACTGCAATTCAAAAACCTGCAGAGTTATAAAGGCCAACTATTTTCCAAAAGTATATTGAGGTAAGGCTATGAAGAGGCACTGACAGCAAGGCAGAATTGCACGAAACCGATTTCAGGAGGTAGACAGGAATTGCCTTGAAAACATATGAAAAGACTCAGAACGTCGACAATGATGCACTTGGCTAAAAAGGGCGTATGCGTTTTTTCCTGAATATATTCACGAAAAAACGCATAAGTCATTTTTGGCCAACCAAGCAAGCTTGCAAAGGAAATCTGCACTACAATGAAGTCTTACTGCTCCCCGGTCAAAAGGGCCATCTGAAAAAAGTGTAAAATCCAGAAAGGCAGGACAGGCCATGGAAAACTGGGAGCCTTGTTATGCTGATGGGTGGGAGGTAAATTGCCAACAGCCACTCTGAAGAAGTGTATGGTGTTTCCTGAAACATCCGAAAAACAGAGCAACAGAACCTAGGGCACTTCCACTTATGGTCCTATAGCTTAGGGAAATTAAAATCAAAAAGACACAGCCACCCCAAAGTTTGGGTCGGCTCTGTTTACAAGAACCTCGTTTACAGTACAATTTCAATATCGCAGAAAGCGAAAAATGGATAAAGAAGTTGTGGTAATTACGTACAATGCAATATCACTCAGCAATGAAATCTATGTCATCAGGCCCGTAGCAGCATAATGAGTGGATTCAGGTACGATGATTCTAAGTGAAATAAGTCACACAGAAAAAGAAACATCATAAGATATCACTACTACACGGAATGTAAACTTGGCTACACAGGAAATGAAATACAAAACAGAACAGGGTCTCAAATGTAGAACCAACTTATGCTTGCTTAAGGGGAAAGGTGAGTTGGGGTGCTGCATAAAACCAGAGATTGAAATTAGCACAGATAACATTCAATAAGCCAAATATATAATAGACAAGAGCTACTCCTTGCTCAACGAAGTGGACTCAACACCCCATATTAAACGCCTAAGAATATACCTGACTAGTAAGAATCTTAAAACCTATGGATTTATATGTCTCCGGAAGAGAATCAAGCATGTGTACAGCTGCATAAACGCAGCAGTGATAGGATTGGTGAGGTTCGGTGAGCAAATGCAGACCCTTTGAAGTCATATTGCATGGTACCCATTCCATGGGTCTCAACTCTCCAGGTTTAAGGGATTCTTCCTTCAGCAAAAACATGCATGTGGAACCCAGAGTATGATCCACCATGTGATCGGGAAACGTGTTCAAATGTGTCTCAGTTTTCGTCCCCTGGTACTCGGGTGCAACATTCCAGACGCTTTACTTACACTCTCCCCACTTGGAGAGTCAGTGCCTTTAACCTCCTGTTTGGCCCAGTTTGCAATTTCTGCGGAAAATGAACAGGAATAGGGAGAACCAATGAGAGACTAGCTGGAGGTGTCTGGACGGGCAAATTTAACTCTCATTTCCCACCAGGAAGAGGATTTAACCAAAGGCTCAGCGTGCCATGCCGGAACCACACTAGGGCCTGAAGCAATCCTGCGGTGTTGCGTCCAGCTCACAAGAAAGCGAGTTGAAGAAAGGAGATCAGGGGCACTGTAATTCAGAAACATGCAGAGTTATAAATGACAGCTATCGTCCAAAAGTATATTGAAGTAAGGCTGCCAAGAGGACTTGAAAGCGGGGCAGAATTGCAGGAAACCGATTTCAGGAGGTAGACTGGAATTGCATGTAAAGCATAGGAAAAGAGGCAGAACGTCCACAATGATGCACTTGGCCAAAAATGGCGTATGCGTTTTTTCCTGAATATATTCAGGAAAAAACGCATACGCCCTTTTTGGCCAACCAAGCATGCTTGCAAAGGTAATCTGCACTACAATGAAGACACACTGCCCTCCCGGTCAAAAGGGCCATCTGAAAAATGTGTAAAATCCAGAAAGGCAGGACAGGCCATGGAGAACTGGGAGCCTTGTTATAATGTTGGGCGGGATGTAAATTGCAAACAGCCACTCTGGAAAAGTGTATGGTGTTTCCTGAAACATCTGAAAAACAAAGCAACAGAGCCTAGGGCACATCCACTTATGGTCCTATAGCTTAGGGAAATTAAAATCAAAAAGACACAGCCACCCCAATGTTTGGGACGTCTCTGTTTACAAGAACCTCGTTTATGGTACAAGTTCAATATCGCAGAAAGCGAAAAATGGATAAAGAAATTGTAGTACTTACGTACAATGCAATATCACTCAGCAATGAAATCTATGTCATCAGGCCCGTAGCAGCATAATCAGTGGATTCAGGTACGATGATTCTAAGTGAAATAAATCACACAGAAAAAGAAACATCATAAGTTATCACTAATACACGGAATGTAAACTTGGCTACACAGGAAGTGAAATACAAAACAGAACAGGGTCTCAAATGTAGAACCAACTTATGCTTGCTTAAGGGGAATGGTGAGTTGGGGTGCTGCATAAAACCAGAGATTGAAATTAGCACAGATACCGTTCCATAAGCCAAATATATAATAGACAAGAGCTACTCCTTGTTCAGCGAAGTGCACCCAACACCCCTTATTAAACGCCTAAGAATATAACTGACTAGTAAGAATCTTAAAACCTATGGATTTATATGTCTCTGAAAGAGAATCCAGCGTGTGTACAGTGGCATAAACCCAACAGTGACAGGATTGGTGAGGTTCCGTGAGCAAATGCAGACCCTTTGAAGTCATATTGCATGGTACACATTCCATGGGTCTCAACTCTCCAGGTTTAAGGGATTCTTCCTTCAGCTAAAACATGCATGTGGAACCCAGAGTATGATCCACCGTGTGATCGGGAAACGTGTTCAAATGTGTCTCAGTTTTCGTCCCCTGGTACTCGGGTGCAACATTCCAGACGTTTTACTAACACTCTCCCCACTTGGAGAGTCAGTGCCTTTAACCTCCTGTTTGTCCCAGTTTGCAATTTCTGAGGAAAATGAACAGGAATAGGGAGAACCAATGAGAGACTAGCAGGAGGTGTCTGGACGGGCAAATTTAACTCTCATTTCCCACCAGGAAGAGGAATTAACCAAAGGCTCAGCGTGCCATGCCGGAACCACACTAGGGCCTGAAGCAATCCTGCGGTGTTGCGGCCAGCTCACAAGAAAGCGAGTTGAAGAAAGGAGCTCAGGGGCACTGTAATTTAGAAACCAGCAGAGTTATAAATGACAGCTATCGTCAAAAAATATATTGAAGTAAGGCAGCCAAGAGGACTTGAAAGTGGGGCAGAATTGCAGGAAACCGGTTCCAGGAGGTAGACTGGAATTGCATGTAAAGCATAGGAAAAGAGGCAGAACGTCCACAATGATGCACTTGGCCAAAAGGGCTTATACATTTTTTCCTGAATATATTCAAGAAAAAAAGCATACGCACTTTTAGGCCAACCAAGCAGGCTTGCAAAGGAAATCTGCACTACAATGAAGTCTCACTGCCCACCGGTCAAAAGGGCCATCTGAAAAAAGTGTAAAATCCAGAAAGGCAGGACAGGCCATGGAGAACTGGGAGCCTTGTTATGCTGATGGGCGGGATGTAAATTGCCAAAAGCCACTCTGGAGAAGTGTATGGTGTTTCCTGAAACATCTAAAAAACAAAGCAACAGAGCCTAGTGCACTTCCACTTATGGTCATATAGCTTAGGGAAATTAAAATCAAAAAGACACAGCCACCCCAAAGTTTGGGACGGCTCTGTTTACAAGAACCTCGTTTACGGTACAAGTTCAATATCACAGAAAGCAAAAAATGGATAAAGAAGTTGTGGTACTTACGCACAATGCAATATCAATCAGCAATGAAATCTATGTCCTCAGGCCTGTAGCAGCATAATGAGTGGATTCAGGTACGATGATTCTAAGTGAAATATGTCACACAGAAAAAGAAACATCATAAGATATCACTAATACATGGAATGTAAACTTGGCTACACAGGAACTGAATTACAAAACAGAATAGGGTCTCAAATGTAGAAAACCAACTTATGCTTGCTTAAGGGGAAAGGTGAGTTGGGGTGCTGCATAAAACCAGAGATTGAAATTAGCACAGATACCGTTCCATAAGCCAAATATGTAATAGACAACAGCTACTCCTTGCTCAGCGAAGTGGACTCAACACCCCATATTAAATGCGTAAGAATATGCCTGACTAGTAAGTATCTTAAAATCTATGGATTTATATGTCTCTGAAAGAGAATCAAGCGTGTGTACAGCGGCACAAACGCAGCAGTGATCAGATTGGTGAGGTTCGGTGAGCAAATGCAAACCCTTTGAAGTCATATTGCATGGTACCCGTTCCATGGGTCTCAACTCTCCAGGTTTAAGGGATTCTTCCTTCAGCTAAAAGATGCATGTGGAACCCAGCGTATGATCCACCGTGTGATTGGGAAACGTGTTCAAATGTGTCTCAGTTTTCGTCCGCTGGTACTCGGGTGCAACATTCCAGACGCTTTACTAACAATCTCCCCACTTGGAGAGTCACTGATTTTAACCTCCTGTTTGGCCCAGTTTGCAATTTCTGCGGAAGATGAACAGGAATAGTGAGAACCAATGAGAGACTAGCCGGAGGTGTCTGGATGGGCAAATTTAACTCTCATTTCCCACCAGGAAGAGGAATTAACCAAAGGCTCAGCGTGCCATGCCGGAACCACACTACGGCCTGAAGCAATCTTGAGGTGTTGCGTCCAGCTCACAAGAAAGTGAGTTGAAGAAAGGAGCTCAGGGGCACTGTAATTCACAAACCTGCAGAGTTATAAATGACAGCTATTGTCCAAAAATATATAGAAGTAAGGCTGCCAAGAGGACTTGAAAGAGGGGCAGAATTGCAGGAAACCGATTTCAGGAGGTAGACTGGAATTACATGTAAAGCATAAGAAAAGAGGCAGAACGTCCACAATGATGCACTTGGCCAAAAAGGACGTATGGGTTTTTTCCTGAAAATATTCAGGAAAAAACGCATACGCACTTTTCGGCCAACCAAGCAAGCTTACAAATGAAATCTGCACTACAATGATGTCTCACTGCCCCCCGGTCAAAAGGGCCATCTGAAAAAAGTGTAAAATCCAGAAAGGCAGGACAGGCCATGGAGAACTGGGAGCCTTGTTATGCTGATGGGGGTATGTAAATAGCCAACAGCCACTCTGGAGAAGTGTATGGTGTTTCCTGAAACATCTAAAAAACAAAGCAACAGAGCATAGGGCACTTCCACTTATGGGCCTATAGCTTAGGGAAATTAAAATCAAAAAGACACAGCCACCCCAAAGTTTGGGACAACTCTGTTTACAAGAACCTCGTTTATGGTACAAGTTCAATATCACAGAAAGCGAAAAATGGATAAAAAAGTTGTGGTAGTTCCGTACAATGCAATATCACTCAGCAATGAAATCTGTGTCATCAGGCCCGTAGCAGCATAATGAGTGGATTCAGGTACGATGATTCTAAGTGAAATAAGTCACACAGAATAAGAAACATCATATGATATCACTAATACACGGAATGTAAACTCGGGTACAGAGGAACTGAAATACAAAACAGAACAGGGTCTCATATGTAGAAAACCAACTTATGCTGGCTTAAGGGGAAAGGTGAGTTGGGGTGCTGCATAAAACACGAGACTGAAATTAGCACAGATACCATTCCATAAGCCAAGTATGTAATAGACAAGAGCTACTCCTTGCTCAACAAAGTGGACTCACCACCCCATATTAAACGCCTAAGAATATAACTGAATAGTAAGAATCTTAAAACCTATGGATTTATATGTCTCCAAAAGAGAATCAAGCGTGTGTACAGCGGCATAAACGGAGCAGTGATAGGATTGGTGAGGTTCGGTGAGCAAATGCAGACCCTTTGAAGTCATATTGCATGGTACCCATTCCAGGGGTCTCAACTCTCCAGGTTTAAGGGATTCTTCCTTCAGCTAAAACATGCATGTGGAACCCAGAGTATGATCCACCGTGTGATCGGGAAACGTGTTCAAATGTGTCTCAGTTTTCGTCCCCTGGTACTCGGGTGCAACATTCCAGACGCTTTACTAACACTCTCCCCACTTGGAGAGTCAGTGCCTTTAACCTCCTGTTTGGCCCAGTTTGCAATTTCTGCGGAAAATGAACAGGAATCGGGAGAACCAATGAGAGACTAGCTGGAGGTGTCTGGACGGGCAAATTTATCTCTCACTTCCCAGCAGGAAGAGGAATTAACCAAAGGCTCAGCGTGCCATGCTGGAACCACACTAGGGCCTGAAGCAATCCTGTGGTGTTGCGGCCAGCTCACAAGAAAGCGAGTTGAAAAAAGGAGCTCAGGGGCCCTGTAATTCGCAAACCTGCAGAGTTATAAATGACAGCTATCGTCCGAAAATAAATTGAAGTAAGGCTGCCTAGGGGACTTGAAAGCGGGGCAGAATTGCAGGAAACCGATTTCAGGAGGTAGACAGGAATTGCATGTAAAGCATAGGAAAAGAGGCAGAACGTCCACAATGATGCACTTGGCCAAAAAGGACGTATGGGTTTTTTCCTGAATATATTCAGTAAAAAACGCATACGCAGTTTTCGGGCAACCAAGCAAGCTTACAAAGGAAATCTGCACTACAATGATGTCTCACTGCCCCCCGGACAAAAGGGCCATCTGAAAAAAGTGTAAAATCCAGAAAGGCAGGACAGGCCATGGAGAACTGGGAGCCTTGTTATACTGATGGGTGTGATGTAAATTGCCAACAGCCACTCTGGAGAAGTGTATGGTGTTTCCTGAAACATCTAAAAAACAAAGCAACAGAGCCTAGGGCACTTCCACTTATGGTCCTATAGCTTAGGGAAATTAAAATCAAAAAGACACAGCCACCCCAAAGTTTGGGACGGCTCTGTTTACAAGAACCTCGTTTACGGTACAAGTTCAATATCGCAGAAAGCGAAAAATGGATAAAGAAGTTGTGGTACTTACGTACAATGCAATATCACTCAGCAATGAAATCTACGTCATCAGGCCCGTAGCAGTATAATGAGTGGATTCAGGTACGATGATTCTAAGTGAAATAAGTCACACAGAAAAAGAAACATCATAAGATATCACTACTACACAGAATGTAAACTTGGCTACACAGGAACTGAGTTACAATACAGAACAGGGTCTGAAATGTAGAAAACCGACGTATGCTTGCTTAAGGAAAAAGGTGAGTTGGGGTGCTGCATAAAACCAGAGATTGAAATTAGCACAGATACCGTTCCATAAGCCAAATATGTAATAGACAAGAGCTACTCCTTGCTCAACGAAGTGGACTCAACACCCCATATTTAACGCCTAAGAATATACCTGACTAGAAAGAATCTTAAAAACTATGGATTTATATGTCTTCGAAAGAGAATCAAGCGTGTGTACAGCGGCATAAACACAGCACTGATAGGATTGGTGAGGTTCGGTGAGCAAATGCAGACCCTTTGAAGTCATATTGCATGGTACCCATTCCATTGGTCTCAACTCTCCAGGTTTAAGGGATTCTTCCTTCAGCTAAAACATGCATGTGGAACCCAGAGTATGATCCACCGTGTGATCGGGAAACGTGTTCAAATGTGTCTCAGTTTTCGTCCCCTGGTACTCGGGTGCAACATTCTAGACGCTTTACTAACACTCTCCCCACTTGGAGAGTCAGTGCCTTTAACCTCCTGTTTGGCCCAGTTTACAATTTCGGCGGAAAATGAACAGGAATAGGGAGAACCAATGAGAGACTAGCTGGAGGTGTCTGGACGGGCAAATTTAACTCTTTTTTCCCACCAGGAAGAGAAAATAACCAAAGGCTCAGCGTGCCATACCGGAACCACACTAGGGCCTGAAGCAATCCTGTGGTTTTGCGGCCAGCTCACAAGAAAGCAAGTTGAAGAAAGGAGCTCAGGGGCACTGTAATTCACAAACCTGCAGAGTTATAAATGACAGGTATCATCCAAAATTATACTGAAGTAAGGCTGCGAAGAAGACTTGAATGCGGGGCAGAATTGCTGGAAACTGATTTCAGAAGGTACACGGGAGTCACTCTTGAAGCATAGGAAAAGAGACAGAACTTGGAAAATAATGCACTTGGCAAAAAAGGGCATATGTGTTTTATCCAGAACTCTCATAACCGAGGGGAGGAGATTCCCAGCAGGCTCCAACTGCCACCTGAGGGCTCACGTTGCCAAGGCAACGTGAGCAAGCTAGGCAGGAGTTACCTCACAGCAGAGGTCCCACCTCACATAAGGGTGAGAATCCCAGCCAACATCAGACTCTCACCAGAGGGCCCACATCACCAAGGGGATGGGAACCAGGCAGGAGTGTCTTCACACCAGAGGGCCCACATCACCAAGGGGATGGGAACCAGGCAGGAGTGTCTTCACACCAGTGGGGCCACATCATTGAAAGGTGAGGTACTCAGCACATGTGTCCTCAAACCAGAGGACCCACATCACCAAGGGCCTCGGAGTGAGGCAGGCAGGAGTAGCCTCACAACACTGGGCCCATAGAATAAAAAAGTGAGGAATCCAGCAGTTGGAACCTCCCAGCAGGCGGCCCAGAACACCGAGGCTATGGGATCCAGGTCACAGTGAACTCACAGAAGAGGGCCCATGTTATGAAACTGAGCAACCCAGCCATTGGGACCTCAGAGCACGAGGCTCACATCCCCATGGGGATATAAATCTGGTAGGAGTGTCCTCGCACCACTGAGAACATATCAGAAAATTTTGGGAGACCAGCAGTTAGGGTCTGACACCAGAGGACCCTCATCACCAAGGGAAGGAGGCTCCCAGCAGGCTCCAACTGCCACCAGAGGGCTGACGTCGCCAAGGCGATGTGTGCCAACCAGGCACGAATGACCTCACAGCAGAGGGCCCACCTCAGAGAAGTGTGACGAACCCAGTCAGGATCAGACTCGCACCAGAGGGCCCACATCACCAAATGGATTGGAACCAGGCAGGAGTGTCCTCACATGAGTAGGGCCACATCATCTAAAGGTGAGGAACCCAGAACATGTGGCTTCAAACCATAGGACACCCATCACCAAGGGGCTGGGAGTGAGGCAGGCAGGAGGAGCCTCACAACAGAGGGCCCAAAAATAAGAAAGGTGAGGAATCCAGCAGTTGGAACCTCCCAGCAGGCGGCCCAGAGCACAGAGGCTAGGGGATCCAGGCCAGAGTGAACTAACACCAGACAGCCCACATCATGAAACTGTGAGCAACCCAGACATTGGGACCTCAGAGCAGAAGGCCCACATCCCCATGGTGATGGGAACATGACAGGAGTGTCCTGGCATCACTGGGCTCACATCAGAAAACGTGGGGTGCTCAGAAGTTAGGGCCTGACGCTAGACTGCACTCATCACCGAGGGGACGAGGCTCCCAGCAGGCTCCAGCTGCCACCAGAGGGCCAACGTCACCAAGGCGATGTGTGCCAGCCCGGCAGGAGTGACCTCACAGCAGAGGGCCCACCTCACAGAAGGGTGAGGAACACAGCCAGGATCAGACTCTCACCAGAGGGCCCACATCACCAAGGGGATGGGAACCAGGCAGGAGTGTCCCCACACCAGTGGGACAACATCATCGAAAGGTGAGGATCCCAGCACATGTAGCCTCAAACCAGAGGAACCACATCACCAAGGGGTTCGGAATGAGGCTGGCAGGACCGGCCTCACAACACAGGGTCCATAGAATATAAAAGTTGAGGAATCCAGCAGTTGGAACCTCCCAGCAAGCGGCCCAGAGCACCGAGGCTATGAGATCCAGGCCGCAGTGAACTCACAGCAGAGGGCCCACATCATGAACCTGTGAGCAGTCCAGCCGTTGGGACCACAGAACAGAAGGCCCACATCCCCATTGGGATGGGAACCTGGCAGGAGTGGCCTCGCACCACTTAGCACATATCAGAAAATGTTAGGAGCCCAGCAGTTAGGGCCTGACGCCAGGGGGCCCTCATAACTGAGGGGAGGAGACTCCCAGCAGGTTCCAACTGCCAACAGAGGGCCCACGTCTACAAGGTGGTATGCGCCAGCCAGGCAGTAGTGACCTCACAGCAGAGGGCCTATTTCACAGAAGGGTGAGGAACCGAGGCAGGATGAGACTCTCGCCAGAGGACCCACAACACCAAGGGGATGGGAACCAGTCAGGGCTGTCCTCCCACCAGTGGGGCCACATCATCGAAAGGTGAGGAACCCAGCACATGCGGCCTCATATCAGAGGACATACATCACAAAGGGGATGGGAGTGAGGCAGGTAGGAGTAGCCTAAAAACAGAGGACCCAAAGAATAAAAAAGGTGAGGAATCCAGCATTTTGAACCTCCCAGCAGGCGGCCAAGAGCACAGAAGCTATGGGATGCAGGCAGGAGTGAACTAACAGCAGAGAGCCCACATCATGAAACTGTGAGCAACCCAGGCGTTGGGACCTCAGAGCAGAAGGCCCACATCCCCATGGGGATGGGAACCTGACAGGAGTGTCCTGGCATCACTGGGCTCACATCAGAAAACGTGGGGAGCCCAGCAGTTAGGGCCTGATGCTAGAGGACCGTCATCACCGAGGGGAGGAGGCTCCCAGCAGGTTCCATGTGCCAACAGAGGGCCCACGTCGCCAAGGTGATGTGTGCAAGTCAGGCAGGATTGACCTCACAGCAGAGGGCCTACCTCACAGAAGAGTGAGGAACCCAGCCAGGATAAGACTGTCACCAGAAGGCCCACATCACCAAGGGGATGGGAACCAGGCAGGAGTGTCCTCACACCAGTGGAGCCACATCATTGAAAGTTGCGGAACCCAGCACATGTGGCCTCAAACCAGAGGACCCACATCTCGAAGGGGTTGTGAGTGAGGCAGGCAGGAGGAGCATCGCAACACAGGACCCATAGAATACAAAAGTTGAGGAATCGAGCAGTTGGAACCTCCCAGCAGGCGGCCCAGAGCACAGAGTCTATGGCATCCAGGCCAGAGTGAACTAACAGCAGAGAGCCCACATCATGAAACTGTGAACAACCCAGCCATTGGGACTTCAGAGCAGAAGACCCACATCTCAATGGGGATGTGAACCTGGTTGGAGTGTCTTCGAACCACTGGGCGCACATCACAAAATGTGGGGAGCCCAGCCGTTAGGGCCTGACGCCAGAGGGCCCTCATCACCGATGGGAGGAGGCTCCCAGCAGGCTCCAAGTGCCACCAGAGGGCTCATGTCCACAAGGCGAGCTGAGAGCAAGCCAGGCAGGAGTGACCTCACAGCAGACGGCCCACCTCACAGAAGGGTGAGGAACCCAGCCAGGATCAGACTCTCAACAGAGGGCCCACATCACCAAGGGGATGTGAACCAGGCAGGAGTCTCCTAAGACCATTGGTCCCACATCATCGAAAGGTGAGGAACCCAGCACATGTGGCCTCAAACCAGATGACACACATCACGAAGGGGCTGGGAGTGAGGCAGGCAGGAGGATCCTCACAACAGAGGGCCTAAAAAATTACAAATGTGAGGAATCCAGCAGTTGGAACCTCCCAGCAGGCGGCCAAGAGCACAGAGGCTATGGGATCCAGGCCACAGTGAACTAACACCAGAGAGCCCACATCATGAAATTGTGATCAACCCAGCCGTTGGAACCTCAGAGCAGAAGGCCCACAACCCCATGGAGATGGGAACCTAAGAGGAGTGCCCGAGCATCACTGGGCTCACTAAGAAAAGTTGGGGAGCCCAGCAGTTAGGGCCTGACGTCAGAGGGCCCTCATCACAGAGGTGAGGAGGCTCCCAGCAGGGTCCAAGTGCCACCAGAGGGCTCATGTCAACAAGGCGAGGTGAGCAAGCCAGGCAAGAGTTACCTGATAGTAGAGGGCCCACCTCACAGATGGGTGAGGAACCCAGCCAGGATCAGACTCTCACCAGAGGGCCCACATCACAAAGGGGATGGGAACCAGCCAGGATTATCCTCACACCAGTGGGGCCTCATCATTGAAAGGTGAGGAACCCAGCACATGTGTCCTCAAACCAGAGGACCCACATCACCAAGGGCCTTGGAGTGAGACAGGCAGGAGTAGCCTCACAACACAGGGCACATAATATAAAAAAACGTGAGGATTCCAGCATTTAGAACTTCCAGCAGGCGGCTCAGAACACTGAGGCTATGGGATCCAGGCCGCAGTGAACTCACAGCAGAGGGCCCACATCATAAAACTGTGAGCAACCCAGGCGTTGGGACCTCAGCGCAGAAGGCCCACATCCCCATGGGAATGGGAACCTGGCTGGAGTGTCCTCGCACCACTGGGCGCACATCAGAAAATGTGGGGAGCCCACCATTTAGGGCCTGATGCCAGAGGGCCGTCATCACCGAGAGAAGGAGGCACCCTGCATGCTCCAACTGCCACCAGAGGGCTCACGTCTCCAAGGTGACGTGTGCCAGCCAGGCAGGAGTGACCTCACAGCAGAGGGCCTACCTCACAGAACGTTGAGGAACCCAGCCAGGATTAGACTCTCGCCAGAGGGCCCACCTCACCAAGGGTATGGGAACCAGGCAGGAGTGTCCTCACACGAGTGGGGTCACATCATCGAAAGGTGAGGAACGCAGCACATGTGGCCTCAAGCCATAGGACAGTCATCACCAAGGGGCTGGCAGTGAGGCAGGCAGGAGGAGCCTCACAACAGAGGGCACATAGAATAAAAAAGTTGAGGAATCCAGCAGTTGGAACCACCCAGCAGGCGGCTCAGAGCACCGATGATAAGGGATCCTTGCCGGAGTGAACTCACAGCAGAGGGCCCACATCATGGTACTGTGAGCAAGCCAGCCGTTTTGACCTCAGAGCAGAAGGCCCATATCCCCATGGGGATGGGAACCTGGCAAGAGTGTCCTCACTCACTTGGCGCACATCAGAAAATGTGGGGAGCCCAGCCGTTATGAACTAATGCAAGAGGGCCCTCATCACCGAGGGGAGGAGGATCCCAGCACACTCCAACTGCCACCAGAGGGCCCACGTCGCCAAGGTGACGTGTGCCAGACAGGCATGATTGACCTCACAGCAGAGGGCCCACCTCACAGAAGGGTGAGGAAACCAGCCAGGATCAGACTCTCACCTGAGGGCCCACATCAGCAAGGGGATGGGAACCAGTCAGGACTGTCTTCCCTCCAGTGGGGCCAAATCATCGAAAGGTGCGGAACCCAGCACATGTGGCCTCAAATCAGAGGACACATATCACAAAGGGAATGGGAGTGAGGCAGGCAGGAGTAGCCTAAAAACAGAGGGCCCAAAGAATAAGAAAGGTGAGGAATCCAGCAGTTGGAACCTCCCAGCAGGCGGCCGAGAGCACAGAAGCTATGGGATGCAGGCAGGAGTGAACTAACAGCAGAGAGCGCACATCATGAAACTGTGAACAACCCAGACGCTGAGACCTCAGAGCAGAAGGCCCACATCCCAATGGGGATGTGAACCTGGCTGGAGTGTCCTCACACCACTGGGCGCACATCACAAAATGTGGGGAGCCCAGCAGTTAGGGCCTGACGCCAGAGGGCCCTCATCACCGAGGGGAGGAGGCTCCCAGCAGGCTCCAAGTGCCACCAGAGGGCTCACGTCCACAAGGCGAGGTGAGCAAGCCAGGCAGGAGTGACCTCACAGCAGACGGCCCACCTCACAGATGGGTGAGGAACCCAGCCAGGATCAGACTCTCAACAGAGGGCCCACATCACCAAGGGGATGTGAACCAGGCAGGAGTCTCCTAAGACCATTGGTCCCACATCATCGAAAGGTGAGGAACCCAGCACATGTGGCCTCAAACCAGACGACACACATCACGAAGGGGCTGGGAGTGAGGCAGGCAGGAGGATCCTCACAACAGAGGGCCTAAAAAATTAAAAAAGTGAGGAATCCAGCAGTTGGAACCTCCCAACAGGCAGCCAAGAGCACAGAGGCTATGGGATCCAGGCCACAGTGAACTAACACCAGAGAGCCCACATCATGAAAATGTGAACAACCCAGCCGTTGGGACCTCAGAGCAGAAGGCCCACATCCCCATGGAGATGGGATCCTAAGAGGAGTGGCCAAGCATCACTGGGCTCACTAAGAAAAGTTGGTGAGCCCAGCAGTTAGGGCTTGACGCAAGAGGGCCCTCATCACCGGGGGGAGGAGATTCCCAGCACGCTCCTACCGCCACCACACGGCTGACTTCACCAAGGCAATGTGTGCCAGCCATGCAGGAGTGACCTATCAGCAGAGGGTCTCCCTCACAGAAAGGTGAGGAACACAGCCAGGAACAGACTCTCACCAGGAGGTCCACATAACCACGTGGATGAGAACCAGGCAGGAGTGTCCTCACACTAGTGGGGCCACATCATCCAAAGGTGAGGAACCCAGCAAAGGTGGCCACAAACCAGAGGACCCACATCACCAAGGGGTTGAGAGTGAGGTAGGTGTCTGGACGGGCATATTTAACACGTATTTCCCACCAGGAAGAGGAATTAACCAAAGGCTCAGCGTGCCCTGCCAGAAGCAGATTAGGGCCTGAAGCAGTCTTGCGGGTTTGCGGCCAGCTCACAAGAAAGCGAGTTGAAGAAAGGAGCTCAGGGGCCCTGTAATTCACAAACCTGCAGAGTTATAAATGACAGATAACGTCCAAAAATATTTTGAAGTAAGGCTGCGAAGAGGACTTGAAAGTGGGGCAGAATTTCAGGAAACCGATTTCAGGAGGTAGACTGGATTTGCATTTAAAGCATAGGAAAAGAGGCAGAACATCGACAATGATGCACTTGGCAAAAAAGGGCGTATGAGTTTGTTCCTGAATATATTCAGGAAAAAGCACATACACACTTTTTGGCAAACCAAGCAAGCTTGCAATGGAAATCCGAACTACTATGAAGTGTCACTTCCCCCCGGTCTAAAGGGCCATCTGAAAAAAGTGTAAAATCCAGAAAGGCAAGACAGGCCATGGGGAAAAAGGAGCCTTGTTATGCTGATGGGCGGGATGTAAATTGCCAACAGCCACTCTGGAGAAGTGTATGGTGTTTCCTGATACATCTGAAAAACAAAGCAACAGAGTCTAGGGCATTTCCACTTATGGTCCTATAGCTTAGGGAAATTAAAATCAAAAAGACACAGCCACCCCAAAATTTGGGACGGCTCTGTTTACAAGAACCTCGTTTACGGTACAAGTTCAATATCACAGAGAGCAAAAACTGGATAAAGAAGTTGTGGTACTTATGTACAATGCAATATCACTCAGCAATGAAATCTGTGTCACCAGGCCGGTACCAGCATAATGAGTGGATTGAGGCACGATGATTCTAAGTGAAATAAGTCACACAGAAAAAGAAACATCATAAGGTATCACTAATGCACGGAATGTAAACTTGGCTACACATGAATTGAATTACAAAACAGAACAGGGTCTCAAGTTTAGAAAACCAACTTATGCTTGCTTAAGGGGAAAGGTGAGTTGGGGTGCTGCATAAAACCAGAGATTGAAATTAGCACAGATACCGTTCCATAAGCCAAATATGTAATAGACAAGACCTACCCCTTGTTCATCGAAATGGACTCAACAATGAGGTATCACCTCACACCTGTTAGAATGGGCATCATCTGAAAATCTACAAACAACAAGTGCTGGAAAGGGTGTGGAGAAAAGGAAGCCTCTTCCACTATTGTTGGGAATATAAATTGGTACAGTCACTATGGAGAACAATATGGAGTTTCTTAAGAAACTAATAATAGAATTACCATATGATACAGCAATCCCAGTACTGGACATATACCCAGACAAAACCATAAATCAAAAAGAGACATTCACCGTAATGTTCATTGCATCACTATTTACAATATCGAGGTAATGGAAGCAACCTAAATGCCCACAGACAGACGAATGCATAAAGATGTGGTACATATATAAAATGGAATATTACTAAGCCATGAAAGGAATGAAATTGGGTCATTTGTAGAGACGTCGATGGATCTAGAGACTGTCATACAGAGTGAAGTAAGTCAGAAAAAGAAAAACAAATCTTGTATATTCATGCATATATGTGGAACCTAGAAAAACTGTACAGATTAACCGTTTTGCAAGGCATAACTAGAGCAACAGATGTAGACAACAATCGTATGGACAACAAGGGGGGAAAGCTCTTGGGGGTGGTGGTGGTGGGAGGAGTTGAGAGATTGGGATTGGCATGTAAACATTTATATGTATAAAATAGATAACCAATAAGAACCTGCTGTATAAAAATATAAAATAAAATTCAAAATTAAAAAGAAATAAAATTTAAAAAATAAAACAGAAAAAACAATTATTCCCTTCACATACATGTATTTATATGAATAAATTATTTCCATGCTTATATCTGTAAATACAAAAAAGAGGAATAAAATCTACCTTGAACCAAAAACGAAAAAGAGAAAAAAAAAACAGAACCCACCAGTTACTCAGAGGAAACCGTATCAGGGCACTTGCTCCAGTTGTAAACAATTCTGAAGTTGGTCAGTGGTGGGGAATCGTCTCCCGTTCAGCCAGCAGCCCCCACACAACAAGCGTCCTCATTGCAAAGCTGGGGCACCGTGCCGAGGCATCTGTGAGTAAACGTGAGCTGAGCCCCAGGCCAGTTGCTGCTGAACTGTTCCCACCCTTCCCAGGTAAAACACCTGAATATATACAAGGACTTGAAAGCCTAGAGGAAGGGCCATGGAGCCACACGAGTGACAGCATGCCAGCTGACTTGGTGCCTGCAGGCCAGCCAGGATGGTCCTGGCCCTGGGTGCTCTTCTGGAAGATTTCCATTTCCCTGCCTGAGATACCCGTCCTGTCCCTGCCCCCACTGCTTTTTTCCTTCCTCACCTCTGCCCAGGGAGCAATTCCAGCAGCAGGTATGGGTGACACATCCTCTTCTTTAGCAGGTGGCAGCCTGGCAACTGCTGCAGAAAGTCCAGCAGAGCCCCACTCACACTGGGCCACCCACAAAGCCGTGGCCTCTCACTCCCTCCCACCAGCCCAGCCCCGAGACTGCTGACAGGGCAGAGAAAATGGCGTCAGACACAGCTGCAGGGACTCTTGCTGCCTGGAGTGGTATTTATATTGATCTCAACCCAGGCACACCTGGGGAGGGCTGGCCGGCACCGTAAGGCTGCCCAGGTCAGCCAATCATCACCCCTCAGGGGCTCACAGTTGCAGAAAATGGAACTTGCTGAACCGGCCAGGTCCAAGGAACAGGTGTGGGCTCCTGAGAGTCAGGATAGACAAGGGGCTGCAGCTTTGGCTTGTTTTCTAATCATTTTATCTGGCCCATGAGTGGGAGACAACTTCAAGAAAACCCTCTCTTAATGAGAGGAACCCAGGAGTCAGGGAGAGGAGGGGTGGGTGGTGGTTGGAGACAGAGGCCTGGTGCCCCGGGTGCAGTGGAAGTCTCTGGAAGACCAGGTGGAGGGAGGCCACACAGAGTGATGCCCAGGGTCACAGACCTGTCGGAGCTGCTGTTTGTTAGTCCAAGTCCTGCTCTGAGGTGCTCTGTGTCAGCTCTGAGCGACAGGTGAGCTTGGAGTGCTCTTCAATGAGGGCTATGTGCACGGTTCCTGTGTGCCCAGCCCTGCCACGGTACCTGCAAGGGTAGCTCTGTATCCTGGGAGGGGCCTGACCACAAGAGCCCCGTGGGCTGGGTTGGGGGTGGGGTACCTGCCCAGGAGAGCTCCATATCCTGGGATTGGCCTGACCACGAGAGCCCCATGGGCTGCTGGGGACCTGGTAAAGGATGTCAGGACAGTCAGTGAAGCCACCGAGGATATACCTCCAGTTGCTCCTAATTCCTACACCCTGCTGGTCATTCTACCAACCACCAGGACATGGTATTCTGTATTAGTCTTCAATGATGCCTTCTTTTGTATTCCATTAGTCCCAGAGTCACAAGAAATTTTGGCTTGTGAGTGGCAGGACTCAACATACAACTAAAACAATACTTCCGGGCCGTCTTGCCCCAAGGGTTCAAAAATTCCCACCCCATCTTTGGGGAAAGCTTAGCTAAAGACCGAAAAGTTCTACCTCTGGAAAAGGAAACCCTCCTTCAATATGCAGACGACATTCTGATCGCCAGCCCTACTAAGGAGGCCTCTGAACTACCAAGCCAATAAAGGATAGAAGTTGTCCAAGAAAAGCTCAAATATCACAGACTGCGGTGACCTGCCTGGGCTTCATTCTCACACAAGGTCGGAGAAGCCCATCCCAGGAAAGAGAAGAAACCATTTGCAGCCTTACCCCTTTCTAAAACGAGAAGACAGCTTAGGGGTTCCTGGGGAGGCCAGGGTTTGCTGCTTCTGGATCCCTAACTACAGTCTACTAGCTGGGCCTCTATATGAAACACTGAAAGGAAAAGATGACGATCCTTTTGAACAGAATCCAGAAGTGACCTTTCAAGAATGGAAAGAGCAGTCAATTCAGACCCTTGCCCTGGAACTCCCTAATTGAGCTAAACCCTTTGACCTTTCCATTCCCGGTGAAAGGTGAATCGCCATTGGAGAATTAGTGCAAAAACTGGGACCACTTGAAATGGAACAACGCAAGAATGCCATCCAGGTAGGATAAACTACAGTCACCAAGGGGCTTGGCCCACTGCCACATCTGGCCAAGATACTGGCGGTATCTAAAACCCTGGAAATCAGCAGCCCAAAAGGCCACCTCCCTCCTAAGGGAAAAGGACCCCACGTGGTGATCCTAATCACCAACCATGCCCTGAAGTTGCAGGGTTCGCTCCGTGGGCACACCGACCTCGAGTGAGGAGGCTCTCCAACTCCAACATCCAGAGAGATAACCGGGGGCAGCAGGGCACCATGACGACTCGTGTGAACATCACTTGACCTGGAGTTTCTCTCATAAAACAACAATAGTGTGTCCCGAAGGAGTAGACTACTGCTTGCAGGACTTACTGCACCCGCAGGGGAGCCAATAATCTTGGTGGGGGAACCGTATATCACACTGTCACCATAGAAAAGCCTACAGACACCGTGATGATGGTGGCCAATAAGACCGGCTGGACTCCTGTTTACTTCAAAAGGCTGTTGACTCAGTGGCCATCATGGTCCTTGATCACCACTGACCCTGGACTGTCTGGGAGTTGAGCGGGCAGGGCTCTGACACCTGGTGCTGTTTTTACGTTAATTCAGGGGCCTAATTGAAGAAAGAGCAGACTACTGGTCAGAGCATCTAGGCTGGCAGAAACGGTCAGCCTAAGGTGGCTGAACAAATGTGGGGCGGGGTGAAACCGGCCCCCACAGCGTCTCTGCACATCTCTTTCCTGGACCCTTAAAGGTCATTAGAATCTATAACACTTCCAATGCTGGTGCTCAGGTGGACGAGCAGGGAGGCAGGGGTCCTGGGGCCAATCAACGTCACCTGGAGGCTGCTGGGGAGAAGTTCTGACCCTCGTCCCCTGGTATGAGGGCTCCCAACTCAGCACTCAGCAGTTACAGAAGAAGGGTCTGCACCCTCAGCACTCCAAGAATGAGGAACGGGACAAAAGGCAGAGGAGGAGTTTGTCCCCAGCAAAGCCCATGAAAAATCCCTGGGAGATAAAAATAGAATCTGGGCAATAAAGTCAAGTCTGACCTTTTTTATCCTTTGTGCTTTGTCTAATTTTACGTGCTCCTAGGGTCCCGCATGCAGAGGTTCCACACCCGGCACTTCAGACCAGATTTCCTAGTGCAGAATGGCTGGGTCGACACCTCAGTTCCTGGGGCCCAGTGCAGACTCCGAGATATAGAGCCTGAGCTGCAGCCAACCCGGCCCTCAAGAGCTCCGCCCCCTCCCTCCCACTGACTCTGACAGGATCTCTACACAGCAGCCCAGCCCACAGCCCACGGGGTAGTGCATGCTCTCACCTCTCCATTCTCTGATCAAAATATAAAGTTTCCTTTGCTTGTGAACCAAACTCAGTCTCGATCTGTTGGCCCCAATGACACTGGGCAGGGGGACACTTGTTGGGGTCCACTCTGGAGGATCAGTAATAGAAATTGAGACTATTGTAACTTCAATGAACAGATGTATGAGCCAAACTCTAGTTAACATAGAACAGTTTATAAGGCTCGGGTAAAATAAGATGTTTCTAACACTTCCATTTGATATTTCCATCACTTTATTATAAGCAAGTTCAGTGAAAAGGTTTGTCTTATTTGTCAGGTCAATATTAGAGAAATGAAGTGATTTCTTTCCAAGGATGTACATCTAATAATCTTGGTTAAAGCTTCAATCTTGTTTTAAATGCTTTTCCATTGAAAATGATACCTCTCTTTCAGCTCCCCCATTTCTGAGAAGTATAAAATCTTATAATTTATTATTACCAAAGGGGAAAGGTGGGAGGAGGGATAAATTAACAGTTTGGAATTAACACATACACACTGCTATGTATAAAATAGATCATCAACAAGGAACTACTGTATAGCACAGGGAACTACACTCAATATTTTGCAATAACCTATAAGGGAAAATAATCGGAAAAAGAATAGATATTTTTATTGACATCATCTATCAATGACAGTTAAAGTGTAACCTAAGGGAAGCCGGTGGTGAGTGCTTCTGACCCTGAAGACTTCAATCATCTAAAGTTTGGACTCTGCCTACTTCCCAAGGCCCTTAATGAACATATGTGTAGCCGTAGCTTAAAAAATTCCCCAGTTTGGGTTTCGGGGAGACACTGATTTTGAAAAAGCCCTGGTGTTCTCCTTACATGAATGGGACTCTTTCTACTGCTAAAACGTGTCTGTCACACCCAGAGGATGGTATACCGTCTGATCGGGAAGAGTTTGGAAAAGGCATCTCATCTCCTCATCTCCTGGTGCTCGGGTTCACCCCTCCAGCGTCTTTACTAACAGTCTCCCCACTTGGAGATATCAGCACTGTCAACATCCTGTTGTGTACAGTTTGGAATTTGTCCAGAGGATGAAGCGGAAGGATGAGGAACAATGAGAGACAAGTCCTAGGTGTTCAGACAGGCACATGTCACTCTAATTTCCAATCAGGAAGACGAATTGACCAAAGGCTAGGGTTGCCCATGGAAACAGTATAGGGCTTGAGGAAATCCCACTGCTTTGTGGCCAGTTCCCATAAACACAAGTTGAACAATGGAACTCAGGGGCAGTAAAATTCACGAAACTGCAGAGTTGAAAATATCTATCACTGAAAACTGTCTTGAGGAAAGTCAGAGAAAAGGATTGGTAAGCAAGGGAGAATGGCAGGAAAGGGATTTGAGGAGGTAGAAAGGACTCGCCATTAAGCACAAGAAAAGGGGCTGAACATTGCCAACATTGCAGTTGGCCAAAAAGGCTGTATGCGTTTTTTTCTGTATATATTCAAGAAAAGGGCATACACTTTTTTAGCCAACCAAACAGGTGGGCACTGGAAATCAATACTACAAAAGATATCACTTCGCATCAGTCAGAAGAGCCATCCTCATAAAGTGTAAACACCAGAAATGCAGGACAGGGCAAGGAGAAGAGGGAGCCCTGTGAGGCTTAGAGTGGAAATGTATATTGCCAACGGCCATTCTGGAGAAGTGTATTGTGTTTACTAAAGCATCTAAAAAATGAGCTACAGAGCATAGGGCACTTGCACTCATGGGCGTATATCTTGGGAAAAACAAAAATCGAGAGGACACAGGCACCCCAATGTTTACTGCCTCTCTGTTTAAAAGATCCTCGACTAGGATATAACTTAAATGTCTCTGAAGGGAAAAAATGGATAGAGATGTGGTACTTATGTAGAGTGGAATATTACTCAGCCTGGAAATCAATGAAATATGGCCAGTTGTAACAACTCTGGAGGAGTTACGTATGATCATTCTAAGTGACATAATTCAAAAAGAAAAAGACACATATCATAAGATATCACTTAAAGTTGGAACCCAAAATGGCTACACATGAAATAAATTACAAAACAAAAACATAGTCAAATATGTAGAAAACATGCGTAAGGCTGCTAAACGGGAAAGGTGGGGAGGGGTGAGGCATCATCCAGGAGGTTGAAATTAGCAAAGATACCATTCCAAATACCAAACTGATAATCAACAAGGCCTACACGGTAGCTAAAAGAACTGCACTCAGCACACTCAAGTCACCGGAAAAGAATATCTATGACTGGTAAGAATCTGAAAAAGAATTTATTGATGTCTCTCTGTACGTGAATCAAGTGGATGTACAGCAGCAAGAAACAGAGCTTTGAAAATCAGCTGTAACCAATATAGTAATAAATTGAAAAAAATAAACGACAGAGAGACAGAGAAAACCTCTTACAACTTTTCCTCAGGGACGGTGATGCAACATGGATTGAACACATCTAGACACACAGCAGGATGAGACATAAGGCTGGAAACTGTTCGTGCTAAGAGAAATGTGAGGTTGGGTGAGGAAATGCACACCCTTTAAAGTAATACTACCTGGTACCCATTCAATGGGTCCCAAATCTGCAGGTTCAAGGAATCTTCCTACAGCTAAAACATGCATGGAAAACCCAGAGGACTGTACACCGTGTTCTCGGGAGATGTGTCTAAAATGCACCTCATTTATCCTCTCCTGGTGCTCCTGTTCATCATTCCAGCCACGTTACTTAGAATCTCCCCACTTAGAGAATCAGCACATTGAAACTTCTGTTTCACACATTTTGCAAATTGTGAGGAGGATGAACGGGAAGAGGGGGAACCAATGAGAGAATAGTTGTAGGGGTTTGGACGGGCACATGTCACTCTAATTTCCCATTAAGAATAAGAATTAAAAAAAGGCTCAGCCCGCCTCGCCAGAGCCAAAATAGGGCCTGAAGCAATTCTGCGGCTTTGAGACCAGGTCACAAAAGAGCAACTTAAAAAATGGAGCTCAGGGTCACTGCAATTAACAAACCTGCAGAGTTATAAATGAAAACTAACGTCCAAAAATATGTTGAGGTAAGGCAAAGAAGAGGATCTGAATGCAAGACAGAATTGCAAGAAACAGATTTCAAGAGATAGATTGGACTCGTCTTTAAAGCACATGAAAAGTCGCAGAATTTCGACAATGATGCAGTTAGCCCCAAAGGGAGTATGCGTTTTTTCCTGAATATATCCAGGAAAAAACGCATACGCACTTTATGGGCAACCAAGCAAGCTTGCAAAGGAAATCTGCACTACAATGAAGCCTCACTGCTCCCCGGTCAAAAGGGCCATCTGAAAAAAGTGTAAAATCCAGAAAGGCAGGACAGGTCATGGAGAACTGGGAGCCTTGTTATGCTGATGGGCGGGATGTAAATTGCCAACAACCACTCTGGAGAAGTGTATGGTGTTTCCTGAAACATCTAAAAAACAAAGCAACAGAGCCTAGGGCACTTCCACTTATGGTCCTATAGCTTAGGGAAATTAAAATCAAAAAGACACAGCCACCCCAAAGTTTGGGACGGCTCTGTTTACAAGAACCTCATTTACGGTACAAGTTCAATATCGCAGAAAGCGAGAAATGGATAAAGAAGATGTGGTACTTACGTACAATGCAATATCACTCAGCAATGAAATCTATGTCATCAGGCCAGTAGCAGCATAATGAGTGGATTCAGGTACGAAGATTCTAAGTGAAATAAGTCACACAGAAAAAGAAACATCATAAGATATCACTAATACACGGAATGTAAACTTGGATATACAGGAACTGAATTACAAAACACAACAGGGTCTCAAATGTAGAAAACCAACTTATGCTTGCTTAAGGGGAATGGTGAGTTGGGGTGCTGCATAAAACCAGAGATTGAAATTAGCACAGATACCATTCCATAAGCCAAATATGTAATAGACAAGAGCTAGTCCTTGCTCAACGAAGTGGACTCAACACCCCATATTAAACGCATAAGAATATACGTGACTACTAAGAATCTTAAAACCTATGGATTTATATGTCTTCGAAAGAGAATCAAGCATGTGTACAGCGGCATAAAGGCACCAGTGATCGGATTGGTTGGGATCGGTGAGCAAATACAGACCCTTTGAAGTCATATTGCATGGTACCCATTCCATGGGTCTCAACTCTCCAGGTTTAAGGGATTCTTCCTTCAGCTAAAACATGCATGTGGAACCCAGAGTATGATCCACCGTGTGATCGAGAAACGTGTTCAAATGTGTCTCAGTTTTCATTCCCTGGTACTCGGGTGCAACATTCCTGACGCTTTACTAACACTCTCCCCACTTGGAGAGTCAGTGTCTTTAACCTCCTGTTTGGCCCAGTTTGCAATTTCTGCGGAAAATGAACAGGAATAGGGAGAACCAATGAGAGACTAGCTGGAGGTGTCTGGACGGGCAAATTTAACTCTCATTTCCCACCAGGAAGAGGAATTAACCAAAGGCTCAGCGTGCCATGCCGGAACCACACTAGGGCCTGAAGCAATCCTGCGGTGTTGCGGCCAGCTCACAAGAAAGCGAGTTGAAGAAAGGAGCTCAGGGGCCCTGTAATTCACAAACCTGCAGAGTTATAAATGACAGCTATCGTCCAAAAATATATTGAAGTAAGGCTGCCAAGAGGACTTGAAAGCGGGGCAGAATTGCAGGAAACCGATTTCAGGAGGTAGACTGGAATTGCATGTAAAGCATAGGAAAAGAGGCAGAAGGTCCACAATGATGCACTTGGCCAAAAAGGGCGTATGCGTTTTTTCCTGAATATATTCAGGAAAAAACGCATACGCCCTTTTTGGCCAACCAAGCAAGCTTGAAAAGGAAATCTGCACTACAATGAAGTCTCACTGCCCCCCCGGTCAAAAGGGCCATCTGAAAAATGTGTAAAATCCAGAAAGGCAGGACAGGCCATGGAGAACTGAGCGCCTTCTTATGCTGATGGGCGGGATGTAAATTGCCAACAGCCACTCTGGAGAAGTGTATGGTGTTTCCTGAAACATCTAAAAAACAAAGCAACAGAGCCTAGGGCACTTCCACTTATGGTCCTATAGCTTAGGGAAATTAAAATCAAAAAGACACAGCAACCCCAAAATTTGCGATGGCTCTGTTTACAAGAACCTCATTTACCGTAAAAGTTCAATATCGCAGAAAGCGAAAAGTGGATAAATAAGTTGTGGTATTACGTACAATACAATATCACTCAGCAATGAAATCTATGTCATCAGGCCCTTAGCAGCATAATGAGTGGATTCAGGTACGATGATTCTAAGTGAAATAAGTCACAGAGAAAAGGAAACATCATAAGGTACCACTAATACACGGAATGTAAACTTTGCTACACAGGAACTGAATTACAAAACAGAACAGGGTCTCAAATGTAGAAAACCAACTTATGCTTGCTTAAGGGGAATGGTGAGTTGGGGTGCTGCATAAAACCAGAGATTGAAATTAGCACAGATACCGTTCCATAAGCCAAATATGTAATAGACAAGAGCTACTCCTTGCTCAACGAAGTGGACTCAACACCCCATATTAAACGCCTAAGAATATACCTGACTAGTAAGAATCATAAAAGCTATGGATTTATGTCTCCGAAAGAGAATCAAGCATGTGTACAGCGGCATAAACGCAGCAGTGATAGGATTGGTGAGGTTCGGTGAGCAAATGCAGACCCTTTGAAGTCATATTGCATGGTACCCATTCCATGGGTCTCAACTCTCCAGGTTTAAGGGATTCTTCCTTCAGCTAAAACATGCGTGTGGAACCCAGAGTATGATCCACCGTGTGATCGGGAAACGTGTTCAAATGTGTCTCAGTTTTCGTCCCCTGGTACTCGGGTGCAACATTCCAGACGCTTTACTAACACTCTCCCCACTTGGAGAGTCAGTGCCCTTAACCTCCTGTTTGGCACAGTTTGCAATTTCTGCGGAAAATGAACAGGAATAGGGAGAACCAATGAGAGACTAGCTGGAGGTGTCTGGACGGGCAAATTTAACTCTCATTTCCCAGCAGGAAGAGGAATTAACCAAAGGCTCAGCGAGCCATGCTGGAAGCACACTAGGGCCTGAAGCAATCCTGCGGTGTTGCGGCCAGCTCACAAGAAAGCGAGTTGAAGAAAGGAGCTCAGGGGCCCTGTAATTCACAAACCTGCAGAGTTATAAATGACAGCTATCGTCCAAAAATATAATGAAGTAAGGTTGCCAAGAGGACTTGAAAGCGGGGCAGAATTGCAGGGAAACGATTTCAGGAGGTAGACTGGAATTGCATGTAAAGCATAGGAAAAGAGGCAGAACGTCCACAATGATGCACTTGGCCAAAAAGGGCGTAGGCGTTTTTTCCTGAACATATTCAGGAAAAAACGCATACGCCCTTTTTGGCCAACCAAGCAAGCTTGAAAAGGAAATCTGCACTACAATGAACTCTCACTGCCCCCCGGTCAAAGGGGCCATCTGAAAAAAGTGTAAAATCCAGAAAGGCAGGACAGGCCATGGAGAACTGGGAGCCTTCTTATGCTGATGGGCAGGATGTAAATTGCCAACAGCCACTCTGGAGAAGTGTATGGTGTTTCCTGAAACATCTAAAAAACAAAGCAACAGAGCCTAGGGCACTTCCACTTATGGTCCTATAGCTTAGGGAAATTAAAATCAAAAAGACACAGCCACCCCAAAGTTTGGGACGGCTCTGTTTACAAGAACCTCGTTTACGGTACAAGTTCAATATCACAGAAAGCGAAAAATGGATAAAGAAATTGTGGTACTTACGTACAATGCAATATCACTCAGCAATGAAATCCATGTCATCAGGCCAGTAGCAGCATAATGAGTGGATTCAGGTACGATGATTCTAAGTGAAATAAGTCCCAGAGAAAAAGAAACATCATAAGTTATCACTAATATATTGAATGTAAACTTGTCTACACAGGAACTGAATTACAAAACACAACAAGGTCTCAAATGTAGAAAACCAACTTATGCTTGCTTAAGGGGAATGGTGAGTTGGGGTGCTGCATAAAACCAGAGATAGAAATTAGCACAGATACCGTTCCATAAGCCAAATATGTAATAGACAAGAGCTACTCCTTGCTCAACGAAGTGAACTCAACACCCCATATTAAACGCCTAAGAATATACCTGACTAGTAATAATCTTAAAACCTATGGATTTATATGTCTCTGAAAGAGAATCAAGCGTGTGTACAGAGGCATAAACGCAGCAGTGATCGGATTGGTGAGGCTCTGTGAGCAAATGCAGACCCTTTGAAGTCATATTGCATGGTACCCATACTATGGGTCTCAACTCTCCAGGTTTAAGGGATTCTTCCTTCAGCTAAATCATGCATGTGGAACCCAGAGTATGATCCACCGTGTGATCGGGAAACGTGTTCAAATGTGTCTCAGTTTTCGTCCCCTGGTACTCGGGTGCAACATTCCAGACGCTTTACTAACACTCTCCCCACTTGGAGAGTCAGTGCCTTTAACCTCCTGTTTGGCCCAGTTTGCAATTTCTGCGGAAAAGGAACAGGAATAGGGAGAACCAATGAGAGACTAGCTGGAGGTGTCTGGATGGGCAAATTTAACTCTCATTTCCCACCAGGAAGAGGAATTAACCAAAGGCTCAGCGTGCCATGCCGGAACCACACTAGGGCCTGAAGCAATCCTGCGGTGTTGCGGCCAGCTCACAAGAAAGTGAGTTGAACAAAGGAGCTCAGGGGCCCTGTAATTCACAGACTTTCAGAGTTATAAATGACAGCTATCGTCCAAAAATATATTGAAGTAAGGCTGCCAAGAGGACTTGAAAGCGGGGCAGAATTGCAGGAAACCGATTTCAGGAGGTAGACTGGAATTGCATGTAAAGCATAGGAAAAGAGACAGAACTTGGAAAATAATGCACTTGGCAAAAAAGTGCATATGTGTTTTATCCAGAACTCTCATAACCGAGGGGAGGAGATTCCCAGCAGGCTCCAACTGCCACCTGAGGGCTCACGTTGCCAAAGCAACGTGAGCAAGCCAGGCAGGAGTTACCTCACAGCAGAGATCCCACCTCACAGAAGGGTGAGAAACCCAGCCTACATCAGACTCTCACCAGAGGGCCCACATCACCAAGGGGATGGGAACCAGGCAGTAGTGTCTTCACACCAGTGGGGCCACATCATCGAAATGTGAGGTACTCAGCACATGTGTCCTCAAACCAGAGGACCCACATCACCAAGGGCCTCAGAGTGAGGCAGGCAGGAGTAGCCTCACAACACTGGGCCCATAGAATAAAAAAGTGAGGAATCCAGCATTTGGAAACTCCCAGCAGGCGGCCCAGAGCACTGAGGCTATGGGATCCAGGCCACAGTGAACTCACAGAAGAGGGCCCATGTCATGAAACTGAGCAACCCAGCCATTGGGACCTCAGAGCAGGAGGCCCACATCCCCATGGGGATATAAATCTGGTAGGAGTGTCCTCGTACCACTGAGAACATATCAGAAAATTTTGGGAGACCAGCAGTTAGGGCCTGACGCCACAGGACCCTCATCACCAAGGGAAGGAGGCTCCCAGCAGGCTCCAACTGCCACCAGAGGCCTGACGTTGCCAAGGCGATGTGTGCCAACCAGGCACGAATGACCTCACAGCAGAGGGCCCACCTCAGAGAAGTGTGACGAACCCAGTCTTCATCAGACTCGCACCAGAGGGCCCACATCACCAAATGGATTGGAACCAGGCAGGAGTGTCCTCACATGAGTAGGGCCACATCAACTAAATGTGAGGAACCCAGAACATGTGGCTTCAAACCATAGGACACCCATCACCAAGGGGCTGGGAGTGAGGCAGGCAGGAGGAGCCTCACAACAGAGGGCCCAAAAATAAGAAAGGTGAGGAATCCAGCAGTTGGAACCTCCCAGCAGGCGGCCCAGAGCACAGAGGCTAGGGGATCCAGGCCAGAGTGAACTAACACCAGACAGCCCACATCATGAAACTGTGAGCAACCCAGACATTGGGACCTCAGAGCAGAAGGCCCACATCCCCATGGTGATGGGAACATGACAGGAGTGTCCTGGCATCACTGGGCTCACATCAGAAAACGTGGGGTGCTCAGAAGTTAGGGCCTGACGCTAGACTGCACTCATCACCGAGGGGAGGAGGCTCCCAGCAGGCTCCAGCTGCCACCAGAGGGCCAACGTCACCAAGGCGATGTGTGCCAGCCCAGCAGGAGTGACTTCACAGCAGAGAGCCCACCTCACAGAAGGGTGAGGAACACAGCCAGGATCAGACTCTCACCAGAGGGCCCACATCAGCAAGGGGATGGGAACCAGGCAGGAGTGTCCTCACACCAGTGGGACAACATCATCGAAAGGTGAGGATCCCAGCACATGTAGCCTCAAACCAGAGGAACCACATCACCAAGGGGTTCCGAATGAGGCTGGCAGGACTGGCCTCACAACACAGGGTCCATAGAATATAAAAGTTGAGGAATCCAGCAGTTGGAACCTCCCAGCAAGCGGCCCAGAGCACCGAGGCTATGAGATCCAGGCCGCAGTGAACTCACAGCAGAGGGCCCACATCATGAACCTGTGAGAAGCCCAGCCGTTGGGACCTCAGAACAGAAGGCCCACATCCCCATTGGGATGGGAACCTGGCAGGAGTGGCCTCGCACCACTTAGCACATATCAGAAAATGTTAGGAGCCCAGCAGTTAGGGCCTGACGCCAGGGGGCCCTCATAACTGAGGGGAGGAGACTCCCAGCAGGTTCCAACTGCCAACAGAGGGCCCACGTCTACAAGGTGGCATGCGCCAGCCAGGCAGTAGTGACCTCACAGCAGAGGGCCTATCTCACAGAAGGGTGAGGAACCGAGGCAGGATGAGACTCTCGCCAGAGGGCCCACAACACCAAGGGGATGGGAACCAGTTAGGACTGTCCTCCCACCAGTGGGGCCACATCATCGAAAGATGAGGAACCCAGCACATGCGGCCTCATATCAGAGGACATACATCACAAAGGGGATGGGAGTGAGGCAGGTAGGAGTAGCCTAAAAACAGAGGGCCCAAAGAATAAAAAAGGTGAGGAATCTAGCATTTGGAACCTCCCAGCAGGCGGCCGAGAGCACAGAAGCTATGGGATGCAGGCAGGAGTGAACTAACAGCAGAGAGCCCACATCATGAAACTGTGAGCAACCCAGGAGTTGGGACCTCAGAGCAGAAAGCCCACATCCCCATGGGGATGGGAACCTGACAGGAGTGTCCTGGCATCACTGGGCTCACATCAGAAAACGTGGGGAGCCCAGCAGTTAGGGCCTGATGCTAGAGGGCCGTCATCACCGAGGGCAGGAGGCTCCCAGCAGGTTCCATGTGCCAACAGAGGGCCCACGTCGCCAAGGTGATGTGTGCAAGTCAGGCAGGATTGACCTCACAGCAGAGGGCCTACCTCACAGAAGCGTGAGGAACCCAGCCAGGATAAGACTGTCACCAGAAGGCCCACATCACCAAGGGGATGGGAACCAGGCAGGAGTGTCCTCACACCAGTGGGGCCACATCATTGAAAGTTGCGGAACCCAGCACATATGGCCTCAAACCAGAGGACCCACATCACGAAGAGGTTGCGAGTGAGGCAGGCAGGAGGAGCATCACAACACAGGACCCATAGAATACAAAAGTTGAGGAATCGAGCAGTTGGAACCTCCCAGCAGGCGGCCCAGAGCACAGAGGCTATGGCATCCAGGCCAGAGTGAACTAACAGCAGAGAGCCACATCATGAAACTGTGAACAACCCAGCCGTTGGGACTTCAGAGCAGAAGACCCACATCCCAATGGGGATGTGAACCTGGATGGAGTGTCTTCGAACCACTGGGTGCACATCACAAAATGTGTGGAGCCCAGCCATTAGGGCCTGACGCCAGAGGGCCCTCATCACCGAAGGGAGGAGGCTCCCAGCAGGCTCCAAGTGCCACCAGAGGGCTCACGTCCACAAGGCGAGGTGAGCAAGCCAGGCAGGAGTGACCTCACAGCAGACGGCCCACCTCACAGAAGGGTGAGGAACCCAGCCAGGATCAGACTCTCAACAGAGGGCCCACATCACCAAGGGGATGTGAACCAGGCAGGAGTCTCCTAAGACCATTGGTCCCACATCATCGAAAGGTGAGGAACCCAGCACATGTGGCCTCAAACCAGACGACACACATCACGAAAGGGCTGGGAGTGAGGCAGGCAGGAGGATCCTCACAACAGAGGGCCTAAAAAATTAAAAAAGTGAGGAATCCAGCAGTTGGAATCTCCCAGCAGGTGGCCAAGAGCACAGAGGCTATGGGATGCAGGCCACAGTGAACTAACACCAGAGAGCCCACATCATGAAATTGTGATCAACCCAGCCGTTGGAACCTCAGAGCAGAAGGCCTACATCCCCATGGAGATGAGAACCTAAGAGGAGTGCCCGAGCATCACTGGGCTCACTAAGAAAAGTTGGGGAGCCCAGCAGTTAGGTCCTGACGTCAGAGGGCCCTCATCACAGAGGTGAGGAGGCTCCCAGCAGGGTCCAAGTGCCACCAGAGGGCTCATGTCAACAAGGCGAGGGGAGCAAGCCAGGCAAGAGTTACCTGATAGTAGAGGGCCCACCTCACAGATGGGTGAGGAACCCAGCCAGGATCAGACTCTCACCAGAGGGCCCACATCACAAAGGGGATGGAAACCAGTCAGGATTATCCTCACACCAGTGGGGCCTCATCATCTTAAGGTGAGGAACCCAGCACATGTGTCCTCAAACCAGAGGACCCACATCACCAAGGGCCTTGGAGTGAGGCAGGGAGGAGTAGCCTCACAACACAGGGAACATAATATAAACAACGTGAGGATTCCAGCATTTAGACCTTCCAGCAGGTGGCTCAGAACACCGAGGCTATGGGATCCAGGCCGCAGTGAACTCACAGCAGAGGGCCCACATCATAAAACTGTGAGCAACCCAGGCGTTGGGACCTCAGCGCAGAAGGCCCACATCCCCATGGGAATGGGAACCTGGCTGGAGTGTCCTCGCACCACTGGGCGCACATCAGAAAATGTGGGGAGCCCACCATTTAGGGCCTGATGCCAGAGGGCCGTCATCACCGAGAGGAGGAGGCACCCTGCACGTTCCAACTGCCACCAGAGGGCTCACGTCTCCAAGGTGACGTGTGCCAGCCAGGCAGGAGTGACCTCACAGCAGAGGGCCTACCTCACAGAACGTTGAGGAACCCAGCCAGGATTAGACTCTCGCCAGAGGGCCCACCTCACCAAGGGGATGGGAACCAGGCAGGAGTGTCCTCACACGAGTGGAGCCACATCATCGAAAGGTGAGGAACGCAGCACATGTGGCCTCAAGCCATAGGACAGTCATCACCAAGGGGCTGGCAGTGAGGCAGGCAGGAGGAGCCTCACAACAGAGGGCACATAGAATAAAAATGTTGAAGAATCCAGCAGTTGGAACCTCCCAGCAGGCAGCTCAGAGCACCGATGATAAGGGATCCTTGCCGGAGTGAACTCACAGCAGAGGGCCCACATCATGGTACTGTGAGAAAGCCAGCCGTTTTGACTTCAGAGCAGAAGGCCCATATCCCCATGGCGATGGGAACCTGGCAAGAGTGTCCTCACTCACTTGGCACACATCAGAAAATGTGGGGAGCCCAGCAGTTGTGGCCTAAGGCAAGAGGGCCCTCATCACCGAGGGGAGGAGGATCCCAGCACACTCCAACTGCCAACATAGAGCCCACGTCGCCAAGGTGACGTGTGCCAGACAGGCATGATTGACCTCACAGCAGAGGGCCCACCTCACAGAAGGGTGAGGAAACCAGCCAGGATCAGACTCTCACCTGAGGGCCCACATCAGCAAGGGGATGGGAACCAGTCAGGACTGTCTTGCCTCCAGTGGGGCCACATCATCGAAAGGTGCGGAACCCAGCACATGTGGCCTCAAATCAGAGGACACATATCACAAAGGGAATGGGAGTGAGGCAGGCAGGAGTAGCCTAAAAACAGAGGGCCCAAAGAATAAGAAAGGTGAGGAATCCAGCAGTTGGAACCTCCCAGCAGGCGGCCGAGAGCTCAGAAGCTATGGGATGCAGGCAGGAGTGAACTAACAGCAGAGAGCCCACATCATGAAACTGTGAGCAACCCAGGCGTTGGGACCTCAGAGCAGAAGGCCCACATCCCAATGGGGATGTGAACCTGGCTGGAGTGTCCTCGCACCACTGGGCGCACATCACAAAATGTGGGGAGCCCTGCAGTTAGGGCCTGACGCCAGAGGGCCCTCATCACCGAGGGGAGGAGGCTCCCAGCAGGCTCCAAGTGCCACCAGAGGGCTCATGTCCACAAGGCGATGTGAGCAAGCCAGGCAGGAGTGACCTCACAGCAGACGGCCCACCTCACAGATGGGTGAGGAACCCAGCCAGGATCAGACTCTCAACAGAGGGCCCACATCACCAAGGGGATGTGAACCAGGCAGGAGTCTCCTAAGACCATTGGTCCCACATCATCGAAAGGTGAGGAACCCAGCACATGTGGCCTCAAACCAGACAACACACATCACGAAGGGGCTGGGAGTGAGGCAGGCAGGAGGATCCTCACAACAGAGGGCCCAAAAAATTAAAAATGTGAGGAATCCAGCAGTTGGAACCTCCCAACAGGCGGCCAAGAGCACAGAGGCTATGGGATCCAGGCCTCTGTGAACTAACACCAGAGAGCCCACATCATGAAAATGTGAACAACCCAGCCGTTGGGACCTCAGAGCAGAAGGCCCACATCCCCATGGAGATGGGATCCTAAGAGGAGTGCCCAAGCAACATTGGGCTCACTAAGAAAAGTTGGTGAACCCAGTAGTTAGGGCCTGACGCAAGAGGGCCCTCATCACCGGGGGGAGGAGATTCCCAGCACGCTCCTACTGCCACCACACGGCTGACTTCACCAAGGCAATGTGTGCCAGCCATGCAGGAGTGACCTATCAGCAGAGGGTCTCCCTCAGAGAAGGGTGAGGAACACAGCCAGGAACAGACTCTCACCAGGGGGTCCACATAACCACGTGGGTGAGAACCAGGCAGGAGTGTCCTCACACTAGTGGGGCCACATCATCCAAAGGTGAGGAACCCAGCAAAGGTGGCCATAAACCAGAGGACCCACATCACCAAGGGGTTGAGAGTGAGGTAGGTGTCTGGACGGGCATATTTAACACTCATTTCCCACCAGGAAGAGGAATTAACCAAAGGCTCAGCGTGCCCTGCCAGAAGCAGATTAGGGCCTGAAGCAGTCTTGTGGGTTTGAGGCCAGCTCACAAGAAAGCGAGTTGAAGAAAGGAGCTCAGGGGCCCTGTAATTCACAAACCTGCAGAGTTATAAATGACAGATAACGTCCAAAAATATATTGAAGTAAGGCTGCCAAGAGGACTTGAAAGCGGGGCAGAATTTCAGGAAACCGATTTCAGGAGGTAGACTGGATTTGCATTTAAAGCATAGGAAAAGAGGCAGAACATCGACAATGATGCACTTGGCAAAAAAGGGCTTATGAGTTTGTTCCTGAATATATTCAGGAAAAAACACATACGCCCTTTTTGGCAAACCAAGCAAGCTTGCAATGGAAATCCGAACTACTATGAAGTGTCCCTTCCCCCCGGTCTAAAGGGCCATCTGAAAAAAGTGTAAAATCCAGAAAGGCAAGACAGGCCATGGGGAAAAAGGAGCCTTGTTATACTGATGGGCGGGATGTAAATTGCCAACAGCCACTCTGGAGAAGTGTATGGTGTTTCCTGATACATCTGAAAAACAAAGCAACAGAGTCTAGGGCATTTCCACTTATGGTCCTATAGCTTAGGGAAATTAAAATCAAAAAGACACAGCCACCCCAAAATTTGGGACGGCTCTGTTTACAGGAACTTCTTCTACGGTACAAGTTAAATATCCCAGAGAACAAATAATTGATAAAGAAGATGCGGTACTTATGTACAACAGAATACCACTCAGCAATGAAATCTGTGTCACCAGGCCTGTACCAGCATAATGAGTGGATTGAGGCACGATGATTCTAAGTGAAATAAGTCACACAGAAAAAGAAACATCATAAGGTATCACTAATGCACGGAATGTAAACTTGGCTACACATGAACTGAATTACAAAACAGAACAGGGTCTCAAGTTTAGAAAACCAACTTATGCTTGCTTAAGGGGAAAGGTGAGTTGGGGTGCTGCATAAAACCAGAGATTGAAATTAGCACAGATACCGTTCCATAAGCCAAATATGTAATAGACAAGACCTACCCCTTGCTCAACGAAATGGACTCAACAATGAGGTATCACCTCACACCTGTTAGAATGGGCATCATCTGAAAATCTACAAACAACAATTGCTGGAAAGGGTGTGGAGAAAAAGAAGCCTCTTCCACTATTGTTGGGAATATAAATTGATACAGTCACTATGGAGAACAATATGGAGTTTCTTAAGAAAGTAATAATAGAATTACCATATGATACAGCAATCCCAGTACTGTTCATATACCGAGACAAAACCATAAATCAAAAAGAGACATTCACCGCAATGTTCATTGCATCACTATTTACAATATCGAGGTAATGGAAGCAACCTAAATGCCCACAGACAGACGAATGCATAAAGATGTGGTACATATATAAAATGGAATATTACTAAGCCATGAAAGGAATGAAATTGGGTCATTTGTAGAGACGTCGATGGATCTAGAGACTGTCATACAGAGTGAAGTAAGTCAGAAAGAGAAAAACAAATCTTGTATATTCATGCATATATGTGGAACCTAGAAAAACTGTACAGATTAACCGTTTTGCAAGGCATAACTAGAGCAACAGATGTAGACAACAATCGTATGGACAACAAGGGGGGAAAGCTCTTGGGGGGGTGGTGGTGGGAGGAGTTGAGAGATTGGGATTGGCATGTAAACATTTATATGTATAAAATAGATAACCAATAAGAACCTGCTGTATAAAAATATAAAATAAAATTCAAAATTAAAAAGAAATAAAATTTAAAAAATAAAACAGAAAAAACAATTATTCCCTTCACATACATGTATTTATATGAATAAATTATTTCCATGCTTATATCTGTAAATACAAAAAAGAGGAATAAAATCTACCTTGAACCAAAAACGAAAAAGAGAAAAAAAAAAAACAGAACCCACCAGTTACTCAGAGGAAAACCGTATCAGGGCACTTGCTCCAGTTGTAAACAATTCTGAAGTTGGCCAGTGGTGGGGAATCGTCTCCCATTCAGCCAGCAGCCCCCACACAACATGCGTCCTCATTGCAAAGCTGGGGCACCGTGCCGAGGCATCTGTGAGTAAACGTGAGCTGAGCCCCAGGCCAGTTGCTGCTGAACTGTTCCCACCCTTCCCAGGTAAAACACCTGAATATATATATACAAGGACTTGAAAGCCTAGAGGAAGGGCCATGGAGCCACACGAGTGACAGCATGCCAGCTGACTTGGTGCCTGCAGGCCAGCCAGGATGGTCCTGGCCCTGGGTGCTCTTCTGGAAGATTTCCATTTCCCTGCCTGAGATACTCATCCTGTCCCTGCCCCCAATGCTTTTTTCCTTCCTCACCTCTGCCCAGGGAGAAATTCCAGCGGCAGGTATGGGTGACACATCCTCTTCTTTAGCAGGTGGCAGCCTGGCAACTGCTGCAGAAAGTCCAGCAGAGCCCCACTCACACTGGGCCACCCACAAAGCCGTGGCCTCTCACTCCCTCCCACCAGCCCAGCCCCGAGACTGCTGACAGGGCAGAGAAAATGGCGTCAGACACAGCTGCAGGGACTCTTGCTGCCTGGAGTGGTATTTATATTGATCTCAACCCAGGCACACCTGGGGAGGGCTGGCCGGCACGGTAAGGCTGCCCAGGTCAGCCAATCATCACCCCTCAGGGGCTCACAGTTGCAGAAAATGGAACTTGCTGAACCGGCCAGGTCCAAGGAACAGGTGTGGGCTCCTGAGAGTCAGGATAGACAAGGGGCTGCAGCTTTGGCTTGTTTTCTAATCATTTTATCTGGCCCATGAGTGGGAGACAACTTCAAGAAAACCCTCTCCTAATGAGAGGAACCCAGGAGTCAGGGAGAGGAGGGGTGGGTGGTGGTTGGAGACAGAGGCCTGGTGCCCCGGGTGCAGTGGAAGTCTCTGGAAGACCAGGTGGAGGGAGGCCACACAGAGTGATGCCCAGGGTCACAGACCTGTCGGAGCTGCTGTTTGTTAGTCCAAGTCCTGCTCTGAGGTGCTCTGTGTCAGCTCTGAGCGACAGGTGAGCTGGGGGTGCTCTTCAATGAGGGCTATGTGCACGGTTCCTGTGTGCCCAGCCCTGCCACTGTACCTGCAAGGGTAGCTCTGTATCCTGGGAGGGGCCTGACCACGAGAGCCCCGTGGGTTGGGTTGGGGGTGGGGTACCTGCCCAGGAGAGCTCCATATCCTGGGATTGGCCTGACCACGAGAGCCCCATGGGCTACTGGGGACCTGGTAAAGGATGTCAGGACAGTCAGTGAAGCCACCGAGGATATACCTCCAGTTGCTCCTAATTCCTACACCCTGCTGGTCATTCTACCAACCACCAAGACATGGTATTCTGTATTAGTCTTCAATGATGCCTTCTTTTGTATTCCATTAGTCCCAGAGTCACAAGAAATTTTGGCTTGTGAGTGGCAGGACTCAACATACAACTAAAACAATACTTCCGGGCCGTCTTGCCCCAAGGGTTCAAAAATTCCCACCCCATCTTTGGGGAAAGCTTAGCTAAAGACCGAAAAGTTCTACCTCTGGAAAAGGAAACCCTCCTTCAATATGCAGACGACATTCTGATCGCCAACCCTACTAAGGAGGCCTCTGAACTACCAAGCCAATAAAGGATAGAAGTTGTCCAAGAAAAAGCTCAAATATCACAGACTGCGGTGACCTGCCTGGGCTTCATTCTCACACAAGGTCGGAGAAGCCCATCCCAGGAAAGGGAAGAAACCATTTGCAGCCTTACCCCTTTCTAAAACGAGAAGACAGCTTAGGGGTTCCTGGGGAGGCCAGGGTTTGCTGCTTCTGGATCCCTAACTACAGTCTACTAGCTGGGCCTCTATATGAAACACTGAAAGGAAAAGATGATGATCCTTTTGAAGAGAATCCAGAAGTGGCCTTTCAAGAATGGAAAGAGCAGTCAATTCAGACCCTTGCCCTGGAACTCCCTAATTGAGATAAACCCTTTGACCTTTCCATTCCCGGTGAAAGGTGAATTGCCATTGGAGAATTAGTGCAAAAACTGGGACCACTTGAAATGAAAAAACGCAAGAATGCCATTCAGGTAGTATAAACTACAGTCACCAAGGGGCTTGGCCCACTGCCACATCTGGCCCAGATACTGGCGGTATCTAAAACCCTGGAAATCAGCAGCCCAAAAGGCCACCTCCCTCCTAAGGGAAAAGGACCCCACGTGGTGATCCTAATCACCAACCATGCCCTGAAGTTGCAGGGTTCGCTCCGTGGGCACACCGACCTCGAGTGAGGAGGCCCTCCAACTCCAACATCCAGAGAGATAACCGCGGGCAGCAGGGCACCATGACGACTCGTGTGAACATCACTTGACCTGGAGTTTCTCTCATAAAACAACAATAGTGTGTCCCGAAGGAGTAGACTACTGCTTGCAGGACTTACTGCACCCGGAGGGGAGCTAATAATCTTGGCGGGGGAACCGTATATCACACTGTCACCATAGAAAAGCCTACAGACACCGTGATGATGGTGGCCAATAAGACCAGCTGGACTCCTGTTTACTTCAAAAGGCTGTTGACTCAGTGGCCATCATGGTCCTTGATCACCACTGACCCTGGACTGTCTGGGAGTTGAGCGGGCAGGGCTCTGACACCTGGTGCTGTTTTTACGTTAATTCAGGGGCCTAACTGAAGAAAGAGCAGACTACTGGTCAGAGCATCTAGGCTGGCAGAAACGGTCAGCCTAAGGTGGCCGAACAAATGTGGGGCGGGGTGAAACCGGCCCCCACAGCGTCTCTGCACATCTCTTTCCTGGACCCTTAAAGGTCATTAGAATCTATAACACTTCCAATGCTGGTGCTCAGGCGGACGAGCAGGGAGGCAGGGGTCCTGGGGCCAATCAACGTCACCTGGAGGCTGCTGGGGAGAAGTTCTGACCCTCGTCCCCTGGTATGAGGGCTCCCAACTCAGCACTCAGCAGTTACAGAAGAAGGGTCTGCACCCTCAGCACTCCAAGAATGAGGAACGGGACAAAAGGCAGAGGAGGGGTTTGTCCCCAGCAAAGCCCATGAAAAATCCCTGGGAGATAAAAATAGAATCTGGGCAATAAAGTCAAGTCTGACCTTTTTTATCCTTTGTGCTTTGTCTAATTTTACGTGCTCCTAGGGTCCCGCATGCAGAGGTTCCACACCCGGCACTTCAGACCAGATTTCCTAGTGCAGAATGGCTGGGTCGACACCTCAGCTCCTGGGGCCCAGTGCAGACTCCGAGATATAGAGCCTGAGCTGCAGCCAACCCGGCCCTCAAGAGCTCCGCCCCCTCCCTCCCACTGACTCTGACAGGATCTCTACACAGCAGCCCAGCCCACAGCCCACGGGGTAGTGCATGCTCTCACCTCTCCATTCTCTGATCAAAATATAAAGTTTCCTTTGCTTGTGAACCAAACTCAGTCTCGATCTGTTGGCCCCAATGACACTGGGCAGGGGGACACTTGTTGGGGTCCACTCTGGAGGATCAGTAACAGAAATTGAGACTATTGTAACTTCAATGAACAGATGTGTGAGCCAAACTCTAGCTAACATAGAACAGTTTATAAGGCTCGGGTAAAATAAGATGTTTCTAACACTTCCATTTGATATTTCCATCACTTTATTATAAGCAAGTTCAGTGAAAAGGGTTGTCTTATTTGTCAGGTCAATATTAGAGAAATGAAGTGATTTCTTTCCAAGGATGTACATCTAATAATCTTGGTTAAAGCTTCAATCTTGTTTTAAATGCTTTTCCATTGAAAATGATACCTCTCTTTCAGCTCCCCCATTTCTGAGAAGTATAAAATCTTATAATTTATTATTACCAAAGGGGAAAGGTGGGAGGAGGGATAAATTAACAGTTTGGAATTAACACATACACACTGCTATGTATAAAATAGATCATCAACAAGGAACTACTGTATAGCACAGGGAACTACACTCAATATTTTGCAATAAGCTATAAGGGGAAATAATCGGAAAATGAATAGATATTTTTATTGACATCATCTATCAATGACAGTTAAAGTGTAACCTAAGGGAAGCCGGTGGTGAGTGCTTCTGACCCTGAAGACTTCAATCATCTAAAGTTTGGACTCTGCCTACTTCCCAAGGCCCTTAATGAACATATGTGTAGCCGTAGCTTAAAAAATTCCCCAGTTTGGGTTTCGGGGAGACACTGATTTTGAAAAAGCCCTGGTGTTCTCCTTACATGAATGGGACTCTTCCTACTGCTAAAACATGTCTGTCACACCCAGAGGATGGTATACCGTCTGATCGGGAAGAGTTTGGAAAAGGCATCTCATCTCCTCATCTCCTGGTGCTCGGGTTCACCCCTCCAGCGTCTTTACTAACAGTCTCCCCACTTGGAGATATCAGCACTGTCAACATCCTGTTGCGTACAGTTTGGAATTTGTCCAGAGGATGAAGCGGAAGGATGAGGAACAATGAGAGACAAGTCTTAGGTGTTCAGACAGGCACATGTCACTCTAATTTCCAATCAGGAAGACGAATTGACCAAAGGCTAGGGTTGCCCATGGAAACAGTATAGGGCTTGAGGAAATCCCACTGCTTTGTGGCCAGTTCCCATAAACACAAGTTGAACAATGGAACTCAGGGGCAGTAAAATTCACGAAACTGCAGAGTTGAAAATATCTATCACTGAAAAATGTCTTGAGGAAAGTCAGAGAAAAGGATTGGTAAGCAAGGGAGAATGGCAGGAAAGGGATTTGAGGAGGTAGAAAGGACTCGCCATTAAGCACAAGAAAAGGGGCTGAACATTGCCAACATTGCAGTTGGCCAAAAAGGCTGTATGCGTTTTTTTCTGTATATATTCAAGAAAAGGGCATACACTTTTATAGCCAACCAAACAGGTGGGCACTGGAAATCAATACTACAAAAGATATCACTTCACATCAGTCAGAAGAGCCATCCTCATAAAGTGTAAACACCAGAAATGCAGGACAGGGCAAGGAGAAGAGGGAGCCCTGTGAGGCTTAGAGTGGAAATGTATATTGCCAACGGCCATTCTGGAGAAGTGTATTGTGTTTACTAAAGCATCTAAAAAATGAGCTACAGAGCATAGGGCACTTGCACTCATGGGCGTATATCTTGGGAAAAACAAAAATCGAGAGGACACAGGCACCCCAATGTTTACTGCCTCTCTGTTTAAAACATCCTCGACTAGGATATAACTTAAATGTCTCTGGAGGGAAAAAATGGATAGAGATGTGGTACTTATGTAGAGTGGACTATTACTCAGCCTGGAAATCAATGAAATATGGCCAGTTGTAACAACTCCGGAGGAGTTACATATGATCATTCTAAGTGACATAATTCAAAAAGAAAAAGACACATATCATAAGATATCACTTAAAGGTGGAATCCAAAATGGCTACACATGAAATAAATTACAAAACAAAAACATAGTCAAATATGTAGAAAACACGCGTAAGGCTGCTAAACGGGAAAGGTGGGGAGGGGTGAGGCATCATCCAGGAGGTTGAAATTAGCAAAGATACCATTCCAAATACCAAACTGATAATCAACAAGGCCTACACGGTAGCTAAAAGAACTGCACTCAGCACACTCAAGTCACCGGAAAAGAATATCTATGACTGGTAAGAATCTGAAAAAGAATTTATTGATGTCTCTCTGTACGTGAATCAAGTGGATGTACAGCAGCAAGAAACAGAGCTTTGAAAATCAGCTGTAACCAATATAGTAATAAATTGAAAAAAATAAACGACAGAGAGACAGAGAAAACCTCTTACAACTTTTCCTCAGGGACGGTGATGCAACATGGATTGAACACATCTAGACCCACAGCAGGATGAGACATAAGGCTGGAAACTGTTCGCGCTAAGAGAAATGTGAGGTTGGATGAGGAAATGCACACCCTTTAAAGTAATACTACCTGGTACCCATTCAATGGGTCCCAAATCTGCACGTTCAAGGAATCTTCCTACAGCTAAAACATGCATGGAAAACCCAGAGGACTGTACACCATGTGATCGGGAGATGTGTCTAAAATGCACCTCATTTATCCTCTCCTGGTGCTCCTGTTCATCATTCCAGCCACGTTACTTAGAATCTCCCCACTTAGAGAATCAGCACATTTAAACTTCTGTTTCACACATTTTGCAAATTGTGAGGAGGATGAACGGGAAGAGGGGGAACCAATGAGAGAATAGTTGTAGGGGTTTGGACGGGCACATGTCACTCTAATTTCCCATTAAGAATAAGAATTAAAAAAGGCTCAGCCTGCCTCGCCGGAGCCAAAATAGGGCCTGAAGCAATCCTGCGGCTTTGAGGCCAGCTCACAAAAGAGCAACTTAAAAAATGGAGCTCAGGGTCACTGCAATTCACAAACCTGCAGAGTTATAAATGAAAACTAACGTCCAAAAATATGTTGAGGTAAGGCAAAGAAGAGGATCTGAATGCAAGACAGAATTGCAAGAAACAGATTTCAAGAGATGGATTGGACTCGTCTTTAAAGCACATGAAAAGCGGCAGAATTTCGACAATGATGCAGTTGGCCCCAAAGGGAGTATGCGTTTTTTCCTGAATATATCCAGGAAAAAACGCATACGCACTTTATGGGCAACCAAGCAAGCAAGCAATGCAAATGTGCACAACAAAGAAGTCTCATTTCCCACCGGTCAAAAGGGCCATCCGAAAAAATTGTAAAAACCAGAAATGCAGGACAGGCCATGGAGAACAGGGAGCCTTTATACGCTGATGGACAGTGTGTGAACTGCCGAGAGCCACTCTGGAGAAGTGTATGGTGGTTCCTAAATCATCTAAAAACAGAGCTACAGAGCATAGGGCACTTCCAATCATGGAAGTATATCTAGGGAAGTCTAAAAATCAACAAGACACAAGCACACCACAGTTTAGGGCTACTCTGTTTACAAGAACCTCAACTTCAGTACACCTTAAATATCCCAGGAAAGAGAACAATGGATAAAGAAGATCTGGTACTTATGTACAATGGAATATCTCTTCACCACGAAATCAATGTAATAAGGCTAGTAGAAGGATAAAGAGTGGATTTAGGTCCGATAATACTACTTGAAATAAGTCAAACAGAAAAAGAAACATATCATAAAATATCACTTATAGAGGGAGGATAAATATGGCTGCACAAAAAATGAATTACAAAACAGAACAGTGTCTCACATTTAGAAAACACACTTATGTCAGCTTAAGGGGAAAGGAGAGGTGGGGTGATGCATAAAACCAGAGTTTGAAATTAGCACAGATACCGTTCAATAAACCAAATAGGTATTAGACAAGATCTACACCTTGCTCAATGAACTGGCCTCAACACACCCTATAAACCACAGAGAAATATATCTGAGTAATAAGAATCTTAAAACCCATGTATTGATATATCTCCATAAGGGAATCAAGTGTGTGCAGAGCGGCACAAACACAGCAGTGAAAATGAGCTAAACCCCATTATAGAAATAAATTTTAAAATCAAAACGCAGAAACAATGAAAGAGAGAAAAATTCTTACAAAATTCGCTCAGGGGCTGTGATGCAACCTGGAATGACCACATATAAACCCACAGCTGGATAAGACATAAGGCTGGACACTTGGGGCTGAGAGCATTGGTGAGCTTTGGTGAGCAACTGCCGAAAATTTAATGCAATACTTCATGCTACTCATTCCAAGGGTCCCAACACTCCAGGTTGAAGGGAATCTTCCTACAGCTAAACCATGCATGGGAAATCCAGCGGATGGTATACCACATGATCGGGAAAGGTTTCTAAAACGCACCTCATTTTCCTCTTGGGGCTCCGGATCAACATTCCAGCCACTTTACTAACAACATCTCCACATGGAGAGTCAATGCCTTTAAGTTCCGGTATCACACAGTCTGCAGTTAGTGCGGAGGATGAATGGGAATAGGGTGAACCAGTGAGAAAATAGCTGTAGCGGTTTCAATGGGCACATGTCACTCTAATTTCACATCAGGAAGAAGAATTAACCAAAGGCAGAGCAAGGCGCCGAAGAAGAAGAATAGGGCCTGAAGAAATCCTGTGGATATGAGGAAGATCACAAAAATAAGAGCTGAAAAATGGAGGTAAGGGCCACTGCAATTCAAAAACCTGCAGAGTTATAAAGGCCAACTATTTTCCAAAAGTATATTGAGGTAAGGCTATGAAGAGGCACTGACAGCAAGGCAGAATTGCACGAAACCGATTTCAGGAGGTAGACAGGAATTGCCTTGAAAACATATGAAAAGACTCAGAACGTCGACAATGATGCACTTGGCTAAAAAGGGCGTATGCGTTTTTTCCTGAATATATTCACGAAAAAACGCATAAGTCATTTTTGGCCAACCAAGCAAGCTTGCAAAGGAAATCTGCACTACAATGAAGTCTTACTGCTCCCCGGTCAAAAGGGCCATCTGAAAAAAGTGTAAAATCCAGAAAGGCAGGACAGGCCATGGAAAACTGGGAGCCTTGTTATGCTGATGGGTGGGAGGTAAATTGCCAACAGCCACTCTGAAGAAGTGTATGGTGTTTCCTGAAACATCCGAAAAACAGAGCAACAGAACCTAGGGCACTTCCACTTATGGTCCTATAGCTTAGGGAAATTAAAATCAAAAAGACACAGCCACCCCAAAGTTTGGGTCGGCTCTGTTTACAAGAACCTCGTTTACAGTACAATTTCAATATCGCAGAAAGCGAAAAATGGATAAAGAAGTTGTGGTAATTACGTACAATGCAATATCACTCAGCAATGAAATCTATGTCCTCAGGCCTGTAGCAGCATAATGAGTGGATTCAGGTACGATGATTCTAAGTGAAATAAGTCACACAGAATAAGAAACATCATATGATATCACTAATACACGGAATGTAAACTCGGGTACAGAGGAACTGAAATACAAAACAGAACAGGGTCTCATATGTAGAAAACCAACTTATGCTGGCTTAAGGGGAAAGGTGAGTTGGGGTGCTGCATAAAACACGAGATTGAAATTAGCACAGATACCATTCCATAAGCCAAGTATGTAATAGACAAGAGCTACTCCTTGCTCAACGAAGTGGACTCAACACCCCATATTAAACGCCTAAGAATATAACTGAATAGTAAGAATCTTAAAACCTATGGATTTATATGTCTCCGAAAGAGAATCAAGCGTGTGTACAGCGGCATAAACGGAGCAGTGATAGGACAGGTGAGGTTCGGTGAGCAAATGCAGACCCTTTGAAGTCATATTGCATGGTACCCGTTCCATGGGTCTCAACTCTCCAGGTTTAAGGGATTCTTCCTTCAGCTAAAACATGCATGTGGAACCCAGAGTATGATCCACCGTGTGATCGGGAAACGTGTTCAAATGTGTCTCAGTTTTCGTCCCCTGGTACTCGGGTGCAACATTCCAGACGCTTTACTAACACTCTCCCCACTTGGAGAGTCAGTGCCTTTAACCTCCTGTTTGGCCCAGTTTGCAATTTCTGCGGAAAATGAACAGGAATCGGGAGAACCAATGAGAGACTAGCTGGAGGTGTCTGGACGGGCAAATTTATCTCTCACTTCCCAGCAGGAAGAGGAATTAACCAAAGGCTCAGCGTGCCATGCTGGAACCACACTAGGGCCTGAAGCAATCCTGTGGTGTTGCGGCCAGCTCACAAGAAAGCGAGTTGAAAAAAGGAGCTCAGGGGCACTGTAATTCACAAACCTGCAGAGTTATAAATGACAGCTATCGTCCGAAAATAAATTGAAGTAAGGCTGCCTAGGGGACTTGAAAGCGGGGCAGAATTGCAGGAAACCGATTTCAGGAGGTAGACTGGAATTGCATGTAAAGCATAGGAAAAGAGGCAGAACGTCCACAATGATGCACTTGGCCAAAAAGGACGTATGGGTTTTTTCCTGAATATATTCAGGAAAAAACGCATACGCAGTTTTCGGCCAACCAAGCAAGCTTACAAAGGAAATCTGCACTACAATGATGTCTCACTGCCCCCCGGTCAAAAGGGCCATCTGAAAAAAGTGTAAAATCCAGAAAGGCAGGACAGGCCATGGAGAACTGGGAGCCTTGTTATACTGATGGGTGTGATGTAAATTGCCAACAGCCACTCTGGAGAAGTGTATGGTGTTTCCTGAAACATCTAAAAAACAAAGCAACAGAGCCTAGGGCACTTCCACTTATGGTCCTATAGCTTAGGGAAATTAAAATCAAAAAGACACAGCCACCCCAAAGTTTGGGACGGCTCTGTTTACAAGAACCTCGTTTACGGTACAAGTTCAATATCGCAGAAAGCGAAAAATGGATAAAGAAGTTGTGGTACTTACGTACAATGCAATATCACTCAGCAATGAAATCTACGTCATCAGGCCCGTAGCAGTATAATGAGTGGATTCAGGTACGATGATTCTAAGTGAAATAAGTCACACAGAAAAAGAAACATCATAAGATATCACTACTACACAGAATGTAAACTTGGCTACACAGGAACTGAGTTACAATACAGAACAGGGTCTGAAATGTAGAAAACCGACGTATGCTTGCTTAAGGAAAAAGGTGAGTTGGGGTGCTGCATAAAACCAGAGATTGAAATTAGCACAGATACCGTTCCATAAGCCAAATATGTAATCGACAAGAGCTACTCCTTGCTCAACGAAGTGGACTCAACACCCCATATTTAACGCCTAAGAATATACCTGACTAGAAAGAATCTTAAAAACTATGGATTTATATGTCTTCGAAAGAGAATCAAGCGTGTGTACAGCGGCATAAACACAGCACTGATAGGATTGGTGAGGTTCGGTGAGCAAATGCAGACCCTTTGAAGTCATATTGCATGGTACCCATTCCATTGGTCTCAACTCTCCAGGTTTAAGGGATTCTTCCTTCAGCTAAAACATGCATGTGGAACCCAGAGTATGATCCACCGTGTGATCGGGAAACGTGTTCAAATGTGTCTCAGTTTTCGTCCCCTGGTACTCGGGTGCAACATTCCAGACGCTTTACTAACACTCTCCCCACTTGGAGAGTCAGTGCCTTTAACCTCCTGTTTGGCCCAGTTTACAATTTCGGCGGAAAATGAACAGGAATAGGGAGAACCAATGAGAGACTAGCTGGAGGTGTCTGGACGGGCAAATTTAACTCTCATTTCCCACCAGGAAGAGAAAATAACCAAAGGCTCAGCGTGCCATGCCGGAACCACACTAGGGCCTGAAGCAATCCTGCGGTTTTGCGGCCAGCTCACAAGAAAGCAAGTTGAAGAAAGGAGCTCAGGGGCACTGTAATTCACAAACCTGCAGAGTTATAAATGACAGGTATCATCCAAAATTATACTGAAGTAAGGCTGCGAAGAAGACTTGAATGCGGGGCAGAATTGCTGGAAACTGATTTCAGAAGGTACACGGGAGTCACTCTTGAAGCATAGGAAAAGAGACAGAACTTGGAAAATAATGCACTTGGCAAAAAAGGGCATATGTGTTTTATCCAGAACTCTCATAACCGAGGGGAGGAGATTCCCAGCAGGCTCCAACTGCCACCTGAGGGCTCACGTTGCCAAGGCAACGTGAGCAAGCTAGGCAGGAGTTACCTCACAGCAGAGGTCCCACCTCACATAAGGGTGAGAATCCCAGCCAACATCAGACTCTCACCAGAGGGCCCACATCACCAAGGGGATGGGAACCAGGCAGGAGTGTCTTCACACCAGTGGGGCCACATCATTGAAAGGTGAGGTACTCAGCACATGTGTCCTCAAACCAGAGGACCCACATCACCAAGTGCCTCGGAGTGAGGCAGGCAGGAGTAGCCTCACAACACTGGGCCCATAGAATAAAAAAGTGAGGAATCCAGCAGTTGGAACCTCCCAGCAGGCGGCCCAGAACACCGAGGCTATGGGATCCAGGTCACAGTGAACTCACAGAAGAGGGCCCATGTCATGAAACTGAGCAACCCAGCCATTGGGACCTCAGAGCACGAGGCTCACATCCCCATGGGGATATAAATCTGGTAGGAGTGTCCTCGCACCACTGAGAACATATCAGAAAATTTTGGGAGACCAGCAGTTAGGGTCTGACACCAGAGGACCCTCATCACCAAGGGAAGGAGGCTCCCAGCAGGCTCCAACTGCCACCAGAGGGCTGACGTCGCCAAGGCGATGTGTGCCAACCAGGCACGAATGACCTCACAGCAGAGGGCCCACCTCAGAGAAGTGTGACGAACCCAGTCAGGATCAGACTCGCACCAGAGGGCCCACATCACCAAATGGATTGGAACCAGGCAGGAGTGTCCTCACATGAGTAGGGCCACATCATCTAAAGGTGAGGAACCCAGAACATGTGGCTTCAAACCATAGGACACCCATCACCAAGGGGCTGGGAGTGAGGCAGGCAGGAGGAGCCTCACAACAGAGGGCCCAAAAATAAGAAAGGTGAGGAATCCAGCAGTTGGAACCTCCCAGCAGGCGGCCCAGAGCACAGAGGCTAGGGGATCCAGGCCAGAGTGAACTAACACCAGACAGCCCACATCATGAAACTGTGAGCAACCCAGACATTGGGACCTCAGTGCAGAAGGCCCACATCCCCATGGTGATGGGAACATGACAGGAGTGTCCTGGCATCACTGGGCTCACATCAGAAAACGTGGGGTGCTCAGAAGTTAGGGCCTGACGCTAGACTGCACTCATCACCGAGGGGACGAGGCTCCCAGCAGGCTCCAGCTGCCACCAGAGGGCCAACGTCACCAAGGCGATGTGTGCCAGCCCGGCAGGAGTGACCTCACAGCAGAGGGCCCACCTCACAGAAGGGTGAGGAACACAGCCAGGATCAGACTCTCACCAGAGGGCCCACATCACCAAGGGGATGGGAACCAGGCAGGAGTGTCCCCACACCAGTGGGACAACATCATCGAAAGGTGAGGATCCCAGCACATGTAGCCTCAAACCAGAGGAACCACATCACCAAGGGGTTCGGAATGAGGCTGGCAGGACCGGCCTCACAACACAGGGTCCATAGAATATAAAAGTTGAGGAATCCAGCAGTTGGAACCTCCCAGCAAGCGGCCCAGAGCACCGAGGCTATGAGATCCAGGCCGCAGTGAACTCACAGCAGAGGGCCCACATCATGAACCTGTGAGCAGTCCAGCCGTTGGGACCACAGAACAGAAGGCCCACATCCCCATTGGGATGGGAACCTGGCAGGAGTGGCCTCGCACCACTTAGCACATATCAGAAAATGTTAGGAGCCCAGCAGTTAGGGCCTGACGCCAGGGGGCCCTCATAACTGAGGGGAGGAGACTCCCAGCAGGTTCCAACTGCCAACAGAGGGCCCACGTCTACAAGGTGGTATGCGCCAGCCAGGCAGTAGTGACCTCACAGCAGAGGGCCTATTTCACAGAAGGGTGAGGAACCGAGGCAGGATGAGACTCTCGCCAGAGGACCCACAACACCAAGGGGATGGGAACCAGTCAGGGCTGTCCTCCCACCAGTGGGGCCACATCATCGAAAGGTGAGGAACCCAGCACATGCGGCCTCATATCAGAGGACATACATCACAAAGGGGATGGGAGTGAGGCAGGTAGGAGTAGCCTAAAAACAGAGGACCCAAAGAATAAAAAAGGTGAGGAATCCAGCATTTTGAACCTCCCAGCAGGCGGCCGAGAGCACAGAAGCTATGGGATGCAGGCAGGAGTGAACTAACAGCAGAGAGCCCACATCATGAAACTGTGAGCAACCCAGGCGTTGGGACCTCAGAGCAGAAGGCCCACATCCCCATGGGGATGGGAACCTGACAGGAGTGTCCTGGCATCACTGGGCTCACATCAGAAAACGTGGGGAGCCCAGCAGTTAGGGCCTGATGCTAGAGGACCGTCATCACCGAGGGGAGGAGGCTCCCAGCAGGTTCCATGTGCCAACAGAGGGCCCACGTTGCCAAGGTGATGTGTGCAAGTCAGGCAGGATTGACCTCACAGCAGAGGGCCTACCTCACAGAAGAGTGAGGAACCCAGCCAGGATAAGACTGTCACCAGAAGGCCCACATCACCAAGGGGATGGGAACCAGGCAGGAGTGTCCTCACACCAGTGGAGCCACATCATTGAAAGTTGCGGAACCCAGCACATGTGGCCTCAAACCAGAGGACCCACATCTCGAAGGGGTTGTGAGTGAGGCAGGCAGGAGGAGCATCGCAACACAGGACCCATAGAATACAAAAGTTGAGGAATCGAGCAGTTGGAACCTCCCAGCAGGCGGCCCAGAGCACAGAGTCTATGGCATCCAGGCCAGAGTGAACTAACAGCAGAGAGCCCACATCATGAAACTGTGAACAACCCAGCCATTGGGACTTCAGAGCAGAAGACCCACATCTCAATGGGGATGTGAACCTGGTTGGAGTGTCTTCGAACCACTGGGCGCACATCACAAAATGTGGGGAGCCCAGCCGTTAGGGCCTGACGCCAGAGGGCCCTCATCACCGATGGGAGGAGGCTCCCAGCAGGCTCCAAGTGCCACCAGAGGGCTCATGTCCACAAGGCGAGCTGAGAGCAAGCCAGGCAGGAGTGACCTCACAGCAGACGGCCCACCTCACAGAAGGGTGAGGAACCCAGCCAGGATCAGACTCTCAACAGAGGGCCCACATCACCAAGGGGATGTGAACCAGGCAGGAGTCTCCTAAGACCATTGGTCCCACATCATCGAAAGGTGAGGAACCCAGCACATGTGGCCTCAAACCAGATGACACACATCACGAAGGGGCTGGGAGTGAGGCAGGCAGGAGGATCCTCACAACAGAGGGCCTAAAAAATTAAAAAAGTGAGGAATCCAGCAGTTGGAACCTCCCAGCAGGCGGCCAAGAGCACAGAGGCTATGGGATCCAGGCCACAGTGAACTAACACCAGAGAGCCCACATCATGAAATTGTGATCAACCCAGCCGTTGGAACCTCAGAGCAGAAGGCCCACAACCCCATGGAGATGGGAACCTAAGAGGAGTGCCCGAGCATCACTGGGCTCACTAAGAAAAGTTGGGGAGCCCAGCAGTTAGGGCCTGACGTCAGAGGGCCCTCATCACAGAGGTGAGGAGGCTCCCAGCAGGGTCCAAGTGCCACCAGAGGGCTCATGTCAACAAGGCGAGGTGAGCAAGCCAGGCAAGAGTTACCTGATAGTAGAGGGCCCACCTCACAGATGGGTGAGGAACCCAGCCAGGATCAGACTCTCACCAGAGGGCCCACATCACAAAGGGGATGGGAACCAGCCAGGATTATCCTCACACCAGTGGGGCCTCATCATTGAAAGGTGAGGAACCCAGCACATGTGTCCTCAAACCAGAGGACCCACATCACCAAGGGCCTTGGAGTGAGACAGGCAGGAGTAGCCTCACAACACAGGGCACATAATATAAAAAAACGTGAGGATTCCAGCATTTAGAACTTCCAGCAGGCGGCTCAGAACACTGAGGCTATGGGATCCAGGCCGCAGTGAACTCACAGCAGAGGGCCCACATCATAAAACTGTGAGCAACCCAGGCGTTGGGACCTCAGCGCAGAAGGCCCACATCCCCATGGGAATGGGAACCTGGCTGGAGTGTCCTCGCACCACTGGGCGCACATCAGAAAATGTGGGGAGCCCACCATTTAGGGCCTGATGCCAGAGGGCCGTCATCACCGAGAGAAGGAGGCACCCTGCATGCTCCAACTGCCACCAGAGGGCTCACGTCTCCAAGGTGACGTGTGCCAGCCAGGCAGGAGTGACCTCACAGCAGAGGGCCTACCTCACAGAACGTTGAGGAACCCAGCCAGGATTAGACTCTCGCCAGAGGGCCCACCTCACCAAGGGTATGGGAACCAGGCAGGAGTGTCCTCACACGAGTGGGGTCACATCATCGAAAGGTGAGGAACGCAGCACATGTGGCCTCAAGCCATAGGACAGTCATCACCAAGGGGCTGGCAGTGAGGCAGGCAGGAGGAGCCTCACAACAGAGGGCACATAGAATAAAAAAGTTGAGGAATCCAGCAGTTGGAACCACCCAGCAGGCGGCTCAGAGCACCGATGATAAGGGATCCTTGCCGGAGTGAACTCACAGCAGAGGGCCCACATCATGGTACTGTGAGCAAGCCAGCCGTTTTGACCTCAGAGCAGAAGGCCCATATCCCCATGGGGATGGGAACCTGGCAAGAGTGTCCTCACTCACTTGGCGCACATCAGAAAATGTGGGGAGCCCAGCCGTTATGAACTAATGCAAGAGGGCCCTCATCACCGAGGGGAGGAGGATCCCAGCACACTCCAACTGCCACCAGAGGGCCCACGTCGCCAAGGTGACGTGTGCCAGACAGGCATGATTGACCTCACAGCAGAGGGCCCACCTCACAGAAGGGTGAGGAAACCAGCCAGGATCAGACTCTCACCTGAGGGCCCACATCAGCAAGGGGATGGGAACCAGTCAGGACTGTCTTCCCTCCAGTGGGGCCAAATCATCGAAAGGTGCGGAACCCAGCACATGTGGCCTCAAATCAGAGGACACATATCACAAAGGGAATGGGAGTGAGGCAGGCAGGAGTAGCCTAAAAACAGAGGGCCCAAAGAATAAGAAAGGTGAGGAATCCAGCAGTTGGAAACTCCCAGCAGGCGGCCGAGAGCACAGAAGCTATGGGATGCAGGCAGGAGTGAACTAACAGCAGAGAGCGCACATCATGAAACTGTGAACAACCCAGACGCTGAGACCTCAGAGCAGAAGGCCCACATCCCAATGGGGATGTGAACCTGGCTGGAGTGTCCTCACACCACTGGGCGCACATCACAAAATGTGGGGAGCCCAGCAGTTAGGGCCTGACGCCAGAGGGCCCTCATCACCGAGGGGAGGAGGCTCCCAGCAGGCTCCAAGTGCCACCAGAGGGCTCACGTCCACAAGGCGAGGTGAGCAAGCCAGGCAGGAGTGACCTCACAGCAGACGGCCCACCTCACAGATGGGTGAGGAACCCAGCCAGGATCAGACTCTCAACAGAGGGCCCACATCACCAAGGGGATGTGAACCAGGCAGGAGTCTCCTAAGACCATTGGTCCCACATCATCGAAAGGTGAGGAACCCAGCACATGTGGCCTCAAACCAGACGACACACATCACGAAGGGGCTGGGAGTGAGGCAGGCAGGAGGATCCTCACAACAGAGGGCCTAAAAAATTAAAAAAGTGAGGAATCCAGCAGTTGGAACCTCCCAACAGGCAGCCAAGAGCACAGAGGCTATGGGATCCAGGCCACAGTGAACTAACACCAGAGAGCCCACATCATGAAAATGTGAACAACCCAGCCGTTGGGACCTCAGAGCAGAAGGCCCACATCCCCATGGAGATGGGATCCTAAGAGGAGTGGCCAAGCATCACTGGGCTCACTAAGAAAAGTTGGTGAGCCCAGCAGTTAGGGCTTGACGCAAGAGGGCCCTCATCACCGGGGGGAGGAGATTCCCAGCACGCTCCTACCGCCACCACACGGCTGACTTCACCAAGGCAATGTGTGCCAGCCATGCAGGAGTGACCTATCAGCAGAGGGTCTCCCTCACAGAAAGGTGAGGAACACAGCCAGGAACAGACTCTCACCAGGGGGTCCACATAACCACGTGGATGAGAACCAAGCAGGAGTGTCCTCACACTAGTGGGGCCACATCATCGAAAGGTGAGGAACCCAGCAAAGGTGGCCACAAACCAGAGGACCCACATCACCAAGGGGTTGAGAGTGAGGTAGGTGTCTGGACGGGCATATTTAACACGTATTTCCCACCAGGAAGAGGAATTAACCAAAGGCTCAGCGTGCCCTGCCAGAAGCAGATTAGGGCCTGAAGCAGTCTTGCGGGTTTGCGGCCAGCTCACAAGAAAGCGAGTTGAAGAAAGGAGCTCAGGGGCCCTGTAATTCACAAACCTGCAGAGTTATAAATGACAGATAACGTCCAAAAATATTTTGAAGTAAGGCTGCGAAGAGGACTTGAAAGTGGGGCAGAATTTCAGGAAACCGATTTCAGGAGGTAGACTGGATTTGCATTTAAAGCATAGGAAAAGAGGCAGAACATCGACAATGATGCACTTGGCAAAAAAGGGCGTATGAGTTTGTTCCTGAATATATTCAGGAAAAAGCACATACACACTTTTTGGCAAACCAAGCAAGCTTGCAATGGAAATCCGAACTACTATGAAGTGTCACTTCCCCCCGGTCTAAAGGGCCATCTGAAAAAAGTGTAAAATCCAGAAAGGCAAGACAGACCATGGGGAAAAAGGAGCCTTGTTATGCTGATGGGCGGGATGTAAATTGCCAACAGCCACTCTGGAGAAGTGTATGGTGTTTCCTGATACATCTGAAAAACAAAGCAACAGAGTCTAGGGCATTTCCACTTATGGTCCTATAGCTTAGGGAAATTAAAATCAAAAAGACACAGCCACCCCAAAATTTGGGACGGCTCTGTTTACAAGAACCTCGTTTACGGTACAAGTTCAATATCACAGAGAGCAAAAACTGGATAAAGAAGTTGTGGTACTTATGTACAATGCAATATCACTCAGCAATGAAATCTGTGTCACCAGGCCGGTACCAGCATAATGAGTGGATTGAGGCACGATGATTCTAAGTGAAATAAGTCACACAGAAAAAGAAACATCATAAGGTATCACTAATGCACGGAATGTAAACTTGGCTACACATGAATTGAATTACAAAACAGAACAGGGTCTCAAGTTTAGAAAACCAACTTATGCTTGCTTAAGGGGAAAGGTGAGTTGGGGTGCTGCATAAAACCAGAGATTGAAATTAGCACAGATACCGTTCCATAAGCCAAATATGTAATAGACAAGACCTACCCCTTGTTCATCGAAATGGACTCAACAATGAGGTATCACCTCACACCTGTTAGAATGGGCATCATCTGAAAATCTACAAACAACAAGTGCTGGAAAGGGTGTGGAGAAAAGGAAGCCTCTTCCACTATTGTTGGGAATATAAATTGGTACAGTCACTATGGAGAACAATATGGAGTTTCTTAAGAAACTAATAATAGAATTACCATATGATACAGCAATCCCAGTACTGGACATATACCCAGACAAAACCATAAATCAAAAAGAGACATTCACCGTAATGTTCATTGCATCACTATTTACAATATCGAGGTAATGGAAGCAACCTAAATGCCCACAGACAGACGAATGCATAAAGATGTGGTACATATATAAAATGGAATATTACTAAGCCATGAAAGGAATGAAATTGGGTCATTTGTAGAGACGTCGATGGATCTAGAGACTGTCATACAGAGTGAAGTAAGTCAGAAAAAGAAAAACAAATCTTGTATATTCATGCATATATGTGGAACCTAGAAAAACTGTACAGATTAACCGTTTTGCAAGGCATAACTAGAGCAACAGATGTAGACAACAATCGTATGGACAACAAGGGGGGAAAGCTCTTGGGGGTGGTGGTGGTGGGAGGAGTTGAGAGATTGGGATTGGCATGTAAACATTTATATGTATAAAATAGATAACCAATAAGAACCTGCTGTATAAAAATATAAAATAAAATTCAAAATTAAAAAGAAATAAAATTTAAAAAATAAAACAGAAAAAACAATTATTCCCTTCACATACATGTATTTATATGAATAAATTATTTCCATGCTTATATCTGTAAATACAAAAAAGAGGAATAAAATCTACCTTGAACCAAAAACGAAAAAGAGAAAAAAAAAACAGAACCCACCAGTTACTCAGAGGAAACCGTATCAGGGCACTTGCTCCAGTTGTAAACAATTCTGAAGTTGGTCAGTGGTGGGGAATCGTCTCCCGTTCAGCCAGCAGCCCCCACACAACAAGCGTCCTCATTGCAAAGCTGGGGCACCGTGCCGAGGCATCTGTGAGTAAACGTGAGCTGAGCCCCAGGCCAGTTGCTGCTGAACTGTTCCCACCCTTCCCAGGTAAAACACCTGAATATATATATACAAGGACTTGAAAGCCTAGAGGAAGGGCCATGGAGCCACACGAGTGACAGCATGCCAGCTGACTTGGTGCCTGCAGGCCAGCCAGGATGGTCCTGGCCCTGGGTGCTCTTCTGGAAGATTTCCATTTCCCTGCCTGAGATACCCGTCCTGTCCCTGCCCCCACTGCTTTTTTCCTTCCTCACCTCTGCCCAGGGAGCAATTCCAGCAGCAGGTATGGGTGACACATCCTCTTCTTTAGCAGGTGGCAGCCTGGCAACTGCTGCAGAAAGTCCAGCAGAGCCCCACTCACACTGGGCCACCCACAAAGCCGTGGCCTCTCACTCCCTCCCACCAGCCCAGCCCCGAGACTGCTGACAGGGCAGAGAAAATGGCGTCAGACACAGCTGCAGGGACTCTTGCTGCCTGGAGTGGTATTTATATTGATCTCAACCCAGGCACACCTGGGGAGGGCTGGCCGGCACCGTAAGGCTGCCCAGGTCAGCCAATCATCACCCCTCAGGGGCTCACAGTTGCAGAAAATGGAACTTGCTGAACCGGCCAGGTCCAAGGAACAGGTGTGGGCTCCTGAGAGTCAGGATAGACAAGGGGCTGCAGCTTTGGCTTGTTTTCTAATCATTTTATCTGGCCCATGAGTGGGAGACAACTTCAAGAAAACCCTCTCTTAATGAGAGGAACCCAGGAGTCAGGGAGAGGAGGGGTGGGTGGTGGTTGGAGACAGAGGCCTGGTGCCCCGGGTGCAGTGGAAGTCTCTGGAAGACCAGGTGGAGGGAGGCCACACAGAGTGATGCCCAGGGTCACAGACCTGTCGGAGCTGCTGTTTGTTAGTCCAAGTCCTGCTCTGAGGTGCTCTGTGTCAGCTCTGAGCGACAGGTGAGCTTGGAGTGCTCTTCAATGAGGGCTATGTGCACGGTTCCTGTGTGCCCAGCCCTGCCACGGTACCTGCAAGGGTAGCTCTGTATCCTGGGAGGGGCCTGACCACAAGAGCCCCGTGGGCTGGGTTGGGGGTGGGGTACCTGCCCAGGAGAGCTCCATATCCTGGGATTGGCCTGACCACGAGAGCCCCATGGGCTGCTGGGGACCTGGTAAAGGATGTCAGGACAGTCAGTGAAGCCACCGAGGATATACCTCCAGTTGCTCCTAATTCCTACACCCTGCTGGTCATTCTACCAACCACCAGGACATGGTATTCTGTATTAGTCTTCAATGATGCCTTCTTTTGTATTCCATTAGTCCCAGAGTCACAAGAAATTTTGGCTTGTGAGTGGCAGGACTCAACATACAACTAAAACAATACTTCCGGGCCGTCTTGCCCCAAGGGTTCAAAAATTCCCACCCCATCTTTGGGGAAAGCTTAGCTAAAGACCGAAAAGTTCTACCTCTGGAAAAGGAAACCCTCCTTCAATATGCAGACGACATTCTGATCGCCAGCCCTACTAAGGAGGCCTCTGAACTACCAAGCCAATAAAGGATAGAAGTTGTCCAAGAAAAAGCTCAAATATCACAGACTGCGGTGACCTGCCTGGGCTTCATTCTCACACAAGGTCGGAGAAGCCCATCCCAGGAAAGGGAAGAAACCATTTGCAGCCTTACCCCTTTCTAAAACGAGAAGACAGCTTAGGGGTTCCTGGGGAGGCCAGGGTTTGCTGCTTCTGGATCCCTAACTACAGTCTACTAGCTGGGCCTCTATATGAAACACTGAAAGGAAAAGATGATGATCCTTTTGAAGAGAATCCAGAAGTGGCCTTTCAAGAATGGAAAGAGCAGTCAATTCAGACCCTTGCCCTGGAACTCCCTAATTGAGCTAAACCCTTTGACCTTTCCATTCCCGGTGAAAGGTGAATCGCCATTGGAGAATTAGTGCAAAAACTGGGACCACTTGAAATGGAACAACGCAAGAATGCCATCCAGGTAGGATAAACTACAGTCACCAAGGGGCTTGGCCCACTGCCACATCTGGCCAAGATACTGGCGGTATCTAAAACCCTGGAAATCAGCAGCCCAAAAGGCCACCTCCCTCCTAAGGGAAAAGGACCCCACGTGGTGATCCTAATCACCAACCATGCCCTGAAGTTGCAGGGTTCGCTCCGTGGGCACACCGACCTCGAGTGAGGAGGCTCTCCAACTCCAACATCCAGAGAGATAACCGGGGGCAGCAGGGCACCATGACGACTCGTGTGAACATCACTTGACCTGGAGTTTCTCTCATAAAACAACAATAGTGTGTCCCGAAGGAGTAGACTACTGCTTGCAGGACTTACTGCACCCGCAGGGGAGCCAATAATCTTGGTGGGGGAACCGTATATCACACTGTCACCATAGAAAAGCCTACAGACACCGTGATGATGGTGGCCAATAAGACCGGCTGGACTCCTGTTTACTTCAAAAGGCTGTTGACTCAGTGGCCATCATGGTCCTTGATCACCACTGACTCTGGACTGTCTGGGAGTTGAGCGGGCAGGGCTCTGACACCTGGTGCTGTTTTTACGTTAATTCAGGGGCCTAATTGAAGAAAGAGCAGACTACTGGTCAGAGCATCTAGGCTGGCAGAAACGGTCAGCCTAAGGTGGCCGAACAAATGTGGGGCGGGGTGAAACCGGCCCCCACAGCGTCTCTGCACATCTCTTTCCTGGACCCTTAAAGGTCATTAGAATCTATAACACTTCCAATGCTGGTGCTCAGGTGGACGAGCAGGGAGGCAGGGGTCCTGGGGCCAATCAACGTCACCTGGAGGCTGCTGGGGAGAAGTTCTGACCCTCGTCCCCTGGTATGAGGGCTCCCAACTCAGCACTCAGCAGTTACAGAAGAAGGGTCTGCACCCTCAGCACTCCAAGAATGAGGAACGGGACAAAAGGCAGAGGAGGAGTTTGTCCCCAGCAAAGCCCATGAAAAATCCCTGGGAGATAAAAATAGAATCTGGGCAATAAAGTCAAGTCTGACCTTTTTTATCCTTTGTGCTTTGTCTAATTTTACGTGCTCCTAGGGTCCCGCATGCAGAGGTTCCACACCCAGCACTTCAGACCAGATTTCCTAGTGCAGAATGGCTGGGTCGACACCTCAGCTCCTGGGGCCCAGTGCAGACTCCGAGATATAGAGCCTGAGCTGCAGCCAACCCGGCCCTCAAGAGCTCCGCCCCCTCCCTCCCACTGACTCTGACAGGATCTCTACACAGCAGCCCAGCCCACAGCCCACGGGGTAGTGCATGCTCTCACCTCTCCATTCTCTGATCAAAATATAAAGTTTCCTTTGCTTGTGAACCAAACTCAGTCTCGATCTGTTGGCCCCAATGACACTGGGCAGGGGGACACTTGTTGGGGTCCACTCTGGAGGATCAGTAATAGAAATTGAGACTATTGTAACTTCAATGAACAGATGTATGAGCCAAACTCTAGTTAACATAGAACAGTTTATAAGGCTCGGGTAAAATAAGATGTTTCTAACACTTCCATTTGATATTTCCATCACTTTATTATAAGCAAGTTCAGTGAAAAGGTTTGTCTTATTTGTCAGGTCAATATTAGAGAAATGAAGTGATTTCTTTCCAAGGATGTACATCTAATAATCTTGGTTAAAGCTTCAATCTTGTTTTAAATGCTTTTCCATTGAAAATGATACCTCTCTTTCAGCTCCCCCATTTCTGAGAAGTATAAAATCTTATAATTTATTATTACCAAAGGGGAAAGGTGGGAGGAGGGATAAATTAACAGTTTGGAATTAACACATACACACTGCTATGTATAAAATAGATCATCAACAAGGAACTACTGTATAGCACAGGGAACTACATTCAATATTTTGCAATAACCTATAAGGGAAAATAATCGGAAAAAGAATAGATATTTTTATTGACATCATCTATCAATGACAGTTAAAGTGTAACCTAAGGGAAGCTGGTGGTGAGTGCTTCTGACCCTGAAGACTTCAATCATCTAAAGTTTGGACTCTGCCTACTTCCCAAGGCCCTTAATGAACATATGTGTAGCCGTAGCTTAAAAAATTCCCCAGTTTGGGTTTCGGGGAGACACTGATTTTGAAAAAGCCCTGGTGTTCTCCTTACATGAATGGGACTCTTTCTACTGCTAAAACGTGTCTGTCACACCCAGAGGATGGTATACCGTCTGATCGGGAAGAGTTTGGAAAAGGCATCTCATCTCCTCATCTCCTGGTGCTCGGGTTCACCCCTCCAGCGTCTTTACTAACAGTCTCCCCACTTGGAGATATCAGCACTGTCAACATCCTGTTGTGTACAGTTTGGAATTTGTCCAGAGGATGAAGCGGAAGGATGAGGAACAATGAGAGACAAGTCCTAGGTGTTCAGACAGGCACATGTCACTCTAATTTCCAATCAGGAAGACGAATTGACCAAAGGCTAGGGTTGCCCATGGAAACAGTATAGGGCTTGAGGAAATCCCACTGCTTTGTGGCCAGTTCCCATAAACACAAGTTGAACAATGGAACTCAGGGGCAGTAAAATTCACGAAACTGCAGAGTTGAAAATATCTATCACTGAAAAATGTCTTGAGGAAAGTCAGAGAAAAGGATTGGTAAGCAAGGGAGAATGGCAGGAAAGGGATTTGAGGAGGTAGAAAGGACTCGCCATTAAGCACAAGAAAAGGGGCTGAACATTGCCAACATTGCAGTTGGCCAAAAAGGCTGTATGCGTTTTTTTCTGTATATATTCAAGAAAAGGGCATACACTTTTTTAGCCAACCAAACAGGTGGGCACTGGAAATCAATACTACAAAAGATATCACTTCGCATCAGTCAGAAGAGCCATCCTCATAAAGTGTAAACACCAGAAATGCAGGACAGGGCAAGGAGAAGAGGGAGCCCTGTGAGGCTTAGAGTGGAAATGTATATTGCCAACGGCCATTCTGGAGAAGTGTATTGTGTTTACTAAAGCATCTAAAAAATGAGCTACAGAGCATAGGGCACTTGCACTCATGGGCGTATATCTTGGGAAAAACAAAAATCGAGAGGACACAGGCACCCCAATGTTTACTGCCTCTCTGTTTAAAAGATCCTCGACTAGGATATAACTTAAATGTCTCTGAAGGGAAAAAATGGATAGAGATGTGGTACTTATGTAGAGTGGAATATTACTCAGCCTGGAAATCAATGAAATATGGCCAGTTGTAACAACTCTGGAGGAGTTACGTATGATCATTCTAAGTGACATAATTCAAAAAGAAAAAGACACATATCATAAGATATCACTTAAAGTTGGAACCCAAAATGGCTACACATGAAATAAATTACAAAACAAAAACATAGTCAAATATGTAGAAAACACGCGTAAGGCTGCTAAACGGGAAAGGTGGGGAGGGGTGAGGCATCATCCAGGAGGTTGAAATTAGCAAAGATACCATTCCAAATACCAAACTGATAATCAACAAGGCCTACACGGTAGCTAAAAGAACTGCACTCAGCACACTCAAGTCACCGGAAAAGAATATCTATGACTGGTAAGAATCTGAAAAAGAATTTATTGATGTCTCTCTGTACGTGAATCAAATGGATGTACAGCAGCAAGAAACAGAGCTTTGAAAATCAGCTGTAACCAATATAGTAATAAATTGAAAAAAATAAACGACAGAGAGACAGAGAAAACCTCTTACAACTTTTCCTCAGGGACGGTGATGCAACATGGATTGAACACATCTAGACACACAGCAGGATGAGACATAAGGCTGGAAACTGTTCGCGCTAAGAGAAATGTGAGGTTGGGTGAGGAAATGCACACCCTTTAAAGTAATACTACCTGGTACCCATTCAATGGGTCCCAAATCTGCAGGTTCAAGGAATCTTCCTACAGCTAAAACATGCATGGAAAACCCAGAGGACTGTACACCGTGTTCTCGGGAGATGTGTCTAAAATGCACCTCATTTAACCTCTCCTGGTGCTCCTGTTCATCATTCCAGCCACGTTACTTAGAATCTCCCCACTTAGAGAATCAGCACATTTAAACTTCTGTTTCACACATTTTGCAAATTGTGAGGAGGATGAACGGGAAGAGGGGGAACCAATGAGAGAATAGTTGTAGGGGTTTGGACGGGCACATGTCACTCTAATTTCCCATTAAGAATAAGAATTAAAAAAAGGCTCAGCCCGCCTCGCCAGAGCCAAAATAGGGCCTGAAGCAATTCTGCGGCTTTGAGACCAGGTCACAAAAGAGCAACTTAAAAAATGGAGCTCAGGGTCACTGCAATTAACAAACCTGCAGAGTTATAAATGAAAACTAACGTCCAAAAATATGTTGAGGTAAGGCAAAGAAGAGGATCTGAATGCAAGACAGAATTGCAAGAAACAGATTTCAAGAGATAGATTGGACTCGTCTTTAAAGCACATGAAAAGTCGCAGAATTTCGACAATGATGCAGTTAGCCCCAAAGGGAGTATGCGTTTTTTCCTGAATATATCCAGGAAAAAACGCATACGCACTTTATGGGCAACCAAGCAAGCTTGCAAAGGAAATCTGCACTACAATGAAGCCTCACTGCCCCCCGGTCAAAAGGGCCATCTGAAAAAAGTGTAAAATCCAGAAAGGCAGGACAGGTCATGGAGAACTGGGAGCCTTGTTATGCTGATGGGCGGGATGTAAATTGCCAACAACCACTCTGGAGAAGTGTATGGTGTTTCCTGAAACATCTAAAAAACAAAGCAACAGAGCCTAGGGCACTTCCACTTATGGTCCTATAGCTTAGGGAAATTAAAATCAAAAAGACACAGCCACCCCAAAGTTTGGGACGGCTCTGTTTACAAGAACCTCATTTACGGTACAAGTTCAATATCGCAGAAAGCGAGAAATGGATAAAGAAGATGTGGTACTTACGTACAATGCAATATCACTCAGCAATGAAATCTATGTCATCAGGCCAGTAGCAGCATAATGAGTGGATTCAGGTACGAAGATTCTAAGTGAAATAAGTCACACAGAAAAAGAAACATCATAAGATATCACTAATACACGGAATGTAAACTTGGATATACAGGAACTGAATTACAAAACACAACAGGGTCTCAAATGTAGAAAACCAACTTATGCTTGCTTAAGGGGAAAGGTGAGTTGGGGTGCTGCATAAAACCAGAGATTGAAATTAGCACAGATACCATTCCATAAGCCAAATATGTAATAGACAAGAGCTACTCCTTGCTCAACGAAGAGGACTCAACACCCCATATTAAACGCCTAAGAATATACCTGACTAGTAAGAATCTTAAAACCTATGGATTTATATGTCTCCGAAAGAGAATCAAGCATGTGTACAGCGGCATATACGCAGCAGTGATTGGATTGGTGAGGATCGGTGAGCAAATGCAGACCCTTTGAAGTCATATTGCATGGTACCCATTCCATGGGTCTCAACTCTCCAGGTTTAAGGGATTCTTCCTTCAGCTAAAACATTCATGTGGAACCCAGAGTATGATCCAACGTGTGATCGGGAAACGTGTTCAAATGTGTCTCAGTTTTCTTCCCCTGGTACTTGGGTGCAACATTCCAGACGCTTTACTAACACTCTCCCCACTTGGAGAGTCAGTTCCTTTTACCTCCTGTTTGGCCCAGTTTGCAATTTCTGCGGAAAATGAACAGGAATAGGGAGAACCAATGAGAGACTAGCTGGAGGTGTCTGGACGGGCAAATTTAACTCTCATTTCCCACCAGGAAGAGGAATTAACCAAAGGCTCAGCGTGCCATGCCGGAACCACACTAGGGCCTGAAGCAATCCTGCGGTGTTGCGGCCAGCTCACAAGAAAGCGAGTTGAAGAAAGGAGCTCCGGGGCCCTGTAATTCACAAACCTGCAGAGTTATAAATGACAGCTATCGTCCAAAAATATATTGAAGTAAGGCTGCCAAGAGGACTTGAAAGCGGGGCAGAATTGCAGGAAACCGATTTCAGGAGGTAGACTGGAATTGCATGTAAAGCATAGGAAAAGAGGCAGAACGTCCACAATGATGCACTTGGCGAAAAACGGCATATGCGTTTTTTCCTGAATATACTCAGGAAAAAACGCATACGCCCTTTTTGGCCAACCAAGCAAGCTTGCAAAGGAAATCTGCACTAAAATGAAGACTCACTGCCCCCCCGGTCAAACGGGCAATCTGAAAAATGTGTAAAATCCAGAAAAGCAGGACAGGCCATGGAGAACTGTGAGCCTTCTTATGCTGATGGGCGGGATGTAAATTGCAAACAGCCACTCTGGAGAAGTGTATGGTGTTTTCTGAAACATCTAAAAAACAGAGCAACAGAGCCTAGGGCACTTCCACTTATGGTCCTATAGCTTAGGGAAATTAAAATCAAAAAGACACAGCCACCCCAAAGTTTGGAATGGCTCTGTTTACAAGAACCTCGTTTATGGTACAAGTTCAATATCGCAGAAAGCGAAAAATGGATAAAGAAGTTGTGGTACTTACGTACAATGCAATATCACTCAGCAATGAAATCTATGTCATCAGGCCAGTAGCAGCATAATGAATGGATTCAGGTATGATGATTCTAAGTGAAATAAGTCACAGAGAAAAAGAAATATCATAAGGTATCACTAATACACGGAATGTAAACTTGGCTACACAGGAACTGAATTACAAAACAGAATAGGGTCTCAAATGTAGAAAACCAACTTATGCTTGCTTAAGGGGAATGGTGAGTTGGGGTGCTGCATAAAACCAGAGATTGAAATTAGCACAGATACCGTTCCATAAGCCAAATATGTAATAGACAAGAGCTACTCCTTGTTCAACGAAGTGGACTCAACACCCCATATTAAACGCCTAAGAATATACCTGACTAGTAAGAATCTTAAAACCTATGGATTTATATGTCTCCGAATGAGAATCAAGCGTGTGTACAGCGGCATAAACGCATCAGTGATTGGATTGGTGAGGATCGGTGAGCAAATGCAGACCCTTTGAAGTCATATTGCATGGTACCCATTCCATGGTTCTCAACTCTCCAGGTTTAAGGGATTCTTCCTTCAGCTAAAACATGCATGTGGAACCCAGAGTATGATCCACCGTGTGATCGGGAAATATGTTGAAATGTGTCTCAGTTTTCGTCCCCTGGTACGCGGGTACAACATTCCAGACGCTTTACTAACACTCTCCCGACTTGGAGAGTCAGTGCCTTTAAACTCCTGTTTGGCCCAGTTTGCAATTTCTGCGGAAAATGAACAGGAATAGGGAGAACCAATGAGAGACTAGCTGGAGGTGTCTGGACGGGCAAATTTAACTCTCATTTCCCACCAGGAAGAGGAATTAACCAAAGGCTCAGCGTGCCATGCCGGAACCACACTAGGGCCTGAAGCAATCCTGCGGTGTTGCGGCCAGCTCACAAGAAAGCGAGTTGAAGAAAGGATCTCAGGGGCACTGTAATTCACAAACCTGCAGAGTTATAAATGACAGCTATCGTCCAAAAATATATTGAAGTAAGGCTGCCAAGAGGACTTGAAAGCGGGGCAGAATTGCAGGGAAACGATTTCAGGAGGTAGACTGGAATTGCATGTAAAGCATAGGAAAAGAGGCAGAACGTCCACAATGATGCACTTGGCCAAAAAGGGCGTATGCGTTTTTTCCTGAATATATTCAGGAAAAAACGCATACGCCCTTTTTGGCCAACCAAGCAAGCTTGCAAAGGAAATCTGCACTACAATGAAGTCACACTGCACCCCGGTCAAAAGGGCCATCTGAAAAAAGTGTAAAATCCAGAAAGGCAGGACAGGCCATGGAGAACTGGGAGCCTTCTTATGCTGATGGGCGGGATGTAAATTGCCAACAGCCACTCTGGAGAAGTGTATGGTGTTTCCTGAAACATCTAAAAAACAGAGCAACAGAGCCTAGGACACTTCCACTTATGGTCCTATAGCATAGAGAAATTAAAATCAAAAAGACACAGCCACCCCAAAGTTTGGGACGGCTCTGTTTACAAGAACCTCGTTTATGGTACAAGTTCAATATCGCAGAAAGCGAAAAATGGATAAAGAAGTTGTGGTACTTACGTACAATGCAATATTACTCAGCAATGAAATCTATGTCATCAGGCCTGTAGCAGCATAATGAGTGGATTCAGGTACGATGATTCTAAGTGAAATAAGTCACACAGAAAAAGAAACATCATAAGGTATCACTAATAAACGGAATGTAAACTTGTCTACACAGGAACTGAATTACAAAACAGAATAGGGTCTCAAATGTAGAAAACCAACTTATGCTTGCTTAAGGGGAAAGGTGAGTTGGGGTGCTGCATAAAACCAGAGATTGAAATTAGCACAGATATCTTTCGATAAGCCAAATATGTAATAGACAAGAGTTACTGCTTGCTCAACGAAGTGGACTCAACACCCCATATTAAACGCCTAAGAATATACCTGACTAGTAAGAATCTTAAAACCTATGGATTTATATGTCTCCAAAAGAGAATCCAGCGTGTGTACAGCGACATAAAAGCAGCAGTGATAGGATTGGTGAGGTTCGGTGAGCAAATGCAGACCCTTTGAAGTCATATTGCATGGTACCCATTCCATGGGTCTCAACTCTCCAGGTTTAAGGGATTCTTCCTTCAGCTAAAACATGCATGTGGAACCCAGAGTATGATCCACCGTGTGATCGGGAAACGTGTTCAAATGTGTCTCAGTTTTCGTCCCCTGGTACTCGGGTGCAACAATCCAGATGCTTTACTAACACTCTCCCCACTTGGAGAGTCAGTGCCTTTAACCTCCTGTTTGGCCCAGTTTGCAATTTCTGCGGAAAAGGAACAGGAATAGGGAGAACCAATGAGAGACTAGCTGGAGGTGTCTGGACGGGCAAATTTAACTCTCATTTCCCACCAGGAAGAGAAAATAACCAAAGGCTCAGCGTGCCATGCCGGAACCACACTAGGGCCTGAAGCAATCCTGCGGTTTTGCGGCCAGCTCACAAGAAAGCAAGTTGAAGAAAGGAGCTCAGGGGCTCTGTAATTCACAAACCTGCAGAGTTATAAATGACAGGTATCATCCAAAATTATACTGAAGTAAGGCTGCGAAGAAGACTTGAATGCGGGGCAGAATTGCTGGAAACTGATTTCAGAATGTACACGGGAGTCACTCTTGAAGCATAGGAAAAGAGACAGAACTTGGAAAATAATGCACTTGGCAAAAAAGGGCATATGTGTTTTATCCAGAGCTCTCATAACCGAGGGGAGGAGATTCCCAGCAGGCTCCAACTGCCACCTGAGGGCTCACGTTGCCAAGGCAACGTGAGCAAGCTAGGCAGGAGTTACCTCACAGCAGAGGTCCCACCTCACATAAGGGTGAGAATCCCAGCCAACATCAGACTCTCACCAGAGGGCCCACATCACCAAGGGGATGGGAACCAGGCAGGAGTGTCTTCACACCAGTGGGGCCACATCATTGAAAGGTGAGGTACTCAGCACATGTGTCCTCAAACCAGAGGACCCACATCACCAAGTGCCTCGGAGTGAGGCAGGCAGGAGTAGCCTCACAACACTGGGCCCATAGAATAAAAAAGTGAGGAATCCAGCAGTTGGAACCTCCCAGCAGGCGGCCCAGAACACCGAGGCTATGGGATCCAGGTCACAGTGAACTCACAGAAGAGGGCCCATGTCATGAAACTGAGCAACCCAGCCATTGGGACCTCAGAGCACGAGGCTCACATCCCCATGGGGATATAAATCTGGTAGGAGTGTCCTCGCACCACTGAGAACATATCAGAAAATTTTGGGAGACCAGCAGTTAGGGTCTGACACCAGAGGACCCTCATCACCAAGGGAAGGAGGCTCCCAGCAGGCTCCAACTGCCACCAGAGGGCTGACGTCGCCAAGGCGATGTGTGCCAACCAGGCACGAATGACCTCACAGCAGAGGGCCCACCTCAGAGAAGTGTGACGAACCCAGTCAGGATCAGACTCGCACCAGAGGGCCCACATCACCAAATGGATTGGAACCAGGCAGGAGTGTCCTCACATGAGTAGGGCCACATCATCTAAAGGTGAGGAACCCAGAACATGTGGCTTCAAACCATAGGACACCCATCACCAAGGGGCTGGGAGTGAGGCAGGCAGGAGGAGCCTCACAACAGAGGGCCCAAAAATAAGAAAGGTGAGGAATCCAGCAGTTGGAACCTCCCAGCAGGCGGCCCAGAGCACAGAGGCTAGGGGATCCAGGCCAGAGTGAACTAACACCAGACAGCCCACATCATGAAACTGTGAGCAACCCAGACATTGGGACCTCAGTGCAGAAGGCCTACATCCCCATGGTGATGGGAACATGACAGGAGTGTCCTGGCATCACTGGGCTCACATCAGAAAACGTGGGGTGCTCAGAAGTTAGGGCCTGACGCTAGACTGCACTCATCACCGAGGGGACGAGGCTCCCAGCAGGCTCCAGCTGCCACCAGAGGGCCAACGTCACCAAGGCGATGTGTGCCAGCCCGGCAGGAGTGACCTCACAGCAGAGGGCCCACCTCACAGAAGGGTGAGGAACACAGCCAGGATCAGACTCTCACCAGAGGGCCCACATCACCAAGGGGATGGGAACCAGGCAGGAGTGTCCCCACACCAGTGGGACAACATCATCGAAAGGTGAGGATCCCAGCACATGTAGCCTCAAACCAGAGGAACCACATCACCAAGGGGTTCGGAATGAGGCTGGCAGGACCGGCCTCACAACACAGGGTCCATAGAATATAAAAGTTGAGGAATCCAGCAGTTGGAACCTCCCAGCAAGCGGCCCAGAGCACCGAGGCTATGAGATCCAGGCCGCAGTGAACTCACAGCAGAGGGCCCACATCATGAACCTGTGAGCAGTCCAGCCGTTGGGACCACAGAACAGAAGGCCCACATCCCCATTGGGATGGGAACCTGGCAGGAGTGGCCTCGCACCACTTAGCACATATCAGAAAATGTTAGGAGCCCAGCAGTTAGGGCCTGACGCCAGGGGGCCCTCATAACTGAGGGGAGGAGACTCCCAGCAGGTTCCAACTGCCAACAGAGGGCCCACGTCTACAAGGTGGTATGCGCCAGCCAGGCAGTAGTGACCTCACAGCAGAGGGCCTATTTCACAGAAGGGTGAGGAACCGAGGCAGGATGAGACTCTCGCCAGAGGACCCACAACACCAAGGGGATGGGAACCAGTCAGGGCTGTCCTCCCACCAGTGGGGCCACATCATCGAAAGGTGAGGAACCCAGCACATGCGGCCTCATATCAGAGGACATACATCACAAAGGGGATGGGAGTGAGGCAGGTAGGAGTAGCCTAAAAACAGAGGACCCAAAGAATAAAAAAGGTGAGGAATCCAGCATTTTGAACCTCCCAGCAGGTGGCCGAGAGCACAGAAGCTATGGGATGCAGGCAGGAGTGAACTAACAGCAGAGAGCCCACATCATGAAACTGTGAGCAACCCAGGCGTTGGGACCTCAGAGCAGAAGGCCCACATCCCCATGGGGATGGGAACCTGACAGGAGTGTCCTGGCATCACTGGGCTCACATCAGAAAACGTGGGGAGCCCAGCAGTTAGGGCCTGATGCTAGAGGACCGTCATCACCGAGGGGAGGAGGCTCCCAGCAGGTTCCATGTGCCAACAGAGGGCCCACGTTGCCAAGGTGATGTGTGCAAGTCAGGCAGGATTGACCTCACAGCAGAGGGCCTACCTCACAGAAGAGTGAGGAACCCAGCCAGGATAAGACTGTCACCAGAAGGCTCACATCACCAAGGGGATGGGAACCAGGCAGGAGTATCCTCACACCAGTGGAGCCACATCATTGAAAGTTGCGGAACCCAGCACATGTGGCCTCAAACCAGAGGACCCACATCTCGAAGGGGTTGTGAGTGAGGCAGGCAGGAGGAGCATCGCAACACAGGACCCATAGAATACAAAAGTTGAGGAATCGAGCAGTTGGAACCTCCCAGCAGGCGGCCCAGAGCACAGAGTCTATGGCATCCAGGCCAGAGTGAACTAACAGCAGAGAGCCCACATCATGAAACTGTGAACAACTCAGCCATTGGGACTTCAGAGCAGAAGACCCACATCTCAATGGGGATGTGAACCTGGTTGGAGTGTCTTCGAACCACTGGGCGCACATCACAAAATGTGGGGAGCCCAGCCGTTAGGGCCTGACGCCAGAGGGCCCTCATCACCGATGGGAGGAGGCTCCCAGCAGGCTCCAAGTGCCACCAGAGGGCTCATGTCCACAAGGCGAGCTGAGAGCAAGCCAGGCAGGAGTGACCTCACAGCAGACGGCCCACCTCACAGAAGGGTGAGGAACCCAGCCAGGATCAGACTCTCAACAGAGGGCCCACATCACCAAGGGGATGTGAACCAGGCAGGAGTCTCCTAAGACCATTGGTCCCACATCATCGAAAGGTGAGGAACCCAGCACATGTGGCCTCAAACCAGATGACACACATCACGAAGGGGCTGGGAGTGAGGCAGGCAGGAGGATCCTCACAACAGAGGGCCTAAAAAATTAAAAAAGTGAGGAATCCAGCAGTTGGAACCTCCCAGCAGGCGGCCAAGAGCACAGAGGCTATGGGATCCAGGCCACAGTGAACTAACACCAGAGAGCCCACATCATGAAATTGTGATCAACCCAGCCGTTGGAACCTCAGAGCAGAAGGCCCACAACCCCATGGAGATGGGAACCTAAGAGGAGTGCCCGAGCATCACTGGGCTCACTAAGAAAAGTTGGGGAGCCCAGCAGTTAGGGCCTGACGTCAGAGGGCCCTCATCACAGAGGTGAGGAGGCTCCCAGCAGGGTCCAAGTGCCACCAGAGGGCTCATGTCAACAAGGCGAGGTGAGCAAGCCAGGCAAGAGTTACCTGATAGTAGAGGGCCCACCTCACAGATGGGTGAGGAACCCAGCCAGGATCAGACTCTCACCAGAGGGCCCACATCACAAAGGGGATGGGAACCAGCCAGGATTATCCTCACACCAGTGGGGCCTCATCATTGAAAGGTGAGGAACCCAGCACATGTGTCCTCAAACCAGAGGACCCACATCACCAAGGGCCTTGGAGTGAGACAGGCAGGAGTAGCCTCACAACACAGGGCACATAATATAAAAAAACGTGAGGATTCCAGCATTTAGAACTTCCAGCAGGCGGCTCAGAACACTGAGGCTATGGGATCCAGGCCGCAGTGAACTCACAGCAGAGGGCCCACATCATAAAACTGTGAGCAACCCAGGCGTTGGGACCTCAGCGCAGAAGGCCCACATCCCCATGGGAATGGGAACCTGGCTGGAGTGTCCTCGCACCACTGGGCGCACATCAGAAAATGTGGGGAGCCCACCATTTAGGGCCTGATGCCAGAGGGCCGTCATCACCGAGAGAAGGAGGCACCCTGCATGCTCCAACTGCCACCAGAGGGCTCACGTCTCCAAGGTGACGTGTGCCAGCCAGGCAGGAGTGACCTCACAGCAGAGGGCCTACCTCACAGAACGTTGAGGAACCCAGCCAGGATTAGACTCTCGCCAGAGGGCCCACCTCACCAAGGGTATGGGAACCAGGCAGGAGTGTCCTCACACGAGTGGGGTCACATCATCGAAAGGTGAGGAACGCAGCACATGTGGCCTCAAGCCATAGGACAGTCATCACCAAGGGGCTGGCAGTGAGGCAGGCAGGAGGAGCCTCACAACAGAGGGCACATAGAATAAAAAAGTTGAGGAATCCAGCAGTTGGAACCACCCAGCAGGCGGCTCAGAGCACCGATGATAAGGGATCCTTGCCGGAGTGAACTCACAGCAGAGGGCCCACATCATGGTACTGTGAGCAAGCCAGCCGTTTTGACCTCAGAGCAGAAGGCCCATATCCCCATGGGGATGGGAACCTGGCAAGAGTGTCCTCACTCACTTGGCGCACATCAGAAAATGTGGGGAGCCCAGCCGTTATGAACTAATGCAAGAGGGCCCTCATCACCGAGGGGAGGAGGATCCCAGCACACTCCAACTGCCACCAGAGGGCCCACGTCGCCAAGGTGACGTGTGCCAGACAGGCATGATTGACCTCACAGCAGAGGGCCCACCTCACAGAAGGGTGAGGAAACCAGCCAGGATCAGACTCTCACCTGAGGGCCCACATCAGCAAGGGGATGGGAACCAGTCAGGACTGTCTTCCCTCCAGTGGGGCCAAATCATCGAAAGGTGCGGAACCCAGCACATGTGGCCTCAAATCAGAGGACACATATCACAAAGGGAATGGGAGTGAGGCAGGCAGGAGTAGCCTAAAAACAGAGGGCCCAAAGAATAAGAAAGGTGAGGAATCCAGCAGTTGGAACCTCCCAGCAGGCGGCCGAGAGCACAGAAGCTATGGGATGCAGGCAGGAGTGAACTAACAGCAGAGAGCGCACATCATGAAACTGTGAACAACCCAGACGCTGAGACCTCAGAGCAGAAGGCCCACATCCCAATGGGGATGTGAACCTGGCTGGAGTGTCCTCACACCACTGGGCGCACATCACAAAATGTGGGGAGCCCAGCAGTTAGGGCCTGACGCCAGAGGGCCCTCATCACCGAGGGGAGGAGGCTCCCAGCAGGCTCCAAGTGCCACCAGAGGGCTCACGTCCACAAGGCGAGGTGAGCAAGCCAGGCAGGAGTGACCTCACAGCAGACGGCCCACCTCACAGATGGGTGAGGAACCCAGCCAGGATCAGACTCTCAACAGAGGGCCCACATCACCAAGGGGATGTGAACCAGGCAGGAGTCTCCTAAGACCATTGGTCCCACATCATCGAAAGGTGAGGAACCCAGCACATGTGGCCTCAAACCAGACGACACACATCACGAAGGGGCTGGGAGTGAGGCAGGCAGGAGGATCCTCACAACAGAGGGCCTAAAAAATTAAAAAAGTGAGGAATCCAGCAGTTGGAACCTCCCAACAGGCAGCCAAGAGCACAGAGGCTATGGGATCCAGGCCACAGTGAACTAACACCAGAGAGCCCACATCATGAAAATGTGAACAACCCAGCCGTTGGGACCTCAGAGCAGAAGGCCCACATCCCCATGGAGATGGGATCCTAAGAGGAGTGGCCAAGCATCACTGGGCTCACTAAGAAAAGTTGGTGAGCCCAGCAGTTAGGGCTTGACGCAAGAGGGCCCTCATCACCGGGGGGAGGAGATTCCCAGCACGCTCCTACCGCCACCACACGGCTGACTTCACCAAGGCAATGTGTGCCAGCCATGCAGGAGTGACCTATCAGCAGAGGGTCTCCCTCACAGAAAGGTGAGGAACACAGCCAGGAACAGACTCTCACCAGGAGGTCCACATAACCACGTGGATGAGAACCAGGCAGGAGTGTCCTCACACTAGTGGGGCCACATCATCGAAAGGTGAGGAACCCAGCAAAGGTGGCCACAAACCAGAGGACCCACATCACCAAGGGGTTGAGAGTGAGGTAGGTGTCTGGACGGGCATATTTAACACGTATTTCCCACCAGGAAGAGGAATTAACCAAAGGCTCAGCGTGCCCTGCCAGAAGCAGATTAGGGCCTGAAGCAGTCTTGCGGGTTTGCGGCCAGCTCACAAGAAAGCGAGTTGAAGAAAGGAGCTCAGGGGCCCTGTAATTCACAAACCTGCAGAGTTATAAATGACAGATAACGTCCAAAAATATTTTGAAGTAAGGCTGCGAAGAGGACTTGAAAGTGGGGCAGAATTTCAGGAAACCGATTTCAGGAGGTAGACTGGATTTGCATTTAAAGCATAGGAAAAGAGGCAGAACATCGACAATGATGCACTTGGCAAAAAAGGGCGTATGAGTTTGTTCCTGAATATATTCAGGAAAAAGCACATACACACTTTTTGGCAAACCAAGCAAGCTTGCAATGGAAATCCGAACTACTATGAAGTGTCACTTCCCCCCGGTCTAAAGGGCCATCTGAAAAAAGTGTAAAATCCAGAAAGGCAAGACAGGCCATGGGGAAAAAGGAGCCTTGTTATGCTGATGGGCGGGATGTAAATTGCCAACAGCCACTCTGGAGAAGTGTATGGTGTTTCCTGATACATCTGAAAAACAAAGCAACAGAGTCTAGGGCATTTCCACTTATGGTCCTATAGCTTAGGGAAATTAAAATCAAAAAGACACAGCCACCCCAAAATTTGGGACGGCTCTGTTTACAAGAACCTCATTTACGGTACAAGTTCAATATCACAGAGAGCAAAAACTGGATAAAGAAGTTGTGGTACTTATGTACAATGCAATATCACTCAGCAATGAAATCTGTGTCACCAGGCCGGTACCAGCATAATGAGTGGATTGAGGCACGATGATTCTAAGTGAAATAAGTCACACAGAAAAAGAAACATCATAAGGTATCACTAATGCACGGAATGTAAACTTGGCTACACATGAATTGAATTACAAAACAGAACAGGGTCTCAAGTTTAGAAAACCAACTTATGCTTGCTTAAGGGGAAAGGTGAGTTGGGGTGCTGCATAAAACCAGAGATTGAAATTAGCACAGATACCGTTCCATAAGCCAAATATGTAATAGACAAGACCTACCCCTTGTTCATCGAAATGGACTCAACAATGAGGTATCACCTCACACCTGTTAGAATGGGCATCATCTGAAAATCTACAAACAACAAGTGCTGGAAAGGGTGTGGAGAAAAGGAAGCCTCTTCCACTATTGTTGGGAATATAAATTGGTACAGTCACTATGGAGAACAATATGGAGTTTCTTAAGAAACTAATAATAGAATTACCATATGATACAGCAATCCCAGTACTGGACATATACCCAGACAAAACCATAAATCAAAAAGAGACATTCACCGTAATGTTCATTGCATCACTATTTACAATATCGAGGTAATGGAAGCAACCTAAATGCCCACAGACAGACGAATGCATAAAGATGTGGTACATATATAAAATGGAATATTACTAAGCCATGAAAGGAATGAAATTGGGTCATTTGTAGAGACGTCGATGGATCTAGAGACTGTCATACAGAGTGAAGTAAGTCAGAAAAAGAAAAACAAATCTTGTATATTCATGCATATATGTGGAACCTAGAAAAACTGTACAGATTAACCGTTTTGCAAGGCATAACTAGAGCAACAGATGTAGACAACAATCGTATGGACAACAAGGGGGGAAAGCTCTTGGGGGTGGTGGTGGTGGGAGGAGTTGAGAGATTGGGATTGGCATGTAAACATTTATATGTATAAAATAGATAACCAATAAGAACCTGCTGTATAAAAATATAAAATAAAATTCAAAATTAAAAAGAAATAAAATTTAAAAAATAAAACAGAAAAAACAATTATTCCCTTCACATACATGTATTTATATGAATAAATTATTTCCATGCTTATATCTGTAAATACAAAAAAGAGGAATAAAATCTACCTTGAACCAAAAACGAAAAAGAGAAAAAAAAAACAGAACCCACCAGTTACTCAGAGGAAACCGTATCAGGGCACTTGCTCCAGTTGTAAACAATTCTGAAGTTGGTCAGTGGTGGGGAATCGTCTCCCGTTCAGCCAGCAGCCCCCACACAACAAGCGTCCTCATTGCAAAGCTGGGGCACCGTGCCGAGGCATCTGTGAGTAAACGTGAGCTGAGCCCCAGGCCAGTTGCTGCTGAACTGTTCCCACCCTTCCCAGGTAAAACACCTGAATATATACAAGGACTTGAAAGCCTAGAGGAAGGGCCATGGAGCCACACGAGTGACAGCATGCCAGCTGACTTGGTGCCTGCAGGCCAGCCAGGATGGTCCTGGCCCTGGGTGCTCTTCTGGAAGATTTCCATTTCCCTGCCTGAGATACCCGTCCTGTCCCTGCCCCCACTGCTTTTTTCCTTCCTCACCTCTGCCCAGGGAGCAATTCCAGCAGCAGGTATGGGTGACACATCCTCTTCTTTAGCAGGTGGCAGCCTGGCAACTGCTGCAGAAAGTCCAGCAGAGCCCCACTCACACTGGGCCACCCACAAAGCCGTGGCCTCTCACTCCCTCCCACCAGCCCAGCCCCGAGACTGCTGACAGGGCAGAGAAAATGGCGTCAGACACAGCTGCAGGGACTCTTGCTGCCTGGAGTGGTATTTATATTGATCTCAACCCAGGCACACCTGGGGAGGGCTGGCCGGCACCGTAAGGCTGCCCAGGTCAGCCAATCATCACCCCTCAGGGGCTCACAGTTGCAGAAAATGGAACTTGCTGAACCGGCCAGGTCCAAGGAACAGGTGTGGGCTCCTGAGAGTCAGGATAGACAAGGGGCTGCAGCTTTGGCTTGTTTTCTAATCATTTTATCTGGCCCATGAGTGGGAGACAACTTCAAGAAAACCCTCTCTTAATGAGAGGAACCCAGGAGTCAGGGAGAGGAGGGGTGGGTGGTGGTTGGAGACAGAGGCCTGGTGCCCCGGGTGCAGTGGAAGTCTCTGGAAGACCAGGTGGAGGGAGGCCACACAGAGTGATGCCCAGGGTCACAGACCTGTCGGAGCTGCTGTTTGTTAGTCCAAGTCCTGCTCTGAGGTGCTCTGTGTCAGCTCTGAGCGACAGGTGAGCTTGGAGTGCTCTTCAATGAGGGCTATGTGCACGGTTCCTGTGTGCCCAGCCCTGCCACGGTACCTGCAAGGGTAGCTCTGTATCCTGGGAGGGGCCTGACCACAAGAGCCCCGTGGGCTGGGTTGGGGGTGGGGTACCTGCCCAGGAGAGCTCCATATCCTGGGATTGGCCTGACCACGAGAGCCCCATGGGCTGCTGGGGACCTGGTAAAGGATGTCAGGACAGTCAGTGAAGCCACCGAGGATATACCTCCAGTTGCTCCTAATTCCTACACCCTGCTGGTCATTCTACCAACCACCAGGACATGGTATTCTGTATTAGTCTTCAATGATGCCTTCTTTTGTATTCCATTAGTCCCAGAGTCACAAGAAATTTTGGCTTGTGAGTGGCAGGACTCAACATACAACTAAAACAATACTTCCGGGCCGTCTTGCCCCAAGGGTTCAAAAATTCCCACCCCATCTTTGGGGAAAGCTTAGCTAAAGACCGAAAAGTTCTACCTCTGGAAAAGGAAACCCTCCTTCAATATGCAGACGACATTCTGATCGCCAGCCCTACTAAGGAGGCCTCTGAACTACCAAGCCAATAAAGGATAGAAGTTGTCCAAGAAAAGCTCAAATATCACAGACTGCGGTGACCTGCCTGGGCTTCATTCTCACACAAGGTCGGAGAAGCCCATCCCAGGAAAGGGAAGAAACCATTTGCAGCCTTACCCCTTTCTAAAACGAGAAGACAGCTTAGGGGTTCCTGGGGAGGCCAGGGTTTGCTGCTTCTGGATCCCTAACTACAGTCTACTAGCTGGGCCTCTATATGAAACACTGAAAGGAAAAGATGACGATCCTTTTGAAGAGAATCCAGAAGTGGCCTTTCAAGAATGGAAAGAGCAGTCAATTCAGACCCTTGCCCTGGAACTCCCTAATTGAGCTAAACCCTTTGACCTTTCCATTCCCGGTGAAAGGTGAATCGCCATTGGAGAATTAGTGCAAAAACTGGGACCACTTGAAATGGAACAACGCAAGAATGCCATCCAGGTAGGATAAACTACAGTCACCAAGGGGCTTGGCCCACTGCCACATCTGGCCAAGATACTGGCGGTATCTAAAACCCTGGAAATCAGCAGCCCAAAAGGCCACCTCCCTCCTAAGGGAAAAGGACCCCACGTGGTGATCCTAATCACCAACCATGCCCTGAAGTTGCAGGGTTCGCTCCGTGGGCACACCGACCTCGAGTGAGGAGGCTCTCCAACTCCAACATCCAGAGAGATAACCGGGGGCAGCAGGGCACCATGACGACTCGTGTGAACATCACTTGACCTGGAGTTTCTCTCATAAAACAACAATAGTGTGTCCCGAAGGAGTAGACTACTGCTTGCAGGACTTACTGCACCCGCAGGGGAGCCAATAATCTTGGTGGGGGAACCGTATATCACACTGTCACCATAGAAAAGCCTACAGACACCGTGATGATGGTGGCCAATAAGACCGGCTGGACTCCTGTTTACTTCAAAAGGCTGTTGACTCAGTGGCCATCATGGTCCTTGATCACCACTGACCCTGGACTGTCTGGGAGTTGAGCGGGCAGGGCTCTGACACCTGGTGCTGTTTTTACGTTAATTCAGGGGCCTAATTGAAGAAAGAGCAGACTACTGGTCAGAGCATCTAGGCTGGCAGAAACGGTCAGCCTAAGGTGGCCGAACAAATGTGGGGCGGGGTGAAACCGGCCCCCACAGCGTCTCTGCACATCTCTTTCCTGGACCCTTAAAGGTCATTAGAATCTATAACACTTCCAATGCTGGTGCTCAGGTGGACGAGCAGGGAGGCAGGGGTCCTGGGGCCAATCAACGTCACCTGGAGGCTGCTGGGGAGAAGTTCTGACCCTCGTCCCCTGGTATGAGGGCTCCCAACTCAGCACTCAGCAGTTACAGAAGAAGGGTCTGCACCCTCAGCACTCCAAGAATGAGGAACGGGACAAAAGGCAGAGGAGGAGTTTGTCCCCAGCAAAGCCCATGAAAAATCCCTGGGAGATAAAAATAGAATCTGGGCAATAAAGTCAAGTCTGACCTTTTTTATCCTTTGTGCTTTGTCTAATTTTACGTGCTCCTAGGGTCCCGCATGCAGAGGTTCCACACCCGGCACTTCAGACCAGATTTCCTAGTGCAGAATGGCTGGGTCGACACCTCAGCTCCTGGGGCCCAGTGCAGACTCCGAGATATAGAGCCTGAGCTGCAGCCAACCCGGCCCTCAAGAGCTCCGCCCCCTCCCTCCCACTGACTCTGACAGGATCTCTACACAGCAGCCCAGCCCACAGCCCACGGGGTAGTGCATGCTCTCACCTCTCCATTCTCTGATCAAAATATAAAGTTTCCTTTGCTTGTGAACCAAACTCAGTCTCGATCTGTTGGCCCCAATGACACTGGGCAGGGGGACACTTGTTGGGGTCCACTCTGGAGGATCAGTAATAGAAATTGAGACTATTGTAACTTCAATGAACAGATGTATGAGCCAAACTCTAGTTAACATAGAACAGTTTATAAGGCTCGGGTAAAATAAGATGTTTCTAACACTTCCATTTGATATTTCCATCACTTTATTATAAGCAAGTTCAGTGAAAAGGGTTGTCTTATTTGTCAGGTCAATATTAGAGAAATGAAGTGATTTCTTTCCAAGGATGTACATCTAATAATCTTGGTTAAAGCTTCAATCTTGTTTTAAATGCTTTTCCATTGAAAATGATACCTCTCTTTCAGCTCCCCCATTTCTGAGAAGTATAAAATCTTATAATTTATTATTACCAAAGGGGAAAGGTGGGAGGAGGGATAAATTAACAGTTTGGAATTAACACATACACACTGCTATGTATAAAATAGATCATCAACAAGGAACTACTGTATAGCACAGGGAACTACACTCAATATTTTGCAATAACCTATAAGGGAAAATAATCGGAAAAAGAATAGATATTTTTATTGACATCATCTATCAATGACAGTTAAAGTGTAACCTAAGGGAAGCTGGTGGTGAGTGCTTCTGACCCTGAAGACTTCAATCATCTAAAGTTTGGACTCTGCCTACTTCCCAAGGCCCTTAATGAACATATGTGTAGCCGTAGCTTAAAAAATTCCCCAGTTTGGGTTTCGGGGAGACACTGATTTTGAAAAAGCCCTGGTGTTCTCCTTACATGAATGGGACTCTTTCTACTGCTAAAACGTGTCTGTCACACCCAGAGGATGGTATACCGTCTGATCGGGAAGAGTTTGGAAAAGGCATCTCATCTCCTCATCTCCTGGTGCTCGGGTTCACCCCTCCAGCGTCTTTACTAACAGTCTCCCCACTTGGAGATATCAGCACTGTCAACATCCTGTTGTGTACAGTTTGGAATTTGTCCAGAGGATGAAGCGGAAGGATGAGGAACAATGAGAGACAAGTCCTAGGTGTTCAGACAGGCACATGTCACTCTAATTTCCAATCAGGAAGACGAATTGACCAAAGGCTAGGGTTGCCCATGGAAACAGTATAGGGCTTGAGGAAATCCCACTGCTTTGTGGCCAGTTCCCATAAACACAAGTTGAACAATGGAACTCAGGGGCAGTAAAATTCACGAAACTGCAGAGTTGAAAATATCTATCACTGAAAACTGTCTTGAGGAAAGTCAGAGAAAAGGATTGGTAAGCAAGGGAGAATGGCAGGAAAGGGATTTGAGGAGGTAGAAAGGACTCGCCATTAAGCACAAGAAAAGGGGCTGAACATTGCCAACATTGCAGTTGGCCAAAAAGGCTGTATGCGTTTTTTTCTGTATATATTCAAGAAAAGGGCATACACTTTTTTAGCCAACCAAACAGGTGGGCACTGGAAATCAATACTACAAAAGATATCACTTCGCATCAGTCAGAAGAGCCATCCTCATAAAGTGTAAACACCAGAAATGCAGGACAGGGCAAGGAGAAGAGGGAGCCCTGTGAGGCTTAGAGTGGAAATGTATATTGCCAACGGCCATTCTGGAGAAGTGTATTGTGTTTACTAAAGCATCTAAAAAATGAGCTACAGAGCATAGGGCACTTGCACTCATGGGCGTATATCTTGGGAAAAACAAAAATCGAGAGGACACAGGCACCCCAATGTTTACTGCCTCTCTGTTTAAAAGATCCTCGACTAGGATATAACTTAAATGTCTCTGAAGGGAAAAAATGGATAGAGATGTGGTACTTATGTAGAGTGGAATATTACTCAGCCTGGAAATCAATGAAATATGGCCAGTTGTAACAACTCTGGAGGAGTTACGTATGATCATTCTAAGTGACATAATTCAAAAAGAAAAAGACACATATCATAAGATATCACTTAAAGTTGGAACCCAAAATGGCTACACATGAAATAAATTACAAAACAAAAACATAGTCAAATATGTAGAAAACACGCGTAAGGCTGCTAAACGGGAAAGGTGGGGAGGGGTGAGGCATCATCCAGGAGGTTGAAATTAGCAAAGATACCATTCCAAATACCAAACTGATAATCAACAAGGCCTACACGGTAGCTAAAAGAACTGCACTCAGCACACTCAAGTCACCGGAAAAGAATATCTATGACTGGTAAGAATCTGAAAAAGAATTTATTGATGTCTCTCTGTACGTGAATCAAGTGGATGTACAGCAGCAAGAAACAGAGCTTTGAAAATCAGCTGTAACCAATATAGTAATAAATTGAAAAAAATAAACGACAGAGAGACAGAGAAAACCTCTTACAACTTTTCCTCAGGGACGGTGATGCAACATGGATTGAACACATCTAGACACACAGCAGGATGAGACATAAGGCTGGAAACTGTTCGCGCTAAGAGAAATGTGAGGTTGGGTGAGGAAATGCACACCCTTTAAAGTAATACTACCTGGTACCCATTCAATGGGTCCCAAATCTGCAGGTTCAAGGAATCTTCCTACAGCTAAAACATGCATGGAAAACCCAGAGGACTGTACACCGTGTTCTCGGGAGATGTGTCTAAAATGCACCTCATTTATCCTCTCCTGGTGCTCCTGTTCATCATTCCAGCCACGTTACTTAGAATCTCCCCACTTAGAGAATCAGCACATTTAAACTTCTGTTTCACACATTTTGCAAATTGTGAGGAGGATGAACGGGAAGAGGGGGAACCAATGAGAGAATAGTTGTAGGGGTTTGGACGGGCACATGTCACTCTAATTTCCCATTAAGAATAAGAATTAAAAAAAGGCTCAGCCCGCCTCGCCAGAGCCAAAATAGGGCCTGAAGCAATTCTGCGGGTTTGAGACCAGGTCACAAAAGAGCAACTTAAAAAATGGAGCTCAGGGTCACTGCAATTAACAAACCTGCAGAGTTATAAATGAAAACTAACGTCCAAAAATATGTTGAGGTAAGGCAAAGAAGAGGATCTGAATGCAAGACAGAATTGCAAGAAACAGATTTCAAGAGATAGATTGGACTCGTCTTTAAAGCACATGAAAAGTCACAGAATTTCGACAATGATGCAGTTAGCCCCAAAGGGAGTATGCGTTTTTTCCTGAATATATCCAGGAAAAAACGCATACGCACTTTATGGGCAACCAAGCAAGCTTGCAAAGGAAATCTGCACTACAATGAAGCCTCACTGCTCCCCGGTCAAAAGGGCCATCTGAAAAAAGTGTAAAATCCAGAAAGGCAGGACAGGCCATGGAGAACTGGGAGCCTTGTTATGCTGATGGGCGGGATGTAAATTGCCAACAACCACTCTGGAGAAGTGTATGGTGTTTCCTGAAACATCTAAAAAACAAAGCAACAAAGCCTAGGGCACTTCCACTTATGGTCCTATAGCTTAGGGAAATTAAAATCAAAAAGACACAGCCACCCCAAAGTTTGGGACGGCTCTGTTTACAAGAACCTCATTTACGGTACAAGTTCAATATCGCAGAAAGCGAGAAATGGATAAAGAAGATGTGGTACTTACGTACAATGCAATATCACTCAGCAATGAAATCTATGTCATCAGGCCAGTAGCAGCATAATGAGTGGATTCAGGTACGATGATTCTAAGTGAAATAAGTCACACAGAAAAAGAAACATCATAAGATATCACTAATACACGGAATGTAAACTTGGATATACAGGAACTGAATTACAAAACACAACAGGGTCTCAAATGTAGAAAACCAACTTATGCTTGCTTAAGGGGAAAGGTGAGTTGGGGTGCTGCATAAAACCAGAGATTGAAATTAGCACAGATACCATTCCATAAGCCAAATATGTAATAGACAAGAGCTACTCCTTGCTCAACGAAGTGGACTCAACACCCCATATTAAACGCCTAAGAATATACCTGACTAGTAAGAATCTTAAAACCTATGGATTTATATGTCTCCGAAAGAGAATCAAGCGTGTGTACAGCGGCATATACGCAGCAGTGATTGGATTGGTGAGGATCGGTGAGCAAATGCAGACCCTTTGAAGTCATATTGCATGGAACCCATTCCATGGGTCTCAACTCTCCATGTTTAAGGGATTCTTCCTTCAGCTAAAACATTCATGTGGAACCCAGAGTATGATCCAACGTGTGATCGGGAAACGTGTTCAAATGTGTCTCAGTTTTCTTCCCCTGGTACTTGGGTGCAACATTCCAGACGCTTTACTAACACTCTCCCCACTTGGAGAGTCAGTTCCTTTAACCTCCTGTTTGGCCCAGTTTGCAATTTCTGCGGAAAATGAACAGGAATAGGGAGAACCAATGAGAGACTAGCTGGAGGTGTCTGGACGGGCAAATTTAACTCTCATTTCCCACCAGGAAGAGGAATTAACCAAAGGCTCAGCGTGCCATGCCGGAACCACACTAGGGCCTGAAGCAATCCTGCGGTGTTGCGGCCAGCTCACAAGAAAGCGAGTTGAAGAAAGCAGCTCAGGGGCCCTGTAATTCACAAAACTGCAGAGTTATAAATGACAGCTATCGTCCAAAAATATATTGAAGTAAGGCTGCCAGGAGGACTTGAAAGCGGGGCAGAATTGCAGAAAACCGATTTCAGGAGGTAGACTGGAATTGCATGTAAAGCATAGGAAAAGAGGCAGAACGTCCACAATGATGCACTTGGCGAAAAACGGCATATGCGTTTTTTCCTGAATATACTCAGGAAAAAACGCATACGCCCTTTTTGGCCAACCAAGCAAGCTTGCAAAGGAAATCTGCACTAAAATGAAGACTCACTGCCCCCCCGGTCAAACGGGCAATCTGAAAAATGTGTAAAATCCAGAAAGGCAGGACAGGCCATGGAGAACTGGGAGCCTTCTTATGCTGATGGGCGGGATGTAAATTGCAAACAGCCACTCTGGAGAAGTGTATGGTGTTTCCTGAAACATCTAAAAAACAAAGCAACAGAGCCTAGGGCACTTCCACTTATGGGACTATAGCTTAGGGAAATTAAAATCAAAAAGACACAGCCACCCCAAAGTTTGGAATGGCTCTGTTTACAAGAACCTCGTTTATGGTACAAGTTCAATATCGCAGAAAGCGAAAAATGGATAAAGAATTTGTGGTACTTACGTACAATGCAATATCACTCAGCAATGAAATCTATGTCATCAGGCCAGTAGAAGCATAATGAGTGGATTCAGGTACGATGATTCTAAGTGAAATAAGTCACAGAGAAAAAGAAACATCATAAGTTATCACTAATACATGGAATGTAAACTTGGCTACACAGGAACTGAATTACAAAACAGGACAGGGTCTCAAATGTAGAAAACCAACTTATGCTTGCTTAAGGGGAATGGTGAGTTGGGGTGCTGCATAAAACCAGAGATTGAAATTAGCACAGATACCATTCCATAAGCCAAATATGTAATAGACAAGAGCTAGTCCTTGCTCAACGAAGTGGACTCAACACCCCATATTAAACGCATAAGAATATACGTGACTACTAAGAATCTTAAAACCTATGGATTTATATGTCTTCGAAAGAGAATCAAGCATGTGTACAGCGGCATAAAGGCACCAGTGATCGGATTGGTTGGGATCGGTGAGCAAATACAGACCCTTTGAAGTCATATTGCATGGTACCCATTCCATGGGTCTCAACTCTCCAGGTTTAAGGGATTCTTCCTTCAGCTAAAACATGCATGTGGAACCCAGAGTATGATCCACCGTGTGATCGAGAAACGTGTTCAAATGTGTCTCAGTTTTCATTCCCTGGTACTCGGGTGCAACATTCCAGACGCTTTACTAACACTCTCCCCACTTGGAGAGTCAGTGCCTTTAACCTCCTGTTTGGCCCAGTTTGCAATTTCTGCGGAAAATGAACAGGAATAGGGAGAACCAATGAGAGACTAGCTGGAGGTGTCTGGACGGGCAAATTTAACTCTCATTTCCCACCAGGTAGAGGAATTAACCAAAGGCTCAGCGAGCCATGCTGGAACCACACTAGGGCCTGAAGCAATCCTGCGGTGTTGCGGCCAGCTCACAAGAAAGCGAGTTGAACAAAGGAGCTCAGGGGCCCTGTAATTCACAAACCTGCAGAGTTATAAATGACAGCTATCGTCCAAAAATATAATGAAGTAAGGCTGCCAAGAGGACTTGAAAGCGGGGCAAAATTGCAGGGAAACGATTTCAGGAGGTAGACTGGAATTGCATGTAAAGCATAGGAAAAGAGGCAGAACGTCCACAATGATGCACTTGGCCAAAAAGGGCGTATGCGTTTTTTCCTGAACATATTCAGGAAAAAACGCATACGCCCTTTTTCGCCAACCAAGCAAGCTTGCAAAGGAAATCTGCACTACAATGAAGTCTCACTGCCCCCCGGTCAAAAGGGCCATCTGAAAAAAGTGTAAAATCCAGAAAGGCAGGACAGGCCATGGAGAACTGGGAGCCTTCTTATGCTGATGGGCGGGATGTAAATTGCCAACAGCCACTCTGGAGAAGTGTATGGTGTTTCCTGAAACATCTAAAAAACAGAGCAACAGAGCCTAGGACACTTCCACTTATGGTCCTATAGCTTAGAGAAATTAAAATCAAAAAGACACAGCCACCCCAAAGTTTGGGATGGCTCTGTTTACAAGAACCTCGTGTATGGTACAAGTTCAATATCGCAGAAAGCGAAAAATGGATAAAGAAGTTGTGGTACTTACGTACAATGCAATATTACTCAGCAATGAAATCTATGTCATCAGGCCTGTAGCACCATAATGAGTGGATTCAGGTACGATGATTCTAAGTGAAATAAGTCACAGAGAAAAAGAAACATCATAAGGTATCACTAATATATGGAATGTAAACTTGTCTACACAGGAACTGAATTACAAAACACAACAGGGTCTCAAATGTAGAAAACCAACTTATGCTTGCTTAAGGGGAATGGTGAGTTGGGGTGCTGCATAAAACCAGAGATAGAAATTAGCACAGATACCGTTCCATAAGCCAAATATGTAATAGACAAGAGCTACTCCTTGCTCAACGAAGTGAACTCAACACACCATATTAAACGCCTAAGAATATACCTGACTAGTAATAATCTTAAAACCTATGGATTTATATGTCTCTGAAAGAGAATCAAGCATGTGTACAGCGGCATAAACGCAGCAGTGATCGGATTGGTGAGGATCGGTGAGCAAATGCAGACCCTTTGAAGTCATATTGCATGGTACCCATTCCATGGGTCTCAACTCTCCAGGTTTAAAGGATTCTTCCTTCAGCTAAAACATGCATGTGGAACCCAGAGTATGATCCACCGTGTGATCGGGAAACGTGTTCAAATGTGTCTCAGTTTTCGTCCCCTGGTACTCGGGTGCAACATTCCAGACGCTTTACTAACACTCTCCCCACTTGGAGATTCAGTGCCTTTAACCTCCTGTTTGGCCCAGTTTGCAATTTCTATGGAAAATGAACAGGAATAGGGAGAACCAATGAGAGACTAGCTGGAGGTGTCTGGACAGGCAAATTTAACTCTCGTTTCCCACCAGGAAGAGGAATTAACCAAAGGCTCAGCGTGCCATGCCGGAACCACACTAGGGCCTGAAGCAATCCTGCGGTGTCGCGGCCAGCTCACAAGAAAGCGAGTTGAAGAAAGGAGCTCAGGGGCCCTGTAATTCACAAACCTGCAGAGTTATAAATGACAGCTATCGTCCAAAAATATATTGAAGTAAGGCTGCCAAGAGGACTTGAAAGCGGGGCAGAATTGCAGGAAACCGATTTCAGGAGGTAGACTGGAATTGCATGTAAAGCATAGGAAAAGAGGCAGAAGGTCCACAATGATGCACTTGGCCAAAAAGGGCGTATGCGTTTTTTCCTGAATATATTCAGGAAAAAACGCATACGCCCTTTTTGGCCAACCAAGCAAGCTTGAAAAGGAAATCTGCACTACAATGAAGTCTCACTGCCCCCCCGGTCAAAAGGGCCATCTGAAAAAAGTGTAAAATCCAGAAAGGCAGGACAGGCCATGGAGAACTGGGAGCCTTCTTATGCTGATGGGCGGGATGTAAATTGCCAACAGCCACTCTGGAGAAGTGTATGGTGTTTCCTGAAACATCTAAAAAACAAAGCAACAGAGCCTAGGGCACTTCCACTTATGGTCCTATAGCTTAGGGAAATTAAAATCAAAAAGACACAGCCACCCCAAAGTTTGCGACGGCTCTGTTTACAAGAACCTCATTTACCGTAAAAGTTCAATATCGCAGAAAGCGAAAAATGGATAAATAAGTTGTGGTATTACGTACAATACAATATCACTCAGCAATGAAATCTATGTCATCAGGCCAGTAGCAGCATAATGAGTGGATTCAGGTACGATGATTCTAAGTGAAATAAGTCACAGAGAAAAAGAAACATCATAAGTTATCACTAATATATGGAATGTAAACTTGTCTACACAGGAACTGAATTACAAAACACAACAGGGACTCACATGTAGAAAACCAACTTATGCTTGCTTAAGGGGAATGGTGAGTTGGGGTGCTGCATAAAACCAGAGATTGAAATTAGCACAGATACCGTTCCATAAGCCAAATATGTAATAGACAAGAGCTACTCCTTGCTCAACGAAGTGGACTCAACACCCCATATTAAACGCCTAAGAATATACCTGACTAGTAAGAATCTTAAAACCTATGGATTTATATGTCTCCAAAAGAGAATCCAGCGTGTGTACAGCGGCATAAACGCAGCAGTGATCGGATTGGTGAGGATCGGTGAGCAAATGCAGACCCTTTGAAGTCATATTGCATGGTACCCATTCCATGGGTCTCAACTCTCCAGGTTTAAGGGATTCTTCCTTCAGCTAAAACATGCATGTGGAACCCAGAGTATGATCCACCGTGTGATCGGGAAACGTGTTCAAATGTGTCTCAGTTTTCGTCCCCTGGTACTCGGGTGCAACATTCCAGACGCTTTACTAACACTCTCCCCACTTGGAGAGCCAGTGCCTTTAACCTCCTGTTTGGCCCAGTTTGCAATTTCTGGGGAAAATGAACAGGAATAGGGAGAACCAATGAGAGACTAGCTGGAGGTGTCTGGACGGGCAAATTTAACTCTCGTTTCCCACCAGGAAGAGGAATTAACCAAAGGCTCAGCGTGCCATGCCGGAACCACACTAGGGCCTGAAGCAATCCTGCGGTGTTGCGGCCAGCTCACAAGAAAGTGAGTTGAACAAAGGAGCTCAGGGGCCCTGTAATTCACAAACCTGCAGAGTTATAAATGACAGCTGTCGTCCGAAAATATATTGAAGTAAGGCTGCCAAGAGGACTTGAAAGCGGGGCAGAATTGCAAGAAACCGATTTCAGGAGGTAGACTGGAATTGCATGTAAAGCATAGGAAAAGAGGCAGAACGTCCAATGATGCACTTGGCCAAAAAGGGCGTATGCGTTTTTTCCTGAATATATTCAGGAAAAAACGCATACGCCCTTTTTGGCCAACCAAGCAAGCTTGCAAAGGAAATCTGCACTACAATGAAGTCTCACTGCCCCCCGGTCAAAAGGGCCATCTGAAAAAAGTGTATAATCCAGAAAGGCAGGACAGGCCATGGAGAACTGGGAGCCTTGTTATGCTGATGGGTGGGATGTAAATTGCCAAAAGCCACTCTGGAGAAGTGTATGGTGTTTCCTGAAACATCTAAAAAACAAAGCAACAGAGCCTAGGGCACTTCCACTTATGGTCCTATAGCTTAGGGAAATTAAAATGAAAAAGACACAGCAACCCCAAAGTTTGGGACGGCTCTGTTTACAAGAACCTCGTTTACGGTACAAGTTCAATATCACAGAAAGCGAAAAATGGATAAAGAAATTGTGGTACTTACGTACAATGCAATATCACTCAGCAATGAAATCTATGTCATCAGGCCAGTAGCAGCATAATGAGTGGATTCAGGTACGATGATTCTAAGTGAAATAAGTCACAGAGAAAAAGAAACATCATAAGTTATCATTAATATATGAAATGTAAACTTGTCTACACAGGAACTGAATTACAAAACACAACAGGGTCTCAAATGTAGAAAACCAACTTATGCTTGCTTAAGGGGAATGGTGAGTTGGGGTGCTGCATAAAACCAGAGATAGAAATTAGCACAGATACCGTTCCATAAGCCAAATATGTAATAGACAAGAGCTACTCCTTGCTCAACGAAGTGGACTCAACACCCCATATTAAACGCCTAAGAATATACGTGACTACTAAGAATCTTAAAACCTATGGATTTATATGTCTTCGAAAGAGAATCAAGCATGTGTACAGCGGCATAAACGCAGCAGTGATCGGATTGGTGAGGTTCGGTGAGCAAATGCAGACCCTTTGAAGTCATATTGCATGGTACCCATTCCATGGGTCTCAACTCTCCAGGTTTAAGGGATTCTTCCTTCAGCTAAAACATGCATGTGGAACCCAGAGTATGATCCACCGTGTGATCAGGAAACGTGTTCAAATGTGTCTCAGTTTTCGTCCCCTGGTACTCGGGTGCAACATTCCAGACGCTTTACTAACACTCTCCCCACTTGGAGAGTCAGTGCCTTTAACCTCCTGTTTGGCCCAGTTTGCAATTTCTGCGGAAAATGAACAGGAATAGGGAGAACCAATGAGAGACTAGCTGGATGTGTCTGGACGGGCAAATTTAACTCACATTTCCCACCAGGAAGAGGAATTAACCAAAGGCTCAGCGTGCCATGCCGGAACCACACTAGGGCCTGAAGCAATCCTGCGGTGTTGCGGCCAGCTCACAAGAAAGTGAGTTGAACAAAGGAGCTCAGGGGCCCTGTAATTCACAAACCTGCAGAGTTATAAATGACAGCTATCGTCCAAAAATATATTGAAGTAAAGCTGCCAAGAGAACTTGAAATCGGGGCAGAATTGCAGGAAACCGATTTCAGGAGGTAGACTGAAATTGCATGTAAAGCATAGGAAAAGAGGCAGAAGGTCCACAATGATGCACTTGGCCAAAAAGGGCGTATGCGTTTTTTCCTGAATATATTCAGGAAAAAACGCATACGCACTTTTTGGCCAACCAAGCAAGCTTGCAAAGGAAATCTGCACTACAATGAAGTCTCACTGCCCCCCGGTCAAAAGGGCCATCTGAAAAAAGTGTAAAATCCAGAAAGGCAGGACAGGCCATGGAGAACTGGGAGCCTTCTTATGCTGATGGGCGGGATGTAAATTGCCAACAGCCACTCTGGAGAAGTGTATGGTGTTTCCTGAAACATCTAAAAAACAAAGCAACAGAGCCTAGGGCACTTCCACTTATGGTCCTATAGCTTAGGGAAATTAAAATCAAAAAGACACAGCCACCCCAAAGTTTGGGACGGCTCTGTTTACAAGAACCTCGTTTACGGTACAAGTTCAATATCGCAGAAAGCGAAAAATGGATAAAGAAGTTGTGGTACTTACGTACAATGCAATAACACTCAGCAATGAAATCTATGTCATCAGGCCAGTAGCAGCATAATGAGTGGATTCAGGTACGATGATTCTAAGTGAAATAAGTCACACAGAAAAAGAAACATCATAAGATATCACTAATACACGGAATGTAAACTTGGCTACACAGGAACTGAATTACAAAACAGAATAGGGTCTCAAATGTAGAAAACCAACTTATGCTTGCTTAAGGGGAAAGGTGAGTTGGGGTGCTGCATAAAACCAGAGATTGAAATTAGCACAGATACCTTTCCATAAGCCAAATATGTAATAGACAAGAGCTACTGCTTGCTCAACGAAGTGGACTCAACACCCCATATTAAACGCCTAAGAATATACCTGACTAGCAAGAATCTTAAAACCTATGGATTTATATGTCTCCGAAAGAGAATCAAGCGTGTGTACAGTGGCATAAACGCAGCAGTGATAGGATTGGTGAGGTTCGGTGAGCAAATGCAGACCCTTTGAAGTCATATTGCATGGTACCCATTCCATGGGTCTCAACTCTCCAGGTTTAAGGGATTCTTCCTTCAGCTAAAACATGCATGTGGAACCCAGAGTATGATCCACCGTGTGATCGGGAAACGTGTTCAAATGTGTCTCAGTTTTCGTCCCCTGGTACTCGGGTGCAACATTCCAGATGCTTTACTAACACTCTCCCCCTTGGAGAGTCAGTGCCTTTAACCTCCTGTTTGGCCCAGTTTGCAATTTCTGCGGAAAATGAACAAGAATAGGGAGAACCAATGAGAGACTAGCTGGAGGTGTCTGGACGGGCAAATTTAACTCTCATTTCCCACCAGGAAGAGGAATTAACCAAAGGCTCAGCGAGCCATGCTGGAACCACACTAGGGCCTGAAGCAATCCTGCGGTGTTGCGGCCAGCTCACAAGAAAGCGAGTTGAAGAAAGGAGCTCAGGGGCCCTGTAATTCACAAACCTGCAGAGTTATAAATGACAGCTATCTTCCAAAAATATATTGAAGTAAGGCTGCCAAGAGGACTTGAAATCGGGGCAGAATTGCAGGAAACCGATTTCAGGAGGTAGACTGGAATTGCATGTAAAGCATAGGAAAAGAGGCAGAACGTCCACAATGATGCACTTGGCCAAAAAGGGCGTATGCGTTTTTTCCTGAATATATTCAGGAAAAAACGCATACGCCCTTTTTGGCCAACCAAGCAAGCTTGCAAAGGAAATCTGCACTACAATGAAGTCTCACTGCCCCCTGGTCAAAAGGGCCATCTGAAAAAAGTGTAAAATCCAGAAAGGCAGGACAGGCCATGGAGAACTGGGAGCCTTGTTATGCTGATGGGCGGGATGTAAATTGCCAACAGCCACTCTGGAAAAGTGTATGGTGTTTCCTGAAACATCTAAAAAACAGAGCAACAGAGCCTAGGACACTTCCACTTATGGTCCTATAGCTTAGAGAAATTAAAATCAAAAAGACACAGCGACCCCAAAGTTTGGGACGGCTCTGTTTACAAGAACCTCGTTTACGGTACAAGTTCAATATCACAGAAAGCGAAAAATGGATAAAGAAATTGTGGTACTTACGTACAATGCAATATCACTCAGCAATGAAATCTATGTCATCAGGCCAGTAGCAGCATAATGAGTGGATTCAGGTACGATGATTCTAAGTGAAATAAGTCACAGAGAAAAAGAAACATCATAAGTTATCACTAATATATGGAATGTAAACTTGTCTACACAGGAACTGAATTACAAAACAAAACAGGGTCTCAAATGCAGAAAACCAACGTATGCTTGCTTAAGGGGAATGGTGAGTTGGGGTGCTGCATAAAACCAGAGATAGAAATTAGCACAGATACCGTTCCATAAGCCAAATATGTAATAGACAAGAGCTACTCCTTGCTCAACGAAGTGGACTCAACACCCCATATTAAACGCCTAAGAATATACCTGACTAGTAAGAATCTTAAAACCTATGGATTTATATGTCTCCGAAAGAGAATCAAGCGTGTGTACAGCGGAAGAAACGCAGCAGTGATCGGATTGGTGAGGATCGGTGAACAAATGCAGACCCTTTAAAGTCATATTACATGGTACCCATTCCATGGGTCTCAACTCTCCAGGTTTAAGGGATTCTTCCTTCAGCTAAAACATGCATGTGGAACCCAGAGTATGATCCACCGTGTGATCGGGAAACGTGTTCAAATGTGTCTCAGTTTTCGTCCCCTGGTACTCGGGTGCAACATTCCAGACGCTTTACTAACACTCTCCCCACTTGGAGAGTCAGTGCCTTTAAACTCCTGTTTGGCCCAGTTTGCAATTTCTGCGGAAAATGAACAGGAATAGGGAGAACCAATGAGAGACTAGCTGGAGGTGTCTGGATGGGCAAATTTAACTCTCATTTCCCACCAGGAAGAGGAATTAACCAAAGGCTCGGAGTGCCATGCCAGAACCACATTAGGGCCTGAAGCAATCCTGCGGTGTTGCCGCCAGCTCACAAGAAAGCGAGTTGAAGAAAGGAGCTCAGGGGCCCTGTAATTCACAAACCTGCAGAGTTATAAATGACAGCTATCGTCCAAAAATATATTGAAGTAAAGCTGCCAAGAGGACTTGAAATCGGGGCAGAATTGCAGGAAACCGATTTCAGGAGGTAGACTGGAATTGCATGTAAAGCATAGGAAAAGAGGCAGAAGGTCCACAATGATGCACTTGGCCAAAAAGGGCGTATGCGTTTTTTCCTGAATATATTCAGGAAAAAACGCATACGCACTTTTTGGCCAACCAAGCAAGCTTGCAAAGGAAATCTGCACTACAATGAAGTCTCACTGCCCCCCAGTCAAAAGGGCCATCTGAAAAAAGTGTAAAATCCAGAAAGGCAGGACAGGCCATGGAGAACTGGGAGCCTTCTTATTCTGATCGGTGGGATGTAAATTGCCAACAGCCACTCTGGAGAAGTGTATGGTGTTTCCTGAAACATCTAAAAAACAAAGCAACAGATCCTAGGGCACTTCCACTTATGGTCCTATAGCTTAGGGAAATTAAAATCAAAAAGACACAGCCACCCCAAAGTTTGGGATGGCTCTGTTTACAAGAACCTCGTTTACGGTACAAGTTCAATATCGCAGAAAGCGAAAAATGGATAAAGAAGTTGTGGTACTTACGTACAATGCAATATCACTCAGCAATGAAATCTATGTCATCAGGCCTGTAGCAGCATAATGAGTGGATTCAGGTACGATGATTCTAAGTGAAATAAGTCACACAGAAAAAGAAACATCATTAGGTATCACTAATAAACGGAATGTAAACTTGGCTACACAGGAACTGAATTACAAAACAGAATAGGGTCTCAAATGTAGAAAACCAACTTATGCTTGCTTAAGGGGAAAGGTGAGTTGGGGTGCTGCATAAAACCAGAGATTGAAATTAGCACAGATATCTTTCGATAAGCCAAATATGTAATAGACAAGAGCTACTGCTTGCTCAACGAAGTGGACTCAACACCCCATATTAAACGCCTAAGAATATACCTGACTAGTAAGAATCTTAAAACCTATGGATTTATATGTCTCCAAAAGAGAATCCAGTGTGTGTACAGCGACATAAAAGCAGCATTGATAGGATTGGTGAGGTTCGGTGAGCAAATGCAGACCCTTTGAAGTCATATTGCATGGTACCCATTCCATGGGTCTCAACTCTCCAGGTTTAAGGGATTCTTCCTTCAGCTAAAACATGCATGTGGAACCCAGAGTATAATCCACCGTGTGATCGGGAAACGTGTTCAAATGTGTCTCAGTTTTCGTCCCCTGGTACTCGGGTGCAACATTCCAGACGCTTTACTAACACTCTCCCCACTTGGAGAGTCAGTGCCTTTAACATCCTGTTTGGCCCAGTTTGCAATTTCTGCGGAAAAGGAACAGGAATAGGGAGAACCAATGAGAGACTAGCTGGAGGTGTCTGGACGGGCAAATTTAACTCTCATTTCCCACCAGGAAGAGGAATTAACCAAAGGTTCAGCGTGCCATGCCGGAACCACACTAGGGCCTGAAGCAATCCTGCGGTGTTGCAGCCAGCTCAAAAGAAAGCGAGTTGAAGAAAGGAGCTCAGGGGCCCTGTAATTCACAAACCTGCAGAGTTATAAATGACAGCTATCGTCCAAAAATATATTGAAGTAAAGCTGCGAAGAGGACTTGAAAGTAGGTCAGAATTGCAGGAAACCGATTTCAGGAGGTAGACTGGAATTGCATGTAAAGCATAGGAAAAGAGGCAGAACGTCCACAATGATGCACTTGGCCAAAAAGGGCGTATGCATTTTTTCCTGAATATATTCAGGAAAAAACGCATACGCACTTTTTGGCCAACGAAGCAAGCTTGCAAAGGAAATCTGCACTACAATGAAGTCTCACTGCCCCTCGGTCAAAAGGGCCATCTGAAAAAAGTGTATAATCCAGAAAGGCAGGACAGGCCATGGAGAACTGGGTGCCTTGTTATGCTGATGGGTGCGATGTAAATTGCCAAAAGCCACTCTGGAGAAGTGTATGGTGTTTCCTGAAACATCTAAAAAACAAAGCAACAGAGCCTAGGGCACTTCCACTTATGGTCTTATAGCTTAGGGAAGTTAAAATCAAAAAGACACAGCAACCCCAAAGTTTGGGACGGCTCTGTTTACAAGAACCTCATTTACGGTACAAGTTCAATATCGCAGAAAGCGAGAAATGGATAAACAAGTTGAGGTACTTACGTACAATGCAATATCACTCAACAATGAAATCTATGTCATCAGGCCAGTAGCAGCATAATGAGTGGATTCAGGTACGATGATTCTAAGTGAAATAAGTCACACAGAAAAAGAAACATCATAAGATATCACTACTACACGGAATGTAAACTTGGCTACACAGGAACTGAATTACAAAACAGAACAGGGTCTGAAATGTAGAAAACCGACGTATGCTTGCTTAAGGAAAAAGGTGAGTTGGGGTGCTGCATAAAACCAGAGATTGAAATTAGCACAGATACCGTTCCATAAGCCAAATATGTAATAGACAAGAGCTACTCCTTGCTCAACGAAGTGGACTCAACACCGCATATTAAACGCCTAAGAATATACCTGACTAGTAAGAATCTTAAAACCTATGGATTTATATGTCTCCGAAAGAGAATCAAGCGTGTGTACAGCGGCATAAACGCAGAAGTGATAGGATTGGTGAGGTTCGGTGAGCAAATGCAGACCCTTTGAAGTCATATTGCATGGTACCCATTCCATGGGTCTCAACTCTCCAGGTTTAAGGGATTCTTCCTTCAGCTAAAACATCCATGTGGAACCCAGAGTATTATCCACCGTGTGATCGGGAAACGTGTTCAAATGTGTCTCAGTTTTCGTCCCCTGGTACTCGGGTGCAACATTCCAGATGCTTTACTAACACTCTCCCCACTTGAAGAGTCAGTGCCTTTAACCTCCTGTTTGGCCCAGTTTGCAATTTCTGCGGAAAATGAACAGGAATAGGGAGAACCAATGAGAGACTAGCTGGAGGTGTCTGGACGGGCAAATTTAACTCTCATTTCCCACCAAGAAGAGGAATTAACCAAAGGCTCAGCGAGCCATGCCAGAACCACACTAGGGCCTGAAGCAATCCTGCGCTGTTGCGGCCAGCTCACAAGACAGCGAGTTGAAGAAAGGAGCTCAGGGGCACTGTAATTCACAAACCTGCAGAGTTGTAAATGACAGCTATCGTCCAAAAATATATTGAATTAAGGCTGCCAAGAGGACTTGAAAGCGGGGCAGAATTGCAGGAAACCGATTTCAGGAGGTAGACTGGAATTGCATGTAAAGCATAGGAAAAGAGGCAGAACGTCCACAATGATGCATTTGGCCAAAAAGGCTGTATGCGTTTTTTCCTGAATATATTCAGGAAAAAACTCATACGCCCTTTTTGGGCAACCAAGCTAGCTTGCAAAGGAAATCTGCACTACAATGAAGCCTCACTGCTCCCCGGTCAAAAGGGCCATCTGAAAAAAGTGTAAACTCCAGAAAGGCAGGACAAGCCATGGAGAACTGGGAGCCTTGTTATGCTGATGGGTGCGATGTAAATTGCCAAAAGCCACTCTGGAGAAGTGTATGGTGTTTCCTGAAACATCTAAAAAACAAAGCAACAGAGCCTAGGGCACTTCCACTTATGGTCCTATAGCTTAGGGAAATTAAAATCAAAAGGACACAGCCACCCCAAAGTTTAGGACGGCTCTGTTTACAAGAACCTCGTATTCGGTACAAGTTCAATATCGCAGAAAGCGAAAAATGGATAAAGAAGTTGTGGTACTTACGTACAACGCAATATCACTCAGCAATGAAATCTATGTCATCAGGCCAGTAGTAGCATAATGAGTGGATTCAGGTACGATGATTCTAAGTGAAAGAAGTAACACAGAAAAAGAAACATCATAAGGTATCACTAATACACGGAATGTAAACTTGGCTACACAGGAACTTAATTACAAAGCAGAATAGGGTCTCAAATGTAGAAAACCAACTTATGCTTGCTTAAGGGGAAAGGTGAGTTGGGGTGCTGCATAAAACCAGAGGTTGAAATTAGCACAGATACCTTTCCATAAGCCAAATATGTAATAGACAAGAGCTACTGCTTGCTCAACGAAGTGGACTCAACACCCCATATTAAACGCCTAAGAATATACCTGACTAGTAAGAATCTTAAAACCTATGGACTTATATGTCTCCGAAAGAGAATCCAGCGTGTGTACAGCGACATAAAAGCAGCAGTGATAGAATTGGTGAGGTTCGGTGAGCAAATGCAGACCCTTTGAATTCATATTGCATGGTACCCATTCCAAGGGTCTCAACTCTCCAGGTTTAAGGGATTCTTCCTTCAGCTAGAACATGCATGTGGAACCCAGAGTATGATCCACCGTGTGATCGGGAAACGTGTTCAAATGTGTCTCAGTTTTCGTCCCCTGATACTCGGGTGCAACATTCCAGACGCTTTACTAACACTCTCCCCACTTGGAGAGTCAGTGCCTTTAACCTCCTGTTTGGCCCAGTTTGCAATTTCTGCGGAAAATGAACAGGAATAGGGAGAACCAATGAGAGACTAGCTGGAGGTGTCTGGACGGGCAAATTTAACTCTCATTTCCCACCAAGAAGAGGAATTAACCAAAGGCTCAGCGAGCCATGCCGGAACCACACTAGGGCCTGAAGCAATCCTGCGGTGTTGCGGCCAGCTCACAAGAAAGCGAGTTGAAGAATGGAGCTCAGGGGCCCTGTAATTCACAAACCTGCAGAGTTATAAATGACAGCTATCGTCCAAAAATATATTGAAGTAAGGCTGCCAAGAGGACTTGAAAGTGGGGCAGAATTGCAGGAAACCGATTTCAGGAGGTAGACTGGAATTGCATGTAAAGCATAGGAAAAGAGGCAGAACGTCCACAATGATGCACTTGGCCAAAAAGGGCGTATGCGTTTTTCCTGAATATATTCAGGAAAAAACGCATACGCACTTTTTGGCCAACCAAGCAAGCTTGCAAAGGAAATCTGCACTACAATGAAGTCTCACTGCCCCCCGGTCAAAAGGGCCATCTGAAAAAAGTGTAAAATCCAGAAAGGGAGGACAGGCCATGGAGAATTGGGAGCCTTCTTATGCTGATGGGCGGGATGTAAATTGCTAACAGCCACTCTGGAGAAGTGTATGGTGTTTCCTGAAACATCTAAAAAACAAAGCAACAGAGCCTAGGGCACTGCCACTTATGGTCCTATAGCTGAGGGAAATTAAAATCAAAAAGACACAGCCACCCCAAAGTTTGGGACGGCTCTGTTTACAAGAACCTCATATACGGTACAAGTTCAATATCGCAGAAAGCGAAAAATGGATAAAGAAGTTGTGTTACTTACGTACAATGCAATATCACTCAGCAATGAAATCTATGTCATCAGGCCAGTAGCAGCATAATGAGTGGATTCAGGTATGATGCTTCTAAGTGAAATAAGTCACACAGAAAAAGAAACATCATAAGGTATCACTAATACACGGAATGTAAACTTGGCTACACAGGAACTGAATTACAAAACAGAACAGGGTCTCAAATGTAGAAAACCAACTTATGCTTGCTTAAGGGGAATGGTGAGTTGGGGTGCTGCATAAAACCAGAGATTGAAATTAGCACAGATACAGTTCCATAAGCCAAATATGTAATAGACAAGAACTACTCCTTGCTCAACGAAGTGGACACAACACCCCATATTAAACGCCTAAGAATATACCTGACTAGTAAGAATCTTAAAACCTATGGATTTATATGTCTCCGAAAGAGAATCAAGCATGTGTACAGCGGCATAAATGCAGCAGTGATAGGATTGGTGAGGTTCGGTGAGCAAATGCAGACCCTTTGAATTCATATTGCATGGTACCCATTCCAAGGGTCTCAACTCTCCAGGTTTAAGGGATTCTTCCTTCAGCTAAAACATGCATGTGGAACCCAGAGTATGATCCACCGTGTGATCGGGAAACGTGTTCAAATGTGTCTCAGTTTTCGTCCCCTGGTACTCGGGTGCAACATTCCAGACGCTTTACTAACACTCTCCCCACTTGGAGAGTCAGTGCCTTTAAACTCCTGCTTGGCCCAGTTTGCAATTTCTGCGGAAAATGAACAGGAATAGGGAGAACCAATGAGAGACTAGCTGGAGGTGTCTGGACGGGCAAATTTAACTCTCATTTCCCACCAGGAAGAGGAATTAACCAAAGGCTCAGCGTGCCATGCCGGAACCACACTAGGGCCTGAAGCAATCCTGCGGTGTTGCAGCCAGCTCACAAGAAAGCGAGTTGAAGAAAGGAGCTCCGGGGCCCTGTAATTCACAAACCTGCAGAGTTATAAATGACAGCTATCGTCCAAAAATATATTGAAGTAAGCCTGCCAAGAGGACTTGAAAGCGGGGCAGAATTGCAGGAAACCGATTTCAGGAGGTAGACTGGAATTGCATTTAAAGCATAGGAAAAGAGGCAGAACGTCCACAATGATGCACTTGGCCAAAAAGGGCATATGCGTTTTTTCCTGAATATATTCAGGAAAAAACGCATACACCCTTTTTGGCCAACCAAGCAAGCTTGCAAAGGAAATCTACACTACAATGAACTCTCACTGCCCCCTGGTCAAAAGGGCCATCTGAAAAAAGTGTAAAATCCAGAAAGGGAGGACAGGCCATGGAGAACTGGGAGCCTTGTTATGCTGATGGGCGGGATGTAAATTGCCAACAGCCACTCTGGAGAAGTGTATGGTGTTTCCTGAAACATCTAAAAAACAAAGCAACAGAGCCTAGGGCACTTCCACTTATGGTCCTATAGCTTAGGGAAATTAAAATCAAAAAGACACAGCCACCCCAAAGTTTGGGATGGCTCTGTTTACAAGAACCTCGTTTACGGTACAAGTTCAATATCGCAGAAAGCGAAAAATGGATAAAGAAGTTGTGGTACTTACGTACAACGCAATATCACTCAGCAATGAAATCTATGTCATCAGGCCAGTAGCAGCATAATGAGTGGATTCAGGTACGATGATTCTAAGTGAAAGAAGTAACACAGAAAAAGAAACATCATAAGGTATCACTAATTCACGGAATGTAAACTTGGCTACACAGGAACTGAATTACAAAACAGAATAGGGTCTCAAATGTAGAAAACCAACTTATGCTTGCTTAAGGGGAAAGGTGAGTTGGGGTGCTGCATAAAACCAGAGGTTGAAATTAGCACAGATACCTTTCCATAAGCCAAATATGTAATAGACAAGAGCTACTGCTTGCTCAACGAAGTGGACTCAACACCCCATATTAAACGCCTAAGAATATACCTGACTAGTAAGAATCTTAAAACCTATGGACTTATATGTCTCCGAAAGAGAATCCAGCGTGTGTACAGCGACATAAAAGCAGCAGTGATAGAATTGGTGAGGTTCGGTGAGCAAATGCAGACCCTTTGAATTCATATTGCATGGTACCCATTCCAAGGGTCTCAACTCTCCAGGTTTAAGGGATTCTTCCTTCAGCTAGAACATGCATGTGGAACCCAGAGTATGATCCACCGTGTGATCGGGAAACATGTTCAAATGTGTCTCAGTTTTCGTCCCCTGATACTCGGGTGCAACATTCCAGTCGCTTTACTAACACTCTCCCCACTTGGAGAGTCAGTGCCTTTAACCTCCTGTTTGGCCCAGTTTGCAATTTCTGCGGACAATGAACAGGAATAGGGAGAACCAATGAGAGACTAGCTGGAGGTGTCTGGACGGGCAAATTTAACTCTCATTTCCCACCAAGAAGAGGAATTAACCAAAGGCTCAGCGAGCCATGCCGGAACCACACTAGGGCCTGAAGCAATCCTGCGGTGTTGCGGCCAGCTCACAAGAAAGCGAGTTGAAGAATGGAGCTCAGGGGCCCTGTAATTCACAAACCTGCAGAGTTATAAATGACAGCTATCGTCCAAAAATATATTGAAGTAAGGCTGCCAAGAGGACTTGAAAGTGGGGCAGAATTGCAGGAAACCGATTTCAGGAGGTAGACTGGAATTGCATGTAAAGCATAGGAAAAGAGGCAGAACGTCCACAATGATGCACTTGGCCCAAAAGGGCGTATGCGTTTTTCCTGAATATATTCAGGAAAAAACGGATACGCACTTTTTGGCCAACCAAGCAAGCTTGCAAAGGAAATCTGCACTACAATGAAGTCTCACTGCCCCCCGGTCAAAAGGGCCATCTGAAAAAAGTGTAAAATCCAGAAAGGGAGGACAGGCCATGGAGAATTGGGAGCCTTCTTATGCTGATGGGCGGGATGTAAATTGCTAACAGCCACTCTGGAGAAGTGTATGGTGTTTCCTGAAACATCTAAAAAACAAAGCAACAGAGCCTAGGGCACTGCCACTTATGGTCCTATAGCTGAGGGAAATTAAAATCAAAAAGACACAGCCACCCCAAAGTTTGGGATGGCTCTGTTTACAAGAACCTCATATACGGTACAAGTTCAATATCGCAGAAAGCGAAAAATGGATAAAGAAGTTGTGTTACTTACGTACAATGCAATATCACTCAGCAATGAAATCTCTGTCATCAGGCCAGTAGCAGCATAATGAGTGGATTCAGGTATGATGCTTCTAAGTGAAATAAGTCACACAGAAAAAGAAACATCATAAGGTATCACTAATACACGGAATGTAAACTTGGCTACACAGGAACTGAATTACAAAACAGAACAGGGTCTCAAATGTAGAAAACCAACTTATGCTTGCTTAAGGGGAATGGTGAGTTGGGGTGCTGCATAAAACCAGACATTGAAATTAGCACAGATACAGTTCCATAAGCCAAATATGTAATAGACAAGAACTACTCCTTGCTCAACGAAGTGGACTCAACACCCCATATTAAACGCCTAAGAATATACCTGACTAGTAAGAATCTTAAAACCTATGGATTTATATGTCTCCGAAAGAGAATCAAGCATGTGTACAGCGGCATAAATGCAGCAGTGATAGGATTGGTGAGGTTCGGTGAGCAAATGCAGACCCTTTGAATTCATATTGCATGGTACCCATTCCAAGGGTCTCAACTCTCCAGGTTTAAGGGATTCTTCCTTCAGCTAAAACATGCATGTGGAACCCAGAGTATGATCCACCGTGTGATCGGGAAACGTGTTCAAATGTGTCTCAGTTTTCGTCCCCTGGTACTCGGGTGCAACATTCCAGACGCTTTACTAACACTCTCCCCACTTGGAGAGTCAGTGCCTTTAAACTCCTGCTTGGCCCAGTTTGCAATTTCTGCGGAAAATGAACAGGAATAGGGAGAACCAATGAGAGACTAGCTGGAGGTGTCTGGACGGGCAAATTTAACTCTCATTTCCCACCAGGAAGAGGAATTAACCAAAGGCTCAGCGTGCCATGCCGGAACCACACTAGGGCCTGAAGCAATCCTGCGGTGTTGCAGCCAGCTCACAAGAAAGCGAGTTGAAGAAAGGAGCTCCGGGGCCCTGTAATTCACAAACCTGCAGAGTTATAAATGACAGCTATCGTCCAAAAATATATTGAAGTAAGCCTGCCAAGAGGACTTGAAAGCGGGGCAGAATTGCAGGAAACCGATTTCAGGAGGTAGACTGGAATTGCATGTAAAGCATAGGAAAAGAGGCAGAACGTCCACAATGATGCACTTGGCCAAAAAGGGCATATGCGTTTTTTCCTGAATATATTCAGGAAAAAACGCATACACCTTTTTTGGCCAACCAAGCAAGCTTGCAAAGGAAATCTACACTACAATGAACTCTCACTGCCCCCTGGTCAAAAGGGCCATCTGAAAAAAGTGTAAAATCCAGAAAGGGAGGACAGGCCATGGAGAACTGGGAGCCTTGTTATGCTGATGGGCGGGATGTAAATTGCCAACAGCCACTCTGGAGAAGTGTATGGTGTTTCCTGAAACATCTAAAAAACAAAGCAACAGAGCCTAGGGCACTTCCACTTATGGTCCTATAGCTTAGGGAAATTAAAATCAAAAAGACACAGCCACCCCAAAGTTTGGGACGGCTCTGTTTACAAGAACCTCGTTTACGGTACAAGTTCAATATCGCAGAAAGCGAAAAATGGATAAAGAAGTTGTGGTACTTACGTACAACGCAATATCACTCAGCAATGAAATCTATGTCATCAGGCCAGTAGCAGCATAATGAGTGGATTCAGGTACGATGATTCTAAGTGAAAGAAGTAACACAGAAAAAGAAACATCATAAGGTATCACTAATTCACGGAATGTAAACTTGGCTACACAGGAACTGAATTACAAAACAGAATAGGGTCTCAAATGAAGAAAACCAACTTATGCTTGCTTAAGGGGAAAGGTGAGTTGGGGTGCTGCATAAAACCAGAGGTTGAAATTAGCACAGATACCTTTCCATAAGCCAAATATGTAATAGACAAGAGCTACTGCTTGCTCAACGAAGTGGACTCAACACCCCATATTAAACGCCTAAGAATATACCTGACTAGTAAGAATCTTAAAACCTATGGATTTATATGTCTCCGAAAGAGAATCCAGCGTGTGTACAGCGACATAAAAGCAGCAGTGATAGAATTGGTGAGTTTCGGTGAGCAAATGCAGACCCTTTGAATTCATATTGCATGGTACCCATTCCATGGGTCTCAACTCTCCAGGTTTAAGGGATTCTTCCTTCAGCTAGAACATGCATGTGGAACCCAGAGTATGATCCACCGTGTGATCGGGAAACATGTTCAAATGTGTCTGAGTTTTTGTCCCCTGATACTCGGGTGCAACATTCCAGACGCTTTACTAACACTCTCCCCACTTGGAGAGTCAGTGCCTTTAACCTCCTGTTTGGCCCAGTTTGCAATTTCTGCGGAAAATGAACAGGAATAGGGAGAACCAATGAGAGACTAGCTGGAGGTGTCTGGACGGGAAAATTTAACTCTCATTTCCCACCAAGAAGAGGAATTAACCAAAGGCTCAGCGAGCCATGCCGGAACCACACTAGGGCCTGAAGCAATCCTGCGGTGTTGCGGCCAGCTCACAAGAAAGCGAGTTGAAGAATGGAGCTCAGGGGCCCTGTAATTCACAAACCTGCAGAGTTATAAATGACAGCTATCGTCCAAAAATATATTGAAGTAAGCCTGCCAAGAGGACTTGAAAGCGGGGCAGAATTGCAGGAAACCGATTTCAGGAGGTAGACTGGAATTGCATGTAAAGCATAGGAAAAGAGGCAGAACGTCCACAATGATGCACTTGTCCCAAAAGGGCGTATGCGTTTTTCCTGAATATATTCAGGAAAAAACGCATACGCCCTTTTTGGCCAACCAAGCAAGCTTGCAAAGGAAATCTGCACTATAATGAAGTCTCACTGCCCCCCGGTCAAAAGGGCCATCTGAAAAAAGTGTAAAATCCACAAAGCGAGGACAGTCCATGGAGAATTGGGAGCCTACTTATGCTGATGGGCGGGATGTAAATTGCTAACAGCCACTCTGGAGAAGTGTATGGTGTTTCCTGAAACATCTAAAAACCAAAGCAACAGAGCCTAGGGCACTGCCACTTATGGTCCTATAGCTGAGGGAAATTAAAATCAAAAAGACACAGCCACCCCAATGTTTGGTACGGCTCTGTTCACAAGAACCTCATATACGGTACAAGTTCAATATCGCAGAAAGCGAAAAATGGATAAAGAGGTTGTGGTACTTACGTACAATGCAATATCACTCAGCAATGAAATCTATGTCATTAGGCCAGTAGCAGCATAATGAGTGGATTCAGGTATGATGATTCTAAGTGAAATAAGTCACACAGAAAAAGAAACATCATAAGGTATCACTAATACACGGAATGTAAACTTGGCTACACAGGAACTGAATTACAAAACAGAATAGGGTCTCAAATGTAGAAAACCAACTTATGCTTGCTTAAGGGGAATGGTGAGTTGGGGTGCTGCATAAAACCAGAGATTGAAATTAGCACAGATACAGTTCCATAAGCCAAATATGTAATAGACAAGAACTACTCCTTGCTCAACGAAGTGGACTCAACACCCCATATTAAACGCCTAAGAATATACCTGACTAGTAAGAATCTTAAAACCTATGGATTTATATGTCTCCGAAAGAGAATCAAGCGTGTGTACAGCGGCATAAATGCAGCAGTGATAGGATTGGTGAGGTTCGGTGAGCAAATGCAGACCCTTTGAATTCATATTGCATGGTACCCATTCCAAGGGTCTCAACTCTCCAGGTTTAAGGGATTCTTCCTTCAGCTAAAACATGCATGTGGAACCCAGAGTATGATCCACCGTGTGATCGGGAAACGTGTTCAAATGTGTCTCAGTTTTCGTCCCCTGGTACTCGGGTGCAACATTCCAGACGCTTTACTAACACTCTCCCCACTTGGAGAGTCAGTGCCTTTAAACTCCTGCTTGGCCCAGTTTGCAATTTCTGCGGAAAATGAACAGGAATAGGGAGAACCAATGAGAGACTAGCTGGAGGTGTCTGGACGGGCAAATTTAACTCTCATTTCCCACCAGGAAGAGGAATTAACCAAAGGCTCAGCGTGCCATGCCGGAACCACACTAGGGCCTGAAGCAATCCTGCGGTGTTGCGGCCAGCTCACAAGAAAGCGAGTTGAAGAAAGGAGCTCCGGGGCCCTGTAATTCACAAACCTGCAGAGTTATAAATGACAGCTATCGTCCAAAAATATATTGAAGTAAGCCTGCCAAGAGGACTTGAAAGCGGGGCAGAATTGCAGGAAACCGATTTCAGGAGGTAGACTGGAATTGCATGTAAAGCATAGGAAAAGAGGCAGAACGTCCACAATGATGCACTTGGCCAAAAAGGGCGTATGCGTTTTTTCCTGAATATATTCAGGAAAAAACGCATACACCCTTTTTGGCCAACCAAGCAAGCTTGCAAAGGAAATCTACACTACAATGAACTCTCACTGCCCCCTGGTCAAAAGGGCCATCTGAAAAAAGTGTAAAATCCAGAAAGGGAGGACAGGCCATGGAGAACTGGGAGCCTTGTTATGCTGATGGGCGGGATGTAAATTGCCAACAGCCACTCTGGAGAAGTGTATGGTGTTTCCTGAAACATCTAAAAAACAAAGCAACAGAGCCTAGGGCACTTCCACTTATGGTCCTATAGCTTAGGGAAATTAAAATCAAAAAGACACAGCCACCCCAAAGTTTGGGACGGCTCTGTTTACAAGAACCTCGTTTACGGTACAAGTTCAATATCGCAGAAAGCGAAAAATGGATAAAGAAGTTGTGGTACTTACGTACAACGCAATATCACTCAGCAATGAAATCTATGTCATCAGGCCAGTAGCAGCATAATGAGTGGATTCAGGTACGATGATTCTAAGTGAAAGAAGTAACACAGAAAAAGAAACATCATAAGGTATCACTAATTCACGGAATGTAAACTTGGCTACACAGGAACTGAATTACAAAACAGAATAGGGTCTCAAATGTAGAAAACCAACTTATGCTTGCTTAAGGGGAAAGGTGAGTTGGGGTGCTGCATAAAACCAGAGGTTGAAATTAGCACAGATACCTTTCCATAAGCCAAATATGTAATAGACAAGAGCTACTGCTTGCTCAACGAAGTGGACTCAACACCCCATATTAAACGCCTAAGAATATACCTGACTAGTAAGAATCTTAAAACCTATGGATTTATATGTCTCCGAAAGAGAATCCAGCGTGTGTACAGCGACATAAAAGCAGCAGTGATAGAATTGGTGAGTTTCGGTGAGCAAATGCAGACCCTTTGAATTCATATTGCATGGTACCCATTCCATGGGTCTCAACTCTCCAGGTTTAAGGGATTCTTCCTTCAGCTAGAACATGCATGTGGAACCCAGAGTATGATCCACCGTGTGATCGGGAAACATGTTCAAATGTGTCTGAGTTTTTGTCCCCTGATACTCGGGTGCAACATTCCAGACGCTTTAGTAACACTCTCCCCACTTGGAGAGTCAGTGCCTTTAACCTCCTGTTTGGCCCAGTTTGCAATTTCTGCGGAAAATGAACAGGAATAGGGAGAACCAATGAGAGACTAGCTGGAGGTGTCTGGACGGGAAAATTTAACTCTCATTTCCCACCAAGAAGAGGAATTAACCAAAGGCTCAGCGAGCCATGCCGGAACCACACTAGGGCCTGAAGCAATCCTGCGGTGTTGCGGCCAGCTCACAAGAAAGCGAGTTGAAGAATGGAGCTCAGGGGCCCTGTAATTCACAAACCTGCAGAGTTATAAATGACAGCTATCGTCCAAAAATATATTGAAGTAAGCCTGCCAAGAGGACTTGAAAGCGGGGCAGAATTGCAGGAAACCGATTTCAGGAGGTAGACTGGAATTGCATGTAAAGCATAGGAAAAGAGGCAGAACGTCCACAATGATGCACTTGGCCCAAAAGGGCATATGCGTTTTTCCTGAATATATTCAGGAAAAAACGCATACGCCCTTTTTGGCCAACCAAGCAAGCTTGCAAAGGAAATCTGCACTACAATGAAGTCTCACTGCCCCCCGGTCAAAAGGGCCATCTGAAAAAAGTGTAAAATCCACAAAGCGAGGACAGTCCATGGAGAATTGGGAGCCTACTTATGCTGATGGGCGGGATGTAAATTGCTAACAGCCACTCTGGAGAAGTGTATGGTGTTTCCTGAAACATCTAAAAAACAAAGCAACAGAGCCTAGGGCACTGCCACTTATGGTCCTATAGCTGAGGGAAATTAAAATCAAAAAGACACAGCCACCCCAATATTTGGTACGGCTCTGTTCACAAGAACCTCATATACGGTACAAGTTCAATATCGCAGAAAGCGAAAAATGGATAAAGAAGTTGTGGTACTTACGTACAATGCAATATCACTCAGCAATGAAATCTATGTCATTAGGCCAGTAGGAGCATAATGAGTGGATTCAGGTATGATGATTCTAAGTGAAATAAGTCACACAGAAAAAGAAACATCATAAGGTATCACTAATACACGGAATGTAAACTTGGCTACACAGGAACTGAATTACAAAACAGAACAGGGTCTCAAATGTAGAAAACCAACTTATGCTTGCTTAAGGGGAATGGTGAGTTGGGGTGCTGCATAAAACCAGAGATTGAAATTAGCACAGATACAGTTCCATAAGCCAAATATGTAATAGACAAGAACTATTCCTTGCTCAACGAAGTGGACTCAACACCCCATATTAAACGCCTAAGAATATACCTGACTAGTAAGAATCTTAAAACCTATGGATTTATATGTCTCCGAAAGAGAATCAAGCGTGTGTACAGCGGCATAAATGCAGCAGTGATAGGATTGGTGAGGTTTGGTGAGCAAATGCAGACCTTTTGAATTCATATTGCATGGTACCCATTCCAAGGGTCTCAACTCTCCAGGTTTAAGGGATTCTTCCTTCAGCTAAAACATGCATGTGGAACCCAGAGTATGATCCACCGTGTGATCGGGAAACGTGTTCAAATGTGTCTCAGTTTTCGTCCCCTGGTACTCGGGTGCAACATTCCAGACGCTTTACTAACACTCTCCCCACTTGGAGAGTCAGTGCCTTTAAACTCCTGCTTGGCCCAGTTTGCAATTTCTGCGGAAAATGAACAGGAATAGGGAGAACCAATGAGAGACTAGCTGGAGGTGTCTGGACGGGCAAATTTAACTCTCATTTCCCACCAGGAAGAGGAATTAACCAAAGGCTCAGCGTGCCATGCCGGAACCACACTAGGGCCTGAAGCAATCCTGCGGTGTTGCGGCCAGCTCACAAGAAAGCGAGTTGAAGAAAGGAGCTCCGGGGCCCTGTAATTCACAAACCTGCAGAGTTATAAATGACAGCTATCGTCCAAAAATATATTGAAGTAAGCCTGCCAAGAGGACTTGAAAGCGAGGCAGAATTGCAGGAAACCGATTTCAGGAGGTAGACTGGAATTGCATGTAAAGCATAGGAAAAGAGGCAGAACGTCCACAATGATGCACTTGGCCAAAAAGGGCGTATGCGTTTTTTCCTGAATATATTCAGGAAAAAACGCATACGCCCTTTTTGGCCAACCAAGCAAGCTTGCAAAGGAAATCTGCACTACAATGAAGTCTCACTGCCCCCCGGTCAAAATGGCCATCTGAATAAAGTGTAAAATCCAGAAAGGGAGGACAGGCCATGGAGAACTGGGAGCCTTGTTATGCTGCTGGGCGGGATGTAAATTGCCAACAGCCACTCTGGAGAAGTGTATGGTGTTTCCTGAAACATCTAAAAAACAAAGCAACAGAGCCTAGGGCACTTCCACTTATGGTCCTATAGCTTAGGGAAATTAAAATCAAAAAGACACAGCCACCCCAAAGTTTGGGACGGCTCTGTTTACAAGAACCTCGTATACGGTACAAGGTCAATATCGCAGAAAGCGAAAAATGGATAAAGAAGTTGTGGTACTTACGTACAATGCAATATCACTCAGCAATGAAATCTATGTCATCAGGCCAGTAGCAGCATAATGAGTGGATTCAGGTACGATGATTCTAAGTGAAATAAGTCACACAGAAAAAGAAACATCATAAGGTATCACTAATACACGGAATGTAAACTTGGCTACACAGGAACTGAATTACAAAACAGAACAGGGTCTCAAATGTAGAAAACCAACTTATGCTTGCTTAAGGGAAATGGTGAGTTGGGGTGCTGCATAAAACCAGAGATTGAAATTAGTACAGATACCGTTCCATAAGCCAAATATGTAATAGACAAGAGCTACTGCTTGCTCAACGAAGTGGACTCAACACCCCATATTAAACGCCTAAGAATATACCTGACTAGTAAGAATCTTAAAACCTATGGATTTATATGTCTCCGAAAGAGAATCAAGCGTGTGTACAGCGGCATAAATGCAGCAGTGATAGGATTGGTGAGGATCGCTGAGCAAATGCAGACCCTTTGAAGTCATATTGCATGGTACCCATTCCAAGGGTCTCAACTCTCCAGGTTTAAGGGATTCTTCCTTCAGCTAAAACATGCATGTGGAACCCAGAGTATGATCCACCGTGTGATCGGGAAACGTGTTCAAATGTGTCTCAGTTTTCGTCCCCTGGTACTCGGGTGCAACATTCCAGACGCTTTACTAACACTCTCCCCACTTGGAGAGTCAGTGCCTTTAAACTCCTGCTTGGCCCAGTTTGCAATTTCTGCGGAAAATGAACAGGAATAGGGAGAACCAATGAGAGACTAGCTGGAGGTGTCTGGACGGGCAAATTTAACTCTCATTTCCCACCAGGAAGAGGAATTAACCAAAGGCTCAGCGTGCCATGCCGGAACCACACTAGGGCCTGAAGCAATCCTGCGGTGTTGCGGCCAGCTCACAAGAAAGCGAGTTGAAGAAAGGAGCTCCGGGGCCCTGTAATTCACAAACCTGCAGAGTTATAAATGACAGCTATCGTCCAAAAACATATTGAAGTAAGCCTGCCAAGAGGACTTGAAAGCGAGGCAGAATTGCAGGAAACTGATTTCAGGAGGTAGACTGGAATTGCATGTAAAGCATAGGAAAAGAGGCAGAACGTCCACAATGATGCACTTGGCCAAAAAGGGCGTATGCGTTTTTTCCTGAATATATTCAGGAAAAAACGCATACGCCCTTTTTGGCCAACCAAGCAAGCTTGCAAAGGAAATCTGCACTACAATGAAGTCTCACTACCCCCCGGTCAAAAGGGCCATCTGAAAAAAGTGTAAAATCCAGAAAGGCAGGACAGGCCATGGAGAACTGGGAGCCTTGTTATGCTGCTGGACCGGATGTAAATTGCAAACAGCCACTCTGGAGAAGTGTATGGTGTTTCCTGAAACATCTAAAAAACAAAGCAACAGAGCCTAGGGCACTTCCACTTATGGTCCTATAGCTTAGGGAAATTAAAATCAAAAAGACACAGCCACCCCAAAGTTTGGGACGGCTCTGTTTACAAGAACCTCGTTTACGGTACAAGTTGAATATCGCAGAAAGCGAAAAATGGATAAAGAAGTTGTGGTACTTACGTACAACGCAATATCACTCAGCAATGAAATCTATGTCATCAGGCCAGTAGCAGCATAATGAGTGGATTCAGGTACGATGATTCTAAGTGAAAGAAGTAACACAGAAAAATTAACATCATAAGTTATCACTAATACACGGAATGTAAACTTGGCTACACAGGAACTGAATTACAAAACAGAATAGGGTCTCAAATGTAGAAAACCAACTTATGCTTGCTTAAGGGGAAAGGTGAGTTGGGGTGCTGCATAAAACCAGAGGTTGAAATTAGCACAGATACCTTTCCATAAGCCAAATATGTAATAGACAAGAGCTACTGCTTGCTCAACGAAGTGGACTCAACACCCCATATTAAACGCCTAAGAATATACCTGACTAGTAAGAATCTTAAAACCTATGGACTTATATGTCTCCGAAAGAGAATCCAGCGTGTGTACAGCGACATAAAAGCAGCAGTGATAGAATTGGTGAGGTTCGGTGAGCAAATGCAGACCCTTTGAATTCATATTGCATGGTACCCATTCCATGGGTCTCAACTCTCCAGGTTTAAGGGATTCTTTCTTCAGCTAGAACATGCATGTGGAACCCAGAGTATGATCCACCGTGTGATCGGGAAACATGTTCAAATGTGTCTGAGTTTTCGTCCCCTGATACTCGGGTGCAACATTCCAGACGCTTTACTAACACTCTCCCCACTTGGAGAGTCAGTGCCTTTAAACTCCTGTTTAGCCCAGTTTGCAATTTCTGTGGAAAATGAACAGGAATAGGGAGAACCAATGAGAGACTAGCTGGAGGTGTCTGGACGGGCAAATTTATCTCTCATTTCCCACCAGGAAGAGGAATTAACCAAAGGCTCAGCGTGCCATGCCGGAACCACACTAGGGCCTGAAGCAATCCTGCGGTGTTGCGGCCAGCTCACAAGAAAGTGAGTTGAACAAAGGAGCTCAGGGGCCCTGTAATTCACAAACCTGCAGAGTTATAAATGACAGCTATCATCCAAAAATATATTGAAGTAAGGCTGCCAAGAGGACTTGAAAGCGGGACAGAATTGCAGGAAACCGATTTCAGCAGGTAGACTGGAATTGCATGTAAAGCATAGGAAAAGAGGCAGAACGTCCACAATGATGCACTTGGCCAAAAAGGGCATATGCGTTTTTTCCTGAATATATTCAGGAAAAAACCCATACGCCGTTTTTGGCCAACCAAGCAAGCTTGCAAAGGAAATATGCACTAAAATGAAGTCTCACTGCCCCCCCGTCAAAAGGGCCATCTGAAAAATGTGTAAAATCCAGAAAGACAGGACAGGCCATGGAGAACTGGGAGCCTTGTTATGCTGATGGGCGGGATGTAAATTACCAACAGCCACTCTGGAGAAGTGTATGGTGTTTCCTGAAACATCTAAAAAACCAAGCAACAGAGGCTAGGGCACTTCCACTTATGGTCCTATAGATTAGGGAAATTAAAATCAAAAAGACACAGCCACCCCAAAGTTTGGGACGGCTCTGTTTACAAGAACCTCGTTTACGGTACAAGTTCAATATCGCAGAAAGCGAAAAATGGATAAAGAAGTTGTGGTACTTACGTACAATGCAATATCACTCAGCAATGAAATCTATGTCATCAGGCCAGTAGCAGCATAATGAGTGGATTCAGGTATGATGATTCTAAGTGAAATAAGTCACACAGAAAAAGAAACATCATAAGGTATCACTAATACACGGAATGTAAACTTGGATACACAGGAACTGAATTACAAAACAGAATAGGGTCTCAAATGTAGAAAACCAACTTATGCTTGCTTAAGGGGAATGGTGAGTTGGGGTGCTGCATAAAACCAGAGATTGAAATTAGCACAGATACCGTTCCATAAGCCAAATATGTAATAGACAACAGCTACTCCTTGCTCAACGAAGTGGACTCAACACCCCATATTAAACGCCTAAGAATATACCTGACTAGTAAGAATCTTAAAACCTATGGATTTATATGTCTCCGAAAGAGAATCAAGCGTGTGTACAGCGGCATAAATGCAGCAGTGATAGGATTGGTGAGGATCGGTGAGCAAATGCAGACCCTTTGAAGTCATATTGCATGGTACCCATTCCAAGGGTCTCAACTCTCCAGGTTTAAGGGATTCTTCCTTCAGCTAAAACATGCATGTGGAACCCAGAGTATGATCCACCGTGTGATCGGGAAACGTGTTCAAATGTGTCTCAGTTTTCGTCCCCTGGTACTCGGGTGCAACATTCCAGACGCTTTACTAACACTCTCCCCACATGGAGAGTCAGTGCCTTTAAACTCCTGCTTGGCCCAGTTTGCAATTTCTGCGGAAAATGAACAGGAATAGGGAGAACCAATGAGAGACTAGCTGGAGGTGTCTGGACGGGCAAATTTAACTCTCATTTCCCACCAGGAAGAGGAATTAACCAAAGGCTCAGCGTGCCATGCCGGAACCACACTAGGGCCTGAAGCAATCCTGCGGTGTTGCGGCCAGCTCACAAGAAAGCGAGTTGAAGAAAGGAGCTCCGGGGCCCTGTAATTCACAAACCTGCAGAGTTATAAATGACAGCTATCGTCCAAAAACATATTGAAGTAAGCCTGCCAAGAGGACTTGAAAGCGAGGCAGAATTGCAGGAAACCGATTTCAGGAGGTAGACTGGAATTGCATGTAAAGCATAGGAAAAGAGGCAGAACGTCCACAATGATGCACTTGGCCAAAAAGGGCGTATGCGTTTTTTCCTGAATATATTCAGGAAAAAACGCATACGCCCTTTTTGGCCAACCAAGCAAGCTTGCAAAGGAAATCTGCACTACAATGAAGTCTCACTACCCCCTGGTCAAAAGGGCCATCTGAAAAAAGTGTAAAATCCAGAAAGGCAGGACAGGCCATGGAGAACTGGGAGCCTTGTTATGCTGCTGGACCGGATGTAAATTGCAAACAGCCACTCTGGAGAAGTGTATGGTGTTTCCTGAAACATCTAAAAAACAAAGCAACAGAGCCTAGGGCACTTCCACTTATGGTCCTATAGCTTAGGGAAATTAAAATCAAAAAGACACAGCCACCCCAAAGTTTGGGACGGCTCTGTTTACAAGAACCTCGTTTACGGTACAAGTTGAATATCGCAGAAAGCGAAAAATGGATAAAGAAGTTGTGGTACTTACGTACAACGCAATATCACTCAGCAATGAAATCTATGTCATCAGGCCAGTAGCAGCATAATGAGTGGATTCAGGTACGATGATTCTAAGTGAAAGAAGTAACACAGAAAAATTAACATCATAAGGTATCACTAATACACGGAATGTAAACTTGGCTACACAGGAACTGAATTACAAAACAGAATAGGGTCTCAAATGTAGAAAACCAACTTATGCTTGCTTAAGGGGAAAGGTGAGTTGGGGTGCTGCATAAAACCAGAGGTTGAAATTAGCACAGATACCTTTCCATAAGCCAAATATGTAATAGACAAGAGCTACTGCTTGCTCAACGAAGTGGACTCAACACCCCATATTAAACGCCTAAGAATATACCTGACTAGTAAGAATCTTAAAACCTATGGACTTATATGTCTCCGAAAGAGAATCCAGCGTGTGTACAGCGACATAAAAGCAGCAGTGATAGAATTGGTGAGGTTCGGTGAGCAAATGCAGACCCTTTGAATTCATATTGCATGGTACCCATTCCATGGGTCTCAACTCTCCAGGTTTAAGGGATTCTTTCTTCAGCTAAAACATGCATGTGGAACCCAGAGTATGATCCACCGTGTGATCGGGAAACGTGTTCAAATGTGTCTCAGTTTTCGTCCCCTGGTACTCGGGTGCAACATTCCAGACGCTTTACTAACACTCTCCCCACTTGGAGAGTCAGTGCCTTTAACCTCCTGTTGGGCCCAGTTTGCAATTTCTGCGGAAAATGAACAGGAATAGGGAGAACCAATGAGAGACTAGCTCGAGGTGTCTGGACGGGCAAATTTAACTCTCATTTCCCACCAGGAAGAGGAATTAACCAAAGGCTCAGCGTGCCATGCCGGAACCACACTAGGGCCTGAAGCAATCCTGCGGTGTTGCGGCCAGCTCACAAGAAAGCGAGTTGAAGAAAGGAGCTCAGGGGCACTGTAATTCACAAACCTGCAGAGTTATAAATGACAGCTATCGTCCAAAAATATATTGAAGTAAGGCTGCAAAGAGGACTTGAAAGCGGGGCAAAATTGCAGGAAACCGATTTCAGGAGGTAGACTGGAATTGCATGTAAAGCATAGGAAAAGAGGCAGAACGTCCACAATGACGCACTTGGCCAAAAAGGGCGTATGTGTTTTTTCCTGAATATATTCAGGAAAAAACGCATACGCCCTTTTTGGCCAACCAAGCAAGCTTGCAAAGGAAATCTGCACTACAATGAAGTCTCACTGCCCCCCCGTCAAAAGGGCCATCTGAAAAATGTGTAAAATCCAGAAAGACAGGACAGGCCATAGAGAACTGGGAGCCTTGTTATGCTGATGGGCGGGATGTAAATTACCAACAGCCACTCTGGAGAAGTGTATGGTGTTTCCTGAAACATCTAAAAAACAAAGCAACAGAGGCTAGGGCACTTCCACTTATGGTCCTATAGATTAGGGAAATTAAAATCAAAAAGACACAGCCACCCCAAAGTTTGGGACGGCTCTGTTTACAAGAACCTCGTTAACGGTACAAGTTCAATATCGCAGAAAGCAAAAAATGGATAAAGAAGTTGTGGTACTTACGTACAATGCAATATCACTCAGCAATGAAATCTATGTCATCAGGCCAGTAGCAGCATAATGAGTGGATTCAGGTATGATGATTCTAAGTGAAATAAGTCACACAGAAAAAGAAACATCATAAGGTATCACTAATACACGGAATGTAAACTTGGATACACAGGAACTGAATTACAAAACAGAATAGGGTCTCAAATGTAGAAAACCAACTTATGCTTGCTTAAGGGGAATGGTGAGTTGGGGTGCTGCATAAAACCAGACATTGAAATTAGCACAGATACCGTTCCATAAGCCAAATATGTAATAGACAACAGCTACTCCTTGCTCAACGAAGTGGACTCAACACCCCATATTAAACGCCTAAGAATATACCTGACTAGTAAGAATCTTAAAACCTATGGATTTATATGTCTCCGAAAGAGAATCAAGCATGTGTACAGCGGCATAAACGCAGCAGTGATAGGATTGGTGAGGTTCGGTTGAGCAAATGCAGACCCTTTGAAGTCATATTGCATGGTACCCATTCCATGGGTCTCAACTCTCCAGGTTTAAGGGATTCTTCCTTCAGCTAAAACATGCATGTGGAACCCAGAGTATGATCCACCGTGTGATCGGGAAACGTGTTCAAATGTGTCTCAGTTTTCGTCCCCTGGTACTCGGGTGCAACATTCCAGACGCTTTACTAACACTCTCCCCACATGGAGAGTCAGTGCCTTTAACCTCCTGTTGGGGCCAGTTTGCAATTTCTGCGGAAAATGAACAGGAATAGGGAGAACCAATGAGAGACTAGCTGGAGGTGTCTGGACGGGCAAATTTAACTCTCATTTCCCAACAGGAAGAGGAATTAACCAAAGGCTCAGCGTGCCATGCCGGAACCACACTAGGGCCTGAAGCAATCCTGCGGTGTCGCGGCCAGCTCACAAGAAAGCGAGTTGAAGAAAGGATCTCAGGGGCACTGTAATTCACAAACCTGCAGAGTTATAAATGACAGCTATCGTCCAAAAATATATTGAAGTAAGGCTGCAAAGAGGACTTGAATGCGGGGCAGAATTGCAAGAAACCGATTTCAGGAGGTAGACTGGAATTGCATGTAAAGCATAGGAAAAGAGGCAGAACGTCCACAATGATGCACTTGGCCAAAAAGGGCGTATGCGTTTTTTCCTGAATATATTCAGGAAAAAACGCATACGCCCTTTTTGGCCAACCAAGCAAGCTTGCAAAGGAAATCTGCACTACAATGAAGTCTCACTGCCGCCCTGTCAAAAGGGCCATCTGAAAAAAGTGTAAAATCCAGAAAGGCAGGCCAGTCCATGGAGAACTGGGAGCCTTCTTATGCTGATGGGCGGGATATAAATTGCACACAGCCACTCTGGAGAAGTGTATGGTGTTTCCTGAAACATCTAAAAAACAAAGCAACAGAGCCTAGGGCACTTCCACTTATGGTCCTTTAGCTTAGGGTAATTTAAATCAAAAAGACACAGCCACACCAAAGTTTGGGATGGCTCTGTTTACAAGAACCTCATTTACGGTACAAGTTCAATATCGCAGAAAGCAAAAAATGGATAAAGAAGTTGTGGTACTTACGTACAATTCAATATCACTCAGCAATGAAATCTATGTCATCAGGCCCTTAGCAGCATAATGAGTGTATTCAGGTACGATGATTCTAAGTGAAATAAGTCACACAGAAAAAGAAACATCATAAGTTATCACTAATACATGGATTGTAAACTTGGCTACACAGGAACTGAATTACAAAACAGAACAGGGTCTCAAATGTAGAAAACCAACTTATGCTTGCTTAAGGGGAATGGTGAGTTGGGGTGCTGCATAAAACCAGAGATTGAAATTAGCACAGACACAGTTCCATAAGCCAAATATGTAATAGACAAGAGCTACTCCTTGCTCAATGAAGGGGACTCAACACCCCATATTAAACGCCTAAGAATATACCTGACTAGTAAGAATCTTCACACCTATGGATTTATAAGTCTCCGAAAGAGAATCAAGCGTGTGTACAGCGGCATAATCGAAACAGTGATCAGATTGGTGAGGATCGGTGAGCAAATGCAGACCCTTTGAAGTCATATTGCATGGTACCCATTCCATGGGTCTCAACTCTCCAGGTTTAAGGGATTCTTCCTTCAGCTAAAACATGCATGTGGAACCCAGAGTATGATCCAACGTGTGATCGGGAAACGTTTTCAAATGTGTCTCAGTTTTCGTCCCCTGGTACTCGGGTGCAACATTCCAGATGCTTTACTAACACTCTCCCCACTTGGAGAGTAAGTGCCTTTAACCACCTGTTTGGCTCAGTTTGCAATTTCTGCGGAAAATGAACAGGAATAGGGAGAACAAATGACAGACTAGCTGGAGGTGTCTGGACGGGCAAATTTAAGTCTCATTTCCCACCAGGAAGAGGAATTAAACAAAGGCTCAGCGTGCCATGCCAGAACCACACTAGGGCCTGAAGCAATCCTGCGGTGTTGCGGCCAGCTCACAAGAAAGCGAGTTGAAGAAAGGAGCTCAGGGGACCTGTAATTCACAAACCTGCAGAGTTATAAATGACAGCTATCGTCCAAAAATATATTGAAGTAAGGCTGCCAAGAGGACTTGAAAGCGGGGTAGAATTGCAGGAAACCGATTTCAGAAGGTAGACTGGAATTGCATGTAAAGCATAGGACAAGAGGCAGAACGTCCACAATGATGCACTGGGCCAAAAAGGGCGTATGCGTTTTTTCCTCAATATATTCAGGAAAAAACGCATACGCCCTTTTTGGCCAACCAAGCATGCTTGCAAAGGAAATCTGCACTACAATGAAGTCTCACTGCCCCCCGGTCAAAAGGGCCATCTGAAAAAAGTGTATAATCCAGAAAGGCAGGACAGGCCATGGAGAACTGGGAGCCTTGTTATGCTGATGGGCGTGATGTAAATGGCCAAGAGCCACTCTGGAGAAGTGTATGGTGTTTCATGAAACATCTAAAAAATAAAGCAACAGAGCCTAGGGCACTTCCACTTATGGTCCTATAGCTTAGGGAAATTAAAATCAAAAAGACACAGCCACCCCAATGTTTGGGAGGCTCTGTTTACAAGAACCTCGTTTACGGTATAAGTTCAATATCACAGAAAGCGAAAAATGGATAAAGAAGTTGTGGTACTTACATACAATGCAATATCACTCAGCAATAAAATGTATGTCATCAGGCCCGTAGCAGCATAATGAGTGGATTCAGGTACGATGATTCTAAGTGAAAAAAGTCACACAGAAAAAGAAACATCATAAGATATCACTAATACACGAAATGTAAACTTGGCTACACAGGAACTGAATTACAAAACAGAACAGGGTCTCAAATGTAGAAAACCAACTTATGCTTGCTTAAGGGGAAATGTGAGTTGGGGTGCTGCATAAAACCAGAGATTGAAATTAGCACAGATACCGTTCCATAAGCCAAATGTGTAATCGACAAGAGCTACTGCTTGCTCAATGAAGTGGACTCAACACCCCATATTAAACACCTAAGAATATACCTGACTAGTAAGAATCTTAAAACCTATGGATTTATATGTCTCTGAAAGAGAATCAAGAGTGTGTACAGCGGCATAAACGCAGCAGTTATCGGATTGGTGAGGTTTGGTGAGCAAATGCAGACCCTTTGAAGTCATATTGTATGGTACCCATTCCATGGGTCTCAACTATCCAGGTTTAAGGGATTCTTCCTTCAGCTAAAACATGCATGTGGAACCCAGAGTATGATCCAACGTGTGATCGGGAAACGTGTTCAAATGTGTCTCAGTTTTCGTCCCCTGGTACTCGGGTGCAACATTCCAGACGCTTTACTAACACGCTCCCCACTTGGAGGGTCAGTGCCTTTAACCTCCTGTTTGGCCCAGTTTGCAATTTCTGCGGAAAATGAACAGGAATAGGGAGAACCAATGAGAGACTAGCTGGAGGTGTCTGGACAGGCAAATTTAACTCTCATTTCCCACCAGGAAGAGGAATTAACCAAAGGCTCAGCGTGCCATGCCGGAACCACACTAGGGCCTGAAGCAATTCTGCGGTGTTGCGGCCAGCTCACAAGAAAGCGAGTTGAAGAAAGGAGCTCAGGGGCCCTGTAATTCACAAACCTGCAGAGTTATAAATGACAGCTATCGTCCAAAAATATATTGAAGTAAGGCTGCCAAGAGGACTTGAAAGCGGGGCAGAATTGCAGGAAACCGATTTCAGCAGGTAGACTGGAATTGCATGTAAAGCATAGGAAAAGAGGCAGAAGGTCCACAATGATGCACTTGGCCAAAAAGGGCGTATGCGTTTTTTCCTGAATATATTCAGGAAAAAACGCATACGCACTTTTTGGCCAACCAAGCAAGCTTGCAAAGGAAATCTGCACTACAAGAAGTCTCACTGCCCCCCCCAGCCGGTCAACAGGTCTATCTGAAAAATGTGTAAAATCCAGAAAGACAGGACAGGCCATGGAGAACTGGGAGGCTTCTTATGCTGATGGGCGGGATGTAAATTGCAAACAGCCACTCTGGAGAAGTGTATGGTGTTTCCTGAAACATCTAAAAAACAAAGCAACAGAGCCTAGGGCACTTCCACTTATGGTCTTATACCTTAGGGAAATTAAAATCAAAAAGACACAGCCACCACAAAGGTTGGGACGGCTCTGTTTACAAGACCCTCATTTACGGTACAAGTTCAATATCGCAGAAAGCGAGAAATGGATAAAGAAGTTGAGGTGCTTACGTACAATGCAATATCACTCAGCAATGAAATCTATGTCATCAGGCCCTTAGCAGCATAATGAGTGGATTCAGGTACGATGATTCTAAGTGAAATAAGTCACAGAGAAAAAGAAACATCATAAGTTATCACTAATACATGGAATGTAAACTTGGCTACACAGGAACTGAATTACAAAACAGAACAGGGTCTCAAATGTAGAAAACCAACTTATGCTTGCTTAAGGGGAATGGTGAGTTGGGGTGCTGCATAAAACCAGAGATTGAAATTAGCACAAATACCGTTCCATAAGCCAAATATGTAATAGACAAGAGCTACTCCTTGCTCAACGAAGGGGACTCAACACCCCATATTAAACGCCTAAGAATATACCTGACTAGTAAGAATCTTAACACCTATGGATTTATATGTCTCCGAAAGAGAATCAAGCATGTGTACAGCGGCATAAACGCAGCAGTGATAGGATTGGTGAGGTTCGGTGAGCAAATGCAGACCCTTTGAAGTCATATTGCATGGTACCCATTCCATGGGTCTCAACTCTCCAGGTTTAAGGGATTCTTCCTTCAGCTAAAACATGCATGTGGAACCCAGAGTATGATCCACCGTGTGATCGGGAAACGTGTTCAAATGTGTCTCAGTTTTCGTCCCCTTGTACTCGGGTGCAACATTCCAGACGCTTTACTAACACTCTCCCCACTTGGAGAGTCAGTGCCTTTAACCTCCTGTTTGGCCCAGTTTGCAATTTCTGCGGAAAATGAACAGGAATAGGGAGAACCAATGAGAGACTAGCTGGAGGTGTCTGGACGGGCAAATTTAACTCTCATTTCCCAACAGGAAGAGGAATTAACCAAAGGCTCAGCGTGCCGTGCCAGAACCACACTAGGGCCTGAAGCAATCCTGCGGTGTCGCGGCCAGCTCACAAGAAAGCGAGTTGAAGAAAGGATCTCAGGGGCACTGTAATTCACAAACATGCAGAGTTATAAATGACAGCTATCGTCCAAAAATATATTGAAGTAAGGCTGCCAAGAGGACTTGAAAGCGGGGCAGAATTGCAGGAAACCAATTTCAGGATGTAGACTGGAATTGCATGTAAAGCATAGGAAAAGAGGCAGAACGTCCACAATGATGCACTTGGCCAAAAAGGGCGTATGCGTTTTTTCCTGAATATATTCAGGAAAAAACGCATACGCCCTTTTTGGCCAACCAAGCAAGCTTGCAAAGGAAATCTGCACTACAGTGAAGTCTCACTGCCCCCCCGCTCAACAGGGCCATCTGAAAAATGTGTAAAATCCAGAAAGGCAGGACAGGCCATGGAGAACTGGGGGCCTTCTTATGCTGATGGGTGGGATGTAAATTGCAAAGGGCCACACTGAAGAAGTGTATGGTGTTTCCTGAAACATCTAGAAAACAAAGCAACAGAGCCTAGGGAAATTCCTCTTATGGTCCTATAGCTTAGGGAAATTAAAATCAAAAAGACACAGCCACCCCAAAGTTTGGGACAGCTCTGTTTACAAGAACCTCATTTACGGTACAAGTTCAATATCGCAGAAATCGAAAAATGGATAAAGAAGTTGTGGTACTTACGTACAATGCAATATCACTCAGCAATGAAATCTATGTCATCAGGCCAGTAAAAGCATAATGAGTGGATTCAGGTACGATGATTCTAAGTGAAATAAGTCACAAAGAAAAACAAACATCAAAAGGTATCACTAATACACGGAATGTAAACTTGGCTACACAGGAACTGAATTACAAAACAGAATAGGGTCTCAAATGTAGAAAACCAACTTATGCTTGCTTAAGGGGAATGGTGAGTTGGGGTGCTGCATAAAACCAGACATTGAAATTAGCACAGATACCGTTCCATAAGCCAAATATGTAATAGACAACAGCTACTCCTTGCTCAACGAAGTGGACTCAACACCCATATTAAACGCCTAAGAATATACCTGACTAGTAAGAATCTTAAAACCTATGCATTTATATGTCTCCGAAAGAGAATCAAGCATGTGTACAGTGGCATAAACGCAGCAGTGATAGGATTGGTGAGGTTCGGTGAGCAAATGCAGACCCTTTGAAGTCATATTGCATGGTACCCATTCCATGGGTCTCAACTCTCCAGGTTTAAGGGATTCTTCCTTCAGCTAAAACATGCATGTGGAACCCAGAGTATGATCCACCGTGTGATCGGGAAACGTGTTCAAATGTGTCTCAGTTTTCGTCCCCTGGTACTCGGGTGCAACATTCCAGACGCTTTACTAACACTCTCCCCACTTGGAGAGTCAGTGCCTTTAACCTCCTGTTGGGCCCAGTTTGCAATTTCTGCGGAAAATGAACAGGAATAGGGAGAACCAATGAGAGACTAGCTGGAGGTGTCTGGACGGGCAAATTTAACTCTCATTTCCCACCAGGAAGAGGAATTAACCAAAGGCTCAGCGTGCCATGCCGGAACCACACTAGGGCCTGAAGCAATCCTGCGGTGTTGCAGCCAGCTCACAAGAAAGCGAGTTGAAGAAAGGAGCTCAGGGGCACTGTAATTCACAAACCTGCAGAGTTATAAATGACAGGTATCGTCCAAAAATATATTGAAGTAAGGCTGCAAAGAGGACTTGAAAGCGGGGCAGAATTGCAAGAAACCGATTTCAGGAGGTAGACTGGAATTGCATGTAAAGCATAGGAAAAGAGGCAGAACGTCCACAGTGATGCACTTGGACAAAAAGGGCGTATGCGTTTTTTCCTGAATATATTCAGGAAAAAACGCATACGCCCTTTTTGGCCAACCAAGCAAGCTTGCAAAGGAAATCTGCACTACAATGAAGTCTCACTGCCCCCCGGTCAAAAGGGCCATCTGAAAAAAGTGTAAAATCCAGAAAGGCAGGCCAGTCCATGGAGAACTGGGAGCCTTCTTATGCTGATGGGCGGGATATAAATTGCAAACAGCCACTCTGGAGAAATGTATGGTGTTTCCTGAAACATCTAAAAAACAAAGCAACAGAGCCTAGGGCACTTCCACTTATGGTCCTTTAGCTTCGGGAAATTAAAATCAAAAAGACACAGCCACACCAAAGTTTGGGACGGCTCTGTTTACAAGAACCTCGTTTACGGTACAAGTTCAATATCGCAGAAAGCGAAAAATGGATAAAGAAGTTGTGGTACTTACGTACAATTCAATATCACTCAGCAATGAAATCTATGTCATCAGGCCCTTAGCAGCATAATGAGTGTATTCAGGTACGATGATTCTAAGTGAAATAAGTCACACAGAAAAAGAAACATCATAAGTTATCACTAATACATGGAATGTAAACTTGGCTACACAGGAACTGAATTACAAAACAGAACAGGGTCTCAAATGTAGAAAACCAACTTATGCTTGCTTAAGGGGAATGGTGAGTTGGGGTGCTGCATAAAACCAGAGTTTGAAATTAGCACAGATACCGTTCCATAAGCCAAATATGTAATAGACAAGAGCTGCTCCTTGCTCAACGAAGTGGACTCAACACCCCATATTAAACGCCTAAGAATATACCTGACTAGTAAGAATCTTAAAACCTATGGATTTATATGTCTCCGAAAGAGAATCAAGCATGTCTACAGTGGCATAAACGCAGCAGTGATAGGATTGGTGAGGATCGGTGAGCAAATGCAGACCCTTTGAAGTCATATTGTATGGTACCCATTCCATGGGTCTCAACTATCCAGGTTTAAGGGATTCTTCCTTCAGCTAAAACATGCATGTGGAACCCAGAGTATGATCCACCATGTGATCGGGAAACGTGTTCAAATGTGTCTCAGTTTTCGTCCCCTGGTACTCGGGTGCAACATTCCAGACGCTTTACTAACACTCTCCCCACTTGGAGAGTCAGTGCCTTTAACCTCCTGTTTGGCCCAGTTTGCAATTTCTGCGGAAAATGAACAGGAATAGGGAGAACCAATGAGAGACTAGCTGGAGGTGTCTGGACGGGCAAATTTAACTCTCATTTCCCACCAGGAAGAGGAATTAACCAAAGGCTCAGCGTGCCATGCCGGAACCACACTAGGGCCTGAAGCAATCCTGCGGTGTAGCGGCCAGCTCACAAGAAAGCGAGTTGAAGAAAGGAGCTCAGGGGCACTGTAATTCACAAACCTGCAGAGTTATAAATGACAGCTATCGTCCAAAAATATATTGAAGTAAGGCTGCAAAGAGGACTTGAAAGCGGGGCAGAATTGCAAGAAACCGATTTCAGGAGGTAGACTGGAATTGCATGTAAAGCATAGGAAAAGAGGCAGAACGTCCACAATGATGCACTTGGCCAAAAAGTGCGTATGCGTTTTTTCCTGAATATATTCAGGAAAAAACGCATACGCCCTTTTTGGCCAACCAAGCAAGCTTGCAAGGGAAATCTGCACTACAATGAAGTCTCACTGCCGCCCGGTCAAAAGGGCCATCTGAAAAAAGTGTAAAATCCAGAAAGGCAGGCCAGTCCATGGAGAACTGGGAGCCTTCTTATGCTGATGGGCGGGATATAAATTGCAAACAGCCACTCTGGAGAAGTGTATGGTGTTTCCTGAAACATCTAAAAAACAAAGCAACAGAGCCTAGGGCACTTCCACTTATGGTCCTTTAGCTTAGGGAAATTAAAATCAAAAAGACACAGCCACACCAAAGTTTGGGACGGCTCTGTTTACAAGAACCTCGTTTACGGTACAAGTTCAATATCGCAGAAAGCGAAAAATGGATAAAGAAGTTGTGGTACTTACGTACAATTCAATATCACTCAGCAATGAAATCTATGTCATCAGGCCCTTAGCAGCATAATGAGTGGATTCAGGTACGATGATTCTAAGTGAAATAAGTCACAGAGAAAAAGAAACATCATAAGTTATCACTAATACATGGAATGTAAACTTGGCTACACAGGAACTGAATTACAAAACAGAACAGGGTCTCAAATGTAGAAAACCAACTTATGCTTGCTTAAGGGGAATGGTGAGTTGGGGTGCTGCATAAAACCAGAGATTGAAATTAGCACAGACACCGTTCCATAAGCCAAATATGTAATAGACAAGAGCTACTCCTTGCTCAACGAAGGGGACTCAACACCCCATATTAAACGCCTAAGAATATACCTGACTAGTAAGAATCTTAACACCTATGGATTTATATGTCTCCGAAAGAGAATCAAGCATGTGTACAGCGGCATAATCGCAACAGTGATCAGATTGGTGAGGATCGGTGAGCAAATGCAGACCCTTTGAAGTCATATTGCATGGTACCCATTCCATGGGTCTCAACTCTCCAGGTTTAAGGGATTCTTCCTTCAGCTAAAACATGCATGTGGAACCCAGAGTATGATCCACCGTGTGATCGGGAAACGTGTTCAAATGTGTCTCACTTTTCGTCCCCTGGTACTCGGGTGCAACATTCCAGACGCTTTACTAACACTCTCCCCACTTGGAGAGTCAGTGCCTTTAACCTCCTGTTGGGCCCAGTTTGCAATTTCTGCGGAAAATGAACAGAAATAGGGAGAACCAATGAGAGACTAGCTGGAGATGTCTGGACGGGCAAATTTAACTCTCTTTTCCCACCAGGAAGAGGAATTAACCAAAGGCTCAGCGTGCCATGCCGGAACCACACTAGGGCCTGAAGCAATCCTGCGGTGTTGCGGCCAGCTCACAAGAAAGCGAGTTGAAGAAAGGAGTTCAGGGGCCCTGTAATTCACAAACCTGCAGAGTTATAAATGACAGCTATCGTCCAAAAATATATTGAAGTAAGGCTGCAAAGAGGACTTGAAAGCGGGGCAGAATTGCAGGAAACCGATTTCAGGAGGTAGACTGGAATTGCATGTAAAGCATAGGAAAAGAGGCAGAACGTCCACAATGATGCACTTGGCCAAAAAGGGCGTATGCGTTTTTTCCTGAATATATTCAGGAAAAAACGCATACGCCCTTTTTGACCAACCAAGCAAGCTTGCAAAGGAAATCTGCACTACAATGAAGTCTCACTGCCCCCCGGTCAAAAGGGCCATCTGAAAAAAGTGTATAATCCAGAAAGGCAGGACAGGCCATGGAGAACTGGGAGCCTTTTTATGCTGATGGGTGGGATGTAAATTGCCAAAAGCCACTCTGGAGGAGTGTATGGTGTTTCCTGAAACATCTAAAAAACAAAGCAACAGAGCCCAGGGCACATCCACTTATGGTCCTATAGCTTAGGGAAATTAAAATCAAAAAGACATAGCCACCCCAAAGTTTGGGACGGCTCTGTTTACAAGAACCTCGTTTACGGTACAAGTTCAATATCGCAGAAAGCGAAAAATTGATAAAGAAGTTGTGGTACTTACGTACAATGCAATATCACTCAGCAATGAAATCTATGTCATCAGGCCTGTAGCAGCATAATGAGTGGATTCAGGTATGATGATTCTAAGTGAAATAAGTCACACAGAAAAAGAAACATCATAAGGTATCACTAATACACGGAATGTAAACTTGGATACACAGGAACTGAATTACAAAACAGAATAGGGTCTCAAATGTAGAAAACCAACTTATGCTTGCTTAAGGGGAATGGTGAGTTGGGGTGCTGCATAAAACCAGACATTGAAATTAGCACAGATACCGTTCCATAAGCCAAATATGTAATAGACAACAGCTACTCCTTGCTCAACGAAGTGGACTCAACACCCCATATTAAACGCCTAAGAATATACCTGACTTGTAAGAATCTTAAAACCTATGGATTTATATGTCTCCGAAAGAGAATCAAGCATGTGTACAGCGGCATAAACGCAGCAGTGATAGGATTGGTGAGGTTCGGTGAGCAAATGCAGACCCTTTGAAGTCATATTGCATGGTACCCATTCCATGGGTCTCAACTCTCCAGGTTTAAGGGATTCTTCCTTCAGCTAAAATATGCATGTGGAACCCAGAGTATGATCCACCGTGTGATCGGGAAACATGTTCAAATGTGTCTCAGGTTTTGTCCCCTGGTACTCGGGTGCAACATTCCAGACGCTTTACTAACACTCTCCCCACTTGGAGAGTCAGTGCCTTTAACCTCCTGTTTGGCCCAGTTTGCAATTTCTGCGGAAAATGAACAGGAATAGGGAGAACCAATGAGAGACTAGCTGGAGGTGTCTGGACGGGCAAATTTAACTCTCATTTCCCACCAGGAAGAGGAATTAACCAAAGGCTCAGCGTGCCATGCCGGAACCACACTAGGGCCTGAAGCAATCCTGCGGTGTTACGGCCAGCTCACAAGAAAGCGAGTTGAAGAAAGGAGCTCAGGGGCCCTGTAATTCACAAACCTGCAGAGTTATAAATGACAGCTATCGTCCAAAAATATATTGAAGTAAGGCTGCAAAGAGGACTTGAAAGCGGGGCAGAATTGCAGGAAACCGATTTCAGGAGGTAGACTGGAATTGCATGTAAAGCATAGGAAAAGAGGCAGAACGTCCACAATGATGCACTTGGCCAAAAAGGGCGTATGCGTTTTTTCCTGAATATATTCAGGAAAAAACGCATACGCCCTTTTTGACCAACCAAGCAAGCTTGCAAAGGAAATCTGCACTACAATGAAGTCTCACTGCCCCCCGGTCAAAAGGGCCATCTGAAAAAAGTGTATAATCCAGAAAGGCAGGACAGGCCATGGAGAACTGGGAGCCTTTTTATGCTGATGGGTGGGATGTAAATTGCCAAAAGCCACTCTGGAGGAGTGTATGGTGTTTCCTGAAACATCTAAAAAACAAAGCAACAGAGCCCAGGGCACATCCACTTATGGTCCTATAGCTTAGGGAAATTAAAATCAAAAAGACATAGCCACCCCAAAGTTTGGGACGGCTCTGTTTACAAGAACCTCGTTTACGGTACAAGTTCAATATCGCAGAAAGCGAAAAATTGATAAAGAAGTTGTGGTACTTACGTACAATGCAATATCACTCAGCAATGAAATCTATGTCATCAGGCCTGTAGCAGCATAATGAGTGGATTCAGGTATGATGATTCTAAGTGAAATAAGTCACACAGAAAAAGAAACATCATAAGGTATCACTAATACACGGAATGTAAACTTGGATACACAGGAACTGAATTACAAAACAGAATAGGGTCTCAAATGTAGAAAACCAACTTATGCTTGCTTAAGGGGAATGGTGAGTTGGGGTGCTGCATAAAACCAGACATTGAAATTAGCACAGATACCGTTCCATAAGCCAAATATGTAATAGACAACAGCTACTCCTTGCTCAACGAAGTGGACTCAACACCCCATATTAAACGCCTAAGAATATACCTGACTTGTAAGAATCTTAAAACCTATGGATTTATATGTCTCCGAAAGAGAATCAAGCATGTGTACAGCGGCATAAACGCAGCAGTGATAGGATTGGTGAGGTTCGGTGAGCAAATGCAGACCCTTTGAAGTCATATTGCATGGTACCCATTCCATGGGTCTCAACTCTCCAGGTTTAAGGGATTCTTCCTTCAGCTAAAATATGCATGTGGAACCCAGAGTATGATCCACCGTGTGATCGGGAAACATGTTCAAATGTGTCTCAGGTTTTGTCCCCTGGTACTCGGGTGCAACATTCCAGACGCTTTACTAACACTCTCCCCACTTGGAGAGTCAGTGCCTTTAACCTCCTGTTTGGCCCAGTTTGCAATTTCTGCGGAAAATGAACAGGAATAGGGAGAACCAATGAGAGACTAGCTGGAGGTGTCTGGACGGGCAAATTTAACTCTCATTTCCCACCAGGAAGAGGAATTAACCAAAGGCTCAGCGTGCCATGCCGGAACCACACTAGGGCCTGAAGCAATCCTGCGGTGTTACGGCCAGCTCACAAGAAAGCGAGTTGAAGAAAGGAGCTCAGGGGCCCTGTAATTCACAAACCTGCAGAGTTATAAATGACAGCTATCGTCCAAAAATATATTGAAGTAAGGCTGCCAAGAGGACTTGAAAGCGGGGCAGAATTGCAGGAAACCGATTTCAGGAGGTAGACTGGAATTGCATGTAAAGCATAGGAAAAGAGGCAGAACGTCCACAATGATGCACTTGGCCAAAGAGGGCGTATGCATTTTTTCCTGAATATATTCAGGAAAAAACGCATACGCCCTTTTTGGCCAACCAAGCAAGCTTGCAAAGGAAATCTGCACTACAATGAAGTCTCACTGCACACCCCCCCCCCCCCCGCCAGTCAAAAGGTCTATCTGAAAAATGTGTAAAATCCAGAAAGGCAGGACAGGCCATGGAGAAATGGGAGCCTTCTTATGCTGATGGGCGGGATGTAAATTGCCAACAGCCACTCTAGAGAAGTGTATGGTGTTTCCTGAAACATCTAAAAAACAAAGCAACAGAGCCTAGGGCACTTCCACTTATGGTCCTATAGCTTAGGGAAATTAAAATCAAAAAGACACAGCCACCACAAAGGTTGGGACGGCTCTGTTTACAAGAATCTCATTTACGGTACAAGTTCAATATCGCAGAAAGCGAGAAATGGATAAAGAAGTTGAGGTACTAATGTACAATGCAATATCACTCAGCAATGAAATCTATGTCATCAATCCCTTAGCAACATAATGAGTGGATTCAGGTATGATGATTCTAAGTGAAATAAGTCACAGAGGAAAAGAAACATCATTAGTTATCACTAATACATGGAATGTAAACTTGGCTACACAGGAACTGAATTATAAAACAGAACAGGGTCTCAAATGTAGAAAACCAACTTATGCTTGCTTAAGGGGAATGGTGAGTTGGGGTGCTGCATAAAACCAGAGATTGAAATTAGCACAGACACCGTTCCATAAGCCAAATATGTAATAGACAAGAGCTACTCCTTGCTCAACGAAGTGGACTCAACACCCCATATTAAACGCCTAAGAATATACCTGACTAGTAAGAATCTTAAAACGTATGGATTTATATGTCTCTGAAAGAGAATCAAGCATGTGTACAGCGGCATAAACGCAGCAGTGATCAGATTGGTGAGGATCGGTGAGCAAATGCAGACCCTTTGAAGTCATATTGCATGGTACCCATTCCATGGGTCTCAACTCTCCAGGTTTAAGGGATTCTTCCTTCAGCTAAAACATGCATGTGGAACCCAGAGTATGATCAACGGTGTGATGGGGAAATGTGTTCAAATGTGTCTCAGTTTTCGTTCCCTGGTACTCGGGTGCAACATTCCAGACGCTTTACTAACACTCTCCCCACTTGGAGAGTCAGTGCCTTTAACCTCCTGTTTGGCCCAGTTTGCAATTTCTGCGGAAAATGAACAGGAATAGGGAGAACCAATGAGAGACTAGCTGGAGGTGTCTGAACGGGCAAATTTAACTCTCATTTCCCACCAGGAAGAGGAATTAACCAAATGCTCAGCGTGCCATGCCGGAACCACACTAGGGCCTGAAGCAATCCTGCGGTGTTGCGGCCAGCTCACAAGAAAGCGAGTTGAAGAAAGGAGCTCAGGGGCACTGTAATTCACAAACATGCAGACTTATAAATAACAGGTATCGTCCAAAAATATATTGAAGTAAGGCAGCCAAGAGGACTTGAATGTTGGGCAGAATTGCAGGAAACCGATTTCAGGAGGTAGACTGGAATTGCATGTAAAGCATAGGAAAAGAGACAGAACGTCCACAATGATGCACATGGCCAAAAAGTGCATATGCGTGTTTTCCTGAATATATTCAGGAAAAAACGCATACGCCCTTTTTGGCCAACCAAGCAAGCTTGCAAAGGAAATCTGCACTACAATGAAGTCTCACTGCCCCCCGGTCAAAAGGGCCATCTGAAAAAAGTGTATAATCCAGAAAGGCAGGACAGGCCATGGAGAACTGGGAGCCTTGTTATGCTGATTGGGGGGATGTAAATTGCCAAAAGCCACTCTGGAGAAGTGTATGGTGTTTCCTGAAACATCTAAGAGACAAAGCAACAGAGCCTAGGGCACTTCCACTTATGGTCCTATAGCTTAGGGAAATTAAAATCAAAAAGCCACAGCCACCCCACAGTTTGGGACGGCTCTGTTTGCAAGAACCTCATTTACGGTACAAGTTCAATATCGCAGAGGGCGAAAAATGGATAAAGAAGTTGTGGTACTTACGTATAATGCCATATCACTCAGCAATGAAATCTATGTCATCAGGCCAGTAGCAGCATAATGAGTGGATTCAGGTACGATGATTCTAAGTGAAATAAGTCACACAGAAAAAGAAACATCATAAGGTATCACTACTACACGGAATGTAAACTTGGCTACACAGGAACTGAATTACAAAACAGAATAGGTTCTCAAATGTAGAAAACCAACTTATGCTGGCTTAAGGGGAAAGGTGAGTTGCGGTGCTGCATAAAACCAGAGATTGAAATTAGCACAGATAACTTTCCATAAGCCAAATATGTAATAGACAAGAGCTACTGCTTGCTCAACGAAGTGGACTCAACACCCCATATTAAACGCCTAAGAATATACCTGACTAGTAAGAATCTTAAAACCTATGGATTTTTATGTCTCCAAAAGAGAATCCAGCGTGTGTACAGCGGCATAAACGCAGCAGTGATAGGATTGGTGAGGTTCGGTGAGCAAGTGCAGACCGTTTGAAGTCATATGGCATGGTACCCATAACATGGTTCTCAACTCTCCAGGTTTAAGGGATTCTTCCTTCAGCTAAAACATGCATGTGGAACCCAGAGTATGATCCAACGTGTGATCGGGAAACGTGTTCAAATGTGTCTCAGTTTTCGTCCCCTGGTACTCGGGTGCAATATTCCAGATGCTTTACTAACACTCTCCCCACTTGGAGAGTCAGTGCCTTTAACCTCCTGTTTGGCCCAGTTTGCAATTTCTGCGGAAAATGAACAGGAATAGGGAGAACCAATGAGAGACTAGCTGGAGGTGTCTGGACGGGCAAATTTAACTCTCATTTCCCACCAGGAAGAGGAATTAACCAAAGGCTCAGTGTGCCATGCCGGAACCACACTAGGGCCTGAAGCAATCCTGTGGTGTTGCGGCCAGCTCACAAGAAAGCGAGTTGAAGAAAGGAGCTCAGGGGCCCTGTAATTCACAAACCTGCAGAGTTATAAATGACAGCTATCGTCCAAAAATATATTGAAGTAAGGCTGCCAAGAGGACTTGAAAGCGGGGCAGAATTGCAGGAAACCGATTTCAGCAGGTAGACTGGAATTGCATGTAAAGCATAGGAAAAGAGGCAGAACGTCCACAATGATGCACTTGGCCAAAAAGTGTGTATACGTTTTTTCCTGAATATATTCAGGAAAAAACGCATACTCCCTTTTTGGCTAACCAAGCAAGCTTGCAAAGGAAATCTGCACTACACTGAAGTCTCACTGCTCCACGGTCAAAAGGGCCATCTGAAAAAAGTGTAAAATCCAGAAAGTCAGGACAGGCCATGGAGAACTGGGAGCCTTGTTATTCTGATGGGGGTATGTAAATAGCCAACAGAGACTCTGGAGAAGTGTATGGTGTTTGCTGGAACATCTAAAAAACAAAGCAACAGAGCCTAGGGCACTTCCACTTATGGTCCTATAGCTTAGGGAAATTAAAATAAAAAAGACACAGCCACCCCAAAGTTTGGGACAACTCTGTTTACAAGAATCTCGTTTATGGTACAAGTTCAATATCACAGAAAGCGAAAAATGGATAAAAAAGTTGTGGTAGTTCCGTACAATGCAATATCACTCAGCAATGAAATCTATGTCCTCAGGCCCGTAGCAGCATAATGAGTGGATTCAGGTACGATGATTCTAAGTGAAATAAGTCACACAGAAAAAGAAACATCATACGATATCACTAATACATGGAATGTAAACTCGGCTACACAGGAACTGAAATACAAAACAGAACAGGGTCTCATATGTAGAAAACCAACTTATGCTTGCTTAAGGGGAAAGGTGAGTTGGGGTGCTGCATAAAACCAGAGATTGAAATTAGCACAGATACCTTTCCATAAGCCAAATATGTAATAGACAAGAGCTACTGCTTGCTCAACGAAGTGGACTCAACACCCCATATTAAACGCCTAAGTATATACCTGACTAGTAAGAATCTTAAAACCTATGGATTTATATGTCTCTGAAAGAGAATCAAGCGTGTGTACAGCGGCCTAAACGAAGCAGTGATAGGATTGGTGAGGTTCGGTGAGCAAATGCAGACCCTTTGAAGTCATATTGCATGGTACCCATTCCATGGGTCTCAACTCTCCAGGTTTAAGGGATTCTTCCTTCAGCTAAAACATGCATGTGGAACCCAGAGTATGATCCACCGTGTGATCGGGAAACGTGTTCAAATGTGTCTCAGTTTTCGTCCCCTGGTACTCGGGTGCAACATTCCAGACGCTTTACTAACACTCTCCCCACTTGGAGAGTCAGTGCCTTTAACCTCCTGTTTGGCCCAGTTTGCAATTTCTGCGGAAAATGAACAGGAATAGGGAGAACCAATGAGAGACTAGCTGGAGGTGTCTGGACGGGCAAATTTAACTCTCATTTCCCACCAGGAAGAGGAATTAACCAAAGGCTCAGCGTGCCATGCCGGAACCACACTAGGGCCTGAAGCAATCCTGCGGTGTTGCGGTCAGCTCACAAGAAAGTGAGTTGAACAAAGGAGCTCAGGGGCCCTGTAATTCACAAACCTGCAGAGTTATAAATGACAGTTATCGTCCAAAAATATATTGAAGTAAGGCTGCCAAGAGGACTTGAAAGCGGGGCAGAATTGCAGGAAACCGATTTCAGGAGGTAGACTGGAATTGCATGTAAAGCATAGGAAAAGAGGCAGAACGTCCACAATGATGCACTTGGCCAAAAAGGGCATATGCGTTTTTTCCTGAATATATTCAGGAAAAAACGCATACGCCCTTTTTGGCCAACCAAGCAAGCTTGCAAAGGAAATCTGCACTACAATGAAGTCTCACTGCCCCCCGGTCAAAAGGGCCATCTGAAAAAAGTGTATAATCCAGAAAGGCAGGACAGGCCATGGAGAACTGGGAGCCTTGTTATGCTGATGGGCGGGATGTAAATTGCCAACAGCCACTCTGGAGAAGTGTATGGTGGTTGCTGGAACATCTAAAAAACAAAGCAACAGAGCCTAGGGCACTTCCACTTATGGCCCTATAGCTTAGGGAAATTAAAATCAAAAAGACACAGCCACCCGAAAGTTTGGGACGGCTCTGTTTACAAGAACCTCGTTTACGGTACAAGTTCAATATCGCAGAAAGCGAAAAATGGATAAGGAAGTTGAGGTACTTACGTACAATGCAATATCACTCAGCAATGAAATCTATGTCATCAGGCCAGTAGCAGCATAATGAGTGGATTCCGGTACGATGATTCTAAGTGAAATAAGTCACACAGAAAAAGAAGCATCATAAGGTATCACTACTACACAGAATGTAAACTTGGCTACACAGGAACTGAATTACAAAACAGAACAGGGTCTCAAATGTAGAAAACAAACTTATGCTTGCTTAGGGGGAAAGGCGTGTTGGGGTGCTGCATAAAACCAGAGATTGAAATTAGCACAGATACCGTTCCGTAAGACAAATATTTAATAGACAAGAGCTACTGCTTGCTCAACGAATTGGACTCAACACCGCATATTAAACGCCTAAGAATATAACTGACTAGTAAGAATCTTAAAACCTATGGATTTATATGTCTCCGAAAGAGAATCAAGCATGTGTACAGCGGCATAAACGCAGCAGTGATAGGATTGGTGAGGTTCGGTGAGCAAATGCAGACCCTTTGAAGTCATATTGCATGGTACCCATTCCATGGGTCTCAACTCTCCAGGTTTAAGGGATTCTTCCTTCAGCTAAAACATGCATGTGGAACCCAGAGTATAATCCACCGTGTGATCGGGAAACGTGTTCAAATGTGTCTCAGTTTTCGTCCCCTGGTACTCGGGTGCAATATTCCAGATGCTTTACTAACACTCTCCCCACTTGGAGAGTCAGTGCCTTTAACCTCCTGTTTGGCCCAGTTTGCAATTTCTGCGGAAAATGAACAGGAATAGGGAGAACCAATGAGAGACTAGCTGGAGGTGTCTGGACGGGCAAATTTAACTCTCATTTCCCACCAGGAAGAGGAATTAACCAAATGCTCAGCGTGCCGTCCCGGAACCACACTAGGGCCTGAAGCAATCCTGTGGTGTTGCGGCCAGCTCACAAGAAAGCGAGTTGAAGAAAGGAGCTCAGGGGCCCTGTAATTCACAAACCTGCAGAGTTATAAATGACAGCTATCGTCCAAAAATATATTGAAGTAAGGCTGCCAAGAGGACTTGAAAGCGGGGCAGAATTGCAGGAAACCGATTTCAGCAGGTAGACTGGAATTGCATGTAAAGCATAGGAAAAGAGGCAGAACGTCCACAATGATGCACTTGGCCAAAAAGTGTGTATACGTTTTTTCCTGAATATATTCAGGAAAAAACGCATACTCCCTTTTTGGCTAACCAAGCAAGCTTGCAAAGGAAATCTGCACTACACTGAAGTCTCACTGCTCCACGGTCAAAAGGGCCATCTGAAAAAAGTGTAAAATCCAGAAAGTCAGGACAGGCCATGGAGAACTGGGAGCCTTGTTATTCTGATGGGGGTATGTAAATAGCCAACAGAGACTCTGGAGAAGTGTATGGTGTTTGCTGGAACATCTAAAAAACAAAGCAACAGAGCCTAGGGCACTTCCACTTATGGTCCTATAGCTTAGGGAAATTAAAATCAAAAAGACACAGCCACCCCAAAGTTTGGGACAACTCTGTTTACAAGAATCTCGTTTATGGTACAAGTTCAATATCACAGAAAGCGAAAAATGGATAAAAAAGTTGTGGTAGTTCCGTACAATGCAATATCACTCAGCAATGAAATCTATGTCCTCAGGACCGTAGCAGCATAATGAGTGGATTCAGGTACGATGATTCTAAGTGAAATAAGTCACACAGAAAAAGAAACATCATACGATATCACTAATACACGGAATGTAAACTCGGCTACACAGGAACTGAAATACAAAACAGAACAGGGTCTCATATGTAGAAAACCAACTTATGCTTGCTTAAGGGGAAAGGTGAGTTGGGGTGCTGCATAAAACCAGAGATTGAAATTAGCACAGATACCTTTCCATATGCCAAATATGTAATAGACAAGAGCTACTGCTTGCTCAACGAAGTGGACTCAACACCCCATATTAAACGCCTAAGTATATACCTGACTAGTAAGAATCTTAAAACCTATGGATTTATATGTCTCTGAAAGAGAATCAAGCGTGTGTACAGCGGCCTAAACGAAGCAGTGATAGGATTGGTGAGGTTCGGTGAGCAAATGCAGACCCTTTGAAGTCATATTGCATGGTACCCATTCCATGGGTCTCAACTCTCCAGGTTTAAGGGATTCTTCCTTCAGCTAAAACATGCATGTGGAACCCAGAGTATGATCCACCGTGTGATCGGGAAACGTGTTCAAATGTGTCTCAGTTTTCGTCCCCTGGTACTCGGGTGCAACATTCCAGACGCTTTACTAACACTCTCCCCACTTGGAGAGTCAGTGCCTTTAAACTCCTGTTTGGCCCAGTTTGCAATTTCTGCGGAAAATGAACAGGAATAGGGAGAACCAATGAGAGACTAGCTGGAGGTGTCTGGACGGGCAAATTTAACTCTCATTTCCCACCAGGAAGAGGAATTAACCAAAGGCTCAGCGTGCCATGCCGGAACCACACTAGGGCCTGAAGCAATCCTGCGGTGTTGCGGTCAGCTCACAAGAAAGTGAGTTGAACAAAGGAGCTCAGGGGCCCTGTAATTCACAAACCTGCAGAGTTATAAATGACAGTTATCGTCCAAAAATATATTGAAGTAAGGCTGCCAAGAGGACTTGAAAGCGGGGCAGAATTGCAGGAAACCGATTTCAGGAGGTAGACTGGAATTGCATGTAAAGCATAGGAAAAGAGGCAGAACGTCCACAATGATGCACTTGGCCAAAAAGGGCGTATGCGTTTTTTCCTGAATATATTCAGGAAAAAACGCATACGCCCTTTTTGGCCAACCAAGCAAGCTTGCAAAGGAAATCTGCACTACAATGAAGTCTCACTGCCCCCCGGTCAAAAGGGCCATCTGAAAAAAGTGTATAATCCAGAAAGGCAGGACAGGCCATGGAGAACTGGGAGCCTTGTTATGCTGATGGGCGGGATGTAAATTGCCAACAGCCACTCTGGAGAAGTGTATGGTGTTTCCTGAAACATCTAAAAAACAAAGCAACAGAGCCTAGGGCACTTCCACTTATGGCCCTATAGCTTAGGGAAATTAAAATCAAAAAGACACAGCCACCCCAAAGTTTGGGACGGCTCTGTTTACAAGAACCTCGTTTACGGTACAAGTTCAATATCGCAGAAAGCGAAAAATGGATAAGGAAGTTGAGGTACTTACGTACAATGCAATATCACTCAGCAATGAAATCTATGTCATCAGGCCAGTAGCAGCATAATGAGTGGATTCCGGTACGATGATTCTAAGTGAAATAAGTCACACAGAAAAAGAAGCATCATAAGGTATCACTACTACACAGAATGTAAACTTGGCTACACAGGAACTGAATTACAAAACAGAACAGGGTCTCAAATGTAGAAAACAAACTTATGCTTGCTTAGGGGGAAAGGCGTGTTGGGGTGCTGCATAAAACCAGAGATTGAAATTAGCACAGATACCGTTCCGTAAGACAAATATTTAATAGACAAGAGCTACTGCTTGCTCAACGAATTGGACTCAACACCGCATATTAAACGCCTAAGAATATAACTGACTAGTAAGAATCTTAAAACCTATGGATTTATATGTCTCCGAAAGAGAATCAAGCATGTGTACAGCGGCATAAACGCAGCAGTGATAGGATTGGTGAGGTTCGGTGAGCAAATGCAGACCCTTTGAAGTCATATTGCATGGTACCCATTCCATGGGTCTCAACTCTCCAGGTTTAAGGGATTCTTCCTTCAGCTAAAACATGCATGTGGAACCCAGAGTATAATCCACCGTGTGATCGGGAAACGTGTTCAAATGTGTCTCAGTTTTCGTCCCCTGGTACTCGGGTGCAATATTCCAGATGCTTTACTAACACTCTCCCCACTTGGAGAGTCAGTGCCTTTAACCTCCTGTTTGGCCCAGTTTGCAATTTCTGCGGAAAATGAACAGGAATAGGGAGAACCAATGAGAGACTAGCTGGAGGTGTCTGGACGGGCAAATTTAACTCTCATTTCCCACCAGGAAGAGGAATTAACCAAATGCTCAGCGTGCTGTCCCGGAACCACACTAGGGCCTGAAGCAATCCTGTGGTGTTGCGGCCAGCTCACAAGAAAGCGAGTTGAAGAAAGGAGCTCAGGGGCCCTGTAATTCACAAACCTGCAGAGTTATAAATGACAGCTATCGTCCAAAAATATATTGAAGTAAGGCTGCCAAGAGGACTTGAAAGCGGGGCAGAATTGCAGGAAACCGATTTCAGCAGGTAGACTGAAATTGCATGTAAAGCATAGGAAAAGAGGCAGAACGTCCACAATGATGCACTTGGCCAAAAAGTGTGTATACGTTTTTTCCTGAATATATTCAGGAAAAAACGCATACGCCCTTTTTGGCCAACCAAGCAAGCTTGCAAAGGAAATCTGCACTACAATGAAGTCTCACTGCCCCCCCCCCCCCGCCAGAGAAAAGGTCTATCTGAAAAATGTGTAAAATCCAGAAAGGCAGGACAGGCCATGGAGAAATGGGAGCCTTCTTATGCTGATGGGCGGGATGTAAATTGCAAACAGCCACTCTGGAGAAGTGTATGGTGTTTCCTGAAACATCTAAAAAACAAAGCAACAGAGCCTAGGGCACTTCCACTTATGGTCCTATAGCTTAGGGAAATTAAAATCAAAAAGACACAGCCACCACAAAGGTTGGGACGGCTCTGTTTACAAGAATCTCATTTACGGTACAAGTTCAATATCGCAGAAAGCGAGAAATGGATAAAGAAGTTGAGGTACTAACGTACAATGCAATATCACTCAGCAATGAAATCTATGTCATCAAGCCCTTAGCAACATAATGAGTGGATTCAGGTATGATGATTCTAAGTGAAATAAGTCACAGAGAAAAAGAAACATCATTAGTTATCACTAATACATGGAATGTAAACTTGGCTACACAGGAACTGAATTATAAAACAGAACAGGGTCTCAAATGTAGAAAACCAACTTATGCTTGCTTAAGGGGAATGGTGAGTTGGGGTGCTGCATAAAACCAGAGATTGAAATTAGCACAGACACCGTTCCATAAGCCAAATATGTAATAGACAAGAGCTACTCCTTGCTCAACGAAGTGGACTCAACACCCCATATTAAACGCCTAAGAATATACCTGACTAGTAAGAATCTTAAAACCTATGGATTTATATGTCTCCGAAAGAGAATCAAGCATGTGTACAGCGGCATAAACGCAGCAGTGATAGGATTGGTGAGGTTCGGTGAGCAAATGCAGACCCTTTGAAGTCATATTGCATGGTACCCATTACATGGGTCTCAACTCTCCAGGTTTAAGGGATTCTTCCTTCAGCTAAAACATGCATGTGGAACCCAGAGTATGATCAACGGTGTGATGGGGAAATGTGTTCAAATGTGTCTCAGTTTTCGTTCCCTGGTACTCGGGTGCAACATTCCAGACGCTTTACTAACACGCTCCCCACTTGGAGAGTCAGTGCCTTTAACCTCCTGTTTGGCCCAGTTTGCAATTTCTGCGGAAAATGAACAGGAATAGGGAGAACCAATGAGAGACTAGCTGGAGGTGTCTGAACGGGCAAATTTAACTCTCATTTCCCACCAGGAAGAGGAATTAACCAAATGCTCAGCGTGCCATGCCGGAACCACACTAGGGCCTGAAGCAATCCTGCGGTGTTGCGGCCAGCTCACAAGAAAGCGAGTTGAAGAAAGGAGCTCAGGGGCACTGTAATTCACAAACATGCAGACTTATAAATAACAGGTATCGTCCAAAAATATATTGAAGTAAGGCAGCCAAGAGGACTTGAATGTTGGGCAGAATTGCAGGAAACCGATTTCAGGAGGTAGACTGGAATTGCATGTAAAGCATAGGAAAAGAGACAGAACGTCCACAATGATGCACATGGCCAAAAAGTGCATATGCGTGTTTTCCTGAATATATTCAGGAAAAAACGCATACGCCCTTTTTGGCCAACCAAGCAAGCTTGCAAAGGAAATATGCACTACAATGAAGTCTCACTGCCCCCCGGTCAAAAGGGCCATCTGAAAAAAGTGTATAATCCAGAAAGGCAGGACAGGCCATGGAGAACTGGGAGCCTTGTTATGCTGATTGGGGGGATGTAAATTGCCAAAAGCCACTCTGGAGAAGTGTATGGTGTTTCCTGAAACATCTAAAAGACAAAGCAACAGAGCCTAGGGCACTTCCACTTATGGTCCTATAGCTTAGGGAAATTAAAATCAAAAAGACACAGCCACCCCACAGTTTGGGACGGCTCTGTTTACAAGAACCTCGTTTACGGTACAAGTTCAATATCGCAGAGGGCGAAAAATGGATAAAGAAGTTGTGGTACTTACGTATAATGCCATATCACTCAGCAATGAAATCTATGTCATCAGGCCAGTAGCAGCATAATGAGTGGATTCAGGTACGATGATTCTAAGTGAAATAAGTCACACAGAAAAAGAAACATCATAAGGTATCACTACTACACGGAATGTAAACTTGGCTACACAGGAACTGAATTACAAAACAGAATAGGTTCTCAAATGTAGAAAACCAACTTATGCTTGCTTAAGGGGAAAGGTGAGTTGCGGTGCTGCATAAAACCAGAGATTGAAATTAGCACAGATAACTTTCCATAAGCCAAATATGTAATAGACAAGAGCTACTGCTTGCTCAACGAAGTGGACTCAACACCCCATATTAAACGCCTAAGAATATACCTGACTAGTAAGAATCTTAAAACCTATGGATTTTTATGTCTCCAAAAGAGAATCCAGCGTGTGTACAGCGGCATAAACGCAGCAGTGATAGGATTGGTGAGGTTCGGTGAGCAAGTGCAGACCCTTTGAAGTCATATGGCATGGTACCCATTACATGGGTCTCAACTCTCCAGGTTTAAGGGATTCTTCCTTCAGCTAAAACATGCATGTGGAACCCAGAGTATGATCCAACGTGTGATCGGGAAACGTGTTCATATGTGTCTCATTTTTCGTTCCCTGGTACTCGGGTGCAACATTCCAGACGCTTTACTAACACTCTCCCCACTTGGAGAGTCAGTGCCTTTAACCTCCTGTTTGGCCCAGTTTGCAATTTCTGCGGAAAATGAACAGGAATAGGGAGAACCAATGAGAGACTAGCTGGAGGTGTCTGGACGGGCAAATTTAACTCTCATTTCCCATCAGGAAGAGGAATTAACCAAATGCTCAGCGTGCCATCCCGGAACCACACTAGGGCCTGAAGCAATCCTGCGGTGTTGCGGCCAGCTCACAAGAAAGCGAGTTGTAGAAAGGAGCTCAGGGGCCCTGTAATTCACAAACCTGCAGAGTTATAAATGACAGCTATCGTCCAAAAATATATTGAAGTAAGGCTGCCAAGAGGACTTGAAAGCGGGGCAGAATTGCAGGAAACCGATTTCAGGAGGTAGACTGGAATTGCATGTAAAGCATAGGAAAAGAGGCAGAACGTCCACAATGATGCACTTGGCCAAAAAGGGCATGTGCGTTTTTTCCTGAATATATTCAGGAAAAAACGCATACGCCCTTTTTGGCCAACCAAGCAAGCTTGCAAAGGAAATCTGCACTACAATGAAGTCTCACTGCCCCCCGGTCAAAAGGGCCATCTGAAAAATGTGTAAAATCCAGAAAGGCAGGACAGGCCATGGAGAACTGGGAGCCTTGTTATGCTGATGGGCGGGATGTAAATTGCCAACAGCCACTCTGGAGAAGTGTATGGTGTTTCCTGAAACATCTAAAAAACAAAGCAACAGAGCCTAGGGCACTTTCACTTATGGCCCTATAGCTTAGGGAAATTAAAATCAAAAAGACACAGCCACCCCAAAGTTTGGGACGGCTCTGTTTACAAGAACCTCGTTTACGGTACAAGTTCAATATCGCAGAAAGCGAAAAATGGATAAGGAAGTTGAGGTACTTACGTACAATGCAATATCACTCAGCAATGAATTCTATGTCATCAGGCCAGTAGCAGCATAATGAGTGGATTCCGGTACGATGATTCTAAGTGAAATAAGTCACACAGAAAAAGAAGCATCATAAGGTATCACTACTACACGGAATGTAAACTTGGCTACACAGGAACTGAATTACAAAACAGAACAGGGTCTCAAATGTAGAAAACAAACTTATGCTTGCTTAGGGGGAAAGGCGTGTTGGGGAGCTGCATAAAACCAGAGATTGAAATTAGCACAGATACCGTTCCGTAAGACAAATATTTAATAGACAAGAGCTACTGCTTGCTCAACGAATTGGACTCAACACCGCATATTAAACGCCTAAGAATATAACTGACTAGTAAGAATCTTAAAACCTATGGATTTATATGTCTCCGAAAGAGAATCAAGCATGTGTACAGCGGCATAAACGCAGCAGTGATAGGATTGGTGAGGTTCGGTGAGCAAATGCAGACCCTTTGAAGTCATATTGCATGGTACCCATTCCATGGGTCTCAACTCTCCAGGTTTAAGGGATTCTTCCTTCAGCTAAAACATGCATGTGGAACCCAGAGTATAATCCACCGTGTGATCGGGAAACGTGTTCAAATGTGTCTCAGTTTTCGTCCCCTGGTACTCGGGTGCAATATTACAGATGCTTTACTAACACTCTCCCCACTTGGAGAGTCAGTGCCTTTAACCTCCTGTTTGGCCCAGTTTGCAATTTCTGCGGAAAAGGAACAGGAATAGGGAGAACCAATGAGAGACTAGCTGGAGGTGTCTGGACGGGCAAATTTAACTCTCATTTCCCACCAGGAAGAGGAATTAACTAAATGCTCAGCGTGCCGTCCCGGAACCACACTAGGGCCTGAAGCAATCCTGTGGTGTTGCGGCCAGCTCACAAGAAAGCGAGTTGAAGAAAGGAGCTCAGGGGCCCTGTAATTCACAAACCTGCAGAGTTATAAATGACAGCTATCGTCCAAAAATATATTGAAGTAAGGCTGCCAAGAGGACTTGAAAGCGGGGCAGAATTGCAGGAAACCGATTTCAGCAGGTAGACTGGAATTGCATGTAAAGCATAGGAAAAGAGGCAGAACGTCCACAATGATGCACTTGGCCAAAAAGTGTGTATACGTTTTTTCCTGAATATATTCAGGAAAAAACGCATACTCCCTTTTTGGCTAACCAAGCAAGCTTGCAAAGGAAATCTGCACTACACTGAAGTCTCACTGCTCCACGGTCAAAAGGGCCATCTGAAAAAAGTGTAAAATCCAGAAAGTCAGGACAGGCCATGGAGAACTGGGAGCCTTGTTATTCTGATGGGGGTATGTAAATAGCCAACAGAGACTCTGGAGAAGTGTATGGTGTTTGCTGGAACATCTAAAAAACAAAGCAACAGAGCCTAGGGCACTTCCACTTATGGTCCTATAGCTTAGGGAAATTAAAATCAAAAAGACACAGCCACCCCAAAGTTTGGGACAACTCTGTTTACAAGAATCTCGTTTATGGTACAAGTTCAATATCACAGAAAGCGAAAAATGGATAAAAAAGTTGTGGTAGTTCCGTACAATGCAATATCACTCAGCAATGAAATCTATGTCCTCAGGCCCGTAGCAGCATAATGAGTGGATTCAGGTACGATGATTCTAAGTGAAATAAGTCACACAGAAAAAGAAACATCATAAGATATCACTAATACACGGAATGTAAACTCGGCTACACAGGAACTGAAATACAAAACAGAACAGGGTCTCATATGTAGAAAACCAACTTATGCTTGCTTAAGGGGAATGGTGAGTTGGGGTGCTGCATAAAACCAGAGATTGAAATTAGCACAGACACCGTTCCATAAGCCAAATATGTAATAGACAAGAGCTACTCCTTGCTCAACGAAGTGGACTCAACACCCCATATTAAACGCCTAAGAATATACCTGACTAGTAAGAATCTTAAAACCTATGGATTTATATGTCTCCGAAAGAGAATCAAGCATGTGTACAGCGGCATAAACGCAGCAGTGATAGGATTGGTGAGGTTCGGTGAGCAAATGCAGACCCTTTGAAGTCATATTGCATGGTACCCATTACATGGGTCTCAACTCTCCAGGTTTAAGGGATTCTTCCTTCAGCTAAAACATGCATGTGGAACCCAGAGTATGATCAACGGTGTGATGGGGAAATGTGTTCAAATGTGTCTCAGTTTTCGTTCCCTGGTACTCGGGTGCAACATTCCAGACGCTTTACTAACACTCTCCCCACTTGGAGAGTCAGTGCCTTTAACCTCCTGTTTGGCCCAGTTTGCAATTTCTGCGGAAAATGAACAGGAATAGGGAGAACCAATGAGAGACTAGCTGGAGGTGTCTGAACGGGCAAATTTAACTCTCATTTCCCACCAGGAAGAGGAATTAACCAAATGCTCAGCGTGCCATGCCGGAACCACACTAGGGCCTGAAGCAATCCTGCGGTGTTGCGGCCAGCTCACAAGAAAGCGAGTTGAAGAAAGGAGCTCAGGGGCACTGTAATTCACAAACATGCAGACTTATAAATAACAGGTATCGTCCAAAAATATATTGAAGTAAGGCAGCCAAGAGGACTTGAATGTTGGGCAGAATTGCAGGAAACCGATTTCAGGAGGTAGACTGGAATTGCATGTAAAGCATAGGAAAAGAGACAGAACGTCCACAATGATGCACATGGCCAAAAAGTGCATATGCGTGTTTTCCTGAATATATTCAGGAAAAAACGCATACGCCCTTTTTGGCCAACCAAGCAAGCTTGCAAAGGAAATATGCACTACAATGAAGTCTCACTGCCCCCCGGTCAAAAGGGCCATCTGAAAAAAGTGTATAATCCAGAAAGGCAGGACAGGCCATGGAGAACTGGGAGCCTTGTTATGCTGATTGGGGGGATGTAAATTGCCAAAAGCCACTCTGGAGAAGTGTATGGTGTTTCCTGAAACATCTAAAAGACAAAGCAACAGAGCCTAGGGCACTTCCACTTATGGTCCTATAGCTTAGGGAAATTAAAATCAAAAAGACACAGCCACCCCACAGTTTGGGACGGCTCTGTTTACAAGAACCTCGTTTACGGTACAAGTTCAATATCGCAGAGGGCGAAAAATGGATAAAGAAGTTGTGGTACTTACGTATAATGCCATATCACCCAGCAATGAAATCTATGTCATCAGGCCAGTAGCAGCATAATGAGTGGATTCAGGTACGATGATTCTAAGTGAAATAAGTCACACAGAAAAAGAAACATCATAAGGTATCACTACTACACGGAATGTAAACTTGGCTACACAGGAACTGAATTACAAAACAGAATAGGTTCTCAAATGTAGAAAACCAACTTATGCTTGCTTAAGGGGAAAGGTGAGTTGCGGTGCTGCATAAAACCAGAGATTGAAATTAGCACAGATAACTTTCCATAAGCCAAATATGTAATAGACAAGAGCTACTGCTTGCTCAACGAAGTGGACTCAACACCCCATATTAAACGCCTAAGAATATACCTGACTAGTAAGAATCTTAAAACCTATGGATTTTTATGTCTCCAAAAGAGAATCCAGCGTGTGTACAGCGGCATAAACGCAGCAGTGATAGGATTGGTGAGGTTCGGTGAGCAAGTGCAGACCCTTTGAAGTCATATGGCATGGTACCCATTACATGGGTCTCAACTCTCCAGGTTTAAGGGATTCTTCCTTCAGCTAAAACATGCATGTGGAACCCAGAGTATGATCCAACGTGTGATCGGGAAACGTGTTCATATGTGTCTCATTTTTCGTTCCCTGGTACTCGGGTGCAACATTCCAGACGCTTTACTAACACTCTCCCCACTTGGAGAGTCAGTGCCTTTAACCTCCTGTTTGGCCCAGTTTGCAATTTCTGCGGAAAATGAACAGGAATAGGGAGAACCAATGAGAGACTAGCTGGAGGTGTCTGGACGGGCAAATTTAACTCTCATTTCCCATCAGGAAGAGGAATTAACCAAATGCTCAGCGTGCCATCCCGGAACCACACTAGGGCCTGAAGCAATCCTGCGGTGTTGCGGCCAGCTCACAAGAAAGCGAGTTGTAGAAAGGAGCTCAGGGGCCCTGTAATTCACAAACCTGCAGAGTTATAAATGACAGCTATCGTCCAAAAATATATTGAAGTAAGGCTGCCAAGAGGACTTGAAAGCGGGGCAGAATTGCAGGAAACCGATTTCAGGAGGTAGACTGGAATTGCATGTAAAGCATAGGAAAAGAGGCAGAACGTCCACAATGATGCACTTGGCCAAAAAGGGCATGTGCGTTTTTTCCTGAATATATTCAGGAAAAAACGCATACGCCCTTTTTGGCCAACCAAGCAAGCTTGCAAAGGAAATCTGCACTACAATGAAGTCTCACTGCCCCCCGGTCAAAAGGGCCATCTGAAAAATGTGTAAAATCCAGAAAGGCAGGACAGGCCATGGAGAACTGGGAGCCTTGTTATGCTGATGGGCGGGATGTAAATTGCCAACAGCCACTCTGGAGAAGTGTATGGTGTTTCCTGAAACATCTAAAAAACAAAGCAACAGAGCCTAGGGCACTTTCACTTATGGCCCTATAGCTTAGGGAAATTAAAATCAAAAAGACACAGCCACCCCAAAGTTTGGGACGGCTCTGTTTACAAGAACCTCGTTTACGGTACAAGTTCAATATCGCAGAAAGCGAAAAATGGATAAGGAAGTTGAGGTACTTACGTACAATGCAATATCACTCAGCAATGAATTCTATGTCATCAGGCCAGTAGCAGCATAATGAGTGGATTCCGGTACGATGATTCTAAGTGAAATAAGTCACACAGAAAAAGAAGCATCATAAGGTATCACTACTACACGGAATGTAAACTTGGCTACACAGGAACTGAATTACAAAACAGAACAGGGTCTCAAATGTAGAAAACAAACTTATGCTTGCTTAGGGGGAAAGGCGTGTTGGGGTGCTGCATAAAACCAGAGATTGAAATTAGCACAGATACCGTTCCGTAAGACAAATATTTAATAGACAAGAGCTACTGCTTGCTCAACGAATTGGACTCAACACCGCATATTAAACGCCTAAGAATATAACTGACTAGTAAGAATCTTAAAACCTATGGATTTATATGTCTCCGAAAGAGAATCAAGCATGTGTACAGCGGCATAAACGCAGCAGTGATAGGATTGGTGAGGTTCGGTGAGCAAATGCAGACCCTTTGAAGTCATATTGCATGGTACCCATTCCATGGGTCTCAACTCTCCAGGTTTAAGGGATTCTTCCTTCAGCTAAAACATGCATGTGGAACCCAGAGTATAATCCACCGTGTGATCGGGAAACGTGTTCAAATGTGTCTCAGTTTTCGTCCCCTGGTACTCGGGTGCAATATTACAGATGCTTTACTAACACTCTCCCCACTTGGAGAGTCAGTGCCTTTAACCTCCTGTTTGGCCCAGTTTGCAATTTCTGCGGAAAAGGAACAGGAATAGGGAGAACCAATGAGAGACTAGCTGGAGGTGTCTGGACGGGCAAATTTAACTCTCATTTCCCACCAGGAAGAGGAATTAACTAAATGCTCAGCGTGCCGTCCCGGAACCACACTAGGGCCTGAAGCAATCCTGTGGTGTTGCGGCCAGCTCACAAGAAAGCGAGTTGAAGAAAGGAGCTCAGGGGCCCTGTAATTCACAAACCTGCAGAGTTATAAATGACAGCTATCGTCCAAAAATATATTGAAGTAAGGCTGCCAAGAGGACTTGAAAGCGGGGCAGAATTGCAGGAAACCGATTTCAGCAGGTAGACTGGAATTGCATGTAAAGCATAGGAAAAGAGGCAGAACGTCCACAATGATGCACTTGGCCAAAAAGTGTGTATACGTTTTTTCCTGAATATATTCAGGAAAAAACGCATACTCCCTTTTTGGCTAACCAAGCAAGCTTGCAAAGGAAATCTGCACTACACTGAAGTCTCACTGCTCCACGGTCAAAAGGGCCATCTGAAAAAAGTGTAAAATCCAGAAAGTCAGGACAGGCCATGGAGAACTGGGAGCCTTGTTATTCTGATGGGGGTATGTAAATAGCCAACAGAGACTCTGGAGAAGTGTATGGTGTTTGCTGGAACATCTAAAAAACAAAGCAACAGAGCCTAGGGCACTTCCACTTATGGTCCTATAGCTTAGGGAAATTAAAATCAAAAAGACACAGCCACCCCAAAGTTTGGGACAACTCTGTTTACAAGAATCTCGTTTATGGTACAAGTTCAATATCACAGAAAGCGAAAAATGGATAAAAAAGTTGTGGTAGTTCCGTACAATGCAATATCACTCAGCAATGAAATCTATGTCCTCAGGCCCGTAGCAGCATAATGAGTGGATTCAGGTACGATGATTCTAAGTGAAATAAGTCACACAGAAAAAGAAACATCATAAGATATCACTAATACACGGAATGTAAACTCGGCTACACAGGAACTGAAATACAAAACAGAACAGGGTCTCATATGTAGAAAACCAACTTATGCTTGCTTAAGGGGAAAGGTGAGTTGGGGTGCTGCATAAAACCAGAGATTGAAATTAGCACAGATACCTTTCCATAAGCCAAATATGTAATAGACAAGAGCTACTGCTTGCTCAACGAAGTGGACTCAACACCCCATATTAAACGCCTAAGAATATACCTGACTAGAAAGAATCTTAAAACCTATGGATTTATATGTCTCTGAAAGAGAATCAAGCGTGTGTACAGCGGCCTAAACGAAGCAGTGATAGGATTGGTGAGGTTCGGTGAGCAAATGCAGACCCTTTGAAGTCATATTGCATGGTACCCATTCCATGGGTCTCAACTCTCCAGGTTTAAGGGATTCTTCCTTCAGCTAAAACATGCATGTGGAACCCAGAGTATGATCCACCGTGTGATCGGGAAACGTGTTCAAATGTGTCTCAGTTTTCGTCCCCTGGTACTCGGGTGCAACATTCCAGACGCTTTACTAACACTCTCCCCACTTGGAGAGTCAGTGCCTTTAACCTCCTGTTTGGCCCAGTTTGCAATTTCTGCGGAAAATGAACAGGAATAGGGAGAACCAATGAGAGACTAGCTGGAGGTGTCTGGACGGGCAAATTTAACTCTCATTTCCCACCAGGAAGAGGAATTAACCAAAGGCTCAGCGTGCCATGCCGGAACCACACTAGGGCCTGAAGCAATCCTGCGGTGTTGCGGTCAGCTCACAAGAAAGTGAGTTGAACAAAGGAGCTCAGGGGCCCTGTAATTCACAAACCTGCAGAGTTATAAATGACAGTTATCGTCCAAAAATATATTGAAGTAAGGCTGCCAAGAGGACTTGAAAGCGGGGCAGAATTGCAGGAAACCGATTTCAGGAGGTAGACTGGAATTGCATGTAAAGCATAGGAAAAGAGGCAGAACGTCCACAATGCTGCACTTGGCCAAAAAGGGCGTATGCGTTTTTTCTTGAATATATTCAGGAAAAAACGCATACGCCCTTTTTGGCCAAACAAGCAAGCTTGCAAAGGAAATCTGCACTACAATGAAGTCTCACTGCCCCCCCCCCCCCGCCAGAGAAAAGGTCTATCTGAAAAATGTGTAAAATCCAGAAAGGCAGGACAGGCCATGGAGAAATGGGAGCCTTCTTATGCTGATGGGCGGGATGTAAATTGCAAACAGCCACTCTGGAGAAGTGTATGGTGTTTCCTGAAACATCTAAAAAACAAAGCAACAGAGCCTAGGGCACTTCCACTTATGGTCCTATAGCTTAGGGAAATTAAAATCAAAAAGACACAGCCACCACAAAGGTTGGGACGGCTCTGTTTACAAGAATCTCATGTACGGTACAAGTTCAATATCGCAGAAAGCGAGAAATGGATAAAGAAGTTGAGGTACTAACGTACAATGCAATATCACTCAGCAATGAAATCTATGTCATCAAGCCCTTAGCAACATAATGAGTGGATTCAGGTATGATGATTCTAAGTGAAATAAGTCACAGAGAAAAAGAAACATCATTAGTTATTACTAATACATGGAATGTAAACTTGGCTACACAGGAACTGAATTACAAAACAGAACAGGGTCTCAAATGTAGAAAACCAACTTATGCTTGCTTAAGGGGAATGGTGAGTTGGGGTGCTGCATAAAACCAGAGATTGAAATTAGCACAGACACCGTTCCATAAGCCAAATATGTAATAGACAAGAGCTACTCCTTGCTCAACGAAGTGGACTCAACACCCCATATTAAACGCCTAAGAATATACCTGACTAGTAAGAATCTTAAAACCTATGGATTTATATGTCTCCGAAAGAGAATCAAGCATGTGTACAGCGGCATAAACGCAGCAGTGATAGGATTGGTGAGGTTCGGTGAGCAAATGCAGACCCTTTGAAGTCATATTGCATGGTACCCATTACATGGGTCTCAACTCTCCAGGTTTAAGGGATTCTTCCTTCAGCTAAAACATGCATGTGGAACCCAGAGTATGATCAACGGTGTGATGGGGAAATGTGTTCAAATGTGTCTCAGTTTTCGTTCCCTGGTACTCGGGTGCAACATTCCAGACGCTTTACTAACACTCTCCCCACTTGGAGAGTCAGTGCCTTTAACCTCCTGTTTGGCCCAGTTTGCAATTTCTGCGGAAAATGAACAGGAATAGGGAGAACCAATGAGAGACTAGCTGGAGGTGTCTGAACGGGCAAATTTAACTCTCATTTCCCACCAGGAAGAGGAATTAACCAAATGCTCAGCGTGCCATGCCGGAACCACACTAGGGCCTGAAGCAATCCTGCGGTGTTGCGGCCAGCTCACAAGAAAGCGAGTTGAAGAAAGGAGCTCAGGGGCACTGTAATTCACAAACATGCAGACTTATAAATAACAGGTATCGTCCAAAAATATATTGAAGTAAGGCAGCCAAGAGGACTTGAATGTTGGGCAGAATTGCAGGAAACCGATTTCAGGAGGTAGACTGGAATTGCATGTAAAGCATAGGAAAAGAGACAGAACGTCCACAATGATGCACATGGCCAAAAAGTGCATATGCGTGTTTTCCTGAATATATTCAGGAAAAAACGCATACACCCTTTTTGGCCAACCAAGCAAGCTTGCAAAGGAAATCTGCACTACAATGAAGTCTCACTGCCCCCCGGTCAAAAGGGCCATCTGAAAAAAGTGTATAATCCAGAAAGGCAGGACAGGCCATGGAGAACTGGGAGCCTTGTTATGCTGATTGGGGGGATGTAAATTGCCAAAAGCCACTCTGGAGAAGTGTATGGTGTTTCCTGAAACATCTAAAAGACAAAGCAACAGAGCCTAGGGCACTTCCACTTATGGCCCTATAGTTTAGGGAAATTAAAATCAAAAAGACACAGCCACCCGAAAGTTTGGGACGGCTCTGTTTACAAGAACCTCGTTTACGGTACAAGTTCAATATTGCAGAAAGCGAAAAATGGATAAGGAAGTTGAGGTACTTACGTACAATGCAATATCACTCAGCAATGAAATCTATGTCATCAGGCCAGTAGCAGCATAATGAGTGGATTCCGGTACGATGATTCTAAGTGAAATAAGTCAAACAGAAAAATAAGCATCATAAGGTATCACTACTACACGGAATGTAAACTTGGCTACACAGGAACTGAATTACAAAACAGAACAGGGTCTCAAATGTAGAAAACAAACTTATGCTTGCTTAGGGGGAAAGGCGTGTTGGGGTGCTGCATAAAACCAGAGATTGAAATTAGCACAGATACCGTTCCATAAGACAAATATTTAATAGACAAGAGCTACTGCTTGCTCAACGAATTGGACTCAACACCGCATATTAAACGCCTAAGAATATAACTGACTAGTAAGAATCTTAAAACCTATGGATTTATATGTCTCCGAAAGAGAATCAAGCATGTGTACAGCGGCATAAACGCAGCAGTGATAGGATTGGTGAGGTTTGGTGAGCAAATGCAGACCCTTTGAAGTCATATTGCATGGTACCCATTCCATGGGTCTCAACTCTCCAGGTTTAAGGGATTCTTCCTTCAGCTAAAACATGCATGTGGAACCCAGAGTATAATCCACCGTGTGATCGGGAAACGTGTTCAAATGTGTCTCAGTTTTCGTCCCCTGGTACTCGGGTGCAATATTCCAGATGCTTTACTAACACTCTCCCCACTTGGAGAGTCAGTGCCTTTAACCTCCTGTTTGGCCCAGTTTGCAATTTCTGCGGAAAATGAACAGGAATAGGGAGAACCAATGAGAGACTAGCTGGAGGTGTCTGGACGGGCAAATTTAACTCTCATTTCCCACCAGGAAGTGGAATTAACCAAATGCTCAGCGTGCCGTCCCGGAACTACACTAGGGCCTGAAGCAATCCTGTGGTGTTGCGGCCAGCTCACAAGAAAGCGAGTTGAAGAAAGGAGCTCAGGGGCCCTGTAATTCACAAACTTGCAGAGTTATAAATGACAGCTATCGTCCAAAAATATATTGAAGTAAGGCTGCCAAGAGGACTTGAAAGCGGGGCAGAATTGCAGGAAACCGATTTCAGCAGGTAGACTGGAATTGCATGTAAAGCATAGGAAAAGAGGCAGAATGTCCACAATGATGCACTTGGCCAAAAAGTGTGTATACGTTTTTTCCTGAATATATTCAGGAAAAAACGCATACTCACTTTTTGGCTAACCAAGCAAGCTTGCAAAGGAAATCTGCACTACACTGAAGTCTCACTGCTCCACGGTCAAAAGGGCCATCTGAAAAAAGTGTAAAATCCAGAAAGTCAGGACAGGCCATGGAGAACTGGGAGCTTTGTTATTCTGATGGGGGTATGTAAATAGCCAACAGAGACTCTGGAGAAGTGTATGGTGTTTCCTGGAACATCTAAAAAACAAAGCAACAGAGCCTAGGGCACTTCCACTTATGGTCCTATAGCTTAGGGAAATTAAAATCAAAAAGACACAGCCACCCCAAAGTTTGGGACGGCTCTGTTTACAAGAACCTCGTTTACGGTACAAGTTCAATATCGCAGAAAGCAAAAAATGGATAAAGAAGTTGTGGTACTTACGTACAATGCAATATCACTCAGCAATGAAATCTATGTCCTCAGGCCCGTAGCAGCATAATGAGTGGATTCAGGTACGATGATTCTAAGTGAAATAAGTCACACAGAAAAAGAAACATCATACGATATCACTAATACACGGAATGTAAACTCGGCTACACAGGAACTGTAATACAAAACAGAACAGGGTCTCATATGTAGAAAACCAACTTATGCTTGCTTAAGGGGAAAGGTGAGTTGTGGTGCTGCATAAAACCAGAGATTGAAATTAGCACAGATACCTTTCCATAAGCCAAATATGTAATAGACAAGAGCTACTGCTTGCTCAACGAAGTGGACTCAACACCGCATATTAAACGCCTAAGAATATACCTGACTAGTAAGAATCTTAAAACCTATGGATTTATATGTCTCCGAAAGAGAATCAAGCATGTGTACAGCGGCATAAACGCAGCAGCGATCTGATTGGTGAGGTTCGGTGAGCAAATGCAGACCCTTTGAAATCATATTGCATGGTACCCATTCCATGGGTCTCAACTCTCCAGGTTTAAGGGATTCTTCCTTCAGCTAAAACATGCATGTGGAACCCAGAGTATGATCCACCGTGTGATCGGGAAACGTGTTCAAATGTTTCTCAGTTTTCGTCCCCTGGTACTCGGGTGCAACATTCCAGACGCTTTACTAACACTCTCCCCACTAGGAGAGTCAGTGCCTTTAACCTCCTGATTGGCGCAGTTTGCAATTTCTGCGGAAAATGAACAGGAATAGGGAGAACCAATGAGAGACTAGCTGGAGGTGTCTGGACGGGCAAATTTAACTCTCATTTCCCACCAGGAAGAGGAATTAACCAAAGGCTCAGTGAGCCATGCCGAAACCACACTAGGGCCTGAAGCAATCCTGCGGTGTTGCGGCCAGCTCACAAGAAAGCGAGTTGAAGAAAGGAGCTCAGGGTCACTGTAATTGACAAACTTGCAGAGTTATAAATGACAGCTATCGTCCAAAAATATATTGAAGTAAGGCTGCCAAGAGGACTTGAAAGCGGGGCAGAATTGCAGGAAACCGATTTCAGGAGGTAGACTGGATTTGCATGTAAAGCATAGGAAAAGAGGCAGAACGTCCACAATGATGCACTTGGCCAAAAAGGGCGTATGCGTTTTTTTCTGAATATATTCAGGAAAAAACGCATACGCCCTTTTTGGCCAACCAAGCAAGCTTGAAAAGGAAATCTGCACTACAATGAAGTCTCACTGCCCCCCGGTCAAAAGGGCCATCTGAAAACAGTGTAAAATCCAGAAAGGCAGGACAGGCCATGGAGAACTGGGAGCCTTGTTATGCTGATGGGCGGGATGTAAATTGCCAACAGCCACTCTGGAGAAGTGTATGGTGTTTCCTGAAACATCTAAAAAACAAAGCAACAGAGCCTAAGGCACTTCCACTTATGGTCCTATAGATTAGGGAAATTAAAATCAAAAAGACACAGCCACCCCAAAGTTTGGGACGGCTCTGTTTACAAGAACCTCGTTTACGGTACAAGTTCAATATCGCAGAAAGCAAAAAATGGATAAAGAAATTGTGGTACTTACGTACAATGCAATATCACTCAGCAATGAAATCTATGTCATCAGGCCCATAGCAGCATAATAAGTGGATTCAGGTACGATGATTCTAAGTGAAATAAATCACACAGAAAAAGAAACATCATAAGATATCACTACTACACGGAATGTAAACTTGGCTACACAGGAACTGAAATACAAAACAGAACAGGGTCTCAAATGTAGAACCAACTTATGCTTGCTTAAGGGGAATGGTGAGTTGGGGTGCTGCATAAAACCAGAGATTGAAATTAGCACAGATACCGTTCCATAAGCCAAATATATAATAGACAAGAGCTACTCCTTGCTCAACGAAGTGCACCCAAACCCCTTATTAAACGCCTAAGAATATACCTGACTACTAAGAATCTTAAAACCTATGGATTTATATGTCTCTGAAAGAGAATCCAGCGTGTGTACAGCGGAATAAACCCAGCAGTGTCAGGATTGGTGAGGTTCCGTGAGCAAATGCAGACCCTTTGAAGTCATATTGAATGGTACCCATTCCATGCTTCTCAACTCTCCAGGTTTAAGGGATTCTTCCTTCAGCTAAAACATGCATGTGGAACCCAGAGTATGATCCACCTTGTGATCGGGAAACGTGTTCAAATGTGTCTCAGTTTTCGTCCCCTGGTACTCAGGTGCAATATTCCAGACGCTTTACTAACACTCTCCCCACTTGGAGAGTCAGTGCCTTTAACCTCCTGTTTGGCCCAGTTTGCAATTTCTGCGGAAAATGAACAGGAATAGGGAGAACCAATGAGAGACTAGCAGGAGGTGTCTGGACCGGCAAATTTAACTCTCATTTCCCAGCAGGAAGAGGAATTAACCAAAGGCTCAGCGTGCCATGCCGGAACCACACTAGGGCCTGGAGCAATCCTGCGGTGTTGCGGCCAGCTCACAAGAAAGCGAGTTGAAGAAAGGAGATCAGGGGCACTGTAATTCATAAACCTGCAGAGTTATAAACGACAGCTATCGTCCAAAAATATATTGAAGTAAGGCAGCCAAGAGGACTTGAAAGTGGGGCAGAATTGCAGGAAACCGGTTTCAGGAGGTAGACTGGAATTGCATGTAAAGCATAGGAAAAGAGGCAGAACGTCCACAATGATGCACTTGGCCAAAAGGGCTTATGCGTTTTTTCCTGAATATATTCAAGAAAAAAAGCATATGCACTTTTAGGCCAACCAAGCAGGCTTGCAATGGAAATCTGCACTACAATGAAGTCTCACTGCCCCATGGTCAAAAGGGACATCTGAAAAAAGTGTAAAATCCAGAAAGTCTGGACAGGCCATGGAGAACTGGGAGTCTTGTTATGCTGATGGGCGGGATGTAAATTGCCAACAGCCACTCTGGAGAAGTGTATGGTGTTTCCTGAAACATCTAAAAAACAAAGCAACAGAGCCTAGGGCAATTCCACTTATGGTCCTATAGCTTAGGGAAATTAAAATCAAAAAGACACAACCACCGCAAAATTTGGGACGGCTCTGTTTAGGAGAACCTCGTTTACGGTACAAGTTCAATATCACAGAAAGCAAAAAATGGATAAAGAAGTTGTGGTACTTACGTACAATTCAGTATCAATCAGCAATGAAATCTATGTCCTCAGGCCCGTAGCAGCATAATGAGTGGATGCAGCTACGATGATTCTAAGTGAAATAAGTCACAGAGAAAATTAAAAATCATAAGATATCACTAATACACCGAATGTAAACTTGGCTACTCAGGAACTGAATTACAAAACAGAACAGGGACTAAAATGTAGAAAACAAACTTATGCTTGCTTAAGGGGAACGGTGAGTTGGGGTGCTGCATAAAAGCAGAGACTGAAATTAGTACAGATACCGTTCCATAGGCCAAATATGTAATAGACAAGAGTTACTCCTTGCTCAACGAAGTGGACTCAACACCCCATATTAAACACCTAAGAATATACCTGACTAGTAAGAATCTTGAAACCTATGGATTTATATGTCTCCAAAAGTGAATCAAGCGTGTGTACAGCGACATAAAAGCAGCAGTGATAGGATTGGTGAGGTTCGGTGAGCAAATGCAGACCCTTTGAATTCATATTGCATGTTACCCATTCCATGGGTCTCAACTCTCCAGGTTTAAGGGATTCTTCCTTCAGCTAAAACATGCATGTGGAACCCAGAGTATGATCCACCGTGTGATCGGGAAACGTGTTCAAATGTGTCTCAGTTTTCGTCCCCTGGTACTCGGGTGCAATATTCCAGACGCTTTACTAACACTCTCCCCACTTGCAGAGTCAGTGCCTTTAACCGCCTGTTTGGCCCAGTTTGCAATTTCTGCGGAAGATGAACAGGAATAGGGAAAACAAATGAGAGACTAGCTGGAGGTGTCTGGACGGGCAAATTTAACTCTCATTTCCCACCAGGAAGAGGAATTAACCAAAGGCTCAGCGTGCCATGCCGGAACCACACTAGGGCCTGAAGCAATCCTGCGGTGTTGCGGCCAGCTCACAAGAAAGCGAGTTGAAGAAAGGAGCTCAGGGGCCCTGTAATTCACAAACCTGCAGAGTTATAAATGACAGCTATCGTCCAAAAATATATTGAAGTAAGGCTGCCAAGAGGACTTGAAAGCGGGGCAGAATTGCAGGAAACCGATTTCAGGAGGTAGACTGGAATTGCATGTAAAGCATAGGAAAAGAGTCAGAAGGTCCACAATGATGCACTTGGCCAAAAAGGGCGTATGCGTTTTTTCCTGAATATATTCAGGAAAAAATGCATACGCCCTTTTTGGCCAACCAAGCAAGCTTGCAAAGGAAATCTGCACTACAATGAAGTCTCACTGCCCCCCGGTCAAAAGGGCCATCTGAAAAAAGTGTATAATCCAGAAAGTCAGGACAGGCCATGGAGAACTGGGAGCCTTGTTATGCTGATGGGCGTGATGTAAATTGCCAAAAGCCACTCTGGAGAAGTGTATGGTGTTTCCTGAAACATTTAAAAAACAAAGCAACAGAGCCTAGGGCACTTCCACTTATGGTCCTATAGCTTAGGGAAATTAAAATCAAAAAGACACAGCCACCCCAAAGTTTGGGAGGCTCTGTTTACAAGAACCTCGTTTACGGTATAAGTTCAATATCGCAGAAAGCGAAAAATGGATAAAGAAGTTGTGGTACTAACGTACAATGCAATATCACTCAGCAATGAAATCTATGTCATCAGGCCCGTAGCAGCATAATGAGTGGATTCAGGTACGATGATTCTAAGTGAAATAAGTCACACAGAAAAAGAAACATCATAAGATATCACTAATACACGAAATGTAAACTTGGCTACACAGGAACTGAATTACAAAACAGAATAGGGTCTCAAATGTAGAAAACCAACTTATGCTTGCTTAAGGGGAAAGGTGAGTTGGGGTGCTGCATAAAACCAGAGATTGAAATTAGCACAGATACCGTTCCATAAGCCAAATGTGTAATCGACAAGAGCTACTGCTTGCTCAACGAAGTGGACTCAACACCCCATATTAAACACCTAAGAATATACATGACTAGTAAGAATGTTAAAACCTATGGATTTATATGTCTCTGAAAGAGAATCAAGCGTGTGTACAGCGGCATAAACGCAGCAGTTATCGGATTGGTGAGGTTCGGTGAGCAAATGCAGACCCTTTGAAGTCATATTGCATGGTACCCATTCCATGGGTCTCAACTCTCCAGGTTTAAGGTATTCTTCCTTCAGCTAAAACATGCATGTGGAACCCAGAGTATGATCCACCGTGTGATCGGGAAACGTGTTCAAATGTGTCTCTGTTTTCGTCCCCTGGTACTCGGGTGCAACATTCCAGACGCTTTACTAACACTCTCCCCACTTGGAGAGTCAGTGCCTTTAACCTCCTGTTTGGCCCAGTTTGCAATTTCTGCGGAAAATGAACAGGAATAGGGAGATCCAATGAGAGACTAGCTGGAGGTGTCTGGACGGGCAAATTTAACTCTCATTTCCCACCAGGAAGAGGAATTAACCAAAGGCTCAGTGAGCCATGCCGATACCACACTAGGGCCTGAAGCAATCCTGCAGTGTTGCGGCCAGCTCACAAGAAAGCGAGTTGAAGAAAGGAGCTCAGGGGCCCTGTAATTCACAAACCTGCAGAGTTATAAATGACAGCTATCGTCCAAAAATATATTGAAGTAAGGCTGCCAAGAGGACTTGAAAGCGGGGCAGAATTGCAGGAAACCGATTTCAGGAGGTAGACTGGAATTGCATGTAAAGCATAGGAAAAGAGGCAGAACGTCCACAATGATGCACTTGGCCAAAAAGGGCGCATGCGTTTTTTCCTGAATATATTCAGGAAAAAAACGCATACGCCCTTTTTGGCCAACCAAGCAAGCTTGCAAAGGAAATCTGCACTACAATGAAGTCTCACTGCCCCCCGGTCAAAAGGGCCATCTGAAAAAAGTGTAAAATCCAGAAAGGCAGGACAGGCCATGGAGAACTGAGAGCCTTCTTATGCTGATGGGCCGGATGTAAATTGCAAACAGCCACTCTGGAGAAGTGTATGGTGTTTCCTGAAATATCTAAAAAACAAAACTACAGAGCCTAGGGCACTTCCACTTATGGTCCTGTAGCTTAGGGAAATTAAAATCAAAAAGACACAACCACCCCAATGTTTGGGACGGCTCTATTTACAAGAACCTCGTTTACGGTACAAGTTCAATATCGTAGAAAGCGAAAATTGGATAAAGAAGTTATGGTACTTACGTACAATGCAATATCACTCAGCAATGAAATCTATGTCATCAGGCCAGTAGCAGCATAATGAGTGGATTCAGGTACGATGATTCTAAGTGAAATAAGTCACACAGAAAAAGAAACATCATAAGGTATCACTAATACACGGAATGTAAACTTGGCTACACAGGAACTGAATTACAAAACAGAATAGGGTCTCAAATGTAGAAAACCAACTTATGCTTGCTTAAGGGGAAAGGTGAGTTGGGGTGCTGCATAAAACCAGAGATTGAAATTAGCACAGATACCTTTCCATAAGCCAAATATGTAATAGACAAGAGCTACTGCTTGCTCAACGAAGTGGACTCAACACCCCATATTAAACGCCTAAGAATATACCTGACTAGTAAGAATCTTAAAACCTATGGATTTATATGTCTCCAAAAGAGAATCCAGCGTGTGTACAGCGACATAAAAGCAGCAGTGATAGGATTGGTGAGGTTCGGTGAGCAAATGCAGACCCTTTGAAGTCATATTGCATGGTACCCATTCCATGGGTCTCAACTCTCCAGGTTTAAGGGATTCTTCCTTCAGCTAAAACATGCATGTGGAACCCAGAGTATGATCCACCGGCTGATCTGGAAACGTGTTCAAATGTGTCTCAGTTTTCGTCCCCTGGTACTCGGGTGCAACATTCCAGACGCTTTACTAACACTCTCCCCACTTGGAGAGTCAGTGCCTTTAACCTCCTGTTTGGTCCAGTTTGCAATTTCTGCGGAAAATGAACAGGAATAGGGAGAACCAATGAGAGACTAGCTGGAGGTGTCTGGACGGGCAAATTTAAATCTCATTTCCCACCAGGAAGAGGAGTTAACCAAAGGCTCAGTGTGCCATGCCGGAACCACACTAGGGCCTGAAGCAATCCTGCGGTGTCGTGGCCAGCTCACAAGAAAGCGAGTTGAAGAAAGGAGCTCAGGGGCCCTGTAATTCACAAACCTGCAGAGTTATAAATGACAGCTATCGTCCAAAAATATATTGAAGTAAGGCTGCCAAGAGGACTTGAAAGTGGGGCAGAATTGCAGAAAACCGATTTCAGGAGGTAGACTGGAATTGCATGTAAAGCATAGGAAAAGAGGCAGAACGTCCACAATGATGCACTTGGCCAAAAAGGGCGCATGCGTTTTTTCCTGAATATATTCAGGAAAAAAACGCATACGCCCTTTTTGGCCAACCAAGCAAGCTTGCAAAGGAAATCTGCACTACAATGAAGTCTCACTGCCCCCCGGTCAAAAGGGCCATCTGAAAAAAGTGTAAAATCCAGAAAGGCAGGACAGGCCATGGAGAACTGAGAGCCTTCTTATGCTGATGGGCCGGATGTAAATTGCAAACAGCCACTCTGGAGAAGTGTATGGTGTTTCCTGAAATATCTAAAAAACAAAACTACAGAGCCTAGGGCACTTCCACTTATGGTCCTGTAGCTTAGGGAAATTAAAATCAAAAAGACACAACCACCCCAATGTTTGGGACGGCTCTATTTACAAGAACCTCGTTTACGGTACAAGTTCAATATCGTAGAAAGCGAAAAATGGATAAAGAAGTTATGGTACTTACGTACAATGCAATATCACTCAGCAATGAAATCTATGTCATCAGGCCAGTAGCAGCATAATGAGTGGATTCAGGTACGATGATTCTAAGTGAAATAAGTCACACAGAAAAAGAAACATCATAAGGTATCACTAATACACGGAATGTAAACTTGGCTACACAGGAACTGAATTACAAAACAGAATAGGGTCTCAAATGTAGAAAACCAACTTATGCTTGCTTAAGGGGAAAGGTGAGTTGGGGTGCTGCATAAAACCACAGATTGAAATTAGCACAGATACCTTTCCATAAGCCAAATATGTAATAGACAAGAGCTACTGCTTGCTCAACGAAGTGGACTCAACACCCCATATTAAACGCCTAAGAATATACCTGACTAGTAAGAATCTTAAAACCTATGGATTTATATGTCTCTGAAAGAGAATCCAGCGTGTGTACAGCGACATAAAAGCAGCAGTGATAGGATTGGTGAGGTTCGGTGAGCAAATGCAGACCCTTTGAAGTCATATTGCATGGTACCCATTCCATGGGTCTCAACTCTCCAGGTTTAAGGGATTCTTCCTTCAGCTAAAACATGCATGTGGAACCCAGAGTATGATCCACCGGCTGATCTGGAAACGTGTTCAAATGTGTCTCAGTTTTCGTCCCCTGGTACTCGGGTGCAACATTCCAGACGCTTTACTAACACTCTCCCCACTTGGAGAGTCAGTGCCTTTAACCTCCTGTTTGGTCCAGTTTGCAATTTCTGCGGAAAATGAACAGGAATAGGGAGAACCAATGAGAGACTAGCTGGAGGTGTCTGGACGGGCAAATTTAAATCTCATTTCCCACCAGGAAGAGGAGTTAACCAAAGGCTCAGTGTGCCATGCCGGAACCACACTAGGGCCTGAAGCAATCCTGCGGTGTCGTGGCCAGCTCACAAGAAAGCGAGTTGAAGAAAGGAGCTCAGGGGCCCTGTAATTCACAAACCTGCAGAGTTATAAATGACAGCTATCGTCCAAAAATATATTGAAGTAAGGCTGCCAAGAGGACTTGAAAGTGGGGCAGAATTGCAGAAAACCGATTTCAGGAGGTAGACTGGAATTGCATGTAAAGCATAGGAAAAGAGGCAGAACGTCCACAATGATGCACTTGGCCAAAAAGGGCGCATGCGTTTTTTCCTGAATATATTCAGGAAAAAAACGCATACGCCCTTTTTGGCCAACCAAGCAAGCTTGCAAAGGAAATCTGCACTACAATGAAGTCTCACTGCCCCCCGGTCAAAAGGGCCATCTGAAAAAAGTGTAAAATCCAGAAAGGCAGGACAGGCCATGGAGAACTGAGAGCCTTCTTATGCTGATGGGCCGGATGTAAATTGCAAACAGCCACTCTGGAGAAGTGTATGGTGTTTCCTGAAATATCTAAAAAACAAAACTACAGAGCCTAGGGCACTTCCACTTATGGTCCTGTAGCTTAGGGAAATTAAAATCAAAAAGACACAACCACCCCAATGTTTGGGACGGCTCTATTTACAAGAACCTCGTTTACGGTACAAGTTCAATATCGTAGAAAGCGAAAAATGGATAAAGAAGTTATGGTACTTACGTACAATGCAATATCACTCAGCAATGAAATCTATGTCATCAGGCCAGTAGCAGCATAATGAGTGGATTCAGGTACGATGATTCTAAGTGAAATAAGTCACACAGAAAAAGAAACATCATAAGGTATCACTAATACACGGAATGTAAACTTGGCTACACAGGAACTGAATTACAAAACAGAATAGGGTCTCAAATGTAGAAAACCAACTTATGCTTGCTTAAGGGGAAAGGTGAGTTGGGGTGCTGCATAAAACCACAGATTGAAATTAGCACAGATACCTTTCCATAAGCCAAATATGTAATAGACAAGAGCTACTGCTTGCTCAACGAAGTGGACTCAACACCCCATATTAAACGCCTAAGAATATACCTGACTAGTAAGAATCTTAAAACCTATGGATTTATATGTCTCTGAAAGAGAATCCAGCGTGTGTACAGCGACATAAAAGCAGCAGTGATAGGATTGGTGAGGTTCGGTGAGCAAATGCAGACCCTTTGAAGTCATATTGCATGGTACCCATTCCATGGGTCTCAACTCTCCAGGTTTAAGGGATTCTTCCTTCAGCTAAAACATGCATGTGGAACCCAGAGTATGATCCACCGGGTGATCTGGAAACGTGTTCAAATGTGTCTCAGTTTTCGTCCCCTGGTACTCGGGTGCAACATTCCAGACGCTTTACTAACACTCTCCCCACTTGGAGAGTCAGTGCCTTTAACCTCCTGTTTGGTCCAGTTTGCAATTTCTGCGGAAAATGAACAGGAATAGGGAGAACCAATGAGAGACTAGCTGGAGGTGTCTGGACGGGCAAATTTAAATCTCATTTCCCACCAGGAAGAGGAGTTAACCAAAGGCTCAGTGTGCCATGCCGGAACCACACTAGGGCCTGAAGCAATCCTGCGGTGTCGTGGCCAGCTCACAAGAAAGCGAGTTGAAGAAAGGAGCTCAGGGGCCCTGTAATTCACAAACCTGCAGAGTTATAAATGACAGCTATCGTCCAAAAATATATTGAAGTAAGGCTGCCAAGAGGACTTGAAAGTGGGGCAGAATTGCAGAAAACCGATTTCAGGAGGTAGACTGGAATTGCATGTAAAGCATAGGAAAAGAGGCAGAACGTCCACAATGATGCACTTGGCCAAAAAGGGCGTATGCGTTTTTTCCTGAATATATTCAGGAAAAAACGCATACGCCCTTTTTGGCCAACCAAGCAAGCTTGCAAAGGAAATCTGCACTACAATGAAGTCTCACTGCCCCCCCGGTCAAAAGGGTCATCTGAAAAATGTGTAAAATCCAGAAAGGCAGGACAGGCCATGGAGAACTGGGAGCCTTCTTATGCTGATGGGCTGGATGTAAATTGCAAATAGCCACTCTGAAGAAGTGTATGGTGTTTCCTGAAACATCTAGAAAACAAAGCAACAGAGCCTAGGGTACTTCCTCTTATGGTCCTATAGCTTAGGGAAATTAAAATCAAAAAGACACAGCCACCCCAAAGTTTGGGACAGCTCTGTTTACAAGAACCTCTTTTACGGTACAATTTCAATATCGCAGAAATCGAAAAATGGATAAAGAAGTTGTGGTATTACGTACAATGCAATATCACTCAGCAATGAAATCTATCTCATCAGGCCAGTAGCAGCATAATGAGTGGATTCAGGTACGATGATTCTAAGTGAAATAAGTCACACAGAAAAAGAAACATCATAAGATATCACTAATACACGGAATGTAAACTTGGCTACACAGGAACTGAATTACAAAACAGAACAGGGTCTCAAATGTAGAAAACCAACTTATGCTTGCTTAAGGGGAATGGTGAGTTGGGGTGCTGCATAAAACCAGAGATTGAAATTAGCACAGATACCGTTCCATAAGCCAAATATGTAATAGACAAGAGCTACTCCTTGCTCAACGATGTGGACTCAAAACCCCATATTAAACGCCTAAGAATATACCTGACTAGTAAGAATCTTAAAACCTATGGATTTATATGTCTCCGAATGAGAATCAAGCGTGTGTACAGCGGTATAAACGCAGCAGTGATCGGATTGGTGAGGATCGGTGAGCAAATGCAGACCCTTTGAAGTCATATTGCATGGTACCCATTCCATGGGTCTCAACTCTCCAGGTTTAATGGATTCTTCCTTCAGCTAAAACATGCATGTGGAACCCAGAGTATGATCCACCGTGTGATCGGGAAACGTGTTCAAATGTGTCTCAGTTTTCGTCCCCTGGTACTCGGGTGCAACATTCCAGACGCTTTACTAACACTCTCCCCACTTGGAGAGTCAGTGCGTTTAACCTCCTGTTTGGCCCAGTTTGCAATTTCTGTGGAAAATGAACAGGAATAGGGAGAACCAATGAGAGACTAGCTGGAGGTGTCTGGACGGGCAAATTTAACTCTCATTTCCCACCAGGATGAGGAATTAACCAAAGGCTCAGCGTGCCATGCCGGAACCACACTAGGGCCTGAAGCAATCCTGCAGTGTTGCGGCCAGCTCACAAGAAAGCGAGTTGAAGAAAGGAGCTCAGGGGCCCTGTAATTCACAAACCTGCAGAGTTATAAATGACAGCTATCGTCCAAAAATATATTGAAGTAAGGCTGCCAAGAGGACTTGAAAGCGGGGCAGAATTGCAGGAAACCGATTTCAGGAGGTAGACTGGAATTGCATGTAAAGCATAGGAAAAGAGGCAGAACGTCCACAATGATGCACTTGGCCAAAAAGGGCGTATGCGTTTTTTCCTGAATATATTCAGGAAAAAACGCATACGCCCTTTTTGGCCAACCAAGCAAGCTTGCAAAGGAAATCTGCACTACAATGAAGTCTCACTGCCCCCCGGTCAAAAGGGCCATCTGAAAAAAGTGTAAAATCCAGAAAGGCAGGACAGGCCATGGAGAACTGGGAGCCTTCTTATGCTGATGGGCGGGATGTAAATTGCAAACAGCCACTCTGGAGAAGTGTATGGTGTTTCCTGAAACATCTAAAAAAAAAGCAACAGAGCCTACGGCACTTCCACTTATGGTCCTATAGCTTAGGGAAATTAAAATGAAAAACACACAGCCACCCCAAAGTTTGGGACGGCTCTGTTTACAAGAACCTCGTTTACGGTACAAGTTCAATATCGCAGAACGCGAAAAATGGATAAATACGTTGTGGTACTTACGTACAATGCAATATCACTCAGCAATGAAATCTATGTCATCAGGCCAGTAGCAGCATAATGAGTGGATTCAGGTACGATGATTCTAAGTGAAATAAGTCACACAGAAAAAGAAACATCATAAGGTATCACTAATACACGGAATATAAACTTGGCTACACAGGAACTGAATTACAAAACAGAATAGGGTCTCAAATGTAGAAAACCAACTTATGCTTGCTTAAGGGGAAAGGTGAGTTGGGGTGCTGCATAAAACCAGAGATTGAAATTAGCACAGATACCTTTCCATAAGCCAAATATGTAATAGACAAGAGCTACTGCTTGCTCAACGAAGTGGACTCAACACCCCATATTAAACGCCTAAGAATATACCTGACTAGTAAGAATCTTAAAACCTATGGATTTATATGTCTCCAAAAGAGAATCCAGCGTGTGTACAGCGACATAAAAGCAGCAGTGATAGGATTGGTGAGGTTCGGTGAGCAAATGCAGACCCTTTGAAGTCATATTGCATGGTACCCATTCCATGGGTCTCAACTCTCCAGGTTTAAGGGATTCTTCCTTCAGCTAAAACATGCATGTGGAACCCAGAGTATGATCCACCGGGTGATCTGGAAACGTGTTCAAATGTGTCTCAGTTTTCGTCCCCTGGTACTCGGGTGCAACATTCCAGACGCTTTACTAACACTCTCCCCACTTGGAGAGTCAGTGCCTTTAACCTCCTGTTTGGTCCAGTTTGCAATTTCTGCGGAAAATGAACAGGAATAGGGAGAACCAATGAGAGACTAGCTGGAGGTGTCTGGACGGGCAAATTTAAATCTCATTTCCCACCAGGAAGAGGAGTTAACCAAAGGCTCAGCGTGCCATGCCGGAACCACACTAGGGTCTGAAGCAATCCTGCGGTGTTGCGGCCAGCTCACAAGAAAGCGAGTTGAAGAAAGGAGCTCAGGGGCCCTGTAATTCACAAACCTGCAGAGTTATAAATGACAGCTATCGTCCAAAAATATATTGAAGTAAGGCTGCCAAGAGGACTTGAAAGTGGGGCAGAATTGCAGAAAACCGATTTCAGGAGGTAGACTGGAATTGCATGTAAAGCATAGGAAAAGAGGCAGAACGTCCACAATGATGCACTTGGCCAAAAAGGGCGTATGCGTTTTTTCCTGAATATATTCAGGAAAAAACGCATACGCCCCTTTTGGCCAACCAAGCAAGCTTGCAAAGGAAATCTGCACTACAATGAAGTCTCACTGCCCCCCGGTCAAAAGGGCCATCTGAAAAAAGTTTAAAATCCAGAAAGGCAGGACAGGCCATGGAGAACTGGGAGCCTTGTTATGCTGATGGGCGGGATGTAAATTGCAAACAGCCACTCTGGAGAAGTGTATGGTGTTTCCTGAAACATCTAAAAAACAAAGCAACAGAGCCTAGTGCACTTCCACTTATGGTCCTATAGCATAGGGAAATTAAAATCAAAAAGAGACAGCCACCCCAAAGTTTGGGACGGCTCTGTTTACAAGAACCTCGTTTACGGTACAAGTTCAATATCGAAGAAAGCGAAAAATGTATAAAGAAGTTGTGGTATTACGTACAATGCAATATCACTCAGCAATGAAATCTATGTCATCAGGCCAGTAGCAGCATAATGAGTGGATTCAGGTACGATGATTCTAAGTGAAATAAGTCACACAGAAAAAGAAACATCATAAGGTATCACTAATACACGGAATGTAAACTTGGCTACACAGGAACTGAATTACAAAAGAGAATATGGTCTCAACTGTAGAAAACCAACTTATGCTTGCTTAAGGGGAATGGTGAGTTGGGGTGCTGCATAAAACCAGAGATTGAAATTAGCACAGATACCATTCCATAAGCCAAATATGTAATAGACAAGAGCTACTCCTTGCTCAACGAAGTGGACTCAACACCCCATATTAAACGCCTAATAATGTACCTGACTACTAAGAATCTTAAAACCTATGGATTTATATGTCTCCGAAAGAGAATCAAGCGTGTGTACAGCGGCATAAATGCAGCAGTGATTGGATTGGTGAGGATCGGTGAGCAAATGCAGACCCTTTGAAGTCATATTGCTTGGTACCCATTCCATGGGTCTCAACTCTCCAGGTTTAAGGGATTCTTCCTTCAGCTAAAACATGCATGTGGAACCCAGAGTATGATCCACCGTGTGATCGGGAAACGTGTTCAAATGTGTCTCAGTTTTCGTCCCCTGGTACTCGGGTGCAACATTCCAGACGCTTTACTAACACTCTCCCCACTTGGAGAGTCAGTGCCTTTAACCTCCTGTTTGGCCCAGTTTGCAATTTCTGCGGAAAATGAACAGGAATAGGGAGAACCAATGAGAGACTAGCTGGAGGTGTCTGGACGGGCAAATTTAACTCTCATTTCCCACCAGGAAGAGGAATTCACCAAAGGCTCAGCGTGCCATGCAGGAACCACAGTAGGGCCTGAAGCAATCCTGCGGTGTTGCGGCCAGCTCACAAGAAAGCGAGTTGAAGAAAGGAGCTCAGGGGCACTGTAATTCACAAACCTGCAGAGTTATAAATGACAGCTATCGTCCAAAAATATATTGAAGTAAGGCTGCCAAGAGAACTTGAAAGCGGGGCAGAATTGCAGGAAACCGATTTCAAGAGGTAGACTGGAATTGCTTGTAAAGCATAGGAAAAGAGGCAGAACGTCCACAATGATGCACTTGGCCAAAAAGGGCGTATGCGTTTTTTCCTGAATATATTCAGGAAAAAACGCATACGCCCTTTTTGGCCAACCAAGCAAGCTTGCAAAGAAATCTGCACCACAATGAAGTCTCACTGCCCCCCCGGTCAAAAGGGCCATCTGAAAAATGTGTAAAATCCAGAAAGGCAGGACAGGCCATGGAGAACTGGGAGCCTTGTTATGCTGATGGGCGGGATGTAAATTGCAAACAGCCACTCTGGAGAAGTGTATGGTGTTTCCTGAAACATCTAAAAAACAAAGCAACAGAGCCTAGGGCACTTCCACTTATGGTCCTATAGCACAGGGAAATTAAAATCAAAAAGACACAGCCACCCCAAAGTTTGGGACGGCTCTGTTTACAAGAACCTCGTTTACGGTACAAGTTCAATATCGAAGAAAGCGAAAAATGGATAAAGAAGTTGTGGTATTACGTACAATGCAATATCACTCAGCAATGAAATCTATGTCATCAGGCCAGTAGCAGCATAATGAGTGGATTCAGGTATGATGATTCTAAGTGAAATAAGTCACACAGAAAAAGAAACATCATAAGGTATCACTAATACACGGAATGTAAACTTGGCTACACAGGAACTGAATTACAAAACAGAATATGGTCTCAACTGTACAAAACCAACTTATGCTTGCTTAAGGGGAATGGTGAGTTGGGGTGCTGCATAAAACCAGAGATTGAAATTAGCACAGATACCATTCCATAAGCCCAATATGTAATAGACAAGAGCTACTCCTTGCTCAACGAAGTGGACTCAACACCCCATATTAAACGCCTAAGAATGTACCTGACTAGTAAGAATCTTAAAACCTATGGATTTATATGTCTCCGAAAGAGAATCAAGCGTGTGTACAGCGGCATAAATGCAGCAGTGATTGGATTGGTGAGGATCGGTGAGCAAATGCAGACCCTTTGAAGTCATATTGCATGGTACCCATTCCATGGGTCTCAACTCTCCAGGTTTAAGGGATTCTTCCTTCAGCTAAAACATGCATGTGGAACCCAGAGTATGATCCAACATGTGATCGGGAAACGTGTTCAAATGTGTCTCAGGTTTCGTCCCCTGGTACTCGGGTGCAACATTCCAGACGCTTTACTAACACTCTCCCCACTTGGAGAGTCAGTGCCTTTAACCTCCTGTTTGGCCCAGTTTGCAATTTCTGCGGAAAATGAACAGGAATAGGGAGAACCAATGAGAGACTAGCTGGAGGTGTCTGGACGGGCAAATTTAACTCTCATTTCCCACCAGGAAGAGGAATTCACCAAAGGCTCAGCGTGCCATGCAGGAACCACACTAGGGCCTGAAGCAATCCTGCGGTGTTGCGGCCAGCTCACAAGAAAGCGAGTTGAAGAAAGGAGCTCAGGGGCTCTGTAATTCACAAACCTGCAGAGTTATAAATGACAGCTATCGTCCAAAAATATATTGAAGTAAGGCTGCCAAGAGAACTTGAAAGCGGGGCAGAATTGCAGGAAACCGATTTCAAGAGGTAGACTGGAATTGCTTGTAAAGCATAGGAAAAGAGGCAGAACGTCCACAATGATGCACTTGGCCAAAAAGAGCGTATGCGTTTTTTCCTGAATATATTCAGGAAAAAACGCATACGCCCTTTTTGGCCAACCAAGCAAGCTTGCAAAGGAAATCTGCACCACAATGAAGTCTCACTCCCCCCCCGGTCAAAAGGGCCATCTGAAAAATGTGTAAAATCCAGAAAGGCAGGACAGGCCATGGAGAACTGGGAGCCTTCTTATGCTGATGGGCTGGATGTAAATTGCAAACAGCCACTCTGAAGAAGTGTATGGTGTTTCCTGAAACATCTAGAAAACAAAACAACAGAGCCTAGGGTACTTCCTCTTATGGTCCTATAGCATAGGGAAATTAAAATCAAAAAGACACAGCCACCCCAAAGTTTGGGACAGCTCTGTTTACAAGAACCTCTTTTACGGTACAATTTCAATATCGCAGAAATCGAAAAATGGATAAAGAAGTTGTGGTATTACGTACAATGCAATATCACTCAGCAATGAAATCTATGTCATCAGGCCAGTAGCAGCATAATGAGTGGATTCAGGTACGATGATTCTAAGTGAAATAAGTCACACAGAAAAAGAAACATCATAAGATATCACTAATACACGGAATGTAAACTTGGCTACACAGGAACTGAATTACAAAACAGAACAGGGTCTCAAATGTAGAAAACCAACTTATGCTTGCTTAAGGGGAATGGTGAGTTGGGGTGCTGCATAAAACCAGAGATTGAAATTAGCACAGATACCGTTCCATAAGCCAAATATGTAATAGACAAGAGCTACTCCTTGCTCAACGAAGTGGACTCAAAACCCCATATTAAACGCCTAAGAATATACCTGACTAGTAAGAATCTTAAAACCTATGGATTTATATGTCTCCGAATGAGAATCAAGCGTGTGTACAGCGGTATAAATGCAGCAGTGATCGGATTGGTGAGGATCGGTGAGCAAATGCAGACCCTTTGAAGTCATATTGCATGGTACCCATTCCATGGGTCTCAACTCTCCAGGTTTAAGGGATTCTTCCTTCAGCTAAAACATGCATGTGGAACCCAGAGTATGATCCACCATGTGATCGGGAAACGTGTTCAAATGTGTCTCAGTTTTCGTCCCCTGGTACTCGGGTGCAACATTCCAGACGCTTTACTAACACTCTCCCCACTTGGAGAGTCAGTGCCTTTAACCTCCTGTTTGGCCCAGTTTGCAATTTCTGTGGAAAATGAACAGGAATAGGGAGAACCAATGAGAGACTAGCTGGAGGTGTCTGGACGGGCAAATTTAACTCTCATTTCCCACCAGGATGAGGAATTAACCAAAGGCTCAGCGTGCCATGCCGGAACCACACTAGGGCCTGAAGCAATCCTGCAGTGTTGCGGCCAGCTCACAAGAAAGCGAGTTGAAGAAAGGAGCTCAGGGGCCCTGTAATTCACAAACCTGCAGAGTTATAAATGACAGCTATCGTCCAAAAATATATTGAAGTAAGGCTGCCAAGAGGACTTGAAAGCGGGGCAGAATTGCAGGAAACCGATTTCAGGAGGTAGACTGGAATTGCATGTAAAGCATAGGAAAAGAGGCAGAACGTCCACAATGATGCACTTGGCCAAAAAGGGCGTATGCGTTTTTTCCTGAATATATTCAGGAAAAAACGCATACGCCCTTTTTGGCCAACCAAGCAAGCTTGCAAAGGAAATCTGCACTACAATGAAGTCTCACTGCCCCCCGGTCAAAAGGGCCATCTGAAAAAAGTGTAAAATCCAGAAAGGCAGGACAGGCCATGGAGAACTGGGAGGCTTCTTATGCTGATGGGCGGGATGTAAATTGCAAACAGCCACTCTGGAGAAGTGTATGGTGTTTCCTGAAACATCTAAAAAACAAAGCAACAGAGCCTAGGGCACTTCCACTTATGGTCCTATAGCTTAGGGAAATTAAAATCAAAAAGACACAGCCACCCCAATGTTTGGGACGGCTCTGTTTACAAGAACCTCGTTTACGGTACAAGTTCAATATCGCAGAAAGCGAAAAATGGATAAAGAAGTTGTGGTACATACGTACAATGCAATATCACTCAGCAATGAAATCTATGTCATCAGGCCAGTAGCAGCATAATGAGTGGATTCAGGTACGATGATTCTAAGTGAAATAAGTCACACAGAAAAAGAAACATCATAAGGTATCACTAATACACGGAATGTAAACTTGGCTACACAGGAACTGAATTACAAAACAGAATAGGGTCTCAAATGTAGAAAACCAACTTATGCTTGCTTAAGGGGAAAGGTGAGTTGGGGTGCTGCATAAAACCAGAGATTGAAATTAGCACAGATACATTTCCATAAGCCAAATATGTAATAGACAAGAGCTACTGCTTGCTCAACGAAGTGGACTCAACACCCCATATTAAACGCCTAAGAATATACCTGACTAGTAAGAATCTTAAAACCTATGGATTTATATGTCTCTAAAAGAGAATCCAGCGTGTGTACAGCGACATAAAAGCAGCAGTGATAGGATTGGTGCGGTTCGGTGAGCAAATGCAGACCCTTTGAATTCATATTGCATAGTACCCATTCCATGGGTCTCAACTCTCCAGGTTTAAGGGATTCTTCCTTCAGCTAAAACATGCATGTGGAACCCAGAGTATGATCCACCGTGTGATCGGGAAATGTGTTCAAATGTGTCTCAGTTTTCGTCCCCTGGTACGCGGGTGCAACATTCCAGACGCTTTACTAACACTCTCCCGACTTGGAGAGTCAGTGCCTTTAACCTCCTGTTTGGCCCAGTTTGCAATTTCTGCGGAGAATGAACAGGAATAGGGAGAACCAATGAGAGACTAGCTGGAGGTGTCTGGACGGGCAAATTTAACTCTCATTTCCCACCAGGAAGAGGAATTCACCAAAGGCTCAGCGTGCCATGCAGGAACCACAGTAGGGCCTGAAGCAATCCTGCGGTGTTGCGGCCAGCTCACAAGAAAGCGAGTTGAAGAAAGGAGCTCAGGGGCACTGTAATTCACAAACCTGCAGAGTTATAAATGACAGCTATCGTCCAAAAATATATTGAAGTAAGGCTGCCAAGAGAACTTGAAAGCGGGGCAGAATTGCAGGAAACCGATTTCAAGAGGTAGACTGGAATTGCTTGTAAAGCATAGGAAAAGAGGCAGAACGTCCACAATGATGCACTTGGCCAAAAAGGGCGTATGCGTTTTTTCCTGAATATATTCAGGAAAAAACGCATACGCCCTTTTTGGCCAACCAAGCAAGCTTGCAAAGAAATCTGCACCACAATGAAGTCTCACTGCCCCCCCGGTCAAAAGGGCCATCTGAAAAATGTGTAAAATCCAGAAAGGCAGGACAGGCCATGGAGAACTGGGAGCCTTGTTATGCTGATGGGCGGGATGTAAATTGCAAACAGCCACTCTGGAGAAGTGTATGGTGTTTCCTGAAACATCTAAAAAACAAAGCAACAGAGCCTAGGGCACTTCCACTTATGGTCCTATAGCACAGGGAAATTAAAATCAAAAAGACACAGCCACCCCAAAGTTTGGGACGGCTCTGTTTACAAGAACCTCGTTTACGGTACAAGTTCAATATCGAAGAAAGCGAAAAATGGATAAAGAAGTTGTGGTATTACGTACAATGCAATATCACTCAGCAATGAAATCTATGTCATCAGGCCAGTAGCAGCATAATGAGTGGATTCAGGTATGATGATTCTAAGTGAAATAAGTCACACAGAAAAAGAAACATCATAAGGTATCACTAATACACGGAATGTAAACTTGGCTACACAGGAACTGAATTACAAAACAGAATATGGTCTCAACTGTACAAAACCAACTTATGCTTGCTTAAGGGGAATGGTGAGTTGGGGTGCTGCATAAAACCAGAGATTGAAATTAGCACAGATACCATTCCATAAGCCCAATATGTAATAGACAAGAGCTACTCCTTGCTCAACGAAGTGGACTCAACACCCCATATTAAACGCCTAAGAATGTACCTGACTAGTAAGAATCTTAAAACCTATGGATTTATATGTCTCCGAAAGAGAATCAAGCGTGTGTACAGCGGCATAAATGCAGCAGTGATTGGATTGGTGAGGATCGGTGAGCAAATGCAGACCCTTTGAAGTCATATTGCATGGTACCCATTCCATGGGTCTCAACTCTCCAGGTTTAAGGGATTCTTCCTTCAGCTAAAACATGCATGTGGAACCCAGAGTATGATCCAACGTGTGATCGGGAAACGTGTTCAAATGTGTCTCAGGTTTCGTCCCCTGGTACTCGGGTGCAACATTCCAGACGCTTTACTAACACTCTCCCCACTTGGAGAGTCAGTGCCTTTAACCTCCTGTTTGGCCCAGTTTGCAATTTCTGCGGAAAATGAACAGGAATAGGGAGAACCAATGAGAGACTAGCTGGAGGTGTCTGGACGGGCAAATTTAACTCTCATTTCCCACCAGGAAGAGGAATTCACCAAAGGCTCAGCGTGCCATGCAGGAACCACACTAGGGCCTGAAGCAATCCTGCGGTGTTGCGGCCAGCTCACAAGAAAGCGAGTTGAAGAAAGGAGCTCAGGGGCTCTGTAATTCACAAACCTGCAGAGTTATAAATGACAGCTATCGTCCAAAAATATATTGAAGTAAGGCTGCCAAGAGAACTTGAAAGCGGGGCAGAATTGCAGGAAACCGATTTCAAGAGGTAGACTGGAATTGCTTGTAAAGCATAGGAAAAGAGGCAGAACGTCCACAATGATGCACTTGGCCAAAAAGAGCGTATGCGTTTTTTCCTGAATATATTCAGGAAAAAACGCATACGCCCTTTTTGGCCAACCAAGCAAGCTTGCAAAGGAAATCTGCACCACAATGAAGTCTCACTCCCCCCCCGGTCAAAAGGGCCATCTGAAAAATGTGTAAAATCCAGAAAGGCAGGACAGGCCATGGAGAACTGGGAGCCTTCTTATGCTGATGGGCTGGATGTAAATTGCAAACAGCCACTCTGAAGAAGTGTATGGTGTTTCCTGAAACATCTAGAAAACAAAACAACAGAGCCTAGGGTACTTCCTCTTATGGTCCTATAGCATAGGGAAATTAAAATCAAAAAGACACAGCCACCCCAAAGTTTGGGACAGCTCTGTTTACAAGAACCTCTTTTACGGTACAATTTCAATATCGCAGAAATCGAAAAATGGATAAAGAAGTTGTGGTATTACGTACAATGCAATATCACTCAGCAATGAAATCTATGTCATCAGGCCAGTAGCAGCATAATGAGTGGATTCAGGTACGATGATTCTAAGTGAAATAAGTCACACAGAAAAAGAAACATCATAAGATATCACTAATACACGGAATGTAAACTTGGCTACACAGGAACTGAATTACAAAACAGAACAGGGTCTCAAATGTAGAAAACCAACTTATGCTTGCTTAAGGGGAATGGTGAGTTGGGGTGCTGCATAAAACCAGAGATTGAAATTAGCACAGATACCGTTCCATAAGCCAAATATGTAATAGACAAGAGCTACTCCTTGCTCAACGAAGTGGACTCAAAACCCCATATTAAACGCCTAAGAATATACCTGACTAGTAAGAATCTTAAAACCTATGGATTTATATGTCTCCGAATGAGAATCAAGCGTGTGTACAGCGGTATAAATGCAGCAGTGATCGGATTGGTGAGGATCGGTGAGCAAATGCAGACCCTTTGAAGTCATATTGCATGGTACCCATTCCATGGGTCTCAACTCTCCAGGTTTAAGGGATTCTTCCTTCAGCTAAAACATGCATGTGGAACCCAGAGTATGATCCACCATGTGATCGGGAAACGTGTTCAAATGTGTCTCAGTTTTCGTCCCCTGGTACTCGGGTGCAACATTCCAGACGCTTTACTAACACTCTCCCCACTTGGAGAGTCAGTGCCTTTAACCTCCTGTTTGGCCCAGTTTGCAATTTCTGTGGAAAATGAACAGGAATAGGGAGAACCAATGAGAGACTAGCTGGAGGTGTCTGGACGGGCAAATTTAACTCTCATTTCCCACCAGGATGAGGAATTAACCAAAGGCTCAGCGTGCCATGCCGGAACCACACTAGGGCCTGAAGCAATCCTGCAGTGTTGCGGCCAGCTCACAAGAAAGCGAGTTGAAGAAAGGAGCTCAGGGGCCCTGTAATTCACAAACCTGCAGAGTTATAAATGACAGCTATCGTCCAAAAATATATTGAAGTAAGGCTGCCAAGAGGACTTGAAAGCGGGGCAGAATTGCAGGAAACCGATTTCAGGAGGTAGACTGGAATTGCATGTAAAGCATAGGAAAAGAGGCAGAACGTCCACAATGATGCACTTGGCCAAAAAGGGCGTATGCGTTTTTTCCTGAATATATTCAGGAAAAAACGCATACGCCCTTTTTGGCCAACCAAGCAAGCTTGCAAAGGAAATCTGCACCACAATGAAGTCTCACTCCCCCCCCGGTCAAAAGGGCCATCTGAAAAATGTGTAAAATCCAGAAAGGCAGGACAGGCCATGGAGAACTGGGAGCCTTCTTATGCTGATGGGCTGGATGTAAATTGCAAACAGCCACTCTGAAGAAGTGTATGGTGTTTCCTGAAACATCTAGAAAACAAAACAACAGAGCCTAGGGTACTTCCTCTTATGGTCCTATAGCATAGGGAAATTAAAATCAAAAAGACACAGCCACCCCAAAGTTTGGGACAGCTCTGTTTACAAGAACCTCTTTTACGGTACAATTTCAATATCGCAGAAATCGAAAAATGGATAAAGAAGTTGTGGTATTACGTACAATGCAATATCACTCAGCAATGAAATCTATGTCATCAGGCCAGTAGCAGCATAATGAGTGGATTCAGGTACGATGATTCTAAGTGAAATAAGTCACACAGAAAAAGAAACATCATAAGATATCACTAATACACGGAATGTAAACTTGGCTACACAGGAACTGAATTACAAAACAGAACAGGGTCTCAAATGTAGAAAACCAACTTATGCTTGCTTAAGGGGAATGGTGAGTTGGGGTGCTGCATAAAACCAGAGATTGAAATTAGCACAGATACCGTTCCATAAGCCAAATATGTAATAGACAAGAGCTACTCCTTGCTCAACGAAGTGGACTCAAAACCCCATATTAAACGCCTAAGAATATACCTGACTAGTAAGAATCTTAAAACCTATGGATTTATATGTCTCCGAATGAGAATCAAGCGTGTGTACAGCGGCATAAATGCAGCAGTGATTGGATTGGTGAGGATCGGTGAGCAAATGCAGACCCTTTGAAGTCATATTGCATGGTACCCATTCCATGGGTCTCAACTCTCCAGGTTTAAGGGATTCTTCCTTCAGCTAAAACATGCATGTGGAACCCAGAGTATGATCCACCGTGTGATCGGGAAACGTGTTCAAATGTGTCTCAGTTTTCGTCCCCTGGTACTCGGGTGCAACATTCCAGACGCTTTACTAACACTCTCCCCACTTGGAGAGTCAGTGCCTTTAACCTCCTGTTTGGCCCAGTTTGCAATTTCTGTGGAAAATGAACAGGAATAGGGAGAACCAATGAGAGACTAGCTGGAGGTGTCTGGACGGGCAAATTTAACTCTCATTTCCCACCAGGATGAGGAATTAACCAAAGGCTCAGCGTGCCATGCCGGAACCACACTAGGGCCTGAAGCAATCCTGCAGTGTTGCGGCCAGCTCACAAGAAAGCGAGTTGAAGAAAGGAGTTCAGGGGCCCTGTAATTCACAAACCTGCAGAGTTATAAATGACAGCTATCGTCCAAAAATATATTGAAGTAAGGCTGCCAAGAGGACTTGAAAGTGGGGCAGAATTGCAGGAAACCGATTTCAGGAGGTAGACTGGAATTGCATGTAAAGCATAGGAAAAGAGGCAGAACGTCCACAATGATGCACTTGGCCAAAAAGGGCGTATGCTTTTTTTCCTGAATATATTCAGGAAAAAACGCATACGCCCTTTTTGGCCAACCAAGCAAGCTTGCAAAGGAAATCTGCACTACAATGAAGTCTCACTGCCCCCCGGTCAAAAGGGCCATCTGAAAAAAGTGTAAAATCCAGAAAGGCAGGACAGGCCATGGAGAACTGGGAGGCTTCTTATGCTGATGGGCGGGATGTAAATTGCAAACAGCCACTCTGGAGAAGTGTATGGTGTTTCCTGAAACATCTAAAAAACAAAGCAACAGAGCCTAGGGCACTTCCACTTATGGTCCTATAGCTTAGGGAAATTAAAATCAAAAAGACACAGCCACCCCAATGTTTGGGACGGCTCTGTTTACAAGAACCTCGTTTACGGTACAAGTTCAATATCGCAGAAAGCGAAAAATGGATAAAGAAGTTGTGGTACATACGTACAATGCAATATCACTCAGCAATGAAATCTATGTCATCAGGCCAGTAGCAGCATAATGAGTGGATTCAGGTACGATGATTCTAAGTGAAATAAGTCACACAGAAAAAGAAACATCATAAGGTATCACTAATACACGGAATGTAAACTTGGCTACACAGGAACTGAATTACAAAACAGAATAGGGTCTCAAATGTAGAAAACCAACTTATGCTTGCTTAAGGGGAAAGGTGAGTTGGGGTGCTGCATAAAACCAGAGATTGAAATTAGCACAGATACATTTCCATAAGCCAAATATGTAATAGACAAGAGCTACTGCTTGCTCAACGAAGTGGACTCAACACCCCATATTAAACGCCTAAGAATATACCTGACTAGTAAGAATCTTAAAACATATGGATTTATATGTCTCTAAAAGAGAATCCAGCGTGTGTACAGCGACATAAAAGCAGCAGTGATAGGATTGGTGCGGTTCGGTGAGCAAATGCAGACCCTTTGAATTCATATTGCATAGTACCCATTCCATGGGTCTCAACTCTCCAGGTTTAAGGGATTCTTCCTTCAGCTAAAACATGCATGTGGAACCCAGAGTATGATCCACCGTGTGATCGGGAAATGTGTTCAAATGTGTCTCAGTTTTCGTCCCCTGGTACGCGGGTGCAACATTCCAGACGCTTTACTAACACTCTCCCGACTTGGAGAGTCAGTGCCTTTAACCTCCAGTTTGGCCCAGTTTGCAATTTCTGCGGAGAATGAACAGGAATAGGGAGAACCAATGAGAGACTAGCTGGAGGTGTCTGGACGGGCAAATTTAACTCTCATTTCCCACCAGGAAGAGGAATTAACCAAATGCTCAGCGTGCCATGCCGGAACCACACTAGGGCCTGAAGCAATCCTGCGGTGTTGCGGCCAGCTCACAAGAAAGCGAGTTGAAGAAAGGAGCTCAGGGGCCCTGTAATTCACAAACCTGCAGAGTTATAAATGACAGCTATCGTCCAAAAATATATTGAAGTAAGGCTGCCAAGAGGACTTGAAAGCGGGGCAGAATTGCAGGAAACCGATTTCAGGAGGTAGACTGGAATTGCATGTAAAGCATAGGAAAAGAGGCAGAACGTCCACAATGATGCACTTGGCCAAAAATGGCATATGCGTTTTTTCCTGAATATATTCAGGAAAAAACGCATACACCCTTTTTGGCCAACCAAGCAAGCTTGCAAAGGTAATCTGCACTACAATGAAGACTCGCTGCCCTCCCGGTCAAAAGGGCAATCTGAAAAATGTGTAAAATCCAGAAAGGCAGGACAGGCCATGGAGAACTGGGAGCCTTCTTATGCTGATGGGCGGGATGTAAATTGCAAACAGCCACTCTGGAGAAGTGTATGGTGTTTCCTGAAACATGTAAAAAACAAAGCAACAGAGCCTAGGGCACTTCCACTTATGGTCCTATAGCTTAGGGAAATTAAAATCAAAAAGACACAGCCACCCCGAAGTTTGGAATGGCTCTGTTTACAAGAACCTCGTTTACGGTACAAGTTCAATATCGCAGAAAGCGAAATATGGATAAAGAAGTTGTGGTACTTACGTACAATGCAATATCACTCAGCAATGAAATCTATGTCATCAGGCCAGTAGCAGCATAATGAGTGCATTCAGGTACGATGATTCTAAGTGAAATAAGTCACAGAGAAATAGAAACATCATAAGGTATCACTAATACACGGAATGTAAACTTGGCTACACAGGAACTGAATTACAAAACAGAAGAGGGTCTCAAATGTAGAAAACCAACTTATGCTTGCTTAAGGGGAATGGTGAGTTGGGGTGCTGCATAAAACCAGAGATTGAAATTAGCACAGATACCGTTCCATAAGCCAAATATGTAATAGACAAGAGCTACTCCTTGCTCAACGAAGTGGACTCAACACCCCATATTAAACGCCTAAGAATATAACTGACTAGTAAGAATCTTAAAACTTATGGATTTATATGTCTCCAAAAGAGAATCCAGCGTGTGTACAGCGGCATAAACGCAGCAGTGATAGGATTGGTGAGGTTCGGTGAGCAAATGCAGACCCTTTGAATTCATATTGCATGGTACCCATTCCATGGGTCTCAACTCTCCAGGTTTAAGGGAATCTTCCTTCAGCTAAAACATGCATGTGGAACCCAGAGTATGATCCACCGTGTGATCGGGAAACGTGTTCAAATGTGTCTCAGTTTTCATCCCCTGGTACTCGGGTTCAACATTCCAGACGCTTTACTAACACTCTCCCCACTTGGAGAGTCAGTGCCTTTAACCTCCTGTTTGGCCCAGTTTGCAATTTCTGCGGAAAAGGAACAGGAATAGGGAGAACCAATGAGAGACTAGCTGGAGGTGTCTGGACGGGCAAATTTAACTCTCATTTCCCACCAGGAAGAGGAATTAACCAAAGGCTCAGTGTGCCATGCCGGAACCACACTAGGGCATGAAGCAATCCTGCGGTGTTGCGGCCAGCTCACAAGAAAGCGAGTTGAAGAAAGGAGCTCAGGGGCACTGTAATTCACAAACCTGCAGAGTTATAAATGACAGCTATCGGCCAAAAATATATTGAAGTAAGGCTGCCAAGAGGACTTGAAAGCGCGGCAGAATTGCAGGAAACCAATTTCAGGAGGTAGACTGGAATTGCATGTAAAGCATAGGAAAAGAGGCAGAACGTCCACAATGATGCACTTGGCCAAAAAGGATGTATGGGTTTTTTCCTGAATATATTCAGGAAAAAACGCATACGCACTTTTCGGCCAATCAAGCAAGCTTACAAAGGAAATCTGCACTACAATGATGTCTCACTGCCCCCCGGTCAAAAGGGCCATCTGAAAAAAGTGTAAAATCCAGAAAGGCAGGACAGGCCATGGAGAACTGGGAGCCTTGTGATACTGATGGGTGTGATGTAAATTGCCAACAGCCACTCTGGAGAAGTGTATGGTGTTTCCTGAAACATCTAAAAAACAAAGCAACAGAGCCTAGGGCACTTCCACTTATGGTCCTATAGCTTAGGGAAATTAAAATAAAAAAGACACAGCCACCCCAAAGTTTGGGACGGCTCTGTTTACAAGAACCTCTTTTACGGTACAAGTTCAATATCGCAGAAAGCGAAAAATGGATAAAGAAGTTGTGGTACTTATGTACAATGCAATATCACTCAGCAATGAAATCTACGTCATCAGGCCCGTAGCAGCATAATGACTGGATTCAGGTACGATGATTCTAAGTGAAATAAGTCACACAGAAAAAGAAACATCATAAGATATCACTACTACACGGAATGTAAACTTGGCTACACAGGAACTGAATTACAAAACAGAACAGGGTCTGAAATGTAGAAAACCGACGTATGCTTGCTTAAGGAAAAAGGTGAGTTGGGGTGCTGCATAAAACCAGAGATTGAAATTAGCACAGATACCGTTCCATAAGCCAAATATGTAATAGACAAGAGCTACTCCTTGCTCAACGAAGTGGACTCAACAACCCATATTTAACGCCTAAGAACATACCTGACTAGAAAGAATCTTAAAAACTACGGATTTATATGTCTTCGAAAGAGAATCAAGCGTGTGTACAGCGGCATAAACACAGCACTGATAGGATTGGTGCGGTTCGGTGAGCAAATGCAGACCCTTTGAAGTCATATTGCATGGTACCCATTCCATGGGTCTCAACTCTCCAGGTTTAAGGGATTCTTCCTTCAGCTAAAACATGCATGTGGAACCCAGAGTATGATCCACCGTGTGATCGGGAAACGTGTTCAAATGTGTCTCAGTTTTCGTCCCCTGGTACTCGGGTGCAACATTCCAGACGCTTTACTAACACTCTCCCCACTTGGAGAGTCAGTGCCTTTAACCTCCTGTTTGGCCCAGTTTGCAATTTCTGTGGAAAATGAACAGGAATAGGGAGAACCAATGAGAGACTAGCTGGAGGTGTCTGGACGGGCAAATTTAACTCTCATTTCCCACCAGGATGAGGAATTAACCAAAGGCTCAGCGTGCCATGCCGGAACCACACTAGGGCCTGAAGCAATCCTGCAGTGTTGCGGCCAGCTCACAAGAAAGCGAGTTGAAGAAAGGAGTTCAGGGGCCCTGTAATTCACAAACCTGCAGAGTTATAAATGACAGCTATCGTCCAAAAATATATTGAAGTAAGGCTGCCAAGAGGACTTGAAAGTGGGGCAGAATTGCAGGAAACCGATTTCAGGAGGTAGACTGGAATTGCATGTAAAGCATAGGAAAAGAGGCAGAACGTCCACAATGATGCACTTGGCCAAAAAGGGCGTATGCGTTTTTTCCTGAATATATTCAGGAAAAAACGCATACGCCCTTTTTGGCCAACCAAGCAAGCTTGCAAAGGAAATCTGCACTACAATGAAGTCTCACTGCCCCCCGGTCAAAAGGGCCATCTGAAAAAAGTGTAAAATCCAGAAAGGCAGGACAGGCCATGGAGAACTGGGAGGCTTCTTATGCTGATGGGCGGGATGTAAATTGCAAACAGCCACTCTGGAGAAGTGTATGGTGTTTCCTGAAACATCTAAAAAACAAAGCAACAGAGCCTAGGGCACTTCCACTTATGGTCCTATAGCTTAGGGAAATTAAAATCAAAAAGACACAGCCACCCCAATGTTTGGGACGGCTCTGTTTACAAGAACCTCGTTTACGGTACAAGTTCAATATCGCAGAAAGCGAAAAATGGATAAAGAAGTTGTGGTACATACGTACAATGCAATATCACTCAGCAATGAAATCTATGTCATCAGGCCAGTAGCAGCATAATGAGTGGATTCAGGTACGATGATTCTAAGTGAAATAAGTCACACAGAAAAAGAAACATCATAAGGTATCACTAATACACGGAATGTAAACTTGGCTACACAGGAACTGAATTACAAAACAGAATAGGGTCTCAAATGTAGAAAACCAACTTATGCTTGCTTAAGGGGAAAGGTGAGTTGGGGTGCTGCATAAAACCAGAGATTGAAATTAGCACAGATACATTTCCATAAGCCAAATATGTAATAGACAAGAGCTACTGCTTGCTCAACGAAGTGGACTCAACACCCCATATTAAACGCCTAAGAATATACCTGACTAGTAAGAATCTTAAAACCTATGGATTTATATGTCTCTAAAAGAGAATCCAGCGTGTGTACAGCGACATAAAAGCAGCAGTGATAGGATTGGTGCGGTTCGGTGAGCAAATGCAGACCCTTTGAATTCATATTGCATAGTACCCATTCCATGGGTCTCAACTCTCCAGGTTTAAGGGATTCTTCCTTCAGCTAAAACATGCATGTGGAACCCAGAGTATGATCCACCGTGTGATCGGGAAATGTGTTCAAATGTGTCTCAGTTTTCGTCCCCTGGTACGCGGGTGCAACATTCCAGACGCTTTACTAACACTCTCCCGACTTGGAGAGTCAGTGCCTTTAACCTCCAGTTTGGCCCAGTTTGCAATTTCTGCGGAGAATGAACAGGAATAGGGAGAACCAATGAGAGACTAGCTGGAGGTGTCTGGACGGGCAAATTTAACTCTCATTTCCCACCAGGAAGAGGAATTAACCAAATGCTCAGCGTGCCATGCCGGAACCACACTAGGGCCTGAAGCAATCCTGCGGTGTTGCGGCCAGCTCACAAGAAAGCGAGTTGAAGAAAGGAGCTCAGGGGCCCTGTAATTCACAAACCTGCAGAGTTATAAATGACAGCTATCGTCCAAAAATATATTGAAGTAAGGCTGCCAAGAGGACTTGAAAGCGGGGCAGAATTGCAGGAAACCGATTTCAGGAGGTAGACTGGAATTGCATGTAAAGCATAGGAAAAGAGGCAGAACGTCCACAATGATGCACTTGGCCAAAAATGGCATATGCGTTTTTTCCTGAATATATTCAGGAAAAAACGCATACACCCTTTTTGGCCAACCAAGCAAGCTTGCAAAGGTAATCTGCACTACAATGAAGACTCGCTGCCCTCCCGGTCAAAAGGGCAATCTGAAAAATGTGTAAAATCCAGAAAGGCAGGACAGGCCATGGAGAACTGGGAGCCTTCTTATGCTGATGGGCGGGATGTAAATTGCAAACAGCCACTCTGGAGAAGTGTATGGTGTTTCCTGAAACATGTAAAAAACAAAGCAACAGAGCCTAGGGCACTTCCACTTATGGTCCTATAGCTTAGGGAAATTAAAATCAAAAAGACACAGCCACCCCGAAGTTTGGAATGGCTCTGTTTACAAGAACCTCGTTTACGGTACAAGTTCAATATCGCAGAAAGCGAAATATGGATAAAGAAGTTGTGGTACTTACGTACAATGCAATATCACTCAGCAATGAAATCTATGTCATCAGGCCAGTAGCAGCATAATGAGTGCATTCAGGTACGATGATTCTAAGTGAAATAAGTCACAGAGAAATAGAAACATCATAAGGTATCACTAATACACGGAATGTAAACTTGGCTACACAGGAACTGAATTACAAAACAGAAGAGGGTCTCAAATGTAGAAAACCAACTTATGCTTGCTTAAGGGGAATGGTGAGTTGGGGTGCTGCATAAAACCAGAGATTGAAATTAGCACAGATACCGTTCCATAAGCCAAATATGTAATAGACAAGAGCTACTCCTTGCTCAACGAAGTGGACTCAACACCCCATATTAAACGCCTAAGAATATAACTGACTAGTAAGAATCTTAAAACTTATGGATTTATATGTCTCCAAAAGAGAATCCAGCGTGTGTACAGCGGCATAAACGCAGCAGTGATAGGATTGGTGAGGTTCGGTGAGCAAATGCAGACCCTTTGAATTCATATTGCATGGTACCCATTCCATGGGTCTCAACTCTCCAGGTTTAAGGGAATCTTCCTTCAGCTAAAACATGCATGTGGAACCCAGAGTATGATCCACCGTGTGATCGGGAAACGTGTTCAAATGTGTCTCAGTTTTCATCCCCTGGTACTCGGGTTCAACATTCCAGACGCTTTACTAACACTCTCCCCACTTGGAGAGTCAGTGCCTTTAACCTCCTGTTTGGCCCAGTTTGCAATTTCTGCGGAAAAGGAACAGGAATAGGGAGAACCAATGAGAGACTAGCTGGAGGTGTCTGGACGGGCAAATTTAACTCTCATTTCCCACCAGGAAGAGGAATTAACCAAAGGCTCAGTGTGCCATGCCGGAACCACACTAGGGCATGAAGCAATCCTGCGGTGTTGCGGCCAGCTCACAAGAAAGCGAGTTGAAGAAAGGAGCTCAGGGGCACTGTAATTCACAAACCTGCAGAGTTATAAATGACAGCTATCGGCCAAAAATATATTGAAGTAAGGCTGCCAAGAGGACTTGAAAGCGCGGCAGAATTGCAGGAAACCAATTTCAGGAGGTAGACTGGAATTGCATGTAAAGCATAGGAAAAGAGGCAGAACGTCCACAATGATGCACTTGGCCAAAAAGGATGTATGGGTTTTTTCCTGAATATATTCAGGAAAAAACGCATACGCACTTTTCGGCCAATCAAGCAAGCTTACAAAGGAAATCTGCACTACAATGATGTCTCACTGCCCCCCGGTCAAAAGGGCCATCTGAAAAAAGTGTAAAATCCAGAAAGGCAGGACAGGCCATGGAGAACTGGGAGCCTTGTGATACTGATGGGTGTGATGTAAATTGCCAACAGCCACTCTGGAGAAGTGTATGGTGTTTCCTGAAACATCTAAAAAACAAAGCAACAGAGCCTAGGGCACTTCCACTTATGGTCCTATAGCTTAGGGAAATTAAAATAAAAAAGACACAGCCACCCCAAAGTTTGGGACGGCTCTGTTTACAAGAACCTCTTTTACGGTACAAGTTCAATATCGCAGAAAGCGAAAAATGGATAAAGAAGTTGTGGTACTTATGTACAATGCAATATCACTCAGCAATGAAATCTACGTCATCAGGCCCGTAGCAGCATAATGACTGGATTCAGGTACGATGATTCTAAGTGAAATAAGTCACACAGAAAAAGAAACATCATAAGATATCACTACTACACGGAATGTAAACTTGGCTACACAGGAACTGAATTACAAAACAGAACAGGGTCTGAAATGTAGAAAACCGACGTATGCTTGCTTAAGGAAAAAGGTGAGTTGGGGTGCTGCATAAAACCAGAGATTGAAATTAGCACAGATACCGTTCCATAAGCCAAATATGTAATAGACAAGAGCTACTCCTTGCTCAACGAAGTGGACTCAACAACCCATATTTAACGCCTAAGAATATACCTGACTAGAAAGAATCTTAAAAACTACGGATTTATATGTCTTCGAAAGAGAATCAAGCGTGTGTACAGCGGCATAAACACAGCACTGATAGGATTGGTGCGGTTCGGTGAGCAAATGCAGACCCTTTGAAGTCATATTGCATGGTACCCATTCCATGGGTCTCAACTCTCCAGGTTTAAGGGATTCTTCCTTCAGCTAACACATGCATGTGGAACCCAGAGTATGATCCACCGTGTGATCGGGAAACGTGTTCAAATGTGTCTCAGTTTTCGTCCCCTGGTACTCGGGTGCAACATTCCAGACGCTTTACTAACACTCTCCCCACTTGGAGAGTCAGTGCCTTTAACCTCCTGTTTGACCCAGTTTGCAATTTCTGCGGAAAATGAACAGGAATAGGGAGAACCAATGAGAGACTAGCTGGAGGTGTCTGGACGGGCAAATTTAACTCTCATTTCCCACCAGGAAGAGGAATTAACCAAAGGCTCAGCGTGCCATGCCGGAACCACACTAGGGCCTGAAGCAATCTTGAGGTGTTGCGTCCAGCTCACAAGAAAGTGAGTTGAAGAAAGGAGCTCAGGGGCACTGTAATTCACAAACCTGCAGAGTTATAAATGACAGCTATTGTCCAAAAATATATTGAAGTAAGGCTGCCAAGAGGACTTGAAAGCGGGGCAGAATTGCAGGAAACCGATTTCAGGAGGTAGACTGGAATTGCATGTAAAGCATAGGAAAAGAGGCAGAACGTCCACAATGATGCACTTGGCCAAAAAGGACGTATGGGTTTTTTCCTGAATATATTCAGGAAAAAACGCATACGCCCTTTTTGGCCATCCAAGCAAGCTTACAAAGGAAATCTGCACTACAATGATGTCTCACTGCCCCCCGGTCAAAAGGGCCATCTGAAAAAAGTGTAAAATCCAGAAAGGCAGGACAGGCCATGGAGAACTGGGAGCCTTGTTATACTGATGGGTGTGATGTAAATTGCCAACAGCCACTCTGGAGAAGTGTATGGTGTTTCCTGAAACATCTAAAAAACAAAGCAACAGAGCCTAGGGTACTTCCACTTATGGTCCTATAGCTTAGGGAAATTAAAATCAAAAAGACACAGCCACCCCAAAGTTTGGGATGGCTCTGTTTACAAGAACCTCGTTTACGGTACAAGTTCAATATCGCAGAAAGCAAAAAATGGATAAAGAAGTTGTGGTACTTACGTACAATGCAATATCACTCAGCAATGAAATCTACGTCATCAGGCCCGTAGCAGCATAATGAGTGGATTCAGGTACGATGATTCTAAGTGAAATAAGTCACACAGAAAAAGAAACATCATAAGATATCACTACTACACGGAATGTAAACGTGGCTACACAGGAACTGAATTACAAAACAGAACAGTGTCTGAAATGTAGAAAACCGACATATGCTTGCTTAAGGAAAAAGGTGAGTTGGGGTGCTGCATAAAACCAGAGATTGAATTTAGCACAGATACCGTTCCATAAGCCAAATATGTAATAGACAAGAGCTACTCCTTGCTCAACGAAGTGGACTCAACAACCCATATTTAACGCCTAAGAATATACCTGACTAGAAAGAATCTTAAAAACTATGGATTTATATGTCTTCGAAAGAGAATCAAGCATGTGTACAGCGGCATAAACACAGCATTGATAGGATTGGTGAGGTTCGGTGAGCAAATGCAGACCCTTTGAAGTCATATTGCATGGTACCCATTCCATGGGTCTCAACTCTCCAGGTTTAAGGGATTCTTCCTTCAGCTAAAACATGCATGTGGAACCCAGAGTATGATCCACCGTGTGATCGGGAAACGTGTTCAAATGTGTCTCAGTTTTCGTCCCCTGGTACTCGGGTGCAACATTCCAGACGCTTTACTAACACTCTCCCCACTTGGAGAGTCAGTGCCTTTAACCTCCTGTTTGGCCTAGTTTGCAATTTCGGCGGAAAATGAACAGGAATAGGGAGAATCAATGAGAGACTAGCTGGAGGTGTCTGGACGGGCAAATTTAACTCTCATTTCCCACCAGGAAGAGGAATTAACCAAAGGCTCAGCGTGCCATGCCGGAACCACACTAGGGCTTGAAGCAATCCTGCGGTTTTGCGGCCAGCTCACAAGAAAGCAAGTTGAAGAAAGGAGCTCAGGGGCACTGTAATTCACAAACCTGCAGAGTTATAAATGACAGGTATCATCCAAAATTATACTGAAGTAAGGCTGCGAAGAAGACTTGAATGCGGGGCAGAATTGCTGGAAACTGATTTCAGAAGGTACACGGGAGTCACTCTTGAAGCATAGGAAAAGAGACAGAACTTGGAAAATAATGCACTTGGCAAAAAAGGGCATATGTGTTTTATCCAGAGCTCTCATAACCGAGGGGAGGAGATTCCCAGCAGCCTCCAACTGCCACCTGAGGGCTCACGTTGCCAACGCAACGTGAGCAAGCCAGGCAGGAGTTACCTCACAGCAGAGGTCCCACCTCACATAAGGGTGAGAATCCCAGCCAACATCAGACTCTCACCAGAGGGCCCACATCACCAAGGGGATGGGAACCAGGCAGGAGTGTCTTCACACCAGTGGGGCCACATCATTGAAAGGTGAGGTACTCAGCACATGTGTCCTCAAACCAGAGGACCCACATCACCAAGGGCCTCGGAGTGAGGCAGGCAGGAGTAGCCTCACAACACTGGGCCCATAGAATAAAAAAGTGAGGAATCCAGCAGTTGGAACCTCCCAGCAGGCGGCCCAGAACACCGAGGCTATGGGATCCAGGTCACAGTGAACTCACAGAAGAGGGCCCATGTCATGAAACTGAGCAACCCAGCCATTGGGACCTCAGAGCACGAGGCTCACATCCCCATGGGGATATAAATCTGGTAGGAGTGTCCTCGCACCACTGAGAACGTATCAGAAAATTTTGGGAGACCAGCAGTTAGGGTCTGACGCCAGAGGACCCTCATCACCAAGGGAAGGAGGCTCCCAGCAGGCTCCAACTGCCACCAGAGGGCTGACGTCGCCAAGGCGATGTGTGCCAACCAGGCACGAATGACCTCACAGCAGAGGGCCCACCTCAGAGAAGTGTGACGAACCCAGTCAGGATCAGACTCGCACCAGAGGGCCCACATCACCAAATGGATTGGAACCAGGCAGGAGTGTCCTCACATGAGTAGGGCCACATCATCTAAAGGTGAGGAACCCAGAACATGTGGTTTCAAACCATAGGACACCCATCACCAAGGGGCTGGGAGTGAGGCAGGCAGGAGGAGCCTCACAACAGAGGGCCCAAAAATAAGAAAGGTGAGGAATCCAGCAGTTGGAACCTCCCAGCAGGCGGCCCAGAGCACAGAGGCTAGGGGATCCAGGCCAGAGTGAACTAACACCAGACAGCCCACATCATGAAACTGTGAGCAACCCAGACATTGGGACCTCAGAGCAGAAGGCCCACATCCCCATGGTGATGGGAACATGACAGGAGTGTCCTGGCATCACTGGGCTCACATCAGAAAACGTGGGGTGCTCAGAAGTTAGGGCCTGACGCTAGACTGCACTCATCACCGAGGGGAGGAGGCTCCCAGCAGGCTCCAGCTGCCACCAGAGGGCCAACGTCACCAAGGCGATGTGTGCCAGCCAGGCAGGAGTGACCTCACAGCAGAGGGCCCACCTCACAGAAGGGTGAGGAACACAGCCAGGATCAGACTCTCACCAGAGGGCCCACATCACCAAGGGGATGGGAACCAGGCAGGAGTGTCCCCACACCAGTGGGACAACATCATCGAAAGGTGAGGATCCCAGCACATGTAGCCTCAAACCAGAGGAACCACATCACCAAGGGGTTCCGAATGAGGCTGGCAGGACCGGCCTCACAACACAGGGTCCATAGAATATAAAAGTTGAGGAATCCAGCAGTTGGAACCTCCCAGCAAGCGGCCCAGAGCACCGAGGCTATGAGATCCAGGCCGCAGTGAACTCACAGCAGAGGGCCCACATCATGAACCTGTGAGCAGCCCAGCCGTTGGGACCACAGAACAGAAGGCCCACATCCCCATTGGGATGGGAACCTGGCAGGAGTGGCCTCGCACCACTTAGCACATATCAGAAAATGTTAGGAGCCCAGCAGTTAGGGCCTGACGCCAGGGGGCCCTCATAACTGAGGGGAGGAGACTCCCAACAGGTTCCAACTGCCAACAGAGGGCCCACGTCTACAAGGTGGCATGCGCCAGCCAGGCAGTAGTGACCTCACAGCAGAGGGCCTATTTCACAGAAGGGTGAGGAACCGAGGCAGGATGAGACTCTCGCCAGAGAACCCACAACACCAAGGGGATGGGAACCAGTCAGGGCTGTCCTCCCACCAGTGGGGCCACATCATCGAAAGGTGAGGAACCCAGCACATGTGGCCTCATATCAGAGGACATACATCACAAAGGGGATGGGAGTGAGGCAGGTAGGAGTAGCCTAAAAACAGAGGACCCAAAGAATAAAAAAGGTGAGGAATCCAGCATTTTGTACCTCCCAGCAGGCGGCCGAGAGCACAGAAGCTATGGGATGCAGGCAGGAGTGAACTAACAGCAGAGAGCCCACATCATGAAACTGTGAGCAACCCAGGCGTTGGGACCTCAGAGCAGAAGGCCCACATCCCCATGGGGATGGGAACCTGACAGGAGTGTCCTGGCATCACTGGGCTCACATCAGAAAACGTGGGGAGCCCAGCAGTTAGGGCCTGATGCTAGAGGGCCGTCATCACCGAGGGGAGGAGGCTCCCAGCAGGTTCCATGTGCCAACAGAGGGCCCACGTCGCCAAGGTGATGTGTGCAAGTCAGGCAGGATTGACCTCACAGCAGAGAGCCTACCTCACAGAAGAGTGAGGAACCCAGCCAGGATAAGACTGTCACCAGAAGGCCCACATCACCAAGGGGATGGGAACCAGGCAGGAGTGTCCTCACACCAGTGGAGCCACATCATTGAAAGTTGCGGAACCCAGCACATGTGGCCTCAAACCAGAGGACCCACATCTCGAAGGGGTTGTGAGTGAGGCAGGCAGGAGGAGCATCGCAACACAGGACCCATAGAATACAAAAGTTGAGGAATCGAGAAGTTGGAAACTCCCAGCAGGCGGCCCAGAGCACAGAGTCTATGGCATCCAGGCCAGAGTGAACTAACAGCAGAGAGCCCACATCATGAAACTGTGAACAACCCAGCCGTTGGGACTTCAGAGCAGAAGACCCACATCTCAATGGGGATGTGAACCTGGTTGGAGTGTCTTCGAACCACTGGGTGCACATCACAAAATGTGGGGAGCCCAGCCGTTAGGGCCTGACGCCAGAGGGCCCTCATCACCGAGGGGAGGAGGCTCCCAGCAGGCTCCAAGTGCCACCAGAGGGCTCATGTCCACAAGGCGAGCTGAGAGCAAGCCAGGCAGGAGTGACCTCACAGCAGACGGCCCACCTCACAGAAGGGTGAGGAACCCAGCCAGGATCAGACTCTCAACAGAGGGCCCACATCACCAAGGGGATGTGAACCAGGCAGGAGTCTCCTAAGACCATTGGTCCCACATCATCGAAAGGTGAGGAACCCAGCACATGTGGCCTCAAACCAGATGACACACATCACGAAGGGGCTGGGAGTGAGGCAGGCAGGAGGATCCTCACAACAGAGGGCCTAAAAAATTAAAAAAGTGAGGAATCCAGCAGTTGGAACCTCCCAGCAGGCGGCCAAGAGCACAGAGGCTATGGGATCCAGGCCACAGTGAACTAACACCAGAGAGCCCACATCATGAAATTGTGATCAACCCAGCCGTTGGAACCTCAGAGCAGAAGGCCCACATCCCCATGGAGATGGGAACCTAAGAGGAGTGCCCGAGCATCACTGGGCTCACTAAGAAAAGTTGGGGAGCCCAGCAGTTAGGGCCTGACGTCAGAGGGCCCTCATCACAGAGGTGAGGAGGCTCCCAGCAGGGTCCAAGTGCCACCAGAGGGCTCATGTCAACAAGGCGAGGTGAGCAAGCCAGGCAAGAGTTACCTGATAGTAGAGGGCCCACCTCACAGATGGGTGAGGAACCCAGCCAGGATCAGACTCTCACCAGAGGGCCCACATCACAAAGGGGATGGGAACCAGCCAGGATTATCCTCACACCAGTGGGGCCTCATTATCGAAAGGTGAGGAACCCAGCACATGTGTCCTCAAACCAGAGGACCCACATCACCAAGGGCCTTGGAGTGAGACAGGCAGGAGTAGCCTCACAACACAGGGCACATAATATAAAAAACGTGAGGATTCCAGCATTTAGAACTTCCAGCAGGCGGCTCAGAACACCGAGGCTATGGGATCCAGGCTGCAGTGAACTCACAGCAGAGGGCACACATCATAAAACTGTGAGCAACCCAGGCGTTGGGACCTCAGCGCAGAAGGCCCACATCCCCATGGGAATGGGAACCTGGCTGGAGTGTCCTCGCACCACTGGGCGCACATCAGAAAATGTGGGGAGCCCACCATTTAGGGCCTGATGCCAGAGGGCCGTCATCACCGAGAGGAGGAGGCACCCTGCACGCTCCAACTGCCACCAGAGGGCTCACGTCTCCAAGGTGACTTGTGCCAGCCAGGCAGGAGTGACCTCACAGCAGAGGGCCTACCTCACAGAACGTTGAGGAACCCAGCCAGGATTAGACTCTCGCCAGAGGGCCCACCTCACCAAGGGGATGGGAACCAGGCAGGAGTGTCCTCACACGAGTGGGGTCACATCATCGAAAGGTGAGGAACGCAGCACATGTGGCCTCAAGCCATAGGACAGTCATCACCAAGGGGCTGGCAGTGAGGCAGGCAGGAGGAGCCTCACAACAGAGGGCACATAGAATAAAAAAGTTGAGGAATCCAGCAGTTGGAACCTCCCAGCAGGCGGCTCAGAGCACCGATGATAAGGGATCCTTGCCGCAGTGAACTCACAGCAGAGGGCCCACATCATGGTACTGTGAGCAAGCCAGCCGTTTTGACCTCAGAGCAGAAGGCCCATATCCCCATGGGGATGGGAACCTGGCAAGAGTGTCCTCACTCACTTGGCGCACATCAGAAAATGTGGGGAACTCAGCCGTTATGGCCTAATGCAAGAGGGCCCTCATCACCGAGGGGAGGAGGATCCCAGCACACTCCAACTGCCACCAGAGGGCCCACGTCGCCAAAGTGACGTGTGCCAGACAGGCATGATTGACCTCACAGCAGAGGGCCCACCTCACAGAAGGGTGAGGAACCCAGCCATGATCAGACTCTCACCTGAGGGCCCACATCAGCAAGGGGATGGGAACCAGTCAGGACTGTCTTCCCTCCAGTGGGGCCACATCATCGAAAGGTGCGGAACCCAGCACATGTGGCCTCAAATCAGAGGACACATATCACAAAGGGAATGGGAGTGAGGCAGGCAGGAGTAGCCTAAAAACAGAGGGCCCAAAGAATAAGAAAGGTGAGGAATCCAGCAGTTGGAACCTCCCAGCAGGCGGCCGAGAGCACAGAAGCTATGGGATGCAGGCAGGAGTGAACTAACAGCAGAGAGCGCACATCATGAAACTGTGAGCAACCCAGACGCTGAGACCTCAGAGCAGAAGGCCCACATCCCAATGGGGATGTGAACCTGGCTGGAGTGTCCTCGCACCACTGGGCGCACATCACAAAATGTGGGGAGCCCAGCAGTTAGGGCCTGACGCCAGAGGGCCCTCATCACCGAAGGGAGGAGGCTCCCAGCAGGCTCCAAGTGCCACCAGAGGGCTCATGTCCACAAGGCGATGTGAGCAAGCCAGGCAGGAGTGACCTCACAGCAGACGGCCCACCTCACAGATGGGTGAGGAACCCAGCCAGGATCAGACTCTCAACAGAGGGCCCACATCACCAAGGGGATGTGAACCAGGCAGGAGTCTCCTAAGACCATTGGTCCCACATCATCGAAAGGTGAGGAACCCAGCACATGTGGCCTCAGACCAGACGACACACATCACGAAGGGGCTGGGAGTGAGGCAGGCAGGAGGATACTCACAACAGAGGGCCTAAAAAATTAAAAAAGTGAGGAATCCAGCAGTTGGAACCTCCCAACAGGCAGCCAAGAGCACAGAGGCTATGGGATCCAGGCCACAGTGAACTAACACCAGAGAGCCCACATCATGAAAATGTGAACAACCCAGCCATTGGGACCTCAGAGCAGAAGGCCCACATCCCCATGGAGATGGGATCCTAAGAGGAGTGCCCAAGCATCACTGGGCTCACTAAGAAAAGTTGGTGAGCCCAGCAGTTAGGGCTTGACGCAAGAGGGCCCTCATCCCCGGGGGGAGGAGATTCCCAGCACGCTCCTACTGCCACCACACGGCTGACTTCACCAAGGCAATGTGTGCCAGCCATGCAGGAGTGACCTATCAGCAGAGGGTCTCCCTCACAGAAAGGTGAGGAACACAGCCAGGAACAGACTCTCACCAGGGGGTCCACATAACCACGTGGATGAGAACCAGGCAGGAGTGTCCTCACACTAGTGGGGCCACATCATCGAAAGGTGAGGAACCCAGCAAAGGTGGCCACAAACCAGAGGACCCAGATCACCAAGGGGTTGAGAGTGAGGTAGGTGTCTGGACGGGCATATTTAACACTCATTTCCCACCAGGAAGAGGAATTAACCAAAGGCTCAGCGTGCCCTGCCAGAAGCAGATTAGGGCCTGAAGCAGTCTTGCGGGTTTGCGGCCAGCTCACAAGAAAGCGAGTTGAAGAAAGGAGCTCAGGGGCCCTGTAATTCACAAACCTGCAGAGTTATAAATGACAGATAACGTCCAAAAATATTTTGAAGTAAGGCTGCGAAGAGGACTTGAAAGCGGGGCAGAATTTCAGGAAACCGATTTCAGGAGGTAGACTGGATTTGCATTTAAAGCATAGGAAAAGAGGCAGAACATCGACAATGATGCACTTGGCCAAAAAGGGCGTATGAGTTTGTTCCTGAATATATTCAGGAAAAAGCACATACACACTTTTTGGCAAACCAAGCAAGCTTGCAATGGAAATCCGAACTACTATGAAGTGTCACTTCCCCCCGGTCTAAAGGGCCATCTGAAAAAAGTGTAAAATCCAGAAAGGCAAGACAGGCCATGGGGAAAAAGGAGCCTTGTTATGCTGATGGGCGGGATGTAAATTGCCAACAGCCACTCTGGAGAAGTGTATGGTGTTTCCTGATACATCTGAAAAACAAAGCAACAGAGTCTAGGGCATTTCCACTTATGGTCCTATAGCTTAGGGAAATTAAAATCAAAAAGACACAGCCACCCCAAAATTTGGGACGGCTCTGTTTACAAGAACCTCGTTTACGGTACAAGTTCAATATCACAGAGAGCAAAAACTGGATAAAGAAGTTGTGGTACTTATGTACAATGCAATATCACTCAGCAATGAAATCTGTGTCACCAGGCCGGTACCAGCATAATGAGTGGATTGAGGCACGATGATTCTAAGTGAAATAAGTCACACAGAAAAAGAAACATCATAAGGTATCACTAATGCACGGAATGTAAACTTGGCTACACATGAATTGAATTACAAAACAGAACAGGGTCTCAAGTTTAGAAAACCAACTTATGCTTGCTTAAGGGGAAAGGTGAGTTGGGGTGCTGCATAAAACCAGAGTTTGAAATTAGCACAGATACCGTTTCATAAGCCAAATATGTAATAGACAAGACCTACCCCTTGTTCATCGAAATGGACTCAACAATGAGGTATCACCTCACACCTGTTAGAATGGGCATCATCTGAAAATCTACAAACAACAAGTGCTGGAAAGGGTGTGGAGAAAAGGAAGCCTCTTCCACTATTGTTGGGAATATAAATTGGTACAGTCACTATGGAGAACCATATGGAGTTTCTTAAGAAACTAATAATAGAATTACCATATGATACAGCAATCCCAGTACTGGACATATACCCAGACAAAACCATAAATCAAAAAGAGACATTCACCGTAATGTTCATTGCATCACTATTTACAATATCGAGGTAATGGAAGCAACCTAAATGCCCACAGACAGACGAATGCATAAAGATGTGGTACATATATAAAATGGAATATTACTAAGCCATGAAAGGAATGAAATTGGGTCATTTGTAGAGACGTCGATGGATCTAGAGACTGTCATACAGAGTGAAGTAAGTCAGAAAGAGAAAAACAAATCTTGTATATTCATGCATATATGTGGAACCTAGAAAAACTGTACAGATTAACCGTTTTGCAAGGCATAACTAGAGCAACAGATGTAGACAACAATCGTATGGACAACAAGGGGGGAAAGCTCTTGGGGGTGGTGGTGGTGGGAGGAGTTGAGAGATTGGGATTGGCATGTAAACATTTATATGTATAAAATAGATAACCAATAAGAACCTGCTGTATAAAAATATAAAATAAAATTCAAAATTAAAAAGAAATAAAATTTAAAAAATAAAACAGAAAAAACAATTATTCCCTTCACATACATGTATTTATATGAATAAATTATTTCCATGCTTATATCTGTAAATACAAAAAAGAGGAATAAAATCTACCTTGAACCAAAAACGAAAAAGAGAAAAAAAAAACAGAACCCACCAGTTACTCAGAGGAAAACCGTATCAGGGCACTTGCTCCAGTTGTAAACAATTCTGAAGTTGGTCAGTGGTGGGGAATCGTCTCCCATTCAGCCAGCAGCCCCCACACAACAAGCGTCCTCATTGCAAAGCTGGGGCACCGTGCCGAGGCATCTGTGAGTAAACGTGAGCTGAGTCCCAGGCCAGTTGCTGCTGAACTGTTCCCACCCTTCCCAGGTAAAACACCTGAATATATACAAGGACTTGAAAGCCTAGAGGAAGGGCCATGGAGCCACACGAGTGACAGCATGCCAGCTGACTTGGTGCCTGCAGGCCAGCCAGGATGGTCCTGGCCCTGGGTGCTCTTCTGGAAGATTTCCATTTCCCTGCCTGTGATACCCGTCCTATCCCTGCCTCCACTGCTTTTTTCCTTCCTCACCTCTGCCCAGGGAGCAATTCCAGCAGCAGGTATGGGTGACACATCCTCTTCTTTAGCAGGTGGCAGCCTGGCAACTGCTGCAGAAAGTCCAGCAGAGCCCCACTCACACTGGGCCACCCACAAAGCCGTGGCCTCTCACTCCCTCCCACCAGCCCAGCCCCGAGACTGCTGACAGGGCAGAGAAAATGGTGTCAGACACAGCTGCAGGGACTCTTGCTGCCTGGAGTGGTATTTATATTGATCTCAACCCAGGCACACCTGGGGAGGGCTGGCCGGCACCGTAAGGCTGCCCAGGTCAGCCAATCATCACCCCTCAGGGGCTCACAGTTGCAGAAAATGGAACTTGCTGAACCGGCCAGGTCCAAGGAACAGGTGTGGGCTCCTGAGAGTCAGGATAGACAAGGGGCTGCAGCTTTGGCTTGTTTTCTAATCATTTTATCTGGCCCATGAGTGGGAGACAACTTCAAGAAAACCCTCTCCTAATGAGAGGAACCCAGGAGTCAGGGAGAGGAGGGGTGGGTGGTGGTTGGAGACAGAGGCCTGGTGCCCCGGGTGCAGTGGAAGTCTCTGGAAGACCAGGTGGAGGGAGGCCACACAGAGTGATGCCCAGGGTCACAGACCTGTCGGAGCTGCTGTTTGTTAGTTCAAGTCCTGCTCTGAGGTGCTCTGTGTCAGCTGTGAGCGACAGGTGAGCTGGGGGTGCTCTTCAATGAGGGCTATGTGCACGGTTCCTGTGTGCCCAGCCCTGCCACGGTACCTGCAAGGGTAGCTCTGTATCCTGGGAGGGGCCTGACCACGAGAGCCCCGTGGGCTGGGTTGGGGGTGAGGTACCTGCCCAGGAGAGCTCCATATCCTGGGATTGGCCTGACCACGAGAGCCCCATGGGCTGCTGGGGACCTGGTAAAGGATGTCAGGACAGTCAGTGAAGCCACCGAGGATATACCTCCAGTTGCTCCTAATTCCTACACCCTGCTGGTCATTCTACCAACCACCAGGACATGGTATTCTGTATTAGTCTTCAATGATGCCTTCTTTTGTATTCCATTAGTCCCAGAGTCACAAGAAATTTTGGCTTGTGAGTGGCAGGACTCAACATACAACTAAAACAATACTTCCGGGCCGTCTTGCCCCAAGGGTTCAAAAATTCCCACACCATCTTTGGGGAAAGCTTAGCTAAAGACCGAAAAGTTCTACCTCTGGAAAAGGAAACCCTCCTTCAATATGCAGACGACATTCTGATCGCCAGCCCTACTAAGGAAGCCTCTGAACTACCAAGCCAATAAAGGATAGAAGTTGTCCAAGAAAAAGCTCAAATATCACAGACTGCGGTGACCTGCCTGGGCTTCATTCTCACACAAGGTCAGAGAAGCCCATCCCAGGAAAGGGAAGAAACCATTTGCAGCCTTACCCCTTTCTAAAACGAGAAGACAGCTTAGGGGTTCCTGGGGAGGCCAGGGTTTGCTGCTTCTGGATCCCTAACTACAGTCTACTAGCTGGGCCTCTATATGAAACACTGAAAGGAAAAGATGACGATCCTTTTGAACAGAATCCAGAAGTGGCCTTTCAAGAATGGAAAGAGCAGTCAATTCAGACCCTTGCCCTGGAACTCCCTAATTGAGCTAAACCCTTTGACCTTTCCATTCCCGGTGAAAGGTGAATCGCCATTGGAGAATTAGTGCAAAAACTGGGACCACTTGAAATGGAACAACGCAAGAATGCCATCCAGGTAGGATAAACTACAGTCACCAAGGGGCTTGGCCCACTGCCACATCTGGCCAAGATACTGGCGGTATCTAAAACCCTGGAAATCAGCAGCCCAAAAGGCCACCTCCCTCCTAAGGGAAAAGGACCCCACGTGGTGATCCTAATCACCAACCATGCCCTGAAGTTGCAGGGTTCGCTCCGTGGGCACACCGACCTCGAGTGAGGAGGCTCTCCAACTCCAACATCCAGAGAGATAACCGGGGGCAGCAGGGCACCATGACGACTCGTGTGAACATCACTTGACCTGGAGTTTCTCTCATAAAACAACAATAGTGTGTCCCGAAGGAGTAGACTACTGCTTGCAGGACTTACTGCACCCGGAGGGGAGCCAATAATCTTGGCGGGGGAACCGTATATCACACTGTCACCATAGAAAAGCCTACAGACACCGTGATGATGGTGGCCAATAAGACCAGCTGGACTCCTGTTTACTTCAAAAGGCTGTTGACTCAGTGGCCATCATGGTCCTTGATCACCACTGACCCTGGACTGTCTGGGAGTTGAGCGGGCAGGGCTCTGACACCTGGTGCTGTTTTTACGTTAATTCAGGGGCCTAATTGAAGAAAGAGCAGACTACTGGTCAGAGCATCTAGGCTGGCAGAAACGGTCAGCCTAAGGTGGCCGAACAAATGTGGGGCGGGGTGAAACCGGCCCCCACAGCGTCTCTGCACATCTCTTTCCTGGACCCTTAAAGGTCATTAGAATCTATAACACTTCCAATGCTGGTGCTCAGGTGGACGAGCAGGGAGGCAGGGGTCCTGGGGCCAATCAACGTCACCTGGAGGCTGCTGGGGAGAAGTTCTGACCCTCGTCCCCTGGTATGAGGGCTCCCAACTCAGCACTCAGCAGTTACAGAAGAAGGGTCTGCACCCTCAGCACTCCAAGAATGAGGAACGGGACAAAAGGCAGAGGAGGGGTTTGTCCCCAGCAAAGCCCATGAAAAATCCCTGGGAGATAAAAATAGAATCTGGGCAATAAAGTCAAGTCTGACCTTTTTTATCCTTTGTGCTTTGTCTAATTTCACGTGCTCCTAGGGTCCCGCATGCAGAGGTTCCACACCCGGCACTTCAGACCAGATTTCCTAGTGCAGAATGGCTGGGTCGACACCTCAGCTCCTGGGGCCCAGTGCAGACTCCGAGATATAGAGCCTGAGCTGCAGCCAACCCGGCCCTCGAGAGCTCCGCCCCCTCCCTCCCACTGAATCTGACAGGATCTCTACACAGCAGCCCAGCCCACAGCCCACGGGGTAGAGCATGCTCTCACCTCTCCATTCTCTGATCAAAATATAAAGTTTCCTTTGCTTGTGAACCAAACTCAGTCTCGATCTGTTGGCCCCAATGACACTGGGCAGGGGGACACTTGTTGGGGTCCACTCTGGAGGATCAGTAACAGAAATTGAGACTATTGTAACTTCAATGAACAGATGTGTGAGCCAAACTCTAGTTAACATAGAACAGTTTATAAGGCTCGGGTAAAATAAGATGTTTCTAACACTTCCATTTGATATTTCCATCACTTTATTATAAGCAAGTTCAGTGAAAAGGGTTGTCTTATTTGTCAGGTCAATATTAGAGAAATGAAGTGATTTCTTTCCAAGGATGTTCATCTAATAATCTTGGTTAAAGCTTCAATCTTGTTTTAAATGCTTTTCCATTGAAAATGATACCTCTCTTTCAGCTCCCCCATTTCTGAGAAGTATAAAATCTTATAATTTATTATTACCAAAGGGGAAAGGTGGGAGGAGGGATAAATTAACAGTTTGGAATTAACACATACACACTGCTATGTATAAAATAGATCATCAACAAGGAACTACTGTATAGCACAGGGAACTACACTCAATATTTTGCAATAACCTATAAGGGAAAATAATCGGAAAAAGAATAGATATTTTTATTGACATCATCTATCAATGACAGTTAAAGTGTAACCTAAGGGAAGCTGGTGGTGAGTGCTTCTGACCCTGAAGACTTCAATCATCTAAAGTTTGGACTCTGCCTACTTCCCAAGGCCCTTAATGAACATATGTGTAGCCGTAGCTTAAAAAATTCCCCAGTTTGGGGTTCGGGGAGACACTGATTTTGAAAAAGCCCTGGTGTTCTCCTTACATGAATGGGACTCTTTCTACTGCTAAAACATGTCTGTCACACCCAGAGGATGGTATACCGTCTGATCGGGAAGAGTTTGGAAAAGGCATCTCATCTCCTCATCTCCTGGTGCTCGGGTTCACCCCTCCAGCGTCTTTACTAACAGTCTCCCCACTTGGAGATGTCAGCACTGTCAACATCCTGTTGCGTACAGTTTGGAATTTGTCCAGAGGATGAAGCGGAAGGATGAGGAACAATGAGAGACAAGTCCTAGGTGTTCAGACAGGCACATGTCACTCTAATTTCCAATCAGGAAGACGCATTGACCAAAGGCTAGGGTTGCCCATGGAAACAGTATAGGGCTTGAGGAAATCCCACTGCTTTGTGGCCAGTTCCCATAAACACAAGTTGAACAATGGAACTCAGGGGCAGTAAAATTCACGAAACTGCAGAGTTGAAAATATCTATCACTGAGAAATGTCTTGAGGAAAGTCAGAGAAAAGGATTGGTAAGCAAGGGAGAATGGCAGGAAAGGGATTTGAGGAGGTAGAAAGGACTCGCCATTAAGCACAAGAAAAGGGGCTGAACATTGCCAACATTGCAGTTGGCCAAAAAGGCTGTATGCGTTTTTTTCTGTATATATTCAAGAAAAGGGCATACACTTTTTTAGCCAACCAAACAGGTGGGCACTGGAAATCAATACTACAAAAGATATCACTTTGCATCAGTCAGAAGAGCCATCCTCATAAAGTGTAAACACCAGAAATGCAGGACAGGGCAAGGAGAAGAGGGAGCCCTGTGAGGCTTATAGTGGAAATGTATATTGCCAACGGCCATTCTGGAGAAGTGTATTGTGTTTACTAAAGCATCTAAAAAATGAGCTACAGAGCATAGGGCACTTGCACTCATGGGCGTATATCTTGGGAAAAACAAAAATCGAGAGGACACAGGCACCCCAATGTTTACTGCCTCTCTGTTTAAAAGATCCTCGACTAGGATATAACTTAAATGTCTCTGAAGGGAAAAAATGGATAGAGATGTGGTACTTATGTAGAGTGGACTATTACTCAGCCTGGAAATCAATGAAATATGGCCAGTTGTAACAACTCCGGAGGAGTTACGTATGATCATTCTAAGTGACACAATTCAAAAAGAAAAAGACACATATCATAAGATATCACTTAAAGTTGGAACCCAAAATGGCTACACATGAAATAAATTACAAAACAAAAACATAGTCAAATATGTAGAAAACACGCGTAAGGCTGCTAAACGGGAAAGGTGGGGAGGGGTGAGGCATCATCCAGGAGGTTGAAATTAGCAAAGATACCATTCCAAATACCAAACTGATAATCAACAAGGCCTACACGGTAGCTAAAAGAACTGCACTCAGCACACTCAAGTCACCGGAAAAGAATATCTATGACTGGTAAGAATCTGAAAAAGAATTTATTGATGTCTCTCTGTACGTGAATCAAGTGGATGTACAGCAGCAAGAAACAGAGCTTTGAAAATCAGCTGTAACCAATATAGTAATAAATTGAAAAAAATAAACGACAGAGAGACAGAGAAAACCTCTTACAACTTTTCCTCAGGGACGGTGATGCAACATGGATTGAACACATCTAGACACACAGCAGGATGAGACATAAGGCTGGAAACTGTTCGCGCTAAGAGAAATGTGAGGTTGGGTGAGGAAATGCACACCCTTTAAAGTAATACTACCTGGTACCCATTCAATGGGTCCCAAATCTGCAGGTTCAAGGAATCTTCCTACAGCAAAAACATGCATGGAAAACCCAGAGGACTGTACACCATGTTCTCGGGAGATGTGTCTAAAATGCACCTCATTTATCCTCTCCTGGTGCTCCTGTTCATCATTCCAGCCACGTTACTTAGAATCTCCCCACTTAGAGAATCAGCACATTTAAACATCTGTTTCACACATTTTGCAAATTGTGAGGAGGATGAACGGGAAGAGGGGGAACCAATGAGAGAAGAGTTGTAGGGGTTTGGATGGGCACATGTCACTCTAATTTCCCACTAAGAATAAGAATTAAAAAAAGGCTCAGCCCGCCTCGCCGGAGCCAAAATAGGGCCTGAAGCAATTCTGCGGCTTTGAGGCCAGCTCACAAAAGAGCAACTTAAAAAATGGAGCTCAGGGTCACTGCAATTCACAAACCTGCAGAGTTATAAATGAAAACTAACGTCCAAAAATATGTAGAGGTAAGGCAAAGAAGAGGATCTGAATGCAAGACAGAATTGCAAGAAACAGATTTCAAGAGATAGATTGGACTCGTCTTTAAAGCACATGAAAAGCGGCAGAATTTCGACAATGATGCAGTTGGCCCCAAAGGGACTATGCGTTTTTTCCTGAATATATCCAGCAAAAAACGCATACGCACTTTATGAGCAACCAAGCAAGCTTGCAAAGGAAGTCTGCACTACAATGAAGTCTCACTGCCCCCCGGTCAAAAGGGCCATCTGAAAAAAGTGTAAAATCCAGAAAGGCAGGACAGGCCATGGAGAACTGGGAGCCTTGTTATGCTGATGGGCGGAATGTAAATTGCCAACAGCCACTCTGGAGAAGTGTATGGTGTTTCCTGAAACATATAAAAAACAAAGCAACAGAGCCTAGGGCACTTCCACTTATGGTCCTATAGCTTAGGGAAATTAAAATCAAAAAGACACAGCCACCCCAAAGTTTGGGATGGCTCTGTTTACAAGAACCTCATTTACGGTACAAGTTCAATATCGCAGAAAGCGAAAAATGGATAAAGAAGTTGTGGTACTTATGTACAACGAAATATCACTCAGCAATGAAATCTATGTCATCAGGCCAGTAGCAGCATAATGAGTGGATTCAGGTACGATGATTCTAAGTGAAATAAGTCACACAAAAAACAAACATCATAAGATATCACTAATACACGGAATGTAAACTTGGCTACACAGGAACTGAATTACAAAACAGAATAGGGTCTCAAATGTAGAAAACCAACTTATGCTTGCTTAAGGGGAAAGGTGAGTTGGGGTGCTGCATAAAACCAGAGATTGAAATTAGCACAGATACCTTTCCATAAGCCCAATATGTAATAGACAAGAGCTACTGCTTGCTCAACGAAGTGGACTCAACACCCCATATTAAACGCCTAAGAATATACCTGACTAGTAAGAATCTTAAAACCTATGGATTTATATGTCTCCAAAAGAGAATCCAGCGTGTGTACAGCGACATAAAAGCAGCAGTGATAGGATTGGTGAGGTTCGGTGAGCAAATGCAAACCCTTTGAAGTCATATTGCATGGTACCCATTCCATGGGTCTCAACTCTCCAGGTTTAAGGGATTCTTCCTTCAGCTAAAACATGCATGTGGAACCCAGAGTATGATCCACCGTGTGATCGGGAAACGTGTTCAAATGTGTCTCAGTTTTCATCCCCTGGTACTCGGGTGCAACATTCCAGACGCTTTACTAACACTCTCCCCACTTGGAGAGTCAGGGCCTTTAACCTCCTGTTTGGCCCAGTTTGCAATTTCTGTGGAAAACGAACAGGAATAGGGAGAACCAATGAGAGACTAGCTGGAGGTGTCTGGACGGGCAAATTTAACTGTCATTTCCCACCAGGAAGAGGAATTAACCAAAGGCTCAGCGTGCCATGCCGGAACCACATTAGGGCCTGAAGCAATCCTGCGGTGTTGCGGCCAGCTCACAAGAAAGCGAGTTGAAGAAAGGAGCTCAGGGACCCTGTAATTCACAAACCTGAAGAGTTATAAATGACAGCTATCGTCCAAAAATATATTGAAGTAAGCCTGCCAAGAGGACTTGAAAGTGGGGCAGAATTGCAGGAAACCGATTTCAGGAGGTAGACTGGAATTGCATGTAAAGCATAGGAAAAGAGGCAGAACGTCCGCAATGATGCACTTGGCCAAAAAGGGCGTATGCGTTTTTTCCTGAACATATTCAGGAAAAAACGCATACGCCCTTTTTGGCCAACCAAGCAAGCTTGCAAAGGAAATCTGCACTACAAGGAAGTCTCACTGCCCCCTAGTCAAAAGGGCCATCTGAAAAAAGTGTAAAATCCAGAAAGGCAGGACAGGCCATGGAGAACTGGGAGCCTTCTTATGCTGATGGGCGGGATGTAAATTGCGAACAGCCACTCTGGAGAAGTGTATGGTGTTTCCTGAAACATCTAAAAAACAAAGCAACAGAGCCTAGGGCACTTCCACTTATGGTCCTATAGCTTAGGGAAATTAAAATCAAAAAGACACAGCCACCCCAAAGTTTGGGACGGCTGTGTTTACAAGAACCTCATTTACAGTACAAGTTCAATATCGCAGAAAGCGAGAAATGGATAAAGAAGTTGAGGTACTTACGTACAATGCAATATCACTCAGCAATGAAATCTATGTCATCAGGCCCTTAGCAGCATAATGAGTGGATTCAGGTACGATGATTCTAAGTGAAATAAGTCACAGAGAAAAAGAAACATCATAAGTTATCACTAATATATGGAATGTAAACTTGGCTACACAGGAACTGAATTACAAAACAGAACAGGGTCTCAAATGTAGAAAACCAACTTATGCTTGCTTAAGGGGAATGGTGAGTTGGGGTTCTGCATAAAACCAGAGATTGAAATTAGCAGAGATACCGTTCCATAAGCCAAATATGTAATAGACAAGAGCTACTCCTTGCTCAACGAAGTGGACTCAACACCCCATATTAAACGCCTAAGAATGTACCTGACTAGTAAGAATCTTAAAACCTATGGATTTATATGTCTCCGAAAGAGAATCAAGCGTGTGTACAGCGGCATAAAAGCAGCAGTGATAGGATTGGTGAGGTTCGGTGAGGAAATGCAGACCCTTTGAAGTCATATTGCATGGTACCCATTCCATGGGTCTCAACTCTCCAGGTTTAAGGGATTCTTCCTTCAGCTAGAACATGCATGTGGAACCCAGAGTATGATCCACCGTGTGATCGGGAAACGTGTTCAAATGTGTCTCAGTTTTCGTCCCCTGGTACTCGGGTGCAACATTCCAGACGCTTTATTAACACTCTCCCCACTTGGAGAGTCAGTGCCTTTAACCTCCTGTTTGGCCAAGTTTGCAATTTCTGCGGAAAAGGAACAGGAATAGGGAGAACAAATGAGAAACTAGCTGGAGGTGTCTGGACGGGCAAATTTAACTCTCATTTCCCACCAGGAAGAAGAATTAACCAAAGGCTCAACGAGCCATGCCGGAAACACACTAGGGCCTGAAGCAATCCTGCGGTGTTGCGGCCAGCTCACAAGAAAGCAAGTTGAAGAAAGGAGCTCAATGGCCCTGTAATTCACAAACCTGCAGAGTTATAAATGACAGCTATCGTTCAAAAATATATTGAAGTAAGGCTGCCAAGAGGACTTGAAAGTGGGGCAGAATTGCAGGAAACCGATTTCAGGAGGTAGACTGGAATTGCATGTAAAGCATAGGAAAAGAGGCAGAACGTCCACAATGATGCACTTGGCCAAAAAGGGCGTATGCGTTTTTTCCTGAACATATTCAGGAAAAAACGCATACGCCATTTTTGGCCAACCAAGCAAGCTTGCAAAGGAAATCTGCACTACAATGAAGTCTCACTGCCACCCCGGTCAAAAGGGCCATCTGAAAAATGTGTAAAATCCAGAAAGGCAGGACAGGCCATGGAGAACTGGGAGCCTTCTTATGCTGATGGGCGGGATGTAAATTGCAAACAGCCACTCTGGAGAAGTGTATGGTGTTTCCTGAAACATCTAAAAAACAAAGCAACAGAGCCTAGTGCACTTCCACATATGGTCCTATAGCTTAGGGAAATTAAAATCAAAAAGACACAGCAACCCCAAAATTTGGGACGGCTCTGTTTACAAGAACCTCATTTACGGTACAAGTTCAATATCACAGAAAGCGAAAAATGGATAAATAAGTTGTGGTATTACGTACAATACAATATCACTCAGCAATGAAATCTATGTCATCAGGCCCTTAGCAGCATAATGAGTGGATTCAGGTATGATGGTTCTAAGTGAAATAAGTCACAGAGAAAAAGAAACATCATTAGTTATCACTAATACATGGAATGTAAACTTGGCTACACAGGAACTGAATTATAAAACAGAACAGGGTCTCAAATGTAGAAAACCAACTTATGCTTGCTTAAGGGGAAAGGTGAGTTGGGGTGCTGCATAAAACACGAGATTGAAATTAGCACAGATACCATTCCATAAGCCAAGTATGTAATAGACAAGAGCTACTCCTTGCTCAACGAAGTGGACTCAACACCCCATATTAAACGCCTAAGAATATAACTGAATAGTAAGAATCTTAAAACCTATGGATTTATATGTCTCCGAAAGAGAATCAAGCGTGTGTACAGTGGCATAAACGCAGCCGTGATAGGATTGGTGAGGTTCGGTGAGCAAATGCAGACCCTTTGAAGTCATATTGCATGGTACCCATTCCTGGGTCTCAACTCTCCAGGTTTAAGGGATTCTTCCTTCAGCTAAAACATGCATGTGGAACCCAGAGTATGATCCACCGTGTGATCGGGAAACGTGTTCAAATGTGTCTCAGTTTTCGTTCCCTGGTACTCGGGTGCAACATTCCAGACGCTTTACTAACACTCTCCCCACTTGGAGAGTCAGTGCCTTTAACCGCCTGTTTGGCCCAGTTTGCAATTTCTGCGGAAAATGAACAGGAATAGGGAGAACCAATGAGAGACTAGCAGGAGGTGTCTGGACGGGCAAATTTAACTCTCATTTCCCAGCAGGAAGAGGAATTAACCAAAGGCTCAGCATGCCATGTCGGAACCACACTAGGGCCTGGAGCAATCCTGCGGTGTTGCGGCCAGCTCACAAGAAAGCGAGTTGAAGAAAGGAGCTCAGGGGCACTGTAATTCACAAACCTGCAGAGTTATAAATGGCAGCTATCATCCAAAAATATATTGAAGTAAGGCAGCCAAGAGGACTTGAAAGCGGGGCAGAATTGCAGGAAACCGATTTCAGGAGGTAGACTGGAATTGCATGTAAAGCATAGGAAAAGAGGCAGAACGTCCACAATGATGCACTTGGCCAAAAAGGGCGTATGCGTTTTTTCCTGAATATATTCAGGAAAAAACGCATACGCCCTTTTTGGCCAACCAAGCAAGCTTGCAAGGAAATCTGCACTACAATGAAGTCTCACTGCCCAACATTCAAAAAGGCCATCTGAAAAAAGTGTAAAATCCAGAAAGGCAGGACAGGCCATGGAGAACTGGCAGCCTTGTTATGCTGATGGGCGGGATGTAAATTGCCAACAGCCACTCTGGAGAAGTGTATGGTGTTTCCTGAAACATCTAAAAAACAAAGCAACAGAGCATAGGGCACTTCCACTTATGGGCCTATAGCTTAGGGAAATTAAAATCAAAAAGACACAGCCACCCCAAGGTTTGGGACAGCTCTGTTTACAAGAACCTCGTTTACGGTACAAGTTCAATATCGCAGAAAGCGAAAAATGGATAAAGAAGTTGTGGTACTTACGTACAATGCAATATCACTCAGCAATGAAATCTATGTCATCAGGCCAGTAGCAGCATAATGAGTGGATTCAGGTACGATGATTCTAAGTGAAATAAGTCACACAGAAAAAGAAACATCATAAGATATCACTAATACACGGAATGTAATCTTGGCTATACAGGAACTGAATTACAAAAAAGAATAGGGTCTCAAATGTAGAAAACCAACTTATGCTTGCTTAAGGGGAATGGTGAGTTGGGGTGCTGCATAAAACCAGAGATTGAAATTAACACAGATCCCTTTCCATAAGCCAAATATGTAATAGACAAGAGCTACTGCTTGATCAACGAAGTGGACTCAACACCCCATATTAAACGCCTAAGAATATACCTGACTAGTAAGAATCTTAAAACCTATGGATTTATATGTCTCTGAAAGAGAATCAAGCGTATGTACAGAGGCATAAACGCAGCAGTGTTCGGATTGGTGAGGCTCGGTGAGCAAATGCAGACCCTTTGAAGTCATATTGCATGGTACCCATTCCTGGGTCTCAACTCTCCAGGTTTAAGGGATTCTTCCTTCAGCTAAAACATGCATGTGGAACCCAGAGTATGATCCACCGTGTGATCGGGAAACGTGTTCAAATGTGTCTCAGTTTTCGTCCCCTGGTACTCGGGTGCAACATTCCAGACGCTTTACTAACACTCTCCCCACTTGGAGAGTCAGTGCCTTTAACCGCCTGTTTGGCCCAGTTTGCAATTTCTGCGGAAAATGAACAGGAATAGGGAGAACCAATGAGAGACTAGCTGGAGGTGTCTGGACGGGCAAATTTAACTCTCATTTCCCACCAGGAAGAGGAATTAACCAAAGGCTCAGCGTGCCAGGCTGGAAACACACTAGGGCCTGAAGCAATCCTGCGGTGTTGCGGCCAGCTCACAAGAAAGCGAGTTGAAGAAAGGAGCTCAGCGGCACTGTAATTCACAAACTTGCAGAGTTATAAATGACAGCTATCGTCCAAAAATATATTGAAGTAAGGCTGCCAAGAGGACTTGAAAGCGGGGCAGAATCCAGGAAACCGATTTCAGGAGGTAGACTGGAATTGCATGTAAAGCATAGGAAAAGAGGCAGAACGTCCGCAATGATGCACTTGGCCAAAAAGGGCATATGCGTTTTTTCCTGAATATATTCAGGAAAAAACGCATACGCCCTTGTTTGCCAACCAAGCAAGCTTGCAAAAGAAATCTGCACTACAATGAAGTCTCACTGCCCCCCGGTCAAAAGGGCCATCTGAAAAAAGTGTAAAATCCAGAAAGGCAGTACAGGCCATGGAGAGATGGGAACCTTGTGATGCTGATGGGTGGGTTGTAAATTGCCAAAAGCCACTCTCGAGAAGTGTATGGTGTTTCCTGAAACATCTGAAAAACAAAGCAACAGAGCGTAGGGCACTTCCACTTATGGTCCTATAGCTTAGTGAAATTAAAATCAAAAAGACACAGCCACCCCAAAGTTTGGGATGGCTCTGTTTACAAGAACCTCTTTTATGGTACAAGATCAATATCGCAGAAAGCGAAAAATGGATAAAGAAGTTGTGGTACTTACGTACAATGCAATATCACTCAGCAATGAAATCTATGTCATCAGACCTGTAGCAGCATCATGAGTGGATTCAGGTACGATGATTCTAAGTGAAATAAGTCACACAGAAAAAGAAACTTCATAAGATATCACTACTACACGGAATGTAAACTTGGCTACACAGGAACTGAATTACAAAAGAGAACAGTGTCTCAAATGTAGAAAACCAACTTATGCTTGCTTAAGGGGAAAGGTGAGTTGGGGTGCTGCATAAAACCAGAGATTGAAATTAGCACAGATACCGTTCCATAAGCCAAATATGTCATAGACAACAGCTACTCTTTGCTCAGCGAAGTGGAATCAACACCCCATATTAAATGCGTAAGAATATACCTGACTAGTAAGAATCTTAAAACCTATGGATTTATATGTCTCTGAAAGAAAATCAAGTGTGTGTACAGAGGCACAAACGCAGCAGTGATCGGATTGGTGAGGTTCGGTGAGCAAATGCAGACCCTTTGAAGTCATATTGCACGGTACCCGTTCCATGGGTCTCAACTCTCCAGGTTTAAGGGATTCTTCCTTCAGCTAAAAGATGCATGTAGAACCCAGCGTATGATCCACCGTGTGATCGGGAAACGTGTTCAAATGTGTCTCAGTTTTCGTCTGCTGGTACTCAGGTGCAACATTCCAGACGCTTTACTAACACTCTCCCCACTTGGAGAGTCAGTGCCTTTAACCTCCTGTTTGGCCGAGTTTGCAATTTCTGCGGAAGATGAACAGGAATAGGGAGAACCAATGAGAGACTAGCTGGAGGTGTCTGGACGGGCAAATTTAACTCTCATTTCCCACCAGGAAGACGAAGTAACCAAAGGCTCAGCGTGCCATGCCGGAACCACACTAGGGCCTGAAGCAATCTTGAGGTGTTGCGTCCAGCTCACAAGAAAGTGACTTGAAGAAAGGAGCTAAGGGGCACTGTAATTCACAAACCTGCAGAGTTATAAATGACAGCTATTGTCCAAAAATATATTGAAGTAAGGCTGCCAAGAGGACTTGAAAGCGGGGCAGAATTGCAGGAAACCGATTTCAGGAGGTAGACTGGAATTGCATGTAAAGCATAGGAAAAGAGGCAGAACGTCCACAATGATGCACTTGGCCAAAAAGGACGTATGGGTTTTTTCCTGAATATATTCAGGAAAAAACGCATACGCCCTTTTTGGCCAAACAAGCAAGCTTACAAAGGAAATCTGCACTACAATGATGTCTCACTGCCCCCCGGTCAAAAGGGCCATCTGAAAAAAGTGTAAAATCCAGAAAGGCAGGACAGGCCATGGAGAACTGGGAGCCTTGTTATACTGATGGGTGTGATGTAAATTGCCAACAGCCACTCTGGAGAAGTGTATGGTGTTTCCTGAAACATCTAAAAAACAAAGCAACAGAGCCTAGGGTACTTCCACTTATGGTCCTATAGCTTAGGGAAATTAAAATCAAAAAGACACAGCCACCCCAAAGTTTGGGATGGCTCTGTTTACAAGAACCTCGTTTACGGTACAAGTTCAATATCGCAGAAAGCAAAAAATGGATAAAGAAGTTGTGGTACTTACGTACAATGCAATATCACTCAGCAATGAAATCTACGTCATCAGGCCCGTAGCAGCATAATGATTGGATTCAGGTACGATGATTCTAAGTGAAATAAGTCACAGAGAAAAAGAAACATCATAAGATATCACTACTACACGGAATGTAAACTTGGCTACACAGGAACTGAATTACAAAACAGAACAGTGTCTGAAATGTAGAAAACCGACATATGCTTGCTTAAGGAAAAAGGTGAGTTGGGGTGCTGCATAAAACCAGAGATTGAAATTAGCACAGATACCATTCCATAAGCCAAATATGTAATAGACAAGAGCTACTCCTTGCTCAACGAAGTGGACTGAACAACCCATATTTAACGCCTAAGAATATACCTGACTAGAAAGAATCTTAAAAACTATGGATTTATATGTCTTCGAAAGAGAATCAAGCATGTGTACAGCAGCATAAACACAGCATTGATAGGATTGGTGAGGTTCGGTGAGCAAATGCAGACCCTTTGAAGTCATATTGCATGGTACCCATTCCATGGGTCTCAACTCTCCAGGTTTAAGGGATTCTTCCTTCAGCTAAAACATGCATGTGGAACCCAGAGTATGATCCACCGTGTGATCGGGAAACGTGTTCAAATGTGTCTCAGTTTTCGTCCCCTGGTACTCGGGTGCAACATTCCAGACGCTTTACTAACACTCTCCCCACTTGGAGAGTCAGTGCCTTTAACCTCCTGTTTGGCCTAGTTTGCAATTTCGGCGGAAAATGAACAGGAATAGGGAGAACCAATGAGAGACTAGCTGGAGGTGTCTGGACGGGCAAATTTAACTCTCATTTCCCACCAGGAAGAGGAAATAACCAAAGGCTCAGCGTGCCATGCCGGAACCACACTAGGGCTTGAAGCAATCCTGCGGTTTTGCGGCCAGCTCACAAGAAAGCAAGTTGAAGAAAGGAGCTCAGGGGCACTGTAATTCACAAACCTGCAGAGTTATAAATGACAGGTATCATCCAAAATTATACTGAAGTAAGGCTGCGAAGAAGACTTGAATGCGGGGCAGAATTGCTGGAAACTGATTTCAGAAGGTACACGGGAGTCACTCTTGAAGCATAGGAAAAGAGACAGAACTTGGAAAATAATGCACTTGGCAAAAAAGGGCATATGTGTTTTATCCAGAGCTCTCATAACCGAGGGGAGGAGATTCCCAGCAGCCTCCAACTGCCACCTGAGGGCTCACGTTGCCAACGCAACGTGAGCAAGCCAGGCAGGAGTTACCTCACAGCAGAGGTCCCACCTCACATAAGGGTGAGAATCCCAGCCAACATCAGACTCTCACCAGAGGGCCCACATCACCAAGGGGATGGGAACCAGGCAGGAGTGTCTTCACACCAGTGGGGCCACATCATTGAAAGGTGAGGTACTCAGCACATGTGTCCTCAAACCAGAGGACCCACATCACCAAGTGCCTCGGAGTGAGGCAGGCAGGAGTAGCCTCACAACACTGGGCCCATAGAATAAAAAAGTGAGGAATCCAGCAGTTGGAACCTCCCAGCAGGCGGCCCAGAACACCGAGGCTATGGGATCCAGGTCACAGTGAACTCACAGGAGAGGGCCCATGTCATGAAACTGAGCAACCCAGCCATTGGGACCTCAGAGCACGAGGCTCACATCCCCATGGGGATATAAATCTGGTAGGAGTGTCCTCGCACCACTGAGAACGTATCAGAAAATTTTGGGAGACCAGCAGTTAGGGTCTGACGCCAGAGGACCCTCATCACCAAGGGAAGGAGGCTCCCAGCAGGCTCCAACTGCCACCAGAGGGCTGACGTCGCCAAGGCGATGTGTGCCAACCAGGCACGAATGACCTCACAGCAGAGGGCCCACCTCAGAGAAGTGTGACGAACCCAGTCAGGATCAGACTCGCACCAGAGGGCCCACATCACCAAATGGATTGGAACCAGGCAGGAGTGTCCTCACATGAGTAGGGCCACATCATCTAAAGGTGAGGAACCCAGAACATGTGGCTTCAAACCATAGGACACCCATCACCAAGGGGCTGGGAGTGAGGCAGGCAGGAGGAGCCTCACAACAGAGGGCCCAAAAATAAGAAAGGTGAGGAATCCAGCAGTTGGAACCTCCCAGCAGGCGGCCCAGAGCACAGAGGCTAGGGGATCCAGGCCAGAGTGAACTAACACCAGACAGCCCACATCATGAAACTGTGAGCAACCCAGACATTGGGACCTCAGAGCAGAAGGCCCACATCCCCATGGTGATGGGAACATGACAGGAGTGTCCTGGCATCACTGGGCTCACATCAGAAAACGTGGGGTGCTCAGAAGTTAGGGCCTGACGCTAGACTGCACTCATCACCGAGGGGACGAGGCTCCTATCAGGCTCCAGCTGCCACCAGAGGGCCAACGCCACCAAGGCGATGTGTGCCAGCCCGGCAGGAGTGACCTCACAGCAGAGGGCCCACCTCACAGAAGGGTGAGGAACACAGCCAGGATCAGACTCTCACCAGAGGGCCCACATCACCAAGGGGATGGGAACCAGGCAGGAGTGTCCCCACACCAGTGGGACAACATCATCGAAAGGTGAGGATCCCAGCACATGTAGCCTCAAACCAGAGGAACCACATCACCAAGGGGTTCCGAATGAGGCTGGCAGGACCGGCCTCACAACACAGGGTCCATAGAATATAAAAGTTGAGGAATCCAGCAGTTGGAACCTCCCAGCAAGCGGCCCAGAGCACCGAGGCTATGAGATCCAGGCCGCAGTGAACTCACAGCAGAGGGCCCACATCATGAACCTGTGAGCAGCCCAGCCGTTGGGACCACAGAACAGAAGGCCCACATCCCCATTGGGATGGGAACCTGGCAGGAGTGGCCTCGCACAACTTAGTACATATCAGAAAATGTTAGGAGCCCAGCAGATAGGGCCTGACGCCAGGGGGCTCTCATAACTGAGGGGAGGAGACTCCCAACAGGTTCCAACTGCCAACAGAGGGCCCACGTCTACAAGGTGGCATGCGCCAGCCAGGCAGTAGTGACCTCACAGCAGAGGGCCTATTTCACAGAAGGGAGAGGAACCGAGGCAGGATGAGACTCTCGCCAGAGGACCCACAACACCAAGGGGATGGGAACCTGTCAGGGCTGTCCTCCCACCAGTGGGGCCACATCATCGAAAGGTGAGGAACCCAGCACATGCGGCCTCATATCAGAGGACATACATCACAAAGGGGATGGGAGTGAGGCAGGTAGGAGTAGCCTAAAAACAGAGGACCCAAAGAATAAAAAAGGTGAGGAATCCAGCATTTTGAACCTCCCAGCAGGTGGCCGAGAGCACAGAAGCTATGGGATGCAGGCAGGAGTGAACTAACAGCAGAGAGCCCACATCATGAAACTGTGAGCAACCCAGGCGTTGGGACCTCAGAGCAGAAGGCCCACATCCCCATGGGGATGGGAACCTGACAGGAGTGTCCTGGCATCACTGGGCTCACATCAGAAAACGTGGGGAGCCCAGCAGTTAGGGCCTGATGCTAGAGGGCCGTCATCACCGAGGGGAGGAGGCTCCCAGCAGGTTCCATGTGCCAACAGAGGGCCCACGTCGCCAAGGTGATGTGTGCAAGTCAGGCAGGATTGACCTCACAGCAGAGGGCCTACCTCACAGAAGAGTGAGGAACCCAGCCAGGATAAGACTGTCACCAGAAGGCCCACATCACCAAGGGGATGGGAACCAGGCAGAAGTGTCCTCACACCAGTGGAGCCACATCATTGAAAGTTGCGGAACCCAGCACATGTGGCCTCAAACCAGAGGACCCACATCTCGAAGGGGTTGTGAGTGAGGCAGGCAGGAGGAGCATCGCAACACAAGACCCATAGAATACAAAAGTTGAGGAATCGAGCAGTTGGAACCTCCCAGCAGGCGGCCCAGAGCACAGAGTCTATGGCATCCAGGCCAGAGTGAACTAACAGCAGAGAGCCCACATCATGAAACTGTGAACAACCCAGCCGTTGGGACTTCAGAGCAGAAGACCCACATCTCAATGGGGATGTGAACCTGGCTGGAGTGTCTTCGAACCACTGGGTGCACATCACAAAATGTGGGGAGCCCAGCCGTTAGGGCCTGACGCCAGAGGGCCCTCATCACCGAGGGGAGGAGGCTCCCAGCAGGCTCCAAGTGCCACCAGAGGGCTCATGTCCACAAGGCGAGCTGAGAGCAAGCCAGGCAGGAGTGACCTCACAGCAGACGGCCCACCTCACAGAAGGGTGAGGAACCCAGCCAGGATCAGACTCTCAACAGAGGGCCCACATCACCAAGGGGATGTGAACCAGGCAGGAGTCTCCTAAGACCATTGGTCCCACATCATCGAAAGGTGAGGAACCCAGCACATGTGGCCTCAAACCAGAGGACACACATCACGAAGGGGCTGGGAGTGAGGCAGGCAGGAGGATCCTCACAACAGAGGGCCTAAAAAATTAAAAAAGTGAGGAATCCAGCAGTTGGAACCTCCCAGCAGGCGGCCAAGAGCACAGAGGCTATGGGATCCAGGCCACAGTGAACTAACACCAGAGAGCCCACATCATGAAATTGTGATCAACCCAGCCGTTGGAACCTCAGAGCAGAAGGCCCACATCCCCATGGAGATGGGAACCTAAGAGGAGTGCCCGAGCATCACTGGGCTCACTAAGAAAAGTTGGGGAGCCCAGCAGTTAGGGCCTGACGTCAGAGGGCCCTCATCACAGAGGTGAGGAGGCTCCCAGCAGGGTCCAAGTGCCACCAGAGGGCTCATGTCAACAAGGCGAGGTGAGCAAGCCAGGCAAGAGTTACCTGATAGTAGAGGGCCCACCTCACAGATGGGTGAGGAATCCAGCCAGGATCAGACTCTCACCAGAGGGCCCACATCACAAAGGGGATGGGAACCAGCCAGGATTATCCTCACACCAGTGGGGCCTCATTATCGAAAGGTGAGGAACCCAGCACATGTGTCCTCAAACCAGAGGACCCACATCACCAAGGGCCTTGGAGTGAGACAGGCAGGAGTAGCCTCACAACACAGGGCACATAATATAAAAAACGTGAGGATTCCAGCATTTAGAACTTCCAGCAGGCGGCTCAGAACACCGAGGCTATGGGATCCACGCCGCAGTGAACTCACAGCAGAGGGCCCACATCATAAAACTGTGAGCAACCCAGGCGTTGGGACCTCAGCGCAGAAGGCCCACATCCCCATGGGAATGGGAACCTGGCTGGAGTGTCCTCGCACCACTGGGCACACATCAGAAAATGTGGGGAGCCCACCATTTAGGGCCTGATGCCAGAGGGCCGTCATCACCGAGAGGAGGAGGCACCCTGCACGCTCCAACTGCCACCAGAGGGCTCACGTCTCCAAGGTGACGTGTGCCAGCCAGGCAGGAGTGACCTCACAGCAGAGGGCCTACCTCACAGAACGTTGAGGAACCCAGCCAGGATTAGACTCTCGCCAGAGGGCCCACCTCACCAAGGGTATGGGAACCAGGCAGGAGTGTCCTCATACGAGTGGGGTCACATCATCGAAAGGTGAGGAACGCAGCACATGTGGCCTCAAGCCATAGGACAGTCATCACCAAGGGGCTGGCAGTGAGGCAGGCAGGAGGAGCCTCACAACAGAGGGCACATAGAATAAAAAAGTTGAGGAATCCAGCAGTTGGAACCTCCCAGCAGGCGGCTCAGAGCACCGATGATAAGGGATCCTTGCCGGAGTGAACTCACAGCAGAGGGCCCACATCATGGTACTGTGAGCAAGCCAGCCGTTTTGACCTCAGAGCAGAAGGCCCATATCCCCATGGGGATGGGAACCTGGCAAGAGTGTCCTCACTCACTTGGCGCACATCAGAAAATGTGGGGAGCCCAGCCGTTATGGCCTAATGCAAGAGGGCCCTCATCACCGAGGGGAGGAGGATCTCAGCACACTCCAACTGCCACCAGAGGGCCCACGTCGCCAAGGTGACGTGTGCCAGACAGGCATGATTGACCTCACAGCAGAGGGCCCACCTCACAGAAGGGTGAGGAACCCAGCCATGATCAGACTCTCACCTGAGGGCCCACATCAGCAAGGGGATGGGAACCAGTCAGGACTGTCTTCCCTCCAGTGGGGCCACATCATCGAAAGGTGCGGAACCCAGCACATGTGGCCTCAAATCAGAGGACACATATCACAAAGGGAATGGGAGTGAGGCAGGCAGGAGTAGCCTAAAAACAGAGGGCCCAAAGAATAAGAAAGGTGAGGAATCCAGCAGTTGGAACCTCCCAGCAGGCGGCCGAGAGCACAGAAGCTATGGGATGCAGGCAGGAGTGAACTAACAGCAGAGAGCGCACATCATGAAACTGTGAGCAACCCAGACGCTGAGACCTCAGAGCAGAAGGCCCACATCCCAATGGGGATGTGAACCTGGCTGGAGTGTCCTCGCACCACTGGGCGCACATCACAAAATGTGGGGAGCCCAGCAGTTAGGGCCTGACGCCAGAGGGCCCTCATCACCGAGGGGAGGAGGCTCCCAGCAGGCTCCAAGTGCCACCAGAGGGCTCATGTCCACAAGGCGAGGTGAGCAAGCCAGGCAGGAGTGACCTCACAGCAGACGGCCCACCTCACAGATGGGTGAGGAACCCAGCCAGGATCAGACTCTCAACAGAGGGCCCACATCACCAAGGGGATGTGAACCAGGCAGGAGTCTCCTAAGACCATTGGTCCCACATCATCGAAAGGTGAGGAACCCAGCACATGTGGCCTCAGACCAGACGACACACATCACGAAGGGGCTGGGAGTGAGGCAGGCAGGAGGATCCTCACAACAGAGGGCCTAAAAAATTAAAAAAGTGAGGAATCCAGCAGTTGGAACCTCCCAACAGGCAGCCAAGAGCACAGAGGCTATGGGATCCAGGCCACAGTGAACTAACACCAGAGAGCCCACATCATGAAAATGTGAACAACCCAGCCGTTGGGACCTCAGAGCAGAAGGCCCACATCCCCATGGAGATGGGATCCTAAGAGGAGTGCCCGAGCATCACTGGGCTCACTAAGAAAAGTTGGTGAGCCCAGCAGTTAGGGCTTGACGCAAGAGGGCCCTCATCACCGGGGGGAGGAGATTCCCAGCACGCTCCTACTGCCACCACACGGCTGACTTCACCAAGGCAATGTGTGCCAGCCATGCAGGAGTGACCTATCAGCAGAGGGTCTCCCTTACAGAAAGGTGAGGAACACAGCCAGGAACAGACTCTCACCAGGGGGTCCACATAACCACGTGGATGAGAACCAGGCAGGAGTGTCCTCACACTAGTGGGGCCACATCATCGAAAGGTGAGGAACCCAGCAAAGGTGGCCACAAACCAGAGGACCCACATCACCAAGGGGTTGAGAGTGAGGTAGGTGTCTGGACGGGCATATTTAACACTCATTTCCCACCAGGAAGAGGAATTAACCAAAGGCTCAGCGTGCCCTGCCAGAAGCAGATTAGGGCCTGAAGCAGTCTTGCGGGTTTGCGGCCAGCTCACAAGAAAGCGAGTTGAAGAAAGGAGCTCAGGGGCCCTGTAATTCACAAACCTGCAGAGTTATAAATGACAGATAACGTCCAAAAATATTTTGAAGTAAGGCTGCGAAGAGGACTTGAAAGCGGGGCAGAATTTCAGGAAACCGATTTCAGGAGGTAGACTGGATTTGCATTTAAAGCATAGGAAAAGAGGCAGAACATCGACAATGATGCACTTGGCCAAAAAGGGCGTATGAGTTTGTTCCTGAATATATTCAGGAAAAAGCACATACACACTTTTTGGCAAACCAAGCAAGCTTGCAATGGAAATCCGAACTACTATGAAGTGTCACTTCCCCCCGGTCTAAAGGGCCATCTGAAAAAAGTGTAAAATCCAGAAAGGCAAGACAGGCCATGGGGAAAAAGGAGCCTTGTTATGCTGATGGGCGGGATGTAAATTGCCAACAGCCACTCTGGAGAAGTGTATGGTGTTTCCTGATACATCTGAAAAACAAAGCAACAGAGTCTAGGGCATTTCCACTTATGGTCCTATAGCTTAGGGAAATTAAAATCAAAAAGACACAGCCACCCCAAAATTTGGGACGGCTCTGTTTACAAGAACCTCGTTTACGGTACAAGTTCAATATCACAGAGAGCAAAAACTGGATAAAGAAGTTGTGGTACTTATGTACAATGCAATATCACTCAGCAATGAAATCTGTGTCACCAGGCCGGTACCAGCATAATGAGTGGATTGAGGCACGATGATTCTAAGTGAAATAAGTCACACAGAAAAAGAAACATCATAAGGTATCACTAATGCACGGAATGTAAACTTGGCTACACATGAATTGAATTACAAAACAGAACAGGGTCTCAAGTTTAGAAAACCAACTTATGCTTGCTTAAGGGGAAAGGTGAGTTGGGGTGCTGCATAAAACCAGAGTTTGAAATTAACACAGATACCGTTTCATAAGCCAAATATGTAATAGACAAGACCTACCCCTTGTTCATCGAAATGGACTCAACAATGAGGTATCACCTCACACCTGTTAGAATGGGCATCATCTGAAAATCTACAAACAACAAGTGCTGGAAAGGGTGTGGAGAAAAGGAAGCCTCTTCCACTATTGTTGGGAATATAAATTGGTACAGTCACTATGGAGAACCATATGGAGTTTCTTAAGAAACTAATAATAGAATTACCATATGATACAGCAATCCCAGTACTGGACATATACCCAGACAAAACCATAAATCAAAAAGAGACATTCACCGTAATGTTCATTGCATCACTATTTACAATATCGAGGTAATGGAAGCAACCTAAATGCCCACAGACAGACGAATGCATAAAGATGTGGTACATATATAAAATGGAATATTACTAAGCCATGAAAGGAATGAAATTGGGTCATTTGTAGAGACGTCGATGGATCTAGAGACTGTCATACAGAGTGAAGTAAGTCAGAAAGAGAAAAACAAATCTTGTATATTCATGCATATATGTGGAACCTAGAAAAACTGTACAGATTAACCGTTTTGCAAGGCATAACTAGAGCAACAGATGTAGACAACAATCGTATGGACAACAAGGGGGGAAAGCTCTTGGGGGTGGTGGTGGTGGGAGGAGTTGAGAGATTGGGATTGGCATGTAAACATTTATATGTATAAAATAGATAACCAATAAGAACCTGCTGTATAAAAATATAAAATAAAATTCAAAATTAAAAAGAAATAAAATTTAAAAAATAAAACAGAAAAAACAATTATTCCCTTCACATACATGTATTTATATGAATAAATTATTTCCATGCTTATATCTGTAAATACAAAAAAGAGGAATAAAATCTACCTTGAACCAAAAACGAAAAAGAGAAAAAAAAAACAGAACCCACCAGTTACTCAGAGGAAAACCGTATCAGGGCACTTGCTCCAGTTGTAAACAATTCTGAAGTTGGTCAGTGGTGGGGAATCGTCTCCCATTCAGCCAGCAGCCCCCACACAACAAGCGTCCTCATTGCAAAGCTGGGGCACCGTGCCGAGGCATCTGTGAGTAAACGTGAGCTGAGTCCCAGGCCAGTTGCTGCTGAACTGTTCCCACCCTTCCCAGGTAAAACACCTGAATATATACAAGGACTTGAAAGCCTAGAGGAAGGGCCATGGAGCCACACGAGTGACAGCATGCCAGCTGACTTGGTGCCTGCAGGCCAGCCAGGATGGTCCTGGCCCTGGGTGCTCTTCTGGAAGATTTCCATTTCCCTGCCTGTGATACCCGTCCTATCCCTGCCTCCACTGCTTTTTTCCTTCCTCACCTCTGCCCAGGGAGCAATTCCAGCAGCAGGTATGGGTGACACATCCTCTTCTTTAGCAGGTGGCAGCCTGGCAACTGCTGCAGAAAGTCCAGCAGAGCCCCACTCACACTGGGCCACCCACAAAGCCGTGGCCTCTCACTCCCTCCCACCAGCCCAGCCCCGAGACTGCTGACAGGGCAGAGAAAATGGTGTCAGACACAGCTGCAGGGACTCTTGCTGCCTGGAGTGGTATTTATATTGATCTCAACCCAGGCACACCTGGGGAGGGCTGGCCGGCACCGTAAGGCTGCCCAGGTCAGCCAATCATCACCCCTCAGGGGCTCACAGTTGCAGAAAATGGAACTTGCTGAACCGGCCAGGTCCAAGGAACAGGTGTGGGCTCCTGAGAGTCAGGATAGACAAGGGGCTGCAGCTTTGGCTTGTTTTCTAATCATTTTATCTGGCCCATGAGTGGGAGACAACTTCAAGAAAACCCTCTCCTAATGAGAGGAACCCAGGAGTCAGGGAGAGGAGGGGTGGGTGGTGGTTGGAGACAGAGGCCTGGTGCCCCGGGTGCAGTGGAAGTCTCTGGAAGACCAGGTGGAGGGAGGCCACACAGAGTGATGCCCAGGGTCACAGACCTGTCGGAGCTGCTGTTTGTTAGTTCAAGTCCTGCTCTGAGGTGCTCTGTGTCAGCTGTGAGCGACAGGTGAGCTGGGGGTGCTCTTCAATGAGGGCTATGTGCACGGTTCCTGTGTGCCCAGCCCTGCCACGGTACCTGCAAGGGTAGCTCTGTATCCTGGGAGGGGCCTGACCACGAGAGCCCCGTGGGCTGGGTTGGGGGTGAGGTACCTGCCCAGGAGAGCTCCATATCCTGGGATTGGCCTGACCACGAGAGCCCCATGGGCTGCTGGGGACCTGGTAAAGGATGTCAGGACAGTCAGTGAAGCCACCGAGGATATACCTCCAGTTGCTCCTAATTCCTACACCCTGCTGGTCATTCTACCAACCACCAGGACATGGTATTCTGTATTAGTCTTCAATGATGCCTTCTTTTGTATTCCATTAGTCCCAGAGTCACAAGAAATTTTGGCTTGTGAGTGGCAGGACTCAACATACAACTAAAACAATACTTCCGGGCCGTCTTGCCCCAAGGGTTCAAAAATTCCCACACCATCTTTGGGGAAAGCTTAGCTAAAGACCGAAAAGTTCTACCTCTGGAAAAGGAAACCCTCCTTCAATATGCAGACGACATTCTGATCGCCAGCCCTACTAAGGAAGCCTCTGAACTACCAAGCCAATAAAGGATAGAAGTTGTCCAAGAAAAAGCTCAAATATCACAGACTGCGGTGACCTGCCTGGGCTTCATTCTCACACAAGGTCAGAGAAGCCCATCCCAGGAAAGGGAAGAAACCATTTGCAGCCTTACCCCTTTCTAAAACGAGAAGACAGCTTAGGGGTTCCTGGGGAGGCCAGGGTTTGCTGCTTCTGGATCCCTAACTACAGTCTACTAGCTGGGCCTCTATATGAAACACTGAAAGGAAAAGATGACGATCCTTTTGAACAGAATCCAGAAGTGGCCTTTCAAGAATGGAAAGAGCAGTCAATTCAGACCCTTGCCCTGGAACTCCCTAATTGAGCTAAACCCTTTGACCTTTCCATTCCCGGTGAAAGGTGAATCGCCATTGGAGAATTAGTGCAAAAACTGGGACCACTTGAAATGGAACAACGCAAGAATGCCATCCAGGTAGGATAAACTACAGTCACCAAGGGGCTTGGCCCACTGCCACATCTGGCCAAGATACTGGCGGTATCTAAAACCCTGGAAATCAGCAGCCCAAAAGGCCACCTCCCTCCTAAGGGAAAAGGACCCCACGTGGTGATCCTAATCACCAACCATGCCCTGAAGTTGCAGGGTTCGCTCCGTGGGCACACCGACCTCGAGTGAGGAGGCTCTCCAACTCCAACATCCAGAGAGATAACCGGGGGCAGCAGGGCACCATGACGACTCGTGTGAACATCACTTGACCTGGAGTTTCTCTCATAAAACAACAATAGTGTGTCCCGAAGGAGTAGACTACTGCTTGCAGGACTTACTGCACCCGGAGGGGAGCCAATAATCTTGGCGGGGGAACCGTATATCACACTGTCACCATAGAAAAGCCTACAGACACCGTGATGATGGTGGCCAATAAGACCAGCTGGACTCCTGTTTACTTCAAAAGGCTGTTGACTCAGTGGCCATCATGGTCCTTGATCACCACTGACCCTGGACTGTCTGGGAGTTGAGCGGGCAGGGCTCTGACACCTGGTGCTGTTTTTACGTTAATTCAGGGGCCTAATTGAAGAAAGAGCAGACTACTGGTCAGAGCATCTAGGCTGGCAGAAACGGTCAGCCTAAGGTGGCCGAACAAATGTGGGGCGGGGTGAAACCGGCCCCCACAGCGTCTCTGCACATCTCTTTCCTGGACCCTTAAAGGTCATTAGAATCTATAACACTTCCAATGCTGGTGCTCAGGTGGACGAGCAGGGAGGCAGGGGTCCTGGGGCCAATCAACGTCACCTGGAGGCTGCTGGGGAGAAGTTCTGACCCTCGTCCCCTGGTATGAGGGCTCCCAACTCAGCACTCAGCAGTTACAGAAGAAGGGTCTGCACCCTCAGCACTCCAAGAATGAGGAACGGGACAAAAGGCAGAGGAGGGGTTTGTCCCCAGCAAAGCCCATGAAAAATCCCTGGGAGATAAAAATAGAATCTGGGCAATAAAGTCAAGTCTGACCTTTTTTATCCTTTGTGCTTTGTCTAATTTCACGTGCTCCTAGGGTCCCGCATGCAGAGGTTCCACACCCGGCACTTCAGACCAGATTTCCTAGTGCAGAATGGCTGGGTCGACACCTCAGCTCCTGGGGCCCAGTGCAGACTCCGAGATATAGAGCCTGAGCTGCAGCCAACCCGGCCCTCGAGAGCTCCGCCCCCTCCCTCCCACTGAATCTGACAGGATCTCTACACAGCAGCCCAGCCCACAGCCCACGGGGTAGTGCATGCTCTCACCTCTCCATTCTCTGATCAAAATATAAAGTTTCCTTTGCTTGTGAACCAAACTCAGTCTCGATCTGTTGGCCCCAATGACACTGGGCAGGGGGACACTTGTTGGGGTCCACTCTGGAGGATCAGTAACAGAAATTTAGACTATTGTAACTTCAATGAACAGATGTGTGAGCCAAACTCTAGTTAACATAGAACAGTTTATAAGGCTCGGGTAAAATAAGATGTTTCTAACACTTCCATTTGATATTTCCATCACTTTATTATAAGCAAGTTCAGTGAAAAGGGTTGTCTTATTTGTCAGGTCAATATTAGAGAAATGAAGTGATTTCTTTCCAAGGATGTTCATCTAATAATCTTGGTTAAAGCTTCAATCTTGTTTTAAATGCTTTTCCATTGAAAATGATACCTCTCTTTCAGCTCCCCCATTTCTGAGAAGTATAAAATCTTATAATTTATTATTACCAAAGGGGAAAGGTGGGAGGAGGGATAAATTAACAGTTTGGAATTAACACATACACACTGCTATGTATAAAATAGATCATCAACAAGGAACTACTGTATAGCACAGGGAACTACACTCAATATTTTGCAATAACCTATAAGGGAAAATAATCGGAAAAAGAATAGATATTTTTATTGACATCATCTATCAATGACAGTTAAAGTGTAACCTAAGGGAAGCTGGTGGTGAGTGCTTCTGACCCTGAAGACTTCAATCATCTAAAGTTTGGACTCTGCCTACTTCCCAAGGCCCTTAATGAACATATGTGTAGCCGTAGCTTAAAAAATTCCCCAGTTTGGGGTTCGGGGAGACACTGATTTTGAAAAAGCCCTGGTGTTCTCCTTACATGAATGGGACTCTTTCTACTGCTAAAACATGTCTGTCACACCCAGAGGATGGTATACCGTCTGATCGGGAAGAGTTTGGAAAAGGCATCTCATCTCCTCATCTCCTGGTGCTCGGGTTCACCCCTCCAGCGTCTTTACTAACAGTCTCCCCACTTGGAGATGTCAGCACTGTCAACATCCTGTTGCGTACAGTTTGGAATTTGTCCAGAGGATGAAGCGGAAGGATGAGGAACAATGAGAGACAAGTCCTAGGTGTTCAGACAGGCACATGTCACTCTAATTTCCAATCAGGAAGACGCATTGACCAAAGGCTAGGGTTGCCCATGGAAACAGTATAGGGCTTGAGGAAATCCCACTGCTTTGTGGCCAGTTCCCATAAACACAAGTTGAACAATGGAACTCAGGGGCAGTAAAATTCACGAAACTGCAGAGTTGAAAATATCTATCACTGAGAAATGTCTTGAGGAAAGTCAGAGAAAAGGATTGGTAAGCAAGGGAGAATGGCAGGAAAGGGATTTGAGGAGGTAGAAAGGACTCGCCATTAAGCACAAGAAAAGGGGCTGAACATTGCCAACATTGCAGTTGGCCAAAAAGGCTGTATGCGTTTTTTTCTGTATATATTCAAGAAAAGGGCATACACTTTTTTAGCCAACCAAACAGGTGGGCACTGGAAATCAATACTACAAAAGATATCACTTTGCATCAGTCAGAAGAGCCATCCTCATAAAGTGTAAACACCAGAAATGCAGGACAGGGCAAGGAGAAGAGGGAGCCCTGTGAGGCTTATAGTGGAAATGTATATTGCCAACGGCCATTCTGGAGAAGTGTATTGTGTTTACTAAAGCATCTAAAAAATGAGCTACAGAGCATAGGGCACTTGCACTCATGGGCGTATATCTTGGGAAAAACAAAAATCGAGAGGACACAGGCACCCCAATGTTTACTGCCTCTCTGTTTAAAAGATCCTCGACTAGGATATAACTTAAATGTCTCTGAAGGGAAAAAATGGATAGAGATGTGGTACTTATGTAGAGTGGACTATTACTCAGCCTGGAAATCAATGAAATATGGCCAGTTGTAACAACTCCGGAGGAGTTACGTATGATCATTCTAAGTGACACAATTCAAAAAGAAAAAGACACATATCATAAGATATCACTTAAAGTTGGAACCCAAAATGGCTACACATGAAATAAATTACAAAACAAAAACATAGTCAAATATGTAGAAAACACGCGTAAGGCTGCTAAACGGGAAAGGTGGGGAGGGGTGAGGCATCATCCAGGAGGTTGAAATTAGCAAAGATACCATTCCAAATACCAAACTGATAATCAACAAGGCCTACACGGTAGCTAAAAGAACTGCACTCAGCACACTCAAGTCACCGGAAAAGAATATCTATGACTGGTAAGAATCTGAAAAAGAATTTATTGATGTCTCTCTGTACGTGAATCAAGTGGATGTACAGCAGCAAGAAACAGAGCTTTGAAAATCAGCTGTAACCAATATAGTAATAAATTGAAAAAAATAAACGACAGAGAGACAGAGAAAACCTCTTACAACTTTTCCTCAGGGACGGTGATGCAACATGGATTGAACACATCTAGACACACAGCAGGATGAGACATAAGGCTGGAAACTGTTCGCGCTAAGAGAAATGTGAGGTTGGGTGAGGAAATGCACACCCTTTAAAGTAATACTACCTGGTACCCATTCAATGGGTCCCAAATCTGCAGGTTCAAGGAATCTTCCTACAGCAAAAACATGCATGGAAAACCCAGAGGACTGTACACCATGTTCTCGGGAGATGTGTCTAAAATGCACCTCATTTATCCTCTCCTGGTGCTCCTGTTCATCATTCCAGCCACGTTACTTAGAATCTCCCCACTTAGAGAATCAGCACATTTAAACATCTGTTTCACACATTTTGCAAATTGTGAGGAGGATGAACGGGAAGAGGGGGAACCAATGAGAGAAGAGTTGTAGGGGTTTGGATGGGCACATGTCACTCTAATTTCCCACTAAGAATAAGAATTAAAAAAAGGCTCAGCCCGCCTCGCCGGAGCCAAAATAGGGCCTGAAGCAATTCTGCGGCTTTGAGGCCAGCTCACAAAAGAGCAACTTAAAAAATGGAGCTCAGGGTCACTGCAATTCACAAACCTGCAGAGTTATAAATGAAAACTAACGTCCAAAAATATGTAGAGGTAAGGCAAAGAAGAGGATCTGAATGCAAGACAGAATTGCAAGAAACAGATTTCAAGAGATAGATTGGACTCGTCTTTAAAGCACATGAAAAGCGGCAGAATTTCGACAATGATGCAGTTGGCCCCAAAGGGACTATGCGTTTTTTCCTGAATATATCCAGCAAAAAACGCATACGCACTTTATGAGCAACCAAGCAAGCTTGCAAAGGAAGTCTGCACTACAATGAAGTCTCACTGCCCCCCGGTCAAAAGGGCCATCTGAAAAAAGTGTAAAATCCAGAAAGGCAGGACAGGCCATGGAGAACTGGGAGCCTTGTTATGCTGATGGGCGGAATGTAAATTGCCAACAGCCACTCTGGAGAAGTGTATGGTGTTTCCTGAAACATATAAAAAACAAAGCAACAGAGCCTAGGGCACTTCCACTTATGGTCCTATAGCTTAGGGAAATTAAAATCAAAAAGACACAGCCACCCCAAAGTTTGGGATGGCTCTGTTTACAAGAACCTCATTTACGGTACAAGTTCAATATCGCAGAAAGCGAAAAATGGATAAAGAAGTTGTGGTACTTATGTACAACGAAATATCACTCAGCAATGAAATCTATGTCATCAGGCCAGTAGCAGCATAATGAGTGGATTCAGGTACGATGATTCTAAGTGAAATAAGTCACACAAAAAACAAACATCATAAGATATCACTAATACACGGAATGTAAACTTGGCTACACAGGAACTGAATTACAAAACAGAATAGGGTCTCAAATGTAGAAAACCAACTTATGCTTGCTTAAGGGGAAAGGTGAGTTGGGGTGCTGCATAAAACCAGAGATTGAAATTAGCACAGATACCTTTCCATAAGCCCAATATGTAATAGACAAGAGCTACTGCTTGCTCAACGAAGTGGACTCAACACCCCATATTAAACGCCTAAGAATATACCTGACTAGTAAGAATCTTAAAACCTATGGATTTATATGTCTCCAAAAGAGAATCCAGCGTGTGTACAGCGACATAAAAGCAGCAGTGATAGGATTGGTGAGGTTCGGTGAGCAAATGCAAACCCTTTGAAGTCATATTGCATGGTACCCATTCCATGGGTCTCAACTCTCCAGGTTTAAGGGATTCTTCCTTCAGCTAAAACATGCATGTGGAACCCAGAGTATGATCCACCGTGTGATCGGGAAACGTGTTCAAATGTGTCTCAGTTTTCATCCCCTGGTACTCGGGTGCAACATTCCAGACGCTTTACTAACACTCTCCCCACTTGGAGAGTCAGTGCCTTTAACCTCCTGTTTGGCCCAGTTTGCAATTTCTGTGGAAAATGAACAGGAATAGGGAGAACCAATGAGAGACTAGCTGGAGGTGTCTGGACGGGCAAATTTAACTCTCATTTCCCACCAGGAAGAGGAATTAACCAAAGGCTCAGCGTGCCATGCCGGAACCACATTAGGGCCTGAAGCAATCCTGCGGTGTTGCGGCCAGCTCACAAGAAAGCGAGTTGAAGAAAGGAGCTCAGGGACCCTGTAATTCACAAACCTGCAGAGTTATAAATGACAGCTATCGTCCAAAAATATATTGAAGTAAGCCTGCCAAGAGGACTTGAAAGCGGGGCAGAATTGCAGGAAACCGATTTCAGGAGGTAGACTGGAATTGCATGTAAAGCATAGGAAAAGAGGCAGAACGTCCGCAATGATGCACTTGGCCAAAAAGGGCGTATGCGTTTTTTCCTGAACATATTCAGGAAAAAACGCATACGCCCTTTTTGGCCAACCAAGCAAGCTTGCAAAGGAAATCTGCACTACAAGGAAGTCTCACTGCCCCCTAGTCAAAAGGGCCATCTGAAAAAAGTGTAAAATCCAGAAAGGCAGGACAGGCCATGGAGAACTGGGAGCCTTCTTATGCTGATGGGCGGGATGTAAATTGCGAACAGCCACTCTGGAGAAGTGTATGGTGTTTCCTGAAACATCTAAAAAACAAAGCAACAGAGCCTAGGGCACTTCCACTTATGGTCCTATAGCTTAGGGAAATTAAAATCAAAAAGACACAGCCACCCCAAAGTTTGGGACGGCTGTGTTTACAAGAACCTCATTTACAGTACAAGTTCAATATCGCAGAAAGCGAGAAATGGATAAAGAAGTTGAGGTACTTACGTACAATGCAATATCACTCAGCAATGAAATCTATGTCATCAGGCCCTTAGCAGCATAATGAGTGGATTCAGGTACGATGATTCTAAGTGAAATAAGTCACAGAGAAAAAGAAACATCATAAGTTATCACTAATATATGGAATGTAAACTTGGCTACACAGGAACTGAATTACAAAACAGAACAGGGTCTCAAATGTAGAAAACCAACTTATGCTTGCTTAAGGGGAATGGTGAGTTGGGGTTCTGCATAAAACCAGAGATTGAAATTAGCAGAGATACCGTTCCATAAGCCAAATATGTAATAGACAAGAGCTACTCCTTGCTCAACGAAGTGGACTCAACACCCCATATTAAACGCCTAAGAATGTACCTGACTAGTAAGAATCTTAAAACCTATGGATTTATATGTCTCCGAAAGAGAATCAAGCGTGTGTACAGCGGCATAAAAGCAGCAGTGATAGGATTGGTGAGGTTCGGTGAGGAAATGCAGACCCTTTGAAGTCATATTGCATGGTACCCATTCCATGGGTCTCAACTCTCCAGGTTTAAGGGATTCTTCCTTCAGCTAGAACATGCATGTGGAACCCAGAGTATGATCCACCGTGTGATCGGGAAACGTGTTCAAATGTGTCTCAGTTTTCGTCCCCTGGTACTCGGGTGCAACATTCCAGACGCTTTATTAACACTCTCCCCACTTGGAGAGTCAGTGCCTTTAACCTCCTGTTTGGCCAAGTTTGCAATTTCTGCGGAAAAGGAACAGGAATAGGGAGAACAAATGAGAAACTAGCTGGAGGTGTCTGGACGGGCAAATTTAACTCTCATTTCCCACCAGGAAGAGGAATTAACCAAAGGCTCAACGAGCCATGCCGGAAACACACTAGGGCCTGAAGCAATCCTGCGGTGTTGCGGCCAGCTCACAAGAAAGCAAGTTGAAGAAAGGAGCTCAATGGCCCTGTAATTCACAAACCTGCAGAGTTATAAATGACAGCTATCGTTCAAAAATATATTGAAGTAAGGCTGCCAAGAGGACTTGAAAGTGGGGCAGAATTGCAGGAAACCGATTTCAGGAGGTAGACTGGAATTGCATGTAAAGCATAGGAAAAGAGGCAGAACGTCCACAATGATGCACTTGGCCAAAAAGGGCGTATGCGTTTTTTCCTGAACATATTCAGGAAAAAACGCATACGCCATTTTTGGCCAACCAAGCAAGCTTGCAAAGGAAATCTGCACTACAATGAAGTCTCACTGCCACCCCGGTCAAAAGGGCCATCTGAAAAATGTGTAAAATCCAGAAAGGCAGGACAGGCCATGGAGAACTGGGAGCCTTCTTATGCTGATGGGCGGGATGTAAATTGCAAACAGCCACTCTGGAGAAGTGTATGGTGTTTCCTGAAACATCTAAAAAACAAAGCAACAGAGCCTAGTGCACTTCCACATATGGTCCTATAGCTTAGGGAAATTAAAATCAAAAAGACACAGCAACCCCAAAATTTGGGACGGCTCTGTTTACAAGAACCTCATTTACGGTACAAGTTCAATATCACAGAAAGCGAAAAATGGATAAATAAGTTGTGGTATTACGTACAATACAATATCACTCAGCAATGAAATCTATGTCATCAGGCCCTTAGCAGCATAATGAGTGGATTCAGGTATGATGGTTCTAAGTGAAATAAGTCACAGAGAAAAAGAAACATCATTAGTTATCACTAATACATGGAATGTAAACTTGGCTACACAGGAACTGAATTATAAAACAGAACAGGGTCTCAAATGTAGAAAACCAACTTATGCTTGTTTAAGGGGAATGGTGAGTTGGGGTGCTGCATAAAACCAGAGATTGAAATTAGCACAGATACCGTTCCATAAGCCAAATATGTAATAGACAAGAGCTACTCCTTGCTCAACGAAGTGGACTCAACACCCCATATTAAACGCCTAAGAATATACCTGACTAGTAAGAATCTTAAAACCTATGGATTTATATGTCTCCGAAAGAGAATCAAGCGTGTGTACAGTTGCATAAACGCAGCAGTGATCGGATTGGTGAGGATCGGTGAGGAAATGCAGACCCTTTGAAGTCATATTGCATGGTACCCATTCCATGGGTCTCAACTCTCCAGGTTTAAGGGATTCTTCCTTCAGCTAAAACATGCATGTGGAACCCAGAGTATGATCCACCGTGTGATCGGGAAACGTGTTCAAATGTGTCTCAGTTTTCGTCCCCTGGTACTCGGGTGCAACATTCCAGACGCTTTACTAACACTCTCCCCACTTGGAGAGTCAGTGCCTTTAACCTCCTGTTTGGCCCAGTTTGCAATTTCTGCGGAAAATGAACAGGAATAGGGAGAACCAATGAGAGACTAGCTGGAGGTGTCTGGACGGGCAAATTTAACTCTCATTTCCCACCAGGAAGAGGAATTAACCAAAGGCTCAGCGTGCCATGCCGGAACCACACTAGGGCCTGAAGCAATCCTGCAGTGTTGCGGCCAGCTCACAAGAAAGCGAGTTGAAGAAAGGAGCTCAGGGGCACTGTAATTCACAAACCTGCAGAGTTATAAATGACAGCTATCGTCAAAAAATATAATGAAGTAAGGCTGCCAAGAGGACTTGAATGCGGGGCAGAATTGCAGGGAAACGATTTCAGGAGGTAGACTGGAATTGCACGTAAAGCATAGGAAAAGAGGCAGAACGTCCACAAAGATGCACTTGGCCAAAAAGGGCGTATGCGTTTTTTCCTGAACATATTCAGGAAAAAACGCATACGCTCTTCTTGGCCAACCAAGCAAGCTTGCAAAGGAAATCTGCACTACAATGAAGTCTCACTGCCCCCCGGTCAAAAGGGCCATCTGAAAAAAGTGTATAATCCAGAAAGGCAGGACAGGCCATCGAGAACTGGGAGCCTTGTTATGCTGATGGCTGGGATATAAATTGCCAAAAGCCACTCTGGAGAAGTGTATGGTGTTTCCTGAAACATCTAAAAAACAAAGGAACAGAGCCTAGGGCACTTCCACTTATGGTCCTATAGCTTAGGGAAATTAAAATCAAAAAGACACAGCAACCCCAATGTTTGGGACGGCTCTGTTTACAAGAACCTCATTTACGGTACAAGTTCAATATCGCAGAAAGCGAGAAATGGATAAAGAAGTTGAGGTACTTACGTAGAATGCAATATCACTCATCAATGAAATCTATGTCATCAGGCCCTTAGCAGCATAATGAGTGGATTCAAGTACGATGATTCTAAGTGAAATAAGTCACAGAGAAAAAGAAACATCATAAGTTATCACTAATATATGGAATGTAAACTTGTCTACACAGGAACTGAATTACAAAACACAACAGGGTCTCAAATGTAGAAAACCAACTTATGCTTGCTTAAGGGGAAAGGTGAGTTGGGGTGCTGCATAAAACCAGAGATAGAAATTAGCACAGATACCGTTCCATAAGCCAAATATGTAATAGACAAGAGCTACTGCTTGCTCAACGAGGTGGACTCAACACTCCATATTAAACGCCTAAGAATATACCTGACTAGTAAGAATCTTAAAACCTATGGATTTATATGTCTCCGAAAGAGAATCAAGCGTGTGTACAGCGGCATAAACGCAGCAGTGATCGGATTGGTGAGGATCGGTGAGCAAATGCACACCCTTTGAATTCATATTGCATGGTACCCATTAGATGGGTCTCAACTCTCCAGGTTTAAGGGATTCTTCCTTCAGCTAAAACATGCATGTGGAATCCAGAGTATGATCCAACGTATGATCGGGAAACATATTCAAATGTGTCTCAGTTTTCGTCCCCTGGTACTCGGATGCAACATTCCAGACGCTTTACTAACACTCTCCCCACTTGGAGAGTCAGTGCCTTTAACCTCCTGTTTGACCCAGTTTGCAATTTCTGCGGAAAATGAACAGGAATAAGGAGAACCAATGAGAGACTAGCTGGAGGTGTCTGCACGGGCAAAATTAACTCTCATTTCCCACCAGGAAGAGGAATTAACCAAAGGCTCAGCGTGCCTTGCCGGAACCACACTAGGGCCTGAAGCAATCCTGCGGTGTTGCGGCCAGCTCACAAGAAAGCGAGTTGAACAAAGGAGCTCAGGGGACCTGTAATTCACAAACCTGCAGAGTTATAAATGACAGCTATCGTCCAAAAATATATTGAAGTAAGGCTGCCAAGAGGACTTGAAAGCGGGGCAGAATTGCAGGAAACCGATTTCAGGAGGTAGACTGGAATTGCATGTAAAGCATAGGAAAAGAGGCAGAACGTCCACAATGATGCACTTGGCCAAAAAGGGCGTATGCGTTTTTTCCTGAATATATTCAGGAAAAAACGCATACGCCCCTTTTGGCCAACCAAGCAAGCTTGCAAAGGAAATCTGCACAACAATGAAGTCTCACTGCCCCCCGGTCAAAAGGGCCATCTGAAAAAAGTGTAAAATCCAGAAAGGCAGGACAGGCCATGGAGAACTGGGAGCCTTGTTATGCTGATGGGCGGGATGTAAATTGCCAACAGCCACTCTGGAGAAGTGTATGGTGTTTCCTGAAACACCTAAAAAACAAAGCAACAGAGCCTAGGGCACTTCCACTTATGGTCCTGTAGCTTAGGGAAATGAAAATCAAAAAGACACAGCCACACCAAAGTTTGGGACGGCTCTATTTACAAGAACCTCATTTACGGTAAAAGTTCAATATCACAGAAAGCGAAAAATGGATAAAGATGTTGTGGTACTTACGTACAATGCAATATCACTCAGCAATGAAATCTATGTCATCAGGCCAGTAGCAGCATAATGAGTGGATTCAGGTACGATGATTCTAAGTGAAAGAAGTCACACAGAAAAAGAAACTTCATAAGATATCACTAATACACGGAATGTAAACTTGGCTACACAGGAACTGAATTACAAAACAGAATAGGGTCTCAAATGTAGAAAACCAACTTATGCTTGCTTAAGGGGAAAGGTGAGTTGGGGTGCTGCATAAAACCACAGATTGAAATTAGCACAGATACCGTTCCATAAGCCAAATACGTAATAGACAAAAGCTACTCCTTGCTCAACGAAGTGGACTCAACACCCCATATTAAACGCCTAAGAACATACCTGACTAGTAAGAATCTTAAAACCTATGGATTTATATGTCTCCGAAAGAGAATCCAGCGTGTGTACAGCGACATAAAAGCAGCAGTGATAGGATTGGTGAGGTTCGGTGAGCAAATGCAGACCCTTTGAAGTCATATTGCATGGTACCCATTCCATGGGTCTCAACTCTCCAGGTTTAAGGGATTCTTCCTTCAGCTAAAACATGCATGTGGAACCCAGAGTATGATCCACCGGGTGATCGGGAAACGTGTTCAAATGTGTCTCAGTTTTCGTCCCCTGGTACTCGGGTGCAACATTCCAGACGCTTTACTAACACTCTCCCCACTTGGAGAGTCAGTGCCTTTAACCTCCTGTTTGGTCCAGTTTGCAATTTCTGCGGAATATGAACAGGAATAGGGAGAACCAATGAGAGACTAGCTGGAGGTGTCTGGACGGGCAAATTTAACTCTCATTTCCCACCAGGAAGAGGAGTTAACCAAAGGCTCAGCGTGCCATGCCGGAACCGCACTAGGGCCTGAAGCAACCGTGCGGTGTTGCGGCCAGCTCACAAGAAAGCGAGTTGAAGAAAGGATCTCAGGGGCCCTGTAATTCACAAACCTGCAGAGTTATAAATGACAGCTATCGTCCAAAAATATATTGAAGTAAGGCTGCCAAGAGGACTTGAAAGTGGGGCAGAATTGCAGGAAACCGATTTCAGGAGGTAGACTGGAATTGCATGTAAAGCATAGGAAAAGAGGCAGAATGTCCACAATGATGCACTTGGCCAAAATGGGCGTATGCGTTTTTTCCTGAATATATTCAGGAAAAAACGCATACGCCCTTTTTGGCCAACCAAGCAAACTTGCAAAGGAAATCTGCACTACAATGAAGTCTCACTGCCCCCCGGTCAAAAGGGCCATCTGAAAAAAGTTTAAAATCCAGAAAGGCAGGACAGGCCATGGAGAACTGGGAGCCTTCTTATGTTGATGGGCGGGATGTAAATTGCCAACAGCCACTCTGGAGAAGTGTATGGTGTTTCCTGAAATATCTAAAAAACAAAGCTACAGAGCCTTGGGCACTTCCACTTATGGTCCTGTAGCTTAGGGAAATTAAAATCAAAAAGACACAGCCACCCCAAAGTTTGGGACGGCTCTATTTACAAGAACCTCATTTACGGTACAAGTTCAATATCGCAGAAAGCGAAAAATGGATAAAGAAGTTGTGGTACATACGTACAATGCAATATCACTCAGCAATGAAATCTATGTCATCAGGCCCTTAGCAGCATAATGAGTGGATTCAGGTACGATGATTCTAAGTGAAAGAAGTCACACAGAAAAAGAAACATCATAAGTTATCACTAATACATGGAATGTAAACTTGGCTACACAGGAACTGAATTACAAAACACAACAGGGTCTCAAATGTAGAAAACCAACTTATGCTTGCTTAAGGGGAACGGTGAGTTGGGGTGCTGCATAAAACCAGAGATTGAAATTAGCACAGATACCATTCCATAAGCCAAATATGTAATAGACAAGAGCTACTCCTTGCTCAACGAAGTGGACTCAACACCCCATATTAAACGCCTAAGAATATACCTGACTAGTAAGAATCTTAAAACCTATGGATTTATATGTCTCTGAAAGAGAATCAAGCGTGTGTACAGCGGCATAAACGCAGCAGTCATTGGATTGGTGAGGATCGGTGAGCAAATGCAGACCCTTTGAAGTCATATTGCATGGTACGCATTCCATGGGTCTCAACTCTCCAGGTTTAAGGGATTCTTCCTTCAGCTAAAACATGCATGTGGAACCCAGAGTATGATCCACCATGTGATCGGGAAACGTGTTCAAATGTGTCTCAGTTTTCGTCCCCTGGTACTCGGGTGCAACATTCCAGACGCTTTACTAACACTCTCCCCACTTGGAGAGTCAGTGCCTTTAACCTCCTGTTTGGCCCAGTTTGCAATTTCTGCGGAAAATGAACAGGAATAGGGAGAACCAATGAGAGACTAGCTGGAGGTGTCTGGACGGGCAAATTTAACTCTCATTTCCCACCAGGAAGAGGAATTAACCAAATGCTCAGCGTGCCATGCCGGAACCACACTAGGGCCTGAAGCAATCCTGCGGTGTTGCGGCCAGCTCACAAGAAAGCGAGTTGAAGAAAGGAGCTCAGGGGCCCTGTAATTCACAAATCTTCAGAGTTTTAAATGACACCTATCGTCCAAAAATATATTGAAGTAAGGCTGCCAAGAGAACTTGAAAGCGGGGCAGAATTGCAGGAAACCAATTTCAAGAGGTAGACTGGAATTGCTTGTAAAGCATAGGAAAAGAGGCAGAACGTCCACAATGATGCACTTGGCCAAAAAGGGCGTATGCGTTTTTTCCTGAATATATTCAAGAAAAAACGCATACGTGCTTTTTGGCCAACCAAGCAAGCTTGCAAAGGAAATCTGCACTACAATGAAGACTCACTGCCCCACGGTCAAAAGGGCCATCTGAAAAATGTGTAAAATCCAGAAAGGCAGGACAGGCCATGGAGAACTGGGAGCCTTCTTATGCTGATGGGCGGGATGTAAATTGCAAACAGCCACTCTGGAGAAGTGTATGGTGTTTCCTGAAACATCTAAAAAACAGAGCAACAGAGCCTAGGGCACTACCACTTATGGTCCTAAAGCTTAGGGAAATTAAAATCAAAAAGACACAGCCACCCCAAAATTTGGGAGGGCTCTGTTTACAAGAACCTCGTTTACGGTACAAGTTCAATATCGCAGAAAGCGAAAAATGGATAAAGAAGTTGTGGTACTTACGTACAATGTAATATCACTCAGCAATGAAATCTATGTCATCAGGCCAGTAGCACCATAATGAGTGGATTCAGGTACGATGATTCTAAGTGAAATAAGTCACACAGAAAAAGAAACATCATAAGGTATCACTAATACACGGAATGTAAACTTGGCTACACAGGAACTGAATTACAAAACAGAATAGGGTCTCAAATGTAGAAAACCAACTTATGCTTGCTTACGGGGAAAGGTGAGTTGGGGTGCTGCATAAAACCAGAGATTGAAATTAGCACAGATAACTTTCCATAAGCCAAATATGTAATAGACAAGAGCTACTGCTTGCTCATCGAAGTGGACTCAACACCCCATATTAAACGCCTAAGAATATACCTGACTAGTAAGAATCTTAAAACCTATGGATTTATATGTCTCCAAAAGAGAATCCAGCGTGTGTACAGCGACATAAAAGCAGCAGTGATAGGATTGGTGAGATTCGGTGAGCAAATGCAGACCCTTTGAAGTCATATTGCATGGTACCCATTCCATGGGTCTCAACTCTCCAGGTTTAAGGGATTCTTCCTTCAGCTAAAACATGCATGTGGAACCCAGAGTATGATCCACCACGTGATCGGGAAACGTGTTCAAATGTGTCTCAGTTTTCATCCCCTGGTACTCGGGTGCAACATTCCAGACGCTTTACTAACACTCTCCCCACTTGGAGAGTCAGTGCCTTTAACCTCCTGTTTGGTCAAGTTTGCAATTTCTGCGGAAAAGGAACAGGAATAGGGAGAACCAATGAGAGACTAGCTGGAGGTGTCTGGACGGGCAAATTTAAATCTCATTTCCCACCAGGAAGAGGAGTTAACCAAAGGCTCAGCGTGCCATGCCGGAACCACACTAGGGCCTGAAGCAATCCTGCGGTGTTGCGGCCAGCTCACAAGAAAGCGAGTTGAAGAAAGGAGCTCAGGGGCCCTGTAATTCACAAACCTGCAGAGTTATAAATGACAGCTATCGTCCAAAAATATATTGAAGTAAGGCTGCCAAGAGGACTTGAAAGTGGGGCAGAATTGCAGGAAACCGATTTCAGGAGGTAGACTGGAATTGCATGTAAAGCATAGGAAAAGAGGCAGAACGTCCACAATGATGCACTTGGCCAAAAAGGGCGTATGCGTTTTTTCCTGAATATATTCAGGAAAAAACGCATATGCCCCTTTTGGCCAACCAAGCAAGCTTGCAAAGGAAATCTGCACTACAATGAAGTCTCACTGCCCCCCGGTCAAAAGGGCCATCTGAAAAAAGTGTAAAATCCAGAAAGGCAGGACAGGCCATGGAGAACTGGGAGCCTTGTTATGCTGATGGGCGGGATGTAAATTGCAAACAGCCACTCTGGAGAAGTGTATGGTGTTTCCTGAAACATCTAAAAAACAAAGCAAGAGAACCTAGGGCACTTCCACTTATGGTCCTATAGCATAGGGAAATTAAAATCAAAAAGACACAGCCACCCCAAAGTTTGGGACGGCTCTGTTTACAAGAACCTCGTTTACGGTACAAGTTCAATATCGAAGAAAGCGAAAAATGGATAAAGAAGTTGTGGTACTTACGTACAACGCAATATCAATCAGCAATGAAATCTATGTCATCAGGCCAGTAGCAGCATAATGAGTGGATTCAGGTACGATGATTCTAAGTGAAATAATTCACACAGAAAAAGAAACATCATAAGGTATCACTAATACACGGAATGTAAACTTGGCTACACAGGAACTGAATTACAAAACAGAATAGGGTCTCAAACGTAGAAAATCAACTTATGCTTGCTTAAGGGGAAAGGTGAGTTGGGGTGCTGCATAAAACCAGAGATTGAAATTAGCACAGATACCTTTCCATAAGCCAAATATGTAATAGACAAGAGCTACTGCTTGCTCAACGAAGTGGACTCAAAACCCCATATTAAACGCCTAAGAATATACCTGATTAGTAAGAATCTTAAAACCTATGGATTTATATGTCTCTGAAAGAGAATCCAGCGTGTGTACAGCGACATAAAAGCAGCAGTGATAGGATTGATGAGGTTCGGTGAGCAAATGCAGACCCTTTGAATTCATATTGCATGGTACCCATTCAATGGGTCTCAACTCTCAAGGTTTAAGGGATTCTTCCTTCAGCTAAAACATGCATGTGGAACCCAGAGTATGATCCACCATGTGATCGGGAAACGTGTTCAAATGTGTCTCAGTTTTCGTCCCCTGGTACTCGGGTGCAACATTCCAGACGCTTTACTAACACTCTCCCCACTTGGAGAGTCAGTGCCTTTAACCTCCTGTTTGGCCCAGTTTGCAATTTCTGCGGAAAATGAACAGGAATAGGGAGAACCAATGAGAGACTAGCTGGAGGTGTCTGGACGGGCAAATTTAACTCTCATTTCCCAACAGGAAGAGGAATTAACCAAAGGCTCAGCGTGCCATGCTGGAACCACACTAGAGCCTGAAGCAATCCTGCGGTGTCGCGGTCAGCTCACAAGAAAGCGAGTTGAAGAAATGATCTCAGGGGCCCTGTAATTCACAAACCTGCAGAGTTATAAATGACAGCTATCGTCCAAAAATATATTGAAGTAAGGCTGCCAAGAGGACTTGAAAGCGGGGCATAATTGCAGGAAACCAATTTCAGGAGGTAGACTGGAATTGCATGTAAAGCATAGGAAAAGAGGCAGAACGTCCACAATGATGCACTTGGCCAAAAAGGGCGTATGCGTTTTTTCGTTAATATATTCAGGAAAAAACGCATACGCCCTTTTTGGCCAACCAAGCAAGCTTGCAAAGGAAATCTGCACTACAATGAAGTCTCACTTCCCCCCGGTCAAAAGGGCCATCTGAAAAAAGTGTAAAATCCAGAAAGGCAGGACAGGCCATGGAGAACTGAGAGCCTTCTTATGCTGATGGGCCGGATGTAAATTGCAAACAGCCACTCTGGAGAAGTGTATGGTGTTTCCTGAAATATCTAAAAAACAAAGCTACAGAGCCTAGGGCACTTCCACTTATGGTCCTATAGCTTAGGGAAATTAAAATCAAAAAGACACAACCACCCCAATGTTTGGGACGGCTCTATTTACAAGAACCTCATTTACGGTACAAGTTCAATATCGCAGAAAGCGAAAAATGGATAAAGAAGTTGTGGTACTTACGTACAATGCAATATCACTCAGCAATGAAATATATGTCATCAGGCCCTTAGCAGCATAATGAGTGGATTCAGGTACGATGATTCTAAGTGAAAGAAGTCACACAGAAAAAGAAACATCATAAGTTATCACTAATACATGGAATGTAAACTTGGCTACACAGGAACTGAATTACAAAACAGAACAGGGTCTCAAATGTAGAAAACCAACTTATGCTTGCTTAAGGGGAATGGTGAGTTGGGGTGCTGCATAAAACCAGAGATTGAAATTAGCACAGATACCATTCCATAAGCCAAATATGTAATAGACAAGAGCTACTCCTTGCTCAACGAAGTGGACTCAACACCCCATATTAAACGCCTAAGAATGTACCTGACTAGTAAGAATCTTAAAACCTATGGATTTATATGTCTCCGAAAGAGAATCAAGCGTGTGTACAGCGGCATAAATGCAGCAGTGATTGGATTGGTGAGGATCGGTGAGCAAACGCAGACCATTTGAAGTCATATTGCATGGTACCCATTCAATGGGTCTCAACTATCCAGGTTTCAGGGATTCTTCCTTCAGCTAAAACATGCATGTGGAACCCAGAGTATGATCCACCACGTGATCGGGAAACGTGTTCAAATGTGTCTCAGTTTTCGTCCCCTGGTACTCGGGTGCAACATTCCAGACGCTTTACTAACACTCTCCCCACTTGGAGAGTCAGTGCCTTTAACCTCCTGTTTGGCCCAGTTTGCAATTTCTGCGGAAAATGAACAGGAATAGGGAGAACCAATGAGAGACTAGCTGGAGGTGTCTGGACGGGCAAATTTAACTCTCATTTCCCACCAGGAAGAGGAATTCACCAAAGGCTCAGCGTGCCATGCCGGAACCACACTAGGGCCTGAAGCAATCCTGCGGTGTTGCGGCCAGCTCACAAGAAAACGAGTTGAAGAAAGGAGCTCAGGGGCACTGTAATTCACAAACCTGCAGAGTTATAAATGACAGCTATCGTCCAAAAATATATTGAAGTAAGGCTGCCAAGAGAACTTGAAAGCAGGGCAGAATTGCAGGAAACCGATTTCAAGAGGTAGACTGGAATTGCTTGTAAAGCATAGGAAAAGAGGCAGAACGTCCACAATGATGCACTTGGCCAAAAAGGGCGTATGCGTTTTTTCCTGAATATATTCAGGAAAAAACGCATACGCCCTTTTTGGCCAACCAAGCAAGCTTGCAAAGGAAATCTGCACCACAATGAAGTTTCACTGCCCCCCCGGTCAAAAGGGCCATCTGAAAAATGTGTAAAATCCAGAAAGGCAGGACAGGCCATGGAGAACTGGGAGCCTTCTTATGCTGATGGGCTGGATGTAAATTGCAAACAGCCACTCTGAAGAAGTGTATGGTGTTTCCTGAAACATCTAGAAAACAAAGCAACAGAGCCTAGGGTACTTCCTCTTATGGTCCTATAGCTTAGGGAAATTAAAATCAAAAAGACACAGCCACCCCAAAGTTTGGGACAGCTCTGTTTACAAGAACCTCGTTTACGGTACAAGTTCAATATCGCAGAAATCGAAAAATGGATAAAGAAGTTGTGGTATTACGTACAATGCAATATCACTCAGCAATGAAATCTATGTCATCAGGCCAGTAGCAGGATAATGAGTGGATTCAGGTACGATGATTCTAAGTGAAATAAGTCACACAGAAAAAGAAACATCATAAGATATCACTACTACACGGAATGTAAACTTGGCTACACAGGAACTGAATTACAAAACAGAACAGGGTCTCAAATGTAGAAAACCAACTTATGCTTGCTTAAGGGGAATGGTGAGTTGGGGTGCTGCATAAAACCAGAGATTAAAATTAGCACAGATACCGTTCCATAAGCCAAATATGTAATAGACAAGAGCTACTCCTTGCTCAACGAAGTGGACTCAAAACCCCATATTAAACGCCTAAGAATATACCTGACTAGTAAGAATCTTAAAACCTATGGATTTATATGTCTCTAAAAGAGAATCCAGCGTGTGTACAGCGACATAAAAGCAGCAGTGATAGGATTGGTGCGGTTCGGTGAGCAAATGCAGACCCTTTGAATTCATATTGCATAGTACCCATTCCATGGGTCTCAACTCTCCAGGTTTAAGGGATTCTTCCTTCAGCTAAAACATGCATGCAGAACCCAGAGTATGATCCACCGTGTGATCGGGAAACGTGTTCAAATGTGTCTCAGTTTTCGTCCCCTGGTACTCGGGTGCAACATTCCAGACGCTTTACTAACACTCTCCCCACTTGGAGAGTCAGTGCCTTTAACCTCCTGTTTGGCCCAGTTTGCAATTTCTGCGGAAAATGAACAGGAATAGGGAGAACCAATGAGAGACTAGCTGGAGGTGTCTGGATGGGCAAATTTAACTCTCATTTCCCACCAGGAAGAGGAATTAACCAAAGGCTCAGCGTGCCATGCCGGAACCACACTAGGGCCTGAAGCAATCCTGCGCTGTCGCGGCCAGCTCACAAGAAAGCGAGTTGAAGAAAGGATCTCAGGGGCACTGTAATTCACAAACCTGCAGAGTTATAAATGACAGCTATCGTCCAAAAATATACTGAAGTAAGGCTGCCAAGAAGACTTGAAAACGGGGCAGAATTGCAGGAAACCGATTTCAGGAGGTAGACTGGAATTGCATGTAAAGCATAGGAAAAGAGGCAGAACGTCCACAATGATGCACTTGGCCAAAAAGGGCGTATGCGTGTTTTCCTGAATATATTCAGGAAAAAACGCATACACCCTTTTTGGCCAACCAAGCAAGCTTGCAAAGAAATCTGCACTACAATGAAGTCTCACTGCCCCCCCGGTCAAAAGGGCCATCTGAAAAAAGTGTAAAATCCAGAAAGGCAGGACAGGCCATGGAGAACTGGGAGCCTTCTTATGCTGATGGGCGGGATGTAAATTGCAAACAGCCACTCTGGAGAAGTGTATGGTGTTTCCTGAAACATCTAAAAAACAAAGCAACAGAGCCTAGGGCACTTCCACTTATGGTCCTATAGCTTAGTGAAATTAAAATCAAAAAGACACAGCCACCCCAAAGTTTGGGACGGCTCTGTTTACAAGAACCTCGTTTACGGTACAAGATCAATATCACAGAAAGCGAAAAATGGATAAAGAAGTTGTGGTACTTACGTACAATGCAATATCACTCAGCAATGAAATCTATGTCATCAGGCCAGTAGCACCATAATGAGTGGATTCAGGTACGATGATTCTAAGTGAAATAAGTCACAGAGAAAAAGAAACATCATAAGTTATCACTAATACATAGAATGTAAACTTGAGTAAACAGGAACTGAATTACAAAACAGAACAGGGTCTCAAATGTAGAAAACCAACTTATGCTTGCTTAAGGGGAAAGGTGAGTTGGGGTGCTGCATAAAACCAGAGATTGAAATTAACACAGATACCTTTCCATAAGCCAAATATGTAATAGACAAGAGCTACTGCTTGCTCAACGAAGTGGACTCAACACCTCATATTAAACGCCTAAGAATATACCTGACTAGTAAGAATCTTAAAACCTATGGATTTATATGTCTCTGAAAGAGAATCAAGTGTGTGTACAGCGGCATAAACGCAGCAATGATAGAATTGCTGTGGTTCGGTGAGCAAATGCAGACCCTTTGAAGTCATATTGCATGGTACCCATTCCATGGTTCTCAACTCTCCAGGTTTAAGGGATTCTTCCTTCAGCTAAAACATGCATGCAGAACCCAGAGTATGATCCACCGTGTGATCGGGAAACGTGTTCAAATGTGTCTCAGTTTTCGTCCCCTGGTACTCGGGTGCAACATTCCAGACGCTTTACTAACACTCTCCCCACTTGGAGAGTCAGTGCCTTTAACCTCCTGTTTGACCCAGTTTGCAATTTCTGCGGAAAATGAACAGGAATAGGGAGAACAAATGAGAGACTAGCTGGAGGTGTCTGGACGGGCAAATTTAACTCTCATTTCCCTCCAGGAAGCGGAATTAACCAAAGGCTCATCGAGCCATGCCGGAACCACACTAGGGCCTGAAGCAATCCTGCGGTGTTGCGGCCAGCTCACAAGAAAGTGAGTTGAAGAAAGGAGTTCAGGGGCACTGTAATTCACAAACCTGCAGAGTTATAAATGACAGCTATCGTCCAAAAAATATATTGAAGTAAGGCTGCCAAGAGGACTTGAAAGCGGGGCAGAATTGCAGGAAACCGATTTCAGGAGGTAGACTGGAATTGCATGTAAAGCATAGGAAAAGAGGCAGAACGTCCACAATGATGCACTTGCCCCAAAATGGCGTATGCGTTTTTTCATGAATATATTCAGGAAAAAACGCATACGCACTTTTTGGCCAACCAAACAAGCTTGCAAAGGAAATCTGCAGTACAATGAAGTCTCACTGCCCCCCGGTCAAAAGGGCCATCTGAAAAAAGTGTAAAATCCAGAAAGGCAGGACAGGCCATGGAGAACTGGGAGCCTTCTTATGCTGATGGGCGGGATGTAAATTGCAAACAGCCACTCTGGAGAAGTGTATGGTGTTTCCTGAAACATCTAAAAAACAAAGCAACAGAGCCTAGGGCACTTCCACTTATGGTCCTATAGCTTAGGGAAATTAAAATCAAAAAGACACAGCCACCCCAAAGTTTGGGATGGCTCTGTTTACAAGAACCTCGTTTACGGTACAAGTTCAATATCGCAGAAAGCAAAAAATGGATAAAGAAGTTGTGGTACATACGTACAATGCAATATCACTCAGCAATGAAATCTATGTCATCAGGCCCTTAGCACCATAATGAGTGGATTCAGGTACGATGATTCTAAGTGAAATAAGTGACACAGAAAAAGAAACATCATAAGATATCACTAATACACGGAATGTAAACTTGGCTACACAGGAACTGAATTACAAAACAGAACAGGGTCTCAAATGTAGAAAACCAACTTATGCTTGCTTAAGGGGAATGGTGAGTTGGGGTGCTGCATAAAACCAGAGATTGAAATTAACACAGATACCATTCCATAAGCCAAATATGTAATAGACAAGAGCTACTCCTTGCTCAACGAAGTGGACTCAACACCCCATATTAAACGCCTAAGAATATAACTGACTAGTAAGAATCTTAAAACCTATGGATTTATATGTCTCCGAAAGAGAATCAAGCATGTGTACAGCGGCATAAATGCAGCAGTGATAGTATTGGTGAGGTTCGGTGAGCAAATGCAGACCGTTTGAATTCATATTGCATGGTACCCATTCCATGGGTCTCAACTCTCCAGGTTTAAGGGATTCTTCCTTCAGCTAGAACATGCATGTGGAACCCAGAGTATGATCCACCGTGTGATCGGGAAACATGTTCAAATGTGTCTGAGTTTTCGTCCCCTGATACTTGGGTGCAACATTCCAGATGCTTTACTAACACTCTCCCCACTTGGAGACTCAGTGCCTTTCATCTCCTGTTTGGCCCAGTTTGCAATTTCTGCGGAAAATGAACAGGAATAAGGAAAACCAATGAGAGACTAGCTGGAGGTGTTTGGACGGGCAAATTTAACTCTCATTTCCCAACAGGAAGAGGAATTAACCAAAGGCTCACCATGCCATGCCGGAACCACACTAGGGCCTGAAGCAATCCTGTGGTGTTGCGGCCAGCTCACAAGAAAGCGAGTTGAAGAAAGGAGCTCAGGGGCCCTGTAATTCACAAACCTGCAGAGTTCTAAATGACAGCTATCGTCCAAAAATATATTGAAGTAAGGCTGCCAAGAGGACTTGAAAGCGGGGCAGAATTGCAGGAAACCGATTTCAGGAGGTAGACTGGAATTGCATGTAAAGCATAGGAAAAGAGGCAGAACGTCAACAATGATGCACTTGGCCAAAAAGTGCGTATGCGTTTTTTCCTAAATATATTCAGGAAAAAACGCATACGCCCCTTTTGGCCAACCAAGCAAGCTTGCAAAGGAAATCTGCACTACAATGAAACTCACTGCCCCCCCGGTCAAAAGGGCCATCTGAAAAAAGTGTATAATCCAGAAAGGCAGGACAGGCCATGGAGAACTGGGAGCCTTGTTATGGCGATGGGTGGGATGTAAATTGCAAACAGCCACTCTGGATAAGTGTATGGTGTTTCCTGAAACATCTAAAAAACAAAGCAACAGAGCCTAGGGCACTTCCACTTATGGTCCTATAGCTTAGGAAAATTAAAATCAAAAAGACACATCCACCCCAAAGTTTGGGACGGCTCTGTTTACAAGAACCTCGTTTACGGTACAAGTTCAATAACGCAGAAAGCGAGAAATGGATAAAGAAGTTGAGGTACTTACGTACAATGCAATATCACTCAGCAATGAAATCTATGTCATCAGGCCCTTAGCAGCATAATGAGTGGATTCAGGTACGATGATTCTAAGTGAAATAAGTCACAGAGAAAAAGAAACATCATAAGTTATCACTAATACATGGAATGTAAACTTGAGTAAACAGGAACTGAATTACAAAACAGAACAGGGTCTCAAATGTAGAAAACCAACTTATGCTTGCTTAAGGGGAAAGGTGAGTTGGGGTGCTGCATAAAACCAGAGATTGAAATTAACACAGATATCTTTCCATAAGCCAAATATGTAATAGACAAGAGCTACTGCTTGCTCAACGAACTGGACTCAACACCTCATATTAAACGCCTAAGAATATACCTGACTAGTAAGAATCTTAAAACCTATGGATTTATATGTCTCTGAAAGAGAATCAAGCGTGTGTACAGCGGCATAAACGCAGCAGTGATAGGATTGGTGAGGTTCGGTGAGCAAATGCAGAACCTTTGAAGTCATATTGCATGGTACCCATTCCATGGTTCTCAACTCTCCAGGTTTAAGGGATTCTTCCTTCAGCTAAAACATGCATGCAGAACCCAGAGTATGATCCACCGTGTGATCGGGAAACGTGTTCAAATGTGTCTCAGTTTTCGTCCCCTGGTACTCGGGTGCAACATTCCAGACGCTTTACTAACACTCTCCCCACTTGGAGAGTCAGTGCCTTTAACCTCCTGTTTGACCCAGTTTGCAATTTCTGCGGAAAAGGAACAGGAATAGGGAGAACCAATGAGAGACTAGCTGGAGGTGTCTGGACGGGCAAATTTAAATCTCATTTCCCACCAGGAAGAGGAGTTAACCAAAGGCTCAGCGTGCCATGCCGGAACCACACTAGGGCCTGAAGCAATCCTGCGGTGTTGCGGCCAGCTCACAAGAAAGCGAGTTGAAGAAAGGAGCTCAGGGGCCCTGTAATTCACAAACCTGCAGAGTTATAAATGACAGCTATCGTCCAAAAATATATTGAAGTAAGGCTGCCAAGAGGACTTGAAAGTGGGGCAGAATTGCAGGAAACCGATTTCAGGAGGTAGACTGGAATTGCATGTAAAGCATAGGAAAAGAGGCAGAACGTCCACAATGATGCACTTGGCCAAAAAGGGCGTATGCGTTTTTTCCTGAATATATTCAGGAAAAAACGCATATGCCCCTTTTGGCCAACCAAGCAAGCTTGCAAAGGAAATCTGCACTACAATGAAGTCTCACTGCCCCCCGGTCAAAAGGGCCATCTGAAAAAAGTGTAAAATCCAGAAAGGCAGGACAGGCCATGGAGAACTGGGAGCCTTGTTATGCTGATGGGCGGGATGTAAATTGCAAACAGCCACTCTGGAGAAGTGTATGGTGTTTCCTGAAACATCTAAAAAACAAAGCCAGAGAGCCTAGGGCACTTCCACTTATGGTCCTATAGCATAGGGAAATTAAAATCAAAAAGACACAGCCACCCCAAAGTTTGGGACGGCTCTGTTTACAAGAACCTCGTTTACGGTACAAGTTCAATATCACAGAAAGCGAAAAATGGATAAAGAAGTTGTGGTACTTACGTACAACGCAATATCAATCAGCAATGAAATCTATGTCATCAGGCCAGTAGCAGCATAATGAGTGGATTCAGGTACGATGATTCTAAGTGAAATAAGTCACACAGAAAAAGAAAATCATAAGGTATCACTAATACACGGAATGTAAACTTGGCTACACAGGAACTGAATTACAAAACAGAATAGGGTCTCAAACGTAGAAAACCAACTTATGCTTGCTTAAGGGGAAAGGTGAGTTGGGGTGCTGCATAAAACCAGAGATTGAAATTAGCACAGATACCTTTCCATAAGCCAAATATGTAATAGACAAGAGCTACTGCTTGCTCAACGAAGTGGACTCAAAACCCCATATTAAACGCCTAAGAATATACCTGATTAGTAAGAATCTTAAAACCTATGGATTTATATGTCTCTGAAAGAGAATCCAGCGTGTGTACAGCGACATAAAAGCAGCAGTGATAGGATTGATGAGGTTCGGTGAGCAAATGCAGACCCTTTGAATTCATATTGCATGGTACCCATTCAATGGGTCTCAACTCTCAAGGTTTAAGGGATTCTTCCTTCAGCTAAAACATGCATGTGGAACCCAGAGTATGATCCACCATGTGATCGGGAAACGTGTTCAAATGTGTCTCAGTTTTCGTCCCCTGGTACTCGGGTGCAACATTCCAGACGCTTTACTAACACTCTCCCCACTTGGAGAGTCAGTGCCTTTAACCTCCTGTTTGGCCCAGTTTGCAATTTCTGCGGAAAATGAACAGGAATAGGGAGAACCAATGAGAGACTAGCTGGAGGTGTCTGGACGGGCAAATTTAACTCTCATTTCCCAACAGGAAGAGGAATTAACCAAAGGCTCAGCGTGCCATGCTGGAACCACACTAGAGCCTGAAGCAATCCTGCGGTGTCGCGGTCAGCTCCCAAGAAAGCGAGTTGAAGAAATGATCTCAGGGGCCCTGTAATTCACAAACCTGCAGAGTTATAAATGACAGCTATCGTCCAAAAATATATTGAAGTAAGGCTGCCAAGAGGACTTGAAAGCGGGGCATAATTGCAGGAAACCAATTTCAGGAGGTAGACTGGAATTGCATGTAAAGCATAGGAAAAGAGGCAGAACGTCCACAATGATGCACTTGGCCAAAAAGGGCCTATGCGTTTTTTCGTTAATATATTCAGGAAAAAACGCATACGCCCTTTTTGGCCAACCAAGCAAGCTTGCAAAGGAAATCTGCACTACAATGAAGTCTCACTTCCCCCCGGTCAAAAGGGCCATCTGAAAAAAGTGTAAAATCCAGAAAGGCAGGACAGGCCATGGAGAACTGAGAGCCTTCTTATGCTGATGGGCCGGATGTAAATTGCAAACAGCCACTCTGGAGAAGTGTATGGTGTTTCCTGAAATATCTAAAAAACAAAGCTACAGAGCCTAGGGCACTTCCACTTATGGTCCTATAGCTTAGGGAAATTAAAATCAAAAAGACACAACCACCCCAATGTTTGGGACGGCTCTATTTACAAGAACCTCATTTACGGTACAAGTTCAATATCGCAGAAAGCGAAAAATGGATAAAGAAGTTGTGGTACTTACGTACAATGCAATATCACTCAGCAATGAAATATATGTCATCAGGCCCTTAGCAGCATAATGAGTGGATTCAGGTACGATGATTCTAAGTGAAAGAAGTCACACAGAAAAAGAAACATCATAAGTTATCACTAATACATGGAATGTAAACTTGGCTACACAGGAACTGAATTACAAAACAGAACAGGGTCTCAAATGTAGAAAACCAACTTATGCTTGCTTAAGGGGAATGGTGAGTTGGGGTGCTGCATAAAACCAGAGATTGAAATTAGCACAGATACCATTCCATAAGCCAAATATGTAATAGACAAGAGCTACTCCTTGCTCAACGAAGTGGACTCAACACCCCATATTAAACGCCTAAGAATGTACCTGACTAGTAAGAATCTTAAAACCTATGGATTTATATGTCTCCGAAAGAGAATCAAGCGTGTGTACAGCGGCATAAATGCAGCAGTGATTGGATTGGTGAGGATCGGTGAGCAAATGCAGACCATTTGAAGTCATATTGCATGGTACCCATTCAATGGGTCTCAACTCTCCAGGTTTCAGGGATTCTTCCTTCAGCTAAAACATGCATGTGGAACCCAGAGTATGATCCACCACGTGATCGGGAAACGTGTTCAAATGTGTCTCAGTTTTCGTCCCCTGGTACTCGGGTGCAACATTCCAGACGCTTTACTAACACTCTCCCCACTTGGAGAGTCAGTGCCTTTAACCTCCTGTTTGGCCCAGTTTGCAATTTCTGCGGAAAATGAACAGGAATAGGGAGAACCAATGAGAGACTAGCTGGAGGTGTCTGGACGGGCAAATTTAACTCTCATTTCCCACCAGGAAGAGGAATTCACCAAAGGCTCAGCGTGCCATGCCGGAACCACACTAGGGCCTGAAGCAATCCTGCGGTGTTGCGGCCAGCTCACAAGAAAGCGAGTTGAAGAAAGGAGCTCAGGGGCCCTGTAATTCACAAACCTGCAGAGTTATAAATGACAGCTATCGTCCAAAAATATATTGAAGTAAGGCTGCCAAGAGAACTTGAAAGCAGGGCAGAATTGCAGGAAACCGATTTCAAGAGGTAGACTGGAATTGCTTGTAAAGCATAGGAAAAGAGGCAGAACGTCCACAATGATGCACTTGGCCAAAAAGGGCGTATGCGTTTTTTCCTGAATATATTCAGGAAAAAACGCATACGCCCTTTTTGGCCAACCAAGCAAGCTTGCAAAGGAAATCTGCACCACAATGAAGTCTCACTGCCCCCCCGGTCAAAAGGGCCATCTGAAAAATGTGTAAAATCCAGAAAGGCAGGACAGGCCATGGAGAACTGGGAGCCTTCTTATGCTGATGGGCTATATGTAAATTGCAAACAGCCACTCTGAAGAAGTGTATGGTGTTTCCTGAAACATCTAGAAAACAAAGCAACAGAGCCTAGGGTACTTCCTCTTATGGTCCTATAGCTTAGGGAAATTAAAATCAAAAAGACACAGCCACCCCAAAGTTTGGGACAGCTCTGTTTACAAGAACCTCGTTTACGGTACAAGTTCAATATCGCAGAAATCGAAAAATGGATAAAGAAGTTGTGGTATTACGTACAATGCAATATCACTCAGCAATGAAATCTATGTCATCAGGCCAGTAGCAGGATAATGAGTGGATTCAGGTACGATGATTCTAAGTGAAATAAGTCACACAGAAAAAGAAACATCATAAGATATCACTACTACACGGAATGTAAACTTGGCTACACAGGAACTGAATTACAAAACAGAACAGGTTCTCAAATGTAGAAAACCAACTTATGCTTGCTTAAGGGGAATGGTGAGTTGGGGTGCTGCATAAAACCAGAGATTGAAATTAGCACAGATACCGTTCCATAAGCCAAATATGTAATAGACAAGAGCTACTCCTTGCTCAACGAAGTGGACTCAAAACCCCATATTAAACGCCTAAGAATATACCTGACTAGTAAGAATCTTAAAACCTATGGATTTATATGTCTCCGAATGAGAATCAAGCGTGTGTACAGCGGTATAAACGCAGCAGTGATCGGATTGGTGAGGATCGGTGAGCAAATGCAGACCCTTTGAAGTCATATTGCATGGTACCCATTCCATGGGTCTCAACTCTCCAGGTTTAAGGGATTCTTCCTTCAGCTAAAACATGCATGTGGAACCCAGAGTATGATCCACCGTGTGATCGGGAAACGTGTTCAAATGTGTCTCAGTTTTCGTCCCCTGGTACTCGGGTGCAACATTCCAGACGCTTTACTAACACTCTCCCCACTTGGAGAGTCAGTGCCTTTAACCTCCTGTTTGGCCCAGTTTGCAATTTCTGTGGAAAATGAACAGGAATAGGGAGAACCAATGAGAGACTAGCTGGAGGTGTCTGGACGGGCAAATTTAACTCTCATTTCCCACCAGGAAGAGGAATTAACCAAAGGCTCAGCGTGCCATGCCGGAACCACACTAGGGCCTGAAGCAATCCTGCAGTGTTGCGGCCAGCTCACAAGAAAGCGAGTTGAAGAAAGGAGCTCAGGGGCCCTGTAATTCACAAACCTGCAGAGTTATAAATGACAGCTATCGTCCAAAAATATATTGAAGTAAGGCTGCCAAGAGGACTTGAAAGCGGGGCAGAATTGCAGGAAACCGATTTCAGCAGGTAGACTGGAATTGCATGTAAAGCATAGGAAAAGAGGCAGAACGTCCACAATGATGCACTTTGCCAAAAAGGGCGTATGCGTTTTTTCCTGAATATATTCAGGAAAAAACGCATACGCCCTTTTTGGCCAACCAAGCAAGCTTGCAAAGGAAATCTGCACTACAATGAAGTCTCACTGCCCCCCGGTCAAAAGGGCCATCTGAAAAAAGTGTAAAATCCAGAAAGGCAGGACAGGCCATGGAGAACTGGGAGCCTTCTTATGCTGATGGGCAGGATGTAAATTGCAAACAGCCACTCTGGAGAAGTGTATGGTGTTTCCTGAAACATCTAAAAAACAAAGCAACAGAGCCTAGGGCACTTCCACTTATGGTCCTATAGCTTAGGGAAATTAAAATCAAAAAGACACAGCCACCCCAAAGTTTGGGACGGCTGTGTTTACAAGAACCTCGTTTACGGTACAAGTTCAATATCGCAGAAAGCAAAAAATGGATAAAGAAGTTGTGGTACATACGTACAATGCAATATCACTCAGCAATGAAATCTATGTCATCAGGCCCTTAGCACCATAATGAGTGGATTCAGGTACGATGATTCTAAGTGAAATGAGTCACACAGAAAAATAAACATCATAAGGTATCACTAATACACGGAATGTAAACTTGGCTACACAGGAACTGAATTACAAAACAGAATAGGGTCTCAAATGTAGAAAACCAACTTATGCTTGCTTAAGGGGAAAGGTGAGTTGGGGTGCTGCATAAAACCAGAGATTGAAATTAGGACAGATACATTTCCATAAGCCAAATATGTAATAGACAAGAGCTACTGCTTGCTCAACGAAGTGGACTCAACACCCCATATTAAACGCCTAAGAATATACCTGACTAGTAAGAATCTTAAAACCTATGGATTTATATGTCTCTAAAAGAGAATCCAGCGTGTGTACAGCGACATAAAACAGCAGTGATAGGATTGGTGCGGTTCGGTGAGCAAATGCAGACCCTTTGAATTCATATTGCATAGTACCCATTCCATGGGTCTCAACTCTCCAGGTTTAAGGGATTCTTCCTTCAGCTAAAACATGCATGCAGAACCCAGAGTATGATCCACCGTGTGATCGGGAAACGTGTTCAAATGTGTCTCAGTTTTCGTCCCCTGGTACTCGGGTGCAACATTCCAGACGCTTTACTAACACTCTCCCCACTTGGAGAGTCAGTGCCTTTAACCTCCTGTTTGGCCCAGTTTGCAATTTCTGTGGAAAATGAACAGGAATAGGGAGAACCAATGAGAGACTAGCTGGAGGTGTCTGGACGGGCAAATTTAACTCTCATTTCCCACCAGGAAGAGGAATTAACCAAAGGCTCAGCGTGCCATGCCGGAACCACACTAGGGCCTGAAGCAATCCTGCAGTGTTGCGGCCAGCTCACAAGAAAGCGAGTTGAAGAAAGGAGCTCAGGGGCCCTGTAATTCACAAACCTGCAGAGTTATAAATGACAGCTATCGTCCAAAAATATATTGAAGTAAGGCTGCCAAGAGGACTTGAAAGCGGGGCAGAATTGCAGGAAACCGATTTCAGGAGGTAGACTGGAATTGCATGTAAAGCATAGGAAAAGAGGCAGAACGTTCACAATGATGCACTTGGCCAAAAAGGGCGTATGCGTTTTTTCCTGAATATATTCAGGAAAAAACGCATACGCCCTTTTTGGCCAACCAAGCAAGCTTGCAAAGGAAATCTGCAGTACAATGAAGTCTCACTGCCCCCCGGTCAAAAGGGCCATCTGAAAAAAGTGTAAAATCCAGAAAGGCAGGACAGGCCATGGAGAACTGGGAGCCTTCTTATGCTGATGGGCGGGATGTAAATTGCAAACAGCCACTCTGGAGAAGTGTATGGTGTTTCCTGAAACATCTAAAAAACAAAGCAACAGAGCCTAGGGCACTTCCACTTATGGTCCTATAGCTTAGGGAAATTAAAATCAAAAAGACACAGCCACCCCAAAGTTTGGGACGGCTCTGTTTACAAGAACCTCGTTTACGGTACAAGTTCAATATCGCAGAAAGCAAAAAATGGATAAAGAAGTTGTGGTACATACGTACAATGCAATATCACTCAGCAATGAAATCTATGTCATCAGGCCCTTAGCAGCATAATGAGTGGATTCAGGTACGATGATTCTAAGTGAAATAAGTCACACAGAAAAAGAAACATCATAAGGTATCACTAATACACGGAATGTAAACTTGGCTACACAGGAACTGAATTACAAAACAGAATAGGGTCTCAAATGTAGAAAACCAACTTATGCTTGCTTAAGGGGAAAGGTGAGTTGGGGTGCTGCATAAAACCAGAGATTGAAATTAGCACAGATACATTTCCATAAGCCAAATATGTAATAGACAAGAGCTACTGCTTGCTCAACGAAGTGGACTCAACACCCCATATTAAACGCCTAAGAATATACCTGACTAGTAAGAATCTTAAAACCTATGGATTTATATGTCTCTAAAAGAGAATCCAGCGTGTGTACAGCGACATAAAAGCAGCAGTGATAGGATTGGTGCGGTTCGGTGAGCAAATGCAGACCCTTTGAATTCTTATTGCATAGTACCCATTCCATGGGTCTCAACTCTCCAGGTTTAAGGGATTCTTCCTTCAGCTAGAACATGCATGTGGAACCCAGAGTATTATCCACCGTGTGACCGGGAAACGTGTTCAAATGTGTCTCAGTTTTCGTCCCCTGGTACTCGGGTGCAACATTCCAGACGCTTTACTAACACTCTCCCCACTTGGAGAGTCAGTGCCTTTAACCTCCTGTTTGGCCCAGTTTGCAATTTCTGCGGAAAATGAACAGGAATAGGGAGAACCAATGAGAGACTAGCTGGAGGTGTCTGGATGGGCAAATTTAACTCTCATTTCCCACCAGGAAGAGTAATTAACCAAAGGCTCAGCGTGCCATGCCGGAACCACACTAGGGCCTGAAGCAATCCTGCGCTGTCGCGGCCAGCTCACAAGAAAGCGAGTTGAAGAAAGGATCTCAGGGGCACTGTAATTCACAAACCTGCAGAGTTATAAATGACAGCTATCGTCCAAAAATATACTGAAGTAAGGCTGCCAAGAAGACTTGAAAACGGGGCAGAATTGCAGGAAACCGATTTCAGGAGGTAGACTGGAATTGCATGTAAAGCATAGGAAAAGAGGCAGAACGTCCACAATGATGCACTTGGCCAAAAAGGGCGTATGCGTGTTTTCCTGAATATATTCAGGAAAAAACGCATACACCCTTTTTGGCCAACCAAGCAAGCTTGCAAAGAAATCTGCACTACAATGAAGTCTCACTGCCCCCCCGGTCAAAAGGGCCATCTGAAAAAAGTGTAAAATCCAGAAAGGCAGGACAGGCCATGGAGAACTGGGAGCCTTCTTATGCTGATGGGCGGGATGTAAATTGCAAACAGCCACTCTGGAGAAGTGTATGGTGTTTCCTGAAACATCTAAAAAACAAAGCAACAGAGCCTAGGGCACTTCCACTTATGGTCCTATAGCTTAGTGAAATTAAAATCAAAAAGACACAGCCACCCCAAAGTTTGGGACGGCTCTGTTTACAAGAACCTCGTTTACGGTACAAGATCAATATCACAGAAAGCGAAAAATGGATAAAGAAGTTGTGGTACTTACGTACAATGCAATATCACTCAGCAATGAAATCTATGTCATCAGGCCAGTAGCACCATAATGAGTGGATTCAGGTACGATGATTCTAAGTGAAATAAGTCACAGAGAAAAAGAAACATCATAAGTTATCACTAATACATAGAATGTAAACTTGAGTAAACAGGAACTGAATTACAAAACAGAACAGGGTCTCAAATGTAGAAAACCAACTTATGCTTGCTTAAGGGGAAAGGTGAGTTGGGGTGCTGCATAAAACCAGAGATTGAAATTAACACAGATACCTTTCCATAAGCCAAATATGTAATAGACAAGAGCTACTGCTTGCTCAACGAAGTGGACTCAACACCTCATATTAAACGCCTAAGAATATACCTGACTAGTAAGAATCTTAAAACCTATGGATTTATATGTCTCTGAAAGAGAATCAAGTGTGTGTACAGCGGAATAAATGCAGCAATGATAGAATTGCTGTGGTTCGGTGAGCAAATGCAGACCCTTTGAAGTCATATTGCATGGTACCCATTCCATGGTTCTCAACTCTCCAGGTTTAAGGGATTCTTCCTTCAGCTAAAACATGCATGCAGAACCCAGAGTATGATCCACCGTGTGATCGGGAAACGTGTTCAAATGTGTCTCAGTTTTCGTCCCCTGGTACTCGGGTGCAACATTCCAGACGCTTTACTAACACTCTCCCCACTTGGAGAGTCAGTGCCTTTAACCTCCTGTTTGGCCCAGTTTGCAATTTCTGCGGAAAATGAACAGGAATAGGGAGAACCAATGAGAGACTAGCTGGAGGTGTCTGGATGGGCAAATTTAACTCTCATTTCCCACCAGGAAGAGTAATTAACCAAAGGCTCAGCGTGCCATGCCGGAACCACACTAGGGCCTGAAGCAATCCTGCGCTGTCGCGGCCAGCTCACAAGAAAGCGAGTTGAAGAAAGGATCTCAGGGGCACTGTAATTCACAAACCTGCAGAGTTATAAATGACAGCTATCGTCCAAAAATATACTGAAGTAAGGCTGCCAAGAAGACTTGAAAACGGGGCAGAATTGCAGGAAACCGATTTCAGGAGGTAGACTGGAATTGCATGTAAAGCATAGGAAAAGAGGCAGAACGTCCACAATGATGCACTTGGCCAAAAAGGGCGTATGCGTGTTTTCCTGAATATATTCAGGAAAAAACGCATACACCCTTTTTGGCCAACCAAGCAAGCTTGCAAAGAAATCTGCACTACAATGAAGTCTCACTGCCCCCCCGGTCAAAAGGGCCATCTGAAAAAAGTGTAAAATCCAGAAAGGCAGGACAGGCCATGGAGAACTGGGAGCCTTCTTATGCTGATGGGCGGGATGTAAATTGCAAACAGCCACTCTGGAGAAGTGTATGGTGTTTCCTGAAACATCTAAAAAACAAAGCAACAGAGCCTAGGGCACTTCCACTTATGGTCCTATAGCTTAGTGAAATTAAAATCAAAAAGACACAGCCACCCCAAAGTTTGGGACGGCTCTGTTTACAAGAACCTCGTTTACGGTACAAGATCAATATCACAGAAAGCGAAAAATGGATAAAGAAGTTGTGGTACTTACGTACAATGCAATATCACTCAGCAATGAAATCTATGTCATCAGGCCAGTAGCACCATAATGAGTGGATTCAGGTACGATGATTCTAAGTGAAATAAGTCACAGAGAAAAAGAAACATCATAAGTTATCACTAATACATAGAATGTAAACTTGAGTAAACAGGAACTGAATTACAAAACAGAACAGGGTCTCAAATGTAGAAAACCAACTTATGCTTGCTTAAGGGGAAAGGTGAGTTGGGGTGCTGCATAAAACCAGAGATTGAAATTAACACAGATACCTTTCCATAAGCCAAATATGTAATAGACAAGAGCTACTGCTTGCTCAACGAAGTGGACTCAACACCTCATATTAAACGCCTAAGAATATACCTGACTAGTAAGAATCTTAAAACCTATGGATTTATATGTCTCTGAAAGAGAATCAAGTGTGTGTACAGCGGAATAAATGCAGCAATGATAGAATTGCTGTGGTTCGGTGAGCAAATGCAGACCCTTTGAAGTCATATTGCATGGTACCCATTCCATGGTTCTCAACTCTCCAGGTTTAAGGGATTCTTCCTTCAGCTAAAACATGCATGCAGAACCCAGAGTATGATCCACCGTGTGATCGGGAAACGTGTTCAAATGTGTCTCAGTTTTCGTCCCCTGGTACTCGGGTGCAACATTCCAGACGCTTTACTAACACTCTCCCCACTTGGAGAGTCAGTGCCTTTAACCTCCTGTTTGACCCAGTTTGCAATTTCTGCGGAAAATGAACAGGAATAGGGAGAACAAATGAGAGACTAGCTGGAGGTGTCTGGACGGGCAAATTTAACTCTCATTTCCCTCCAGGAAGCGGAATTAACCAAAGGCTCAGCGAGCCATGCCGGAACCACACTAGGGCCTGAAGCAATCCTGCGGTGTTGCGGCCAGCTCACAAGAAAGTGAGTTGAAGAAAGGAGTTCAGGGGCACTGTAATTCACAAACCTGCAGAGTTATAAATGACAGCTATCGTCCAAAAAATATATTGAAGTAAGGCTGCCAAGAGGACTTGAAAGCGGGGCAGAATTGCAGGAAACCGATTTCAGGAGGTAGACTGGAATTGCATGTAAAGCATAGGAAAAGAGGCAGAACGTCCACAATGATGCACTTGGCCCAAAAGGGCGTATGCGTTTTTTCATGAATATATTCAGGAAAAAACGCATACGCCCTTTTTGGCCAACCAAACAAGCTTGCAAAGGAAATCTGCACTACAATGAAGTCTCACTGCCCCCCGGTCAAAAGGTCCATCTGAAAAAAGTGTAAAATCCAGAAAGGCAGGACAGGCCATGGAGAATTGGGAGCCTTGTTATGCTGATGGGCGGGATGTAAATTGCCAACAGCCACTCTGGAGAAGTGTATGGTGTTTCCTGAAACATCTAAAAAACAAAGCAACAGAGCCTAGGGCACTTCCACTTATGGTTCTATAGATTAGGGAAATTAAAATCAAAAAGACACAGCCACCCCAAAGTTTGGGACAGCTCTGTTTACAAGAACCTAGTTTACAGTACAAGTTCTATATCGCAGAAAGCGAAAAATGGATAAAGAAGTTGTGGTACTTACGTACAATGCAATATCACTCAGCAATGAAATTTATGTCATCAGGCCAGTAGCAGCGTAATGAGTGGATTCAGGTACGATGATTCTAAGTGAAATAAGTGACACAGAAAAAGAAACATCATAAGATATCACTAATACACGGAATGTAAACTTGGCTACACAGGAACTGAATTACAAAACAGAACAGGGTCTCAAATGTAGAAAACCAACTTATGCTTGCTTAAGGGGAATGGTGAGTTGGGGTGCTGCATAAAACCAGAGATTGAAATTAGCACAGATACCTTTCCATAAGCCAAATATGTAATAGACAAGAGCTACTCCTTGCTCAACGAAGTGGACTCAACACCCCATATTAAACGCCTAAGAATATAACTGACTAGTAAGAATCTTAAAACCTATGGATTTATATGTCTCCGAAAGAGAATCAAGCATGTGTACAGCGGCATAAATGCAGCAGTGATAGTATTGGTGAGGTTCGGTGAGCAAATGCAGACCGTTTGAATTCATATTGCATGGTACCCATTCCATGGGTCTCAACTCTCCAGGTTTAAGGGATTCTTCCTTCAGCTAGAACATGCATGTGGAACCCAGAGTATGATCCACCGTGTGATCGGGAAACATGTTCAAATGTGTCTGAGTTTTCGTCCCCTGATACTTGGGTGCAACATTCCAGATGCTTTACTAACACTCTCCCCACTTGGAGACTCAGTGCCTTTCATCTCCTGTTTGGCCCAGTTTGCAATTTCTGCGGAAAATGAACAGGAATAAGGAAAACCAATGAGAGACTAGCTGGAGGTGTTTGGACGGGCAAATTTAACTCTCATTTCCCAACAGGAAGAGGAATTAACCAAAGGCTCACCATGCCATGCCGGAACCACACTAGGGCCTGAAGCAATCCTGCAGTGTTGCGGCCAGCTCACAAGAAAGCGAGTTGAAGAAAGGAGCTCAGGGGCCCTGTAATTCACAAACCTGCAGAGTTATAAATGACAGCTATCGTCCAAAAATATATTGAAGTAAGGCTGCCAAGAGGACTTGAAAGCGGGGCAGAATTGCAGGAAACCGATTTCAGCAGGTAGACTGGAATTGCATGTAAAGCATAGGAAAAGAGGCAGAACGTCCACAATGATGCACTTGGCCCAAAAGGGCGTATGCGTTTTTTCATGAATATATTCAGGAAAAAACGCATACGCCCTTTTTGGCCAACCAAGCAAGCTTGCAAAGGAAATCTGCACGACAATGAAGTCTCACTGCCCCCCGGTCAAAAGGGCCATCTGAAAAAAGTGTAAAATCCAGAAAGGCAGGACAGGCCATGGAGAACTGGGAGCCTTGTTATGCTGATGAGCGGGATGTAAATTGCCAACAGCCACTCTGGAGAAGTGTATGGTGTTTCCTGAAACATCTAAAAAACAAAGCAACAGAGCCTAGGGCACTTCCACTTATCGTCCTATAGATTAGGGAAATTAAAATCAAAAAGACACAGCCACCCCAAAGTTTGGGACAGCTCTGTTTACAAGAACCTAGTTTACAGTACAAGTTCTATATCGCAGAAAGCGAAAAATGGATAAAGAAGTTGTGGTACTTACGTACAATGCAATATCACTCAGCAATGAAATCTATGTCATCAGGCCAGTAGCAGCATAATGAGTGGATTCAGGTACGATGATTCTAAGTGAAATAAGTGACACAGAAAAAGAAACATCATAAGATATCACTACTACACGTAATGTAAACTTGGCTACACAGGAACTGAATTACAAAACAGAATAGTGTCTGAAATGTAGAAAACCAACTTATGCTTGCTTAAGGGGAAAGGTGAGTTGGGGTGCTGCATAAAACCAGAGATTGAAATTAACACAGATACCTTTCCATAAGCCAAATATGTAATAGACAAGAGCTACTCCTTGCTCAACGAAGTGGACTCAACACCCCATATTAAACGCCTAAGAATATAACTGACTAGTAAGAATCTTAAAACCTATGGATTTATATGTCTCCGAAAGAGAATCAAGCGTGTGTACAGCGGCATAAATGCAGCAGTGATCGGATTGATGAGGTTCGGTGAGCAAATGCAGACCCTTTGAAGTCATATTGCATGGTACCCATTCCATGGTTCTCAACTCTCCAGGTTTAAGGGATTCTTCCTTCAGCTAAAACATGCATGTGGATCCCAGAGTATGATCCAACGTGTGATCGGGAAATGTGTTCAAATGTGTCTCAGTTTTCGTCCCCTGGTACTCGGGTGCAACATTCCAGACGCTTTACTAACACTCTCCCCACTTGGAGAGTCAGTGCCTTTAACCTCCTGTTTGGCCCAGTTTGCAATTTCTGTGGAAAATGAACAGGAATAGGGAGAACCAATGAGAGACTATCTGGAGGTGTCTGGACGGACAAATTTAACTCTCATTTCCCACCAGGAAGAGGAGTTAACCAAAGGCTCGGAGTGCCATGCCAGAACCACATTAGGGCCTGAAGCAATCCTGCGGTGTTGCCGCCAGCTCACAAGAAAGCGAGTTGATGAAAGGAGCTCACGGGCACTGTAATTCACAAACATGCAGAGTTATAAATGACAGCTATCGTCCAAAAATATATTTAAGTAAGGCTGCCAAGAGGACTTGAAAGCGGGGCAGAATTGCAGGAAACCGATTTCAGGAGGTAGACTGGAATTGCATGTAAAGCATAGGAAAAGAGGCAGAACGTCCACAATGATGCACTTGGCCAAAAAGTGCGTATGCGTTTTTTCCTGAATATATTCAGGAAAAAACGCATACGCCCTTTTTGGCCAACCAAGCAAGCTTGCAAAGGAAATCTGCACTACAATGAAGTCTCACTGCCCCCTGGTCAAAAGGGTCATCTGAAAAAAGTGTAAAATCCAGAAAGGCAGGACAGGCCATTGAGAACTGGGAACCTTCTTATGCAGATGGGCGGGATGTAAATTGCCAACAGCCACTCTGGAGAAGTGTATGGTGTTTCCTAAAACATCCAAAAAACAAAGCAACAGAACCTAGGGCACTTCCACTTATGGTCCTATAGCTTAGGGAAATTAAAATCAAAAAGACACAGCCACCCCAAAGTTTGGGACGGCTCTGTTTACAAGAACCTCATTTACGGTACAAGTTCAATATCACAGAAAGCAAAAATAGGATAAAGAAGTTGAGGTACTTACGTACAATGCAATATCACTCAGCAATGAAATCTATGTCATCAGGCCCTTAGCAGCATAATGAGTGGATTCAGGTACGATGATTCTAAGTGAAATAAGTCACAGAGGAAAAGAAACATCATAAGGTATCACTAATACACGGAATGTAAACTTGGCTACACAGGAACTGAATTTCAAAGAAGAATAGGGTCTCAAATGTAGAAAACCAACTTATGCTTGCTTAAGGGGAAAGGTGAGTTGGGGTGCTGCATAAAACCAGAGATTGAAATTAGCACAGACACCTTTCCATAAGCTAAATATGTAATAGAAAAGAGCTACTGCTTGCTCAACGAAGTGGACTCAACACCCCATAATAAACGCCTAAGAATATACCTGAGTAGTAAGAATCTTAAAACCTATGGATTTATATGTCTCCGAAAGAGAATCAAGCGTGTGTACAGCGGCCTAAACGCAGCAGTGATAGGATTGGTGAGGTTCGGTGAGCAAACGCAGACCCTTTGAAGTCATATTGCATGGTACCCATTCCATGGTTCTCAACTCTCCAGGTTTAAGGGATTCTTCCTTCAGCTAAAACATGCATGTGGAATCCAGAGTATGAACCACCGTGTGATCGGGAAACTTGTTCAAATGTGTTTCAGTTTTCGTCCCCTGGTACTAGGGTGCAACATTCCAGACGCTTTACTAACACTCTCCCCACTTGGAGAGTCAGTGCCTTTAACCTCCTGTTTGGCCCAGTTTGCAATTTCTGCGGAAAATGAACAGGAATAGGGAGAACCAATGAGAGACTAGCTGGAGGTGTGTGCACGGGCAAATTTAACTCTCATTTCCCACCAGGAAGAGGAATTAACCAAAGGCTCAGCGTGCCATGCCGGAACCACACTAGGGCCTGAAGCAATCCTGCGGTGTTGCGGCCAGCTCACAAGAAAGCGAGTTGAAGAAAGGAGCTCAGGGGCCCTGTAATTCACAAACCTGCAGAGTTATAAATGACAGTTATCTTCCAAAAATATATTGAAGTAAGGCTGCCAAGAGGACTTGAAAGCGGGGCAGAATTGCAGGAAACCGATTTCAGGAGGTAGACTGGAATTGCATGTAAAGCATAGGAAAAGAGGCAGAACGTCCACAATGATGCACTTGGCCAAAAAGGGCGTATGCGTTTTTTCCTGAATATATTCAGGAAAAAACGCATACGCACTTTTTGGCCAACCAAGCAAGCTTGCAAAGGAAATCTGCACTACAATGAAGTCTCACTGCCCCCCGGTCAAAAGGGCCATCTGAAACAAGTGTAAAATCCAGAAAGGCAGGACAGGCCATGGAGAACTGGGAGCCTTGTTATGCTGATGGGCGGGATGTAAATTGCAAACAGCCACTCTGGAGAAGTGTATGCTGTTTCCTGGAACATCTAAAAAACAAAGCAACAGAGCCTAGGGCACTTCCACTTATGGTCCTATAGCTTAGGGAAATTAAAATCAAAAAGACACAGCCACCCCAAAGTTTGGGACGGCTCTGTTTACAAGAACCTCGTTTACGGTACAAGTTCAATATCGCAGAAAGCGAAAAATGGATAAAGAAGTTGTGGTACTTACGTACAATGCAATATCACTCAGCAATGAAATCTATGTCATCAGGCCAGTAGTAGCATAATGAGTGGATTCAGGTACGATGATTCTAAGTGAAATAAGTCACACAGAAAAAGAAACATCATAAGGTATCACTAATACACGGAATGTAAACTTGGCTACACAGGAACTGAATTACAAAACAGGACAGGGTCTCAAATGTAGAAAACCAACTTATGCTTGCTTAAGGGGAATGGTGAGTTGGGGTGCTGCATGAAACCAGAGATTGAAATTAGCACAGATACCTTTCCATAAGCCAAATATGTAATAGACAAGAGCTACTCCTTGCTCAATGAAGTGGACTCAACACCCCATATTAAACGCCTAAGAATATACCTGACTAGTAAGAATCTTAAAACCTATGGATTTATATGTCTCCGAAAGAGAATCAAGTGTGTGTACAGCACCATAAATGCAGCAGTGTTAGGATTGGTGAGGTTCGGTGAGCAAATGCAGACCCTTTGAAGTCATATTGAATGGTACCCATTCCATGGTTCTCAGCTCTCCAGGTTTAAGGGATTCTTCCTTCAGCTAAATCATGCATGTGGAACCCAGGGTATGATCCACCGTGTGATCGGGAAACGTGTTTAAGTGTGTCTCAGTTTTCGTCCCCTGGTACTCGGGTGCAACATTCCAGACGCTTTACTAACACTCAACCCACTTGGAGAGTCAGTGCCTTTAACCTCCTGTTTGGCCCAGTTTGCAATTTCTGCGGAAAATGAACAGGAATAGGGAGAACCAATGAGAGAGTAGCTGGAGGTGTCCGGACGGGCAAATTTAACTCTCATTTCCCAGGAGGAAGTGGAATTAACCAAAGGCTCAGCGTGCCATGCCGGAACCACACTAGGGCCTGAAGCAATCCTTCTGTGTTGCGGCCAGCTCACAAGAAAGCGAGTTGAAGAAAGGAGCTCAGGGGCACTGTAATTCACAAACCTGCAGAGTTATAAATGACAGCTATGGTCCAAAAATATATTGAAGTAAGGCAGCAAAGAGGACTTGAAATTTGGGCAGAATTGCAGGAAACCGATTTCAGAAGGTAGACTGGAATTGCATGTAAAGCATAGGAAAAGAGGCAGAACGTCCACAATGATGCACTTGGCCAAAAAGGGCCTATGCGTTTTTTCCTGAATATATTCAGGAAATAACGCATACGCCCGTTTTGGCCAACCAAGCAAGCTTGCAAAGGAAATCTGCACTACAATGAAGTCTCACTGCCCCCCGGTCAAAAGGGCCATCTGAAACAAGTGTAAAATCCAGAAAGGCAGGACAGGCCATGGAGAACTGGGAGCCTTGTTATGCTGATGGGCGGGATGTAAATTGCAAACAGCCACTCTGGAGGAGTGTATGCTGTTTCCTGGAACATCTAAAAAACAAAGCAACAGAGCCTAGGGCACTTCCACTTATGGTCCTATAGCTTAGGGAAATTAAAATCAAAAAGACACAGCCACCCCAAAGTTTGGGAGGGCTCTGTTTACAAGAACCTCGTTTACGGTACAAGTTCAATATCGCAGAAAGCGAAAAATGGATAAAGAAGTTGTGGTACTTACGTACAATGCAATATCACTCAGCAATGAAATCTATGTCATCAGGCCCATAGCAGCATAATGAGTGGATTCAGGTACGATGATTCTAAGTGAAATAAGTCACAGAGGAAAAGAAACATCATAAGTTATCACTAATACATGGAATGTAAACTTGGCTACACAGGAACTGAATTACAAAACAGAACAGGGTCTCAAATGTAGAAAACCAACTTATGCTTGCTTAAGGGAAATGGTGAGTTGGGGTGCTACATGAAATCAGAGATTGAAATTAGCACAGATACCATTCCATAAGCCAAATATGTAATAGACAAGAGCTACTCCTTGCTCAACGAAGTGGACTCAACACCCCATATTAAACGACTAAGAATATACCTGACTAGTAAGAATCTTAAAGCCTATGGATTTATATGTCTCCGAAAGAGAATCAAGCGTGTGTACAGCGGCATAAACGCAGCAGTGATAGGATTGGTGAGGTTCGGTGAGCAAATGCAGACCCTTTGAATTCATATTGCATGGTAACCATTCCAAGGTTCTCAACTCTCCAGGTTTAAGGGATTCTTCCTTCAGCTAAAACATGCATGTGGAACCCAGAGTATGATCCACTGTGTGATCGGGAAATGTGTTCAAATGTGTCTCAGTTTTCGTCCCCTGGTACTAGGGTGCCACATTCCAGACGCTTTACTAACACTCTCCCTACTTGGAGAGTCAGTGTATTTAACCTCCTGTTTGGCCCAGTTTGCAATTTCTGCGGAAAATGAACAGGAATAGGGAGAACCAATGAGAGACTAGCTGGAGGTCTCTGGACGGGCAAATTTAACTCTCATTTCACACCAGGAAGAGGAATTAACCAAAGGCTCAGCGAACCATGCCAAAACCACACTAGGGCCTGAAGCAATCCTGCGGTGTTGCGGCCAGCTCACAAGAAAGCGAGTTGAAGAAAGGAGCTCAGGGGCCCTGTAATTCACAAACCTGCAGAGTTCTAAATGACAGCTATCGTCCAAAAATATATTGAAGGAAGGCTGCCAAGAGGACTTGAAAGCGGGGAAGAATTGCAGTAAACCGATTTCAGGTGGTAGACTGGAATTGCATGTAAAGCATAGGAAAAGAGGCAGAACGTCCACAATGATGCACTTGGCCAAAAAGGGCGTATGCGTTTTTTCCTGAATATATTCAGGAAAAAACGCATACGACCCTTTTGGCCAACCAAGCAAGCTTGCAAAGGAAATCTGCACTACAATGAAACTCACTGCCCCCCGGTCAAAACGGCCATCTGAAAAAAGTGTATAATCCAGAAAGGCAGGACAGGCCATGGAGAACTGGGAGCCTTGTTATGCCGATGGTTGGGATGTAAATTGCAAACAGCCACTCTGGATAAGTGTATGGTGTTTCCTGAAACATCTAAAAAACAAAGCAACAGAGCCTAGGGCATTTCCACTTATGGTCCTATAGTTTAGGAAAATTAAAATCAAAAAGACACAGCCACCCCAAAGTTTGGGAGGGCTCTGTTTACAAGAACCTCGTTTACGGTACAAGTTCAATAACGCAGAAAGTGAGAAATGGATAAAGAAGTTGAGGTACTTACGTACAATGCAATATCACTCAGCAATGAAATCTATGTCCTCAGGCCCTTAGCAGCATAATGAGTGGATTCAGGTACGATGTTTCTAAGTGAAATAAGTCACAGAGAAAAAGAAACATCATAAGCTATCACTAATACATGGAATGTAAACTTGAGTAAACAGGAACTGAATTACAAAACAAAACAGTGTCTCAAATGTAGAAAACCAACTTATGCTTGCTTAAGGGGAATGGTGAGTTGGGGTGCTGCATAAAACCAGATATTGAAATTAGCACAGATACCTTTCCATAAGCCAAATATGTAATAGACAAGATCTACTCCTTGCTCAACGAAGTGGACTCAACACCCCATATTAAACGCCTAAGAATATACCTGACTAGTAAGAATCTTAAAACCTATGGATTTATATGTCTCCGAAAGAGAATCAAGCGTGTGTACAGCACCATAAATGCAGCAGTGTTAGGATTGGTGAGGTTCGGTGAGCAAATGCAGACCCTTTGAAGTCATATTGAATGGTACCCATTCCATGGTTCTCAGCTCTCCAGGTTTAAGGGATTCTTCCTTCAGCTAAATCATGCATGTGGAACCCAGGGTATGATCCACCGTGTGATCGGGAAACGTGTTCAAATGTGTCTCAGTTTTCGTCCCCTGGTACTCGGGTGCAACATTCCAGACGCTTTACTAACACTCTCCCCACTTGGAGAGTCAGTGCCTTTAACCTCCTGTTTGGCCCAGTTTGCAATTTCTGCGGAAAATGAACAGGAATAGGGAGAACCAATGAGAGAGTAGCTGGAGGTGTCCGGACGGGCAAATTTAACTCTCATTTCCCAGCAGGAAGTGGAATTAACCAAAGGCTCAGCGTGCCATGCCGGAACCACACTAGGGCCTGAAGCAATCCTTCTGTGTTGCGGCCAGCTCACAAGAAAGCGAGTTGAAGAAAGGAGCTCAGGGGCACTGTAATTCACAAACCTGCAGAGATATAAATGACAGCTATGGTCCAAAAATATATTGAAGTAAGGCAGCAAAGAGGACTTGAAATTTGGGCAGAATTGCAGGAAACCGATTTCAGGAGGTAGACTGGAATTGCATGTAAAGCATAGGAAAAGAGGCAGAACGTCCACAATGATGCACTTGGCCAAAAAGTGCGTATGCGTTTTTTCCTGAATATATTCAGGAAATAACGCATAGGCCCCTTTTGGCCAACCAAGCAAGCTTGCAAAGGAAATCTGCACTACAATGAAGTCTCACTGCCCCCCGGTCAAAAGGGCCATCTGAAACAAGTGTAAAATCCAGAAAGGCAGGACAGGCCATGGAGAACTGGGAGCCTTGTTATGCTGATGGGCGGGATGTAAATTGCAAACAGCCACTCTGGAGAAGTGTATGCTGTTTCCTGGAACATCTAAAAAACAAAGCAACAGAGCCTAGGGCACTTCCACTTATGGTCCTATAGCTTAGGGAAATTAAAATCAAAAAGACACAGCCACCCTAAAGTTTGGGACGGCTCTGTTTACAAGAACCTCGTTTACGGTACAAGTTCAATATCGCAGAAAGCGAAAAATGGATAAAGAAGTTGTGGTACTTACGTACAATGCAATATCACTCAGCAATGAAATCTATGTCATCAGGCCCTTAGCAGCATAATGAGTGGATTCAGGTACGATGATTCTAAGTGAAATAAGTCACAGAGGAAAAGAAACATCATAAGTTATCACTAATACATGGAATGTAAACTTGGCTACACAGGAACTGAATTACAAAACAGAACAGGGTCTCAAATGTAGAAAACCAACTTATGCTTGCTTAAGGGAAATGGTGAGTTGGGGTGCTACATGAAACCAGAGATTGAAATTAGCACAGATACCATTCCATAAGCCAAATATGTAATAGACAAGAGCTACTCCTTGCTCAACGAAGTGGACTCAACACCCCATATTAAACGACTAAGAATATACCTGACTAGTAAGAATCTTAAAACCTATGGATTTATATGTCTACGAAAGAGAATCAAGCGTGTGTACAGCGGCATAAACGCAGCAGTGATAGGATTGGTGAGGTTCGGTGAGCAAATGCAGACCCTTTGAATTCATATTGCATGGTACCCATTCCAAGGTTCTCAACTCTCCAGGTTTAAGGGATTCTTCCTTCAGCTAAAACATGCATGTGGAACCCAGAGTATGATCCACTGTGTGATCGGGAAATGTGTTCAAATGTGTCTCAGTTTTCGTCCCCTGGTACTCGGGTGCCACATTCCAGACACTTTACTAACACTCTCCCTACTTGGAGAGTCAGTGTATTTAACCTCCTGTTTGGCCCAGTTTGCAATTTCTGCGGAAAATGAACAGGAATAGGGAGAACCAATGAGAGACTAGCTGGAGGTGTCTGGACGGGCAAATTTAACTCTCATTTCACACTAGGAAGAGGAATTAACCAAAGGCTCAGCGAGCCATGCCAAAACCACACTAGGGCCTGAAGCAATCCTGCGGTGTTGCGGGAGCTCACAAGAAAGCGAGTTGAAGAAAGGAGCTCAGAGGCCCTGTAATTCACAAACATGCAGAGTTATAAATGACAGCTATTGTCCAAAAATATATTGAAGTAAGGCTGCCAAGAGGACTTGCAAGCGGGGCAGAATTGCAGGAAACCGATTTCAGGAGGTAGACTGGAATTGCATGTAAAGCATAGGAAAAGAGGCAGAACGTCCACAATGATGCACTTGGCCAAAAAGGGCGTATGCGTTTTTTCCTGAATATATTCAGGAAAAAACGCATATGCCCTTTTTGGCCAACCAAGCAAGCTTGCAAAGGAAATCTGCACTACAATGAAGTCTCACTGCCCCCCGGTCAAAAGGGCCATCTGAAAAAAGTGTATAATCCAGAGAGTCAGGACAGGCCAATGAGAACTGGGAGCCTTGTTATGCTGATGGGTGCGATGTAAATTGCCAAAAGCCACTCTGGAGAAGTGTATGGTGTTTCCTGAAACATCTAAAAAACAAAGCAACAGAGCCTAGGGCACTTCCACTTATGGTCCTATAGCTTAGGGAAATTAAAATCAAAAAGACACAGCCACCCCAAAGTTTGGGAGGGCTCTGTTTACAAGAACCTCGTTTACGGTACAAGTTCAATATCGCAGAAAGCGAAAAATGGATAAAGAAGTTGTGGTACTTACGTAGAATGCAATATCACTCAGCAATGAAATCTATGTCATCAGGCCAGTAGCAGCATAATGAGTGGATACAGGTACGATGATTCTAAGTGAAATAAGTCACACAGAAAAAGAAACATCATAAGGTATAACTAATACACGGAATGTAAACTTGGCTACACAGGAACTGAATTACAAAACAGAATAGGGTCTCAAATGTAGAAAACCAACTTATGCTTGCTTAAGGGGAAAGGTGAGTTTGGGTGCTGCATAAAACCAGAAATTGAAATTAGCACAGATACCTTTTCATAAGCCAAAAATGTAATAGACAAGATCTACTGCTTCCTCAACGAAGTGGACTCAACACCCCATATTAAACGCCTAAGAATATAACTGAATAGTAAGAATCTTAAAACCTATGGATTTATATGTCTCCGAAAAAGAATCCAGCGTGTGAAGAGCGACATAAAAGCTGAAGTGATAGGATTGGTGAGGTTCGGTGAGCAAATGCAGACCCTTTGAATTCATATTGCATGGTACCCATTACATGGTTCTCAACTCTCCAGGTTTTAGGGATTCTTCCTTTAGCTAAAACATGCATGTGGAACCCAGAGTATGATCCACCGTGTGATCGGGAAACGTGTTCAAATGTGTCTCAGTTTTCGTCCCCTGGTACTCGGGTGCAACATTCCAGACGCTTTACTAACACTCTCCCCACTTGGAGAGTCAGTGCCTTTAACCTCCTGTTTGGCCCAGTTTGCAATTTCTGCGGAAAAGGAACAGGAATAGGGAGAACCAATGAGAGAGTAGCTGGAGGTGTCTGGACAAGGAAATTTAACTCTCAATTCCCAGCAGGAAGTGGAATTAACCAAAGGCTCAGCGTGCCATGCCGGAACCACACTAGGGCCTGAAGAAATCCTGCGGTGTTGCGGCCAGCTCACAAGAAAGCGAGTTGAAGAAAGGAGCTCAGGGGCCCTGTAATTCACAAAACTCCAGAGATATAAATGACAGCTATCGTCCAAAAATATATTGAAGTAAGCCTGCCAAGAGGACTTGAAAGCGAGGCAGAATTGCAGGAAACCGATTTCAGGAGGTAGACTGGAATTGCATGTAAAGCATAGGAAAAGAGGCAGAACGTCCACAATGATGCACTTGGCCAAAAACGGCGTATGCGTTTTTTCCTGAATATATTCAGGAAAAAAACGCATACGCCCTTTTTGGCCAACCAAGCAAGCTTGCAAAGGAAATCTGCACCACAATGAAGTCTCACTGCTCCCCGGTCAAAAGGGCCATCTGAAAAAAGTGTATAATCCAGAGAGGCAGGACAGGCCAATGAGAACTGGGAGCCTTGTTATGCTGATGGGTGCGATGTAAATTGCCAAAAGCCACTCTGGAGAAGTGTATGGTGTTTCCTGAAACATCTAAAAAACAAAGCAACAGAGCCTAGGGCACTTCCACTTATGGTCCTATAGCTTAGGGAAATTAAAATCAAAAAGACACAGCCACCCTAAAGTTTGGGACGGCTCTGTTTACAAGAACCTCATTTACGGTACAAGTTCAATATCGCAGAAAGCGAAAAATGGATAAAGAAGTTGTGGTACTTACGTACAACGCAATATCACTAAGCAATGAAATCTGTGTCATCAGGCCCTTAGCAGCATAATGAGTGGATGCAGGTACGATGATTCTAAGTGAAATAAGTCACAGAGAAAATTAGAAATCATAAGATATCACTAATACACGGAATGTAAACTTGGCTACACAGGAATTGAATTACAAAACAGAACAGGGACTCAAATGTAGAAAACAAACTTATGCTTGCTTAAGGGGAATGGTGAGTTGGGGTGCTGCATAAAACCAGAGATTGAAATTAGTACAGATACTGTTCCATAGGCCAAATATATAATAGACAAGAGCTACTCCTTGCTCAACGAAGTGGACTCAACACCCCATATTAAACACCTAAGAATATACCTGACTAGTAAGAATCTTAAAACCTGTGGATTTATATGTCTCCAAAAGTGAATCAAGCGTGTGTACAGCGACATAAAAGCAGCAGTGATAGGATTGGTGAGGTTCGGTGAGCAAATGCAGACCCTTTGAATTCATATTGCATGGTACCCATTCCATGGGTCTCAACTCTCCAGGTTTAAGGGATTCTTCCTTCAGCTAAAACATGCATGTGGAACCCAGAGTATGATCCACTGTGTGATCGGGAAACGTGTTCAAATGTGTCTCAGTTTTCATCCCCTGGTACTCGGGTGCAATATTCCAGACGCTTTACTAACACTCTCCCCACTTGGAGAGTCAGTGCCTTTAACCTCCTGTTTGGCCCAGTTTGCAATTTCTGCGGAAAATGAACAGGAATAGGTAGAACAAATGAGAGACTAGCTGGAGGTGTCTGGACGGGCAAATTTAACTCTCATTTCCCACCAGGAAGAGGAATTAACCAAAGGCTCAGCGTGCCATGCCGGAACCACACTAGGGCCTGAAGCAATCCTGCGGTGTTGCGGCCAGCTCACAAGAAAGCGATTTGAAGAAAGGAGCTCAGGGGCCCTGTAATTCACAAACCTGCAGAGTTATAAATGACAGCTGTCGTCCAAAAATATATTGAAGTAAGGCTGCCAAGAGGACTTGAAAGCGGGGCAGAATTGCAGGAAACCGATTTCAGGAGGTAGACTGGAATTGCATGTAAAGCATAGGAAAAGAGGCAGAACGTCCACAATGATGCACTTGGCCAAAAAGGGCGTATGCGTTTTTTCCTGAACATATTCAGGAAAAAACGAATACGCCCTTTTTGGCCAACCAAGCAAGCTTGCAAGGAAATCTGCACTACAATGAAGTCTCACTGCCCAACGCTCAAAAAGGCCATCTGAAAAAAGTGTAAAATCCAGAAAGTCAGGACAGGCCATGGAGAACTGGGAGCCTTGTTATGCTGATGGGCGGGATGTAAATTGCAAACAGCCACTCTGGAGAAGTGTATGGTGTTTCCTGAAACATCTAAAAAACAAAGCAACAGAGCCTAGGGCACTTCCACTTATGGTCCTATAGCTTAGGGAAATTAAAATCAAAAAGACACAGCCACCCCAAAGTTTGGGACGGCTCTGTTTACAAGAACCTCGTTTACGGTACAAGTTCAATATCGCAGAAAGCGAAAAATGGATAAAGAAGTTGTGGTACTTACGTACAAAGCAATATCACTCAGCAATGAAATCTATGTCATCAGGCCAGTAGCAGCATAATGAGTGGATTCAGGTACGATGATTCTAAGTGAAAGAAGTCACACAGAAAAAGAAACATCATAAGGTATCACTAATACACGGAATGTAAACTTGGCTACACAGGAACTGAATTACAAAACAGAATAGGGTCTCAAATGTAGAAAACCAACTTATGCTTGCTTAAGGGGAAAGGTGAGTTGGGGTGCTGTATAAAACCAGAGATTGAAATTAGCACAGATACCTTTCCATAAGCCAAATATGTAATAGACAAGAGCTACTGCTTGCTCAACGAAGTGGACTCAACACCCCATATTAAACGCCTAAGAATATACCTGACTAGTAAGAATCTTAAAACCTATGGATTTATATGTCTCCGAAAAAGAATCCAGCGTGTGAAGAGAGACATAAAAGCTGAAGTGATAGGATTGGTGAGGTTCGGTGAGCAAATGCAGACCCTTTGAATTCATATTGCATGGTACCCATTACATGGTTCTCAACTCTCCTGGTTTTAGGGATTCTTCCTTTAGCTAAAACATGCATGTGGAACCCAGAGTATGATCCACCGTGTGATCGGGAAACGTGTTCAAATGTGTCTCAGTTTTCGTCCCCTGGTACTCGGGTGCAACATTCCAGACGCTTTCCTAACACTCTCCCCACTTGGAGAGTCAGTGCCTTTAACCTCCTGTTTGGCCCAGTTTGCAATTTCTGCGGAAAAGGAACAGGAATAGGGAGAACCAATGAGAGAGTAGCTGGAGGTGTCTGGACAAGGAAATTTAACTCTCAATTCCCAGCAGGAAGTGGAATTAACCAAAGGCTCAGCGTGCCATGCCGGAACCACACTAGGGCCTGAAGCAATCCTTCTGTGTTGCGGCCAGCTCACAAGAAAGCGAGTTGAAGAAAGGAGCTCAGGGGCACTGTAATTCACAAACCTGCAGAGATATAAATGACAGCTATGGTCCAAAAATATATTGAAGTAAGGCAGCAAAGAGGACTTGAAATTTGGGCAGAATTGCAGGAAACCGATTTCAGGAGGTAGACTGGAATTGCATGTAAAGCATAGGAAAAGAGGCAGAACGTCCACAATGATGCACTTGGCCAAAAAGGGCCTATGCGTTTTTTCCTGAATATATTCAGGAAATAACGCATAGGCCCCTTTTGGCCAACCAAGCAAGCTTGCAAAGGAAATCTGCACTACAATGAAGTCTCACTGCCCCCCGGTCAAAAGGGCCATCTGAAACAAGTGTAAAATCCAGAAAGGCAGGACAGGCCATGGAGAACTGGGAGCCTTGTTATGCTGATGGGCGGGATGTAAATTGCAAACAGCCACTCTGGAGAAGTGTATGCTGTTTCCTGGAACATCTAAAAAACAAAGCAACAGAGCCTAGGGCACTTCCACTTATGGTCCTATAGCTTAGGGAAATTAAAATCAAAAAGACACAGCCACCCTAAAGTTTGGGACGGCTCTGTTTACAAGAACCTCGTTTACGGTACAAGTTCAATATCGCAGAAAGCGAAAAATGGATAAAGAAGTTGTGGTACTTACGTACAATGCAATATCACTCAGCAATGAAATCTATGTCATCAGGCCCTTAGCAGCATAATGAGTGGATTCAGGTACGATGATTCTAAGTGAAATAAGTCACAGAGGAAAAGAAACATCATAAGTTATCACTAATACATGGAATGTAAACTTGGCTACACAGGAACTGAATTACAAAACAGAACAGGGTCTCAAATGTAGAAAACCAACTTATGCTTGCTTAAGGGAAATGGTGAGTTGGGGTGCTACATGAAACCAGAGATTGAAATTAGCACAGATACCATTCCATAAGCCAAATATGTAATAGACAAGAGCTACTCCTTGCTCAACGAAGTGGACTCAACACCCCATATTAAACGACTAAGAATATACCTGACTAGTAAGAATCTTAAAACCTATGGATTTATATGTCTACGAAAGAGAATCAAGCGTGTGTACAGCGGCATAAACGCAGCAGTGATAGGATTGGTGAGGTTCGGTGAGCAAATGCAGACCCTTTGAATTCATATTGCATGGTACCCATTCCAAGGTTCTCAACTCTCCAGGTTTAAGGGATTCTTCCTTCAGCTAAAACATGCATGTGGAACCCAGAGTATGATCCACTGTGTGATCGGGAAATGTGTTCAAATGTGTCTCAGTTTTCGTCCCCTGGTACTCGGGTGCCACATTCCAGACACTTTACTAACACTCTCCCTACTTGGAGAGTCAGTGTATTTAACCTCCTGTTTGGCCCAGTTTGCAATTTCTGCGGAAAATGAACAGGAATAGGGAGAACCAATGAGAGACTAGCTGGAGGTGTCTGGACGGGCAAATTTAACTCTCATTTCACACTAGGAAGAGGAATTAACCAAAGGCTCAGCGAGCCATGCCAAAACCACACTAGGGCCTGAAGCAATCCTGCGGTGTTGCGGGAGCTCACAAGAAAGCGAGTTGAAGAAAGGAGCTCAGAGGCCCTGTAATTCACAAACATGCAGAGTTATAAATGACAGCTATTGTCCAAAAATATATTGAAGTAAGGCTGCCAAGAGGACTTGCAAGCGGGGCAGAATTGCAGGAAACCGATTTCAGGAGGTAGACTGGAATTGCATGTAAAGCATAGGAAAAGAGGCAGAACGTCCACAATGATGCACTTGGCCAAAAAGGGCGTATGCGTTTTTTCCTGAATATATTCAGGAAAAAACGCATATGCCCTTTTTGGCCAACCAAGCAAGCTTGCAAAGGAAATCTGCACTACAATGAAGTCTCACTGCCCCCCGGTCAAAAGGGCCATCTGAAAAAAGTGTATAATCCAGAGAGTCAGGACAGGCCAATGAGAACTGGGAGCCTTGTTATGCTGATGGGTGCGATGTAAATTGCCAAAAGCCACTCTGGAGAAGTGTATGGTGTTTCCTGAAACATCTAAAAAACAAAGCAACAGAGCCTAGGGCACTTCCACTTATGGTCCTATAGCTTAGGGAAATTAAAATCAAAAAGACACAGCCACCCCAAAGTTTGGGAGGGCTCTGTTTACAAGAACCTCGTTTACGGTACAAGTTCAATATCGCAGAAAGCGAAAAATGGATAAAGAAGTTGTGGTACTTACGTAGAATGCAATATCACTCAGCAATGAAATCTATGTCATCAGGCCAGTAGCAGCATAATGAGTGGATACAGGTACGATGATTCTAAGTGAAATAAGTCACACAGAAAAAGAAACATCATAAGGTATAACTAATACACGGAATGTAAACTTGGCTACACAGGAACTGAATTACAAAACAGAATAGGGTCTCAAATGTAGAAAACCAACTTATGCTTGCTTAAGGGGAAAGGTGAGTTTGGGTGCTGCATAAAACCAGAAATTGAAATTAGCACAGATACCTTTTCATAAGCCAAAAATGTAATAGACAAGATCTACTGCTTCCTCAACGAAGTGGACTCAACACCCCATATTAAACGCCTAAGAATATAACTGAATAGTAAGAATCTTAAAACCTATGGATTTATATGTCTCCGAAAAAGAATCCAGCGTGTGAAGAGCGACATAAAAGCTGAAGTGATAGGATTGGTGAGGTTCGGTGAGCAAATGCAGACCCTTTGAATTCATATTGCATGGTACCCATTACATGGTTCTCAACTCTCCAGGTTTTAGGGATTCTTCCTTTAGCTAAAACATGCATGTGGAACCCAGAGTATGATCCACCGTGTGATCGGGAAACGTGTTCAAATGTGTCTCAGTTTTCGTCCCCTGGTACTCGGGTGCAACATTCCAGACGCTTTCCTAACACTCTCCCCACTTGGAGAGTCAGTGCCTTTAACCTCCTGTTTGGCCCAGTTTGCAATTTCTGCGGAAAAGGAACAGGAATAGGGAGAACCAATGAGAGAGTAGCTGGAGGTGTCTGGACAAGGAAATTTAACTCTCAATTCCCAGCAGGAAGTGGAATTAACCAAAGGCTCAGCGTGCCATGCCGGAACCACACTAGGGCCTGAAGAAATCCTGCGGTGTTGCGGCCAGCTCACAAGAAAGCGAGTTGAAGAAAGGAGCTCAGGGGCCCTGTAATTCACAAAACTCCAGAGATATAAATGACAGCTATCGTCCAAAAATATATTGAAGTAAGCCTGCCAAGAGGACTTGAAAGCGAGGCAGAATTGCAGGAAACCGATTTCAGGAGGTAGACTGGAATTGCATGTAAAGCATAGGAAAAGAGGCAGAACGTCCACAATGATGCACTTGGCCAAAAACGGCGTATGCGTTTTTTCCTGAATATATTCAGGAAAAAAACGCATACGCCCTTTTTGGCCAACCAAGCAAGCTTGCAAAGGAAATCTGTACCACAATGAAGTCTCACTGCTCCCCGGTCAAAAGGGCCATCTGAAAAAAGTGTTTAATCCAGAGAGGCAGGACAGGCCAATGAGAACTGGGAGCCTTGTTATGCTGATGGGTGCGATGTAAATTGCCAAAAGCCACTCTGGAGAAGTGTATGGTGTTTCCTGAAACATCTAAAAAACAAAGCAACAGAGCCTAGGGCACTTCCACTTATGGTCCTATAGCTTAGGGAAATTAAAATCAAAAAGACACAGCCACCCTAAAGTTTGGGACGGCTCTGTTTACAAGAACCTCATTTACGGTACAAGTTCAATATCGCAGAAAGCGAAAAATGGATAAAGAAGTTGTGGTACTTACGTACAACGCAATATCACTAAGCAATGAAATCTGTGTCATCAGGCCCTTAGCAGCATAATGAGTGGATGCAGGTACGATGATTCTAAGTGAAATAAGTCACAGAGAAAATTAGAAATCATAAGATATCACTAATACACGGAATGTAAACTTGGCTACACAGGAATTGAATTACAAAACAGAACAGGGACTCAAATGTAGAAAACAAACTTATGCTTGCTTAAGGGGAATGGTGAGTTGGGGTGCTGCATAAAACCAGAGATTGAAATTAGTACAGATACTGTTCCATAGGCCAAATATATAATAGACAAGAGCTACTCCTTGCTCAACGAAGTGGACTCAACACCCCATATTAAACACCTAAGAATATACCTGACTAGTAAGAATCTTAAAACCTGTGGATTTATATGTCTCCAAAAGTGAATCAAGCGTGTGTACAGCGACATAAAAGCAGCAGTGATAGGATTGGTGAGGTTCGGTGAGCAAATGCAGACCCTTTGAATTCATATTGCAAGGTACCCATTCCATGGGTCTCAACTCTCCAGGTTTAAGGGATTCTTCCTTCAGCTAAAACATGCATGTGGAACCCAGAGTATGATCCACTGTGTGATCGGGAAACGTGTTCAAATGTGTCTCAGTTTTCGTCCCCTGGTACTCGGGTGCAATATTCCAGACGCTTTACTAACACTCTCCCCACTTGGAGAGTCAGTGCCTTTAACCTCCTGTTTGGCCCAGTTTGCAATTTCTGCGGAAAATGAACAGGAATAGGTAGAACAAATGAGAGACTAGCTGGAGGTGTCTGGACGGGCAAATTTAACTCTCATTTCCCACCAGGAAGAGGAATTAACCAAAGGCTCAGCGTGCAATGCCGGAACCACACTAGGGCCTGAAGCAATCCTGCGGTGTTGCGGCCAGCTCACAAGAAAGCGATTTGAAGAAAGGAGCTCAGGGGCCCTGTAATTCACAAACCTGCAGAGTTATAAATGACAGCTGTCGTCCAAAAATATATTGAAGTAAGGCTGCCAAGAGGACTTGAAAGCGGGGCAGAATTGCAGGAAACCGATTTCAGGAGGTAGACTGGAATTGCATGTAAAGCATAGGAAAAGAGGCAGAACGTCCACAATGATGCACTTGGCCAAAAAGGGCGTATGCGTTTTTTCCTGAACATATTCAGGAAAAAACGAATACGCCCTTTTTGGCCAACCAAGCAAGCTTGCAAGGAAATCTGCACTACAATGAAGTCTCACTGCCCAACGCTCAAAAAGGCCATCTGAAAAAAGTGTAAAATCCAGAAAGTCAGGACAGGCCATGGAGAACTGGGAGCCTTGTTATGCTGATGGGCGGGATGTAAATTGCAAACAGCCACTCTGGAGAAGTGTATGGTGTTTCCTGAAACATCTAAAAAACAAAGCAACAGAGCCTAGGGCACTTCCACTTATGGTCCTATAGCTTAGGGAAATTAAAATCAAAAAGACACAGCCACCCCAAAGTTTGGGACGGCTCTGTTTACAAGAACCTCGTTTACGGTACAAGTTCAATATCGCAGAAAGCGAAAAATGGATAAAGAAGTTGTGGTACTTACGTACAAAGCAATATCACTCAGCAATGAAATCTATGTCATCAGGCCAGTAGCAGCATAATGAGTGGATTCAGGTACGATGATTCTAAGTGAAAGAAGTCACACAGAAAAAGAAACATCATAAGGTATCACTAATACACGGAATGTAAACTTGGCTACACAGGAACTGAATTACAAAACAGAATAGGGTCTCAAATGTAGAAAACCAACTTATGCTTGCTTAAGGGGAAAGGTGAGTTGGGGTGCTGTATAAAACCAGAGATTGAAATTAGCACAGATACCTTTCCATAAGCCAAATATGTAATAGACAAGAGCTACTGCTTGCTCAACGAAGTGGACTCAACACCCCATATTAAACGCCTAAGAATATACCTGACTAGTAAGAATCTTAAAACCTATGGATTTATATGTCTCCGAAAAAGAATCCAGCGTGTGAAGAGAGACATAAAAGCTGAAGTGATAGGATTGGTGAGGTTCGGTGAGCAAATGCAGACCCTTTGAATTCATATTGCATGGTACCCATTACATGGTTCTCAACTCTCCTGGTTTTAGGGATTCTTCCTTTAGCTAAAACATGCATGTGGAACCCAGAGTATGATCCACCGTGTGATCGGGAAACGTGTTCAAATGTGTCTCAGTTTTCGTCCCCTGGTACTCGGGTGCAACATTCCAGACGCTTTCCTAACACTCTCCCCACTTGGAGAGTCAGTGCCTTTAACCTCCTGTTTGGCCCAGTTTGCAATTTCTGCAGAAAAGGAACAGGAATAGGGAGAACCAATGAGAGAGTAGCTGGAGGTGTCTGGACAAGGAAATTTAACTCTCAATTCCCAGCAGGAAGTGGAATTAACCAAAGGCTCAGCGTGCCATGCCGGAACCACACTAGGGCCTGAAGCAATCCTTCTGTGTTGCGGCCAGCTCACAAGAAAGCGAGTTGAAGAAAGGAGCTCAGGGGCACTGTAATTCACAAACCTGCAGAGATATAAATGACAGCTATGGTCCAAAAATATATTGAAGTAAGGCAGCAAAGAGGACTTGAAATTTGGGCAGAATTGCAGGAAACCGATTTCAGGAGGTAGACTGGAATTGCATGTAAAGCATAGGAAAAGAGGCAGAACGTCCACAATGATGCACTTGGCCAAAAAGGGCCTATGCGTTTTTTCCTGAATATATTCAGGAAATAACGCATAGGCCCCTTTTGGCCAACCAAGCAAGCTTGCAAAGGAAATCTGCACTACAATGAAGTCTCACTGCCCCCCGGTCAAAAGGGCCATCTGAAACAAGTGTAAAATCCAGAAAGGCAGGACAGGCCATGGAGAACTGGGAGCCTTGTTATGCTGATGGGCGGGATGTAAATTGCAAACAGCCACTCTGGAGAAGTGTATGCTGTTTCCTGGAACATCTAAAAAACAAAGCAACAGAGCCTAGGGCACTTCCACTTATGGTCCTATAGCTTAGGGAAATTAAAATCAAAAAGACACAGCCACCCTAAAGTTTGGGACGGCTCTGTTTACAAGAACCTCGTTTACGGTACAAGTTCAATATCGCAGAAAGCGAAAAATGGATAAAGAAGTTGTGGTACTTATGTACAATGCAATATCACTCAGCAATGAAATCTATGTCATCAGGCCCTTAGCAGCATAATGAGTGGATTCAGGTACGATGATTCTAAGTGAAATAAGTCACAGAGGAAAAGAAACATCATAAGTTATCACTAATACATGGAATGTAAAGTTGGCTACACAGGAACTGAATTACAAAACAGAACAGGGTCTCAAATGTAGAAAACCAACTTATGCTTGCTTAAGGGAAATGGTGAGTTGGGGTGCTACATGAAACCAGAGATTGAAATTAGCACAGATACCATTCCATAAGCCAAATATGTAATAGACAAGAGCTACTCCTTGCTCAACGAAGTGGACTCAACACCCCATATTAAACGACTAAGAATATACCTGACTAGTAAGAATCTTAAAACCTATGGATTTATATGTCTACGAAAGAGAATCAAGCGTGTGTACAGCGGCATAAACGCAGCAGTGATAGGATTGGTGAGGTTCGGTGAGCAAATGCAGACCCTTTGAATTCATATTGCATGGTACCCATTCCAAGGTTCTCAACTCTCCAGGTTTAAGGGATTCTTCCTTCAGCTAAAACATGCATGTGGAACCCAGAGTATGATCCACTGTGTGATCGGGAAATGTGTTCAAATGTGTCTCAGTTTTCGTCCCCTGGTACTCGGGTGCCACATTCCAGACACTTTACTAACACTCTCCCTACTTGGAGAGTCAGTGTATTTAACCTCCTGTTTGGCCCAGTTTGCAATTTCTGCGGAAAATGAACAGGAATAGGGAGAACCAATGAGAGACTAGCTGGAGGTGTCTGGACGGGCAAATTTAACTCTCATTTCACACTAGGAAGAGGAATTAACCAAAGGCTCAGCGAGCCATGCCAAAACCACACTAGGGCCTGAAGCAATCCTGCGGTGTTGCGGGAGCTCACAAGAAAGCGAGTTGAAGAAAGGAGCTCAGAGGCCCTGTAATTCACAAACATGCAGAGTTATAAATGACAGCTATTGTCCAAAAATATATTGAAGTAAGGCTGCCAAGAGGACTTGAAAGCGGGGCAGAATTGCAGGAAACCGATTTCAGGAGGTAGACTGGAATTGCATGTAAAGCATAGGAAAAGAGGCAGAACGTCCACAATGATGCACTTGGCCAAAAAGGGCGTATGCGTTTTTTCCTGAATATATTCAGGAAAAAACGCATATGCCCTTTTTGGCCAACCAAGCAAGCTTGCAAAGGAAATCTGCACTACAATGAAGTCTCACTGCCCCCCGGTCAAAAGGGCCATCTGAAAAAAGTGTATAATCCAGAGAGTCAGGACAGGCCAATGAGAACTGGGAGCCTTGTTATGTTGATGGGTGCGATGTAAATTGCCAAAAGCCACTCTGGAGAAGTGTATGGTGTTTCCTGAAACATCTAAAAAACAAAGCAACAGAGCCTAGGGCACTTCCACTTATGGTCCTATAGCTTAGGGAAATTAAAATCAAAAAGACACAGCCACCCCAAAGTTTGGGAGGGCTCTGTTTACAAGAACCTCGTTTACGGTACAAGTTCAATATCGCAGAAAGCGAAAAATGGATAAAGAAGTTGTGGTACTTACGTAGAATGCAATATCACTCAGCAATGAAATCTATGTCATCAGGCCAGTAGCAGCATAATGAGTGGATACAGGTACGATGATTCTAAGTGAAATAAGTCACACAGAAAAAGAAACATCATAAGGTATAACTAATACACGGAATGTAAACTTGGCTACACAGGAACTGAATTACAAAACAGAATAGGGTCTCAAATGTAGAAAACCAACTTATGCTTGCTTAAGGGGAAAGGTGAGTTTGGGTGCTGCATAAAACCAGAAATTGAAATTAGCACAGATACCTTTTCATAAGCCAAAAATGTAATAGACAAGATCTACTGCTTCCTCAACGAAGTGGACTCAACACCCCATATTAAACGCCTAAGAATATAACTGAATAGTAAGAATCTTAAAACCTATGGATTTATATGTCTCCGAAAAAGAATCCAGCGTGTGAAGAGCGACATAAAAGCTGAAGTGATAGGATTGGTGAGGTTCGGTGAGCAAATGCAGACCCTTTGAATTCATATTGCATGGTACCCATTACATGGTTCTCAACTCTCCAGGTTTTAGGGATTCTTCCTTTAGCTAAAACATGCATGTGGAACCCAGAGTATGATCCACCGTGTGATCGGGAAACGTGTTCAAATGTGTCTCAGTTTTCGTCCCCTGGTACTCGGGTGCAACATTCCAGACGCTTTACTAACACTCTCCCCACTTGGAGAGTCAGTGCCTTTAACCTCCTGTTTGGCCCAGTTTGCAATTTCTGCGGAAAAGGAACAGGAATAGGGAGAACCAATGAGAGAGTAGCTGGAGGTGTCTGGACAAGGAAATTTAACTCTCAATTCCCAGCAGGAAGTGGAATTAACCAAAGGCTCAGCGTGCCATGCCGGAACCACACTAGGGCCTGAAGAAATCCTGCGGTGTTGCGGCCAGCTCACAAGAAAGCGAGTTGAAGAAAGGAGCTCAGGGGCCCTGTAATTCACAAAACTCCAGAGATATAAATGACAGCTATCGTCCAAAAATATATTGAAGTAAGCCTGCCAAGAGGACTTGAAAGCGAGGCAGAATTGCAGGAAACCGATTTCAGGAGGTAGACTGGAATTGCATGTAAAGCATAGGAAAAGAGGCAGAACGTCCACAATGATGCACTTGGCCAAAAACGGCGTATGCGTTTTTTCCTGAATATATTCAGGAAAAAAACGCATACGCCCTTTTTGGCCAACCAAGCAAGCTTGCAAAGGAAATCTGCACCACAATGAAGTCTCACTGCTCCCCGGTCAAAAGGGCCATCTGAAAAAAGTGTTTAATCCAGAGAGGCAGGACAGGCCAATGAGAACTGGGAGCCTTGTTATGCTGATGGGTGCGATGTAAATTGCCAAAAGCCACTCTGGAGAAGTGTATGGTGTTTCCTGAAACATCTAAAAAACAAAGCAACAGAGCCTAGGGCACTTCCACTTATGGTCCTATAGCTTAGGGAAATTAAAATCAAAAAGACACAGCCACCCTAAAGTTTGGGACGGCTCTGTTTACAAGAACCTCATTTACGGTACAAGTTCAATATCGCAGAAAGCGAAAAATGGATAAAGAAGTTGTGGTACTTACGTACAACGCAATATCACTAAGCAATGAAATCTGTGTCATCAGGCCCTTAGCAGCATAATGAGTGGATGCAGGTACGATGATTCTAAGTGAAATAAGTCACAGAGAAAATTAGAAATCATAAGATATCACTAATACACGGAATGTAAACTTGGCTACACAGGAATTGAATTACAAAACAGAACAGGGACTCAAATGTAGAAAACAAACTTATGCTTGCTTAAGGGGAATGGTGAGTTGGGGTGCTGCATAAAACCAGAGATTGAAATTAGTACAGATACTGTTCCATAGGCCAAATATATAATAGACAAGAGCTACTCCTTGCTCAACGAAGTGGACTCAACACCCCATATTAAACACCTAAGAATATACCTGACTAGTAAGAATCTTAAAACCTGTGGATTTATATGTCTCCAAAAGTGAATCAAGCGTGTGTACAGCGACATAAAAGCAGCAGTGATAGGATTGGTGCGGTTCGGTGAGCAAATGCAGACCCTTTGAATTCATATTGCATGGTACCCATTCCATGGGTCTCAACTCTCCAGGTTTAAGGGATTCTTCCTTCAGCTAAAACATGCATGTGGAACCCAGAGTATGATCCACTGTGTGATCGGGAAACGTGTTCAAATGTGTCTCAGTTTTCGTCCCCTGGTACTCGGGTGCAATATTCCAGACGCTTTACTAACACTCTCCCCACTTGGAGAGTCAGTGCCTTTAACCTCCTGTTTGGCCCAGTTTGCAATTTCTGCGGAAAATGAACAGGAATAGGTAGAACAAATGAGAGACTAGCTGGAGGTGTCTGGACGGGCAAATTTAACTCTCATTTCCCACCAGGAAGAGGAATTAACCAAAGGCTCAGCGTGCCATGCCGGAACCACACTAGGGCCTGAAGCAATCCTGCGGTGTTGCGGCCAGCTCACAAGAAAGCGATTTGAAGAAAGGAGCTCAGGGGCCCTGTAATTCAAAACCTGCAGAGTTATAAATGACAGCTGTCGTCCAAAAATATATTGAAGTAAGGCTGCCAAGAGGACTTGAAAGCGGGGCAGAATTGCAGGAAACCGATTTCAGGAGGTAGACTGGAATTGCATGTAAAGCATAGGAAAAGAGGCAGAACGTCCACAATGATGCACTTGGCCAAAAAGGGCGTATGCGTTTTTTCCTGAACATATTCAGGAAAAAACGAATACGCCCTTTTTGGCCAACCAAGCAAGCTTGCAAGGAAATCTGCACTACAATGAAGTCTCACTGCCCAACGCTCAAAAAGGCCATCTGAAAAAAGTGTAAAATCCAGAAAGTCAGGACAGGCCATGGAGAACTGGGAGCCTTGTTATGCTGATGGGCGGGATGTAAATTGCAAACAGCCACTCTGGAGAAGTGTATGGTGTTTCCTGAAACATCTAAAAAACAAAGCAACAGAGCCTAGGGCACTTCCACTTATGGTCCTATAGCTTAGGGAAATTAAAATCAAAAAGACACAGCCACCCCAAAGTTTGGGACGGCTCTGTTTACAAGAACCTCGTTTACGGTACAAGTTCAATATCGCAGAAAGCGAAAAATGGATAAAGAAGTTGTGGTACTTACGTACAATGCAATATCACTCAGCAATGAAATCTATGTCATCAGGCCAGTAGCAGCATAATGAGTGGATTCAGGTACGATGATTCTAAGTGAAAGAAGTCACACAGAAAAAGAAACATCATAAGGTATCACTAATACACGGAATGTAAACTTGGCTACACAGGAACTGAATTACAAAACAGAATAGGGTCTCAAATGTAGAAAACCAACTTATGCTTGCTTAAGGGGAAAGGTGAGTTGGGGTGCTGCATAAAACCAGAGATTGAAATTAGCACAGATACCTTTCCATAAGCCAAATATGTAATAGACAAGAGCTACTGCTTGCTCAACGAAGTGGACTCAACACCCCATATTAAACGCCTAAGAATATACCTGACTAGTAAGAATCTTAAAACCTATGGATTTATATGTCTCCAAAAGAGAATCCAGCGTGTGTACAGCGACATAAAAGCAGCAGTGATAGGATTGGTGAGGTTCGGTGAGCTAATGCAGACCCTTTGAATTCACATTGCATGATACCCATTCCATGGTTCTCAACTCTCCAGGTTTAAGGGTTTCTTCCTTCAGCTAAAACATGCATGTGGAACCCAGAGTATAGTCCACCATGTGATCGGGAAACGTGTTCAAATGTGTCTCAGTTTTCGTCCCCTGGTACTCGGGTGCAACATTCCAGACGCTTTACTAACACTCTCCCCACTTGGAGAGTCAGTGCCTTTAACCTCCTGTTTGGCCCAGTTTGCAATTTCTGTGGAAAATGAACAGGAATAGGGAGAACCAATGAGAGAGTAGCTGGAGGTGTCTGGAGGGGCTAATTGAACTCTCATTTCCCAGCAGGAAGTGGAATTAACCAAAGGTTCAGCGTGCCATGCCAGAACCACACTAGGGCCTCAAGCAATCCTTCGGTGTTGCAGCCATCTCACAAAAAAACGAGTTGAAGAAAGGAGCTCAGGGGCACTGTTATTCACACACCTGCAGAGTTATAAATGAGAGTTATCGTCCAAAAATATATTGAAGTAAGGCAGCCAAGAGGACTTGAAAGTTGGGCAGAATTGCAGGAAACCGATTTCAGGAGGTAGACTGGAATTGCATGTAAAGCATAGGAAAAGAGGCAGAACGTCCCCAATAATGCACTGGGCCAAAAAGGGCGTATGCATTTTTACGCATACGCCCTTTTTGGCCAACCAAGCAAGCTTGCAAAGGAAATCTGCACTACAATGAAGTCTCACTGCCCCCCGGTCATAAGGGCCATCTGAAAAAAGTGTATAATCCAGAAAGGCAGGACAGGCCATGGAGAACTGGGAGCCTTGTTATGCTGATGGGTGGGATGTAAATTGGCAAAAGCCACTCTGGAGAAGTGTATGACATTTCCTGAAACATCTAAAAAACAAAGCAACGGAGCCTAGGGCACTTCCGCTTATGGTCCTATAGCTTAGGGAAATTAAAATCAAAAAGACAAAGCAACCCCAAAGTTTGGGACGGCTCTGTTTACAAGACCCTCATTTACTGTACAAGTTCAATATCGCAGAAAGCGAGAAATGGATAAAGATGTTGAGGTACTTACGTACAATGCAATATCACTCAGCAATGAAGTCTATGTCATCAGGCCCGTAGCAGCATAATGAGTGGATTCAGGTACGATGATTCTAAGTGAAATAAGTCACACAGAAAAAGAAACATCATAAGATATCACTAATACACGAAATGTAAACTTGGCTACACAGGAACTGAATTACAAAACAGAACAGGGTCTCAAATGTAGAAAACCAACTTATGCTTGCTTAATGGGAAAGGTGAGTTGGGGTGCTGCATAAAACCAGAGATTGAAATTAGCACAGATACCGTTCCATAAGCCAAATGTGTAATCGACAAGAGCTACTGCTTGCTCAACGAAGTGGACTCAACACCCCATATTAAACACCTAAGAATATACCTGACTAGTAAGAATCTTAAAACCTATGGATTTATATGTCTCTGAAAGAGAATCAAGATTGTGTACAGCGGCATAAACGCAGCAGTTATCGGATTGGTGAGGTTCGGTGAGCAAATGCAGACCCTTTGAAGTCATATTGCATGGTACCCATTCCATGGGTCTCAACTCTCCAGGTTTAAGGTATTCTTCCTTCAGCTAAAACATGCATGTGGAACCCAGAGTATGATCCACCGTGTGATCGGGAAACGTGTTCAAATGTATCTCTGTTTTCGTCCCCTGGTACTCGGGTGCAACATTCCAGACCCTTTACTAACACGCTCCCCACTTGGAGAGTCAGTGCCTTTAACCTCCTGTTTGGCCCAGTTTGCAATTTCTGCGGAAAATGAACAGGAATAGGGAGAACCAATGGGAGACTAGCTGGAGGTGTCTGGACGGGCAAATTTAACTCTCATTTCCCACCAGGAAGAGGAATTAACCAAAGGCTCAGCGAGCGATGCTGGAACCACACTAGGGCCTGAAGCAATCCTGCGGTGTTGCGGCCAGCTCACAAGAAAGCGAGTTGAAGAAAGGAGTTCAGGGGCCCTGTAATTCACAAACCTGCAGAGTTATAAATGACAGCTATCGTCCAAAAATATAATGAAGTAAGGCTGCCAAGAGGACTTGAAAGCGGGGCAGAATTGCAGGGAAACGATTTCAGGAGGTAGACTGGAATTGCATGTAAAGCATAGGAAAAGAGGCAGAACGTCCACAATGATGCACTTGGCCAAAATGGGCGTATGCGTTTTTTCCTGAACATATTCAGGAAAAAAAGCATACGCCCTTTTTTGCCAACCAAGCAAGCTTGCAAAGGAAATCTGCACTACAATGAAGTCTCACTGCCCCACGGTCAAAAGGGCCATCTGAAAAAAGTGTAAAATCCAGAAAGGCAGGACAGGCCATGGAGAACTGGGAGCCTTCTTATGCTGATGGGCGGGATGTAAATTGCCAACAGCCACTCTGGAAAAGTGTATGGTGTTTCCTGAAACATCTAAAAAACAGAGCAACAGAGCCTAGGACACTTCCACTTATGGTCCTATAGCTTAGGGAAATTAAAATCTAAAAGACACAGCCACCCCAAAGTTTGGGACGGCTCTGTATACAAGAACCTCGTTTACGGTACAAGTTCAATATCGCAGAAAGCGAAAAATGGATAAAGAAATTGTGGTACTTACTTACAATGCAATATCACTCAGCAATGAAATCTATTTCATCAGGCCAGTAGCAGCATAATGAGTGGATTCAGGTACGATGATTCTATGTGAAATAAGTCACAGAGAAAAAGAAACATCATAAGTTATCACTAATATATGGAATGCAAACTTGTCTACACAGGAACTGAATTACAAAACACAACAGGGTCTCAAATGTAGAAAACCAAATTATGCTTTCTTAAGGGGAATGGTGAGTTGGGGTGCTGCATAAAACCAGAGATAGAAATTAGCACAGATACCGTTCCATAAGCCAAATATGTAATAGACAAGAGCTACTCCTTGCTCAACGAAGTGGACTCAACACCCCATATTAAACGCCTAAGAATATACCTGACTAGTAAGAATCTTAAAACCTATGGATTTATATGTCTCCGAAAGAGAATCAAGCGTGTGTACAGCGGCATAAACGCAGCAGTGATCGGATTGGTGAGGATCGGTGAGCAAATGCAGACCGTTTGAAGTCATATTGCATGGTACCCATTCCATGGGTCTCAACTCTCCAGGTTTAAGGGATTCTTCCTTCAGCTAAAACATGCATGTGGAACCCAGAGTATGATCCACCGTGTGATCGGGGAACGTGTTCAAATGTGTCTCAGTTTTCGTCCCCTGGTACTCGGGTGCAACATTCCAGATGCTTTACTAACACTTTCCCCACTTGGAGAGTCAGTGCCTTTAACCTCCTGTTTGGCCCAGTTTGCAATTTCTGTGGAAAATGAACAGGAATAGGGAGAACCAATGAGAGACTAGCTGGAGGTTTCTGGACGGGCAAATTTAACTCTCATTTCCCACCAGGAAGAGGAATTAACCAAAGGCTCAGCGTGCCATGCCAGAACCACACTAGGGCCTGAAGCAATCCTGCGGTGTTGCGGCCAGCTCACAAGAAAGCGAGTTGAACAAAGGAGCTCAGGGGCCCTGTAATTCACAAACCTGCAGAGTTATAAATGACAGCTATGGTCCAAAAATATATTGAAGTAAGGCTGCCAAGAGGACTTGAAAGCGGGGCAGAATTGCAGGAACCCGATTTCAGGAGGTAGACTGGAATTGCATGTAAAGCATAGGAAAAGAGGCAGAACGTCCACAATGATGCACTTGGCCAAAAAGGACATATGGGTTTTTTCCTGAATATATTCAGGAAAAAACGCATACGCACTTTTCGGCCAACCAAGCAAGCTTACAAAGGAAATCTGCACTACAATGATGTCTCACTGCCCCCCGGTCAAAAGGGCCATCTGAAAAAAGTGTAAAATCCAGAAAGGCAGGACAGGCCATGGAGAACTGGGAGCCTTGTTATGCTGATGGGGTTATGTAAATAGCCAACAGACACTCTGGAGAAGTGTATGGTGTTTCCTGAAACATCTAAAAAACAAAGCAACGGAGCCTACGGCACTTCCACTTATGGTCCTATAGCTTAGGGAAATTAAAATCAAAAAGACACAGCCACCCCAAAGTTTGGGACAACTCTGTTTACAAGAACCTCGTTTACGGTACAAGTTCAATATCACAGAAAGCGAAAAATGGATAAAAAAGTTGTGGTAGTTCCGTACAATGCAATATCACTCAGCAATGAAATCTATGTCATCAGGCCCGTAGCAGCATAATGAGTGGATTCAGGTACGATGATTCTAAGTGAAATAAGTCACACAGAAAGAGAATTATCATACGATATCACTAATACACGGAATGTAAACTCGGCTACAGAGGAACTGAAATACAAAACAGAACAGGGTCTCATATGTAGAAAAACAACTTATGCTTGCTTAAGGGGAAAGGTGAGTTGGGGTGCTGCATAAAACACGAGATTGAAATTAGCACAGATACCATTCCATAAGCCAAGTATGTAATAGACAAGAGCTACTCCTTGCTCAACGAAGTGGACTCAACACCCCATATTAAACGCCTAAGAATATAACTGAATAGTAAGAATCTTAAAACCTATGGATTTATATGTCTCCGAAAGAGAATAAAGCATGTGTACAGTGGCATAAACGCAGCCGTGATAGGATTGGTGAGGTTCGGTGAGCAAATGCAGACCCTTTGAAGTCATATTGCATGGTACCCATTCCATGGGTCTCAACTCTCCAGGTTTAAGGGATTCTTCCTTCAGCTAAAACATGCATGTGGAACCCAGAGTATGATCCACCATGTGATCGGGAAACGTGTTTAAATGTGTCTCAGTTTTCGTCCCCTGGTACTCGGGTGCAACATTCCAGACACTTTACTAACACGCTCCCCACTTGGAGAGTCAGTGCCTTTAACCTCCTGTTTGGCCCAGTTTGCAATTTCTGCGGAAAATGAACAGGAATAGGGAGAACCAATGGGAGACTAGCTGGAGTTGTCTGGACGGGCAAATTTAACTCTCTTTTCCCACCAGGAAGAGAAATTAACCAAAGGCTCATCGTGCGAGGCCGAAACCACACTAGTGCCTGAAGCAATCCTGCGGTGTTGCGGCCAGCTCACAAGAAAGCGAGTTGAAGAAAGGAGCTCAGGGGCACTGTAATTCACAAACCTGCAGAGTTATAAATGGCAGCTATCATCCAAAAATATATTCAAGTAAGGCAGCCAAGAGGATTTGAAAGTGGGGCAGAATTGCAGGAAACCGATTTCAGGAGGTAGACTGGAATTGCATGTAAAGCATAGGAAAAGAGGCAGAACGTCCACAATGATGCACTTGGCCAAAAAGGACGTATGCGTTTTTTCCTGAATATATTCAGGAAAAAACGCATACGCCCTTTTTGGCCAACCAAGCAAGCTTGCAAGGAAATCTGCACTACAATGAAGTCTCACTGCCCAACGCTCAAAAAGGCCATCTGAAAAAAGTGTAAAATCCAGAAAGGCAGGACAGGCCATGGAGAACTGGCAGCCTTGTTATGCTGATGGGCGGGATGTAAATAGCCAACAGCCACTCTGGAGAAGTGTATGGTGTTTCCTGAAACATCTAAAAAACAAAGCAACAGAGCCTAGGGCACTTCCACTTATGGTCCTATAGCTTAGGGAAATTAAAATGAAAAAGACACAGCAACCCCAAAGTTTGGGACGGCTCTGTTTACAAGAACCTCATTTACGGTACAAGTTCAATATCGCAGAAAGCGAAAAATGGATAAAGAAGTTGTGGTACTTACGTACAATGCAATATCACTCAGCAATGAAATCTATGTCATCAGGCCAGTAGCAGCATAATGAGTGGATTCAGGTACGATGATTCTAAGTGAAATAAGTCACACAGAAAAAGAAACATCATAAGATATCACTAATACACAGAATGTAATCTTGGCTACACAGGAACTGAATTACAAAAAAGAATAGGGTCTCAAATGTAGAAAATCAACTTATGCTTGCTTAAGGGGAATGGTGAGTTGGGGTGCTGCATAAAACCAGAGATTGAAATTAACACAGATACCTTTCCATAAGCCAAATATATAATAGACAAGAGCTACTGCTTGCTCAACGAAGTGGACTCAACACCCCATATTAAACGCCTAAGAATATACCTGACTAGTAAGAATCTTAAAACCTATGGATTTATATGTCTCTGAAAGAGAATCAAGCGTGTGTACAGAGGCATAAACGCAGCAGTGATCGGATTGGTGAGGCTCGGTGAGCAAATGCAAACCCTTTGAAGTCATATTGCATGGTACCCATTCCATGGGTCTCAACTCTCCAGGTTTAAGGGATTCTTCCTTCAGCTAAAACATGCATGTGGAACCCAGAGTATGATCCACCGTGTGATCGGGAAACGTGTTCAAGTGTGTCTCAGTTTTCGTCCCCTGGTACTCGGGTGCAACATTCCAGACGCTTTACTAACACTCTCCCCACTTGGAGAGTCAGTGCCTTTAACCGCCTGTTTGGCCCAGTTTGCAATTTCTGCGGAAAATGAACAGGAATAGGGAGAACCAATGAGAGACTAGCTGGAGGTGTCTGGACGGGCAAATTTAACTCTCATTTCCCACCAGGAAGAGGAATTCACCAAAGGCACAGCGTGCCATGCCGGAACCACACTAGGGCCTGGAGCAATCCTGCGGTATTGCGGCCAGCTCACAAGAAAGTGAATTGAAGAAAGGAGCTCAGGGGCACTGTAATTCAGAAACCTGCAGAGTTATAAATGACAGCTATTGTCCAAAAATATATTGAAGTAAGGCTGCCAAGAGGACTTGAAAGCGGGGCAGAATTGCAGGAACCCGATTTCAGGAGGTAGACTGGAATTGCATGTAAAGAATAGGAAAAGAGGCAGAACGTCCACAATGATGCACTTGGCCAAAAAGGACGTATGGGTTTTTTCCTGAATATATTCAGGAAAAAACGCATACGCCCTTTTTGGCCAAACAAGCAAGCTTACAAAGGAAATCTGCACTACAATGATGTCTCACTGCCCCCCGGTCAAAAGGGCCATCTGAAAAAAGTGTAAAATCCAGAAAGGCAGGACAGGCCATGGAGAACTGGGAGCCTTGTTATGCTGATGGGGTTATGTAAATAGCCAACAGACACTCTGGAGAAGTGTATGGTGTTTCCTGAAACATCTAAAAAACAAAGCAACGGAGCCTACGGCACTTCCACTTATGGTCCTATAGCTTAGGGAAATTAAAATCAAAAAGACACAGCCACCCCAAAGTTTGGGACAACTCTGTTTACAAGAACCTCGTTTACGGTACAAGTTCAATATCACAGAAAGCGAAAAATGGATAAAAAAGTTGTGGTAGTTCCGTACAATGCAATATCACTCAGCAATGAAATCTATGTCATCAGGCCCGTAGCAGCATAATGAGTGGATTCAGGTACGATGATTCTAAGTGAAATAAGTCACACAGAAAGAGAAACATCATACGATATCACTAATACACGGAATGTAAACTCGGCTACAGAGGAACTGAAATACAAAACAGAACAGGGTCTCATATGTAGAAAAACAACTTATGCTTGCTTAAGGGGAAAGGTGAGTTGGGGTGCTGCATAAAACACGAGATTGAAATTAGCACAGATACCATTCCATAAGCCAAGTATGTAATAGACAAGAGCTACTCCTTGCTCAACGAAGTGGACTCAACACCCCATATTAAACGCCTAAGAATATAACTGAATAGTAAGAATCTTAAAACCTATGGATTTATATGTCTCCGAAAGAGAATAAAGCATGTGTACAGTGGCATAAACGCAGCCGTGATAGGATTGGTGAGGTTCGGTGAGCAAATGCAGACCCTTTGAAGTCATATTGCATGGTACCCATTCCATGGGTCTCAACTCTCCAGGTTTAAGGGATTCTTCCTTCAGCTAAAACATGCATGTGGAACCCAGAGTATGATCCACCATGTGATCGGGAAACGTGTTTAAATGTGTCTCAGTTTTCGTCCCCTGGTACTCGGGTGCAACATTCCAGACACTTTACTAACACGCTCCCCACTTGGAGAGTCAGTGCCTTTAACCTCCTGTTTGGCCCAGTTTGCAATTTCTGCGGAAAATGAACAGGAATAGGGAGAACCAATGGGAGACTAGCTGGAGTTGTCTGGACGGGCAAATTTAACTCTCTTTTCCCACCAGGAAGAGAAATTAACCAAAGGCTCATCGTGCGAGGCCGAAACCACACTAGTGCCTGAAGCAATCCTGCGGTGTTGCGGCCAGCTCACAAGAAAGCGAGTTGAAGAAAGGAGCTCAGGGGCACTGTAATTCACAAACCTGCAGAGTTATAAATGGCAGCTATCATCCAAAAATATATTCAAGTAAGGCAGCCAAGAGGATTTGAAAGTGGGGCAGAATTGCAGGAAACCGATTTCAGGAGGTAGACTGGAATTGCATGTAAAGCATAGGAAAAGAGGCAGAACGTCCACACTGATGCACTTGGCCAAAAAGGGCGTATGCATTTTTTCCTGAATATATTCAGGAAAAAACGCATACGCCCTTTTTGGCCAACCAAGCAAGCTTGCAAGGAAATCTGCACTACAATGAAGTCTCACTGCCCAACGCTCAAAAAGGCCATCGGAAAAAAGTGTAAAATCCAGAAAGGCAGGACAGGCCATGGAGAACTGGCAGCCTTGTTATGCTGATGGGCGGGATGTAAATAGCCAACAGCCACTCTGGAGAAGTGTATGGTGTTTCCTGAAACATCTAAAAAACAAAGCAACAAAGCATAGGGCACTTCCACTTATGGGCCTATAGCTTAGGGAAATTAAAATCAAAAAGACACAGCCACCCCAAAGTTTGGGACAGCTCTGTTTACGAGAACCTCGTTTACGGTACAAGTTCAATATCGCAGAAAGCGAAAAATGGATAAAGAAGTTGTGGTACTTACGTACAATGCAATATCACTCAGCAATGAAATCTATGTCATCAGGCCAGTAGCAGCATAATGAGTGGATTCAGGTACGATGATTCTAAGTGAAATAAGTCACACAGAAAAAGAAACATCATAAGATATCACTAATACACGGAATGTAATCTTGGCTATACAGGAACTGAATTACAAAAAAGAATAGGGTCTCAAATGTAGAAAATCAACTTATGCTTGCTTAAGGGGAACGGTGAGTTGGGGTGCTGCATAAAACCAGAGATTGAAATTAACACAGATACCTTTCCATAAGCCAAATATATAATAGACAAGAGCTACTGCTTGCTCAACGAAGTGGACTCAACACCCCATATTAAACGCCTAAGAATATACCTGACGAGTAAGAATCTTAAAACCTATGGATTTATATGTCTCTGAAAGAGAATCAAGCGTGTGTACAGAGGCATAAACGCAGCAGTGATCGGATTGGTGAGGCTCGGTGAGCAAATGCAAACCCTTTGAAGTCATATTGCATGGTACCCATTCCATGGGTCTCAACTCTCCAGGTTTAAGGGATTCTTCCTTCAGCTAAAACATGCATGTGGAACCCAGAGTATGATCCACCGTGTGATCGGGAAACGTGTTCAAATGTGTCTCAGTTTTCGTCCCCTGGTACTCGGGTGCAACATTCCAGACGCTTTACTAACACTCTCCCCACTTGGAGAGTCAGTGCCTTTAACCTCCTGTTTGACCCAGTTTGCAATTTCTGCGGAAAATGAACAGGAATAGGGAGAACCAATGAGAGACTAGCTGGAGGTGTCTGGACGGGCAAATTTAACTCTCATTTCCCACCAGGAAGAGGAATTCACCAAAGGCTCAGCGTGCCATGCCGGAACCACACTAGGGCCTGGAGCAATCCTGCGGTATTGCGGCCAGCTCACAAGAAAGTGAATTGAAGAAAGGAGCTCAGGGGCACTGTAATTCAGAAACCTGCAGAGTTATAAATGACAGCTATTGTCCAAAAATATATTGAAGTAAGGCTGCCAAGAGGACTTGAAAGCGGGGCAGAATTGCAGGAACCCGATTTCAGGAGGTAGACTGGAATTGCATGTAAAGAATAGGAAAAGAGGCAGAACGTCCACAATGATGCACTTGGCCAAAAAGGACGTATGGGTTTTTTCCTGAATATATTCAGGAAAAAACGCATACGCACTTTTCGGCCAACCAAGCAAGCTTACAAAGGAAATCTGCACTACAATGATGTCTCACTGCCCCCCGGTCAAAAGGGCCATCTGAAAAAAGTGTAAAATCCAGAAAGGCAGGACAGGCCATGGAGAACTGGGAGCCTTGTTATGCTGATGGGGTTATGTAAATAGCCAACAGACACTCTGGAGAAGTGTATGGTGTTTCCTGAAACATCTAAAAAACAAAGCAACGGAGCCTACGGCACTTCCACTTATGGTCCTATAGCTTAGGGAAATTAAAATCAAAAAGACACAGCCACCCCAAAGTTTGGGACAACTCTGTTTACAAGAACCTCGTTTACGGTACAAGTTCAATATCACAGAAAGCGAAAAATGGATAAAAAAGTTGTGGTAGTTCCGTACAATGCAATATCACTCAGCAATGAAATCTATGTCATCAGGCCCATAGCAGCATAATGAGTGGATTCAGGTACGATGATTCTAAGTGAAATAAGTCACACAGAAAGAGAAACATCATACGATATCACTAATACACGGAATGTAAACTCGGCTACAGAGGAACTGAAATACAAAACAGAACAGGGTCTCATATGTAGAAAAACAACTTATGCTTGCTTAAGGGGAAAGGTGAGTTGGGGTGCTGCATAAAACACGAGATTGAAATTAGCACAGATACCATTCCATAAGCCAAGTATGTAATAGACAAGAGCTACTCCTTGCTCAACGAAGTGGACTCAACACCCCATATTAAACGCCTAAGAATATAACTGAATAGTAAGAATCTTAAAACCTATGGATTTATATGTCTCCGAAAGAGAATAAAGCATGTGTACAGTGGCATAAACGCAGCCGTGATAGGATTGGTGAGGTTCGGTGAGCAAATGCAGACCCTTTGAAGTCATATTGCATGGTACCCATTCCATGGGTCTCAACTCTCCAGGTTTAAGGGATTCTTCCTTCCGCTAAAACATGCATGTGGAACCCAGAGTATGATCCACCATGTGATCGGGAAACGTGTTTAAATGTGTCTCAGTTTTCGTCCCCTGGTACTCGGGTGCAACATTCCAGACACTTTACTAACACGCTCCCCACTTGGAGAGTCAGTGCCTTTAACCTCCTGTTTGGCCCAGTTTGCAATTTCTGCGGAAAATGAACAGGAATAGGGAGAACCAATGGGAGACTAGCTGGAGTTGTCTGGACGGGCAAATTTAACTCTCTTTTCCCACCAGGAAGAGAAATTAACCAAAGGCTCATCGTGCGAGGCCGAAACCACACTAGTGCCTGAAGCAATCCTGCGGTGTTGCGGCCAGCTCACAAGAAAGCGAGTTGAAGAAAGGAGCTCAGGGGCACTGTAATTCACAAACCTGCAGAGTTATAAATGGCAGCTATCATCCAAAAATATATTCAAGTAAGGCAGCCAAGAGGATTTGAAAGTGGGGCAGAATTGCAGGAAACCGATTTCAGGAGGTAGACTGGAATTGCATGTAAAGCATAGGAAAAGAGGCAGAACGTCCACACTGATGCACTTGGCCAAAAAGGGCGTATGCATTTTTTCCTGAATATATTCAGGAAAAAACGCATACGCCCTTTTTGGCCAACCAAGCAAGCTTGCAAGGAAATCTGCACTACAATGAAGTCTCACTGCCCAACGCTCAAAAAGGCCATCTGAAAAAAGTGTAAAATCCAGAAAGGCAGGACAGGCCATGGAGAACTGGCAGCCTTGTTATGCTGATGGGCGGGATGTAAATAGCCAACAGCCACTCTGGAGAAGTGTATGGTGTTTCCTGAAACATCTAAAAAACAAAGCAACAAAGCATAGGGCACTTCCACTTATGGGCCTATAGCTTAGGGAAATTAAAATCAAAAAGACACAGCCACCCCAAAGTTTGGGACAGCTCTGTTTACGAGAACCTCGTTTACGGTACAAGTTCAATATCGCAGAAAGCGAAAAATGGATAAAGAAGTTGTGGTACTTACGTACAATGCAATATCACTCAGCAATGAAATCTATGTCATCAGGCCAGTAGCAGCATAATGAGTGGATTCAGGTACGATGATTCTAAGTGAAATAAGTCACACAGAAAAAGAAACACCATAAGATATCACTAATACACGGAATGTAATCTTGGCTATACAGGAACTGAATTACAAAACAGAATAGGGTCTCAAATGTAGAAAACCAACTTATGCTTGCTTAAGGGGAATGGTGAGTTGGGGTGCTGCATAAAACCAGAGATTGAAATTAACACAGATCCCTTTCCATAAGCCAAATATGTAATAGACAAGAGCTACTGCTTGCTCAACGAAGTGGACTCAACACCCCATATTAAACGCCTAAGAATATACCTGACTAGTAAGAATCTTAAAACCTATGGATTTATATGTCTCTGAAAGAGAATCAAGCGTGTGTACAGAGGCATAAACGCAGCAGTGATCGGATTGGTGAGGCTCGGTGAGCAAATGCAGACCCTTTGAAGTCATATTGCATGGTACCCATTCCTGGGTCTCAACTCTCCAGGTTTAAGGGATTCTTCCTTCAGCTAAAACATGCATGTGGAACCCAGAGTATGATCCACCGTGTGATCGGGAAACGTGTTCAAATGTGTCTCAGTTTTCGTCCCCTGGTACTCGGGTGCAACATTCCAGACGCTTTACTAACACTCTCCCCACTTGGAGAGTCAGTGCCTTTAACCGCCTGTTTGGCCCAGTTTGCAATTTCTGCGGAAAATGAACAGGAATAGGGAGAACCAATGAGAGACTAGCAGGAGGTGTCTGGACGGGCAAATTTAACTCTCATTTCCCAGCAGGAAGAGGAATTAACCAAAGGCTCAGCGTGCCATGCCGGAACCACACTAGGGCCTGGAGCAATCCTGTGGTGTTGCGGCCAGCTCACAAGAAAGCGAATTGAAGAAAGGAGCTCAGGGGCACTGTAATTCAGAAACCTGCAGAGTTATAAATGACAGCTATTGTCCAAAAATATATTGAAGTAAGGCTGCCAAGAGGACGTGAAAGCGGGGCAGAATTGCAGAAACCCGATTTCAGGAGGTAGACTGGAATTGCATGTAAAGTATAGGAAAAGAGGCAGAACGTCCACAATGATGCACTTGGCCAAAAAGGACGTATGGGTTTTTTCCTGAATATATTCAGGAAAAAACGCATACGCACTTTTCGGCCAACCAAGCAAGCTTACAAAGGAAATCTGCACTACAATGATGTCTCACTGCCCCCCGGTCAAAAGGGCCATCTGAAAAAAGTGTAAAATCCAGAAAGGCAGGACAGGCCATGGAGAACTGGGAGCCTTGTTATGCTGATGGGGTTATGTAAATAGCCAATAGACACTCTGGAGAAGTGTATGGTGTTTCCTGAAACATCTAATAAACAAAGCAACGGAGCCTAGGGCACTTCCACTTATGGTCCTATAGCTTAGGGAAATTAAAATCAAAAAGACACAGCCACCCCAAAGTTTGGGACAACTGTGTTTACAAGAACCTCGTTTACGGTACAAGTTCAATATCACAGAAAGCGAAAAATGGATAAAAAAGTTGTGGTAGTTCCGTACAATGCAATATCACTCAGCAATGAAATCTATGTCATCAGGCCCGTAGCAGCATAATGAGTGGATTCAGGTACGATGATTCTAAGTGAAATAAGTCACACAGAAACCGAAACATCATACGATATCACTAATACACGGAATGTAAACTCGGCTACAGAGGAACTGAAATACAAAACAGAACAGGGTCTCATATGTAGAAAACCAACTTATGCTTGCTAAAGGGGAAAGGTGAGTTGGGGTGCTGCATAAAACACGAGATTGAAATTAGCACAGATACCATTCCATAAGCCAAGTATGTAATAGACAAGAGCTACTCCTTGCTCAACGAAGTGGACTCAACACCCCATATTAAACGCCTAAGAATATAACTGAGTAGTAAGAATCTTAAAACCTATGGATTTATATGTCTCCGAAAGAGAATCAAGCTTGTGTACAGTGGCATAAATGCAGCCGTGATAGGATTGGTGAGGTTCGGTGAGCAAATGCAGACCCTTTGAAGTCATATTGCATGGTACCCATTCCATGGGTCTCAACTCTCCAGGTTTAAGGGATTCTTCCTTCAGCTAAAACATGCATGTGGAACCCAGAGTATGATCCACCGTGTGATCGGGAAACGTGTTTAAATGTGTCTCAGTTTTCGTCCCCTGGTACTCGGGTGCAACATTCCAGACACTTTACTAACACGCTCCCCACTTGGAGAGTCAGTGCCTTTAACCTCCTGTTTGGCCCAGTTTGCAAATTCTGCGGAAAATGAACAGGAATAGGGAGAACCAATGGGAGACTAGCTGGAGTTGTCTGGACGGGCAAATTTAACTCTCTTTTCCCACCAGGAAGAGAAATTAACCAAAGGCTCATCGTGCGAGGCCGAAACCACACTAGTGCCTGAAGCAATCCTGCGGTGTTGCGGCCAGCTCAGAAGAAAGCGAGTTGAAGAAAGGAGCTCAGGGGCAGTGTAATTCACAAACCTGCAGAGTTATAAATGGCAGCTATCATCCAAAAATATATTGAAGTAAGGCAGCCAAGAGGACTTGAAAGCGGGGCAGAATTGCAGGAAACCGATTTCAGGAGGTAGACTGGAATTGCATGTAAAGCATAGGAAAAGAGGCAGAACGTCCACAATGATGCACTTGGCCAAAAAGGGAGTATGCGTTTTTTCCTGAATATATTCAGGAAAAAACGCATACGCCCTTTTTGGCCAACCAAGCAAGCTTGCAAGGAAATCTGCACTATAATGAAGTCTCACTGCCCAACGCTCAAAAAGGCCATCTGAATAAAGTGTAAAATCCAGAAAGGCAGGAAAGGCCATGGAGAACTGGCAGCCTTGTTATGCTGATGGGCGGGATGTAAATTGCCAACAGCCACTCTGGAGAAGTGTATGGTGTTTCCTGAAACATCTAAAAAACAAAGCAACAGAGCATAGGGCACTTCCACTTATGGGACTATAGCTTAGGGAAATTAAAATCAAAAAGACACAGCCACCCCAAAGTTTGGGACAGCTCTGTTTACAAGAACCTCGTTTACGGTACAAGTTCAATATCGCAGAAAGCGAAAAATGGATAAAGAAGTTGTGGTACTTACGTACAATGCAATATCACTCAGTAATGAAATCTATGTCATCAGGCCAGTAGCAGCATAATGAGTGGATTCAGGTACGATGATTCTAAGTGAAATAAGTCACAGAGAAAATGAAACATCATAAGATATCACTAATACACGGAATGTAATCTTGGCTATACAGGAACTGAATTACAAAACAGAATAAGGACTCAAATGTAGAAAACCAACTTATGCTTGCTTAAGGGGAATGGTGAGTTGGGGTGCTGCATAAAACCAGAGATTGAAATTAACACAGATCCCTTTCCATAAGCCAAATATGTAATAGACAAGAGCTACTGCTTGCTCAACGAAGTGGACTCAACACCCCACATTAAACGCCTAAGAATATACCTGACTAGTAAGAATCTTAAAACCTATGGATTTATATGTCTCTGAAAGAGAATCAAGCGTGTGTACAGAGGCATAAACGCAGCAGTGATCGGATTGGTGAGGATCGGTGAGCAAATGCAGACCCTTTGAAGTCATATTGCATGGTACCCATTCCTGGGTCTCAACTCTCCAGGTTTAAGGGATTCTTCCTTCAGCTAAAACATGCATGTGGAACCCAGAGTATGATCCACCGTGTGATCGGGAAACGTGTTCAAATGTGTCTCAGTTTTCGTCCCCTGGTACTCGGGTGCAACATTCCAGACGCTTTACTAACACTCTCCCCACTTGGAGAGTCAGTGCCTTTAACCGCCTGTTTGGCCCAGTTTGCAATTTCTGCGGAAAATGAACAGGAATAGGGAGAACCAATGAGAGACTAGCAGGAGGTGTCTGGACGGGCAAATTTAACTCTCATTTCCCAGCAGGAAGAGGAATTAACCAAAGGCTCAGCGTGCCATGCCGGAACCACCCTAGGGCCTGGAGCAATCCTGTGGTGTTGCGGCCAGCTCACAAGAAAGCGAATTGAAGAAAGGAGCTCAGGGGCACTGTAATTCAGAAACCTGCAGAGTTATAAATGACAGCTATTGTCCAAAAATATATTGAAGTAAGGCTGCCAAGAGGACGTGAAAGCGGGGCAGAATTGCAGGAACCCGATTTCAGGAGGTAGACTGGAATTGCATGTAAAGAATAGGAAAAGAGGCAGAACGTCCACAATGATGCACTTGGCCAAAAAGGACGTATGGGTTTTTTCCTGAATATATTCAGGAAAAAACGCATACGCACTTTTCGGCCAACCAAGCAAGCTTACAAAGGAAATCTGCACTACAATGATGTCTCATTGCCCCCCGGTCAAAAGGGCCATCTGAAAAAAGTGTAAAATCCAGAAAGGCAGGACAGGCCATGGAGAACTGGGGGCCTTGTTATGCTGATGGGGTTATGTAAATAGCCAATAGACACTCTGGAGAAGTGTATGGTGTTTCCTGAAACATCTAAAAAACAAAGCAACGGAGCCTAGGGCACTTCCACTTATGGTCCTATAGCTTAGGGAAATTAAAATCAAAAAGACACAGCCACCCCAAAGTCTGGGACAACTGTGTTTACAAGAACCTCGTTTACGGTACAAGTTCAATATCACAGAAAGCGAAAAATGGATAAAAAAGTTGTGGTAGTTCCGTACAATGCAATATCACTCAGCAATGAAATCTATGTCATCAGGCCCGTAGCAGCATAATGAGTGGATTCAGGTACGATGATTCTAAGTGAAATAAGTCACACAGAAACAGAAACCTCATACGATATCACTAATACACGGAATGTAAACTCGGTTACAGAGGAACTGAAATACAAAACAGAACAGGGTCTCATATGTAGAAAACCAACTTATGCTTGCTTAAGGGGAAAGGTGAGTTGGGGTGCTGCATAAAACACGAGATTGAAATTAGCACAGATACCATTCCATAAGCCAAGTATGTAATAGACAAGAGCTACTCCTTGCTCAACGAAGTGGACTCAACACCCCATATTAAACGCCTAAGAATATAACTGAATAGTAAGAATCTTAAAACCTATGGATTTATATGTCTCCGAAAGAGAATAAAGCATGTGTACAGTGGCATAAACGCAGCCGTGATAGGATTGGTGAGGTTCGGTGAGCAAATGCAGACCCTTTGAAGTCATATTGCATGGTACCCATTCCATGGGTCTCAACTCTCCAGGTTTAAGGGATTCTTCCTTCAGCTAAAACATGCATGTGGAACCCAGAGTATGATCCACCATGTGATCGGGAAACGTGTTTAAATGTGTCTCAGTTTTCGTCCCCTGGTACTCGGGTGCAACATTCCAGACACTTTACTAACACGCTCCCCACTTGGAGAGTCAGTGCCTTTAACCTCCTGTTTGGCCCAGTTTGCAATTTCTGCGGAAAATGAACAGGAATAGGGAGAACCAATGGGAGACTAGCTGGAGTTGTCTGGACGGGCAAATTTAACTCTCTTTTCCCACCAGGAAGAGAAATTAACCAAAGGCTCATCGTGCGAGGCCGAAACCACACTAGTGCCTGAAGCAATCCTGCGGTGTTGCGGCCAGCTCACAAGAAAGCGAGTTGAAGAAAGGAGCTCAGGGGCACTGTAATTCACAAACCTGCAGAGTTATAAATGGCAGCTATCATCCAAAAATATATTCAAGTAAGGCAGCCAAGAGGATTTGAAAGTGGGGCAGAATTGCAGGAAACCGATTTCAGGAGGTAGACTGGAATTGCATGTAAAGCATAGGAAAAGAGGCAGAACGTCCACACTGATGCACTTGGCCAAAAAGGGCGTATGCATTTTTTCCTGAATATATTCAGGAAAAAACGCATACGCCCTTTTTGGCCAACCAAGCAAGCTTGCAAGGAAATCTGCACTACAATGAAGTCTCACTGCCCAACGCTCAAAAAGGCAATCTGAAAAAAGTGTAAAATCCAGAAAGGCAGGACAGGCCATGGAGAACTGGCAGCCTTGTTATGCTGATGGGCGGGATGTAAATAGCCAACAGCCACTCTGGAGAAGTGTATGGTGTTTCCTGAAACATCTAAAAAACAAAGCAACAAAGCATAGGGCACTTCCACTTATGGGCCTATAGCTTAGGGAAATTAAAATCAAAAAGACACAGCCACCCCAAAGTTTGGGACAACTCTGTTTACGAGAACCTCGTTTACGGTACAAGTTCAATATCGCAGAAAGCGAAAAATGGATAAAGAAGTTGTGGTACTTACGTACAATGCAATATCACTCAGCAATGAAATCTATGTCATCAGGCCAGTAGCAGCATAATGAGTGGATTCAGGTACGATGATTCTAAGTGAAATAAGTCACACAGAAAAAGAAACACCATAAGATATCACTAATACACGGAATGTAAACTCGGCTACAGAGGAACTGAAATAGAAAACAGAATAGGGTCTCATATGTAGAAAACCAACTTATGCTTGCTTAAGGGGAATGGTGAGTTGGGGTGCTGCATAAAACCAGAGATTGAAATTAACACAGATCCCTTTCCATAAGCCAAATATGTAATAGACAAGAGCTACTGCTTGCTCAACGAAGTGGACTCAACACCCCATATTAAACGCCTAAGAATATACCTGACTAGTAAGAATCTTAAAACCTATGGATTTATATGTCTCTGAAAGAGAATCAAGCGTGTGTACAGAGGCATAAACGCAGCAGTGATCGGATTGGTGAGGCTCGGTGAGCAAATGCAGACCCTTTGAAGTTATATTGCATGGTACCCATTCCTGGGTCTCAACTCTCCAGGTTTAAGGGATTCTTCCTTCAGCTAAAACATGCATGTGGAACCCAGAGTATGATCCACCGTGTGATCGGGAAACGTGTTCAAATGTGTCTCAGTTTTCGTCCCCTGGTACTCGGGTGCAACATTCCAGACGCTTTACTAACACTCTCCCCACTTGGAGAGTCAGTGCCTTTAACCGCCTGTTTGGCCCAGTTTGCAATTTCTGCGGAAAATGAACAGGAATAGGGAGAACCAATGAGAGACTAGCAGGAGGTGTCTGGACGGGCAAATTTAACTCTCTTTTCCCACCAGGAAGAGAAATTAACCAAAGGCTCATCGTGCGAGGCCGAAACCACACTAGTGCCTGAAGCAATCCTGCGGTGTTGCGGCCAGCTCAGAAGAAAGCGAGTTGAAGAAAGGAGCTCAGGGGCAGTGTAATTCACAAACCTGCAGAGTTATAAATGGCAGCTATCATCCAAAAATATATTGAAGTAAGGCAGCCAAGAGGACTTGAAAGCGGGGCAGAATTGCAGGAAACCGATTTCAGGAGGTAGACTGGAATTGCATGTAAAGCATAGGAAAAGAGGCAGAACGTCCACAATGATGCACTTGGCCAAAAAGGGCGTATGCGTTTTTTCCTGAATATATTCAGGAAAAAACGCATACGCCCTTTTTGGCCAACCAAGCAAGCTTGCAAGGAAATCTGCACTATAATGAAGTCTCACTGCCCAACGCTCAAAAAGGCCATCTGAATAAAGTGTAAAATCCAGAAATGCAGGAAAGGCCATGGAGAACTGGCAGCCTTGTTATGCTGATGGGCGGGATGTAAATTGCCAACAGCCACTCTGGAGAAGTGTATGGTGTTTCCTGAAACATCTAAAAAACAAAGCAACAGAGCATAGGGCACTTCCACTTATGGGACTATAGCTTAGGGAAATTAAAATCAAAAAGACACAGCCACCCCAAAGTTTGGGACAGCTCTGTTTACAAGAACCTCGTTTACGGTACAAGTTCAATATCGCAGAAAGCGAAAAATGGATAAAGAAGTTGTGGTACTTACGTACAATGCAATATCACTCAGTAATGAAATCTATGTCATCAGGCCAGTAGCAGCATAATGAGTGGATTCAGGTACGATGATTCTAAGTGAAATAAGTCACAGAGAAAATGAAACATCATAAGATATCACTAATACACGGAATGTAATCTTGGCTATACAGGAACTGAATTACAAAACAGAATAAGGACTCAAATGTAGAAAACCAACTTATGCTTGCTTAAGGGGAATGGTGAGTTGGGGTGCTGCATAAAACCAGAGATTGAAATTAACACAGATCCCTTTCCATAAGCCAAATATGTAATAGACAAGAGCTACTGCTTGCTCAACGAAGTGGACTCAACACCCCACATTAAACGCCTAAGAATATACCTGACTAGTAAGAATCTTAAAACCTATGGATTTATATGTCTCTGAAAGAGAATCAAGCGTGTGTACAGAGGCATAAACGCAGCAGTGATCGGATTGGTGAGGATCGGTGAGCAAATGCAGACCCTTTGAAGTCATATTGCATGGTACCCATTCCTGGGTCTCAACCCTCCAGGTTTAAGGGATTCTTCCTTCAGCTAAAACATGCATGTGGAACCCAGAGTATGATCCACCGTGTGATCGGGAAACGTGTTCAAATGTGTCTCAGTTTTCGTCCCCTGGTACTCGGGTGCAACATTCCAGACGCTTTACTAACACTCTCCCCACTTGGAGAGTCAGTGCCTTTAACCGCCTGTTTGGCCCAGTTTGCAATTTCTGCGGAAAATGAACAGGAATAGGGAGAACCAATGAGAGACTAGCAGGAGGTGTCTGGACGGGCAAATTTAACTCTCATTTCCCAGCAGGAAGAGGAATTAACCAAAGGCTCAGCGTGCCATACCGGAACCACACTAGGGCCTGGAGCAATCCTGTGGTGTTGCGGCCAGCTCACAAGAAAGCGAATTGAAGAAAGGAGCTCAGGGGCACTGTAATTCAGAAAACTGCAGAGTTATAAATGACAGCTATTGTCCAAAAATATATTGAAGTAAGGCTGCCAAGAGGACGTGAAAGCGGGGCAGAATTGCAGAAACCCGATTTCAGGAGGTAGACTGGAATTGCATGTAAAGTATAGGAAAAGAGGCAGAACGTCCACAATGATGCACTTGGCCAAAAAGGACGTATGGGTTTTTTCCTGAATATATTCAGGAAAAAACGCATACGCACTTCTCGGCCAACCAAGCAAGCTTATAAAGGAAATCTGCACTACAATGATGTCTCACTGCCCCCCGGTCAAAAGGGCCATCTGAAAAAAGTGTAAAATCCAGAAAGGCAGGACAGGCCATGGAGAACTGGGAGCCTTGTTATGCTGATGGGGTTATGTAAATAGCCAATAGACACTCTGGAGAAGTGTATGGTGTTTCCTGAAACATCTAATAAACAAAGCAACGGAGCCTAGGGCACTTCCACTTATGGTCCTATAGCTTAGGGAAATTAAAATCAAAAAGACACAGCCACCCCAAAGTTTGGGACAACTGTGTTTACAAGAACCTCGTTTACGGTACAAGTTCAATATCACAGAAAGCGAAAAATGGATAAAAAAGTTGTGGTAGTTCCGTACAATGCAATATCACTCAGCAATGAAATCTATGTCATCAGGCCCGTAGCAGCATAATGAGTGGATTCAGGTACGATGATTCTAAGTGAAATAAGTCACACAGAAACCGAAACATCATACGATATCACTAATACACGGAATGTAAACTCGGCTACAGAGGAACTGAAATACAAAACAGAACAGGGTCTCATATGTAGAAAACCAACTTATGCTTGCTTAAGGGGAAAGGTGAGTTGGGGTGCTGCATAAAACACGAGATTGAAATTAGCACAGATACCATTCCATAAGCCAAGTATGTAATAGACAAGAGCTACTCCTTGCTCAACGAAGTGGACTCAACACCCCATATTAAACGCCTAAGAATATAACTGAATAGTAAGAATCTTAAAACCTATGGATTTATATGTCTCCGAAAGAGAATCAAGCTTGTGTACAGTGGCATAAATGCAGCCGTGATAGGATTGGTGAGGTTCGGTGAGCAAATGCAGACCCTTTGAAGTCATATTGCATGGTACCCATTCCATGGGTCTCAACTCTCCAGGTTTAAGGGATTCTTCCTTCAGCTAAAACATGCATGTGGAACCCAGAGTATGATCCACCGTGTGATCGGGAAACGTGTTTAAATGTGTCTCAGTTTTCGTCCCCTGGTACTCGGGTGCAACATTCCAGACACTTTACTAACACGCTCCCCACTTGGAGAGTCAGTGCCTTTAACCTCCTGTTTGGCCCAGTTTGCAATTTCTGCGGAAAATGAACAGGAATAGGGAGAACCAATGGGAGACTAGCTGGAGTTGTCTGGACGGGCAAATTTAACTCTCTTTTCCCACCAGGAAGAGAAATTAACCAAAGGCTCATCGTGCGAGGCCGAAACCACACTAGTGCCTGAAGCAATCCTGCGGTGTTGCGGCCAGCTCAGAAGAAAGCGAGTTGAAGAAAGGAGCTCAGGGGCAGTGTAATTCACAAACCTGCAGAGTTATAAATGGCAGCTATCATCCAAAAATATATTGAAGTAAGGCAGCCAAGAGGACTTGAAAGCGGGGCAGAATTGCAGGAAACCGATTTCAGGAGGTAGACTGGAATTGCATGTAAAGCATAGGAAAAGAGGCAGAACGTCCACAATGATGCACTTGGCCAAAAAGGGCGTATGCGTTTTTTCCTGAATATATTCAGGAAAAAACGCATACGCCCTTTTTGGCCAACCAAGCAAGCTTGCAAGGAAATCTGCACTATAATGAAGTCTCACTGCCCAACGCTCAAAAAGGCCATCTGAATAAAGTGTAAAATCCAGAAAGGCAGGAAAGGCCATGGAGAACTGGCAGCCTTGTTATGCTGATGGGCGGGATGTAAATTGCCAACAGCCACTCTGGAGAAGTGTATGGTGTTTCCTGAAACATCTAAAAAACAAAGCAACAGAGCATAGGGCACTTCCACTTATGGGACTATAGCTTAGGGAAATTAAAATCAAAAAGACACAGCCACCCCAAAGTTTGGGACAGCTCTGTTTACAAGAACCTCGTTTACGGTACAAGTTCAATATCGCAGAAAGCGAAAAATGGATAAAGAAGTTGTGGTACTTACGTACAATGCAATATCACTCAGTAATGAAATCTATGTCATCAGGCCAGTAGCAGCATAATGAGTGGATTCAGGTACGATGATTCTAAGTGAAATAAGTCACAGAGAAAATGAAACATCATAAGATATCACTAATACACGGAATGTAATCTTGGCTATACAGGAACTGAATTACAAAACAGAATAAGGACTCAAATGTAGAAAACCAACTTATGCTTGCTTAAGGGGAATGGTGAGTTGGGGTGCTGCATAAAACCAGAGATTGAAATTAACACAGATCCCTTTCCATAAGCCAAATATGTAATAGACAAGAGCTACTGCTTGCTCAACGAAGTGGATTCAACACCCCACATTAAACGCCTAAGAATATACCTGACTAGTAAGAATCTTAAAACCTATGGATTTATATGTCTCTGAAAGAGAATCAAGCGTGTGTACAGAGGCATAAACGCAGCAGTGATCGGATTGGTGAGGATCGGTGAGCAAATGCAGACCCTTTGAAGTCATATTGCATGGTACCCATTCCTGGGTCTCAACTCTCCAGGTTTAAGGGATTCTTCCTTCAGCTAAAACATGCATGTGGAACCCAGAGTATGATCCACCGTGTGATCGGGAAACGTGTTCAAATGTGTCTCAGTTTTCGTCCCCTGGTACTCGGGTGCAACATTCCAGACGCTTTACTAACACTCTCCCCACTTGGAGAGTCAGTGCCTTTAACCGCCTGTTTGGCCCAGTTTGCAATTTCTGTGGAAAATGAACAGGAATAGGGAGAACCAATGAGAGACTAGCAGGAGGTGTCTGGACGGGCAAATTTAACTCTCATTTCCCAGCAGGAAGAGGAATTAACCAAAGGCTCAGCGTGCCATGCCGGAACCACCCTAGGGCCTGGAGCAATCCTGTGGTGTTGCGGCCAGCTCACAAGAAAGCGAATTGAAGAAAGGAGCTCAGGGGCACTGTAATTCAGAAACCTGCAGAGTTATAAATGACAGCTATTGTCCAAAAATATATTGAAGTAAGGCTGCCAAGAGGACGTGAAAGCGGGGCAGAATTGCAGGAACCCGATTTCAGGAGGTAGACTGGAATTGCATGTAAAGAATAGGAAAAGAGGCAGAACGTCCACAATGATGCACTTGGCCAAAAAGGACGTATGGGTTTTTTCCTGAATATATTCAGGAAAAAACGCATACGCACTTTTCGGCCAACCAAGCAAGCTTACAAAGGAAATCTGCACTACAATGATGTCTCATTGCCCCCCGGTCAAAAGGGCCATCTGAAAAAAGTGTAAAATCCAGAAAGGCAGGACAGGCCATGGAGAACTGGGGGCCTTGTTATGCTGATGGGGTTATGTAAATAGCCAATAGACACTCTGGAGAAGTGTATGGTGTTTCCTGAAACATCTAAAAAACAAAGCAACAGAGCCTAGGGCACTTCCACTTATGGTCCTATAGCTTAGGGAAATTAAAATCAAAAAGACACAGCCACCCCAAAGTCTGGGACAACTGTGTTTACAAGAACCTCGTTTACGGTACAAGTTCAATATCACAGAAAGCGAAAAATGGATAAAAAAGTTGTGGTAGTTCCGTAAAATGCAATATCACTCAGCAATGAAATCTATGTCATCAGGCCCGTAGCAGCATAATGAGTGGATTCAGGTATGATGATTCTAAGTGAAATAAGTCACACAGAAACAGAAACCTCATACGATATCACTAATACACGGAATGTAAACTCGGTTACAGAGGAACTGAAATACAAAACAGAACAGGGTCTCATATGTAGAAAACCAACTTATGCTTGCTTAAGGGGAAAGGTGAGTTGGGGTGCTGCATAAAACACGAGATTGAAATTAGCACAGATACCATTCCATAAGCCAAGTATGTAATAAACAAGAGCTACTCCTTGCTCAACGAAGTGGACTCAACACCCCATATTAAACGCCTAAGAATATAACTGAATAGTAAGAATCTTAAAACCTATGGATTTATATGTCTCCGAAAGAGAATCAAGCTTGTGTACAGTGGCATAAATGCAGCCGTGATAGGATTGGTGAGGTTCGGTGAGCAAATGCAGACCCTTTGAAGTCATATTGCATGGTACCCATTCCATGGGTCTCAACTCTCCAGGTTTAAGGGATTCTTCCTTCAGCTAAAACATGCATGTGGAACCCAGAGTATGATCCACCGTGTGATCGGGAAACGTGTTTAAATGTGTCTCAGTTTTCGTCCCCTGGTACTCGGGTGCAACATTCCAGACACTTTACTAACACGCTCCCCACTTGGAGAGTCAGTGCCTTTAACCTCCTGTTTGGCCCAGTTTGCAATTTCTGCGGAAAATGAACAGGAATAGGGAGAACCAATGGGAGACTAGCTGGAGTTGTCTGGACGGGCAAATTTAACTCTCTTTTCCCACCAGGAAGAGAAATTAACCAAAGGCTCATCGTGCGAGGCCGAAACCACACTAGTGCCTGAAGCAATCCTGCGGTGTTGCGGCCAGCTCAGAAGAAAGCGAGTTGAAGAAAGGAGCTCAGGGGCAGTGTAATTCACAAACCTGCAGAGTTATAAATGGCAGCTATCATCCAAAAATATATTGAAGTAAGGCAGCCAAGAGGACTTGAAAGCGGGGCAGAATTGCAGGAAACCGATTTCAGGAGGTAGACTGGAATTGCATGTAAAGCATAGGAAAAGAGGCAGAACGTCCACAATGATGCACTTGGCCAAAAAGGGCGTATGCGTTTTTTCCTGAATATATTCAGGAAAAAACGCATACGCCCTTTTTGGCCAACCAAGCAAGCTTGCAAGGAAATCTGCACTATAATGAAGTCTCACTGCCCAACGCTCAAAAAGGCCATCTGAATAAAGTGTAAAATCCAGAAAGGCAGGAAAGGCCATGGAGAACTGGCAGCCTTGTTATGCTGATGGGCGGGATGTAAATTGCCAACAGCCACTCTGGAGAAGTGTATGGTGTTTCCTGAAACATCTAAAAAACAAAGCAACAGAGCATAGGGCACTTCCACTTATGGGACTATAGCTTAGGGAAATTAAAATCAAAAAGACACAGCCACCCCAAAGTTTGGGACAGCTCTGTTTACAAGAACCTCGTTTACGGTACAAGTTCAATATCGCAGAAAGCGAAAAATGGATAAAGAAGTTGTGGTACTTACGTACAATGCAATATCACTCAGTAATGAAATCTATGTCATCAGGCCAGTAGCAGCATAATGAGTGGATTCAGGTACGATGATTCTAAGTGAAATAAGTCACAGAGAAAATGAAACATCATAAGATATCACTAATACACGGAATGTAATCTTGGCTATACAGGAACTGAATTACAAAACAGAATAAGGACTCAAATGTAGAAAACCAACTTATGCTTGCTTAAGGGGAATGGTGAGTTGGGGTGCTGCATAAAACCAGAGATTGAAATTAACACAGATCCCTTTCCATAAGCCAAATATGTAATAGACAAGAGCTACTGCTTGCTCAACGAAGTGGACTCAACACCCCACATTAAACGCCTAAGAATATACCTGACTAGTAAGAATCTTAAAACCTATGGATTTATATGTCTCTGAAAGAGAATCAAGCGTGTGTACAGAGGCATAAACGCAGCAGTGATCGGATTGGTGAGGATCGGTGAGCAAATGCAGACCCTTTGAAGTCATATTGCATGGTACCCATTCCTGGGTCTCAACTCTCCAGGTTTAAGGGATTCTTCCTTCAGCTAAAACATGCATGTGGAACCCAGAGTATGATCCACCGTGTGATCGGGAAACGTGTTCAAATGTGTCTCAGTTTTCGTCCCCTGGTACTCGGGTGCAACATTCCAGACGCTTTACTAACACTCTCCCCACTTGGAGAGTCAGTGCCTTTAACCGCCTGTTTGGCCCAGTTTGCAATTTCTGCGGAAAATGAACAGGAATAGGGAGAACCAATGAGAGACTAGCAGGAGGTGTCTGGACGGGCAAATTTAACTCTCATTTCCCAGCAGGAAGAGGAATTAACCAAAGGCTCAGCGTGCCATGCCGGAACCACACTAGGGCCTGGAGCAATCCTGTGGTGTTGCGGCCAGCTCACAAGAAAGCGAATTGAAGAAAGGAGCTCAGGGGCACTGTAATTCAGAAAACTGCAGAGTTATAAATGACAGCTATTGTCCAAAAATATATTGAAGTAAGGCTGCCAAGAGGACGTGAAAGCGGGGCAGAATTGCAGAAACCCGATTTCAGGAGGTAGACTGGAATTGCATGTAAAGTATAGGAAAAGAGGCAGAACGTCCACAATGATGCACTTGGCCAAAAAGGACGTATGGGTTTTTTCCTGAATATATTCAGGAAAAAACGCATACGCACTTTTCGGCCAACCAAGCAAGCTTATAAAGGAAATCTGCACTACAATGATGTCTCACTGCCCCCCGGTCAAAAGGGCCATCTGAAAAAAGTGTAAAATCCAGAAAGGCAGGACAGGCCATGGAGAACTGGGAGCCTTGTTATGCTGATGGGGTTATGTAAATAGCCAATAGACACTCTGGAGAAGTGTATGGTGTTTCCTGAAACATCTAATAAACAAAGCAACGGAGCCTAGGGCACTTCCACTTATGGTCCTATAGCTTAGGGAAATTAAAATCAAAAAGACACAGCCACCCCAAAGTTTGGGACAACTGTGTTTACAAGAACCTCGTTTACGGTACAAGTTCAATATCACAGAAAGCGAAAAATGGATAAAAAAGTTGTGGTAGTTCCGTACAATGCAATATCACTCAGCAATGAAATCTATGTCATCAGGCCCGTAGCAGCATAATGAGTGGATTCAGGTACGATGATTCTAAGTGAAATAAGTCACACAGAAACCGAAACATCATACGATATCACTAATACACGGAATGTAAACTCGGCTACAGAGGAACTGAAATACAAAACAGAACAGGGTCTCATATGTAGAAAACCAACTTATGCTTGCTTAAGGGGAAAGGTGAGTTGGGGTGCTGCATAAAACATGAGATTGAAATTAGCACAGATACCATTCCATAAGCCAAGTATGTAATAGACAAGAGCTACTCCTTGCTCAACGAAGTGGACTCAACACCCCATATTAAACGCCTAAGAATATAACTGAATAGTAAGAATCTTAAAACCTATGGATTTATATGTCTCCGAAAGAGAATCAAGCTTGTGTACAGTGGCATAAATGCAGCCGTGATAGGATTGGTGAGGTTCGGTGAGCAAATGCAGACCCTTTGAAGTCATATTGCATGGTACCCATTCCATGGGTCTCAACTCTCCAGGTTTAAGGGATTCTTCCTTCAGCTAAAACATGCATGTGGAACCCAGAGTATGATCCACCGTGTGATCGGGAAACGTGTTTAAATGTGTCTCAGTTTTCGTCCCCTGGTACTCGGGTGCAACATTCCAGACACTTTACTAACACGCTCCCCACTTGGAGAGTCAGTGCCTTTAACCTCCTGTTTGGCCCAGTTTGCAATTTCTGCGGAAAATGAACAGGAATAGGGAGAACCAATGGGAGACTAGCTGGAGTTGTCTGGACGGGCAAATTTAACTCTCTTTTCCCACCAGGAAGAGAAATTAACCAAAGGCTCATCGTGCGAGGCCGAAACCACACTAGTGCCTGAAGCAATCCTGCGGTGTTGCGGCCAGCTCAGAAGAAAGCGAGTTGAAGAAAGGAGCTCAGGGGCAGTGTAATTCACAAACCTGCAGAGTTATAAATGGCAGCTATCATCCAAAAATATATTGAAGTAAGGCAGCCAAGAGGACTTGAAAGCGGGGCAGAATTGCAGGAAACCGATTTCAGGAGGTAGACTGGAATTGCATGTAAAGCATAGGAAAAGAGGCAGAACGTCCACAATGATGCACTTGGCCAAAAAGGGCGTATGCGTTTTTTCCTGAATATATTCAGGAAAAAACGCATACGCCCTTTTTGGCCAACCAAGCAAGCTTGCAAGGAAATCTGCACTATAATGAAGTCTCACTGCCCAACGCTCAAAAAGGCCATCTGAATAAAGTGTAAAATCCAGAAAGGCAGGAAAGGCCATGGAGAACTGGCAGCCTTGTTATGCTGATGGGCGGGATGTAAATTGCCAACAGCCACTCTGGAGAAGTGTATGGTGTTTCCTGAAACATCTAAAAAACAAAGCAACAGAGCATAGGGCACTTCCACTTATGGGACTATAGCTTAGGGAAATTAAAATCAAAAAGACACAGCCACCCCAAAGTTTGGGACAGCTCTGTTTACAAGAACCTCGTTTACGGTACAAGTTCAATATCGCAGAAAGCGAAAAATGGATAAAGAAGTTGTGGTACTTACGTACAATGCAATATCACTCAGTAATGAAATCTATGTCATCAGGCCAGTAGCAGCATAATGAGTGGATTCAGGTACGATGATTCTAAGTGAAATAAGTCACAGAGAAAATGAAACATCATAAGATATCACTAATACACGGAATGTAATCTTGGCTATACAGGAACTGAATTACAAAACAGAATAAGGACTCAAATGTAGAAAACCAACTTATGCTTGCTTAAGGGGAATGGTGAGTTGGGGTGCTGCATAAAACCAGAGATTGAAATTAACACAGATCCCTTTCCATAAGCCAAATATGTAATAGACAAGAGCTACTGCTTGCTCAACGAAGTGGACTCAACACCCCACATTAAACGCCTAAGAATATACCTGACTAGTAAGAATCTTAAAACCTATGGATTTATATGTCTCTGAAAGAGAATCAAGCGTGTGTACAGAGGCATAAACGCAGCAGTGATCGGATTGGTGAGGATCGGTGAGCAAATGCAGACCCTTTGAAGTCATATTGCATGGTACCCATTCCTGGGTCTCAACTCTCCAGGTTTAAGGGATTCTTCCTTCAGCTAAAACATGCATGTGGAACCCAGAGTATGATCCACCGTGTGATCGGGAAACGTGTTCAAATGTGTCTCAGTTTTCGTCCCCTGGTACTCGGGTGCAACATTCCAGACGCTTTACTAACACTCTCCCCACTTGGAGAGTCAGTGCCTTTAACCGCCTGTTTGGCCCAGTTTGCAATTTCTGTGGAAAATGAACAGGAATAGGGAGAACCAATGAGAGACTAGCAGGAGGTGTCTGGACGGGCAAATTTAACTCTCATTTCCCAGCAGGAAGAGGAATTAACCAAAGGCTCAGCGTGCCATGCCGGAACCACCCTAGGGCCTGGAGCAATCCTGTGGTGTTGCGGCCAGCTCACAAGAAAGCGAATTGAAGAAAGGAGCTCAGGGGCACTGTAATTCAGAAACCTGCAGAGTTATAAATGACAGCTATTGTCCAAAAATATATTGAAGTAAGGCTGCCAAGAGGACGTGAAAGCGGGGCAGAATTGCAGGAACCCGATTTCAGGAGGTAGACTGGAATTGCATGTAAAGAATAGGAAAAGAGGCAGAACGTCCACAATGATGCACTTGGCCAAAAAGGACGTATGGGTTTTTTCCTGAATATATTCAGGAAAAAACGCATACGCACTTTTCGGCCAACCAAGCAAGCTTACAAAGGAAATCTGCACTACAATGATGTCTCATTGCCCCCCGGTCAAAAGGGCCATCTGAAAAAAGTGTAAAATCCAGAAAGGCAGGACAGGCCATGGAGAACTGGGGGCCTTGTTATGCTGATGGGGTTATGTAAATAGCCAATAGACACTCTGGAGAAGTGTATGGTGTTTCCTGAAACATCTAAAAAACAAAGCAACAGAGCCTAGGGCACTTCCACTTATGGTCCTATAGCTTAGGGAAATTAAAATCAAAAAGACACAGCCACCCCAAAGTCTGGGACAACTGTGTTTACAAGAACCTCGTTTACGGTACAAGTTCAATATCACAGAAAGCGAAAAATGGATAAAAAAGTTGTGGTAGTTCCGTACAATGCAATATCACTCAGCAATGAAATCTATGTCATCAGGCCCGTAGCAGCATAATGAGTGGATTCAGGTACGATGATTCTAAGTGAAATAAGTCACACAGAAACAGAAACCTCATACGATATCACTAATACACGGAATGTAAACTCGGTTACAGAGGAACTGAAATACAAAACAGAACAGGGTCTCATATGTAGAAAACCAACTTATGCTTGCTTAAGGGGAAAGGTGAGTTGGGGTGCTGCATAAAACACGAGATTGAAATTAGCACAGATACCATTCCATAAGCCAAGTATGTAATAAACAAGAGCTACTCCTTGCTCAACGAAGTGGACTCAACACCCCATATTAAACGCCTAAGAATATAACTGAATAGTAAGAATCTTAAAACCTATGGATTTATATGTCTCCGAAAGAGAATCAAGCTTGTGTACAGTGGCATAAATGCAGCCGTGATAGGATTGGTGAGGTTCGGTGAGCAAATGCAGACCCTTTGAAGTCATATTGCATGGTACCCATTCCATGGGTCTCAACTCTCCAGGTTTAAGGGATTCTTCCTTCAGCTAAAACATGCATGTGGAACCCAGAGTATGATCCACCGTGTGATCGGGAAACGTGTTTAAATGTGTCTCAGTTTTCGTCCCCTGGTACTCGGGTGCAACATTCCAGACACTTTACTAACACGCTCCCCACTTGGAGAGTCAGTGCCTTTAACCTCCTGTTTGGCCCAGTTTGCAATTTCTGCGGAAAATGAACAGGAATAGGGAGAACCAATGGGAGACTAGCTGGAGTTGTCTGGACGGGCAAATTTAACTCTCTTTTCCCACCAGGAAGAGAAATTAACCAAAGGCTCATCGTGCGAGGCAGAAACCACACTAGTGCCTGAAGCAATCCTGTGGTGTTGCGGCCAGCTCAGAAGAAAGCGAGTTGAAGAAAGGAGCTCAGGGGCACTGTAATTCACAAACCTGCAGAGTTATAAATGGCAGCTATCATCCAAAAATATATTGAAGTAAGGCAGCCAAGAGGACTTGAAAGCGGGGCACAATTGCAGGAAACCGATTTCAGGAGGTAGACTGGAATTGCATGTAAAGCATAGGAAAAGAGGCAGAACGTCCACAATGATGCACTTGGCCAAAAAGGGCGTATGCGTTTTTTCCTGAATATATTCAGGAAAAAACGCATACGCACTTTTCGGCCAACCAAGCAAGCTTACAAAGGAAATCTGCACTACAATGATGTCTCACTGCCCCCCGGTCAAAAGGGTCATCTGAAAAAAGTGTAAAATCCAGAAAGGCAGGACAGGCCATGGAGAACTGGCAGCCTTGTTGTGCTGACGAGCGGGATGTGAATTGCCAACAGCCACTCTGGAGAAGTGTATGGTGTTTCCTGAAACATCTAAAAAACAAAGCAACAGAGCATAGTGCACTTCCACTTATGGGTCTATAGCTTAGGGAAATTAAAATCAAAAAGACACAGCCACCCCAAAGTTTGGGACGGCTCTGTTTACAAGAACCTCGTTTACAGTACAAGTTCAATATCAGAGAAAGCGAAAAATGGATAAAGAAGTTGTGGTACTTACGTACAATGCAATATCACTCAGCAATGAAATCTATGTCATCAGGCCCGTAGCAGCATAATTAGTGGATTCAGGTACGATGATTCTAAGTGAAATAAGTCACACAGAAAAAGAAACATCATAAGATATCACTAATACACGGAATGTAAACTTGGCTACACAGGAAATGAATTACAAATCAGAACAGGGTCTCTAATGTAGAACCAACTTATGCTTGCTTAAGGGGAAAGGTGAGTTGGGGTGCTGCATAAAACCAGAGATTGAAATTAGCACAGATACCGTTCCATAAGCCAAATATGTAATAGACAAGAGCTACTCCTTGCTCAACGAAGTGGACTCAACACCCCATATTAAACGCCTAAGAATATACCTGACTAGTAAGAATCTTAAAACCTATGGATTTATATGTCTCTATAAGAGAATCAAGCGTGTGTACAGCGGCATAAACACAGCAGTGACAGGATTGTGAGGTTCGGTGAGCAAATGCAGACCCTTTGAAGTCATATTGCATGGTACCCATTCCATGAGTCTCAACTCTCCAGGTTTAAGCGATTCTTCCTTCAGCTAAAACATGCATGTGCAACCCAGAGTATGATCCATCGTGTGATAGGAAAATGTGTTCAAATGTATCTCAGTTTTCGTTCCCTGGTACTCGGGTGCAACATTAAAGACGCTTTACTAACACTCTCCCCACTTGGAGTGTCAGTGCCTTTAACCTCCTGTTTGGCCCAGTTTGCAATTTCTGCGGAAAATGAACAGGAATAGGGAGAACCAATGAGAGACTAGCTGGAGGTGTCTGGACGGGCAAATTTAACTCTCATTTCCCACCAGGAAGAGGAATTAACCAAAGGCTCAGCGTGCCAGGCTGGAAACACACTAGGGCCTGAAGCAATCCTGCGGTGTTGCGGCCAGCTCACAAGAAAGCGAGTTGAAGAAAGGAGCTCAGCGGCACTGTAATTCACAAACTTGCAGAGTTATAAATGACAGCTATCGTCCAAAAATATATTGAAGTAAGGCTGCCAAGAGGACTTGAAAGCGGGGCAGAATCCAGGAAACCGATTTCAGGAGGTAGACTGGAATTGCATGTAAAGCATAGGAAAAGAGGCAGAACGTCCACAATGATGCACTTGGCCAAAAAGGGCGTATGCGTTTTTTCCTGAATATATTCAGGAAAAAACGCATACGCCCTTGTTTGCCAACCAAGCAAGCTTGCAAAAGAAATCTGCACTACAATGAAGTCTCACTGCCCCCCGGTCAAAAGGGCCATCTGAAAAAAGTGTAAAATCCAGAAAGGCAGTACAGGCCATGGAGAGATGGGAACCTTGTGATGCTGATGGGTGGGTTGTAAATTGCCAAAAGCCACTCTCGAGAAGTGTATGGTGTTTCCTGAAACATCTGAAAAACAAAGCAACAGAGCGTAGGGCACTTCCACTTATGGTCCTATAGCTTAGTGAAATTAAAATCAAAAAGACACAGCCACCCCAAAGTTTGGGATGGCTCTGTTTACAAGAACCTCTTTTATGGTACAAGATCAATATCGCAGAAAGCGAAAAATGGATAAAGAAGTTGTGGTACTTACGTACAATGCAATATCACTCAGCAATGAAATCTATGTCATCAGACCTGTAGCAGCATCATGAGTGGATTCAGGTACGATGATTCTAAGTGAAATAAGTCACACAGAAAAAGAAACTTCATAAGATATCACTACTACACGGAATGTAAACTTGGCTACACAGGAACTGAATTACAAAAGAGAACAGTGTCTCAAATGTAGAAAACCAACTTATGCTTGCTTAAGGGGAAAGGTGAGTTGGGGTGCTGCATAAAACCAGAGATTGAAATTAGCACAGATACCGTTCCATAAGCCAAATATGTCATAGACAACAGCTACTCTTTGCTCAGCGAAGTGGAATCAACACCCCATATTAAATGCGTAAGAATATACCTGACTAGTAAGAATCTTAAAACCTATGGATTTATATGTCTCTGAAAGAAAATCAAGCGTGTGTACAGAGGCACAAACGCAGCAGTGATCGGATTGGTGAGGTTCGGTGAGCAAATGCAGACCCTTTGAAGTCATATTGCACGGTACCCGTTCCATGGGTCTCAACTCTCCAGGTTTAAGGGATTCTTCCTTCAGCTAAAAGATGCATGTAGAACCCAGCGTATGATCCACCGTGTGATCGGGAAACGTGTTCAAATGTGTCTCAGTTTTCGTCTGCTGGTACTCAGGTGCAACATTCCAGACGCTTTACTAACACTCTCCCCACTTGGAGAGTCAGTGCCTTTAACCTCCTGTTTGGCCGAGTTTGCAATTTCTGCGGAAGATGAACAGGAATAGGGAGAACCAATGAGAGACTAGCTGGAGGTGTCTGGACGGGCAAATTTAACTCTCATTTCCCACCAGGAAGACGAATTAACCAAAGGCTCAGCGTGCCATGCCGGAACCACACTAGGGCCTGAAGCAATCTTGAGGTGTTGCGTCCAGCTCACAAGAAAGTGACTTGAAGAAAGGAGCTAAGGGGCACTGTAATTCACAAACCTGCAGAGTTATAAATGACAGCTATTGTCCAAAAATATATTGAAGTAAGGCTGCCAAGAGGACTTGAAAGCGGGGCAGAATTGCAGGAAACCGATTTCAGGAGGTAGACTGGAATTGCATGTAAAGCATAGGAAAAGAGGCAGAACGTCCACAATGATGCACTTGGCCAAAAAGGACGTATGGGTTTTTTCCTGAATATATTCAGGAAAAAACGCATACGCCCTTTTTAGCCAAACAAGCAAGCTTACAAAGGAAATCTGCACTACAATGATGTCTCACTGCCCCCCGGTCAAAAGGGCCATCTGAAAAAAGTGTAAAATCCAGAAAGGCAGGACAGGCCATGGAGAACTGGGAGCCTTGTTATACTGATGGGTGTGATGTAAATTGCCAACAGCCACTCTGGAGAAGTGTATGGTGTTTCCTGAAACATCTAAAAAACAAAGCAACAGAGCCTAGGGTACTTCCACTTATGGTCCTATAGCTTAGGGAAATTAAAATCAAAAAGACACAGCCACCCCAAAGTTTGGGATGGCTCTGTTTACAAGAACCTCGTTTACGGTACAAGTTCAATATCGCAGAAAGCAAAAAATGGATAAAGAAGTTGTGGTACTTACGTACAATGCAATATCACTCAGCAATGAAATCTATGTCATCAGGCCCGTAGCAGCATAATGATTGGATTCAGGTACGATGATTCTAAGTGAAATAAGTCACACAGAAAAAGAAACATCATAAGATATCACTACTACACGGAATGTAAACTTGGCTACACAGGAACTGAATTACAAAACAGAACAGTGTCTGAAATGTAGAAAACCGACATATGCTTGCTTAAGGAAAAAGGTGAGTTGGGGTGCTGCATAAAACCAGAGATTGAAATTAGCACAGATACCATTCCATAAGCCAAATATGTAATAGACAAGAGCTACTCCTTGCTCAACGAAGTGGACTGAACAACCCATATTTAACGCCTAAGAATATACCTGACTAGAAAGAATCTTAAAAACTATGGATTTATATGTCTTCGAAAGAGAATCAAGCATGTGTACAGCAGCATAAACACAGCATTGATAGGATTTGTGAGGTTCGGTGAGCAAATGCAGACCCTTTGAAGTCATATTGCATGGTACCCATTCCATGGGTCTCAACTCTCCAGGTTTAAGGGATTCTTCCTTCAGCTAAAACATGCATGTGGAACCCAGAGTATGATCCACCGTGTGATCGGGAAACGTGTTCAAATGTGTCTCAGTTTTCGTCCCCTGGTACTCGGGTGCAACATTCCAGACGCTTTACTAACACTCTCCCCACTTGGAGAGTCAGTGCCTTTAACCTCCTGTTTGGCCTAGTTTGCAATTTCGGCGGAAAATGAACAGGAATAGGGAGAACCAATGAGAGACTAGCTGGAGGTGTCTGGACGGGCAAATTTAACTCTCATTTCCCACCAGGAAGAGGAATTAACCAAAGGCTCAGCGTGCCATGCCGGAACCACACTAGGGCTTGAAGCAATCCTGCGGTTTTGCGGCCAGCTCACAAGAAAGCAAGTTGAAGAAAGGAGCTCAGGGGCACTGTAATTCACAAACCTGCAGAGTTATAAATGACAGGTATCATCCAAAATTATACTGAAGTAAGGCTGCGAAGAAGACTTGAATGCGGGGCAGAATTGCTGGAAACTGATTTCAGAAGGTACACGGGAGTCACTCTTGAAGCATAGGAAAAGAGACAGAACTTGGAAAATAATGTACTTGGCAAAAAAGGGCATATGTGTTTTATCCAGAGCTCTCATAACCGAGGGGAGGAGATTCCCAGCAGCCTCCAACTGCCACCTGAGGGCTCACGTTGCCAACGCAACGTGAGCAAGCCAGGCAGGAGTTACCTCACAGCAGAGGTCCCACCTCACATAAGGGTGAGAATCCCAGCCAACATCAGACTCTCACCAGAGGGCCCACATCACCAAGGGGATGGGAACCAGGCAGGAGTGTCTTCACACCAGTGGGGCCACATCATTGAAAGGTGAGGTACTCAGCACATGTGTCCTCAAACCAGAGGACCCACATCACCAAGTGCCTCGGAGTGAGGCAGGCAGGAGTAGCCTCACAACACTGGGCCCATAGAATAAAAAAGTGAGGAATCCAGCAGTTGGAACCTCCCAGCAGGCGGCCCAGAACACCGAGGCTATGGGATCCAGGTCACAGTGAACTCACAGGAGAGGGCCCATGTCATGAAACTGAGCAACCCAGCCATTGGGACCTCAGAGCACGAGGCTCACATCCCCATGGGGATATAAATCTGGTAGGAGTGTCCTCGCACCACTGAGAACGTATCAGAAAATTTTGGGAGACCAGCAGTTAGGGTCTGACGCCAGAGGACCCTCATCACCAAGGGAAGGAGGCTCCCAGCAGGCTCCAACTGCCACCAGAGGGCTGACGTCGCCAAGGCGATGTGTGCCAACCAGGCACGAATGACCTCACAGCAGAGGGCCCACCTCAGAGAAGTGTGACGAACCCAGTCAGGATCAGACTCGCACCAGAGGGCCCACATCACCAAATGGATTGGAACCAGGCAGGAGTGTCCTCACATGAGTAGGGCCACATCATCTAAAGGTGAGGAACCCAGAACATGTGGCTTCAAACCATAGGACACCCATCACCAAGGGGCTGGGAGTGAGGCAGGCAGGAGGAGCCTCACAACAGAGGGCCCAAAAATAAGAAAGGTGAGGAATCCAGCAGTTGGAACCTCCCAGCAGGCGGCCCAGAGCACAGAGGCTAGGGGATCCAGGCCAGAGTGAACTAACACCAGACAGCCCACATCATGAAACTGTGAGCAACCCAGACATTGGGACCTCAGAGCAGAAGGCCCACATCCCCATGGTGATGGGAACATGACAGGAGTGTCCTGGCATCACTGGGCTCACATCAGAAAACGTGGGGTGCTCAGAAGTTAGGGCCTGACGCTAGACTGCACTCATCACCGAGGGGACGAGGCTCCTATCAGGCTCCAGCTGCCACCAGAGGGCCAACGTCACCAAGGCGATGTGTGCCAGCCCGGCAGGAGTGACCTCACAGCAGAGGGCCCACCTCACAGAAGGGTGAGGAACACAGCCAGGATCAGACTCTCACCAGAGGGCCCACATCACCAAGGGGATGGGAACCAGGCAGGAGTGTCCCCACACCAGTGGGACAACATCATCGAAAGGTGAGGATCCCAGCACATGTAGCCTCAAACCAGAGGAACCACATCACCAAGGGGTTCCGAATGAGGCTGGCAGGACCGGCCTCACAACACAGGGTCCATAGAATATAAAAGTTGAGGAATCCAGCAGTTGGAACCTCCCAGCAAGCGGCCCAGAGCACCGAGGCTATGAGATCCAGGCCGCAGTGAACTCACAGCAGAGGGCCCACATCATGAACCTGTGAGCAGCCCAGCCGTTGGGACCACAGAACAGAAGGCCCACATCCCCATTGGGATGGGAACCTGGCAGGAGTGGCCTCGCACAACTTAGTACATATCAGAAAATGTTAGGAGCCCAGCAGATAGGGCCTGACGCCAGGGGGCTCTCATAACTGAGGGGAGGAGACTCCCAACAGGTTCCAACTGCCAACAGAGGGCCCACGTCTACAAGGTGGCATGCGCCAGCCAGGCAGTAGTGACCTCACAGCAGAGGGCCTATTTCACAGAAGGGAGAGGAACCGAGGCAGGATGAGACTCTCGCCAGAGGACCCACAACACCAAGGGGATGGGAACCAGTCAGGGCTGTCCTCCCACCAGTGGGGCCACATCATCGAAAGGTGAGGAACCCAGCACATGCGGCCTCATATCAGAGGACATACATCACAAAGGGGATGGGAGTGAGGCAGGTAGGAGTAGCCTAAAAACAGAGGACCCAAAGAATAAAAAAGGTGAGGAATCCAGCATTTTGAACCTCCCAGCAGGTGGCCGAGAGCACAGAAGCTATGGGATGCAGGCAGGAGTGAACTAACAGCAGAGAGCCCACATCATGAAACTGTGAGCAACCCAGGCGTTGGGACCTCAGAGCAGAAGGCCCACATCCCCATGGGGATGGGAACCTGACAGGAGTGTCCTGGCATCACTGGGCTCACATCAGAAAACGTGGGGAGCCCAGCAGTTAGGGCCTGATGCTAGAGGGCCGTCATCACCGAGGGGAGGAGGCTCCCAGCAGGTTCCATGTGCCAACAGAGGGCCCACGTCGCCAAGGTGATGTGTGCAAGTCAGGCAGGATTGACCTCACAGCAGAGGGCCTACCTCACAGAAGAGTGAGGAACCCAGCCAGGATAAGACTGTCACCAGAAGGCCCACATCACCAAGGGGATGGGAACCAGGCAGAAGTGTCCTCACACCAGTGGAGCCACATCATTGAAAGTTGCGGAACCCAGCACATGTGGCCTCAAACCAGAGGACCCACATCTCGAAGGGGTTGTGAGTGAGGCAGGCAGGAGGAGCATCGCAACACAAGACCCATAGAATACAAAAGTTGAGGAATCGAGCAGTTGGAACCTCCCAGCAGGCGGCCCAGAGCACAGAGTCTATGGCATCCAGGCCAGAGTGAACTAACAGCAGAGAGCCCACATCATGAAACTGTGAACAACCCAGCCGTTGGGACTTCAGAGCAGAAGACCCACATCTCAATGGGGATGTGAACCTGGTTGGAGTGTCTTCGAACCACTGGGTGCACATCACAAAATGTGGGGAGCCCAGCCGTTAGGGCCTGACGCCAGAGGGCCCTCATCACCGAGGGGAGGAGGCTCCCAGCAGGCTCCAAGTGCCACCAGAGGGCTCATGTCCACAAGGCGAGCTGAGAGCAAGCCAGGCAGGAGTGACCTCACAGCAGACGGCCCACCTCACAGAAGGGTGAGGAACCCAGCCAGGATCAGACTCTCAACAGAGGGCCCACATCACCAAGGGGATGTGAACCAGGCAGGAGTCTCCTAAGACCATTGGTCCCACATCATCGAAAGGTGAGGAACCCAGCACATGTGGCCTCAAACCAGATGACACACATCACGAAGGGGCTGGGAGTGAGGCAGGCAGGAGGATCCTCACAACAGAGGGCCTAAAAAATTAAAAAAGTGAGGAATCCAGCAGTTGGAACCTCCCAGCAGGCGGCCAAGAGCACAGAGGCTATGGGATCCAGGCCACAGTGAACTAACACCAGAGAGCCCACATCATGAAATTGTGATCAACCCAGCCGTTGGAACCTCAGAGCAGAAGGCCCACATCCCCATGGAGATGGGAACCTAAGAGGAGTGCCCGAGCATCACTGGGCTCACTAAGAAAAGTTGGGGAGCCCAGCAGTTAGGGCCTGACGTCAGAGGGCCCTCATCACAGAGGTGAGGAGGCTCCCAGCAGGGTCCAAGTGCCACCAGAGGGCTCATGTCAACAAGGCGAGGTGAGCAAGCCAGGCAAGAGTTACCTGATAGTAGAGGGCCCACCTCACAGATGGGTGAGGAATCCAGCCAGGATCAGACTCTCACCAGAGGGCCCACATCACAAAGGGGATGGGAACCAGCCAGGATTATCCTCACACCAGTGGGGCCTCATTATCGAAAGGTGAGGAACCCAGCACATGTGTCCTCAAACCAGAGGACCCACATCACCAAGGGCCTTGGAGTGAGACAGGCAGGAGTAGCCTCACAACACAGGGCACATAATATAAAAAACGTGAGGATTCCAGCATTTAGAACTTCCAGCAGGCGGCTCAGAACACCGAGGCTATGGGATCCAGGCCGCAGTGAACTCACAGCAGAGGGCCCACATCATAAAACTGTGAGCAACCCAGGCGTTGGGACCTCAGCGCAGAAGGCCCACATCCCCATGGGAATGGGAACCTGGCTGGAGTGTCCTCGCACCACTGGGCGCACATCAGAAAATGTGGGGAGCCCACCATTTAGGGCCTGATGCCAGAGGGCCGTCATCACCGAGAGGAGGAGGCACCCTGCACGCTCCAACTGCCACCAGAGGGCTCACGTCTCCAAGGTGACGTGTGCCAGCCAGGCAGGAGTGACCTCACAGCAGAGGGCCTACCTCACAGAACGTTGAGGAACCCAGCCAGGATTAGACTCTCGCCAGAGGGCCCACCTCACCAAGGGTATGGGAACCAGGCAGGAGTGTCCTCATACGAGTGGGGTCACATCATCGAAAGGTGAGGAACGCAGCACATGTGGCCTCAAGCCATAGGACAGTCATCACCAAGGGGCTGGCAGTGAGGCAGGCAGGAGGAGCCTCACAACAGAGGGCACATAGAATAAAAAAGTTGAGGAATCCAGCAGTTGGAACCTCCCAGCAGGCGGCTCAGAGCACCGATGATAAGGGATCCTTGCCGGAGTGAACTCACAGCAGAGGGCCCACATCATGGTACTGTGAGCAAGCCAGCCGTTTTGACCTCAGAGCAGAAGGCCCATATCCCCATGGGGATGGGAACCTGGCAAGAGTGTCCTCACTCACTTGGCGCACATCAGAAAATGTGGGGAGCCCAGCCGTTATGGCCTAATGCAAGAGGGCCCTCATCACCGAGGGGAGGAGGATCTCAGCACACTCCAACTGCCACCAGAGGGCCCACGTCGCCAAGGTGACGTGTGCCAGACAGGCATGATTGACCTCACAGCAGAGGGCCCACCTCACAGAAGGGTGAGGAACCCAGCCATGATCAGACTCTCACCTGAGGGCCCACATCAGCAAGGGGATGGGAACCAGTCAGGACTGTCTTCCCTCCAGTGGGGCCACATCATCGAAAGGTGCGGAACCCAGCACATGTGGCCTCAAATCAGAGGACACATATCACAAAGGGAATGGGAGTGAGGCAGGCAGGAGTAGCCTAAAAACAGAGGGCCCAAAGAATAAGAAAGGTGAGGAATCCAGCAGTTGGAACCTCCCAGCAGGCGGCCGAGAGCACAGAAGCTATGGGATGCAGGCAGGAGTGAACTAACAGCAGAGAGCGCACATCATGAAACTGTGAGCAACCCAGACGCTGAGACCTCAGAGCAGAAGGCCCACATCCCAATGGGGATGTGAACCTGGCTGGAGTGTCCTCGCACCACTGGGCGCACATCACAAAATGTGGGGAGCCCAGCAGTTAGGGCCTGACGCCAGAGGGCCCTCATCACCGAGGGGAGGAGGCTCCCAGCAGGCTCCAAGTGCCACCAGAGGGCTCATGTCCACAAGGCGAGGTGAGCAAGCCAGGCAGGAGTGACCTCACAGCAGACGGCCCACCTCACAGATGGGTGAGGAACCCAGCCAGGATCAGACTCTCAACAGAGGGCCCACATCACCAAGGGGATGTGAACCAGGCAGGAGTCTCCTAAGACCATTGGTCCCACATCATCGAAAGGTGAGGAACCCAGCACATGTGGCCTCAGACCAGACGACACACATCACGAAGGGGCTGGGAGTGAGGCAGGCAGGAGGATCCTCACAACAGAGGGCCTAAAAAATTAAAAAAGTGAGGAATCCAGCAGTTGGAACCTCCCAACAGGCAGCCAAGAGCACAGAGGCTATGGGATCCAGGCCACAGTGAACTAACACCAGAGAGCCCACATCATGAAAATGTGAACAACCCAGCCGTTGGGACCTCAGAGCAGAAGGCCCACATCCCCATGGAGATGGGATCCTAAGAGGAGTGCCCGAGCATCACTGGGCTCACTAAGAAAAGTTGGTGAGCCCAGCAGTTAGGGCTTGACGCAAGAGGGCCCTCATCACCGGGGGGAGGAGATTCCCAGCACGCTCCTACTGCCACCACACGGCTGACTTCACCAAGGCAATGTGTGCCAGCCATGCAGGAGTGACCTATCAGCAGAGGGTCTCCCTTACAGAAAGGTGAGGAACACAGCCAGGAACAGACTCTCACCAGGGGGTCCACATAACCACGTGGATGAGAACCAGGCAGGAGTGTCCTCACACTAGTGGGGCCACATCATCGAAAGGTGAGGAACCCAGCAAAGGTGGCCACAAACCAGAGGACCCACATCACCAAGGGGTTGAGAGTGAGGTAGGTGTCTGGACGGGCATATTTAACACTCATTTCCCACCAGGAAGAGGAATTAACCAAAGGCTCAGCGTGCCCTGCCAGAAGCAGATTAGGGCCTGAAGCAGTCTTGCGGGTTTGCGGCCAGCTCACAAGAAAGCGAGTTGAAGAAAGGAGCTCAGGGGCCCTGTAATTCACAAACCTGCAGAGTTATAAATGACAGATAACGTCCAAAAATATTTTGAAGTAAGGCTGCGAAGAGGACTTGAAAGCGGGGCAGAATTTCAGGAAACCGATTTCAGGAGGTAGACTGGATTTGCATTTAAAGCATAGGAAAAGAGGCAGAACATCGACAATGATGCACTTGGCCAAAAAGGGCGTATGAGTTTGTTCCTGAATATATTCAGGAAAAAGCACATACACACTTTTTGGCAAACCAAGCAAGCTTGCAATGGAAATCCGAACTACTATGAAGTGTCACTTCCCCCCGGTCTAAAGGGCCATCTGAAAAAAGTGTAAAATCCAGAAAGGCAAGACAGGCCATGGGGGAAAAGGAGCCTTGTTATGCTGATGGGCGGGATGTAAATTGCCAACAGCCACTCTGGAGAAGTGTATGGTGTTTCCTGATACATCTGAAAAACAAAGCAACAGAGTCTAGGGCATTTCCACTTATGGTCCTATAGCTTAGGGAAATTAAAATCAAAAAGACACAGCCACCCCAAAATTTGGGACGGCTCTGTTTACAAGAACCTCGTTTACGGTACAAGTTCAATATCACAGAGAGCAAAAACTGGATAAAGAAGTTGTGGTACTTATGTACAATGCAATATCACTCAGCAATGAAATCTGTGTCACCAGGCCGGTACCAGCATAATGAGTGGATTGAGGCACGATGATTCTAAGTGAAATAAGTCACACAGAAAAAGAAACATCATAAGGTATCACTAATGCACGGAATGTAAACTTGGCTACACATGAATTGAATTACAAAACAGAACAGGGTCTCAAGTTTAGAAAACCAACTTATGCTTGCTTAAGGGGAAAGGTGAGTTGGGGTGCTGCATAAAACCAGAGTTTGAAATTAACACAGATACCGTTTCATAAGCCAAATATGTAATAGACAAGACCTACCCCTTGTTCATCGAAATGGACTCAACAATGAGGTATCACCTCACACCTGTTAGAATGGGCATCATCTGAAAATCTACAAACAACAAGTGCTGGAAAGGGTGTGGAGAAAAGGAAGCCTCTTCCACTATTGTTGGGAATATAAATTGGTACAGTCACTATGGAGAACCATATGGAGTTTCTTAAGAAACTAATAATAGAATTACCATATGATACAGCAATCCCAGTACTGGACATATACCCAGACAAAACCATAAATCAAAAAGAGACATTCACCGTAATGTTCATTGCATCACTATTTACAATATCGAGGTAATGGAAGCAACCTAAATGCCCACAGACAGACGAATGCATAAAGATGTGGTACATATATAAAATGGAATATTACTAAGCCATGAAAGGAATGAAATTGGGTCATTTGTAGAGACGTCGATGGATCTAGAGACTGTCATACAGAGTGAAGTAAGTCAGAAAGAGAAAAACAAATCTTGTATATTCATGCATATATGTGGAACCTAGAAAAACTGTACAGATTAACCGTTTTGCAAGGCATAACTAGAGCAACAGATGTAGACAACAATCGTATGGACAACAAGGGGGGAAAGCTCTTGGGGGTGGTGGTGGTGGGAGGAGTTGAGAGATTGGGATTGGCATGTAAACATTTATATGTATAAAATAGATAACCAATAAGAACCTGCTGTATAAAAATATAAAATAAAATTCAAAATTAAAAAGAAATAAAATTTAAAAAATAAAACAGAAAAAACAATTATTCCCTTCACATACATGTATTTATATGAATAAATTATTTCCATGCTTATATCTGTAAATACAAAAAAGAGGAATAAAATCTACCTTGAACCAAAAACGAAAAAGAGAAAAAAAAAACAGAACCCACCAGTTACTCAGAGGAAAACCGTATCAGGGCACTTGCTCCAGTTGTAAACAATTCTGAAGTTGGTCAGTGGTGGGGAATCGTCTCCCATTCAGCCAGCAGCCCCCACACAACAAGCGTCCTCATTGCAAAGCTGGGGCACCGTGCCGAGGCATCTGTGAGTAAACGTGAGCTGAGTCCCAGGCCAGTTGCTGCTGAACTGTTCCCACCCTTCCCAGGTAAAACACCTGAATATATACAAGGACTTGAAAGCCTAGAGGAAGGGCCATGGAGCCACACGAGTGACAGCATGCCAGCTGACTTGGTGCCTGCAGGCCAGCCAGGATGGTCCTGGCCCTGGGTGCTCTTCTGGAAGATTTCCATTTCCCTGCCTGTGATACCCGTCCTATCCCTGCCTCCACTGCTTTTTTCCTTCCTCACCTCTGCCCAGGGAGCAATTCCAGCAGCAGGTATGGGTGACACATCCTCTTCTTTAGCAGGTGGCAGCCTGGCAACTGCTGCAGAAAGTCCAGCAGAGCCCCACTCACACTGGGCCACCCACAAAGCCGTGGCCTCTCACTCCCTCCCACCAGCCCAGCCCCGAGACTGCTGACAGGGCAGAGAAAATGGTGTCAGACACAGCTGCAGGGACTCTTGCTGCCTGGAGTGGTATTTATATTGATCTCAACCCAGGCACACCTGGGGAGGGCTGGCCGGCACCGTAAGGCTGCCCAGGTCAGCCAATCATCACCCCTCAGGGGCTCACAGTTGCAGAAAATGGAACTTGCTGAACCGGCCAGGTCCAAGGAACAGGTGTGGGCTCCTGAGAGTCAGGATAGACAAGGGGCTGCAGCTTTGGCTTGTTTTCTAATCATTTTATCTGGCCCATGAGTGGGAGACAACTTCAAGAAAACCCTCTCCTAATGAGAGGAACCCAGGAGTCAGGGAGAGGAGGGGTGGGTGGTGGTTGGAGACAGAGGCCTGGTGCCCCGGGTGCAGTGGAAGTCTCTGGAAGACCAGGTGGAGGGAGGCCACACAGAGTGATGCCCAGGGTCACAGACCTGTCGGAGCTGCTGTTTGTTAGTTCAAGTCCTGCTCTGAGGTGCTCTGTGTCAGCTGTGAGCGACAGGTGAGCTGGGGGTGCTCTTCAATGAGGGCTATGTGCACGGTTCCTGTGTGCCCAGCCCTGCCACGGTACCTGCAAGGGTAGCTCTGTATCCTGGGAGGGGCCTGACCACGAGAGCCCCGTGGGCTGGGTTGGGGGTGAGGTACCTGCCCAGGAGAGCTCCATATCCTGGGATTGGCCTGACCACGAGAGCCCCATGGGCTGCTGGGGACCTGGTAAAGGATGTCAGGACAGTCAGTGAAGCCACCGAGGATATACCTCCAGTTGCTCCTAATTCCTACACCCTGCTGGTCATTCTACCAACCACCAGGACATGGTATTCTGTATTAGTCTTCAATGATGCCTTCTTTTGTATTCCATTAGTCCCAGAGTCACAAGAAATTTTGGCTTGTGAGTGGCAGGACTCAACATACAACTAAAACAATACTTCCGGGCCGTCTTGCCCCAAGGGTTCAAAAATTCCCACACCATCTTTGGGGAAAGCTTAGCTAAAGACCGAAAAGTTCTACCTCTGGAAAAGGAAACCCTCCTTCAATATGCAGACGACATTCTGATCGCCAGCCCTACTAAGGAAGCCTCTGAACTACCAAGCCAATAAAGGATAGAAGTTGTCCAAGAAAAAGCTCAAATATCACAGACTGCGGTGACCTGCCTGGGCTTCATTCTCACACAAGGTCAGAGAAGCCCATCCCAGGAAAGGGAAGAAACCATTTGCAGCCTTACCCCTTTCTAAAATGAGAAGACAGCTTAGGGGTTCCTGGGGAGGCCAGGGTTTGCTGCTTCTGGATCCCTAACTACAGTCTACTAGCTGGGCCTCTATATGAAACACTGAAAGGAAAAGATGACGATCCTTTTGAACAGAATCCAGAAGTGGCCTTTCAAGAATGGAAAGAGCAGTCAATTCAGACCCTTGCCCTGGAACTCCCTAATTGAGCTAAACCCTTTGACCTTTCCATTCCCGGTGAAAGGTGAATCGCCATTGGAGAATTAGTGCAAAAACTGGGACCACTTGAAATGGAACAACGCAAGAATGCCATCCAGGTAGGATAAACTACAGTCACCAAGGGGCTTGGCCCACTGCCACATCTGGCCAAGATACTGGCGGTATCTAAAACCCTGGAAATCAGCAGCCCAAAAGGCCACCTCCCTCCTAAGGGAAAAGGACCCCACGTGGTGATCCTAATCACCAACCATGCCCTGAAGTTGCAGGGTTCGCTCCGTGGGCACACCGACCTCGAGTGAGGAGGCTCTCCAACTCCAACATCCAGAGAGATAACCGGGGGCAGCAGGGCACCATGACGACTCGTGTGAACATCACTTGACCTGGAGTTTCTCTCATAAAACAACAATAGTGTGTCCCGAAGGAGTAGACTACTGCTTGCAGGACTTACTGCACCCGGAGGGGAGCCAATAATCTTGGCGGGGGAACCGTATATCACACTGTCACCATAGAAAAGCCTACAGACACCGTGATGATGGTGGCCAATAAGACCAGCTGGACTCCTGTTTACTTCAAAAGGCTGTTGACTCAGTGGCCATCATGGTCCTTGATCACCACTGACCCTGGACTGTCTGGGAGTTGAGCGGGCAGGGCTCTGACACCTGGTGCTGTTTTTACGTTAATTCAGGGGCCTAATTGAAGAAAGAGCAGACTACTGGTCAGAGCATCTAGGCTGGCAGAAACGGTCAGCCTAAGGTGGCCGAACAAATGTGGGGCGGGGTGAAACCGGCCCCCACAGCGTCTCTGCACATCTCTTTCCTGGACCCTTAAAGGTCATTAGAATCTATAACACTTCCAATGCTGGTGCTCAGGTGGACGAGCAGGGAGGCAGGGGTCCTGGGGCCAATCAACGTCACCTGGAGGCTGCTGGGGAGAAGTTCTGACCCTCGTCCCCTGGTATGAGGGCTCCCAACTCAGCACTCAGCAGTTACAGAAGAAGGGTCTGCACCCTCAGCACTCCAAGAATGAGGAACGGGACAAAAGGCAGAGGAGGGGTTTGTCCCCAGCAAAGCCCATGAAAAATCCCTGGGAGATAAAAATAGAATCTGGGCAATAAAGTCAAGTCTGACCTTTTTTATCCTTTGTGCTTTGTCTAATTTCACGTGCTCCTAGGGTCCCGCATGCAGAGGTTCCACACCCGGCACTTCAGACCAGATTTCCTAGTGCAGAATGGCTGGGTCGACACCTCAGCTCCTGGGGCCCAGTGCAGACTCCGAGATATAGAGCCTGAGCTGCAGCCAACCCGGCCCTCGAGAGCTCCGCCCCCTCCCTCCCACTGAATCTGACAGGATCTCTACACAGCAGCCCAGCCCACAGCCCACGGGGTAGAGCATGCTCTCACCTCTCCATTCTCTGATCAAAATATAAAGTTTCCTTTGCTTGTGAACCAAACTCAGTCTCGATCTGTTGGCCCCAATGACACTGGGCAGGGGGACACTTGTTGGGGTCCACTCTGGAGGATCAGTAACAGAAATTGAGACTATTGTAACTTCAATGAACAGATGTGTGAGCCAAACTCTAGTTAACATAGAACAGTTTATAAGGCTCGGGTAAAATAAGATGTTTCTAACACTTCCATTTGATATTTCCATCACTTTATTATAAGCAAGTTCAGTGAAAAGGGTTGTCTTATTTGTCAGGTCAATATTAGAGAAATGAAGTGATTTCTTTCCAAGGATGTTCATCTAATAATCTTGGTTAAAGCTTCAATCTTGTTTTAAATGCTTTTCCATTGAAAATGATACCTCTCTTTCAGCTCCCCCATTTCTGAGAAGTATAAAATCTTATAATTTATTATTACCAAAGGGGAAAGGTGGGAGGAGGGATAAATTAACAGTTTGGAATTAACACATACACACTGCTATGTATAAAATAGATCATCAACAAGGAACTACTGTATAGCACAGGGAACTACACTCAATATTTTGCAATAACCTATAAGGGAAAATAATCGGAAAAAGAATAGATATTTTTATTGACATCATCTATCAATGACAGTTAAAGTGTAACCTAAGGGAAGCTGGTGGTGAGTGCTTCTGACCCTGAAGACTTCAATCATCTAAAGTTTGGACTCTGCCTACTTCCCAAGGCCCTTAATGAACATATGTGTAGCCGTAGCTTAAAAAATTCCCCAGTTTGGGGTTCGGGGAGACACTGATTTTGAAAAAGCCCTGGTGTTCTCCTTACATGAATGGGACTCTTTCTACTGCTAAAACATGTCTGTCACACCCAGAGGATGGTATACCGTCTGATCGGGAAGAGTTTGGAAAAGGCATCTCATCTCCTCATCTCCTGGTGCTCGGGTTCACCCCTCCAGCGTCTTTACTAACAGTCTCCCCACTTGGAGATGTCAGCACTGTCAACATCCTGTTGCGTACAGTTTGGAATTTGTCCAGAGGATGAAGCGGAAGGATGAGGAACAATGAGAGACAAGTCCTAGGTGTTCAGACAGGCACATGTCACTCTAATTTCCAATCAGGAAGACGCATTGACCAAAGGCTAGGGTTGCCCATGGAAACAGTATAGGGCTTGAGGAAATCCCACTGCTTTGTGGCCAGTTCCCATAAACACAAGTTGAACAATGGAACTCAGGGGCAGTAAAATTCACGAAACTGCAGAGTTGAAAATATCTATCACTGAGAAATGTCTTGAGGAAAGTCAGAGAAAAGGATTGGTAAGCAAGGGAGAATGGCAGGAAAGGGATTTGAGGAGGTAGAAAGGACTCGCCATTAAGCACAAGAAAAGGGGCTGAACATTGCCAACATTGCAGTTGGCCAAAAAGGCTGTATGCGTTTTTTTCTGTATATATTCAAGAAAAGGGCATACACTTTTTTAGCCAACCAAACAGGTGGGCACTGGAAATCAATACTACAAAAGATATCACTTTGCATCAGTCAGAAGAGCCATCCTCATAAAGTGTAAACACCAGAAATGCAGGACAGGGCAAGGAGAAGAGGGAGCCCTGTGAGGCTTATAGTGGAAATGTATATTGCCAACGGCCATTCTGGAGAAGTGTATTGTGTTTACTAAAGCATCTAAAAAATGAGCTACAGAGCATAGGGCACTTGCACTCATGGGCGTATATCTTGGGAAAAACAAAAATCGAGAGGACACAGGCACCCCAATGTTTACTGCCTCTCTGTTTAAAAGATCCTCGACTAGGATATAACTTAAATGTCTCTGAAGGGAAAAAATGGATAGAGATGTGGTACTTATGTAGAGTGGACTATTACTCAGCCTGGAAATCAATGAAATATGGCCAGTTGTAACAACTCCGGAGGAGTTACGTATGATCATTCTAAGTGACACAATTCAAAAAGAAAAAGACACATATCATAAGATATCACTTAAAGTTGGAACCCAAAATGGCTACACATGAAATAAATTACAAAACAAAAACATAGTCAAATATGTAGAAAACACGCGTAAGGCTGCTAAACGGGAAAGGTGGGGAGGGGTGAGGCATCATCCAGGAGGTTGAAATTAGCAAAGATACCATTCCAAATACCAAACTGATAATCAACAAGGCCTACACGGTAGCTAAAAGAACTGCACTCAGCACACTCAAGTCACCGGAAAAGAATATCTATGACTGGTAAGAATCTGAAAAAGAATTTATTGATGTCTCTCTGTACGTGAATCAAGTGGATGTACAGCAGCAAGAAACAGAGCTTTGAAAATCAGCTGTAACCAATATAGTAATAAATTGAAAAAAATAAACGACAGAGAGACAGAGAAAACCTCTTACAACTTTTCCTCAGGGACGGTGATGCAACATGGATTGAACACATCTAGACACACAGCAGGATGAGACATAAGGCTGGAAACTGTTCGCGCTAAGAGAAATGTGAGGTTGGGTGAGGAAATGCACACCCTTTAAAGTAATACTACCTGGTACCCATTCAATGGGTCCCAAATCTGCAGGTTCAAGGAATCTTCCTACAGCAAAAACATGCATGGAAAACCCAGAGGACTGTACACCATGTTCTCGGGAGATGTGTCTAAAATGCACCTCATTTATCCTCTCCTGGTGCTCCTGTTCATCATTCCAGCCACGTTACTTAGAATCTCCCCACTTAGAGAATCAGCACATTTAAACATCTGTTTCACACATTTTGCAAATTGTGAGGAGGATGAACGGGAAGAGGGGGAACCAATGAGAGAAGAGTTGTAGGGGTTTGGATGGGCACATGTCACTCTAATTTCCCACTAAGAATAAGAATTAAAAAAAGGCTCAGCCCGCCTCGCCGGAGCCAAAATAGGGCCTGAAGCAATTCTGCGGCTTTGAGGCCAGCTCACAAAAGAGCAACTTAAAAAATGGAGCTCAGGGTCACTGCAATTCACAAACCTGCAGAGTTATAAATGAAAACTAACGTCCAAAAATATGTAGAGGTAAGGCAAAGAAGAGGATCTGAATGCAAGACAGAATTGCAAGAAACAGATTTCAAGAGATAGATTGGACTCGTCTTTAAAGCACATGAAAAGCGGCAGAATTTCGACAATGATGCAGTTGGCCCCAAAGGGAGTATGCGTTTTTTCCTGAATATATCCAGCAAAAAACGCATACGCACTTTATGAGCAACCAAGCAAGCTTGCAAAGGAAGTCTGCACTACAATGAAGTCTCACTGCCCCCCGGTCAAAAGGGCCATCTGAAAAAAGTGTAAAATCCAGAAAGGCAGGACAGGCCATGGAGAACTGGGAGCCTTGTTATGCTGATGGGCGGAATGTAAATTGCCAACAGCCACTCTGGAGAAGTGTATGGTGTTTCCTGAAACATCTAAAAAACAAAGCAACAGAGCCTAGGGCACTTCCACTTATGGTCCTATAGCTTAGGGAAATTAAAATCAAAAAGACACAGCCACCCCAAAGTTTGGGACGGCTCTGTTAACAAGAACCTCATTTACGGTACAAGTTCAATATCGCAGAAAGCGAAAAATGGATAAAGAAGTTGTGGTACTTATGTACAACGAAATATCACTCAGCAATGAAATCTATGTCATCAGGCCAGTAGCAGCATAATGAGTGGATTCAGGTACGATGATTCTAAGTGAAATAAGTCACACAAAAAACAAACATCATAAGATATCACTAATACACGGAATGTAAACTTGGCTACACAGGAACTGAATTACAAAACAGAATAGGGTCTCAAATGTAGAAAACCAACTTATGCTTGCTTAAGGGGAAAGGTGAGTTGGGGTGCTGCATAAAACCAGAGATTGAAATTAGCACAGATACCTTTCCATAAGCCCAATATGTAATAGACAAGAGCTACTGCTTGCTCAACGAAGTGGACTCAACACCCCATATTAAACGCCTAAGAATATACCTGACTAGTAAGAATCTTAAAACCTATGGATTTATATGTCTCCAAAAGAGAATCCAGCGTGTGTACAGCGACATAAAAGCAGCAGTGATAGGATTGGTGAGGTTCGGTGAGCAAATGCAAACCCTTTGAAGTCATATTGCATGGTACCCATTCCATGGGTCTCAACTCTCCAGGTTTAAGGGATTCTTCCTTCAGCTAAAACATGCATGTGGAACCCAGAGTATGATCCACCGTGTGATCGGGAAACGTGTTCAAATGTGTCTCAGTTTTCATCCCCTGGTACTCGGGTGCAACATTCCAGACGCTTTACTAACACTCTCCCCACTTGGAGAGTCAGTGCCTTTAACCTCCTGTTTGGCCCAGTTTGCAATTTCTGTGGAAAATGAACAGGAATAGGGAGAACCAATGAGAGACTAGCTGGAGGTGTCTGGACGGGCAAATTTAACTCTCATTTCCCACCAGGAAGAGGAATTAACCAAAGGCTCAGCGTGCCATGCCGGAACCACATTAGGGCCTGAAGCAATCCTGCGGTGTTGCGGCCAGCTCACAAGAAAGCGAGTTGAAGAAAGGAGCTCAGGGACCCTGTAATTCACAAACCTGCAGAGTTATAAATGACAGCTATCGTCCAAAAATATATTGAAGTAAGCCTGCCAAGAGGACTTGAAAGTGGGGCAGAATTGCAGGAAACCGATTTCAGGAGGTAGACTGGAATTGCATGTAAAGCATAGGAAAAGAGGCAGAACGTCCGCAATGATGCACTTGGCCAAAAAGGGCGTATGCGTTTTTTCCTGAACATATTCAGGAAAAAACGCATACGCCCTTTTTGGCCAACCAAGCAAGCTTGCAAAGGAAATCTGCACTACAAGGAAGTCTCACTGCCCCCTAGTCAAAAGGGCCATCTGAAAAAAGTGTAAAATCCAGAAAGGCAGGACAGGCCATGGAGAACTGGGAGCCTTCTTATGCTGATGGGCGGGATGTAAATTGCGAACAGCCACTCTGGAGAAGTGTATGGTGTTTCCTGAAACATCTAAAAAACAAAGCAACAGAGCCTAGGGCACTTCCACTTATGGTCCTATAGCTTAGGGAAATTAAAATCAAAAAGACACAGCCACCCCAAAGTTTGGGACGGCTCTGTTTACAAGAACCTCATTTACAGTACAAGTTCAATATCGCAGAAAGCGAGAAATGGATAAAGAAGTTGAGGTACTTACGTACAATGCAATATCACTCAGCAATGAAATCTATGTCATCAGGCCCTTAGCAGCATAATGAGTGGATTCAGGTACGATGATTCTAAGTGAAATAAGTCACAGAGAAAAAGAAACATCATAAGTTATCACTAATATATGGAATGTAAACTTGGCTACACAGGAACTGAATTACAAAACAGAACAGGGTCTCAAATGTAGAAAACCAACTTATGCTTGCTTAAGGGGAATGGTGAGTTGGGGTTCTGCATAAAACCAGAGATTGAAATTAGCAGAGATACCGTTCCATAAGCCAAATATGTAATAGACAAGAGCTACTCCTTGCTCAACGAAGTGGACTCAACACCCCATATTAAACGCCTAAGAATGTACCTGACTAGTAAGAATCTTAAAACCTATGGATTTATATGTCTCCGAAAGAGAATCAAGCGTGTGTACAGCGGCATAAAAGCAGCAGTGATAGGATTGGTGAGGTTCGGTGAGGAAATGCAGACCCTTTGAAGTCATATTGCATGGTACCCATTCCATGGGTCTCAACTCTCCAGGTTTAAGGGATTCTTCCTTCAGCTAGAACATGCATGTGGAACCCAGAGTATGATCCACCGTGTGATCGGGAAACGTGTTCAAATGTGTCTCAGTTTTCGTCCCCTGGTACTCGGGTGCAACATTCCAGACGCTTTACTAACACTCTCCCCACTTGGAGAGTCAGTGCCTTTAACCTCCTGTTTGGCCAAGTTTGCAATTTCTGCGGAAAAGGAACAGGAATAGGGAGAACAAATGAGAAACTAGCTGGAGGTGTCTGGACGGGCAAATTTAACTCTCATTTCCCACCAGGAAGAGGAATTAACCAAAGGCTCAACGAGCCATGCCGGAAACACACTAGGGCCTGAAGCAATCCTGCGGTGTTGCGGCCAGCTCACAAGAAAGCAAGTTGAAGAAAGGAGCTCAATGGCCCTGTAATTCACAAACCTGCAGAGTTATAAATGACAGCTATCGTTCAAAAATATATTGAAGTAAGGCTGCCAAGAGGACTTGAAAGTGGGGCAGAATTGCAGGAAACCGATTTCAGGAGGTAGACTGGAATTGCATGTAAAGCATAGGAAAAGAGGCAGAACGTCCACAATGATGCACTTGGCCAAAAAGGGCGTATGCGTTTTTTCCTGAACATATTCAGGAAAAAACGCATACGCAATTTTTGGCCAACCAAGCAAGCTTGCAAAGGAAATCTGCACTACAATGAAGTCTCACTGCCACCCCGGTCAAAAGGGCCATCTGAAAAATGTGTAAAATCCAGAAAGGCAGGACAGGCCATGGAGAACTGGGAGCCTTCTTATGCTGATGGGCGGGATGTAAATTGCAAACAGCCACTCTGGAGAAGTGTATGGTGTTTCCTGAAACATCTAAAAAACAAAGCAACAGAGCCTAGTGCACTTCCACATATGGTCCTATAGCTTAGGGAAATTAAAATCAAAAAGACACAGCAACCCCAAAATTTGGGACGGCTCTGTTTACAAGAACCTCATTTACGGTACAAGTTCAATATCACAGAAAGCGAAAAATGGATAAATAAGTTGTGGTATTACGTACAATACAATATCACTCAGCAATGAAATCTATGTCATCAGGCCCTTAGCAGCATAATGAGTGGATTCAGGTATGATGGTTCTAAGTGAAATAAGTCACAGAGAAAAAGAAACATCATTAGTTATCACTAATACATGGAATGTAAACTTGGCTACACAGGAACTGAATTATAAAACAGAACAGGGTCTCAAATGTAGAAAACCAACTTATGCTTGTTTAAGGGGAATGGTGAGTTGGGGTGCTGCATAAAACCAGAGATTGAAATTAGCACAGATACCGTTCCATAAGCCAAATATGTAATAGACAAGAGCTACTCCTTGCTCAACGAAGTGGACTCAACACCCCATATTAAACGCCTAAGAATATACCTGACTAGTAAGAATCTTAAAACCTATGGATTTATATGTCTCCGAAAGAGAATCAAGCGTGTGTACAGTTGCATAAACGCAGCAGTGATCGGATTGGTGAGGATCGGTGAGGAAATGCAGACCCTTTGAAGTCATATTGCATGGTACCCATTCCATGGGTCTCAACTCTCCAGGTTTAAGGGATTCTTCCTTCAGCTAAAACATGCATGTGGAACCCAGAGTATGATCCACCGTGTGATCGGGAAACGTGTTCAAATGTGTCTCAGTTTTCGTCCCCTGGTACTCGGGTGCAACATTCCAGACGCTTTACTAACACTCTCCCCACTTGGAGAGTCAGTGCCTTTAACCTCCTGTTTGGCCCAGTTTGCAATTTCTGCGGAAAATGAACAGGAATAGGGAGAACCAATGAGAGACTAGCTGGAGGTGTCTGGACGGGCAAATTTAACTCTCATTTCCCACCAGGAAGAGGAATTAACCAAAGGCTCAGCGAGCCATGCCGGAACCACACTAGGGCCTGAAGCAATCCTGCAGTGTTGCGGCCAGCTCACAAGAAAGCGAGTTGAAGAAAGGAGCTCAGGGGCACTGTAATTCACAAACCTGCAGAGTTATAAATGACAGCTATCGTCAAAAAATATAATGAAGTAAGGCTGCCAAGAGGACTTGAATGCGGGGCAGAATTGCAGGGAAACGATTTCAGGAGGTAGACTGGAATTGCACGTAAAGCATAGGAAAAGAGGCAGAACGTCCACAATGATGCACTTGGCCAAAAAGGGCGTATGCGTTTTTTCCTGAACATATTCAGGAAAAAACGCATACGCTCTTCTTGGCCAACCAAGCAAGCTTGCAAAGGAAATCTGCACTACAATGAAGTCTCACTGCCCCCCGGTCAAAAGGGCCATCTGAAAAAAGTGTATAATCCAGAAAGGCAGGACAGGCCATCGAGAACTGGGAGCCTTGTTATGCTGATGGCTGGGATATAAATTCCCAAAAGCCACTCTGGAGAAGTGTATGGTGTTTCCTGAAACATCTAAAAAACAAAGGAACAGAGCCTAGGGCACTTCCACTTATGGTCCTATAGCTTAGGGAAATTAAAATCAAAAAGACACAGCAACCCCAATGTTTGGGACGGCTCTGTTTACAAGAACCTCATTTACGGTACAAGTTCAATATCGCAGAAAGCGAGAAATGGATAAAGAAGTTGAGGTACTTACGTAGAATGCAATATCACTCATCAATGAAATCTATGTCATCAGGCCCTTAGCAGCATAATGAGTGGATTCAAGTACGATGATTCTAAGTGAAATAAGTCACAGAGAAAAAGAAACATCATAAGTTATCACTAATATATGGAATGTAAACTTGTCTACACAGGAACTGAATTACAAAACACAACAGGGTCTCAAATGTAGAAAACCAACTTATGCTTGCTTAAGGGGAAAGGTGAGTTGGGGTGCTGCATAAAACCAGAGATAGAAATTAGCACAGATACCGTTCCATAAGCCAAATATGTAATAGACAAGAGCTACTGCTTGCTCAACGAGGTGGACTCAACACTCCATATTAAACGCCTAAGAATATACCTGACTAGTAAGAATCTTAAAACCTATGGATTTATATGTCTCCGAAAGAGAATCAAGCGTGTGTACAGCGGCATAAACGCAGCAGTGATCGGATTGGTGAGGATCGGTGAGCAAATGCACACCCTTTGAAGTCATATTGCATGGTACCCATTAGATGGGTCTCAACTCTCCAGGTTTAAGGGATTCTTCCTTCAGCTAAAACATGCATGTGGAATCCAGAGTATGATCCAACGTATGATCAGGAAACATGTTCAAATGTGTCTCAGTTTTCGTCCCCTGGTACTCGGATGCAACATTCCAGACGCTTTACTAACACTCTCCCCACTTGGAGAGTCAGTGCCTTTAACCTCCTGTGTGACCCAGTTTGCAATTTCTGCGGAAAATGAACAGGAATAAGGAGAACCAATGAGAGACTAGCTGGAGGTGTCTGCACGGGCAAATTTAACTCTCATTTCCCACCAGGAAGAGGAATTAACCAAAGGCTCAGCGTGCCTTGCCGGAATCACACTAGGGCCTGAAGCAATCCTGCGGTGTTGCGGCCAGCTCACAAGAAAGCGAGTTGAACAAAGGAGCTCAGGGGACCTGTAATTCACAAACCTGCAGAGTTATAAATGACAGCTATCGTCCAAAAATATATTGAAGTAAGGCTGCCAAGAGGACTTGAAAGCGGGGCAGAATTGCAGGAAACCGATTTCAGGAGGTAGACTGGAATTGCATGTAAAGCATAGGAAAAGAGGCAGAACGTCCACAATGATGCACTTGGCCAAAAAGGGCGTATGCGTTTTTTCCTGAATATATTCAGGAAAAAACGCATACGCCCCTTTTGGCCAACCAAGCAAGCTTGCAAAGGAAATCTGCACAACAATGAAGTCTCACTGCCCCCCGGTCAAAAGGGCCATCTGAAAAAAGTGTAAAATCCAGAAAGGCAGGACAGGCCATGGAGAACTGGGAGCCTTGTTATGCTGATGGGCGGGATGTAAATTGCCAACAGCCACTCTGGAGAAGTGTATGGTGTTTCCTGAAACACCTAAAAAACAAAGCAACAGAGCCTAGGGCACTTCCACTTATGGTCCTATAGCTTAGGGAAATGAAAATCAAAAAGACACAGCCACACCAAAGTTTGGGACGGCTCTATTTACAAGAACCTCATTTACGGTAAAAGTTCAATATCACAGAAAGCGAAAAATGGATAAAGATGTTGTGGTACTTACGTACAATGCAATATCACTCAGCAATGAAATCTATGTCATCAGGCCAGTAGCAGCATAATGAGTGGATTCAGGTACGATGATTCTAAGTGAAATAAGTCACAGAGAAAAAGAAACATCCTAAGATATCACTACTACACGGAATGTAAACTTGGCTACACAGGAACTGAAATACAAAACAGAACAGGGTCTCAAATGTAGAAAACCAACTTATTCTTGCTTAAGGGGAAAGGTGAGTTGGGGTGCTGCATAAAACCAGAGACTGCAATTAGCACAGATACCGTTCCATAAGCCAAATATGTAATAAAGAAGAGCTACTCCTTGCTCAACGAAGTGGACTCAACACCCCATATTAAACGCCTAAGTATATACCTGACTAGTAAGAATTTTAAAAGCTACGGATTTATATGTCTCCAAAGGAAACAAACATGTGTACAGAGGCATAAAGGCAGCAGTGATAGGATTGGTGAGGTTCGGTGAGCAAATGCAGACCCTCTGAAGTCATATTGCATGGTACCCATTCCATGGGTCTCAACTCTCCAGGTTTATGGGATTCTTCCTTCAGCTAAAACATGCATGTGGAACCCAGAGTATGATCCACCATGTGATCGGGAAACGTGTTCAAATGTGTCTCAGTTTTCGTCCTCTGGTACTCGAGTGCAACATTCCAGACACTTTACTAACACTCTCCCCACTTGGAGAGTCAGTGCCTTTAACCTCCTGTTTGGCCCAGTTTGCAATTTCTGCGGAAAATGAACAGGAATAGGGAGAACCAATGAGAGACTAGCTGGAGGTGTCTGGACGGGCAAATTTAACTCTCATTTCCCAACAGGAAGAGGAATTAACCAAAGGCTCAGCGTGCCATGCTGGAACCACACTAGAGCCTGAAGCAATCCTGCGGTGTCGCGGTCAGCTCACAAGAAAGCGAGTTGAAGAAATGATCTCAGGGGCCCTGTAATTCACAAACCTGCAGAGTTATAAATGACAGCTATCGTCCAAAAATATATTGAAATAAGGCTGCCAAGAGGACTTGAAAGCGGGGCATAATTGCAGGAAACCAATTTCAGGAGGTAGACTGGAATTGCATGTAAAGCATAGGAAAAGAGGCAGAACGTCCACAATGATGCACTTGGCCAAAAAGGGCGTATGCGTTTTTTCGTTAATATATTCAGGAAAAAACGCATACGCCCTTTTTGGCCAACCAAGCAAGCTTGCAAAGGAAATCTGCACTACAATGAAGTCTCACTTCCCCCCGGTCAAAAGGGCCATCTGAAAAAAGTGTAAAATCCAGAAAGGCAGGACAGGCCATGGAGAACTGAGAGCCTTCTTATGCTGATGGGCTGGATGTAAATTGCAAACAGCCACTCTGAAGAAGTGTATGGTGTTTCCTGAAACATCTAGAAAACAAAGCAACAGAGCCTAGGGTACTTCCTCTTATGGTCCTATAGCTTAGGGAAATTAAAATCAAAAAGACACAGCCACCCCAAAGTTTGGGACAGCTCTGTTTACAAGAACCTCGTTTACGGTCCAAGTTCAATATCGCAGAAATCGAAAAATGGATAAAGAAGTTGTGGTATTACGTACAATGCAATATCACTCAGCAATGAAATCTATGTCATCAGGCCAGTAGCAGGATAATGAGTGGATTCAGGTACGATGATTCTAAGTGAAATAAGTCACACAGAAAAAGAAACATCATAAGATATCACTACTATACGGAATGTAAACTTGGCTACACAGGAACTGAATTACAAAACAGAACAGGGTCTCAAATGTAGAAAACCAACTTATGCTTGCTTAAGGGGAATGGTGAGTTGGGGTGCTGCATAAAACCAGAGATTGAAATTAGCACAGATACCGTTCCATAAGCCAAATATGTAATAGACAAGAGCTACTCCTTGCTCAACGAAGTGGACTCAAAACCCCATATTAAACGCCTAAGAATATACCTGACTAGTAAGAATCTTAAAACCTATGGATTTATATGTCTCCGAATGAGAATCAAGCGTGTGTACAGCGGTATAAACGCAGCAGTGATCGGATTGGTGAGGATCGGTGAGCAAATGCAGACCCTTTGAAGTCATATTGCATGGTACCCATTCCATGGGTCTCAACTCTCCAGGTTTAAGGGATTCTTCCTTCAGCTAAAACATGCATGTGGAACCCAGAGTATGATCCACCGTGTGATCGGGAAACGTGTTCAAATGTGTCTCAGTTTTCGTCCCCTGGTACTCGGGTGCAACATTCCAGACGCTTTACTAACACTCTCCCCACTTGGAGAGTCAGTGCCTTTAACCTCCTGTTTGGCCCAGTTTGCAATTTCTGTGGAAAATGAACAGGAATAGGGAGAACCAATGAGAGACTAGCTGGAGGTGTCTGGACGGGCAAATTTAACTCTCATTTCCCACCAGGAAGAGGAATTAACCAAAGGCTCAGCGTGCCATGCCGGAACCACACTAGGGCCTGAAGCAATCCTGCAGTGTTGCGGCCAGCTCACAAGAAAGCGAGTTGAAGAAAGGAGCTCAGGGGCCCTGTAATTCACAAACCTGCAGAGTTATAAATGACAGCTATCGTCCAAAAATATATTGAAGTAAGGCTGCCAAGAGGACTTGAAAGCGGGGCAGAATTGCAGGAAACCGATTTCAGCAGGTAGACTGGAATTGCATGTAAAGCATAGGAAAAGAGGCAGAACGTCCACAATGATGCACTTGTCCAAAAAGGGCATATGCGTTTTTTCCTGAATATATTCAGGAAATAACGCATACGCCCTTTTTGGCCAACCAAGCAAGCTTGCAAAGGAAATCTGCACTACAATGAAGTCTCACTGCCCCCCGGTCAAAAGGGCCATCTGAAAAAAGTGTAAAATCCAGAAAGGCAGGACAGGCCATGGAGAACTGGGAGCCTTCTTATGCTGATGGGCGGGATGTAAATTGCAAACAGCCACTCTGGAGAAGTGTATGGTGTTTCCTGAAACATCTAAAAAACAAAGCAACAGAGCCTAGGGCACTTCCACTTATGGTCCTATAGCTTAGGGAAATTAAAATCAAAAAGACACAGCCACCCCAAAGTTTGGGACGGCTGTGTATACAAGAACCTCGTTTACGGTACAAGTTCAATATCGCAGAAAGCAAAAAATGGATAAAGAAGTTGTGGTACATACGTACAATGCAATATCACTCAGCAATGAAATCTATGTCATCAGGCCCTTAGCACCATAATGAGTGGATTCAGGTACGATGATTCTAAGTGAAATAAGTCACACAGAAAAAGAAACATCATAAGGTATCACTAATACACGGAATGTAAACTTGGCTACACAGGAACTGAATTACAAAACAGAATAGGGTCTCAAATGTAGAAAACCAACTTATGCTTGCTTAAGGGGAAAGGTGAGTTGGGGTGCTGCATAAAACCAGAGATTGAAATTAGCACAGATACATTTCCATAAGCCAAATATGTAATAGACAAGAGCTACTGCTTGCTCAACGAAGTGGACTCAACACCCCATATTAAACGCCTAAGAATATACCTGACTAGTAAGAATCTTAAAACCTATGGATTTATATGTCTCTAAAAGAGAATCCAGTGTGTGTACAGCGACATAAAAGCAGCAGTGATAGGATTGGTGCGGTTCGGTGAGCAAATGCAGACCCTTTGAATTCTTATTGCATAGTACCCATTCCATGGGTCTCAACTCTCCAGGTTTAAGGGATTCTTCCTTCAGCTAGAACATGCATGTGGAACCCAGAGTATGATCCACCGTGTGACCGGGAAACGTGTTCAAATGTGTCTCAGTTTTCGTCCCCTGGTACTCGGGTGCAACATTCCAGACGCTTTACTAACACTCTCCCCACTTGGAGAGTCAGTGCCTTTAACCTCCTGTTTCGCCCAGTTTGCAATTTCTGCGGAAAATGAACAGGAATAGGGAGAACCAATGAGAGACTAGCTGGAGGTGTCTGGATGGGCAAATTTAACTCTCATTTCCCACCAGGAGGAGGAATTAACCAAAGGCTCAGCGTGCCATGCCGGAACCACACTAGGGCCTGAAGCAATCCTGCGCTGTCGCGGCCAGCTCACAAGAAAGCGAGTTGAAGAAAGGATCTCAGGGGCACTGTAATTCACAAACCTGCAGAGTTATAAATGACAGCTATCGTCCAAAAATATACTGAAGTAAGGCTGCCAAGAAGACTTGAAAACGGGGCAGAATTGCAGGAAACCGATTTCAGGAGGTAGACTGGAATTGCATGTAAAGCATAGGAAAAGAGGCAGAACGTCCACAATGATGCACTTGGCCAAAAAGGGCGTATGCGTGTTTTCCTGAATATATTCAGGAAAAAACGCATACACCCTTTTTGGCCAACCAAGCAAGCTTGCAAAGATATCTGCACTACAATGAAGTCTCACTGCCCCCCCGGTCAAAATGGCCATCTGAAAAAAGTGTAAAATCCAGAAAGGCAGGACAGGCCATGGAGAACTGGGAGCCTTCTTATGCTGATGGGCGGGATGTAAATTGCAAACAGCCACTCTGGAGAAGTGTATGGTGTTTCCTGAAACATCTAAAAAACAAAGCAACAGAGCCTAGGGCACTTCCACTTATGGTCCTATAGCTTAGTGAAATTAAAATAAAAAAGACACAGCCACCCCAAAGTTTGGGACGGCTCTGTTTACAAGAACCTCGTTTACGGTACAAGATCAATATCACAGAAAGCGAAAAATGGATAAAGAAGTTGTGGTACTTACGTACAATGCAATATCACTCAGCAATGAAATCTATGTCATCAGGCCAGTAGCACCATAATGAGTGGATTCAGGTACGATGATTCTAAGTGAAATAAGTCACAGAGAAAAAGAAACATCATAAGTTATCACTAATACATAGAATGTAAACTTGAGTAAACAGGAACTGAATTACAAAACAGAACAGGGTCTCAAATGTAGAAAACCAACTTATGCTTGCTTAAGGGGAAAGGTGAGTTGGGGTGCTGCATAAAACCAGAGATTGAAATTAACACAGATACCTTTCCATAAGCCAAATATGTAATAGACAAGAGCTACTGCTTGCTCAACGAAGTGGACTCAACACCTCATATTAAACGCCTAAGAATATACCTGACTAGTAAGAATCTTAAAACCTATGGATTTATATGTCTCTGAAAGAGAATCAAGTGTGTGTACAGCGGCATAAACGCAGCAATGATAGAATTGCTGTGGTTCGGTGAGCAAATGCAGACCCTTTGAAGTCATATTGCATGGTACCCATTCCATGGTTCTCAACTCTCCAGGTTTAAGGGATTCTTCCTTCAGCTAAAACATGCATGCAGAACCCAGAGTATGATCCACCGTGTGATCGGGAAACGTGTTCAAATGTGTCTCAGTTTTCGTCCCCTGGTACTCGGGTGCAACATTCCAGACGCTTTACTAACACTCTCCCCACTTGGAGAGTCAGTGCCTTTAACCTCCTGTTTGACCCAGTTTGCAATTTCTGCGGAAAATGAACAGGAATAGGGAGAACAAATGAGAGACTAGCTGGAGGTGTCTGGACGGGCAAATTTAACTCTCATTTCCCTCCAGGAAGCGGAATTAACCAAAGGCTCAGCGAGCCATGCCGGAACCACACTAGGGCCTGAAGCAATCCTGCGGTGTTGCGGCCAGCTCACAAGAAAGTGAGTTGAAGAAAGGAGTTCAGGGGCACTGTAATTCACAAACCTGCAGAGTTATAAATGACAGCTATCGTCCAAAAAATATATTGAAGTAAGGCTGCCAAGAGGACTTGAAAGCGGGGCAGAATTGCAGGAAACCGATTTCAGGAGGTAGACTGGAATTGCATGTAAAGCATAGGAAAAGAGGCAGAACGTCCACAATGATGCACTTGGCCCAAAAGGGCGTATGCGTTTTTTCATGAATATATTCAGGAAAAAACGCATACGCCCTTTTTGGCCAACCAAACAAGCTTGCAAAGGAAATCTGCACTACAATGAAGTCTCACTGCCCCCCGGTCAAAAGGTCCATCTGAAAAAAGTGTAAAATCCAGAAAGGCAGGACAGGCCATGGAGAATTGGGAGCCTTGTTATGCTGATGGGCGGGATGTAAATTGCCAACAGCCACTCTGGAGAAGTGTATGGTGTTTCCTGAAACATCTAAAAAACAAAGCAACAGAGCCAAGGCACTTCCACTTATGGTCCTATAGATTAGGGAAATTAAAATCAAAAAGACACAGCCACCCCAAAGTTTGGGACAGCTCTGTTTACAAGAACCTAGTTTACAGTACAAGTTCTATATCGCAGAAAGCGAAAAATGGATAAAGAAGTTGTGGTACTTACGTACAATGCAATATCACTCAGCAATGAAATTTATGTCATCAGGCCAGTAGCAGCGTAATGAGTGGATTCAGGTACGATGATTCTAAGTGAAATAAGTGACACAGAAAAAGAAACATCATAAGATATCACTAATACACGGAATGTAAACTTGGCTACACAGGAACTGAATTACAAAACAGAACAGGGTCTCAAATGTAGAAAACCAACTTATGCTTGCTTAAGGGGAATGGTGAGTTGGGGTGCTGCATAAAACCAGAGATTGAAATTAACACAGATACCTTTCCATAAGCCAAATATGTAATAGACAAGAGCTACTCCTTGCTCAACGAAGTGGACTCAACACCCCATATTAAACGCCTAAGAATATAACTGACTAGTAAGAATCTTAAAACCTATGGATTTATATGTCTCCGAAAGAGAATCAAGCATGTGTACAGCGGCATAAATACAGCAGTGATAGTATTGGTGAGGTTCGGTGAGCAAATGCAGACCGTTTGAATTCATATTGCATGGTACCCATTCCATGGGTCTCAACTCTCCAGGTTTAAGGGATTCTTCCTTCAGCTAGAACATGCATGTGGAACCCAGAGTATGATCCACCGTGTGATCGGGAAACATGTTCAAATGTGTCTGAGTTTTCGTCCCCTGATACTTGGGTGCAACATTCCAGATGCTTTACTAACACTCTCCCCACTTGGAGACTCAGTGCCTTTCATCTCCTGTTTGGCCCAGTTTGCAATTTCTGCGGAAAATGAACAGGAATAAGGAAAACCAATGAGAGACTAGCTGGAGGTGTTTGGACGGGCAAATTTAACTCTCATTTCCCAACAGGAAGAGGAATTAACCAAAGGCTCACCATGCCATGCCGGAACCACACTAGGGCCTGAAGCAATCCTGTGGTGTTGCGGCCAGCTCACAAGAAAGCGAGTTGAAGAAAGGAGCTCAGGGGCCCTGTAATTCACAAACCTGCAGAGTTCTAAATGACAGCTATCGTCCAAAAATATATTGAAGTAAGGCTGCCAAGAGGACTTGAAAGCGGGGCAGAATTGCAGGAAACCGATTTCAGGAGGTAGACTGGAATTGCATGTAAAGCATAGGAAAAGAGGCAGAACGTCAACAATGATGCACTTGGCCAAAAAGGGCGTATGCGTTTTTTCCTAAATATATTCAGGAAAAAACGCATACGCCCCTTTTGGCCAACCAAGCAAGCTTGCAAAGGAAATCTGCACTACAATGAAACTCACTGCCCCCCCGGTCAAAAGGGCCATCTGAAAAAAGTGTATAATCCAGAAAGGCAGGACAGGCCATGGAGAACTGGGAGCCTTGTTATGGCGATGGGTGGGATGTAAATTGCAAACAGCCACTCTGGATAAGTGTATGGTGTTTCCTGAAACATCTAAAAAACAAAGCAACAGAGCCTAGGGCACTTCCACTTATGGTCCTATAGCTTAGGAAAATTAAAATCAAAAAGACACATCCACCCCAAAGTTTGGGACGGCTCTGTTTACAAGAACCTCGTTTACGGTACAAGTTCAATAACGCAGAAAGCGAGAAATGGATAAAGAAGTTGAGGTACTTACGTACAATGCAATATCACTCAGCAATGAAATCTATGTCATCAGGCCCTTAGCAGCATAATGAGTGGATTCAGGTACGATGATTCTAAGTGAAATAAGTGACACAGAAAAAGAAACATCATAAGATATCACTACTACACGTAATGTAAACTTGGCTACACAGGAACTGAATTACAAAACAGAATAGTGTCTCAAATGTAGAAAACCAACTTATGCTTGCTTAAGGGGAAAGGTGAGTTGGGGTGCTGCATAAAACCAGAGATTGAAATTAACACAGATACCTTTCCATAAGCCAAATATGTAATAGACAAGAGCTACTCCTTGCTCAACGAAGTGGACTCAACACCCCATATTAAACGCCTAAGAATATAACTGACTAGTAAGAATCTTAAAACCTATGGATTTATATGTCTCCGAAAGAGAATCAAGCGTGTGTACAGCGGCATAAATGCAGCAGTGATCGGATTGATGAGGTTCGGTGAGCAAATGCAGACCCTTTGAAGTCATATTGCATGGTACCCATTCCATGGTTCTCAACTCTCCAGGTTTAAGGGATTCTTCCTTCAGCTAAAACATGCATGTGGATCCCAGAGTATGATCCAACGTGTGATCGGGAAATGTGTTCAAATGTGTCTCAGTTTTCGTCCCCTGGTACTCGGGTGCAACATTCCAGACGCTTTACTAACACTCTCCCCACTTGGAGAGTCAGTGCCTTTAACCTCCTGTTTGGCCCAGTTTGCAATTTCTGTGGAAAATGAACAGGAATAGGGAGAACCAATGAGAGACTATCTGGAGGTGTCTGGACGGACAAATTTAACTCTCATTTCCCACCAGGAAGAGGAGTTAACCAAAGGCTCGGAGTGCCATGCCAGAACCACATTAGGGCCTGAAGCAATCCTGCGGTGTTGCCGCCAGCTCACAAGAAAGCGAGTTGATGAAAGGAGCTCACGGGCACTGTAATTCACAAACATGCAGAGTTATAAATGACAGCTATCGTCCAAAAATATATTTAAGTAAGGCTGCCAAGAGGACTTGAAAGCGGGGCAGAATTGCAGGAAACCGATTTCAGGAGGTAGACTGGAATTGCATGTAAAGCATAGGAAAAGAGGCAGAACGTCCACAATGATGCACTTGGCCAAAAAGTGCGTATGCGTTTTTTCCTGAATATATTCAGGAAAAAACGCATACGCCCTTTTTGGCCAACCAAGCAAGCTTGCAAAGGAAATCTGCACTACAATGAAGTCTCACTGCCCCCTGGTCAAAAGGGTCATCTGAAAAAAGTGTAAAATCCAGAAAGGCAGGACAGGCCATTGAGAACTGGGAACCTTCTTATGCAGATGGGCGGGATGTAAATTGCCAACAGCCACTCTGGAGAAGTGTATGGTGTTTCCTAAAACATCCAAAAAACAAAGCAACAGAACCTAGGGCACTTCCACTTATGGTCCTATAGCTTAGGGAAATTAAAATCAAAAAGACACAGCCACCCCAAAGTTTGGGATGGCTCTGTTTACAAGAACCTCATTTACGGTACAAGTTCAATATCACAGAAAGCAAAAATAGGATAAAGAAGTTGAGGTACTTACGTACAATGCAATATCACTCAGCAATGAAATCTATGTCATCAGGCCCTTAGCAGCATAATGAGTGGATTCAGGTACGATGATTCTAAGTGAAATAAGTCACAGAGGAAAAGAAACATCATAAGGTATCACTAATACACGGAATGTAAACTTGGCTACACAGGAACTGAATTTCAAAAAAGAATAGGGTCTCAAATGTAGAAAACCAACTTATGCTTGCTTAAGGGGAAAGGTGAGTTGGGGTGCTGCATAAAACCAGAGATTGAAATTAGCACAGACACCTTTCCATAAGCTAAATATGTAATAGAAAAGAGCTACTGCTTGCTCAACGAAGTGGACTCAACACCCCATATTAAACGCCTAAGAATATACCTGAGTAGTAAGAATCTTAAAACCTATGGATTTATATGTCTCCGAAAGAGAATCAAGCGTGTGTACAGCGGCCTAAACGCAGCAGTGATAGGATTGGTGAGGTTCGGTGAGCAAACGCAGACCCTTTGAAGTCATATTGCATGGTACCCATTCCATGGTTCTCAACTCTCCAGGTTTAAGGGATTCTTCCTTCAGCTAAAACATGCATGTGGAATCCAGAGTATGAACCACCGTGTGATCGGGAAACTTGTTCAAATGTGTTTCAGTTTTCGTCCCCTGGTACTAGGGTGCAACATTCCAGACGCTTTACTAACACTCTCCCCACTTGGAGAGTCAGTGCCTTTAACCTCCTGTTTGGCCCAGTTTGCAATTTCTGCGGAAAATGAACAGGAATAGGGAGAACCAATGAGAGACTAGCTGGAGGTGTGGGCACGGGCAAATTTAACTCTCATTTCCCACCAGGAAGAGGAATTAACCAAAGGCTCAGCGTGCCATGCCGGAACCACACTAGGGCCTGAAGCAATCCTGCGGTGTTGCGGCCAGCTCACAAGAAAGCGAGTTGAAGAAAGGAGCTCAGGGGCCCTGTAATTCACAAACCTGCAGAGTTATAAATGACAGTTATCTTCCAAAAATATATTGAAGTAAGGCTGCCAAGAGGACTTGAAAGCGGGGCAGAATTGCAGGAAACCGATTTCAGGAGGTAGACTGGAATTGCATGTAAAGCATAGGAAAAGAGGCAGAACGTCCACAATGATGCACTTGGCCAAAAAGGGCGTATGCGTTTTTTCCTGAATATATTCAGGAAAAAACGCATACGCCCTTTTTGGCCAACCAAGCAAGCTTGCAAAGGAAATCTGCACTACAATGAAGTCTCACTGCCCCCCGGTCAAAAGGTCCATCTGAAAAAAGTGTAAAATCCAGAAAGGCAGGACAGGCCATGGAGAATTGGGAGCCTTGTTATGCTGATGGGCGGGATGTAAATTGCCAACAGCCACTCTGGAGAAGTGTATGGTGTTTCCTGAAACATCTAAAAAACAAAGCAACAGAGCCAAGGCACTTCCACTTATGGTCCTATAGATTAGGGAAATTAAAATCAAAAAGACACAGCCACCCCAAAGTTTGGGACAGCTCTGTTTACAAGAACCTAGTTTACAGTACAAGTTCTATATCGCAGAAAGCGAAAAATGGATAAAGAAGTTGTGGTACATACGTACAATGCAATATCACTCAGCAATGAAATTTATGTCATCAGGCCAGTAGCAGCGTAATGAGTGGATTCAGGTACGATGATTCTAAGTGAAATAAGTGACACAGAAAAAGAAACATCATAAGATATCACTAATACACGGAATGTAAACTTGGCTACACAGGAACTGAATTACAAAACAGAACAGGGTCTCAAATGTAGAAAACCAACTTATGCTTGCTTAAGGGGAATGGTGAGTTGGGGTGCTGCATAAAACCAGAGATTGAAATTAACACAGATACCTTTCCATAAGCCAAATATGTAATAGACAAGAGCTACTCCTTGCTCAACGAAGTGGACTCAACACCCCATATTAAACGCCTAAGAATATAACTGACTAGTAAGAATCTTAAAACCTATGGATTTATATGTCTCCGAAAGAGAATCAAGCATGTGTACAGCGGCATAAATGCAGCAGTGATAGTATTGGTGAGGTTCGGTGAGCAAATGCAGACCGTTTAAATTCATATTGCATGGTACCCATTCCATGGGTCTCAACTCTCCAGGTTTAAGGGATTCTTCCTTCAGCTAGAACATGCATGTGGAACCCAGAGTATGATCCACCGTGTGATCGGGAAACATGTTCAAATGTGTCTGAGTTTTCGTCCCCTGATACTTGGGTGCAACATTCCAGATGCTTTACTAACACTCTCCCCACTTGGAGACTCAGTGCCTTTCATCTCCTGTTTGGCCCAGTTTGCAATTTCTGCGGAAAATGAACAGGAATAAGGAAAACCAATGAGAGACTAGCTGGAGGTGTTTGGACGGGCAAATTTAACTCTCATTTCCCAACAGGAAGAGGAATTAACCAAAGGCTCACCATGCCATGCCGGAACCACACTAGGGCCTGAAGCAATCCTGTGGTGTTGCGGCCAGCTCACAAGAAAGCGAGTTGAAGAAAGGAGCTCAGGGGCCCTGTAATTCACAAACCTGCAGAGTTCTAAATGACAGCTATCGTCCAAAAATATATTGAAGTAAGGCTGCCAAGAGGACTTGAAAGCGGGGCAGAATTGCAGGAAACCGATTTCAGGAGGTAGACTGGAATTGCATGTAAAGCATAGGAAAAGAGGCAGAACGTCAACAATGATGCACTTGGCCAAAAAGGGCGTATGCGTTTTTTCCTAAATATATTCAGGAAAAAACGCATACGCCCCTTTTGGCCAACCAAGCAAGCTTGCAAAGGAAATCTGCACTACAATGAAACTCACTGCCCCCCCGGTCAAAAGGGCCATCTGAAAAAAGTGTATAATCCAGAAAGGCAGGACAGGCCATGGAGAACTGGGAGCCTTGTTATGGCGATGGGTGGGATGTAAATTGCAAACAGCCACTCTGGATAAGTGTATGGTGTTTCCTGAAACATCTAAAAAACAAAGCAACAGAGCCTAGGGCACTTCCACTTATGGTCCTATAGCTTAGGAAAATTAAAATCAAAAAGACACATCCACCCCAAAGTTTGGGACGGCTCTGTTTACAAGAACCTCGTTTACGGTACAAGTTCAATAACGCAGAAAGCGAGAAATGGATAAAGAAGTTGAGGTACTTACGTACAATGCAATATCACTCAGCAATGAAATCTATGTCATCAGGCCCTTAGCAGCATAATGAGTGGATTCAGGTACGATGATTCTAAGTGAAATAAGTGACACAGAAAAAGAAACATCATAAGATATCACTACTACACGTAATGTAAACTTGGCTACACAGGAACTGAATTACAAAACAGAATAGTGTCTCAAATGTAGAAAACCAACTTATGCTTGCTTAAGGGGAAAGGTGAGTTGGGGTGCTGCATAAAACCAGAGATTGAAATTAACACAGATACCTTTCCATAAGCCAAATATGTAATAGACAAGAGCTACTCCTTGCTCAACGAAGTGGACTCAACACCCCATATTAAACGCCTAAGAATATAACTGACTAGTAAGAATCTTAAAACCTATGGATTTATATGTCTCCGAAAGAGAATCAAGCGTGTGTACAGCGGCATAAATGCAGCAGTGATCGGATTGATGAGGTTCGGTGAGCAAATGCAGACCCTTTGAAGTCATATTGCATGGTACCCATTCCATGGTTCTCAACTCTCCAGGTTTAAGGGATTCTTCCTTCAGCTAAAACATGCATGTGGATCCCAGAGTATGATCCAACGTGTGATCGGGAAATGTGTTCAAATGTGTCTCAGTTTTCGTCCCCTGGTACTCGGGTGCAACATTCCAGACGCTTTACTAACACTCTCCCCACTTGGAGAGTCAGTGCCTTTAACCTCCTGTTTGGCCCAGTTTGCAATTTCTGTGGAAAATGAACAGGAATAGGGAGAACCAATGAGAGACTATCTGGAGGTGTCTGGACGGACAAATTTAACTCTCATTTCCCACCAGGAAGAGGAGTTAACCAAAGGCTCGGAGTGCCATGCCAGAACCACATTAGGGCCTGAAGCAATCCTGCGGTGTTGCCGCCAGCTCACAAGAAAGCGAGTTGATGAAAGGAGCTCACGGGCACTGTAATTCACAAACATGCAGAGTTATAAATGACAGCTATCGTCCAAAAATATATTTAAGTAAGGCTGCCAAGAGGACTTGAAAGCGGGGCAGAATTGCAGGAAACCGATTTCAGGAGGTAGACTGGAATTGCATGTAAAGCATAGGAAAAGAGGCAGAACGTCCACAATGATGCACTTGGCCAAAAAGTGCGTATGCGTTTTTTCCTGAATATATTCAGGAAAAAACGCATACGCCCTTTTTGGCCAACCAAGCAAGCTTGCAAAGGAAATCTGCACTACAATGAAGTCTCACTGCCCCCTGGTCAAAAGGGTCATCTGAAAAAAGTGTAAAATCCAGAAAGGCAGGACAGGCCATTGAGAACTGGGAACCTTCTTATGCAGATGGGCGGGATGTAAATTGCCAACAGCCACTCTGGAGAAGTGTATGGTGTTTCCTAAAACATCCAAAAAACAAAGCAACAGAACCTAGGGCACTTCCACTTATGGTCCTATAGCTTAGGGAAATTAAAATCAAAAAGACACAGCCACCCCAAAGTTTGGGACGGCTCTGTTTACAAGAACCTCATTTACGGTACAAGTTCAATATCACAGAAAGCAAAAATAGGATAAAGAAGTTGAGGTACTTACGTACAATGCAATATCACTCAGCAATGAAATCTATGTCATCAGGCCCTTAGCAGCATAATGAGTGGATTCAGGTACGATGATTCTAAGTGAAATAAGTCACAGAGGAAAAGAAACATCATAAGGTATCACTAATACACGGAATGTAAACTTGGCTACACAGGAACTGAATTTCAAAAAAGAATAGGGTCTCAAATGTAGAAAACCAACTTATGCTTGCTTAAGGGGAAAGGTGAGTTGGGGTGCTGCATAAAACCAGAGATTGAAATTAGCACAGACACCTTTCCATAAGCTAAATATGTAATAGAAAAGAGCTACTGCTTGCTCAACGAAGTGGACTCAACACCCCATATTAAACGCCTAAGAATATACCTGAGTAGTAAGAATCTTAAAACCTATGGATTTATATGTCTCCGAAAGAGAATCAAGCGTGTGTACAGCGGCCTAAACGCAGCAGTGATAGGATTGGTGAGGTTCGGTGAGCAAACGCAGACCCTTTGAAGTCATATTGCATGGTACCCATTCCATGGTTCTCAACTCTCCAGGTTTAAGGGATTCTTCCTTCAGCTAAAACATGCATGTGGAATCCAGAGTATGAACCACCGTGTGATCGGGAAACTTGTTCAAATGTGTTTCAGTTTTCGTCCCCTGGTACTAGGGTGCAACATTCCAGACGCTTTACTAACACTCTCCCCACTTGGAGAGTCAGTGCCTTTAACCTCCTGTTTGGCCCAGTTTGCAATTTCTGCGGAAAATGAACAGGAATAGGGAGAACCAATGAGAGACTAGCTGGAGGTGTGGGCACGGGCAAATTTAACTCTCATTTCCCACCAGGAAGAGGAATTAACCAAAGGCTCAGCGTGCCATGCCGGAACCACACTAGGGCCTGAAGCAATCCTGCGGTGTTGCGGCCAGCTCACAAGAAAGCGAGTTGAAGAAAGGAGCTCAGGGGCCCTGTAATTCACAAACCTGCAGAGTTATAAATGACAGTTATCTTCCAAAAATATATTGAAGTAAGGCTGCCAAGAGGACTTGAAAGCGGGGCAGAATTGCAGGAAACCGATTTCAGGAGGTAGACTGGAATTGCATGTAAAGCATAGGAAAAGAGGCAGAACGTCCACAATGATGCACTTGGCCAAAAAGGGCGTATGCGTTTTTTCCTGAATATATTCAGGAAAAAACGCATACGCCCTTTTTGGCCAACCAAGCAAGCTTGCAAAGGAAATCTGCACTACAATGAAGTCTCACTGCCCCCCGGTCAAAAGGGCCATCTGAAACAAGTGTAAAATCCAGAAAGGCAGGACAGGCCATGGAGAACTGGGAGCCTTGTTATGCTGATGGGCGGGATGTAAATTGCAAACACCCACTCTGGAGAAGTGTATGCTGTTTCCTGGAACATCTAAAAAACAAAGCAACAGAGCCTAGGGCACTTCCACTTATGGTCCTATAGCTTAGGGAAATTAAAATCAAAAAGACACAGCCACCCCAAAGTTTGGGACGGCTCTGTTTACAAGAACCTCGTTTACGGTACAAGTTCAATATCGCAGAAAGCGAAAAATGGATAAAGAAGTTGTGGTACTTACGTACAATGCAATATCACTCAGCAATGAAATCTATGTCATCAGGCCAGTAGTAGCATAATGAGTGGATTCAGGTACGATGATTCTAAGTGAAATAAGTCACACAGAAAAAGAAACATCATAAGGTATCACTAATACACGGAATGTAAACTTGGCTACACAGGAACTGAATTACAAAACAGGACAGGGTCTCAAATGTAGAAAACCAACTTATGCTTGCTTAAGGGGAATGGTGAGTTGGGGTGCTGCATGAAACCAGAGATTGAAATTAGCACAGATACCTTTCCATAAGCCAAATATGTAATAGACAAGAGCTACTCCTTGCTCAATGAAGTGGACTCAACACCCCATATTAAACTCCTAAGAATATACCTGACTAGTAAGAATCTTAAAACCTATGGATTTATATGTCTCCGAAAGAGAATCAAGCGTGTGTACAGCACCATAAATGCAGCAGTGTTAGGATTGGTGAGGTTCGGTGAGCAAATGCAGACCCTTTGAAGTCATATTGAATGGTACCCATTCCATGGTTCTCAGCTCTCCAGGTTTAAGGGATTCTTCCTTCAGCTAAATCATGCATGTGGAACCCAGGGTATGATCCACCGTGTGATCGGGAAACGTGTTTAAGTGTGTCTCAGTTTTCGTCCCCTGGTACTCGGGTGCAACATTCCAGACGCTTTACTAACACTCAACCCACTTGGAGAGTCAGTGCCTTTAACCTCCTGTTTGGCCCAGTTTGCAATTTCTGCGGAAAATGAACAGGAATAGGGAGAACCAATGAGAGAGTAGCTGGAGGTGTCCGGACGGGCAAATTTAACTCTCATTTCCCAGGAGGAAGTGGAATTAACCAAAGGCTCAGCGTGCCATGCCGGAACCACACTAGGGCCTGAAGCAATCCTTCTGTGTTGCGGCCAGCTCACAAGAAAGCGAGTTGAAGAAAGGAGCTCAGGGGCACTGTAATTCACAAACCTGCAGAGTTATAAATGACAGCTATGGTCCAAAAATATATTGAAGTAAGGCAGCAAAGAGGACTTGAAATTTGGGCAGAATTGCAGGAAACCGATTTCAGAAGATAGACTGGAATTGCATGTAAAGCATAGGAAAAGAGGCAGAACGTCCACAATGATGCACTTGGCCAAAAAGGGCCTATGCGTTTTTTCCTGAATATATTCAGGAAATAACGCATACGCCCGTTTTGGCCAACCAAGCAAGCTTGCAAAGGAAATCTGCACTACAATGAAGTCTCACTGCCCCCCGGTCAAAAGGGCCATCTGAAACAAGTGTAAAATCCAGAAAGCCAGGACAGGCCATGGAGAACTGGGAGCCTTGTTATGCTGATGGGCGGGATGTAAATTGCAAACAGCCACTCTGGAGAAGTGTATGCTGTTTCCTGGAACATCTAAAAAACAAAGCAACAGAGCCTAGGGCACTTCCACTTATGGTCCTATAGCTTAGGGAAATTAAAATCAAAAAGACACAGCCACCCCAAAGTTTGGGAGGGCTCTGTTTACAAGAACCTCGTTTACGGTACAAGTTCAATATCGCAGAAAGCGAAAAATGGATAAAGAAGTTGTGGTACTTACGTACAATGCAATATCACTCAGCAATGAAATCTATGTCATCAGGCCCATAGCAGCATAATGAGTGGATTCAGGTACGATGATTCTAAGTGAAATAAGTCACAGAGGAAAAGAAACATCATAAGTTATCACTAATACATGGAATGTAAACTTGGCTACACAGGAACTGAATTACAAAACAGAACAGGGTCTCAAATGTAGAAAACCAACTTATGCTTGCTTAAGGGAAATGGTGAGTTGGGGTGCTACATGAAATCAGAGATTGAAATTAGCACAGATACCATTCCATAAGCCAAATATGTAATAGACAAGAGCTACTCCTTGCTCAACGAAGTGGACTCAACACCCCATATTAAACGACTAAGAATATACCTGACTAGTAAGAATCTTAAAACCTATGGATTTATATGTCTCCGAAAGAGAATCAAGCGTGTGTACAGCGGCATAAACGCAGCAGTGATAGGATTGGTGAGGTTCGGTGAGCAAATGCAGACCCTTTGAATTCATATTGCATGGTAACCATTCCAAGGTTCTCAACTCTCCAGGTTTAAGGGATTCTTCCTTCAGCTAAAACATGCATGTGGAACCCAGAGTATGATCCACTGTGTGATCGGGAAATGTGTTCAAATGTGTCTCAGTTTTCGTCCCCTGGTACTAGGGTGCCACATTCCAGACGCTTTACTAACACTCTCCCTACTTGGAGAGTCAGTGTATTTAACCTCCTGTTTGGCCCAGTTTGCAATTTCTGCGGAAAATGAACAGGAATAGGGAGAACCAATGAGAGACTAGCTGGAGGTCTCTGGACGGGCAAATTTAACTCTCATTTCACACCAGGAAGAGGAATTAACCAAAGGCACAGCGAACCATGCCAAAACCACACTAGGGCCTGAAGCAATCCTGCGGTGTTGCGGCCAGCTCACAAGAAAGCGAGTTGAAGAAAGGAGCTCAGGGGCCCTGTAATTCACAAACCTGCAGAGTTCTAAATGACAGCTATCGTCCAAAAATATATTGAAGGAAGGCTGCCAAGAGGACTTGAAAGCGGGGAAGAATTGCAGTAAACCGATTTCAGGAGGTAGACTGGAATTGCATGTAAAGCATAGGAAAAGAGGCAGAACGTCCACAATGATGCACTTGGCCAAAAAGGGCGTATGCGTTTTTTCCTGAATATATACAGGAAAAAACGCATACGACCCTTTTGGCCAACCAAGCAAGCTTGCAAAGGAAATCTGCACTACAATGAAACTCACTGCCCCCCGGTCAAAAGGGCCATCTGAAAAAAGTGTATAATCCAGAAAGGCAGGACAGGCCATGGAGAACTGGGAGCCTTGTTATGCCGATGGTTGGGATGTAAATTGCAAACAGCCACTCTGGATAAGTGTATGGTGTTTCCTGAAACATCTAAAAAACAAAGCAACAGAGCCTAGGGCACTTCCACTTATGGTCCTATAGCTTAGGGAAATTAAAATCAAAAAGACACAGCCACCCCAAAGTTTGGGAGGGCTCTGTTTACAAGAACCTCGTTTACGGTACAAGTTCAATATCGCAGAAAGCGAAAAATGGATAAAGAAGTTGTGGTACTTACGTAGAATGCAATATCACTCAGCAATGAAATCTATGTCATCAGGCCAGTAGCAGCATAATGAGTGGATACAGGTACGATGATTCTAAGTGAAATAAGTCACACAGAAAAAGAAACATCACAAGGTATAACTAATACACGGAATGTAAACTTGGCTACACAGGAACTGAATTACAAAACAGAATAGGGTCTCAAATGTAGAAAACCAACTTATGCTTGCTTAAGGGGAAAGGTGAGTTTGGGTGCTGCATAAAACCAGACATTGAAATTAGCACAGATACCTTTTCATAAGCCAAAAATGTAATAGACAAGATCTACTGCTTCCTCAACGAAGTGGACTCAACACCCCATATTAAACGCCTAAGAATATACCTGACTAGTAAGAATCTTAAAACCTATGGATTTATATGTCTCCGAAAAAGAATCCAGCGTGTGAAGAGCGACATAAAAGCTGAAGTGATAGGATTGGTGAGGTTCGGTGAGCAAATGCAGACCCTTTGAATTCATATTGCATGGTACCCATTACATGGTTCTCAACTCTCCAGGTTTTAGGGATTCTTCCTTTAGCTAAAACATGCATGTGGAACCCAGAGTATGATCCACCGTGTGATCGGGAAACGTGTTCAAATGTGTCTCAGTTTTCGTCCCCTGGTACTCGGGTGCAACATTCCAGACGCTTTACTAACACTCTCCCCACTTGGAGAGTCAGTGCCTTTAACCTCCTGTTGGGCCCAGTTTGCAATTTCTGCGGAAAAGGAACAGGAATAGGGAGAACCAATGAGAGAGTAGCTGGAGGTGTCTGGACAAGGAAATTTAACTCTCAATTCCCAGCAGGAAGTGGAATTAACCAAAGGCTCAGCGTGCCATGCCGGAACCACACTAGGGCCTGAAGCAATCCTTCTGTGTTGCGGCCAGCTCACAAGAAAGCGAGTTGAAGAAAGGAGCTCAGGGGCACTGTAATTCACAAACCTGCAGAGATATAAATGACAGCTATGGTCCAAAAATATATTGAAGTAAGGCAGCAAAGAGGACTTGAAATTTGGGCAGAATTGCAGGAAACCGATTTCAGGAGGTAGACTGGAATTGCATGTAAAGCATAGGAAAAGAGGCAGAACGTCCACAATGATGCACTTGGCCAAAAAGTGCGTATGCGTTTTTTCCTGAATATATTCAGGAAATAACGCATAGGCCCCTTTTGGCCAACCAAGCAAGCTTGCAAAGGAAATCTGCACTACAATGAAGTCTCACTGCCCCCCGGTCAAAAGGGCCATCTCAAAAAAGTGTAAAATCCAGAAAGGCAGGACAGGCCATGGAGAACTGGGAGCCTTGTTATGCTGATGGGCGGGATGTAAATTGCAAACAGCCACTCTGGAGAAGTGTATGCTGTTTCCTGGAACATCTAAAAAACAAAGCAACAGAGCCTAGGGCACTTCCACTTATGGTCCTATAGCTTAGGGAAATTAAAATCAAAAAGACACAGCCACCCTAAAGTTTGGGACGGCTCTGTTTACAAGAACCTCGTTTACGGTACAAGTTCAATATCGCAGAAAGCGAAAAATGGATAAAGAAGTTGTGGTACTTACGTACAATGCAATATCACTCAGCAATGAAATCTATGTCATCAGGCCCTTAGCAGCATAATGAGTGGATTCAGGTACGATGATTCTAAGTGAAATAAGTCACAGAGGAAAAGAAACATCATAAGTTATCACTAATACATGGAATGTAAACTTGACTACACAGGAACTGAATTACAAAACAGAACAGGGTCTCAAATGTAGAAAACCAACTTATGCTTGCTTAAGGGAAATGGTGAGTTGGGGTGCTACATGAAACCAGAGATTGAAATTAGCACAGATACCATTCCATAAGCCAAATATGTAATAGACAAGAGCTACTCCTTGCTCAACGAAGTGGACTCAACACCCCATATTAAACGACTAAGAATATACCTGACTAGTAAGAATCTTAAAACCTATGGATTTATATGTCTCCGAAAGAGAATCAAGCGTGTGTACAGCGGCATAAACGCAGCAGTGATAGGATTGGTGAGGTTCGGTGAGCAAATGCAGACCCTTTGAATTCATATTGCATGGTACCCATTCCAAGGTTCTCAACTCTCCAGGTTTAAGGGATTCTTCCTTCAGCTAAAACATGCATGTGGAACCCAGAGTATGATCCACTGTGTGATCGGGAAATGTGTTCAAATGTGTCTCAGTTTTCGTCCCCTGGTACTCGGGTGCCACATTCCAGACACTTTACTAACACTCTCCCTACTTGGAGAGTCAGTGTATTTAACCTCCTGTTTGGCCCAGTTTGCAATTTCTGCGGAAAATGAACAGGAATAGGGAGAACCAATGAGAGACTAGCTGGAGGTGTCTGGACGGGCAAATTTAACTCTCATTTCACACTAGGAAGAGGAATTAACCAAAGGCTCAGTGAGCCATGCCAAAACCACACTAGGGCCTGAAGCAATCCTGCGGTGTTGCGGGAGCTCACAAGAAAGCGAGTTGAAGAAAGGAGCTCAGAGGCCCTGTAATTCACAAACCTGCAGAGTTATAAATGACAGCTATTGTCCAAAAATATATTGAAGTAAGGCTGCCAAGAGGACTTGAAAGCGGGGCAGAATTGCAGGAAACCGATTTCAGGAGGTAGACTGGAATTGCATGTAAAGCATAGGAAAAGAGGCAGAACATCCACAATGATGCACTTGGCCAAAAAGGGCGTATGCGTTTTTTCCTGAATATATTCAGGAAAAAATGCATATGCCCTTTTTGGCCAACCAAGCAAGCTTGCAAAGGAAATCTGCACTACAATGAAGTCTCACTGCCCCCCGGTCAAAAGGGCCATCTGAAAAAAGTGTATAATCCAGAGAGTCAGGACAGGCCAATGAGAACTGGGAGCCTTGTTATGCTGATGGGTGCGATGTAAATTGCCAAAAGCCACTCTGGAGAAGTGTATGGTGTTTCCTGAAACATCTAAAAAACAAAGCAACAGAGCCTAGGGCACTTCCACTTATGGTCCTATAGCTTAGGGAAATTAAAATCAAAAAGACACAGCCACCCCAAAGTTTGGGACGGCTCTGTTTACAAGAACCTCGTTTACGGTACAAGTTCAATATCGCAGAAAGCGAAAAATGGATAAAGAAGTTGTGGTACTTACGTAGAATGCAATATCACTCAGCAATGAAATCTATGTCATCAGGCCAGTAGCAGCATAATGAGTGGATACAGGTACGATGATTCTAAGTGAAATAAGTCACACAGAAAAAGAAACATCATAAGGTATAACTAATACACGGAATGTAAACTTGGCTACACAGGAACTGAATTACAAAACAGAATAGGGTCTCAAATGTAGAAAACCAACTTATGCTTGCTTCAGGGGAAAGGTGAGTTTGGGTGCTGCATAAAACCAGACATTGAAATTAGCACAGATACCTTTTCATAAGCCAAAAATGTAATAGACAAGATCTACTGCTTCCTCAACGAAGTGGACTCAACACCCCATATTAAACGCCTAAGAATATACCTGACTAGTAAGAATCTTAAAACCTATGGATTTATATGTCTCCGAAAAAGAATCCAGCGTGTGAAGAGCGACATAAAAGCTGAAGTGATAGGATTGGTGAGGTTCGGTGAGCAAATGCAGACCCTTTGAATTCATATTGCATGGTACCCATTACATGGTTCTCAACTCTCCAGGTTTTAGGGATTCTTCCTTTAGCTAAAACATGCATGTGGAACCCAGAGTATGATCCACCGTGTGATCGGGAAACGTGTTCAAATGTGTCTCAGTTTTCGTCCCCTGGTACTCGGGTGCAACATTCCAGACGCTTTCCTAACACTCTCCCCACTTGGAGAGTCAGTGCCTTTAACCTCCTGTTTGGCCCAGTTTGCAATTTCTGCGGAAAAGGAACAGGAATAGGGAGAACCAATGAGAGAGTAGCTGGAGGTGTCTGGACAAGGAAATTTAACTCTCAATTCCCAGCAGGAAGTGGAATTAACCAAAGGCTCAGCGTGCCATGCCGGAACCACACTAGGGCCTGAAGCAATCCTTCTGTGTTGCGGCCAGCTCACAAGAAAGCGAGTTGAAGAAAGGAGCTCAGGGGCACTGTAATTCACAAACCTGCAGAGATATAAATGACAGCTATGGTCCAAAAATATATTGAAGTAAGGCAGCAAAGAGGACTTGAAATTTGGGCAGAATTGCAGGAAACCGATTTCAGGAGGTAGACTGGAATTGCATGTAAAGCATAGGAAAAGAGGCAGAACGTCCACAATGATGCACTTGGCCAAAAAGTGCGTATGCGTTTTTTCCTGAATATATTCAGGAAATAACGCATAGGCCCCTTTTGGCCAACCAAGCAAGCTTGCAAAGGAAATCTGCACTACAATGAAGTCTCACTGCCCCCCGGTCAAAAGGGCCATCTGAAAAAAGTGTAAAATCCAGAAAGGCAGGACAGGCCATGGAGAACTGGGAGCCTTGTTATGCTGATGGGCGGGATGTAAATTGCAAACAGCCACTCTGGAGAAGTGTATGCTGTTTCCTGGAACATCTAAAAAACAAAGCAACAGAGCCTAGGGCACTTCCACTTATGGTCCTATAGTTTAGGGAAATTAAAATCAAAAAGACACAGCCACCCTAAAGTTTGAGACGGCTCTGTTTACAAGAACCTCGTTTACGGTACAAGTTCAATATCGCAGAAAGCGAAAAATGGATAAAGAAGTTGTGGTACTTACGTACAATGCAATATCACTCAGCAATGAAATCTATGTCATCAGGCCCTTAGCAGCATAATGAGTGGATTCAGGTACGATGATTCTAAGTGAAATAAGTCACAGAGGAAAAGAAACATCATAAGTTATCACTAATACATGGAATGTAAACTTGGCTACACAGGAACTGAATTACAAAACAGAACAGGGTCTCAAATGTAGAAAACCAACTTATGCTTGCTTAAGGGAAATGGTGAGTTGGGGTGCTACATGAAACCAGAGATTGAAATTAGCACAGATACCATTCCATAAGCCAAATATGTAATAGACAAGAGCTACTCCTTGCTCAACGAAGTGGACTCAACACCCCATATTAAACGACTAAGAATATACCTGACTAGTAAGAATCTTAAAACCTATGGATTTATATGTCTCCGAAAGAGAATCAAGCGTGTGTACAGCGGCATAAACGCAGCAGTGATAGGATTGGTGAGGTTCGGTGAGCAAATGCAGACCCTTTGAATTCATATTGCATGGTACCCATTCCAAGGTTCTCAACTCTCCAGGTTTAAGGGATTCTTCCTTCAGCTAAAACATGCATGTGGAACCCAGAGTATGATCCACTGTGTGATCGGGAAATGTGTTCAAATGTGTCTCAGTTTTCATCCCCTGGTACTCGGGTGCCACATTCCAGACACTTTACTAACACTCTCCCTACTTGGAGAGTCAGTGTATTTAACCTCCTGTTTGGCCCAGTTTGCAATTTCTGCGGAAAATGAACAGGAATAGGGAGAACCAATGAGAGACTAGCTGGAGGTGTCTGGACGGGCAAATTTAACTCTCATTTCACACTAGGAAGAGGAATTAACCAAAGGCTCAGCGAGCCATGCCAAAACCACACTAGGGCCTGAAGCAATCCTGCGGTGTTGCGGGAGCTCACAAGAAAGCGAGTTGAAGAAAGGAGCTCAGAGGCCCTGTAATTCACAAACATGCAGAGTTATAAATGACAGCTATTGTCCAAAAATATATTGAAGTAAGCCTGCCAAGAGGACTTGAAAGCGGGGCAGAATTGCAGGAAACCGATTTCAGGAGGTAGACTGGAATTGCATGTAAAGCATAGGAAAAGAGGCAGAACGTCCACAATGATGCACTTGGCCAAAAAGGGCGTATGCGTTTTTTCCTGAATATATTCAGGAAAAAACGCATATGCCCTTTTTGGCCAACCAAGCAAGCTTGCAAAGGAAATCTGCACTACAATGAAGTCTCCCTGCCCCCCGGTCAAAAGGGCCATCTGAAAAAAGTGTATAATCCAGAGAGTCAGGACAGGCCAATGAGAACTGGGAGCCTTGTTATGTTGATGGGTGCGATGTAAATTGCCAAAAGCCACTCTGGAGAAGTGTATGGTGTTTCCTGAAACATCTAAAAAACAAAGCAACAGAGCCTAGGGCACTTCCACTTATGGTCCTATAGCTTAGGGAAATTAAAATCAAAAAGACACAGCCACCCCAAAGTTTGGGACGGCTCTGTTTACAAGAACCTCGTTTACGGTACAAGTTCAATATCGCAGAAAGCGAAAAATGGATAAAGAAGTTGTGGTACTTACGTAGAATGCAATATCACTCAGCAATGAAATCTATGTCATCAGGCCAGTAGCAGCATAATGAGTGGATACAGGTACGATGATTCTAAGTGAAATAAGTCACACAGAAAAAGAAACATCATAAGGTATAACTAATACACGGAATGTAAACTTGGCTACACAGGAACTGAATTACAAAACAGAATAGGGTCTCAAATGTAGAAAACCAACTTATGCTTGCTTAAGGGGAAAGGTGAGTTTGGGTGCTGCATAAAACCAGAAATTGAAATTAGCACAGATACCTTTTCATAAGCCAAAAATGTAATAGACAAGATCTACTGCTTCCTCAACGAAGTGGACTCAACACCCCATATTAAACGCCTAAGAATATAACTGAATAGTAAGAATCTTAAAACCTATGGATTTATATGTCTCCGAAAAAGAATCCAGCGTGTGAAGAGCGACATAAAAGCTGAAGTGATAGGATTGGTGAGGTTCGGTGAGCAAATGCAGACCCTTTGAATTCATATTGCATGGTACCCATTACATGGTTCTCAACTCTCCAGGTTTTAGGGATTCTTCCTTTAGCTAAAACATGCATGTGGAACCCAGAGTATGATCCACCGTGTGATCGGGAAACGTGTTCAAATGTGTCTCAGTTTTCGTCCCCTGGTACTCGGGTGCAACATTCCAGATGCTTTACTAACACTCTCCCCACTTGGAGAGTCAGTGCCTTTAACCTCCTGTTTGGCCCAGTTTGCAATTTCTGCGGAAAAGGAACAGGAATAGGGAGAACCAATGAGAGAGTAGCTGGAGGTGTCTGGACAAGGAAATTTAACTCTCAATTCCCAGCAGGAAGTGGAATTAACCAAAGGCTCAGCGTGCCATGCCGGAACCACACTAGGGCCTGAAGAAATCCTGCGGTGTTGCGGCCAGCTCACAAGAAAGCGAGTTGAAGAAAGGAGCTCAGGGGCCCTGTAATTCACAAAACTCCAGAGATATAAATGACAGCTATCGTCCAAAAATATATTGAAGTAAGCCTGCCAAGAGGACTTGAAAGCGAGGCAGAATTGCAGGAAACCGATTTCAGGAGGTAGACTGGAATTGCATGTAAAGCATAGGAAAAGAGGCAGAACGTCCACAATGATGCACTTGGCCAAAAACGGCGTATGCGTTTTTTCCTGAATATATTCAGGAAAAAAACGCATACGCCCTTTTTGGCCAACCAAGCAAGCTTGCAAAGGAAATCTGCACCACAATGAAGTCTCACTGCTCCCCGGTCAAAAGGGCCATCTGAAAAAAGTGTATAATCCAGAGAGGCAGGACAGGCCAATGAGAACTGGGAGCCTTGTTATGCTGATGGGTGCGATGTAAATTGCCAAAAGCCACTCTGGAGAAGTGTATGGTGTTTCCTGAAACATCTAAAAAACAAAGCAACAGAGCCTAGGGCACTTCCACTTATGGTCCTATAGCTTAGGGAAATTAAAATCAAAAAGACACAGCCACCCTAAAGTTTGGGACGGCTCTGTTTACAAGAACCTCATTTACGGTACAAGTTCAATATCGCAGAAAGCGAAAAATGGATAAAGAAGTTGTGGTACTTACGTACAACGCAATATCACTAAGCAATGAAATCTGTGTCATCAGGCCCTTAGCAGCATAATGAGTGGATGCAGGTACGATGATTCTAAGTGAAATAAGTCACAGAGAAAATTAGAAATCATAAGATATCACTAATACACGGAATGTAAACTTGGCTACACAGGAATTGAATTACAAAACAGAACAGGGACTCAAATGTAGAAAACAAACTTATGCTTGCTTAAGGGGAATGGTGAGTTGGGGTGCTGCATAAAACCAGAGATTGAAATTAGTACAGATACCGTTCCATAGGCCAAATATATAATAGACAAGAGCTACTCCTTGCTCAACGAAGTGGACTCAACACCCCATATTAAACACCTAAGAATATACCTGACTAGTAAGAATCTTAAAACCTGTGGATTTATATGTCTCCAAAAGTGAATCAAGCGTGTGTACAGCGACATAAAAGCAGCAGTGATAGGATTGGTGAGGTTCGGTGAGCAAATGCAGACCCTTTGAATTCATATTGCATGGTACCCATTCCATGGGTCTCAACTCTCCAGGTTTAAGGGATTCTTCCTTCAGCTAAAACATGCATGTGGAACCCAGAGTATGATCCACTGTGTGATCGGGAAACGTGTTCAAATGTGTCTCAGTTTTCGTCCCCTGGTACTCGGGTGCAATATTCCAGACGCTTTACTAACACTCTCCCCACTTGGAGAGTCAGTGCCTTTAACCTCCTGTTTGGCCCAGTTTGCAATTTCTGCGGAAAATGAACAGGAATAGGTAGAACAAATGAGAGACTAGCTGGAGGTGTCTGGACGGGCAAATTTAACTCTCATTTCCCACCAGGAAGAGGAATTAACCAAAGGCTCAGCGTGCCATGCCGGAACCACACTAGGGCCTGAAGCAATCCTGCGGTGTTGCGGCCAGCTCACAAGAAAGCGATTTGAAGAAAGGAGCTCAGGGGCCCTGTAATTCGCAAACCTGCAGAGTTATAAATGGCAGCTATCATCCAAAAATATATTCAAGTAAGGCAGCCAAGAGGATTTGAAAGTGGGGCAGAATTGCAGGAAACCGATTTCAGGAGGTAGACTGGAATTGCATGTAAAGCATAGGAAAAGAGGCAGAACGTCCACAATGATGCACTTGGCCAAAAAGGACGTATGCGTTTTTTCCTGAATATATTCAGGAAAAAACGCATACGCCCTTTTTGGCCAACCAAGCAAGCTTGCAAGGAAATCTGCACTACAATGAAGTCTCACTGCCCAACGCTCAAAAAGGCCATCTGAAAAAAGTGTAAAATCCAGAAAGGCAGGACAGGCCATGGAGAACTGGCAGCCTTGTTATGCTGATGGGCGGGATGTAAATAGCCAACAGCCACTCTGGAGAAGTGTATGGTGTTTCCTGAAACATCTAAAAAACAAAGCAACAGAGCCTAGGGCACTTCCACTTATGGTCCTATAGCTTAGGGAAATTAAAATGAAAAAGACACAGCAACCCCAAAGTTTGGGACGGCTCTGTTTACAAGAACCTCATTTACGGTACAAGTTCAATATCGCAGAAAGCGAAAAATGGATAAAGAAGTTGTGGTACTTACGTACAACGCAATATCACTAAGCAATGAAATCTGTGTCATCAGGCCCTTAGCAGCATAATGAGTGGATGCAGGTACGATGATTCTAAGTGAAATAAGTCACAGAGAAAATTAGAAATCATAAGATATCACTAATACACGGAATGTAAACTTGGCTACACAGGAATTGAATTACAAAACAGAACAGGGACTCAAATGTAGAAAACAAACTTATGCTTGCTTAAGGGGAATGGTGAGTTGGGGTGCTGCATAAAACCAGAGATTGAAATTAGTACAGATACCGTTCCATAGGCCAAATATATAATAGACAAGAGCTACTCCTTGCTCAACGAAGTGGACTCAACACCCCATATTAAACACCTAAGAATATACCTGACTAGTAAGAATCTTAAAACCTGTGGATTTATATGTCTCCAAAAGTGAATCAAGCGTGTGTACAGCGACATAAAAGCAGCAGTGATAGGATTGGTGAGGTTCGGTGAGCAAATGCAGACCCTTTGAATTCATATTGCATGGTACCCATTCCATGGGTCTCAACTCTCCAGGTTTAAGGGATTCTTCCTTCAGCTAAAACATGCATGTGGAACCCAGAGTATGATCCACTGTGTGATCGGGAAACGTGTTCAAATGTGTCTCAGTTTTCGTCCCCTGGTACTCGGGTGCAATATTCCAGACGCTTTACTAACACTCTCCCCACTTGGAGAGTCAGTGCCTTTAACCTCCTGTTTGGCCCAGTTTGCAATTTCTGCGGAAAATGAACAGGAATAGGTAGAACAAATGAGAGACTAGCTGGAGGTGTCTGGACGGGCAAATTTAACTCTCATTTCCCACCAGGAAGAGGAATTAACCAAAGGCTCAGCGTGCCATGCCGGAACCACACTAGGGCCTGAAGCAATCCTGCGGTGTTGCGGCCAGCTCACAAGAAAGCGATTTGAAGAAAGGAGCTCAGGGGCCCTGTAATTCACAAACCTGCAGAGTTATAAATGACAGCTGTCGTCCAAAAATATATTGAAGTAAGGCTGCCAAGAGGACTTGAAAGCGGGGCAGAATTGCAGGAAACCGATTTCAGGAGGTAAACTGGAATTGCATGTAAAGCATAGGAAAAGAGGCAGAACGTCCACAATGATGCACTTGGCCAAAAAGGGCGTATGCGTTTTTTCCTGAACATATTCAGGAAAAAACGAATACGCCCTTTTTGGCCAACCAAGCAAGCTTGCAAGGAAATCTGCACTACAATGAAGTCTCACTGCCCAACGCTCAAAAAGGCCATCTGAAAAAAGTGTAAAATCCAGAAAGTCAGGACAGGCCATGGAGAACTGGGAGCCTTGTTATGCTGATGGGCGGGATGTAAATTGCAAACAGCCACTCTGGAGAAGTGTATGGTGTTTCCTGAAACATCTAAAAAACAAAGCAACAGAGCCTAGGGCACTTCCACTTATGGTCCTATAGCTTAGGGAAATTAAAATCAAAAAGACACAGCCACCCCAAAGTTTGGGACGGCTCTGTTTACAAGAACCTCGTTTACGGTACAAGTTCAATATCGCAGAAAGCGAAAAATGGATAAAGAAGTTGTGGTACTTACGTACAATGCAATATCACTCAGCAATGAAATCTATGTCATCAGGCCAGTAGCAGCATAATGAGTGGATTCAGGTACGATGATTCTAAGTGAAAGAAGTCACACAGAAAAAGAAACATCATAAGGTATCACTAATACACGGAATGTAAACTTGGCTACACAGGAACTGAATTACAAAACAGAATAGGGTCTCAAATGTAGAAAACCAACTTATGCTTGCTTAAGGGGAAAGGTGAGTTGGGGTGCTGCATAAAACCAGAGATTGAAATTAGCACAGATACCTTTCCATAAGCCAAATATGTAATAGACAAGAGCTAGTGCTTGCTCAACGAAGTGGACTCAACACCCCATATTAAACGCCTAAGAATATACCTGACTAGTAAGAATCTTAAAACCTATGGATTTATATGTCTCCAAAAGAGAATCCAGCGTGTGTACAGCGACATAAAAGCAGCAGTGATAGGATTGGTGAGGTTCGGTGAGCTAATGCAGACCCTTTGAATTCACATTGCATGATACCCATTCCATGGTTCTCAACTCTCCAGGTTTAAGGGTTTCTTCCTTCAGCTAAAACATGCATGTGGAACCCAGAGTATAGTCCACCATGTGATCGGGAAACTTGTTCAAATGTGTCTCAGTTTTCGTCCCCTGGTACTCGGGTGCAACATTCCAGACGCTTTACTAACACTCTCCCCACTTGGAGAGTCAGTGCCTTTAACCTCCTGTTTGGCCCAGTTTGCAATTTCTGTGGAAAATGAACAGGAATAGGGAGAACCAATGAGAGAGTAGCTGGAGGTGTCTGGAGGGGCTAATTGAACTCTCATTTCCCAGCAGGAAGTGGAATTAACCAAAGGTTCAGCGTGCCATGCCAGAACCACACTAGGGCCTCAAGCAATCCTTCGGTGTTGCAGCCATCTCACAAAAAAACGAGTTGAAGAAAGGAGCTCAGGGGCACTGTTATTCACACACCTGCAGAGTTATAAATGAGAGTTATCGTCCAAAAATATATTGAAGTAAGGCAGCCAAGAGGACTTGAAAGTTGGGCAGAATTGCAGGAAACCGATTTCAGGAGGTAGACTGGAATTGCATGTAAAGCATAGGAAAAGAGGCAGAACGTCCCCAATAATGCACTGGGCCAAAAAGGGCGTATGCATTTTTACGCATACGCCCTTTTTGGCCAACCAAGCAAGCTTGCAAAGGAAATCTGCACTACAATGAAGTCTCACTGCCCCCTGGTCAAAAGGGCCATCTGAAAAAAGTGTATAATCCAGAAAGGCAGGACAGGCCATGGAGAACTGGGAGCCTTGTTATGCTGATGGGTGGGATGTAAATTGGCAAAAGCCACTCTGGAGAAGTGTATGACATTTCCTGAAACATCTAAAAAACAAAGCAACGGAGCCTAGGGCACTTCCGCTTATGGTCCTATAGCTTAGGGAAATTAAAATCAAAAAGACAAAGCAACCCCAAAGTTTGGGACGGCTCTGTTTACAAGACCCTCATTTACTGTACAAGTTCAATATCGCAGAAAGCGAGAAATGGATAAAGATGTTGAGGTACTTACGTACAATGCAATATCACTCAGCAATGAAATCTATGTCATCAGGCCCGTAGCAGCATAATGAGTGGATTCAGGTACGATGATTCTAAGTGAAATAAGTCACACAGAAAAAGAAACATCATAAGATATCACTAATACACGAAATGTAAACTTGGCTACACAGGAACTGAATTACAAAACAGAACAGGGTCTCAAATGTAGAAAACCAACTTATGCTTGCTTAATGGGAAAGGTGAGTTGGGGTGCTGCATAAAACCAGAGATTGAAATTAGCACAGATACCGTTCCATAAGCCAAATGTGTAATCGACAAGAGCTACTGCTTGCTCAACGAAGTGGACTCAACACCCCATATTAAACACCTAAGAATATACCTGACTAGTAAGAATCTTAAAACCTATGGATTTATATGTCTCTGAAAGAGAATCAAGATTGTGTACAGCGGCATAAACGCAGCAGTTATCGGATTGGTGAGGTTCGGTGAGCAAATGCAGACCCTTTGAAGTCATATTGCATGGTACCCATTCCATGGGTCTCAACTCTCCAGGTTTAAGGGATTCTTCCTTCAGCTAAAACATGCATGTGGAACCCAGAGTATGATCCACCGTGTGTTCGGGAAACGTGTTCAAATGTATCTCTGTTTTCGTCCCCTGGTACTCGGGTGCAACATTCCAGACCCTTTACTAACACGCTCCCCACTTGGAGAGTCAGTGCCTTTAACCTCCTGTTTGGCCCAGTTTGCAATTTCTGCCGAAAATGAACAGGAATAGGGAGAACCAATGGGAGACTAGCTGGAGGTGTCTGGACGGGCAAATTTAACTCTCATTTCCCACCAGGAAGAGGAATTAACCAAAGGCTCAGCGAGCGATGCTGGAACCACACTAGGGCCTGAAGCAATCCTGCGGTGTTGCGGCCAGCTCACAAGAAAGCGAGTTGAAGAAAGGAGTTCAGGGGCCCTGTAATTCACAAACCTGCAGAGTTATAAATGACAGCTATCGTCCAAAAATATAATGAAGTAAGGCTGCCAAGAGGACTTGAAAGCGGGGCAGAATTGCAGGGAAACGATTTCAGGAGGTAGACTGGAATTGCATGTAAAGCATAGGAAAAGAGGCAGAACGTCCACAATGATGCACTTGGCCAAAATGGGCGTATGCGTTTTTTCCTGAACATATTCAGGAAAAAAAGCATACGCCCTTTTTTGCCAACCAAGCAAGCTTGCAAAGGAAATCTGCACTACAATGAAGTCTCACTGCCCCCCGGTCAAAAGGGCCATCTGAAAAAAGTGTAAAATCCAGAAAGGCAGGACAGGCCATGGAGAACTGGGAGCCTTCTTATGCTGATGGGCGGGATGTAAATTGCCAACAGCCACTCTGGAAAAGTGTATGGTGTTTCCTGAAATATCTAAAAAACAGAGCAACAGAGCCTAGGACACTTCCACTTATGGTCCTATAGCTTAGGGAAATTAAAATCTAAAAGACACAGCCACCCCAAAGTTTGGGACGGCTCTGTATACAAGAACCTCGTTTACGGTACAAGTTCAATATCGCAGAAAGCGTAAAATGGATAAAGAAATTGTGGTACTTACTTACAATGCAATATCACTCAGCAATGAAATCTATTTCATCAGGCCAGTAGCAGCATAATGAGTGGATTCAGGTACGATGATTCTATGTGAAATAAGTCACAGAGAAAAAGAAACATCATAAGTTATCACTAATATATGGAATGCAAACTTGTCTACACAGGAACTGAATTACAAAACACAACAGGGTCTCAAATGTAGAAAACCAAATTATGCTTTCTTAAGGGGAATGGTGAGTTGGGGTGCTGCATAAAACCAGAGATAGAAATTAGCACAGATACCGTTCCATAAGCCAAATATGTAATAGACAAGAGCTACTCCTTGCTCAACGAAGTGGACTCAACACCCCATATTAAACGCCTAAGAATATACCTGACTAGTAAGAATCTTAAAACCTATGGATTTATATGTCTCCGAAAGAGAATCAAGTGTGTGTACAGCGGCATAAACGCAGCAGTGATCGGATTGGTGAGGATCGGTGAGCAAATGCCGACCGTTTGAAGTCATATTGCATGGTACCCATTCCATGGGTCTCAACTCTCCAGGTTTAAGGGATTCTTCCTTCAGCTAAAACATGCATGTGGAACCCAGAGTATGATCCACCGTGTGATCGGGGAACGTGTTCAAATGTGTCTCAGTTTTCGTCCCCTGGTACTCGGGTGCAACATTCCAGATGCTTTACTAACACTTTCCCCACTTGGAGAGTCAGTGCCTTTAACCTCCTGTTTGGCCCAGTTTGCAATTTCTGTGGAAAATGAACAGGAATAGGGAGAACCAATGAGAGACTAGCTGGAGGTTTCTGGACGGGCAAATTTAACTCTCATTTCCCACCAGGAAGAGGAATTCACCAAAGGCTCAGCGTGCCATGCCAGAACCACACTAGGGCCTGAAGCAATCCTGCGGTGTTGCGGCCAGCTCACAAGAAAGCGAGTTGAACAAAGGAGCTCAGGGGCCCTGTAATTCACAAACCTGCAGAGTTATAAATGACAGCTATGGTCCAAAAATATATTGAAGTAAGGCTGCCAAGAGGACTTGAAAGCGGGGCAGAATTGCAGGAAACCGATTTCAGGAGGTAGACTGGAATTGCATGTAAAGCATAGGAAAAGAGGCAGAACGTCCACAATGATGCACTTGGCCAAAAAGGGCGTATGCGTTTTTTCCTGAATATATTCAGGAAAAAACGCATACGCCCTTTTTGGCCAACCAAGCAAGCTTGCAAGGAAATCTGCACTACAATGAAGTCTCACTGCCCAACGCTCAAAAAGGCCATCTGAAAAAAGTGTAAAATCCAGAAAGGCAGGACAGGCCATGGAGAACTGGGAGCCTTGTTATGCTGATGGGCGGGATGTAAATTGCCAACAGCCACTCTGGAGAAGTGTATGGTGTTTCCTGAAACATCTAAAAAACAAAGCAACAGAGCCTAGGGCACTTCCACTTATGGTCCTATAGCTTAGGGAAATTAAAATGAAAAAGACACAGCAACCCCAAAGTTTGGGACGGCTCTGTTTACAAGAACCTCATTTACGGTACAAGTTCAATATCGCAGAAAGCGAAAAATGGATAAAGAAGTTGTGGTACTTACGTACAATGCAATATCACTCAGCAATGAAATCTATGTCATCAGGCCAGTAGCAGCATAATGAGTGGATTCAGGTACGATGATTCTAAGTGAAATAAGTCACACAGAAAAAGAAACATCATAAGATATCACTAATACACGGAATGTAATCTTGGCTATACAGGAACTGAATTACAAAAAAGAATAGGGTCTCAAATGTAGAAAATCAACTTATGCTTGCTTAAGGGGAATGGTGAGTTGGGGTGCTGCATAAAACCAGAGATTGAAATTAACACAGATACCTTTCCATAAGCCAAATATATAATAGACAAGAGCTACTGCTTGCTCAACGAAGTGGACTCAACACCCCATATTAAACGCCTAAGAATATACCTGACTAGTAAGAATCTTAAAACCTATGGATTTATATGTCTCTGAAAGAGAATCAAGCGTGTGTACAGAGGCATAAACGCAGCAGTGATCGGATTGGTGAGGCTCGGTGAGCAAATGCAAACCCTTTGAAGTCATATTGCATGGTACCCATTCCATGGGTCTCAACTCTCCAGGTTTAAGGGATTCTTCCTTCAGCTAAAACATGCATGTGGAACCCAGAGTATGATCCACCGTGTGATCGGGAAACGTGTTCAAATGTGTCTCAGTTTTCGTCCCCTGGTACTCGGGTGCAACATTCCAGACGCTTTACTAACACTCTCCCCACTTGGAGAGTCAGTGCCTTTAACCTCCTGTTTGACCCAGTTTGCAATTTCTGCGGAAAATGAACAGGAATAGGGAGAACCAATGAGAGACTAGCTGGAGGTGTCTGGACGGGCAAATTTAACTCTCATTTCCCACCAGGAAGAGGAATTCACCAAAGGCTCAGCGTGCCATGCCGGAACCACACTAGGGCCTGGAGCAATCCTGCGGTATTGCGGCCAGCTCACAAGAAAGTGAATTGAAGAAAGGAGCTCAGGGGCACTGTAATTCAGAAACCTGCAGAGTTATAAATGACAGCTATTGTCCAAAAATATATTGAAGTAAGGCTGCCAAGAGGACTTGAAAGCGGGGCAGAATTGCAGGAACCCGATTTCAGGAGGTAGACTGGAATTGCATGTAAAGAATAGGAAAAGAGGCAGAACGTCCACAATGATGCACTTGGCCAAAAAGGACGTATGGGTTTTTTCCTGAATATATTCAGGAAAAAACGCATACGCACTTTTCGGCCAACCAAGCAAGCTTACAAAGGAAATCTGCACTACAATGATGTCTCACTGCCCCCCGGTCAAAAGGGCCATCTGTAAAAAGTGTAAAATCCAGAAAGGCAGGACAGGCCATGGAGAACTGGGAGCCTTGTTATGCTGATGGGGTTATGTAAATAGCCAACAGACACTCTGGAGAAGTGTATGGTGTTTCCTGAAACATCTAAAAAACAAAGCAACGGAGCCTACGGCACTTCCACTTATGGTCCTATAGCTTAGGGAAATTAAAATCAAAAAGACACAGCCACCCCAAAGTTTGGGACAACTCTGTTTACAAGAACCTCGTTTACGGTACAAGTTCAATATCACAGAAAGCGAAAAATGGATAAAAAAGTTGTGGTAGTTCCGTACAATGCAATATCACTCAGCAATGAAATCTATGTCATCAGGCCCGTAGCAGCATAATGAGTGGATTCAGGTACGATGATTCTAAGTGAAATAAGTCACACAGAAAGAGAAACATCATACGATATCACTAATACACGGAATGTAAACTCGGCTACAGAGGAACTGAAATACAAAACAGAACAGGGTCTCATATGTAGAAAACCAACTTATGCTTGCTTAAGGGGAAAGGTGAGTTGGGGTGCTGCATAAAACACGAGATTGAAATTAGCACAGATACCATTCCATAAGCCAAGTATGTAATAGACAAGAGCTACTCCTTGCTCAACGAAGTGGACTCAACACCCCATATTAAACGCCTAAGAATATAACTGAATAGTAAGAATCTTAAAACCTATGGATTTATATGTCTCCGAAAGAGAATAAAGCATGTGTACAGTGGCATAAACGCAGCTGTGATAGGATTGGTGAGGTTCGGTGAGCAAATGCAGACCCTTTGAAGTCATATTGCATGGTACCCATTCCATGGGTCTCAACTCTCCAGGTTTAAGGGATTCTTCCTTCAGCTAAAACATGCATGTGGAACCCAGAGTATGATCCACCATGTGATCGGGAAACGTGTTTAAATGTGTCTCAGTTTTCGTCCCCTGGTACTCGGGTGCAACATTCCAGACACTTTACTAACACGCTCCCCACTTGGAGAGTCAGTGCCTTTAACCTCCTGTTTGGCCCAGTTTGCAATTTCTGCGGAAAATGAACAGGAATAGGGAGAACCAATGGGAGACTAGCTGGAGTTGTCTGGACGGGCAAATTTAACTCTCTTTTCCCACCAGGAAGAGAAATTAACCAAAGGCTCATCGTGCGAGGCCGAAACCACACTAGTGCCTGAAGCAATCCTGCGGTGTTGCGGCCAGCTCACAAGAAAGCGAGTTGAAGAAAGGAGCTCAGGGGCACTGTAATTCACAAACCTGCAGAGTTATAAATGGCAGCTATCATCCAAAAATATATTCAAGTAAGGCAGCCAAGAGGATTTGAAAGTGGGGCAGAATTGCAGGAAACCGATTTCAGGAGGTAGACTGGAATTGCATGTAAAGCATAGGAAAAGAGGCAGAACGTCCACAATGATGCACTTGGCCAAAAAGGACGTATGCGTTTTTTCCTGAATATATTCAGGAAAAAACGCATACGCCCTTTTTGGCCAACCAAGCAAGCTTGCAAGGAAATCTGCACTACAATGAAGTCTCACTGCCCAACGCTCAAAAAGGCCATCTGAAAAAAGTGTAAAATCCAGAAAGGCAGGACAGGCCATGGAGAACTGGCAGCCTTGTTATGCTGATGGGCGGGATGTAAATAGCCAACAGCCACTCTGGAGAAGTGTATGGTGTTTCCTGAAACATCTAAAAAACAAAGCAACAGAGCCTAGGGCACTTCCACTTATGGTCCTATAGCTTAGGGAAATTAAAATGAAAAAGACACAGCAACCCCAAAGTTTGGGACGGCTCTGTTTACAAGAACCTCATTTACGGTACAAGTTCAATATCGCAGAAAGCGAAAAATGGATAAAGAAGTTGTGGTACTTACGTGCAACGCAATATCACTAAGCAATGAAATCTGTGTCATCAGGCCCTTAGCAGCACAATGAGTGGATGCAGGTACGATGATTCTAAGTGAAATAAGTCACAGAGAAAATTAGAAATCATAAGATATCACTAATACACGGAATGTAAACTTGGCTACACAGGAATTGAATTACAAAACAGAACAGGGACTCAAATGTAGAAAACAAACTTATGCTTGCTTAAGGGGAATGGTGAGTTGGGGTGCTGCATAAAACCAGAGATTGAAATTAGTACAGATACCGTTCCATAGGCCAAATATATAATAGACAAGAGCTACTCCTTGCTCAACGAAGTGGACTCAACACCCCATATTAAACACCTAAGAATATACCTGACTAGTAAGAATCTTAAAACCTGTGGATTTATATGTCTCCAAAAGTGAATCAAGCGTGTGTACAGCGACATAAAAGCAGCAGTGATAGGATTGGTGAGGTTCGGTGAGCAAATGCAGACCCTTTGAATTCATATTGCATGGTACCCATTCCATGGGTCTCAACTCTCCAGGTTTAAGGGATTCTTCCTTCAGCTAAAACATGCATGTGGAACCCAGAGTATGATCCACCGTGTGATCGGGGAACGTGTTCAAATGTGTCTCAGTTTTCGTCCCCTGGTACTCGGGTGCAACATTCCAGATGCTTTACTAACACTTTCCCCACTTGGAGAGTCAGTGCCTTTAACCTCCTGTTTGGCCCAGTTTGCAATTTCTGTGGAAAATGAACAGGAATAGGGAGAACCAATGAGAGACTAGCTGGAGGTTTCTGGACGGGCAAATTTAACTCTCATTTCCCACCAGGAAGAGGAATTCACCAAAGGCTCAGCGTGCCATGCCAGAACCACACTAGGGCCTGAAGCAATCCTGCGGTGTTGCGGCCAGCTCACAAGAAAGCGAGTTGAACAAAGGAGCTCAGGGGCCCTGTAATTCACAAACCTGCAGAGTTATAAATGACAGCTATGGTCCAAAAATATATTGAAGTAAGGCTGCCAAGAGGACTTGAAAGCGGGGCAGAATTGCAGGAAACCGATTTCAGGAGGTAGACTGGAATTGCATGTAAAGCATAGGAAAAGAGGCAGAACGTCCACAATGATGCACTTGGCCAAAAAGGGCGTATGCGTTTTTTCCTGAATATATTCAGGAAAAAACGCATACGCCCTTTTTGGCCAACCAAGCAAGCTTGCAAGGAAATCTGCACTACAATGAAGTCTCACTGCCCAACGCTCAAAAAGGCCATCTGAAAAAAGTGTAAAATCCAGAAAGGCAGGACAGGCCATGGAGAACTGGGAGCCTTGTTATGCTGATGGGCGGGATGTAAATTGCCAACAGCCACTCTGGAGAAGTGTATGGTGTTTCCTGAAACATCTAAAAAACAAAGCAACAGAGCCTAGGGCACTTCCACTTATGGTCCTATAGCTTAGGGAAATTAAAATGAAAAAGACACAGCAACCCCAAAGTTTGGGACGGCTCTGTTTACAAGAACCTCATTTACGGTACAAGTTCAATATCGCAGAAAGCGAAAAATGGATAAAGAAGTTGTGGTACTTACGTACAATGCAATATCACTCAGCAATGAAATCTATGTCATCAGGCCAGTAGCAGCATAATGAGTGGATTCAGGTACGATGATTCTAAGTGAAATAAGTCACACAGAAAAAGAAACATCATAAGATATCACTAATACACGGAATGTAATCTTGGCTATACAGGAACTGAATTACAAAAAAGAATAGGGTCTCAAATGTAGAAAATCAACTTATGCTTGCTTAAGGGGAATGGTGAGTTGGGGTGCTGCATAAAACCAGAGATTGAAATTAACACAGATACCTTTCCATAAGCCAAATATATAATAGACAAGAGCTACTGCTTGCTCAACGAAGTGGACTCAACACCCCATATTAAACGCCTAAGAATATACCTGACTAGTAAGAATCTTAAAACCTATGGATTTATATGTCTCTGAAAGAGAATCAAGCGTGTGTACAGAGGCATAAACGCAGCAGTGATCGGATTGGTGAGGCTCGGTGAGCAAATGCAAACCCTTTGAAGTCATATTGCATGGTACCCATTCCATGGGTCTCAACTCTCCAGGTTTAAGGGATTCTTCCTTCAGCTAAAACATGCATGTGGAACCCAGAGTATGATCCACCGTGTGATCGGGAAACGTGTTCAAATGTGTCTCAGTTTTCGTCCCCTGGTACTCGGGTGTAACATTCCAGACGCTTTACTAACACTCTCCCCACTTGGAGAGTCAGTGCCTTTAACCTCCTGTTTGACCCAGTTTGCAATTTCTGCGGAAAATGAACAGGAATAGGGAGAACCAATGAGAGACTAGCTGGAGGTGTCTGGACGGGCAAATTTAACTCTCATTTCCCACCAGGAAGAGGAATTCACCAAAGGCTCAGCGTGCCATGCCGGAACCACACTAGGGCCTGGAGCAATCCTGCGGTATTGCGGCCAGCTCACAAGAAAGTGAATTGAAGAAAGGAGCTCAGGGGCACTGTAATTCAGAAACCTGCAGAGTTATAAATGACAGCTATTGTCCAAAAATATATTGAAGTAAGGCTGCCAAGAGGACTTGAAAGCGGGGCAGAATTGCAGGAAACCGATTTCAGGAGGTAGACTGGAATTGCATGTAAAGCATAGGAAAAGAGGCAGAACGTCCACAATGATGCACTTGGCCAAAAAGGGCGTATGCGTTTTTTCCTGAACATATTCAGGAAAAAACGAATACGCCCTTTTTGGCCAACCAAGCAAGCTTGCAAGGAAATCTGCACTACAATGAAGTCTCACTGCCCAACGCTCAAAAAGGCCATCTGAAAAAAGTGTAAAATCCAGAAAGTCAGGACAGGCCATGGAGAACTGGGAGCCTTGTTATGCTGATGGGCGGGATGTAAATTGCAAACAGCCACTCTGGAGAAGTGTATGGTGTTTCCTGAAACATCTAAAAAACAAAGCAACAGAGCCTAGGGCACTTCCACTTATGGTCCTATAGCTTAGGGAAATTAAAATCAAAAAGACACAGCCACCCCAAAGTTTGGGACGGCTCTGTTTACAAGAACCTCGTTTACGGTACAAGTTCAATATCGCAGAAAGCGAAAAATGGATAAAGAAGTTGTGGTACTTACGTACAATGCAATATCACTCAGCAATGAAATCTATGTCATCAGGCCAGTAGCAGCATAATGAGTGGATTCAGGTACGATGATTCTAAGTGAAAGAAGTCACACAGAAAAAGAAACATCATAAGGTATCACTAATACACGGAATGTAAACTTGGCTACACAGGAACTGAATTACAAAACAGAATAGGGTCTCAAATGTAGAAAACCAACTTATGCTTGCTTAAGGGGAAAGGTGAGTTGGGGTGCTGCATAAAACCAGAGATTGAAATTAGCACAGATACCTTTCCATAAGCCAAATATGTAATAGACAAGAGCTAGTGCTTGCTCAACGAAGTGGACTCAACACCCCATATTAAACGCCTAAGAATATACCTGACTAGTAAGAATCTTAAAACCTATGGATTTATATGTCTCCAAAAGAGAATCCAGCGTGTGTACAGCGACATAAAAGCAGCAGTGATAGGATTGGTGAGGTTCGGTGAGCTAATGCAGACCCTTTGAATTCACATTGCATGATACCCATTCCATGGTTCTCAACTCTCCAGGTTTAAGGGTTTCTTCCTTCAGCTAAAACATGCATGTGGAACCCAGAGTATAGTCCACCATGTGATCGGGAAACTTGTTCAAATGTGTCTCAGTTTTCGTCCCCTGGTACTCGGGTGCAACATTCCAGACGCTTTACTAACACTCTCCCCACTTGGAGAGTCAGTGCCTTTAACCTCCTGTTTGGCCCAGTTTGCAATTTCTGTGGAAAATGAACAGGAATAGGGAGAACCAATGAGAGAGTAGCTGGAGGTGTCTGGAGGGGCTAATTGAACTCTCATTTCCCAGCAGGAAGTGGAATTAACCAAAGGTTCAGCGTGCCATGCCAGAACCACACTAGGGCCTCAAGCAATCCTTCGGTGTTGCAGCCATCTCACAAAAAAACGAGTTGAAGAAAGGAGCTCAGGGGCACTGTTATTCACACACCTGCAGAGTTATAAATGAGAGTTATCGTCCAAAAATATATTGAAGTAAGGCAGCCAAGAGGACTTGAAAGTTGGGCAGAATTGCAGGAAACCGATTTCAGGAGGTAGACTGGAATTGCATGTAAAGCATAGGAAAAGAGGCAGAACGTCCCCAATAATGCACTGGGCCAAAAAGGGCGTATGCATTTTTACGCATACGCCCTTTTTGGCCAACCAAGCAAGCTTGCAAAGGAAATCTGCACTACAATGAAGTCTCACTGCCCCCTGGTCAAAAGGGCCATCTGAAAAAAGTGTATAATCCAGAAAGGCAGGACAGGCCATGGAGAACTGGGAGCCTTGTTATGCTGATGGGTGGGATGTAAATTGGCAAAAGCCACTCTGGAGAAGTGTATGACATTTCCTGAAACATCTAAAAAACAAAGCAACGGAGCCTAGGGCACTTCCGCTTATGGTCCTATAGCTTAGGGAAATTAAAATCAAAAAGACAAAGCAACCCCAAAGTTTGGGACGGCTCTGTTTACAAGACCCTCATTTACTGTACAAGTTCAATATCACAGAAAGCGAGAAATGGATAAAGATGTTGAGGTACTTACGTACAATGCAATATCACTCAGCAATGAAATCTATGTCATCAGGCCCGTAGCAGCATAATGAGTGGATTCAGGTATGATGATTCTAAGTGAAATAAGTCACACAGAAAAAGAAACATCATAAGATATCACTAATACACGAAATGTAAACTTGGCTACACAGGAACTGAATTACAAAACAGAACAGGGTCTCAAATGTAGAAAACCAACTTATGCTTGCTTAATGGGAAAGGTGAGTTGGGGTGCTGCATAAAACCAGAGATTGAAATTAGCACAGATACCGTTCCATAAGCCAAATGTGTAATCGACAAGAGCTACTGCTTGCTCAACGAAGTGGACTCAACACCCCATATTAAACACCTAAGAATATACCTGACTAGTAAGAATCTTAAAACCTATGGATTTATATGTCTCTGAAAGAGAATCAAGATTGTGTACAGCGGCATAAACGCAGCAGTTATCGGATTGGTGAGGTTCGGTGAGCAAATGCAGACCCTTTGAAGTCATATTGCATGGTACCCATTCCATGGGTCTCAACTCTCCAGGTTTAAGGTATTCTTCCTTCAGCTAAAACATGCATGTGGAACCCAGAGTATGATCCACCGTGTGATCGGGAAACGTGTTCAAATGTATCTCTGTTTTCGTCCCCTGGTACTCGGGTGCAACATTCCAGACCCTTTACTAACACGCTCCCCACTTGGAGAGTCAGTGCCTTTAACCTCCTGTTTGGCCCAGTTTGCAATTTCTGCCGAAAATGAACAGGAATAGGGAGAACCAATGGGAGACTAGCTGGAGGTGTCTGGACGGGCAAATTTAACTCTCATTTCCCACCAGGAAGAGGAATTAACCAAAGGCTCAGCGAGCGATGCTGGAACCACACTAGGGCCTGAAGCAATCCTGCGGTGTTGCGGCCAGCTCACAAGAAAGCGAGTTGAAGAAAGGAGTTCAGGGGCCCTGTAATTCACAAACCTGCAGAGTTATAAATGACAGCTATCGTCCAAAAATATAATGAAGTAAGGCTGCCAAGAGGACTTGAAAGCGGGGCAGAATTGCAGGGAAACGATTTCAGGAGGTAGACTGGAATTGCATGTAAAGCATAGGAAAAGAGGCAGAACGTCCACAATGATGCACTTGGCCAAAATGGGCGTATGCGTTTTTTCCTGAACATATTCAGGAAAAAAAGCATACGCCCTTTTTTGCCAACCAAGCAAGCTTGCAAAGGAAATCTGCACTACAATGAAGTCTCACTGCCCCCCGGTCAAAAGGGCCATCTGAAAAAAGTGTAAAATCCAGAAAGGCAGGACAGGCCATGGAGAACTGGGAGCCTTCTTATGCTGATGGGCGGGATGTAAATTGCCAACAGCCACTCTGGAAAAGTGTATGGTGTTTCCTGAAATATCTAAAAAACAGAGCAACAGAGCCTAGGACACTTCCACTTATGGTCCTATAGCTTAGGGAAATTAAAATCTAAAAGACACAGCCACCCCAAAGTTTGGGACGGCTCTGTATACAAGAACCTCGTTTACGGTACAAGTTCAATATCGCAGAAAGCGAAAAATGGATAAAGAAATTGTGGTACTTACTTACAATGCAATATCACTCAGCAATGAAATCTATTTCATCAGGCCAGTAGCAGCATAATGAGTGGATTCAGGTACGATGATTCTATGTGAAATAAGTCACAGAGAAAAAGAAACATCATAAGTTATCACTAATATATGGAATGCAAACTTGTCTACACAGGAACTGAATTACAAAACACAACAGGGTCTCAAATGTAGAAAACCAAATTATGCTTTCTTAAGGGGAATGGTGAGTTGGGGTGCTGCATAAAACCAGAGATAGAAATTAGCACAGATACCGTTCCATAAGCCAAATATGTAATAGACAAGAGCTACTCCTTGCTCAACGAAGTGGACTCAACACCCCATATTAAACGCCTAAGAATATACCTGACTAGTAAGAATCTTAAAACCTATGGATTTATATGTCTCCGAAAGAGAATCAAGCGTGTGTACAGCGGCATAAACGCAGCAGTGATCGGATTGGTGAGGATCGGTGAGCAAATGCAGACCCTTTGAAGTCATATTGCATGGTACCCATTCCATGGGTCTCAACTCTCCAGGTTTAAGGGATTCTTCCTTCAGCTAAAACATGCATGTGGAACCCAGAGTATGATCCACCGTGTGATCGGGGAACGTGTTCAAATGTGTCTCAGTTTTCGTCCCCTGGTACTCGGGTGCAACATTCCAGATGCTTTACTAACACTTTCCCCACTTGGAGAGTCAGTGCCTTTAACCTCCTGTTTGGCCCAGTTTGCAATTTCTGTGGAAAATGAACAGGAATAGGGAGAACCAATGAGAGACTAGCTGGAGGTTTCTGGACGGGCAAATTTAACTCTCATTTCCCACCAGGAAGAGGAATTCACCAAAGGCTCAGCGTGCCATGCCGGAACCACACTAGGGCCTGGAGCAATCCTGCGGTATTGCGGCCAGCTCACAAGAAAGTGAATTGAAGAAAGGAGCTCAGGGGCACTGTAATTCAGAAACCTGCAGAGTTATAAATGACAGCTATTGTCCAAAAATATATTGAAGTAAGGCTGCCAAGAGGACTTGAAAGCGGGGCAGAATTGCAGGAACCCGATTTCAGGAGGTAGACTGGAATTGCATGTAAAGAATAGGAAAAGAGGCAGAACGTCCACAATGATGCACTTGGCCAAAAAGGACGTATGGGTTTTTTCCTGAATATATTCAGGAAAAAACGCATACGCACTTTTCGGCCAACCAAGCAAGCTTACAAAGGAAATCTGCACTACAATGATGTCTCACTGCCCCCCGGTCAAAAGGGCCATCTGAAAAAAGTGTAAAATCCAGAAAGGCAGGACAGGCCATGGAGAACTGGGAGCCTTGTTATGCTGATGGGGTTATGTAAATAGCCAACAGACACTCTGGAGAAGTGTATGGTGTTTCCTGAAACATCTAAAAAACAAAGCAACGGAGCCTACGGCACTTCCACTTATGGTCCTATAGCTTAGGGAAATTAAAATCAAAAAGACACAGCCACCCCAAAGTTTGGGACAACTCTGTTTACAAGAACCTCGTTTACGGTACAAGTTCAATATCACAGAAAGCGAAAAATGGATAAAAAAGTTGTGGTAGTTCCGTACAATGCAATATCACTCAGCAATGAAATCTATGTCATCAGGCCAGTAGCAGCATAATGAGTGGATTCAGGTACGATGATTCTAAGTGAAATAAGTCACACAGAAAGAGAAACATCATACGATATCACTAATACACGGAATGTAAACTCGGCTACAGAGGAACTGAAATACAAAACAGAACAGGGTCTCATATGTAGAAAAACAACTTATGCTTGCTTAAGGGGAAAGGTGAGTTGGGGTGCTGCATAAAACACGAGATTGAAATTAGCACAGATACCATTCCATAAGCCAAGTATGTAATAGACAAGAGCTACTCCTTGCTCAACGAAGTGGACTCAACACCCCATATTAAACGCCTAAGAATATAACTGAATAGTAAGAATCTTAAAACCTATGGATTTATATGTCTCCGAAAGAGAATAAAGCATGTGTACAGTGGCATAAACGCAGCCGTGATAGGATTGGTGAGGTTCGGTGAGCAAATGCAGACCCTTTGAAGTCATATTGCATGGTACCCATTCCATGGGTCTCAACTCTCCAGGTTTAAGGGATTCTTCCTTCAGCTAAAACATGCATGTGGAACCCAGAGTATGATCCACCATGTGATCGGGAAACGTGTTTAAATGTGTCTCAGTTTTCGTCCCCTGGTACTCGGGTGCAACATTCCAGACACTTTACTAACACGCTCCCCACTTGGAGAGTCAGTGCCTTTAACCTCCTGTTTGGCCCAGTTTGCAATTTCTGCGGAAAATGAACAGGAATAGGGAGAACCAATGGGAGACTAGCTGGAGTTGTCTGGACGGGCAAATTTAACTCTCTTTTCCCACCAGGAAGAGAAATTAACCAAAGGCTCATCGTGTGAGGCCGAAACCACACTAGTGCCTGAAGCAATCCTGCGGTGTTGCGGCCAGCTCACAAGAAAGCGAGTTGAAGAAAGGAGCTCAGGGGCACTGTAATTCACAAACCTGCAGAGTTATAAATGGCAGCTATCATCCAAAAATATATTCAAGTAAGGCAGCCAAGAGGATTTGAAAGTGGGGCAGAATTGCAGGAAACCGATTTCAGGAGGTAGACTGGAATTGCATGTAAAGCATAGGAAAAGAGGCAGAACGTCCACAATGATGCACTTGGCCAAAAAGGACGTATGCGTTTTTTCCTGAATATATTCAGGAAAAAACGCATATGCCCTTTTTGGCCAACCAAGCAAGCTTGCAAGGAAATCTGCACTACAATGAAGTCTCACTGCCCAACGCTCAAAAAGGCCATCTGAAAAAAGTGTAAAATCCAGAAAGGCAGGACAGGCCATGGAGAACTGGCAGCCTTGTTATGCTGATGGGCGGGATGTAAATAGCCAACAGCCACTCTGGAGAAGTGTATGGTGTTTCCTGAAACATCTAAAAAACAAAGCAACAGAGCCTAGGGCACTTCCACTTATGGTCCTATAGCTTAGGGAAATTAAAATGAAAAAGACACAGCAACCCCAAAGTTTGGGACGGCTCTGTTTACAAGAACCTCATTTACGGTACAAGTTCAATATCGCAGAAAGCGAAAAATGGATAAAGAAGTTGTGGTAATTACGTACAATGCAATATCACTCAGCAATGAAATCTATGTCATCAGGCCAGTAGCAGCATAATGAGTGGATTCAGGTACGATGATTCTAAGTGAAATAAGTCACACAGAAAAAGAAACATCATAAGATATCACTAATACACGGAATGTAATCTTGGCTATACAGGAACTGAATTACAAAAAAGAATAGGGTCTCAAATGTAGAAAATCAACTTATGCTTGCTTAAGGGGAATGGTGAGTTGGGGTGCTGCATAAAACCAGAGATTGAAATTAACACAGATACCTTTCCATAAGCCAAATATATAATAGACAAGAGCTACTGCTTGCTCAACGAAGTCGACTCAACACCCCATATTAAACGCCTAAGAATATACCTGACTAGTAAGAATCTTAAAACCTATGGATTTATATGTCTCTGAAAGAGAATCAAGCGTGTGTACAGAGGCATAAACGCAGCAGTGATCGGATTGGTGAGGCTCGGTGAGCAAATGCAAACCCTTTGAAGTCATATTGCATGGTACCCATTCCATGGGTCTCAACTCTCCAGGTTTAAGGGATTCTTCCTTCAGCTAAAACATGCATGTGGAACCCAGAGTATGATCCACCGTGTGATCGGGAAACGTGTTCAAATGTGTCTCAGTTTTCGTCCCCTGGTACTCGGGTGCAACATTCCAGACGCTTTACTAACACTCTCCCCACTTGGAGAGTCAGTGCCTTTAACCTCCTGTTTGACCCAGTTTGCAATTTCTGCGGAAAATGAACAGGAATAGGGAGAACCAATGAGAGACTAGCTGGAGGTGTCTGGACGGGCAAATTTAACTCTCATTTCCCAGCAGGAAGAGGAATTAACCAAAGGCTCAGCGTGCCATGCCGGAACCACACTAGGGCCTGGAGCAATCCTGCGGTATTGCGGCCAGCTCACAAGAAAGTGAATTGAAGAAAGGAGCTCAGGGGCACTGTAATTCAGAAACCTGCAGAGTTATAAATGACAGCTATTGTCCAAAAATATATTGAAGTAAGGCTGCCAAGAGGACTTGAAAGCGGGGCAGAATTGCAGGAACCCGATTTCAGGAGGTAGACTGGAATTGCATGTAAAGTATAGGAAAAGAGGCAGAACGTCCACAATGATGCACTTGGCCAAAAAGGACGTATGGGTTTTTTCCTGAATATATTCAGGAAAAAACGCATACGCACTTTTCGGCCAACCAAGCAAGCTTACAAAGGAAATCTGCACTACAATGATGTCTCACTGCCCCCGGTCAAAAGGGCCATCTGAAAAAAGTGTAAAATCCAGAAAGGCAGGACAGGCCATGGAGAACTGGGAGCCTTGTTATGCTGATGGGGTTATGTAAATAGCCAATAGACACTCTGGAGAAGTGTATGGTGTTTCCTGAAACATCTAATAAACAAAGCAACGGAGCCTAGGGCACTTCCACTTATGGTCCTATAGCTTAGGGAAATTAAAATCAAAAAGACACAGCCACCCCAAAGTTTGGGACAACTGTGTTTACAAGAACCTCGTTTACGGTACAAGTTCAATATCACAGAAAGCGAAAAATGGATAAAAAAGTTGTGGTAGTTCCGTACAATGCAATATCACTCAGCAATGAAATCTATGTCATCAGGCCCGTAGCAGCATAATGAGTGGATTCAGGTACGATGATTCTAAGTGAAATAAGTCACACAGAAACCGAAACATCATACGATATCACTAATACACGGAATGTAAACTCGGCTACAGAGGAACTGAAATACAAAACAGAACAGGGTCTCATATGTAGAAAACCAACTTATGCTTGCTTAAGGGGAAAGGTGAGTTGGGGTGCTGCATAAACCACGAGATTGAAATTAGCACAGATACCATTCCATAAGCCAAGTATGTAATAGACAAGAGCTACTCCTTGCTCAACGAAGTGGACTCAACACCCCATATTAAACGCCTAAGAATATAACTGAATAGTAAGAATCTTAAAACCTATGGATTTATATGTCTCCGAAAGAGAATCAAGCTTGTGTACAGTGGCATAAATGCAGCCGTGATAGGATTGGTGAGGTTCGGTGAGCAAATGCAGACCCTTTGAAGTCATATTGCATGGTACCCATTCCATGGGTCTCAACTCTCCAGGTTTAAGGGATTCTTCCTTCAGCTAAAACATGCATGTGGAACCCAGAGTATGATCCACCGTGTGATCGGGAAACGTGTTTAAATGTGTCTCAGTTTTCGTCCCCTGGTACTCGGGTGCAACATTCCAGACACTTTACTAACACGCTCCCCACTTGGAGAGTCAGTGCCTTTAACCTCCTGTTTGGCCCAGTTTGCAATTTCTGCGGAAAATGAACAGGAATAGGGAGAACCAATGGGAGACTAGCTGGAGTTGTCTGGACGGGCAAATTTAACTCTCTTTTCCCACCAGGAAGAGAAATTAACCAAAGGCTCATCGTGCGAGGCCGAAACCACACTAGTGCCTGAAGCAATCCTGCGGTGTTGCGGCCAGCTCAGAAGAAAGCGAGTTGAAGAAAGGAGCTCAGGGGCCCTGTAATTCACAAACCTGCAGAGTTATAAATGGCAGCTATCATCCAAAAATATATTGAAGTAAGGCAGCCAAGAGGACTTGAAAGCGGGGCAGAATTGCAGGAAACCGATTTCAGGAGGTAGACTGGAATTGCATGTAAAGCATAGGAAAAGAGGCAGAACGTCCACAATGATGCACTTGGCCAAAAAGGGCGTATGCGTTTTTTCCTGAATATATTCAGGAAAAAACGCATACGCCCTTTTTGGCCAACCAAGCAAGCTTGCAAGGAAATCTGCACTATAATGAAGTCTCACTGCCCAACGCTCAAAAAGGCCATCTGAATAAAGTGTAAAATCCAGAAAGGCAGGAAAGGCCATGGAGAACTGGCAGCCTTGTTATGCTGATGGGCGGGATGTAAATTGCCAACAGCCACTCTGGAGAAGTGTATGGTGTTTCCTGAAACATCTAAAAAACAAAGCAACAGAGCATAGGGCACTTCCACTTATGGGACTATAGCTTAGGGAAATTAAAATCAAAAAGACACAGCCACCCCAAAGTTTGGGACAGCTCTGTTTACAAGAACCTCGTTTACGGTACAAGTTCAATATCGCAGAAAGCGAAAAATGGATAAAGAAGTTGTGGTACTTACGTACAATGCAATATCACTCAGTAATGAAATCTATGTCATCAGGCCAGTAGCAGCATAATGAGTGGATTCAGGTACGATGATTCTAAGTGAAATAAGTCACAGAGAAAATGAAACATCATAAGATATCACTAATACACGGAATGTAATCTTGGCTATACAGGAACTGAATTACAAAACAGAATAAGGACTCAAATGTAGAAAACCAACTTATGCTTGCTTAAGGGGAATGGTGAGTTGGGGTGCTGCATAAAACCAGAGATTGAAATTAACACAGATCCCTTTCCATAAGCCAAATATGTAATAGACAAGAGCTACTGCTTGCTCAACGAAGTGGACTCAACACCCCACATTAAACGCCTAAGAATATACCTGACTAGTAAGAATCTTAAAACCTATGGATTTATATGTCTCTGAAAGAGAATCAAGCGTGTGTACAGAGGCATAAACGCAGCAGTGATCGGATTGGTGAGGATCGGTGAGCAAATGCAGACCCTTTGAAGTCATATTGCATGGTACCCATTCCTGGGTCTCAACTCTCCAGGTTTAAGGGATTCTTCCTTCAGCTAAAACATGCATGTGGAACCCAGAGTATGATCCACCGTGTGATCGGGAAACGTGTTCAAATGTGTCTCAGTTTTCGTCCCCTGGTACTCGGGTGCAACATTCCAGACGCTTTACTAACACTCTCCCCACTTGGAGAGTCAGTGCCTTTAACCGCCTGTTTGGCCCAGTTTGCAATTTCTGCGGAAAATGAACAGGAATAGGGAGAACCAATGAGAGACTAGCAGGAGGTGTCTGGACGGGCAAATTTAACTCTCATTTCCCAGCAGGAAGAGGAATTAACCAAAGGCTCAGCGTGCCATGCTGGAACCACCCTAGGGCCTGGAGCAATCCTGTGGTGTTGGGGCCAGCTCACAAGAAAGCGAATTGAAGAAAGGAGCTCAGGGGCACTGTAATTCAGAAACCTGCAGAGTTATAAATGACAGCTATTGTCCAAAAATATATTGAAGTAAGGCTGCCAAGAGGACGTGAAAGCGGGGCAGAATTGCAGGAACCCGATTTCAGGAGGTAGACTGGAATTGCATGTAAAGAATAGGAAAAGAGGCAGAACGTCCACAATGATGCACTTGGCCAAAAAGGACGTATGGGTTTTTTCCTGAATATATTCAGGAAAAAACGCATACGCACTTTTCGGCCAACCAAGCAAGCTTACAAAGGAAATCTGCACTACAATGATGTCTCATTGCCCCCCGGTCAAAAGGGCCATCTGAAAAAAGTGTAAAATCCAGAAAGGCAGGACAGGCCATGGAGAACTGGGGGCCTTGTTATGCTGATGGGGTTATGTAAATAGCCAATAGACACTCTGGAGAAGTGTATGGTGTTTCCTGAAACATCTAAAAAACAAAGCAACGGAGCCTAGGGCACTTCCACTTATGGTCCTATAGCTTAGGGAAATTAAAATCAAAAAGACACAGCCACCCCAAAGTTTGGGACAACTGTGTTTACAAGAACCTCGTTTACGGTACAAGTTCAATATCACAGAAAGCGAAAAATGGATAAAAAAGTTGTGGTAGTTCCGTACAATGCAATATCACTCAGCAATGAAATCTATGTCATCAGGCCCGTAGCAGCATAATGAGTGGATTCAGGTACGATGATTCTAAGTGAAATAAGTCACACAGAAACAGAAACCTCATACGATATCACTAATACACGGAATGTAAACTCGGTTACAGAGGAACTGAAATACAAAACAGAACAGGGTCTCATATGTAGAAAACCAACTTATGCTTGCTTAAGGGGAAAGGTGAGTTGGGGTGCTGCATAAAACACGAGATTGAAATTAGCACAGATACCATTCCATAAGCCAAGTATGTAATAGACAAGAGCTACTCCTTGCTCAACGAAGTGGACTCAACACCCCATATTAAACGCCTAAGAATATAACTGAATAGTAAGAATCTTAAAACCTATGGATTTATATGTCTCCGAAAGAGAATCAAGCTTGTGTACAGTGGCATAAATGCAGCCGTGATAGGATTGGTGAGGTTCGGTGAGCAAATGCAGACCCTTTGAAGTCATATTGCATGGTACCCATTCCATGGGTCTCAACTCTCCAGGTTTAAGGGATTCTTCCTTCAGCTAAAACATGCATGTGGAACCCAGAGTATGATCCACCGTGTGATCGGGAAACGTGTTTAAATGTGTCTCAGTTTTCGTCCCCTGGTACTCGGGTGCAACATTCCAGACACTTTACTAACACGCTCCCCACTTGGAGAGTCAGTGCCTTTAACCTCCTGTTTGGCCCAGTTTGCAATTTCTGCGGAAAATGAACAGGAATAGGGAGAACCAATGGGAGACTAGCTGGAGTTGTCTGGACGGGCAAATTTAACTCTCTTTTCCCACCAGGAAGAGAAATTAACCAAAGGCTCATCGTGCGAGGCCGAAACCACACTAGTGCCTGAAGCAATCCTGCGGTGTTGCGGCCAGCTCAGAAGAAAGCGAGTTGAAGAAAGGAGCTCAGGGGCAGTGTAATTCACAAACCTGCAGAGTTATAAATGGCAGCTATCATCCAAAAATATATTGAAGTAAGGCAGCCAAGAGGACTTGAAAGCGGGGCAGAATTGCAGGAAACCGATTTCAGGAGGTAGACTGGAATTGCATGTAAAGCATAGGAAAAGAGGCAGAACGTCCACAATGATGCACTTGGCCAAAAAGGGCGTATGCGTTTTTTCCTGAATATATTCAGGAAAAAACGCATACGCCCTTTTTGGCCAACCAAGCAAGCTTGCAAGGAAATCTGCACTATAATGAAGTCTCACTGCCCAACGCTCAAAAAGGCCATCTGAATAAAGTGTAAAATCCAGAAAGGCAGGAAAGGCCATGGAGAACTGGCAGCCTTGTTATGCTGATGGGCGGGATGTAAATTGCCAACAGCCACTCTGGAGAAGTGTATGGTGTTTCCTGAAACATCTAAAAAACAAAGCAACAGAGCATAGGGCACTTCCACTTATGGGACTATAGCTTAGGGAAATTAAAATCAAAAAGACACAGCCACCCCAAAGTTTGGGACAGCTCTGTTTACAAGAACCTCGTTTACGGTACAAGTTCAATATCGCAGAAAGCGAAAAATGGATAAAGAAGTTGTGGTACTTACGTACAATGCAATATCACTCAGTAATGAAATCTATGTCATCAGGCCAGTAGCAGCATAATGAGTGGATTCAGGTACGATGATTCTAAGTGAAATAAGTCACAGAGAAAATGAAACATCATAAGATATCACTAATACACGGAATGTAATCTTGGCTATACAGGAACTGAATTACAAAACAGAATAAGGACTCAAATGTAGAAAACCAACTTATGCTTGCTTAAGGGGAATGGTGAGTTGGGGTGCTGCATAAAACCAGAGATTGAAATTAACACAGATCCCTTTCCATAAGCCAAATATGTAATAGACAAGAGCTACTGCTTGCTCAACGAAGTGGACTCAACACCCCACATTAAACGCCTAAGAATATACCTGACTAGTAAGAATCTTAAAACCTATGGATTTATATGTCTCTGAAAGAGAATCAAGCGTGTGTACAGAGGCATAAACGCAGCAGTGATCGGATTGGTGAGGATCGGTGAGCAAATGCAGACCCTTTGAAGTCATATTGCATGGTACCCATTCCTGGGTCTCAACTCTCCAGGTTTAAGGGATTCTTCCTTCAGCTAAAACATGCATGTGGAACCCAGAGTATGATCCACCGTGTGATCGGGAAACGTGTTCAAATGTGTCTCAGTTTTCGTCCCCTGGTACTCGGGTGCAACATTCCAGACGCTTTACTAACACTCTCCCCACTTGGAGAGTCAGTGCCTTTAACCGCCTGTTTGGCCCAGTTTGCAATTTCTGCGGAAAATGAACAGGAATAGGGAGAACCAATGAGAGACTAGCAGGAGGTGTCTGGACGGGCAAATTTAACTCTCATTTCCCAGCAGGAAGAGGAATTAACCAAAGGCTCAGCGTGCCATGCTGGAACCACCCTAGGGCCTGGAGCAATCCTGTGGTGTTGGGGCCAGCTCACAAGAAAGCGAATTGAAGAAAGGAGCTCAGGGGCACTGTAATTCAGAAACCTGCAGAGTTATAAATGACAGCTATTGTCCAAAAATATATTGAAGTAAGGCTGCCAAGAGGACGTGAAAGCGGGGCAGAATTGCAGGAACCCGATTTCAGGAGGTAGACTGGAATTGCATGTAAAGAATAGGAAAAGAGGCAGAACGTCCACAATGATGCACTTGGCCAAAAAGGACGTATGGGTTTTTTCCTGAATATATTCAGGAAAAAACGCATACGCACTTTTCGGCCAACCAAGCAAGCTTACAAAGGAAATCTGCACTACAATGATGTCTCATTGCCCCCCGGTCAAAAGGGCCATCTGAAAAAAGTGTAAAATCCAGAAAGGCAGGACAGGCCATGGAGAACTGGGGGCCTTGTTATGCTGATGGGGTTATGTAAATAGCCAATAGACACTCTGGAGAAGTGTATGGTGTTTCCTGAAACATCTAAAAAACAAAGCAACGGAGCCTAGGGCACTTCCACTTATGGTCCTATAGCTTAGGGAAATTAAAATCAAAAAGACACAGCCACCCCAAAGTTTGGGACAACTGTGTTTACAAGAACCTCGTTTACGGTACAAGTTCAATATCACAGAAAGCGAAAAATGGATAAAAAAGTTGTGGTAGTTCCGTACAATGCAATATCACTCAGCAATGAAATCTATGTCATCAGGCCCGTAGCAGCATAATGAGTGGATTCAGGTACGATGATTCTAAGTGAAATAAGTCACACAGAAACAGAAACCTCATACGATATCACTAATACACGGAATGTAAACTCGGTTACAGAGGAACTGAAATACAAAACAGAACAGGGTCTCATATGTAGAAAACCAACTTATGCTTGCTTAAGGGGAAAGGTGAGTTGGGGTGCTGCATAAAACACGAGATTGAAATTAGCACAGATACCATTCCATAAGCCAAGTATGTAATAGACAAGAGCTACTCCTTGCTCAACGAAGTGGACTCAACACCCCATATTAAACGCCTAAGAATATAACTGAATAGTAAGAATCTTAAAACCTATGGATTTATATGTCTCCGAAAGAGAATCAAGCTTGTGTACAGTGGCATAAATGCAGCCGTGATAGGATTGGTGAGGTTCGGTGAGCAAATGCAGACCCTTTGAAGTCATATTGCATGGTACCCATTCCATGGGTCTCAACTCTCCAGGTTTAAGGGATTCTTCCTTCAGCTAAAACATGCATGTGGAACCCAGAGTATGATCCACCGTGTGATCGGGAAACGTGTTTAAATGTGTCTCAGTTTTCGTCCCCTGGTACTCGGGTGCAACATTCCAGACACTTTACTAACACGCTCCCCACTTGGAGAGTCAGTGCCTTTAACCTCCTGTTTGGCCCAGTTTGCAATTTCTGCGGAAAATGAACAGGAATAGGGAGAACCAATGGGAGACTAGCTGGAGTTGTCTGGACGGGCAAATTTAACTCTCTTTTCCCACCAGGAAGAGAAATTAACCAAAGGCTCATCGTGCGAGGCAGAAACCACACTAGTGCCTGAAGCAATCCTGTGGTGTTGCGGCCAGCTCAGAAGAAAGCGAGTTGAAGAAAGGAGCTCAGGGGCCCTGTAATTCACAAACCTGCAGAGTTATAAATGGCAGCTATCATCCAAAAATATATTGAAGTAAGGCAGCCAAGAGGACTTGAAAGCGGGGCACAATTGCAGGAAACCGATTTCAGGAGGTAGACTGGAATTGCATGTAAAGCATAGGAAAAGAGGCAGAACGTCCACAATGATGCACTTGGCCAAAAAGGGCGTATGCGTTTTTTCCTGAATATATTCAGGAAAAAACGCATACGCACTTTTCGGCCAACCAAGCAAGCTTACAAAGGAAATCTGCACTACAATGATGTCTCACTGCCCCCCGGTCAAAAGGGTCATCTGAAAAAAGTGTAAAATCCAGAAAGGCAGGACAGGCCATGGAGAACTGGGAGCCTTGTTATGCTGATGGGGTTATGTAAATAGCCAACAGACACTCTGGAGAAGTGTATGGTGTTTCCTGAAACATCTAAAAAACAAAGCAACGGAGCCTAGGGCACTTCCACTTATGGTCCTATAGCTTAGGGAAATTAAAATCAAAAAGACACAGCCACCCCAAAGTTTGGGACAACTCTGTTTACAAGAACCTTGTTTACGGTACAAGTTCAATATCACAGAAAGCGAAAAATGGATAAAAAAGTTGTGGTAATTCCGTACAATGCAATATCACTCAGCAATGAAATCTATGTCATCAGGCCCGTAGCAGCATAATGAGTGGATTCAGGTACGATGATTCTAAGTGAAATAAGTCACACAGAAACAGAAACATCATACGATATCACTAATACACGGAATGTAAACTCGGCTACAGAGGAACTGAAATACAAAACAAAACAGGGTCTCATATGTAGAAAACCAACTTATGCTTGCTTAAGGGGAAAGGTGAGTTGGGGTGCTGCATAAAACACGAGATTGAAATTAGCACAGATACCATTCCATAAGCCAAGTATGTAATAGACAAGAGCTACTCCTTGCTCAACGAAGTGGACTCAACACCCCATATTAAACGCCTAAGAATATAACTGAATAGTAAGAATCTTAAAACCTATGGATTTATATGTCTCCGAAAGAGAATCAAGCGTGTGTACAGTGGCATAAACGCAGCCGTGATAGGATTGGTGAGGTTCGGTGAGCAAATGCAGACCCTTTGAAGTCATATTGCATGGTACCCATTCCTGGGTCTCAACTCTCCAGGTTTAAGGGATTCTTCCTTCAGCTAAAACATGCATGTGGAACCCAGAGTATGATCCACCGTGTGATCGGGAAACGTGTTCAAATGTGTCTCAGTTTTCGTCCCCTGGTACTCGGGTGCAACATTCCAGACGCTTTACTAACACTCTCCCCACTTGGAGAGTCAGTGCCTTTAACCGCCTGTTTGGCCCAGTTTGCAATTTCTGCGGAAAATGAACAGGAATAGGGAGAACCAATGAGAGACTAGCTGGAGGTGTCTGGACGGGCAAATTTAACTCTCATTTCCCAGCAGGAAGAGGAATTAACCAAAGGCTCAGCATGCCATGCCGGAACCACCCTAGGGCCTGGAGCAATCCTGCGGTGTTGCGGCCAGCTCACAAGAAAGCGAGTTGAAGAAAGGAGCTCAGGGGCACTGTAATTCACAAACCTGCAGAGTTATAAATGGCAGCTATCATCCAAAAATATATTGAAGTAAGGCAGCCAAGAGGACTTGAAAGCGGGGCAGAATTGCAGGAAACCGATTTCAGGAGGTAGACTGGAATTGCATGTAAAGCATAGGAAAAGAGGCAGAACGTCCACAATGATGCACTTGGCCAAAAAGGGCGTATGCGTTTTTTCCTGAATATATTCAGGAAAAAACGCATACGCCCTTTTTGGCCAACCAAGCAAGCTTGCAAGGAAATCTGCACTACAATGAAGTCTCACTGCCCAACATTCAAAAAGGCCATCTGAAAAAAGTGTAAAATCCAGAAAGGCAGGACAGGCCATGGAGAACTGGCAGCCTTGTTATGCTGATGGGTGGGATGTAAATTGCCAACAGCCACTCTGGAGAAGTGTATGGTGTTTCCTGAAACATCTAAAAAACAAAGCAACAGAGCATAGGGCACTTCCACTTATGGGCCTATAGCTTAGGGAAATTAAAATCAAAAAGACACAGCCACCCCAAGGTTTGGGACAGCTCTGTTTACAAGAACCTCGTTTACGGTACAAGTTCAATATCGCAGAAAGCGAAAAATGGATAAAGAAGTTGTGGTACTTACGTACAATGCAATATCACTCAGCAATGAAATCTATGTCATCAGGCCAGTAGCAGCATAATGAGTGGATTCAGGTACGATGATTCTAAGTGAAATAAGTCACACAGAAAAAGAAACATCATAAGATATCACTAATACACGGAATGTAATCTTGGCTATACAGGAACTGAATTACAAAACAGAATAGGGTCTCAAATGTAGAAAACCAACTTATGCTTGCTTAAGGGGAATGGTGAGTTGGGGTGCTGCATAAAACCAGAGATTGAAATTAACACAGATCCCTTTCCATAAGCCAAATATGTAATAGACAAGAGCTACTGCTTGATCAACGAAGTGGACTCAACACCCCATATTAAACGCCTAAGAATATACCTGACTAGTAAGAATCTTAAAACCTATGGATTTATATGTCTCTGAAAGAGAATCAAGCGTGTGTACAGAGGCATAAACGCAGCAGTGTTCGGATTGGTGAGGCTCGGTGAGCAAATGCAGACCATTTGAAGTCATATTGCATGGTACCCATTCCTGGGTCTCAACTCTCCAGGTTTAAGGGATTCTTCCTTCAGCTAAAACATGCATGTGGAACCCAGAGTATGATCCACCGTGTGATCGGGAAACGTGTTCAAATGTGTCTCAGTTTTCGTCCCCTGTTACTCGGGTGCAACATTCCAGACGCTTTACTAACACTCTCCCCACTTGGAGAGTCAGTGCCTTTAACCGCCTGTTTGGCCCAGTTTGCAATTTCTGCGGAAAATGAACAGGAATAGGTAGAACAAATGAGAGACTAGCAGGAGGTGTCTGGACGGGCAAATTTAACTCTCATTTCCCAGCAGGAAGAGGAATTAACCAAAGGCTCAGCGTGCCATGCCGGAACTACACTAGGGCCTGGAGCAATCCTGTGGTGTTGCGGCCAGCTCACAAGAAAGCGAATTGAAGAAAGGAGCTCAGGGGCACTGTAATTCACAAACCTGCAGAGTTATAAATGACAGCTATTGTCCAAAAATATATTGAAGTAAGGCTGCCAAGAGGACGTGAAAGCGGGGCAGAATTGCAGGAAACCGATTTCAGGAGGTAGACTGGAATTGCATGTAAAGCATAGGAAAAGAGGCAGAACGTCTACAATGATGCACTTGGCCAAAAAGAACGTATGGGTTTTTTCCTGAATATATTCAGGAAAAAACGCATACGCACTTTTCGGCCTACCAAGCAAGCTTACAAAGGAAATCTGCACTACAATGATGTCTCACTGCCCCCCGGTCAAAAGTGCCATCTGAAAAAAGTGTAAAATCCACAAAGGCAGGACAGGCCATGGAGAACTGGGAGCCTTGTTATGCTGATGGGGGTATGTAAATAGCCAACTGACACTCTGGAGAATTGTATGGTGTTTCCTGAAACATCTAAAAAACAAAGCAACAGAGCCTAGGGCAGTTCCACTTATGGTCCTATAGCTTAGGGAAATTAAAATCAAAAAGACACAGCCACCCCAAAGTTTGGGACAGCTCTGTTTACAAGAACCTCGTTTACGGTACAAGTTCAATATCACAGAAAGCGAAAAATGGATAAAAAAGTTGTGGTAGTTCCGTACAATGCAATATCACTCAGAAATGAAATCTATGTCATCAGGCCCGTAGCAGCATAATGAGTGGATTCAGGTACGATGATTCTAAGTGAAATAAGTCACACAGAAACCGAAACCTCATACGATATCACTAATACACGGAATGTAAACTCGGCTACAGAGGAACTGAAATACAAAACAGAACAGGGTCTCATATGTAGAAAACCAACTTATGCTTGCTTAAGGGGAAAGGTGAGTTGGGGTGCTGCATAAAACACGAGATTGAAATTAGCACAGATACCATTCCATAAGCCAAGTATGTAATAGACAAGAGCTACTCCTTGCTCAACGAAGTGGACTCAACACCCCATATTAAACGCCTAAGAATATAACTGAATAGTAAGAATCTTAAAACCTATGGATTTATATGTCTCCGAAAGAGAATCAAGCTTGTGTACAGTGGCATAAATGCAGCCGTGATAGGATTGGTGAGGTTCGGTGAGCAAATGCAGACCCTTTGAAGTCATATTGCATGGTACCCATTCCATGGGTCTCAACTCTCCAGGTTTAAGGGATTCTTCCTTCAGCTAAAACATGCATGTGGAACCCAGAGTATGATCCACCGTGTGATCGGGAAACGTGTTTAAATGTGTCTCAGTTTTCATCCCCTGGTACTCGGGTGCAACATTCCAGACACTTTACTAACACGCTCCCCACTTGGAGAGTCAGTGCCTTTAACCTCCTGTTTGGCCCAGTTTGCAATTTCTGCGGAAAATGAACAGGAATAGGGAGAACCAATGGGAGACTAGCTGGAGTTGTCTGGACGGGCAAATTTAACTCTCTTTTCCCACCAGGAAGAGAAATTAACCAAAGGCTCATCGTGCGAGGCCGAAACCACACTAGTGCCTGAAGCAATCCTGCGGTGTTGCGGCCAGCTCAGAAGAAAGCGAGTTGAAGAAAGGAGCTCAGGGGCAGTGTAATTCACAAACCTGCAGAGTTATAAATGGCAGCTATCATCCAAAAATATATTGAAGTAAGGCAGCCAAGAGGACTTGAAAGCGGGGCAGAATTGCAGGAAACCGATTTCAGGAGGTAGACTGGAATTGCATGTAAAGCATAGGAAAAGAGGCAGAACGTCCACAATGATGCACTTGGCCAAAAAGGGCGTATGCGTTTTTTCCTGAATATATTCAGGAAAAAACGCATACGCCCTTTTTGGCCAACCAAGCAAGCTTGCAAGGAAATCTGCACTATAATGAAGTCTCACTGCCCAACGCTCAAAAAGGCCATCTGAATAAAGTGTAAAATCCAGAAAGGCAGGAAAGGCCATGGAGAACTGGCAGCCTTGTTATGCTGATGGGCGGGATGTAAATTGCCAACAGCCACTCTGGAGAAGTGTATGGTGTTTCCTGAAACATCTAAAAAACAAAGCAACAGAGCATAGGGCACTTCCACTTATGGGACTATAGCTTAGGGAAATTAAAATCAAAAAGACACAGCCACCCCAAAGTTTGGGACAGCTCTGTTTACAAGAACCTCGTTTACGGTACAAGTTCAATATCGCAGAAAGCGAAAAATGGATAAAGAAGTTGTGGTACTTACGTACAATGCAATATCACTCAGTAATGAAATCTATGTCATCAGGCCAGTAGCAGCATAATGAGTGGATTCAGGTACGATGATTCTAAGTGAAATAAGTCACAGAGAAAATGAAACATCATAAGATATCACTAATACACGGAATGTAATCTTGGCTATACAGGAACTGAATTACAAAACAGAATAAGGACTCAAATGTAGAAAACCAACTTATGCTTGCTTAAGGGGAATGGTGAGTTGGGGTGCTGCATAAAACCAGAGATTGAAATTAACACAGATCCCTTTCCATAAGCCAAATATGTAATAGACAAGAGCTACTGCTTGCTCAACGAAGTGGACTCAACACCCCACATTAAACGCCTAAGAATATACCTGACTAGTAAGAATCTTAAAACCTATGGATTTATATGTCTCTGAAAGAGAATCAAGCGTGTGTACAGAGGCATAAACGCAGCAGTGATCGGATTGGTGAGGATCGGTGAGCAAATGCAGACCATTTGAAGTCATATTGCATGGTACCCATTCCTGGGTCTCAACTCTGCAGGTTTAAGGGATTCTTCCTTCAGCTAAAACATGCATGTGGAACCCAGAGTATGATCCACCGTGTGATCGGGAAACGTGTTCAAATGTGTCTCAGTTTTCGTCCCCTGGTACTCGGGTGCAACATTCCAGACGCTTTACTAACACTCTCCCCACTTGGAGAGTCAGTGCCTTTAACCGCCTGTTTGGCCCAGTTTGCAATTTCTGCGGAAAATGAACAGGAATAGGGAGAACCAATGAGAGACTAGCAGGAGGTGTCTGGACGGGCAAATTTAACTCTCATTTCCCAGCAGGAAGAGGAATTAACCAAAGGCTCAGCGTGCCATGCCGGAACCACCCTAGGGCCTGGAGCAATCCTGTGGTGTTGCGGCCAGCTCACAAGAAAGCGAATTGAAGAAAGGAGCTCAGGGGCACTGTAATTCAGAAACCTGCAGAGTTATAAATGACAGCTATTGTCCAAAAATATATTGAAGTAAGGCTGCCAAGAGGACGTGAAAGCGGGGCAGAATTGCAGGAACCCGATTTCAGGAGGTAGACTGGAATTGCATGTAAAGAATAGGAAAAGAGGCAGAACGTCCACAATGATGCACTTGGCCAAAAAGGACGTATGGGTTTTTTCCTGAATATATTCAGGAAAAAACGCATACGCACTTTTCGGCCAACCAAGCAAGCTTACAAAGGAAATCTGCACTACAATGATGTCTCATTGCCCCCCGGTCAAAAGGGCCATCTGAAAAAAGTGTAAAATCCAGAAAGGCAGGACAGGCCATGGAGAACTGGGGGCCTTGTTATGCTGATGGGGTTATGTAAATAGCCAATAGACACTCTGGAGAAGTGTATGGTGTTTCCTGAAACATCTAAAAAACAAAGCAACGGAGCCTAGGGCACTTCCACTTATGGTCCTATAGCTTAGGGAAATTAAAATCAAAAAGACACAGCCACCCCAAAGTTTGGGACAACTGTGTTTACAAGAACCTCGTTTACGGTACAAGTTCAATATCACAGAAAGCGAAAAATGGATAAAAAAGTTGTGGTAGTTCCGTACAATGCAATATCACTCAGCAATGAAATCTATGTCATCAGGCCCGTAGCAGCATAATGAGTGGATTCAGGTACGATGATTCTAAGTGAAATAAGTCACACAGAAACAGAAACCTCATACGATATCACTAATACACGGAATGTAAACTCGGTTACAGAGGAACTGAAATACAAAACAGAACAGGGTCTCATATGTAGAAAACCAACTTATGCTTGCTTAAGGGGAAAGGTGAGTTGGGGTGCTGCATAAAACACGAGATTGAAATTAGCACAGATACCATTCCATAAGCCAAGTATGTAATAGACAAGAGCTACTCCTTGCTCAACGAAGTGGACTCAACACCCCATATTAAACGCCTAAGAATATAACTGAATAGTAAGAATCTTAAAACCTATGGATTTATATGTCTCCGAAAGAGAATCAAGCTTGTGTACAGTGGCATAAATGCAGCCGTGATAGGATTGGTGAGGTTCGGTGAGCAAATGCAGACCCTTTGAAGTCATATTGCATGGTACCCATTCCATGGGTCTCAACTCTCCAGGTTTAAGGGATTCTTCCTTCAGCTAAAACATGCATGTGGAACCCAGAGTATGATCCACCGTGTGATCGGGAAACGTGTTTAAATGTGTCTCAGTTTTCGTCCCCTGGTACTCGGGTGCAACATTCCAGACACTTTACTAACACGCTCCCCACTTGGAGAGTCAGTGCCTTTAACCTCCTGTTTGGCCCAGTTTGCAATTTCTGCGGAAAATGAACAGGAATAGGGAGAACCAATGGGAGACTAGCTGGAGTTGTCTGGACGGGCAAATTTAACTCTCTTTTCCCACCAGGAAGAGAAATTAACCAAAGGCTCATCGTGCGAGGCAGAAACCACACTAGTGCCTGAAGCAATCCTGTGGTGTTGCGGCCAGCTCAGAAGAAAGCGAGTTGAAGAAAGGAGCTCAGGGGCACTGTAATTCACAAACCTGCAGAGTTATAAATGGCAGCTATCATCCAAAAATATATTGAAGTAAGGCAGCCAAGAGGACTTGAAAGCGGGGCACAATTGCAGGAAACCGATTTCAGGAGGTAGACTGGAATTGCATGTAAAGCATAGGAAAAGAGGCAGAACGTCCACAATGATGCACTTGGCCAAAAAGGGCGTATGCGTTTTTTCCTGAATATATTCAGGAAAAAACGCATACGCACTTTTCGGCCAACCAAGCAAGCTTACAAAGGAAATCTGCACTACAATGATGTCTCACTGCCCCCCGGTCAAAAGGGTCATCTGAAAAAAGTGTAAAATCCAGAAAGGCAGGACAGGCCATGGAGAACTGGGAGCCTTGTTATGCTGATGGGGTTATGTAAATAGCCAACAGACACTCTGGAGAAGTGTATGGTGTTTCCTGAAACATCTAAAAAACAAAGCAACGGAGCCTAGGGCACTTCCACTTATGGTCCTATAGCTTAGGGAAATTAAAATCAAAAAGACACAGCCACCCCAAAGTTTGGGACAACTCTGTTTACAAGAACCTTGTTTACGGTACAAGTTCAATATCACAGAAAGCGAAAAATGGATAAAAAAGTTGTGGTAATTCCGTACAATGCAATATCACTCAGCAATGAAATCTATGTCATCAGGCCCGTAGCAGCATAATGAGTGGATTCAGGTACGATGATTCTAAGTGAAATAAGTCACACAGAAACAGAAACATCATACGATATCACTAATACACGGAATGTAAACTCGGCTACAGAGGAACTGAAATACAAAACAAAACAGGGTCTCATATGTAGAAAACCAACTTATGCTTGCTTAAGGGGAAAGGTGAGTTGGGGTGCTGCATAAAACACGAGATTGAAATTAGCACAGATACCATTCCATAAGCCAAGTATGTAATAGACAAGAGCTACTCCTTGCTCAACGAAGTGGACTCAACACCCCATATTAAACGCCTAAGAATATAACTGAATAGTAAGAATCTTAAAACCTATGGATTTATATGTCTCCGAAAGAGAATCAAGCGTGTGTACAGTGGCATAAACGCAGCCGTGATAGGATTGGTGAGGTTCGGTGAGCAAATGCAGACCCTTTGAAGTCATATTGCATGGTACCCATTCCTGGGTCTCAACTCTCCAGGTTTAAGGGATTCTTCCTTCAGCTAAAACATGCATGTGGAACCCAGAGTATGATCCACCGTGTGATCGGGAAACGTGTTCAAATGTGTCTCAGTTTTCGTCCCCTGGTACTCGGGTGCAACATTCCAGACGCTTTACTAACACTCTCCCCACTTGGAGAGTCAGTGCCTTTAACCGCCTGTTTGGCCCAGTTTGCAATTTCTGCGGAAAATGAACAGGAATAGGGAGAACCAATGAGAGACTAGCAGGAGGTGTCTGGACGGGCAAATTTAACTCTCATTTCCCAGCAGGAAGAGGAATTAACCAAAGGCTCAGCATGCCATGCCGGAACCACACTAGGGCCTGGAGCAATCCTGCGGTGTTGCGGCCAGCTCACAAGAAAGCGAGTTGAAGAAAGGAGCTCAGGGGCACTGTAATTCACAAACCTGCAGAGTTATAAATGACAGCTATCGTCCAAAAATATATTGAAGTAAGGCTGCCAAGAGGACTTGAAAGCGGGGCAGAATTACAGGAAACCGATTTCAGGAGGTAGACTGGAATTGCATGTAAAGCATAGGAAAAGAGGCAGAACGTCCACAATGATGCACTTGGCCAAAAAGGGCGTATGCGTTTTTTCCTGAATATATTCAGGAAAAAACGCATACGCCCTTTTTGGCCAACCAAGCAAGCTTGCAAGGAAATCTGCACTACAATGAAGTCTCACTGCCCAACATTCAAAAAGGCCATCTGAAAAAAGTGTAAAATCCAGAAAGGCAGGACAGGCCATGGAGAACTGGCAGCCTTGTTATGCTGATGGGTGGGATGTAAATTGCCAACAGCCACTCTGGAGAAGTGTATGGTGTTTCCTGAAACATCTAAAAAACAAAGCAACAGAGCCTAGGGCACTTCCACTTATGGGCCTATAGCTTAGGGAAATTAAAATCAAAAAGACACAGCCACCCCAAGGTTTGGGACAGCTCTGTTTACAAGAACCTCGTTTACGGTACAAGTTCAATATCGCAGAAAGCGAAAAATGGATAAAGAAGTTGTGGTACTTACGTACAATGCAATATCACTCAGCAATGAAATCTATGTCATCAGGCCAGTAGCAGCATAATGAGTGGATTCAGGTACGATGATTCTAAGTGAAATAAGTCACACAGAAAAAGAAACATCATAAGATATCACTAATACGCGGAATGTAATCTTGGCTATACAGGAACTGAATTACAAAACAGAATAGGGTCTCAAATGTAGAAAACCAACTTATGCTTGCTTAAGGGGAATGGTGAGTTGGGGTGCTGCATAAAACCAGAGATTGAAATTAACACAGATCCCTTTCCATAAGCCAAATATGTAATAGACAAGAGCTACTGCTTGATCAACGAAGTGGACTCAACACCCCATATTAAACGCCTAAGAATATACCTGACTAGTAAGAATCTTAAAACCTATGGATTTATATGTCTCTGAAAGAGAATCAAGCGTGTTTACAGAGGCATAAACGCAGCAGTGTTCGGATTGGTGAGGCTCGGTGAGCAAATGCAGACCCTTTGAAGTCATATTGCATGGTACCCATTCCTGGGTCTCAACTCTCCAGGTTTAAGGGATTCTTCCTTCAGCTAAAACATGCATGTGGAACCCAGAGTATGATCCACCGTGTGATCGGGAAACGTGTTCAAATGTGTCTCAGTTTTCGTCCCCTGTTACTCGGGTGCAACATTCCAGACGCTTTACTAACACTCTCCCCACTTGGAGAGTCAGTGCCTTTAACCGCCTGTTTGGCCCAGTTTGCAATTTCTGCGGAAAATGAACAGGAATAGGTAGAACAAATGAGAGACTAGCAGGAGGTGTCTGGACGGGCAAATTTAACTCTCATTTACCAGCAGGAAGAGGAATTAACCAAAGGCTCAGCGTGCCATGCCGGAACCACACTAGGGCCTGGAGCAATCCTGTGGTGTTGCGGCCAGCTCACAAGAAAGCGAATTGAAGAAAGGAGCTCAGGGGCACTGTAATTCAGAAACCTGCAGAGTTATAAATGACAGCTATTGTCCAAAAATATATTGAAGTAAGGCTGCCAAGAGGACGTGAAAGCGGGGCAGAATTGCAGGAAACCGATTTCAGGAGGTAGAGTGGAATTGCATGTAAAGCATAGGAAAAGAGGCAGAACGTCTACAATGATGCACTTGGCCAAAAAGAACGTATGGGTTTTTTCCTGAATATATTCAGGAAAAAACGCATACGCACTTTTCGGCCTACCAAGCAAGCTTACAAAGGAAATCTGCACTACAATGATGTCTCACTGCCCCCCGGTCAAAAGTGCCATCTGAAAAAAGTGTAAAATCCACAAAGGCAGGACAGGCCATGGAGAACTGGGAGCCTTGTTATGCTGATGGGGGTATGTAAATAGCCAACTGACACTCTGGAGAATTGTATGGTGTTTCCTGAAACATCTAAAAAACAAAGCAACAGAGCCTAGGGCAGTTCCACTTATGGTCCTATAGCTTAGGGAAATTAAAATCAAAAAGACACAGCCACCCCAAAGTTTGGGACAGCTCTGTTTACAAGAACCTCGTTTACGGTACAAGTTCAATATCACAGAAAGCGAAAAATGGATAAAAAAGTTGTGGTAGTTCCGTACAATGCAATATCACTCAGAAATGAAATCTATGTCATCAGGCCCGTAGCAGCATAATGAGTGGATTCAGGTACGATGATTCTAAGTGAAATAAGTCACACAGAAACCGAAACCTCATACGATATCACTAATACACGGAATGTAAACTCGGCTACAGAGGAACTGAAATACAAAACAGAACAGGGTCTCATATGTAGAAAACCAACTTATGCTTGCTTAAGGGGAAAGGTGAGTTGGGGTGCTGCATAAAACACGAGATTGAAATTAGCACAGATACCATTCCATAAGCCAAGTATGTAATAGACAAGAGCTACTCCTTGCTCAACGAAGTGGACTCAACACCCCATATTAAACGCCTAAGAATATAACTGAATAGTAAGAATCTTAAAACCTATGGATTTATATGTCTCCGAAAGAGAATCAAGCTTGTGTACAGTGGCATAAATGCAGCCGTGATAGGATTGGTGAGGTTCGGTGAGCAAATGCAGACCCTTTGAAGTCATATTGCATGGTACCCATTCCATGGGTCTCAACTCTCCAGGTTTAAGGGATTCTTCCTTCAGCTAAAACATGCATGTGGAACCCAGAGTATGATCCACCGTGTGATCGGGAAACGTGTTTAAATGTGTCTCAGTTTTCATCCCCTGGTACTCGGGTGCAACATTCCAGACACTTTACTAACACGCTCCCCACTTGGAGAGTCAGTGCCTTTAACCTCCTGTTTGGCCCAGTTTGCAATTTCTGCGGAAAATGAACAGGAATAGGGAGAACCAATGGGAGACTAGCTGGAGTTGTCTGGACGGGCAAATTTAACTCTCTTTTCCCACCAGGAAGAGAAATTAACCAAAGGCTCATCGTGCGAGGCAGAAACCACACTAGTGCCTGAAGCAATCCTGTGGTGTTGCGGCCAGCTCAGAAGAAAGCGAGTTGAAGAAAGGAGCTCAGGGGCACTGTAATTCACAAACTGGCAGAGTTATAAATGGCAGCTATCATCCAAAAATATATTGAAGTAAGGCAGCCAAGAGGACTTGAAAGCGGGGCACAATTGCAGGATACCGGTTTCAGGAGGTAGACTGGAATTGCATGTAAAGCATAGGAAAAGAGGCAGAACGTCCACAATGATGCACTTGGCCAAAAGGGCTTATGCGTGTTTTCCTGAATATATTCAAGAAAAAAAGCATACGCACTTTTAGGCCAACCAAGCAGGCTTGCAAAGAAATCTGCACTACAATGAAGTCTCACTGCCCCCCGGTCAAAAGGGCCATCTGAAAAAAGTGTAAAATCTAGAAAGGCAGGACAGGCCATGGAGAACTGGGAGCCTTGTTATGCTGATGGGCGGGATGTAAATTGCCAACAGCCACTCTGGAGAAGTGTACGGTGTTTCCTGAAACATCTAAAAAACAAAGCAACAGAGCCTAGGGCACTTCCACTTATGGTCCTATAGCATAGGGAAATTAAAATCAAAAAGACACAGCCACCCCAAAGTTTGGACGGCTCTGTTTATAAGAACCTCGTTTACGGTACAAGTTCAATATCACAGAAAGCAAAAAATGGATAAAGAAGTTGTGGTACTTACGTACAATGCAATATCAATCAGCAATGAAATCTATGTCCTCAGGCCCGTAGCAGCATAATGAGTGGATTCAGGTACGATGATTCTAAGTGAAATATGTCACACAGAAAAAGAAACATCATAAGATATCACTACTACACGGAATGTAAACTTGGCTACACAGGAACTGAAATACAAAACAGAACAGGGTCTCATATGTAGAAAACCAACTTATGCTTGCTTAAGGGGAAAGGTGAGTTGGGGTGCTGCATAAAACACGAGATTGAAATTAGCACAGATACCGTTCCATAAGCCAAATATATAATAGACAACAGCTACTCCTTGCTCAGCGAAGTGTACTCAACACCCCATATTAAATGCGTAAGAATATACCTGACTAGTAAGTATCTTAAAACCTATGGATTTATATGTCTCTGAAAGAGAATCAGGCGTGTGTACAGCGGCACAAACGCAGCAGTGATAGGATTGGTGAGGTTCGGTGAGCAAATGCAGACCTTTTGAAGTCATATTGCATGGTACCCGTTCCATGGGTCTCAACTCTCCAGGTTTAAGGGATTCTTCCTTCAGCTAAAAGATGCATGTGGAACCCAGCGTATGATCCACCGTGTGATCGGGAAACGTGTTCAAATGTGTCTCAGTTTTTGTCCGCTGGTACTCGGGTGCAACATTCCAGACGCTTTACTAACACTCTCCCCACTTGGAGAGTCAGTGCCTTTAACCTCCTGTTTGGCCCAGTTTGCAATTTCTGCGGAAGATGAACAGGAATAGGGAGAACCAATGAGAGAATAGCTGGAGGTGTCTGGACGGGCAAATTTAACTCTCATTTCCCAGCAGGAAGAGGAATTAACCAAAGGCTCAGCGTGCCATGCCGGAACCACACTAGGGCCTGAAGCAATCTTGAGGTGTTGCGTCCAGCTCACAAGAAAGTGAGTTGAAGAAAGGAGCTCAGGGGCACTGTAATTCACAAACCTGCAGAGTTATAAATGACAGCTATTGTCCAAAAATATATTGAAGTAAGGCTGCCAAGAGGACTTGAAAGCGGGGCAGAATTGCAGGAAACCGATTTCAGGAGGTAGACTGGAATTGCATGTAAAGCATAGGAAAAGAGGCAGAACGTCCACAATGATGCACTTGGCCAAAAAGGGCGTATGCGTTTTTTCCTGAATATATTCAGGAAAAAACGCATACGCCCCTTTTGGCCAACCAAGCAAGCTTGCAAAGGAAATCTGCACTACAATGAAGTCTCACTGCCCAACGCTCAAAAAGGCCATCTGAAAAAAGTGTAAAATCCAGAAAGGCAGGACAGGCCATGGAGAACTGGCAGCCTTGTTATGCTGATGGGCGGGATGTAAATTGCCAACAGCCACTCTGGAGAAGTGTATGGTGTTTCCTGAAACATCTAAAAAACAAAGCAACAGAGCATAGGGCACTTCCACTTATGGGCCTATAGCTTAGGGAAATTAAAATCAAAAAGACACAGCCACCCCAAAGTTTGGGACAGCTCTGTTTACAAGAACCTCGTTTACAGTACAAGTTCAATATCACAGAAAGCGAAAAATGTATAAAGAAGTTGTGGTACTTACGTACAATGCAATATCACTCAGCAATGAAATCTATGTCATCAGGCCCATAGCAGCATAATGAGTGGATTCAGGTACGATGATTCTAAGTGAAATAAGTCACACAGAAAAAGAAACATCATAAGATATCACTAATATACGGAATGTAAACTTGGCTACACAGGAACTGAATTACAAATCAGAACAGGGTCTCTAATGTAGAACCAACTTATGCTTGCTTAAGGGGAAAGGTGAGTTGGGGTGGTGCATAAAACCAGAGATTGAAATTAGCACAGATACCGTTCCTTAAGAGAAATATGTAATAGACAAGAGCTACTCCTTGCTCAACGAAGTGGACTCAACACCCCATATTAAACGCCTAAGAATATACCTGACTAGTAAGAATCTTAAAACCTATGGATTTATATGTCTCCGAAAGAGAATCAAGCGTGTGTACAGTGGCATAAACGCAGCCGTGATAGGATTGGTGAGGTTCGGTGAGCAAATGCAGACCCTTTGAAGTCATATTGCATGGTACCCATTCCTGGGTCTCAACTCTCCAGGTTTAAGGGATTCTTCCTTCAGCTAAAACATGCATGTGGAACCCAGAGTATGATCCACCATGTGATCGGGAAACGTGTTCAAATGTGTCTCAGTTTTCGTCCCCTGGTACTCGGGTGCAACATTCCAGACGCTTTACTAACACTCTCCCCACTTGGAGAGTCAGTGCCTTTAACCGCCTGTTTGGCCCAGTTTGCAATTTCTGCGGAAAATGAACAGGAATAGGGAGAACCAATGAGAGACTAGCAGGAGGTGTCTGGACGGGCAAATTTAACTCTCATTTCCCAGCAGGAAGAGGAATTAACCAAAGGCTCAGCATGCCATGCTGGAACCACACTAGGGCCTGGAGCAATCCTGCGGTGTTGCGGCCAGCTCACAAGAAAGCGAATTGAAGAAAGGAGCTCAGGGGCACTGTAATTCACAAACCTGCAGAGTTATAAATGACAGCTATTGTCCAAAAATATATTGAAGTAAGGCTGCCAAGAGGACTTGAAAGCGGGGCAGAATTGCAGGAAACCGATTTCAGGAGGTAGACTGGAATTGCATGTAAAGCATAGGAAAAGAGGCAGAACGTCCACAATGATGCACTTGGCCAAAAAGGGCGTATGCGTTTTTTCCTGAATATATTCAGGAAAAAACGCATACGCCCCTTTTGGCCAACCAAGCAAGCTTGCAAAGGAAATCTGCACTACAATGAAGTCTCACTGCCTCCCAGTCAAAAGTGCCATCTGAAAAAAGTGTAAAATCCAGAAAGGCAGGACAGGCCATGGAGAACTGGGAGCCTTGTTATGCTGATGGGGGTATGTAAATAGCCAACAGACACTCTGGAGAAGTGTATGGTGTTTCCTGAAACATCTAAAAAACAAAGCAACGGAGCCTAGGGCACTTCCACTTATGGTCCTATAGCTTAGGGAAATTAAAATCAAAAAGACACAGCCACCCCAAAGTTTGGGACAACTCTGTTTACAAGAACCTCGTTTACGGTACAAGTTCAATATCACAGAAAGCGAAAAATGGATAAAAAAGTTGTGGTAATTCCGTACAATGCAATATCACTCAGCAATGAAATCTATGTCATCAGGCCCGTAGCAGCATAATGAGTGGATTCAGGTACGATGATTCTAAGTGAAATAAGTCACACAGAAACAGAAACATCATACGATATCACTAATACACGGAATGTAAACTCGGCTACAGAGGAACTGAAATACAAAACAGAACAGGGTCTCATATGTAGAAAACCAACTTATGCTTGCTTAAGGGGAAAGGTGAGTTGGGGTGCTGCATAAAACACGAGATTGAAATTAGCACAGATACCATTCCATAAGCCAAGTATGTAATAGACAAGAGCTACTCCTTGCTCAACGAAGTGGACTCAACACCCCATATTAAACGCCTAAGAATATAACTGAATAGTAAGAATCTTAAAACCTATGGATTTATATGTCTCCGAAAGAGAATCAAGCGTGTGTACAGTGGCATAAACGCAGCCGTGATAGGATTGGTGAGGTTCGGTGAGCAAATGCAGACCCTTTGAAGTCATATTGCATGGTACCCATTCCATGGGTCTCAACTCTCCAGGTTTAAGGGATTCTTCCTTCAGCTAAAACATGCATGCGGAACCCAGAGTATGATCCACCGTGTGATCAGGAAACGTGTTCAAATGTGTCTCAGTTTTCGTCCCCTGGTACTCGGGTGCAACATTCCAGACGCTTTACTAACACTCTCCCCACTTGGAGAGTCAGTGCCTTTAACCTCCTGTTTGGCCCAGTTTGCAATTTCTGCGGAAAATGAACAGGAATAGGGAGAACCAATGGGAGACTAGCTGGAGGTGTCTGGACGGGCAAATTTAACTCTCATTTCCCACCAGGATGTGAAATTAACCAAAGGCTCATCGTGCGAGGCCGAAACCACACTAGGGCCTGAAGCAATCCTGCGGTGTTGCGGCCAGCTCACAAGAAAGCGAGTTGAAGAAAGGAGCTCAGGGGCACTGTAATTCACAAACCTGCAGAGTTATAAATGACAGCTATCATGCAAAAATATATTGAAGTAAGGCAGCCAAGAGGACTTGAAAGCGGGGCAGAATTGCAGGAAACCGATTTCAGGAGGTAGACTGGAATTGCATGTAAAGCATAGGAAAATAGGCAGAACGTCCACAATGATGCACTTGGCCAAAAAGGACGTATGCGTTTTTTCCTGAATATATTCAGGAAAAAACGCATACGCCCTTTTTGGCCAACCAAGCAAGCTTGCAAGGAAATCTGCACTACAATGAAGTCTCACTGCCCAACGCTCAAAAAGGCCATCTGAAAAAAGTGTAAAATCCAGAAAGGCAGGACAGGCCATGGAGAACTGGCAGCCTTGTTATGCTGATGGGCGGGATGTAAATTGCCAACAGCCACTCTGGAGAAGTGTATGGTGTTTCCTGAAACATCTAAAAAACAAAGCAACAGAGCATAGGGCACTTCCACTTATGGGCCTATAGCTTAGGGAAATTAAAATCAAAAAGACACAGCCACCCCAAAGTTTGGGACAGCTCTGTTTACAAGAACCTCGTTTACAGTACAAGTTCAATATCACAGAAAGCGAAAAATGTATAAAGAAGTTGTGGTACTTACGTACAATGCAATATCACTCAGCAATGAAATCTATGTCATCAGGCCCGTAGCAGCATAATGAGTGGATTCAGGTACGATGATTCTAAGTGAAATAAGTCACACAGAAAAAGAAACATCATAAGATATCACTAATATACGGAATGTAAACTTGGCTACACAGGAACTGAATTACAAATCAGAACAGGGTCTCTAATGTAGAACCAACTTATGCTTGCTTAAGGGGAAAGGTGAGTTGGGGTGGTGCATAAAACCAGAGATTGAAATTAGCACAGATACCGTTCCTTAAGAGAAATATGTAATAGACAAGAGCTACTCCTTGCTCAACGAAGTGGACTCAACACCCCATATTAAACGCCTAAGAATATACCTGACTAGTAAGAATCTTAAAACCTATGGATTTATATGTCTCCGAAAGAGAATCAAGCGTGTGTACAGTGGCATAAACGCAGCCGTGATAGGATTGGTGAGGTTCGGTGAGCAAATGCAGACCCTTTGAAGTCATATTGCATGGTACCCATTCCTGGGTCTCAACTCTCCAGGTTTAAGGGATTCTTCCTTCAGCTAAAACATGCATGTGGAACCCAGAGTATGATCCACCATGTGATCGGGAAACGTGTTCAAATGTGTCTCAGTTTTCGTCCCCTGGTACTCGGGTGCAACATTCCAGACGCTTTACTAACACTCTCCCCACTTGGAGAGTCAGTGCCTTTAACCGCCTGTTTGGCCCAGTTTGCAATTTCTGCGGAAAATGAACAGGAATAGGGAGAACCAATGAGAGACTAGCAGGAGGTGTCTGGACGGGCAAATTTAACTCTCATTTCCCAGCAGGAAGAGGAATTAACCAAAGGCTCAGCATGCCATGCTGGAACCACACTAGGGCCTGGAGCAATCCTGCGGTGTTGCGGCCAGCTCACAAGAAAGCGAATTGAAGAAAGGAGCTCAGGGGCACTGTAATTCACAAACCTGCAGAGTTATAAATGACAGCTATTGTCCAAAAATATATTGAAGTAAGGCTGCCAAGAGGACTTGAAAGCGGGGCAGAATTGCAGGAAACCGATTTCAGGAGGTAGACTGGAATTGCATGTAAAGCATAGGAAAAGAGGCAGAACGTCCACAATGATGCACTTGGCCAAAAAGGACGTATGGGGTTTTTCCTGAATATATTCAGGAAAAAACGCATACGCACTTTTCGGCCAACCAAGCAAGCTTACAAAGGAAATCTGCACTACAATGATGTCTCACTGCCCCCCGGTCAAAAGGGTCATCTGAAAAAAGTGTAAAATCCAGAAAGGCAGGACAGGCCATGGAGAACTGGGAGCCTTGTTATGCTGATGGGGTTATGTAAATAGCCAACAGACACTCTGGAGAAGTGTATGGTGTTTCCTGAAACATCTAAAAAACAAAGCAACGGAGCCTAGGGCACTTCCACTTATGGTCCTATAGCTTAGGGAAATTAAAATCAAAAAGACACAGCCACCCCAAAGTTTGGGACAACTCTGTTTACAAGAACCTCGTTTACGGTACAAGTTCAATATCACAGAAAGCGAAAAATGGATAAAAAAGTTGTGGTAATTCCGTACAATGCAATATCACTCAGCAATGAAATCTATGTCATCAGGCCCGTAGCAGCATAATGAGTGGATTCAGGTACGATGATTCTAAGTGAAATAAGTCACACAGAAACAGAAACATCATACGATATCACTAATACACGGAATGTAAACTCGGCTACAGAGGAACTGAAATACAAAACAGAACAGGGTCTCATATGTAGAAAACCAACTTATGCTTGCTTAAGGGGAAAGGTGAGTTGGGGTGCTGCATAAAACACGAGATTGAAATTAGCACAGATACCATTCCATAAGCCAAGTATGTAATAGACAAGAGCTACTCCTTGCTCAACGAAGTGGACTCAACACCCCATATTAAACGCCTAAGAATATAACTGAATAGTAAGAATCTTAAAACCTATGGATTTATGTCTCCGAAAGAGAATCAAGCGTGTGTACAGTGGCATAAACGCAGCCGTGATAGGATTGGTGAGGTTCGGTGAGCAAATGCAGACCCTTTGAAGTCATATTGCATGGTACCCATTCCATGGGTCTCAACTCTCCAGGTTTAAGGGATTCTTCCTTCAGCTAAAACATGCATGTGGAACCCAGAGTATGATCCACCGTGTGATCGGGAAACGTGTTTAAATGTGTCTCAGTTTTCGTCCCCTGGTACTCGGGTGCAACATTCCAGACACTTTACTAACACGCTCCCCACTTGGAGAGTCAGTGCCTTTAACCTCCTGTTTGGCCCAGTTTGCAATTTCTGCGGAAAATGAACAGGAATAGGGAGAACCAATGGGAGACTAGCTGGAGTTGTCTGGACGGGCAAATTTAACTCTCTTCTCCCACCAGGAAGAGAAATTAATCAAAGGCTCATCGTGCGAGGCCGAAACCACACTAGGGCCAAAAGCAATCCTGCGGTGTTTCGGCCAGCTCACAAGAAAGCGAGTTGAAGAAAGGAGCTCAGGGGCACTGTAATTCACAAACCTGCAGAGTTATAAATGGCAGCTATCATCCAAAAATATATTGAAGTAAGGCAGCCAAGAGGACTTGAAAGCGGGGCAGAATTGCAGGAAACCGATTTCAGGAGGTAGACTGGAATTGCATGTAAAGCATAGGAAAAGAGGCAGAACGTCCACACTGAGGCACTTGGCCAAAAAGGGCGTATGCGTTTTTTCCTGAATATATTCAGGAAAAAACGCATACGCCCTTTTTGGCCAACCAAGCAAGCTTGCAAAGGAAATCTGCACTACAATGAAGTCTCACTGCCCAACGCTCAAAAAGGCCATCTGAAAAAAGTGTAAAATCCAGAAAGGCAGGACAGGCCATGGAGAACTGGCAGCCTTGTTATGCTGATGGGCGGGATGTAAATTGCCAACAGCCACTCTGGAGAAGTGTATGGTGTTTCCTGAAACATCTAAAAAACAAAGCAACAGAGCATAGGGCACTTCCACTTATGGGCCTATAGCTTAGGGAAATTAAAATCAAAAAGACACAGCCACCCCAAGGTTTGGGACAGCTCTGTTTACAAGAACCTCGTTTACGGTACAAGTTCAATATCGCAGAAAGCGAAAAATGGATAAAGAAGTTGTGCTACTTACGTACAATGCAATATCACTCAGCAATGAAATCTATGTCATCAGGCCAGTAGCAGCATAATGAGTGGATTCAGGTACGATGATTCTAAGTGAAATAAGTCACACAGAAAAAGAAACATCATAAGATATCACTAATACACGGAATGTAAACTTGGCTACACAGGAACTGAATTACAAAACAGAATAGGGTCTCAAATGTAGAAAACCAACTTATGCTTGCTTAAGGGGAATGGTGAGTTGGGGTGCTGCATAAAACCAGAGATTGAAATTAACACAGATCCCTTTCCATAAGCCAAATATGTAATAGACAAGAGCTACTGCTTGCTCAACGAAGTGGACTCAACACCCCATATTAAACGCCTAAGAATATACCTGACTAGTAAGAATCTTAAAACCTATGGATTTATATGTCTCTGAAAGAGAATCAAGCGTGTGTACAGAGGCATAAACGCAGCAGTGATCGGATTGGTGAGGCTCGGTGAGCAAATGCAGACCCTTTGAAGTCATATTGCATGGTACCCATTCCTGGGTCTCAACTCTCCAGGTTTAAGGGATTCTTCCTTCAGCTAAAACATGCATGTGGAACCCAGAGTATGATCCACCGTGTGATCGGGAAACGTGTTCAAATGTGTCTCAGTTTTCGTCCCCTGGTACTCGGGTGCAACATTCCAGATGCTTTACTAACACTCTCCCCACTTGGAGAGTCAGTGCCTTTAACCGCCTGTTTGGCCCAGTTTGCAATTTCTGCGGAAAATGAACAGGAATAGGGAGAACCAATGAGAGACTAGCAGGAGGTGTCTGGACGGGCAAATTTAACTCTCATTTCCCAGCAGGAAGAGGAATTAACCAAAGGCTCAGCGTGCCATGCCGGAACCACACTAGGGCCTGGAGCAATCCTGTGGTGTTGCGGCCAGCTCACAAGAAAGCGAATTGAAGAAAGGAGCTCAGGGGCACTGTAATTCAGAAACCTGCAGAGTTATAAATGACAGCTATTGTCCAAAAATATATTGAAGTAAGGCTGCCAAGAGGACGTGAAAGCGGGGCAGAATTGCAGGAAACCGATTTCAGGAGGTAGACTGGAATTGCATGTAAAGCATAGGAAAAGAGGCAGAACGTCCACAATGATGCACTTGGCCAAAAAGGACGTATGGGTTTTTTCCTGAATATATTCAGGAAAAAACGCATACGCACTTTTCGGCCTACCAAGCAAGCTTACAAAGGAAATCTGCACTACAATGATGTCTCACTGCCCCCCAGTCAAACGTGCCATCTGAAAAAAGTGTAAAATCCAGAAAGGCAGGACAGGCCATGGAGAACTGGGAGCCTTGTTATGCTGATGGGGGTATGTAAATAGCCAACAGACACTCTGGAGAAGTGTATGGTGTTTCCTGAAACATCTAAAAAACAAAGCAACAGAGCCTAGGGCACTTCCACTTATGGTCCTATAGCTTAGGGAAATTAAAATCAAAAACACACAGCCACCCCAAAGTTTGGGACCACTCTGTTTACAAAAACCTCGTTTATGGTACAAGTTCAATATCACAGAAAGCGAAAAATGGATAAAAAATTTGTGGTAGTTCCGTACAATGCAATATCACTCAGCAATGAAATCTATGTCATCAGGCCCGTAGCAGCATAATGAGTGGATTCAGGTACGATGATTCTAAGTGAAATAAGTCACACAGAAACAGAAACATCATACGATATCACTAATACACGGAATGTAAACTCGGTTACAGAGGAACTGAAATACAAAACAGAACAGTGTCTCATATGTAGAAAACCAACTTATGCTTGCTTAAGGGGAAAGGTGAGTTGGGGTGCTGCATAAAACACGAGATTGAAATTAGCACAGATACCATTCCATAAGCCAAGTATGTAATAGACAAGAGCTACTCCTTGCTCAACGAAGTGGACTCAACACCCCATATTAAACGCCTAAGAATATAACTGAATAGTAAGAATCTTAAAACCTATGGATTTATATGTCTCCGAAAGAGAATCAAGCGTGTGTACAGTGGCATAAACGCAGCAGTGATAGGATTGGTGAGGTTCGGTGAGCAAATGCAGACCCTTTGAATTCATATTGCATGGTACCCATTCCATGGTTCTCAACTCTCCAGGTTTAAGGGATTCTTCCTTCAGCTAAAACATGCATGTGGAACCCAGAGTATGATCCACCGTGTGATCGGGAAACGTGTTTAAATGTGTCTCAGTTTTCGTCCCCTGGTACTCGGGTGCAACATTCCAGACACTTTACTAACACTCTCCCCACTTGGAGAGTCAGTGCCTTTAACCTCCTGTTTGGCCCAGTTTGCAATTTCTGCGGAAAATGAACAGGAATAGGGAGAACCAATGGGAGACTAGCTGGAGGTGTCTGGACGGGCATATTTAACTCTCATTTCCCACCAGGAAGAGAAATTAACCAAAGGCTCATCGTGCGAGGCCGAAACCACACTAGGGCCTGAAGCAATCCTGCGGTGTTGCGGCCAGCTCACAAGAAAGCGAGTTGAAGAAAGGAGCTCAGGGACCCTGTAATTCACAAACCTGCAGAGTTATAAATGACAGCTATCATCCAAAAATATATTGAAGTAAGGCAGCCAAGAGGACTTGAAAGCGGGGCAGAATTGCAGGAAACCGATTTCAGGAGGTAGACTGGAATTGCATGTAAAGCATAGGAAAAGAGGCAGAACGTCCACAATGATGCACTTGGCCAAAAAGGACGTATGCGTTTTTTCCTGAATATATTCAGGAAAAAACGCATACGCCCTTTTTGGCCAACCAAGCAAGCTTGCAAGGAAATCTGCACTACAATGAAGTCTCACTGCCCAACGCTCAAAAAGGCCATCTGAAAAAAGTGTAAAATCCAGAAAGGCAGGACAGGCCATGGAGAACTGGCAGCCTTGTTATGCTGATGGGCGGGATGTAAATTGCCAACAGCCACTCTGGAGAAGTGTATGGTGTTTCCTGAAACATCTAAAAAACAAAGCAACAGAGCATAGGGCACTTCCACTTATGGGCCTATAGCTTAGGGAAATTAAAATCAAAAAGACACAGACACCCCAAAGTTTGGGACAGCTCTCTTTACAAGAACCTCGTTTACAGTACAAGTTCAATATCACAGAAAGCGAAAAATGTATAAAGAAGTTGTGGTACTTACGTACAATGCAATATCACGCAGCAATGAAATCTATGTCATCAGGCCCATAGCAGCATAATGAGTGGATTCAGGTACGATGATTCTAAGTGAAATAAGTCACACAGAAAAAGAAACATCATAAGATATCACTAATATACGGAATGTAAACTTGGCTACACAGGAACTGAATTACAAATCAGAACAGGGTCTCTAATGTAGAACCAACTTATGCTTGCTTAAGGGGAAATGTGAGTTGGGGTGGTGCATAAAACCAGAGATTGAAATTAGCACAGATACCGTTCCATAAGAGAAATATGTAATAGACAAGAGCTACTCCTTGCTCAACGAAGTGGACTCAACACCCCATATTAAACGCCTAAGAATATACCTGACTAGTAAGAATCTTAAAACCTATGGATTTATATGTCTCCGAAAGAGAATCAAGCGTCTGTACAGCGGCATAAACACAGCAGTGATAGGATTGGTGAGGTTCGGTGAGCAAATGCAGACCCTTTGAAGTCATATTGCATGATACCCATTCCATGGGTCTCAACTCTCCAGGTTTAAGGGATTCTTCCTTCAGCTAAAACATGCATGTGGAACCCAGAGTATGATCCACCGTGTGATCGGGAAACGTGTTCAATGTGTCTCAGTTTTTGTCCCCTGGTACTCGGGTGCAACATTCCAGATGCTTTACTAAAACTCTCCCCACTTGGAGAGTCAGTGTCTTTAACCTCCTGTTTGGCCCAGTTTGCAATTTCTGCGGAAAATGAACAGGAATCGGGAGAACCAATGAGAGACTAGCTGGAGGTGTCTGGACGGGCAAATTTATCTCTCACTTCCCAGCAGGAAGAGGAATTAACCAAAGGCTCAGCGTGCCATGCCGGAACCACACTAGGGCCTGGAGCAATCCTGTGGTGTTGCGGCCAGCTCACAAGAAAGCGAATTGAAGAAAGGAGCTCAGGGGCACTGTAATTCAGAAACCTGCAGAGTTATAAATGACAGCTATTGTCCAAAAATATATTGAAGTAAGGCTGCCAAGAGGACGTGAAAGCGGGGCAGAATTGCAGGAAACCGATTTCAGGAGGTAGACTGGAATTGCATGTAAAGCATAGGAAAAGAGGCAGAACGTCCACAATGATGCACTTGGCCAAACAGGACGTATGGGTTTTTTCCTGAATATATTCAGGAAAAAACGCATACGCACTTTTCGGCCTACCAAGCAAGCTTACAAAGGAAATCTGCACTACAATGATGTCTCACTGCCCCCCAGTCAAACGTGCCATCTGAAAAAAGTGTAAAATCCAGAAAGGCAGGACAGGCCATGGAGAACTGGGAGCCTTGTTATGCTGATGGGGGTATGTAAATAGCCAACAGACACTCTGGAGAATTGTATGGTGTTTCCTGAAACATCTAAAAAACAAAGCAACAGAGCCTAGGGCATTTCCACTTATGGTCCTATAGCTTAGGGAAATTAAAATCAAAAAGACACAGCCACCCCAAAGTTTGGGACAACTCTGTTTACAAAAACCTCGTTTATGGTACAAGTTCAATATCACAGAAAGCGAAAAATGGATAAAAAAGTTGTGGTAGTTCCGTACAATGCAATATCACTCAGCAATGAAATCTATGTCATCAGGCCCGTAGCAGCATAATGAGTGGATTCAGGTACGATGATTCTAAGTGAAATAAGTCACACAGAAACAGAAACATCATACGATATCACTAATACACGGAATGTAAACTCGGCTACAGAGGAACTGAAATACAAAACAGAACAGTGTCTCATATGTAGAAAACCAACTTATGCTTGCTTAAGGGGAAAGGTGAGTTGGGGTGCTGCATAAAACACGAGATTGAAATTAGCACAGATACCATTCCATAAGCCAAGTATGTAATAGACAAGAGCTACTCCTTGCTCAACGAAGTGGACTCAACACCCCATATTAAACGCCTAAGAATATAACTGAATAGTAAGAATCTTAAAACCTATGGATTTATATGTCTCCGAAAGAGAATCAAGCGTGTGTACAGTGGCATAAACGCAGCAGTGATAGGATTGGTGAGGTTCGGTGAGCAAATGCAGACCCTTTGAATTCATATTGCATGGTACCCATTCCATGGTTCTCAACTCTCCAGGTTTAAGGGATTCTTCCTTCAGCTAAAACATGCATGTGGAACCCAGAGTATGATCCACCGTGTGATCGGGAAACGTGTTTAAATGTGTCTCAGTTTTCGTCCCCTGGTACTCGGGTGCAACATTCCAGACACTTTACTAACACGCTCCCCACTTGGAGAGTCAGTGCCTTTAACCTCCTGTTTGGCCCAGTTTGCAATTTCTGCGGAAAATGAACAGGAATAGGGAGAACCAATGGGAGACTAGCTGGAGGTGTCTGGACGGGCATATTTAACTCTCATTTCCCACCAGGAAGAGAAATTAACCAAAGGCTCATCGTGCGAGGCCGAAACCACACTAGGGCCTGAAGCAATCCTGCGGTGTTGCGGCCAGCTCACAAGAAAGCGAGTTGAAGAAAGGAGCTCAGGGGCCCTGTAATTCACAAACCTGCAGAGTTATAAATGACAGCTATCATCCAAAAATATATTGAAGTAAGGCAGCCAAGAGGACTTGAAAGCGGGGCAGAATTGCAGGAAACCGATTTCAGGAGGTAGACTGGAATTGCATGTAAAGCATAGGAAAAGAGGCAGAACGTCCACAATGATGCACTTGGCCAAAAAGGACGTATGCGTTTTTTCCTGAATATATTCAGGAAAAAACGCATACGCCCTTTTTGGCCAACCAAGCAAGCTTGCAAGGAAATCTGCACTACAATGAAGTCTCACTGCCCAACGCTCAAAAAGGCCATCTGAAAAAAGTGTAAAATCCAGAAAGGCAGGACAGGCCATGGAGCACTGGCAGCCTTGTTATGCTGATGGGCGGGATGTAAATTGCCAACAGCCACTCTGGAGAAGTGTATGGTGTTTCCTGAAACATCTAAAAAACAAAGCAACAGAGCATAGGGCACTTCCACTTATGGGCCTATAGCTTAGGGAAATTAAAATCAAAAAGACACAGCCACCCCAAAGTTTGGGACAGCTCTGTTTACAAGAACCTCGTTTACAGTACAAGTTCAATATCACAGAAAGCGAAAAATGTATAAAGAAGTTGTGGTACTTACGTACAATGCAATATCACGCAGCAATGAAATCTATGTCATCAGGCCCGTAGCAGCATAATGAGTGGATTCAGGTACGATGATTCTAAGTGAAATAAGTCACACAGAAAAAGAAACATCATAAGATATCACTAATATACGGAATGTAAACTTGGCTACACAGGAACTGAATTACAAATCAGAACAGGGTCTCTAATGTAGAACCAACTTATGCTTGCTTAAGGGGAAAGGTGAGTTGGGGTGGTGCATAAAACCAGAGATTGAAATTAGCACAGATACCGTTCCATAAGAGAAATATGTAATAGACAAGAGCTACTCCTTGCTCAACGAAGTGGACTCAACACCCCATATTAAACGCCTAAGAATATACCTGACTAGTAAGAATCTTAAAACCTATGGATTTATATGTCTCCGAAAGAGAATCAAGCGTCTGTACAGCGGCATAAACACAGCAGTGATAGGATTGGTGAGGTTCGGTGAGCAAATGCAGACCCTTTGAAGTCATATTGCATGATACCCATTCCATGGGTCTCAACTCTCCAGGTTTAAGGGATTCTTCCTTCAGCTAAAACATGCATGTGGAACCCAGAGTATGATCCACCGTGTGATCGGGAAACGTGTTCAATGTGTCTCAGTTTTTGTCCCCTGGTACTCGGGTGCAACATTCCAGATGCTTTACTAAAACTCTCCCCACTTGGAGAGTCAGTGTCTTTAACCTCCTGTTTGGCCCAGTTTGCAATTTCTGCGGAAAATGAACAGGAATCGGGAGAACCAATGAGAGACTAGCTGGAGGTGTCTGGACGGGCAAATTTATCTCTCACTTCCCAGCAGGAAGAGGAATTAACCAAAGGCTCAGCGTGCCATGCCGGAACCACACTAGGGCCTGAAGCAATCCTGTGGTGTTGCGGCCAGCTCACAAGAAAACGAGTTGAAAAAAGGAGCTCAGGGGCACTGTAATTCACAAACCTGCAGAGTTATAAATGACAGCTATTGTCCAAAAATAAATTGAAGTAAGGCTGCCAAGGGGACTTGAAAGCGGGGCAGAATTGCAGGAAACCAATTTCAGGAGGTAGACTGGATTTGCATGTAAAGCATAGGAAAAGAGGCAGAACGTCCACAATGATGCACTTGGCCAAAAAGGGAAATGCGTTTTTTCCTGAATATATACAGGGAAAAAAGCATAAGCTCTTTTTGGCCAACCAAGCAAGCTTGCAAAGGAAATCTACACTACAATGAAGTCTCACTGCCCCCCGGTCAAAAGGGCCATCTGAAAAAAGTGTAAAATCCAGAAAGGCAGGACAGGCCATGGAGAACTGGGAGCCTTCTTATGCTGATGGGCGGGATGTAAATTGCCAACAGCCACTCTGGAGAAGTGTATGGTGTTTCCTGAAACTTCTAAAAAACAAAGCAACAGAGCCTAGGGCACTTCCACTTATGGTCCTATAGCTTAGGGAAATTAAAATCAAAAAGACACAGCCATCCCAAAGTTTGGGACGGCTCTGTTTACAAGAAGCTCATTTACGGTACAAGATCAATATCACAGAAAGCAAAAAATGGATAAAGAAATTGTGGTACTTACGTACAATGCAATATCACTCAGCAATGAAATCTATGTCATCAGGCCCGTAGCAGCATAATCAGTGGATTCAGGTACGATGATTCTAAGTGAAATAAATCACACAGAAAAAGAAACATCATAAGATATCACTACTACATGGAATGTAAACTTGGCTACACAGGAACTGAAATACAAAATAGAACAGGGTCTCAAATGTAGAACCAACTTATGCTTGCTTAAGGGGAATGGTGAGTTGGGGTGCTGCATAAAACCAGAGATTGAAATTAGCACAGATACCGTTCCATAAGCCAAATATATAATAGACAAGAGCTACTCCTTGCTCAACGAAGTGCACCCAACACCCCTTATTAAACGCCTAAGAATATACCTGACTAGTAAGAATCTTAAAACCTATGGATTTATATGTCTCTTAAAGAGAATCCAGCGTGTGTACAGCGGCATAAACCCAGCAGTGACAGGATTGGTGAGGTTCCGTGAGCAAATGCAGACCCTTTGAAGTCATATTGCATGGTACCCATTCCATGGGTCTCAACTCTCCAGGTTTAAGGGATTCTTCCTTCAGCTAAAACATGCATGTGGAACCCAGAGTATGATCCACCGTGTGATCGGGAAACGTGTTCAAATGTGTCTCAGTTTTCGTCCCCTGGTACTCGGGTGCAACATTCCAGACGCTTTACTAACACTCTCCCCACTTGGAGAGTCAGTGCCTTTAACCTCCTGTTTGGCCCAGTTTGCAATTTCTGCGGAAAATGAACAGGAATAGGGAGAACCAATGAGAGACTAGCAGGAGGTTTCTGGACGGGCAAATTTAACTCTCATTTCCCAGCAGGAAGAGGAATTAACCAAAGGCTCAGCGTGCCATGCCGGAACCACACTAGGGCCTGGAGCAATCCTGCGGTGTTGCGGCCAGCTCACAAGAAAATGAGTTGAAGAAAGGAGCTAAGGGGCACTGTAATTCAGAAACATGCAGAGTTATAAATGACAGCTATCGTCCAAAAATATATTGAAGTAAGGCAGCCAAGAGGACTTGAAAGTGGGGCAGAATTGCAGGAAACCGGTTTCAGGAGGTAGACTGGAATTGCATGTAAAGCATAGGAAAAGAGGCAGAACGTCCACAATGATGCACTTGGCCAAAAGGGCTTATGCGTGTTTTCCTGAATATATTCAAGAAAAAAAGCATACGCACTTTTAGGCCAACCAAGCAGGCTTGCAAAGGAAATCTGCACTACAATGAAGTCTCACTGCCCCCCGGTCAAAAGGGCCATCTGAAAAAAGTGTAAAATCCAGAAAGGCAGGACAGGCCATGGAGAACTGGGAGCCTTGTTATGCTGATGGGCGGGATGTAAATTGCCAACAGCCACTCTGGAGAAGTGTACGGTGTTTCCTGAAACATATAAAAAACAAAGCAACAGAGCCTAGGGCACTTCCACTTATGGTCCTATAGCATAGGGAAATTAAAATCAAAAAGACACAGCCACCCCAAAGTTTGGGACGGCTGTGTTTATAAGAACCTCGTTTACGGTACAAGTTCAATATCACAGAAAGCAAAAAATGGATAAAGAAGTTGTGGTACTTACGTACAATGCAATATCAATCAGCAATGAAATCTATGTCCTCAGGCCCGTAGCAGCATAATGAGTGGATTCAGGTACGATGATTCTAAGTGAAATATGTCACACAGAAAAAGAAACATCATAAGATATCACTACTACACGGAATGTAAACTTGGCTACACAGGAACTGAATTACAAAAGAGAACAGGGTCTCAAATGTAGAAAACCAACTTATGCTTGCTTAAGGGGAAAGGTGAGTTGGGGTGCTGCATAAAACACGAGATTGAAATTAGCACAGATACCGTTCCATAAGCCAAATATATAATAGACAACAGCTACTCCTTGCTCAGCGAAGTGTACTCAACACCCCATATTAAATGCGTAAGAATATACCTGACTAGTAAGTATCTTAAAACCTATGGATTTATATGTCTCTGAAAGAGAATCAGGCGTGTGTACAGCGGCACAAACGCAGCAGTGATAGGATTGGTGAGGTTCGGTGAGCAAATGCAGACCTTTTGAAGTCATATTGCATGGTACCCGTTCCATGGGTCTCAACTCTCCAGGTTTAAGGGATTCTTCCTTCAGCTAAAAGATGCATGTGGAACCCAGCGTATGATCCACCGTGTGATCGGGAAACGTGTTCAAATGTGTCTCAGTTTTTGTCCGCTGGTACTCGGGTGCAACATTCCAGACGCTTTACTAACACTCTCCCCACTTGGAGAGTCAGTGCCTTTAACCTCCTGTTTGGCCCAGTTTGCAATTTCTGCGGAAGATGAACAGGAATAGGGAGAACCAATGAGAGAATAGCTGGAGGTGTCTGGACGGGCAAATTTAACTCTCATTTCCCACCAGGAAGAGGAATTGACCAAAGGCTCAGCGTGCCATGCCGGAACCACACTAGGGCCTGAAGCAATCTTGAGGTGTTGCGTCCAGCTCACAAGAAAGTGAGTTGAAGAAAGGAGCTCAGGGGCACTGTAATTCACAAACCTGCAGAGTTATAAATGACAGCTATTGTCCAAAAATATATTGAAGTAAGGCTGCCAAGAGGACTTGAAAGCGGGGCGAAATTGCACGAAACCGATTTCAGGAGGTAGACTGGAATTGCATGTAAAGCATAGGAAAAGAGGCAGAACGTCCACAATGATGCACTTGGCCAAAAAGGGCGTATGCGTTTTTTCCTGAATATATTCAGGAAAAAACGCATACGCCCTTTTTGGCCAACCAAGCAAGCTTGCAAAGGAAATCTGCACTACAATGAAGTCTCACTGCCTCCCAGTCAAAAGTGCCATCTGAAAAAAGTGTAAAATCCAGAAAGGCAGGACAGGCCATGGAGAACTGGGAGCCTTGTTATGCTGATGGGGGTATGTAAATAGCCAACAGACACTCTGGAGAAGTGTATGGTGTTTCCTGAAACATCTAAAAAACAAAGCAACAGAGCCTAGGGCACTTCCACTTATGGTCCTATAGCTTAGGGAAATTAAAATGAAAAAGACACAGCCACCCCAAAGTTTGGGACAACTCTGTTTACAAGAACCTCGTTTATGGTACAAGTTCAATATCACAGAAAGCGAAAAATGGATAAAAAAGTTGTGGTAGTTCTGTACAATGCAATATCACTCAGCAATGAAATCTATGTCATCAGGCCCGTAGCAGCATAATGAGTGGATTCAGGTACGATGATTCTAAGTGAAATAAGTCACACAGAAAAAGAATCATCATAAGATATCACTAATACACAGAATGTAAACTCGGCTACACAGGAACTGAAATACAAAACAGAACAGGGTCTCATATGTAGAAAACCAACTTATGCTTGCTTAAGGGGAAAGGTGAGTTGGGGTGCTGCATAAAACACGAGATTGAAATTAGCACAGATACCATTCCATAAGCCAAGTATGTAATAGACAAGAGCTACTCCTTGCTCAACGAAGTGGACTCAACACCCCATATTAAACGTCTAAGAACATAACTGACTAGTAAGAATCTAAAAACCTATGGATTTATATGTCTCCGAAAGAGAATCAAGCGTGTGTACAGTGGCATAAACGCAGCAGTGATAGCATTGGTGAGGTTCGGTGAGCAAATGCAGACCCTTTGAAGTCATATTGCATGGTACACATTCCATGGTTCTCAACTCTCCAGGTTTAAGGGATTCTTCCTTCAGCTAAAACATGCATGTGGAACCCAGAGTATGATCCACCGTGTGATCGGGAAACGTGTTTAAATGTGTCTCAGTTTTCGTCCCCTGGTACTCAGGTGCAACATTCCAGACACTTTACTAACACGCTCCCCACTTGGAGAGTCAGTGCCTTTAACCTCCTGTTTGGCCCAGTTTACAATTTCTGCAGAAAATGAACAGGAATAGGGAGAACCAATGGGAGACTAGCTGGAGGTGTCTGGACGGGCAAATTTAACTCTCATTTCCCACCAGGAAGAGAAATTAACCAATGGCTCATCGTGCGAGGCCGAAACCACACTAGGGCCTGAAGCAATCCTGCGGTGTTGCGGCCAGCTCACAAGAAAGCGAGTTGAAGAAAGGAGCTCAGGGGCACTGTAATTCACAAACCTGCAGAGTTATAAATGGCAGCTATCATCCAAAAATATATTGAAGTAAGTCTGCCAAGAGGACTTGAAAGCGGGGCAGAATTGCAGGAAACCGATTTCAGGAGGTAGACTGGAATTGCATGTAAAGCATAGGAAAAGAGGCAGAATGTCCACAATGATGCACCTGGCCAAAAAGGGCGTATGCGTTTTTTCCTGAATATATTCAGGAAAAAACGCATACGCCCTTTTTGGCCAACCAAGCAAGCTTGCAAGGAAATCTGCACTACAATGAAGTCTCACTGCCCAACGCTGAAAAAGGCCATCTGAAAAAAGTGTAAAATCCAGAAAGGCAGGACAGGCCATGGAGAACTGGCAGCCTTGTTATGCTGATGAGCGGGATGTGAATTGCCAACAGCCACTCTGGAGAAGTGTATGGTGTTTCCTGAAACATCTAAAAAACAAAGCAACACAGCATAGTGCACTTCCACTTATGGGTCTATAGCTTAGGGAAATTAAAATCAAAAAGACACAGCCACCCCAAAGTTTGCGACGGCTCTGGTTACAAGAACCTCGTTTACAGTACAAGTTCAATATCAGAGAAAGCGAAAAATGGATAAAGAAGTTGTGGTACTTACGTACAATGCAATATCACTCAGCAATGAAATCTATGTCATCAGGCCCGTAGCAGCATAATGAGTGGATTCAGGTACGATGATTCTAAGTGAAATAAGTCACACAGAAAAAGAAATATCATAAGATATCACTAATACACGGAATGTAAACTTGGCTACACAGGAAATGAATTACAAATCAGAACAGGGTCTCTAATGTAGAACCAACTTATGCTTGCTTAAGGGGAAAGGTGAGTTGGGGTGCTGCATAAAACCAGAGATTGAAATTAGCACAGATACCATTCCATAAGCCAAATATGTAATAGACAAGAGCTACTCCTTGCTCAACGAAGTGGACTCAACACCCCATATTAAACGCCTAAGAATATACCTGACTAGTAAGAATCTTAAAACCTATGGATTTATATGTCTCCGAAAGAGAATCAAGCGTGTGTACAGTGGCATAAACGCAGCAGTGATAGGATTGGTGAGGTTCGGTGAGCAAATGCAGACCCTTTGAAGTCATATTGCATGGTACCCATTCCATGGTTCTCAACTCTCCAGGTTTAAGGGATTCTTCCTTCAGCTAAAACATGCATGTGGAACCCAGAGTATGATCCACCGTGTGATCGGGAAACGTGTTTAAATGTGTCTCAGTTTTCGTCCCCTGGTACTCGGGTGCAACATTCCAGACACTTTACTAACACGCTCCCCACTTGGAGAGTCAGTGCCTTTAACCTCCTGTTTGGCCCAGTTTGCAATTTCTGTGGAAAATGAACAGGAATAGGGAGAACCAATGGGAGACTAGCTGGAGGTGTCTGGACGGGCATATTTAACTCTCATTTCCCACCAGGAAGAGAAATTAACCAAAGGCTCATCGTGCGAGGCCGAAACCACACTAGGGCCTGAAGCAATCCTGCGGTGTTGCGGCCAGCTCACAAGAAAGCGAGTTGAAGAAAGGAGCTCAGGGGCCCTGTAATTCACAAACCTGCAGAGTTATATATGACAGCTATCATCCAAAAATATATTGAAGTAAGGCAGCCAAGAGGACTTGAAAGCGGGGCAGAATTGCAGGAAACCGATTTCAGGAGGTAGACTGGAATTGCATGTAAAGCATAGGAAAAGAGGCAGAACGTCCACAATGATGCACTTGGCCAAAAAGGACGTATGGGTTTTTTCCTGAATATATTCAGGAAAAAACGCATACGCCCTTTTTGGCCAAACAAGCAAGCTTACAAAGGAAATCTGCACTACAATGATGTCTCACTGCCCCCCGGTCAAAAGGGCCATCTGAAAAAAGTGTAAAATCCAGAAAGGCAGGACAGGTCATGGAGAACTGGGAGCCTTGTTATACTGATGGGTGTGATGTAAATTGCCAACAGCCACTCTGGAGAAGTGTATGGTGTTTCCTGAAACATCTAAAAAACAAAGCAACAGAGCCTAGGGTACTTCCACTTATGGTCCTATAGCTTAGGGAAATTAAAATCAAAAAGACACAGCCACCCCAAAGTTTGGGATGGCTCTGTTTACAAGAACCTCGTTTACGGTACAAGTTCAATATCGCAGAAAGCAAAAAATGGATAAAGAAGTTGTGGTACTTACGTACAATGCAATATCACTCAGCAATGAAATCTACGTCATCAGGCCCGTAGCAGCATAATGAGTGGATTCAGGTACGATGATTCTAAGTGAAATAAGTCACACAGAAAAAGAAACATCATAAGATATCACTACTACACGGAATGTAAACTTGGCTACACAGGAACTGAATTACAAAACAGAACAGTGTCTGAAATGTAGAAAACCGACATATGCTTGCTTAAGGAAAAAGGTGAGTTGGGGTGCTGCATAAAACCAGAGATTGAAATTAGCACAGATACCATTCCATAAGCCAAATATGTAATAGACAAGAGCTACTCCTTGCTCAACGAAGTGGACTCAACAACCCATATTTAACGCCTAAGAATATACCTGACTAGAAAGAATCTTAAAAACTATGGATTTATATGTCTTCGAAAGAGAATCAAGCATGTGTACAGCAGCATAAACACAGCATTGATAGGATTTGTGAGGTTCGGTGAGCAAATGCAGACCCTTTGAAGTCATATTGCATGGTACCCATTCCATGGGTCTCAACTCTCCAGGTTTAAGGGATTCTTCCTTCAGCTAAAACATGCATGTGGAACCCAGAGTATGATCCACCGTGTGATCGGGAAACGTGTTCAAATGTGTCTCAGTTTTCGTCCCCTGGTACTCGGGTGCAACATTCCAGACGCTTTACTAACACTCTCCCCACTTGGAGAGTCAGTGCCTTTAACCTCCTGTTTGGCCTAGTTTGCAATTTCGGCGGAAAATGAACAGGAATAGGGAGAACCAATGAGAGACTAGCTGGAGGTGTCTGGACGGGCAAATTTAACTCTCATTTCCCACCAGGAAGAGGAAATAACCAAAGGCTCAGCGTGCCATGCCGGAACCACACTAGGGCTTGAAGCAATCCTGCGGTTTTGCGGCCAGCTCACAAGAAAGCAAGTTGAAGAAAGGAGCTCAGGGGCACTGTAATTCACAAACCTGCAGAGTTATAAATGACAGGTATCATCCAAAATTATACTGAAGTAAGGCTGCGAAGAAGACTTGAATGCGGGGCAGAATTTCTGGAAACTGATTTCAGAAGGTACACGGGAGTCACTCTTGAAGCATAGGAAAAGAGACAGAACTTGGAAAATAATGCACTTGGCAAAAAAGGGCATATGTGTTTTATCCAGAGCTCTCATAACCGAGGGGAGGAGATTCCCAGCAGCCTCCAACTGCCACCTGAGGGCTCACGTTGCCAACGCAACGTGAGCAAGCCAGGCAGGAGTTACCTCACAGCAGAGGTCCCACCTCACATAAGGGTGAGAATCCCAGCCAACATCAGACTCTCACCAGAGGGCCCACATCACCAAGGGGATGGGAACCAGGCAGGAGTGTCTTCACACCAGTGGGGCCACATCATTGAAAGGTGAGGTACTCAGCACATGTGTCCTCAAACCAGAGGACCCACATCACCAAGTGCCTCGGAGTGAGGCAGGCAGGAGTAGCCTCACAACACTGGGCCCATAGAATAAAAAAGTGAGGAATCCAGCAGTTGGAACCTCCCAGCAGGCGGCCCAGAACACCGAGGCTATGGGATCCAGGTCACAGTGAACTCACAGGAGAGGGCCCATGTCATGAAACTGAGCAACCCAGCCATTGGGACCTCAGAGCACGAGGCTCACATCCCCATGGGGATATAAATCTGGTAGGAGTGTCCTCGCACCACTGAGAACGTATCAGAAAATTTTGGGAGACCAGCAGTTAGGGTCTGACGCCAGAGGACCCTCATCACCAAGGGAAGGAGGCTCCCAGCAGGCTCCAACTGCCACCAGAGGGCTGACGTCGCCAAGGCGATGTGTGCCAACCAGGCACGAATGACCTCACAGCAGAGGGCCCACCTCAGAGAAGTGTGACGAACCCAGTCAGGATCAGACTCGCACCAGAGGGCCCACATCACCAAATGGATTGGAACCAGGCAGGAGTGTCCTCACATGAGTAGGGCCACATCATCTAAAGGTGAGGAACCCAGAACATGTGGCTTCAAACCATAGGACACCCATCACCAAGGGGCTGGGAGTGAGGCAGGCAGGAGGAGCCTCACAACAGAGGGCCCAAAAATAAGAAAGGTGAGGAATCCAGCAGTTGGAACCTCCCAGCAGGCGGCCCAGAGCACAGAGGCTAGGGGATCCAGGCCAGAGTGAACTAACACCAGACAGCCCACATCATGAAACTGTGAGCAACCCAGACATTGGGACCTCAGAGCAGAAGGCCCACATCCCCATGGTGATGGGAACATGACAGGAGTGTCCTGGCATCACTGGGCTCACATCAGAAAACGTGGGGTGCTCAGAAGTTAGGGCCTGACGCTAGACTGCACTCATCACCGAGGGGACGAGGCTCCTATCAGGCTCCAGCTGCCACCAGAGGGCCAACGTCACCAAGGCGATGTGTGCCAGCCCGGCAGGAGTGACCTCACAGCAGAGGGCCCACCTCACAGAAGGGTGAGGAACACAGCCAGGATCAGACTCTCACCAGAGGGCCCACATCACCAAGGGGATGGGAACCAGGCAGGAGTGTCCCCACACCAGTGGGACAACATCATCGAAAGGTGAGGATCCCAGCACATGTAGCCTCAAACCAGAGGAACCACATCACCAAGGGGTTCCGAATGAGGCTGGCAGGACCGGCCTCACAACATAGGGTCCATAGAATATAAAAGTTGAGGAATCCAGCAGTTGGAACCTCCCAGCAAGTGGCCCAGAGCACCGAGGCTATGAGATCCAGGCCGCAGTGAACTCACAGCAGAGGGCCCACATCATGAACCTGTGAGCAGCCCAGCCGTTGGGACCACAGAACAGAAGGCCCACATCCCCATTGGGATGGGAACCTGGCAGGAGTGGCCTCGCACAACTTAGTACATATCAGAAAATGTTAGGAGCCCAGCAGATAGGGCCTGACGCCAGGGGGCTCTCATAACTGAGGGGAGGAGACTCCCAACAGGTTCCAACTGCCAACAGAGGGCCCATGTCTACAAGGTGGCATGCGCCAGCCAGGCAGTAGTGACCTCACAGCAGAGGGCCTATTTCACAGAAGGGAGAGGAACCGAGGCAGGATGAGACTCTCGCCAGAGGACCCACAACACCAAGGGGATGGGAACCAGTCAGGGCTGTCCTCCCACCAGTGGGGCCACATCATCGAAAGGTGAGGAACCCAGCACATGCGGCCTCATATCAGAGGACATACATCACAAAGGGGATGGGAGTGAGGCAGGTAGGAGTAGCCTAAAAACAGAGGACCCAAAGAATAAAAAAGGTGAGGAATCCAGCATTTTGAACCTCCCAGCAGGTGGCCGAGAGCACAGAAGCTATGGGATGCAGGCAGGAGTGAACTAACAGCAGAGAGCCCACATCATGAAACTGTGAGCAACCCAGGCGTTGGGACCTCAGAGCAGAAGGCCCACATCCCCATGGGGATGGGAACCTGACAGGAGTGTCCTGGCATCACTGGGCTCACATCAGAAAACGTGGGGAGCCCAGCAGTTAGGGCCTGATGCTAGAGGGCCGTCATCACCGAGGGGAGGAGGCTCCCAGCAGGTTCCATGTGCCAACAGAGGGCCCACGTCGCCAAGGTGATGTGTGCAAGTCAGGCAGGATTGACCTCACAGCAGAGGGCCTACCTCACAGAAGAGTGAGGAACCCAGCCAGGATAAGACTGTCACCAGAAGGCCCACATCACCAAGGGGATGGGAACCAGGCAGAAGTGTCCTCACACCAGTGGAGCCACATCATTGAAAGTTGCGGAACCCAGCACATGTGGCCTCAAACCAGAGGACCCACATCTCGAAGGGGTTGTGAGTGAGGCAGGCAGGAGGAGCATCGCAACACAAGACCCATAGAATACAAAAGTTGAGGAATCGAGCAGTTGGAACCTCCCAGCAGGCGGCCCAGAGCACAGAGTCTATGGCATCCAGGCCAGAGTGAACTAACAGCAGAGAGCCCACATCATGAAACTGTGAACAACCCAGCCGTTGGGACTTCAGAGCAGAAGACCCACATCTCAATGGGGATGTGAACCTGGTTGGAGTGTCTTCGAACCACTGGGTGCATATCACAAAATGTGGGGAGCCCAGCCGTTAGGGCCTGACGCCAGAGGGCCCTCATCACCGAGGGGAGGAGGCTCCCAGCAGGCTCCAAGTGCCACCAGAGGGCTCATGTCCACCAGGCGAGCTGAGAGCAAGCCAGGCAGGAGTGACCTCACAGCAGACGGCCCACCTCACAGAAGGGTGAGGAACCCAGCCAGGATCAGACTCTCAACAGAGGGCCCACATCACCAAGGGGATGTGAACCAGGCAGGAGTCTCCTAAGACCATTGGTCCCACATCATCGAAAGGTGAGGAACCCAGCACATGTGGCCTCAAACCAGATGACACACATCACGAAGGGGCTGGGAGTGAGGCAGGCAGGAGGATCCTCACAACAGAGGGCCTAAAAAATTAAAAAAGTGAGGAATCCAGCAGTTGGAACCTCCCAGCAGGCGGCCAAGAGCACAGAGGCTATGGGATCCAGGCCACAGTGAACTAACACCAGAGAGCCCACATCATGAAATTGTGATCAACCCAGCCGTTGGAACCTCAGAGCAGAAGGCCCACATCCCCATGGAGATGGGAACCTAAGAGGAGTGCCCGAGCATCACTGGGCTCACTAAGAAAAGTTGGGGAGCCCAGCAGTTAGGGCCTGACGTCAGAGGGCCCTCATCACAGAGGTGAGGAGGCTCCCAGCAGGGTCCAAGTGCCACCAGAGGGCTCATGTCAACAAGGCGAGGTGAGCAAGCCAGGCAAGAGTTACCTGATAGTAGAGGGCCCACCTCACAGATGGGTGAGGAATCCAGCCAGGATCAGACTCTCACCAGAGGGCCCACATCACAAAGGGGATGGGAACCAGCCAGGATTATCCTCACACCAGTGGGGCCTCATTATCGAAAGGTGAGGAACCCAGCACATGTGTCCTCAAACCAGAGGACCCACATCACCAAGGGCCTTGGAGTGAGACAGGCAGGAGTAGCCTCACAACACAGGGCACATAATATAAAAAACGTGAGGATTCCAGCATTTAGAACTTCCAGCAGGCGGCTCAGAACACCGAGGCTATGGGATCCAGGCCGCAGTGAACTCACAGCAGAGGGCCCACATCATAAAACTGTGAGCAACCCAGGCGTTGGGACCTCAGCGCAGAAGGCCCACATCCCCATGGGAATGGGAACCTGGCTGGAGTGTCCTCGCACCACTGGGCGCACATCAGAAAATGTGGGGAGCCCACCATTTAGGGCCTGATGCCAGAGGGCCGTCATCACCGAGAGGAGGAGGCACCCTGCACGCTCCAACTGCCACCAGAGGGCTCACGTCTCCAAGGTGACGTGTGCCAGCCAGGCAGGAGTGACCTCACAGCAGAGGGCCTACCTCACAGAACGTTGAGGAACCCAGCCAGGATTAGACTCTCGCCAGAGGGCCCACCTCACCAAGGGTATGGGAACCAGGCAGGAGTGTCCTCACACGAGTGGGGTCACATCATCGAAAGGTGAGGAACGCAGCACATGTGGCCTCAAGCCATAGGACAGTCATCACCAAGGGGCTGGCAGTGAGGCAGGCAGGAGGAGCCTCACAACAGAGGGCACATAGAATAAAAAAGTTGAGGAATCCAGCAGTTGGAACCTCCCAGCAGGCGGCTCAGAGCACCGATGATAAGGGATCCTTGCCGGAGTGAACTCACAGCAGAGGGCCCACATCATGGTACTGTGAGCAAGCCAGCCGTTTTGACCTCAGAGCAGAAGGCCCATATCCCCATGGGGATGGGAACCTGGCAAGAGTGTCCTCACTCACTTGGCGCACATCAGAAAATGTGGGGAGCCCAGCCGTTATGGCCTAATGCAAGAGGGCCCTCATCACCGAGGGGAGGAGGATCTCAGCACACTCCAACTGCCACCAGAGGGCCCACGTCGCCAAGGTGACGTGTGCCAGACAGGCATGATTGACCTCACAGCAGAGGGCCCACCTCACAGAAGGGTGAGGAACCCAGCCATGATCAGACTCTCACCTGAGGGCCCACATCAGCAAGGGGATGGGAACCAGTCAGGACTGTCTTCCCTCCAGTGGGGCCACATCATCGAAAGGTGCGGAACCCAGCACATGTGGCCTCAAATCAGAGGACACATATCACAAAGGGAATGGGAGTGAGGCAGGCAGGAGTAGCCTAAAAACAGAGGGCCCAAAGAATAAGAAAGGTGAGGAATCCAGCAGTTGGAACCTCCCAGCAGGCGGCCGAGAGCACAGAAGCTATGGGATGCAGGCAGGAGTGAACTAACAGCAGAGAGCGCACATCATGAAACTGTGAGCAACCCAGACGCTGAGACCTCAGAGCAGAAGGCCCACATCCCAATGGGGATGTGAACCTGGCTGGAGTGTCCTCGCACCACTGGGCGCACATCACAAAATGTGGGGAGCCCAGCAGTTAGGGCCTGACGCCAGAGGGCCCTCATCACCGAGGGGAGGAGGCTCCCAGCAGGCTCCAAGTGCCACCAGAGGGCTCATGTCCACAAGGCGAGGTGAGCAAGCCAGGCAGGAGTGACCTCACAGCAGACGGCCCACCTCACAGATGGGTGAGGAACCCAGCCAGGATCAGACTCTCAACAGAGGGCCCACATCACCAAGGGGATGTGAACCAGGCAGGAGTCTCCTAAGACCATTGGTCCCACATCATCGAAAGGTGAGGAACCCAGCACATGTGGCCTCAGACCAGACGACACACATCACGAAGGGGCTGGGAGTGAGGCAGGCAGGAGGATCCTCACAACAGAGGGCCTAAAAAATTAAAAAAGTGAGGAATCCAGCAGTTGGAACCTCCCAACAGGCAGCCAAGAGCACAGAGGCTATGGGATCCAGGCCACAGTGAACTAACACCAGAGAGCCCACATCATGAAAATGTGAACAACCCAGCCGTTGGGACCTCAGAGCAGAAGGCCCACATCCCCATGGAGATGGGATCCTAAGAGGAGTGCCCGAGCATCACTGGGCTCACTAAGAAAAGTTGGTGAGCCCAGCAGTTAGGGCTTGACGCAAGAGGGCCCTCATCACCGGGGGGAGGAGATTCCCAGCACGCTCCTACTGCCACCACACGGCTGACTTCACCAAGGCAATGTGTGCCAGCCATGCAGGAGTGACCTATCAGCAGAGGGTCTCCCTTACAGAAAGGTGAGGAACACAGCCAGGAACAGACTCTCACCAGGGGGTCCACATAACCACGTGGATGAGAACCAGGCAGGAGTGTCCTCACACTAGTGGGGCCACATCATCGAAAGGTGAGGAACCCAGCAAAGGTGGCCACAAACCAGAGGACCCACATCACCAAGGGGTTGAGAGTGAGGTAGGTGTCTGGACGGGCATATTTAACACTCATTTCCCACCAGGAAGAGGAATTAACCAAAGGCTCAGCGTGCCCTGCCAGAAGCAGATTAGGGCCTGAAGCAGTCTTGCGGGTTTGCGGCCAGCTCACAAGAAAGCGAGTTGAAGAAAGGAGCTCAGGGGCCCTGTAATTCACAAACCTGCAGAGTTATAAATGACAGATAACGTCCAAAAATATTTTGAAGTAAGGCTGCGAAGAGGACTTGAAAGCGGGGCAGAATTTCAGGAAACCGATTTCAGGAGGTAGACTGGATTTGCATTTAAAGCATAGGAAAAGAGGCAGAACATCGACAATGATGCACTTGGCCAAAAAGGGCGTATGAGTTTGTTCCTGAATATATTCAGGAAAAAGCACATACACACTTTTTGGCAAACCAAGCAAGCTTGCAATGGAAATCCGAACTACTATGAAGTGTCACTTCCCCCCGGTCTAAAGGGCCATCTGAAAAAAGTGTAAAATCCAGAAAGGCAAGACAGGCCATGGGGAAAAAGGAGCCTTGTTATGCTGATGGGCGGGATGTAAATTGCCAACAGCCACTCTGGAGAAGTGTATGGTGTTTCCTGATACATCTGAAAAACAAAGCAACAGAGTCTAGGGCATTTCCACTTATGGTCCTATAGCTTAGGGAAATTAAAATCAAAAAGACACAGCCACCCCAAAATTTGGGACGGCTCTGTTTACAAGAACCTCGTTTACGGTACAAGTTCAATATCACAGAGAGCAAAAACTGGATAAAGAAGTTGTGGTACTTATGTACAATGCAATATCACTCAGCAATGAAATCTGTGTCACCAGGCCGGTACCAGCATAATGAGTGGATTGAGGCACGATGATTCTAAGTGAAATAAGTCACACAGAAAAAGAAACATCATAAGGTATCACTAATGCACGGAATGTAAACTTGGCTACACATGAATTGAATTACAAAACAGAACAGGGTCTCAAGTTTAGAAAACCAACTTATGCTTGCTTAAGGGGAAAGGTGAGTTGGGGTGCTGCATAAAACCAGAGTTTGAAATTAACACAGATACCGTTTCATAAGCCAAATATGTAATAGACAAGACCTACCCCTTGTTCATCGAAATGGACTCAACAATGAGGTATCACCTCACACCTGTTAGAATGGGCATCATCTGAAAATCTACAAACAACAAGTGCTGGAAAGGGTGTGGAGAAAAGGAAGCCTCTTCCACTATTGTTGGGAATATAAATTGGTACAGTCACTATGGAGAACCATATGGAGTTTCTTAAGAAACTAATAATAGAATTACCATATGATACAGCAATCCCAGTACTGGACATATACCCAGACAAAACCATAAATCAAAAAGAGACATTCACCGTAATGTTCATTGCATCACTATTTACAATATCGAGGTAATGGAAGCAACCTAAATGCCCACAGACAGACGAATGCATAAAGATGTGGTACATATATAAAATGGAATATTACTAAGCCATGAAAGGAATGAAATTGGGTCATTTGTAGAGACGTCGATGGATCTAGAGACTGTCATACAGAGTGAAGTAAGTCAGAAAGAGAAAAACAAATCTTGTATATTCATGCATATATGTGGAACCTAGAAAAACTGTACAGATTAACCGTTTTGCAAGGCATAACTAGAGCAACAGATGTAGACAACAATCGTATGGACAACAAGGGGGGAAAGCTCTTGGGGGTGGTGGTGGTGGGAGGAGTTGAGAGATTGGGATTGGCATGTAAACATTTATATGTATAAAATAGATAACCAATAAGAACCTGCTGTATAAAAATATAAAATAAAATTCAAAATTAAAAAGAAATAAAATTTAAAAAATAAAACAGAAAAAACAATTATTCCCTTCACATACATGTATTTATATGAATAAATTATTTCCATGCTTATATCTGTAAATACAAAAAAGAGGAATAAAATCTACCTTGAACCAAAAACGAAAAAGAGAAAAAAAAAACAGAACCCACCAGTTACTCAGAGGAAAACCGTATCAGGGCACTTGCTCCAGTTGTAAACAATTCTGAAGTTGGTCAGTGGTGGGGAATCGTCTCCCGTTCAGCCAGCAGCCCCCACACAACAAGCGTCCTCATTGCAAAGCTGGGGCACCGTGCCGAGGCATCTGTGAGTAAACGTGAGCTGAGTCCCAGGCCAGTTGCTGCTGAACTGTTCCCACCCTTCCCAGGTAAAACACCTGAATATATACAAGGACTTGAAAGCCTAGAGGAAGGGCCATGGAGCCACACGAGTGACAGCATGCCAGCTGACTTGGTGCCTGCAGGCCAGCCAGGATGGTCCTGGCCCTGGGTGCTCTTCTGGAAGATTTCCATTTCCCTGCCTGAGATACCCGTCCTATCCCTGCCTCCACTGCTTTTTTCCTTCCTCACCTCTGCCCAGGGAGCAATTCCAGCAGCAGGTATGGGTGACACATCCTCTTCTTTAGCAGGTGGCAGCCTGGCAACTGCTGCAGAAAGTCCAGCAGAGCCCCACTCACACTGGGCCACCCACAAAGCCGTGGCCTCTCACTCCCTCCCACCAGCCCAGCCCCGAGACTGCTGACAGGGCAGAGAAAATGGTGTCAGACACAGCTGCAGGGACTCTTGCTGCCTGGAGTGGTATTTATATTGATCTCAACCCAGGCACACCTGGGGAGGGCTGGCCGGCACCGTAAGGCTGCCCAGGTCAGCCAATCATCACCCCTCAGGGGCTCACAGTTGCAGAAAATGGAACTTGCTGAACCGGCCAGGTCCAAGGAACAGGTGTGGGCTCCTGAGAGTCAGGATAGACAAGGGGCTGCAGCTTTGGCTTGTTTTCTAATCATTTTATCTGGCCCATGAGTGGGAGACAACTTCAAGAAAACCCTCTCCTAATGAGAGGAACCCAGGAGTCAGGGAGAGGAGGGGTGGGTGGTGGTTGGAGACAGAGGCCTGGTGCCCCGGGTGCAGTGGAAGTCTCTGGAAGACCAGGTGGAGGGAGGCCACACAGAGTGATGCCCAGGGTCACAGACCTGTCGGAGCTGCTGTTTGTTAGTTCAAGTCCTGCTCTGAGGTGCTCTGTGTCAGCTGTGAGCGACAGGTGAGCTGGGGGTGCTCTTCAATGAGGGCTATGTGCACGGTTCCTGTGTGCCCAGCCCTGCCACGGTACCTGCAAGGGTAGCTCTGTATCCTGGGAGGGGCCTGACCACGAGAGCCCCGTGGGCTGGGTTGGGGGTGAGGTACCTGCCCAGGAGAGCTCCATATCCTGGGATTGGCCTGACCACGAGAGCCCCATGGGCTGCTGGGGACCTGGTAAAGGATGTCAGGACAGTCAGTGAAGCCACCGAGGATATACTTCCAGTTGCTCCTAATTCCTACACCCTGCTGGTCATTCTACCAACCACCAGGACATGGTATTCTGTATTAGTCTTCAATGATGCCTTCTTTTGTATTCCATTAGTCCCAGAGTCACAAGAAATTTTGGCTTGTGAGTGGCAGGACTCAACATACAACTAAAACAATACTTCCGGGCCGTCTTGCCCCAAGGGTTCAAAAATTCCCACACCATCTTTGGGGAAAGCTTAGCTAAAGACCGAAAAGTTCTACCTCTGGAAAAGGAAACCCTCCTTCAATATGCAGACGACATTCTGATCGCCAGCCCTACTAAGGAAGCCTCTGAACTACCAAGCCAATAAAGGATAGAAGTTGTCCAAGAAAAAGCTCAAATATCACAGACTGCGGTGACCTGCCTGGGCTTCATTCTCACACAAGGTCAGAGAAGCCCATCCCAGGAAAGGGAAGAAACCATTTGCAGCCTTACCCCTTTCTAAAATGAGAAGACAGCTTAGGGGTTCCTGGGGAGGCCAGGGTTTGCTGCTTCTGGATCCCTAACTACAGTCTACTAGCTGGGCCTCTATATGAAACACTGAAAGGAAAAGATGACGATCCTTTTGAACAGAATCCAGAAGTGGTCTTTCAAGAATGGAAAGAGCAGTCAATTCAGACCCTTGCCCTGGAACTCCCTAATTGAGCTAAACCCTTTGACCTTTCCATTCCCGGTGAAAGGTGAATCGCCATTGGAGAATTAGTGCAAAAACTGGGACCACTTGAAATGGAACAACGCAAGAATGCCATCCAGGTAGGATAAACTACAGTCACCAAGGGGCTTGGCCCACTGCCACATCTGGCCAAGATACTGGCGGTATCTAAAACCCTGGAAATCAGCAGCCCAAAAGGCCACCTCCCTCCTAAGGGAAAAGGACCCCACGTGGTGATCCTAATCACCAACCATGCCCTGAAGTTGCAGGGTTCGCTCCGTGGGCACACCGACCTCGAGTGAGGAGGCTCTCCAACTCCAACATCCAGAGAGATAACCGGGGGCAGCAGGGCACCATGACGACTCGTGTGAACATCACTTGACCTGGAGTTTCTCTCATAAAACAACAATAGTGTGTCCCGAAGGAGTAGACTACTGCTTGCAGGACTTACTGCACCCGGAGGGGAGCCAATAATCTTGGCGGGGGAACCGTATATCACACTGTCACCATAGAAAAGCCTACAGACACCGTGATGATGGTGGCCAATAAGACCAGCTGGACTCCTGTTTACTTCAAAAGGCTGTTGACTCAGTGGCCATCATGGTCCTTGATCACCACTGACCCTGGACTGTCTGGGAGTTGAGCGGGCAGGGCTCTGACACCTGGTGCTGTTTTTACGTTAATTCAGGGGCCTAATTGAAGAAAGAGCAGACTACTGGTCAGAGCATCTAGGCTGGCAGAAACGGTCAGCCTAAGGTGGCCGAACAAATGTGGGGCGGGGTGAAATCGGTCCCCACAGCGTCTCTGCACATCTCTTTCCTGGACCCTTAAAGGTCATTAGAATCTATAACACTTCCAATGCTGGTGCTCAGGTGGACGAGCAGGGAGGCAGGGGTCCTGGGGCCAATCAACGTCACCTGGAGGCTGCTGGGGAGAAGTTCTGACCCTCGTCCCCTGGTATGAGGGCTCCCAACTCAGCACTCAGCAGTTACAGAAGAAGGGTCTGCACCCTCAGCACTCCAAGAATGAGGAACGGGACAAAAGGCAGAGGAGGGGTTTGTCCCCAGCAAAGCCCATGAAAAATCCCTGGGAGATAAAAATAGAATCTGGGCAATAAAGTCAAGTCTGACCTTTTTTATCCTTTGTGCTTTGTCTAATTTCACGTGCTCCTAGGGTCCCGCATGCAGAGGTTCCACACCCGGCACTTCAGACCAGATTTCCTAGTGCAGAATGGCTGGGTCGACACCTCAGCTCCTGGGGCCCAGTGCAGACTCCGAGATATAGAGCCTGAGCTGCAGCCAACCCGGCCCTCGAGAGCTCCGCCCCCTCCCTCCCACTGAATCTGACAGGATCTCTACACAGCAGCCCAGTCCACAGCCCACGGGGTAGAGCATGCTCTCACCTCTCCATTCTCTGATCAAAATATAAAGTTTCCTTTGCTTGTGAACCAAACTCAGTCTCGATCTGTTGGCCCCAATGACACTGGGCAGGGGGACACTTGTTGGGGTCCACTCTGGAGGATCAGTAACAGAAATTGAGACTATTGTAACTTCAATGAACAGATGTGTGAGCCAAACTCTAGTTAACATAGAACAGTTTATAAGGCTCGGGTAAAATAAGATGTTTCTAACACTTCCATTTGATATTTCCATCACTTTATTATAAGCAAGTTCAGTGAAAAGGGTTGTCTTATTTGTCAGGTCAATATTAGAGAAATGAAGTGATTTCTTTCCAAGGATGTTCATCTAATAATCTTGGTTAAAGCTTCAATCTTGTTTTAAATGCTTTTCCATTGAAAATGATACCTCTCTTTCAGCTCCCCCATTTCTGAGAAGTATAAAATCTTATAATTTATTATTACCAAAGGGGAAAGGTGGGAGGAGGGATAAATTAACAGTTTGGAATTAACACATACACACTGCTATGTATAAAATAGATCATCAACAAGGAACTACTGTATAGCACAGGGAACTACACTCAATATTTTGCAATAACCTATAAGGGAAAATAATCGGAAAAAGAATAGATATTTTTATTGACATCATCTATCAATGACAGTTAAAGTGTAACCTAAGGGAAGCTGGTGGTGAGTGCTTCTGACCCTGAAGACTTCAGTCATCTAAAGTTTGGACTCTGCCTACTTCCCAAGGCCCTTAATGAACATATGTGTAGCCGTAGCTTAAAAAATTCCCCAGTTTGGGGTTCGGGGAGACACTGATTTTGAAAAAGCCCTGGTGTTCTCCTTACATGAATGGGACTCTTTCTACTGCTAAAACATGTCTGTCACACCCAGAGGATGGTATACCGTCTGATCGGGAAGAGTTTGGAAAAGGCATCTCATCTCCTCATCTCCTGGTGCTCGGGTTCACCCCTCCAGCGTCTTTACTAACAGTCTCCCCACTTGGAGAGTCAGCACTGTCAACATCCTGTTGCGTACAGTTTGGAATTTGTCCAGAGGATGAAGCGGAAGGATGAGGAACAATGAGAGACAAGTCCTAGGTGTTCAGACAGGCACATGTCACTCTAATTTCCAATCAGGAAGACGAATTGACCAAAGGCTAGGGTTGCCCATGGAAACAGTATAGGGCTTGAGGAAATCCCACTGCTTTGTGGCCAGTTCCCATAAACACAAGTTGAACAATGGAACTCAGGGGCAGTAAAATTCACGAAACTGCAGAGTTGAAAATATCTATCACTGAAAAATGTCTTGAGGAAAGTCAGAGAAAAGGATTGGTAAGCAAGGGAGAATGGCAGGAAAGGGATTTGAGGAGGTAGAAAGGACTCGCCATTAAGCACAAGAAAAGGGGCTGAACATTGCCAACATTGCAGTTGGCCAAAAAGGCTGTATGCGTTTTTTTCTGTATATATTCAAGAAAAGGGCATACACTTTTTTAGCCAACCAAACAGGTGGGCACTGGAAATCAATACTACAAAAGATATCACTTCGCATCAGTCAGAAGAGCCATCCTCATAAAGTGTAAACACCAGAAATGCAGGACAGGGCAAGGAGAAGAGGGAGCCCTGTGAGGCTTAGAGTGGAAATGTATATTGCCAACGGCCATTCTGGAGAAGTGTATTGTGTTTACTAAAGCATCTAAAAAATGAGCTACAGAGCATAGGGCACTTGCACTCATGGGCATATATCTTGGGAAAAACAAAAATCGAGAGGACACAGGCACCCCAATGTTTACTGCCTCTCTGTTTAAAAGATCCTCGACTAGGATATAACTTAAATGTCTCTGAAGGGAAAAAATGGATAGAGATGTGGTACTTATGTAGAGTGGACTATTACTCAGCCTGGAAATCAATGAAATATGGCCAGTTGTAACAACTCCGGAGGAGTTACGTATGATCATTCTAAGTGACACAATTCAAAAAGAAAAAGACACATATCATAAGATATCACTTAAAGTTGGAACCCAAAATGGCTACACATGAAATAAATTACAAAACAAAAACATAGTCAAATATGTAGAAAACACGCGTAAGGCTGCTAAACGGGAAAGGTGGGGAGGGGTGAGGCATCATCCAGGAGGTTGAAATTAGCAAAGATACCATTCCAAATACCAAACTGATAATCAACAAGGCCTACACGGTAGCTAAAAGAACTGCACTCAGCACACTCAAGTCACCGGAAAAGAATATCTATGACTGGTAAGAATCTGAAAAAGAATTTATTGATGTCTCTCTGTACGTGAATCAAGTGGATGTACAGCAGCAAGAAACAGAGCTTTGAAAATCAGCTGTAACCAATATAGTAATAAATTGAAAAAAATAAACGACAGAGAGACAGAGAAAACCTCTTACAACTTTTCCTCAGGGACGGTGATGCAACATGGATTGAACACATCTAGACACACAGCAGGATGAGACATAAGGCTGGAAACTGTTCGCGCTAAGAGAAATGTGAGGTTGGGTGAGGAAATGCACACCCTTTAAAGTAATACTACCTGGTACCCATTCAATGGGTCCCAAATCTGCAGGTTCAAGGAATCTTCCTACAGCTAAAACATGCATGGAAAACCCAGAGGACTGTACACCATGTTCTCGGGAGATGTGTCTAAAATGCACCTCATTTATCCTCTCCTGGTGCTCCTGTTCATCATTCCAGCCACGTTACTTAGAATCTCCCCACTTAGAGAATCAGCACATTTAAACATCTGTTTCACACATTTTGCAAATTGTGAGGAGGATGAACGGGAAGAGGGGGAACCAATGAGAGAAGAGTTGTAGGGGTTTGGATGGGCACATGTCACTCTAATTTCCCACTAAGAATAAGAATTAAAAAAAGGCTCAGCCCGCCTCGCCGGAGCCAAAATAGGGCCTGAAGCAATTCTGCGGCTTTGAGGCCAGCTCACAAAAGAGCAACTTAAAAAATGGAGCTCAGGGTCACTGCAATTCACAAACCTGCAGAGTTATAAATGAAAACTAACGTCCAAAAATATGTAGAGGTAAGGCAAAGAAGAGGATCAGAATGCAAGACAGAATTGCAAGAAACAGATTTCAAGAGATAGATTGGACTCGTCTTTAAAGCACATGAAAAGCGGCAGGATTTCGACAATGATGCAGTTGGCCCCAAAGGGAGTATGCGTTTTTTCCTGAATATATCCAGCAAAAAACGCATACGCACTTTATGAGCAACCAAGCAAGCTTGCAAAGGAAGTCTGCACTACAATGAAGTCTCACTGCCCCCCGGTCAAAAGGGCCATCTGAAAAAAGTGTAAAATCCAGAAAGGCAGGACAGGCCATGGAGAACTGGGAGCCTTGTTATGCTGATGGGCGGAATGTAAATTGCCAACAGCCACTCTGGAGAAGTGTATGGTGTTTCCTGAAACATCTAAAAAACAAAGCAACAGAGCCTAGGGCACTTCCACTTATGGTCCTATAGCTTAGGGAAGTTAAAATCAAAAAGACACAGCCACCCCAAAGTTTGGGACGGCTCTGTTAACAAGAACCTCATTTACGGTACAAGTTCAATATCGCAGAAAGCGAAAAATGGATAAAGAAGTTGTGGTACTTACGTACAATGCAATATCACTCAGCAATGAAATCTATGTCATCAGGCCAGTAGCAGCATAATGAGTGGATTCAGGTACGATGATTCTAAGTGAAATAAGTCACACAGAAAAAGAAACATCATAAGTTATCACTAATACACGGAATGTAAACTTGGCTACACAGGAACTGAATTACAAAACAGAATAGGGTCTCAAATGTAGAAAACCAACTTATGCTTGCTTAAGGGGAAAGGTGAGTTGGGGTGCTGCATAAAACCAGAGATTGAAATTAGCACAGATACCTTTCCATAAGCCAAATATGTAATAGACAAGAGCTACTGCTTGCTCAACGAAGTGGACTCAACACCCCATATTAAACGCCTAAGAATATACCTGACCAGTAAGAATCTTAAAACCTATGGATTTATATGTCTCCAAAAGAGAATCCAGCGTGTGTACAGCAACATAAAAGCAGCAGTGATAGGATTGGTGAGGTTCGGTGAGCAAATGCAGACCCTTTGAAGTAATATTTCATGGTACCCATTCCATGGTTCTCAAATCTCCCGGTTTAAGGGATTCTTCCTTCAGCTAAAACATGCATGTGGATCCCAGAGTATGATCCACTGTGTGATCGGGAAATGTGTTCAAATGTGTCTCAGTTTTCGTCCCCTGGTACTCGGGTGCAACATTCCAGACGCTTTACTAACACTCTCCCCACTTGGAGAGTTAGTGCCTTTAACCTCCTATTTGACCCAGTTTGCAATTTCTGTGGAAAATGAACAGGAATAGGGAGAACCAATGAGAGACTAGCTGGAGGTGTCTGGATGGGCAAATTTAACTCTCATTTCCCACCAGGAAGAGGAATTAATCAAAGGCTCAGCGAGCCATGCCGAAACCACACTAGGGCCTGAAGCAATCCTGCGGTGTTGCGGCCCGCTCACAAGAAAGCGAGTTGAAGAAAGGAGCTCAGGGGCCCTGTAATTCACAAACCTGCAGAGTTATAAATGACAGCTATCGTCCAAAAATATATTGAAGTAAAGCTGCCAAGAGGACTTGAAAGCGGGGCAGAATTGCAGGAAACCGATTTCAGGAGGTAGACTGGAATTGCATGTAAAGCATAGGAAAAGAGGCAGAACGTCCACAATTATGCACCTGGCCAAAAAGGGCGTATGCGTTTTTTCCTGAATATATTCAGGAAAAAACGCATACGCCCTTTTTGGCCAACCAAGCAAGCTTGCAAAGGAAATCTGCACTACAATGAAGTCTCACTGCCCAACGCTCAAAAAGGCCATCTGAAAAAAGTGTAAAATCCAGAAAGGCAGGACAGGCCATGGAGAACTGGCAGCCTTGTTGTGCTGACGAGCGGGATGTGAATTGCCAACAGCCACTCTGGAGAAGTGTATGGTGTTTCCTGAAACATCTAAAAAACAAAGCAACAGAGCATAGTGCACTTCCACTTATGGGTCTATAGCTTAGGGAAATTAAAATCAAAAAGACACAGCCACCCCAAAGTTTGGGACGGCTCTGTTTACAAGAACCTCGTTTACAGTACAAGTTCAATATCAGAGAAAGCGAAAAATGGATAAAGAAGTTGTGGTACTTACGTACAATGCAATATCACTCAGCAATGAAATCTATGTCATCAGGCCCGTAGCAGCATAATGAGTGGATTCAGGTACGATGATTCTAAGTGAAATAAGTCACACAGAAAAAGAAACATCATAAGATATCACTAATACACGGAATGTAAACTTGGCTACACAGGAAATGAATTACAAATCAGAACAGGGTCTCTAATGTAGAACCAACTTATGCTTGCTTAAGGGGAAAGGTGAGTTGGGGTGCTGCATAAAACCAGAGATTGAAATTAGCACAGATACCGTTCCATAAGCCAAATATGTAATAGACAAGAGCTACTCCTTGCTCAACGAAGTGGACTCAACACCCCATATTAAACGCCTAAGAATATACCTGACTAGTAAGAATCTTAAAACCTATGGATTTATATGTCTCTATAAGAGAATCAAGCGTGTGTACAGCGGCATAAACACAGCAGTGACAGGATTGTGAGGTTCGGTGAGCAAATGCAGACCCTTTGAAGTCATATTGCATGGTACCCATTCCATGAGTCTCAACTCTCCAGGTTTAAGCGATTCTTCCTTCAGCTAAAACATGCATGTGCAACCCAGAGTATGATCCATCGTGTGATAGGAAAATGTGTTCAAATGTATCTCAGTTTTCGTTCCCTGGTACTCGGGTGCAACATTAAAGACGCTTTACTAACACTCTCCCCACTTGGAGTGTCAGTGCCTTTAACCTCCTGTTTGGCCCAGTTTGCAATTTCTGCGGAAAATGAACAGGAATAGGGAGAACCAATGAGAAACTAGCTGGAGGTGTCTGGACGGGCAAATTTAACTCTCATTTCCCACCAGGAAGAGGAATTAACCAAAGGCTCAGCGTGCCAGGCTGGAAACACACTAGGGCCTGAAGCAATCCTGCGGTGTTGCGGCCAGCTCACAAGAAAGCGAGTTGAAGAAAGGAGCTCAGCGGCACTGTAATTCACAAACTTGCAGAGTTATAAATGACAGCTATCGTCCAAAAATATATTGAAGTAAGGCTGCCAAGAGGACTTGAAAGCGGGGCAGAATCCAGGAAACCGATTTCAGGAGGTAGACTGGAATTGCATGTAAAGCATAGGAAAAGAGGCAGAACGTCCGCAATGATGCACTTGGCCAAAAAGGGCGTATGCGTTTTTTCCTGAATATATTCAGGAAAAAACGCATACGCCCTTGTTTGCCAACCAAGCAAGCTTGCAAAAGAAATCTGCACTACAATGAAGTCTCACTGCCCCCCGGTCAAAAGGGCCATCTGAAAAAAGTGTAAAATCCAGAAAGGCAGTACAGGCCATGGAGAGATGGGAACCTTGTGATGCTGATGGGTGGGTTGTAAATTGCCAAAAGCCACTCTCGAGAAGTGTATGGTGTTTCCTGAAACATCTGAAAAACAAAGCAACAGAGCGTAGGGCACTTCCACTTATGGTCCTATAGCTTAGTGAAATTAAAATCAAAAAGACACAGCCACCCCAAAGTTTGGGATGGCTCTGTTTACAAGAACCTCTTTTATGGTACAAGATCAATATCGCAGAAAGCGAAAAATGGATAAAGAAGTTGTGGTACTTACGTACAATGCAATATCACTCAGCAATGAAATCTATGTCATCAGACCTGTAGCAGCATCATGAGTGGATTCAGGTACGATGATTCTAAGTGAAATAAGTCACACAGAAAAAGAAACTTCATAAGATATCACTACTACACGGAATGTAAACTTGGCTACACAGGAACTGAATTACAAAAGAGAACAGTGTCTCAAATGTAGAAAACCAACTTATGCTTGCTTAAGGGGAAAGGTGAGTTGGGGTGCTGCATAAAACCAGAGATTGAAATTAGCACAGATACCGTTCCATAAGCCAAATATGTCATAGACAACAGCTACTCTTTGCTCAGCGAAGTGGAATCAACACCCCATATTAAATGCGTAAGAATATACCTGACTAGTAAGAATCTTAAAACCTATGGATTTATATGTCTCTGAAAGAAAATCAAGCGTGTGTACAGAGGCACAAACGCAGCAGTGATCGGATTGGTGAGGTTCGGTGAGCAAATGCAGACCCTTTGAAGTCATATTGCACGGTACCCGTTCCATGGGTCTCAACTCTCCAGGTTTAAGGGATTCTTCCTTCAGCTAAAAGATGCATGTAGAACCCAGCGTATGATCCACCGTGTGATCGGGAAACGTGTTCAAATGTGTCTCAGTTTTCGTCTGCTGGTACTCAGGTGCAACATTCCAGACGCTTTACTAACACTCTCCCCACTTGGAGAGTCAGTGCCTTTAACCTCCTGTTTGGCCGAGTTTGCAATTTCTGCGGAAGATGAACAGGAATAGGGAGAACCAATGAGAGACTAGCTGGAGGTGTCTGGACGGGCAAATTTAACTCTCATTTCCCACCAGGAAGACGAATTAACCAAAGGCTCAGCGTGCCATGCCGGAACCACACTAGGGCCTGAAGCAATCTTGAGGTGTTGCGTCCAGCTCACAAGAAAGTGACTTGAAGAAAGGAGCTAAGGGGCACTGTAATTCACAAACCTGCAGAGTTATAAATGACAGCTATTGTCCAAAAATATATTGAAGTAAGGCTGCCAAGAGGACTTGAAAGCGGGGCAGAATTGCAGGAAACCGATTTCAGGAGGTAGACTGGAATTGCATGTAAAGCATAGGAAAAGAGGCAGAACGTCCACAATGATGCACTTGGCCAAAAAGGACGTATGGGTTTTTTCCTGAATATATTCAGGAAAAAACGCATACGCCCTTTTTGGCCAAACAAGCAAGCTTACAAAGGAAATCTGCACTACAATGATGTCTCACTGCCCCCCGGTCAAAAGGGCCATCTGAAAAAAGTGTAAAATCCAGAAAGGCAGGACAGGCCATGGAGAACTGGGAGCCTTGTTATACTGATGGGTGTGATGTAAATTGCCAACAGCCACTCTGGAGAAGTGTATGGTGTTTCCTGAAACATCTAAAAAACAAAGCAACAGAGCCTAGGGTACTTCCACTTATGGTCCTATAGCTTAGGGAAATTAAAATCAAAAAGACACAGCCACCCCAAAGTTTGGGATGGCTCTGTTTACAAGAACCTCGTTTACGGTACAAGTTCAATATCGCAGAAAGCAAAAAATGGATAAAGAAGTTGTGGTACTTACGTACAATGCAATATCACTCAGCAATGAAATCTACGTCATCAGGCCCGTAGCAGCATAATGATTGGATTCAGGTACGATGATTCTAAGTGAAATAAGTCACACAGAAAAAGAAACATCATAAGATATCACTACTACACGGAATGTAAACTTGGCTACACAGGAACTGAATTACAAAACAGAACAGTGTCTGAAATGTAGAAAACCGACATATGCTTGCTTAAGGAAAAAGGTGAGTTGGGGTGCTGCATAAAACCAGAGATTGAAATTAGCACAGATACCATTCCATAAGCCAAATATGTAATAGACAAGAGCTACTCCTTGCTCAACGAAGTGGACTGAACAACCCATATTTAACGCCTAAGAATATACCTGACTAGAAAGAATCTTAAAAACTATGGATTTATATGTCTTCGAAAGAGAATCAAGCATGTGTACAGCAGCATAAACACAGCATTGATAGGATTGGTGAGGTTCGGTGAGCAAATGCAGACCCTTTGAAGTCATATTGCATGGTACCCATTCCATGGGTCTCAACTCTCCAGGTTTAAGGGATTCTTCCTTCAGCTAAAACATGCATGTGGAACCCAGAGTATGATCCACCGTGTGATCGGGAAACGTGTTCAAATGTGTCTCAGTTTTCGTCCCCTGGTACTCGGGTGCAACATTCCAGACGCTTTACTAACACTCTCCCCACTTGGAGAGTCAGTGCCTTTAACCTCCTGTTTGGCCTAGTTTGCAATTTCGGCGGAAAATGAACAGGAATAGGGAGAACCAATGAGAGACTAGCTGGAGGTGTCTGGACGGGCAAATTTAACTCTCATTTCCCACCAGGAAGAGGAAATAACCAAAGGCTCAGCGTGCCATGCCGGAACCACACTAGGGCTTGAAGCAATCCTGCGGTTTTGCGGCCAGCTCACAAGAAAGCAAGTTGAAGAAAGGAGCTCAGGGGCACTGTAATTCACAAACCTGCAGAGTTATAAATGACAGGTATCATCCAAAATTATACTGAAGTAAGGCTGCGAAGAAGACTTGAATGCGGGGCAGAATTGCTGGAAACTGATTTCAGAAGGTACACGGGAGTCACTCTTGAAGCATAGGAAAAGAGACAGAACTTGGAAAATAATGCACTTGGCAAAAAAGGGCATATGTGTTTTATCCAGAGCTCTCATAACCGAGGGGAGGAGATTCCCAGCAGCCTCCAACTGCCACCTGAGGGCTCACGTTGCCAACGCAACGTGAGCAAGCCAGGCAGGAGTTACCTCACAGCAGAGGTCCCACCTCACATAAGGGTGAGAATCCCAGCCAACATCAGACTCTCACCAGAGGGCCCACATCACCAAGGAGATGGGAACCAGGCAGGAGTGTCTTCACACCAGTGGGGCCACATCATTGAAAGGTGAGGTACTCAGCACATGTGTCCTCAAACCAGAGGACCCACATCACCAAGTGCCTCGGAGTGAGGCAGGCAGGAGTAGCCTCACAACACTGGGCCCATAGAATAAAAAAGTGAGGAATCCAGCAGTTGGAACCTCCCAGCAGGCGGCCCAGAACACCGAGGCTATGGGATCCAGGTCACAGTGAACTCACAGGAGAGGGCCCATGTCATGAAACTGAGCAACCCAGCCATTGGGACCTCAGAGCACGAGGCTCACATCCCCATGGGGATATAAATCTGGTAGGAGTGTCCTCGCACCACTGAGAACGTATCAGAAAATTTTGGGAGACCAGCAGTTAGGGTCTGACGCCAGAGGACCCTCATCACCAAGGGAAGGAGGCTCCCAGCAGGCTCCAACTGCCACCAGAGGGCTGACGTCGCCAAGGCGATGTGTGCCAACCAGGCACGAATGACCTCACAGCAGAGGGCCCACCTCAGAGAAGTGTGACGAACCCAGTCAGGATCAGACTCGCACCAGAGGGCCCACATCACCAAATGGATTGGAACCAGGCAGGAGTGTCCTCACATGAGTAGGGCCACATCATCTAAAGGTGAGGAACCCAGAACATGTGGCTTCAAACCATAGGACACCCATCACCAAGGGGCTGGGAGTGAGGCAGGCAGGAGGAGCCTCACAACAGAGGGCCCAAAAATAAGAAAGGTGAGGAATCCAGCAGTTGGAACCTCCCAGCAGGCGGCCCAGAGCACAGAGGCTAGGGGATCCAGGCCAGAGTGAACTAACACCAGACAGCCCACATCATGAAACTGTGAGCAACCCAGACATTGGGACCTCAGAGCAGAAGGCCCACATCCCCATGGTGATGGGAACATGACAGGAGTGTCCTGGCATCACTGGGCTCACATCAGAAAACGTGGGGTGCTCAGAAGTTAGGGCCTGACGCTAGACTGCACTCATCACCGAGGGGACGAGGCTCCTATCAGGCTCCAGCTGCCACCAGAGGGCCAACGTCACCAAGGCGATGTGTGCCAGCCCGGCAGGAGTGACCTCACAGCAGAGGGCCCACCTCACAGAAGGGTGAGGAACACAGCCAGGATCAGACTCTCACCAGAGGGCCCACATCACCAAGGGGATGGGAACCAGGCAGGAGTGTCCCCACACCAGTGGGACAACATCATCGAAAGGTGAGGATCCCAGCACATGTAGCCTCAAACCAGAGGAACCACATCACCAAGGGGTTCCGAATGAGGCTGGCAGGACCGGCCTCACAACACAGGGTCCATAGAATATAAAAGTTGAGGAATCCAGCAGTTGGAACCTCCCAGCAAGCGGCCCAGAGCACCGAGGCTATGAGATCCAGGCTGCAGTGAACTCACAGCAGAGGGCCCACATCATGAACCTGTGAGCAGCCCAGCCGTTGGGACCACAGAACAGAAGGCCCACATCCCCATTGGGATGGGAACCTGGCAGGAGTGGCCTCGCACAACTTAGTACATATCAGAAAATGTTAGGAGCCCAGCAGATAGGGCCTGACGCCAGGGGGCTCTCATAACTGAGGGGAGGAGACTCCCAACAGGTTCCAACTGCCAACAGAGGGCCCACGTCTACAAGGTGGCATGCGCCAGCCAGGCAGTAGTGACCTCACAGCAGAGGGCCTATTTCACAGAAGGGAGAGGAACCGAGGCAGGATGAGACTCTCGCCAGAGGACCCACAACACCAAGGGGATGGGAACCAGTCAGGGCTGTCCTCCCACCAGTGGGGCCACATCATCGAAAGGTGAGGAACCCAGCACATGCGGCCTCATATCAGAGGACATACATCACAAAGGGGATGGGAGTGAGGCAGGTAGGAGTAGCCTAAAAACAGAGGACCCAAAGAATAAAAAAGGTGAGGAATCCAGCATTTTGAACCTCCCAGCAGGTGGCCGAGAGCACAGAAGCTATGGGATGCAGGCAGGAGTGAACTAACAGCAGAGAGCCCACATCATGAAACTGTGAGCAACCCAGGCGTTGGGACTTCAGAGCAGAAGGCCCACATCCCCATGGGGATGGGAACCTGACAGGAGTGTCCTGGCATCACTGGGCTCACATCAGAAAACGTGGGGAGCCCAGCAGTTAGGGCCTGATGCTAGAGGGCCGTCATCACCGAGGGGAGGAGGCTCCCAGCAGGTTCCATGTGCCAACAGAGGGCCCACGTCGCCAAGGTGATGTGTGCAAGTCAGGCAGGATTGACCTCACAGCAGAGGGCCTACCTCACAGAAGAGTGAGGAACCCAGCCAGGATAAGACTGTCACCAGAAGGCCCACATCACCAAGGGGATGGGAACCAGGCAGAAGTGTCCTCACACCAGTGGAGCCACATCATTGAAAGTTGCGGAACCCAGCACATGTGGCCTCAAACCAGAGGACCCACATCTCGAAGGGGTTGTGAGTGAGGCAGGCAGGAGGAGCATCGCAACACAAGACCCATAGAATACAAAAGTTGAGGAATCGAGCAGTTGGAACCTCCCAGCAGGCGGCCCAGAGCACAGAGTCTATGGCATCCAGGCCAGAGTGAACTAACAGCAGAGAGCCCACATCATGAAACTGTGAACAACCCAGCCGTTGGGACTTCAGAGCAGAAGACCCACATCTCAATGGGGATGTGAACCTGGTTGGAGTGTCTTCGAACCACTGGGTGCACATCACAAAATGTGGGGAGCCCAGCCGTTAGGGCCTGACGCCAGAGGGCCCTCATCACCGAGGGGAGGAGGCTCCCAGCAGGCTCCAAGTGCCACCAGAGGGCTCATGTCCACAAGGCGAGCTGAGAGCAAGCCAGGCAGGAGTGACCTCACAGCAGACGGCCCACCTCACAGAAGGGTGAGGAACCCAGCCAGGATCAGACTCTCAACAGAGGGCCCACATCACCAAGGGGATGTGAACCAGGCAGGAGTCTCCTAAGACCATTGGTCCCACATCATCGAAAGGTGAGGAACCCAGCACATGTGGCCTCAAACCAGATGACACACATCACGAAGGGGCTGGGAGTGAGGCAGGCAGGAGGATCCTCACAACAGAGGGCCTAAAAAATTAAAAAAGTGAGGAATCCAGCAGTTGGAACCTCCCAGCAGGCGGCCAAGAGCACAGAGGCTATGGGATCCAGGCCACAGTGAACTAACACCAGAGAGCCCACATCATGAAATTGTGATCAACCCAGCCGTTGGAACCTCAGAGCAGAAGGCCCACATCCCCATGGAGATGGGAACCTAAGAGGAGTGCCCGAGCATCACTGGGCTCACTAAGAAAAGTTGGGGAGCCCAGCAGTTAGGGCCTGACGTCAGAGGGCCCTCATCACAGAGGTGAGGAGGCTCCCAGCAGGGTCCAAGTGCCACCAGAGGGCTCATGTCAACAAGGCGAGGTGAGCAAGCCAGGCAAGAGTTACCTGATAGTAGAGGGCCCACCTCACAGATGGGTGAGGAATCCAGCCAGGATCAGACTCTCACCAGAGGGCCCACATCACAAAGGGGATGGGAACCAGCCAGGATTATCCTCACACCAGTGGGGCCTCATTATCGAAAGGTGAGGAACCCAGCACATGTGTCCTCAAACCAGAGGACCCACATCACCAAGGGCCTTGGAGTGAGACAGGCAGGAGTAGCCTCACAACACAGGGCACATAATATAAAAAACGTGAGGATTCCAGCATTTAGAACTTCCAGCAGGCGGCTCAGAACACCGAGGCTATGGGATCCAGGCCGCAGTGAACTCACAGCAGAGGGCCCACATCATAAAACTGTGAGCAACCCAGGCGTTGGGACCTCAGCGCAGAAGGCCCACATCCCCATGGGAATGGGAACCTGGCTGGAGTGTCCTCGCACCACTGGGCGCACATCAGAAAATGTGGGGAGCCCACCATTTAGGGCCTGATGCCAGAGGGCCGTCATCACCGAGAGGAGGAGGCACCCTGCACGCTCCAACTGCCACCAGAGGGCTCACGTCTCCAAGGTGACGTGTGCCAGCCAGGCAGGAGTGACCTCACAGCAGAGGGCCTACCTCACAGAACGTTGAGGAACCCAGCCAGGATTAGACTCTCGCCAGAGGGCCCACCTCACCAAGGGTATGGGAACCAGGCAGGAGTGTCCTCATACGAGTGGGGTCACATCATCGAAAGGTGAGGAACGCAGCACATGTGGCCTCAAGCCATAGGACAGTCATCACCAAGGGGCTGGCAGTGAGGCAGGCAGGAGGAGCCTCACAACAGAGGGCACATAGAATAAAAAAGTTGAGGAATCCAGCAGTTGGAACCTCCCAGCAGGCGGCTCAGAGCACCGATGATAAGGGATCCTTGCCGGAGTGAACTCACAGCAGAGGGCCCACATCATGGTACTGTGAGCAAGCCAGCCGTTTTGACCTCAGAGCAGAAGGCCCATATCCCCATGGGGATGGGAACCTGGCAAGAGTGTCCTCACTCACTTGGCGCACATCAGAAAATGTGGGGAGCCCAGCCGTTATGGCCTAATGCAAGAGGGCCCTCATCACCGAGGGGAGGAGGATCTCAGCACACTCCAACTGCCACCAGAGGGCCCACGTCGCCAAGGTGACGTGTGCCAGACAGGCATGATTGACCTCACAGCAGAGGGCCCACCTCACAGAAGGGTGAGGAACCCAGCCATGATCAGACTCTCACCTGAGGGCCCACATCAGCAAGGGGATGGGAACCAGTCAGGACTGTCTTCCCTCCAGTGGGGCCACATCATCGAAAGGTGCGGAACCCAGCACATGTGGCCTCAAATCAGAGGACACATATCACAAAGGGAATGGGAGTGAGGCAGGCAGGAGTAGCCTAAAAACAGAGGGCCCAAAGAATAAGAAAGGTGAGGAATCCAGCAGTTGGAACCTCCCAGCAGGCGGCCGAGAGCACAGAAGCTATGGGATGCAGGCAGGAGTGAACTAACAGCAGAGAGCGCACATCATGAAACTGTGAGCAACCCAGACGCTGAGACCTCAGAGCAGAAGGCCCACATCCCAATGGGGATGTGAACCTGGCTGGAGTGTCCTCGCACCACTGGGCGCACATCACAAAATGTGGGGAGCCCAGCAGTTAGGGCCTGACGCCAGAGGGCCCTCATCACCGAGGGGAGGAGGCTCCCAGCAGGCTCCAAGTGCCACCAGAGGGCTCATGTCCACAAGGCGAGGTGAGCAAGCCAGGCAGGAGTGACCTCACAGCAGACGGCCCACCTCACAGATGGGTGAGGAACCCAGCCAGGATCAGACTCTCAACAGAGGGCCCACATCACCAAGGGGATGTGAACCAGGCAGGAGTCTCCTAAGACCATTGGTCCCACATCATCGAAAGGTGAGGAACCCAGCACATGTGGCCTCAGACCAGACGACACACATCACGAAGGGGCTGGGAGTGAGGCAGGCAGGAGGATCCTCACAACAGAGGGCCTAAAAAATTAAAAAAGTGAGGAATCCAGCAGTTGGAACCTCCCAACAGGCAGCCAAGAGCACAGAGGCTATGGGATCCAGGCCACAGTGAACTAACACCAGAGAGCCCACATCATGAAAATGTGAACAACCCAGCCGTTGGGACCTCAGAGCAGAAGGCCCACATCCCCATGGAGATGGCATCCTAAGAGGAGTGCCCGAGCATCACTGGGCTCACTAAGAAAAGTTGGTGAGCCCAGCAGTTAGGGCTTGACGCAAGAGGGCCCTCATCACCGGGGGGAGGAGATTCCCAGCACGCTCCTACTGCCACCACACGGCTGACTTCACCAAGGCAATGTGTGCCAGCCATGCAGGAGTGACCTATCAGCAGAGGGTCTCCCTTACAGAAAGGTGAGGAACACAGCCAGGAACAGACTCTCACCAGGGGGTCCACATAACCACGTGGATGAGAACCAGGCAGGAGTGTCCTCACACTAGTGGGGCCACATCATCGAAAGGTGAGGAACCCAGCAAAGGTGGCCACAAACCAGAGGACCCACATCACCAAGGGGTTGAGAGTGAGGTAGGTGTCTGGACGGGCATATTTAACACTCATTTCCCACCAGGAAGAGGAATTAACCAAAGGCTCAGCGTGCCCTGCCAGAAGCAGATTAGGGCCTGAAGCAGTCTTGCGGGTTTGCGGCCAGCTCACAAGAAAGCGAGTTGAAGAAAGGAGCTCAGGGGCCCTGTAATTCACAAACCTGCAGAGTTATAAATGACAGATAACGTCCAAAAATATTTTGAAGTAAGGCTGCGAAGAGGACTTGAAAGCGGGGCAGAATTTCAGGAAACCGATTTCAGGAGGTAGACTGGATTTGCATTTAAAGCATAGGAAAAGAGGCAGAACATCGACAATGATGCACTTGGCCAAAAAGGGCGTATGAGTTTGTTCCTGAATATATTCAGGAAAAAGCACATACACACTTTTTGGCAAACCAAGCAAGCTTGCAATGGAAATCCGAACTACTATGAAGTGTCACTTCCCCCCGGTCTAAAGGGCCATCTGAAAAAAGTGTAAAATCCAGAAAGGCAAGACAGGCCATGGGGAAAAAGGAGCCTTGTTATGCTGATGGGCGGGATGTAAATTGCCAACAGCCACTCTGGAGAAGTGTATGGTGTTTCCTGATACATCTGAAAAACAAAGCAACAGAGTCTAGGGCATTTCCACTTATGGTCCTATAGCTTAGGGAAATTAAAATAAAAAAGACACAGCCACCCCAAAATTTGGGACGGCTCTGTTTACAAGAACCTCGTTTACGGTACAAGTTCAATATCACAGAGAGCAAAAACTGGATAAAGAAGTTGTGGTACTTATGTACAATGCAATATCACTCAGCAATGAAATCTGTGTCACCAGGCCGGTACCAGCATAATGAGTGGATTGAGGCACGATGATTCTAAGTGAAATAAGTCACACAGAAAAAGAAACATCATAAGGTATCACTAATGCACGGAATGTAAACTTGGCTACACATGAATTGAATTACAAAACAGAACAGGGTCTCAAGTTTAGAAAACCAACTTATGCTTGCTTAAGGGGAAAGGTGAGTTGGGGTGCTGCATAAAACCAGAGTTTGAAATTAGCACAGATACCGTTTCATAAGCCAAATATGTAATAGACAAGACCTACCCCTTGTTCATCGAAATGGACTCAACAATGAGGTATCACCTCACACCTGTTAGAATGGGCATCATCTGAAAATCTACAAACAACAAGTGCTGGAAAGGGTGTGGAGAAAAGGAAGCCTCTTCCACTATTGTTGGGAATATAAATTGGTACAGTCACTATGGAGAACCATATGGAGTTTCTTAAGAAACTAATAATAGAATTACCATATGATACAGCAATCCCAGTACTGGACATATACCCAGACAAAACCATAAATCAAAAAGAGACATTCACCGTAATGTTCATTGCATCACTATTTACAATATCGAGGTAATGGAAGCAACCTAAATGCCCACAGACAGACGAATGCATAAAGATGTGGTACATATATAAAATGGAATATTACTAAGCCATGAAAGGAATGAAATTGGGTCATTTGTAGAGACGTCGATGGATCTAGAGACTGTCATACAGAGTGAAGTAAGTCAGAAAGAGAAAAACAAATCTTGTATATTCATGCATATATGTGGAACCTAGAAAAACTGTACAGATTAACCGTTTTGCAAGGCATAACTAGAGCAACAGATGTAGACAACAATCGTATGGACAACAAGGGGGGAAAGCTCTTGGGGGTGGTGGTGGTGGGAGGAGTTGAGAGATTGGGATTGGCATGTAAACATTTATATGTATAAAATAGATAACCAATAAGAACCTGCTGTATAAAAATATAAAATAAAATTCAAAATTAAAAAGAAATAAAATTTAAAAAATAAAACAGAAAAAACAATTATTCCCTTCACATACATGTATTTATATGAATAAATTATTTCCATGCTTATATCTGTAAATACAAAAAAGAGGAATAAAATCTACCTTGAACCAAAAACGAAAAAGAGAAAAAAAAAACAGAACCCACCAGTTACTCAGAGGAAAACCGTATCAGGGCACTTGCTCCAGTTGTAAACAATTCTGAAGTTGGTCAGTGGTGGGGAATCGTCTCCCATTCAGCCAGCAGCCCCCACACAACAAGCGTCCTCATTGCAAAGCTGGGGCACCGTGCCGAGGCATCTGTGAGTAAACGTGAGCTGAGTCCCAGGCCAGTTGCTGCTGAACTGTTCCCACCCTTCCCAGGTAAAACACCTGAATATATACAAGGACTTGAAAGCCTAGAGGAAGGGCCATGGAGCCACACGAGTGACAGCATGCCAGCTGACTTGGTGCCTGCAGGCCAGCCAGGATGGTCCTGGCCCTGGGTGCTCTTCTGGAAGATTTCCATTTCCCTGCCTGAGATACCCGTCCTATCCCTGCCTCCACTGCTTTTTTCCTTCCTCACCTCTGCCCAGGGAGCAATTCCAGCAGCAGGTATGGGTGACACATCCTCTTCTTTAGCAGGTGGCAGCCTGGCAACTGCTGCAGAAAGTCCAGCAGAGCCCCACTCACACTGGGCCACCCACAAAGCCGTGGCCTCTCACTCCCTCCCACCAGCCCAGCCCCGAGACTGCTGACAGGGCAGAGAAAATGGTGTCAGACACAGCTGCAGGGACTCTTGCTGCCTGGAGTGGTATTTATATTGATCTCAACCCAGGCACACCTGGGGAGGGCTGGCCGGCACCGTAAGGCTGCCCAGGTCAGCCAATCATCACCCCTCAGGGGCTCACAGTTGCAGAAAATGGAACTTGCTGAACCGGCCAGGTCCAAGGAACAGGTGTGGGCTCCTGAGAGTCAGGATAGACAAGGGGCTGCAGCTTTGGCTTGTTTTCTAATCATTTTATCTGGCCCATGAGTGGGAGACAACTTCAAGAAAACCCTCTCCTAATGAGAGGAACCCAGGAGTCAGGGAGAGGAGGGGTGGGTGGTGGTTGGAGACAGAGGCCTGGTGCCCCGGGTGCAGTGGAAGTCTCTGGAAGACCAGGTGGAGGGAGGCCACACAGAGTGATGCCCAGGGTCACAGACCTGTCGGAGCTGCTGTTTGTTAGTTCAAGTCCTGCTCTGAGGTGCTCTGTGTCAGCTGTGAGCGACAGGTGAGCTGGGGGTGCTCTTCAATGAGGGCTATGTGCACGGTTCCTGTGTGCCCAGCCCTGCCACGGTACCTGCAAGGGTAGCTCTGTATCCTGGGAGGGGCCTGACCACGAGAGCCCCGTGGGCTGGGTTGGGGGTGAGGTACCTGCCCAGGAGAGCTCCATATCCTGGGATTGGCCTGACCACGAGAGCCCCATGGGCTGCTGGGGACCTGGTAAAGGATGTCAGGACAGTCAGTGAAGCCACCGAGGATATACCTCCAGTTGCTCCTAATTCCTACACCCTGCTGGTCATTCTACCAACCACCAGGACATGGTATTCTGTATTAGTCTTCAATGATGCCTTCTTTTGTATTCCATTAGTCCCAGAGTCACAAGAAATTTTGGCTTGTGAGTGGCAGGACTCAACATACAACTAAAACAATACTTCCGGGCCGTCTTGCCCCAAGGGTTCAAAAATTCCCACACCATCTTTGGGGAAAGCTTAGCTAAAGACCGAAAAGTTCTACCTCTGGAAAAGGAAACCCTCCTTCAATATGCAGACGACATTCTGATCGCCAGCCCTACTAAGGAAGCCTCTGAACTACCAAGCCAATAAAGGATAGAAGTTGTCCAAGAAAAAGCTCAAATATCACAGACTGCGGTGACCTGCCTGGGCTTCATTCTCACACAAGGTCAGAGAAGCCCATCCCAGGAAAGGGAAGAAACCATTTGCAGCCTTACCCCTTTCTAAAACGAGAAGACAGCTTAGGGGTTCCTGGGGAGGCCAGGGTTTGCTGCTTCTGGATCCCTAACTACAGTCTACTAGCTGGGCCTCTATATGAAACACTGAAAGGAAAAGATGACGATCCTTTTGAACAGAATCCAGAAGTGGTCTTTCAAGAATGGAAAGAGCAGTCAATTCAGACCCTTGCCCTGGAACTCCCTAATTGAGCTAAACCCTTTGACCTTTCCATTCCCGGTGAAAGGTGAATCGCCATTGGAGAATTAGTGCAAAAACTGGGACCACTTGAAATGGAACAACGCAAGAATGCCATCCAGGTAGGATAAACTACAGTCACCAAGGGGCTTGGCCCACTGCCACATCTGGCCAAGATACTGGCGGTATCTAAAACCCTGGAAATCAGCAGCCCAAAAGGCCACCTCCCTCCTAAGGGAAAAGGACCCCACGTGGTGATCCTAATCACCAACCATGCCCTGAAGTTGCAGGGTTCGCTCCGTGGGCACACCGACCTCGAGTGAGGAGGCTCTCCAACTCCAACATCCAGAGAGATAACCGGGGGCAGCAGGGCACCATGACGACTCGTGTGAACATCACTTGACCTGGAGTTTCTCTCATAAAACAACAATAGTGTGTCCCGAAAGAGTAGACTACTGCTTGCAGGACTTACTGCACCCGGAGGGGAGCCAATAATCTTGGCGGGGGAACCGTATATCACACTGTCACCATAGAAAAGCCTACAGACACCGTGATGATGGTGGCCAATAAGACCAGCTGGACTCCTGTTTACTTCAAAAGGCTGTTGACTCAGTGGCCATCATGGTCCTTGATCACCACTGACCCTGGACTGTCTGGGAGTTGAGCGGGCAGGGCTCTGACACCTGGTGCTGTTTTTACGTTAATTCAGGGGCCTAATTGAAGAAAGAGCAGACTACTGGTCAGAGCATCTAGGCTGGCAGAAACGGTCAGCCTAAGGTGGCTGAACAAATGTGGGGCGGGGTGAAATCGGCCCCCACAGCGTCTCTGCACATCTCTTTCCTGGACCCTTAAAGGTCATTAGAATCTATAACACTTCCAATGCTGGTGCTCAGGTGGACGAGCAGGGAGGCAGGGGTCCTGGGGCCAATCAACGTCACCTGGAGGCTGCTGGGGAGAAGTTCTGACCCTCGTCCCCTGGTATGAGGGCTCCCAACTCAGCACTCAGCAGTTACAGAAGAAGGGTCTGCACCCTCAGCACTCCAAGAATGAGGAACGGGACAAAAGGCAGAGGAGGGGTTTGTCCCCAGCAAAGCCCATGAAAAATCCCTGGGAGATAAAAATAGAATCTGGGCAATAAAGTCAAGTCTGACCTTTTTTATCCTTTGTGCTTTGTCTAATTTCACGTGCTCCTAGGGTCCCGCATGCAGAGGTTCCACACCCGGCACTTCAGACCAGATTTCCTAGTGCAGAATGGCTGGGTCGACACCTCAGCTCCTGGGGCCCAGTGCAGACTCCGAGATATAGAGCCTGAGCTGCAGCCAACCCGGCCCTCGAGAGCTCCGCCCCCTCCCTCCCACTGAATCTGACAGGATCTCTACACAGCAGCCCAGTCCACAGCCCACGGGGTAGAGCATGCTCTCACCTCTCCATTCTCTGATCAAAATATAAAGTTTCCTTTGCTTGTGAACCAAACTCAGTCTCGATCTGTTGGCCCCAATGACACTGGGCAGGGGGACACTTGTTGGGGTCCACTCTGGAGGATCAGTAACAGAAATTGAGACTATTGTAACTTCAATGAACAGATGTGTGAGCCAAACTCTAGTTAACATAGAACAGTTTATAAGGCTCGGGTAAAATAAGATGTTTCTAACACTTCCATTTGATATTTCCATCACTTTATTATAAGCAAGTTCAGTGAAAAGGGTTGTCTTATTTGTCAGGTCAATATTAGAGAAATGAAGTGATTTCTTTCCAAGGATGTTCATCTAATAATCTTGGTTAAAGCTTCAATCTTGTTTTAAATGCTTTTCCATTGAAAATGATACCTCTCTTTCAGCTCCCCCATTTCTGAGAAGTATAAAATCTTATAATTTATTATTACCAAAGGGGAAAGGTGGGAGGAGGGATAAATTAACAGTTTGGAATTAACACATACACACTGCTATGTATAAAATAGATCATCAACAAGGAACTACTGTATAGCACAGGGAACTACACTCAATATTTTGCAATAACCTATAAGGGAAAATAATCGGAAAAAGAATAGATATTTTTATTGACATCATCTATCAATGACAGTTAAAGTGTAACCTAAGGGAAGCTGGTGGTGAGTGCTTCTGACCCTGAAGACTTCAATCATCTAAAGTTTGGACTCTGCCTACTTCCCAAGGCCCTTAATGAACATATGTGTAGCCGTAGCTTAAAAAATTCCCCAGTTTGGGGTTCGGGGAGACACTGATTTTGAAAAAGCCCTGGTGTTCTCCTTACATGAATGGGACTCTTTCTACTGCTAAAACATGTCTGTCACACCCAGAGGATGGTATACCGTCTGATCGGGAAGAGTTTGGAAAAGGCATCTCATCTCCTCATCTCCTGGTGCTCGGGTTCACCCCTCCAGCGTCTTTACTAACAGTCTCCCCACTTGGAGAGTCAGCACTGTCAACATCCTGTTGCGTACAGTTTGGAATTTGTCCAGAGGATGAAGCGGAAGGATGAGGAACAATGAGAGACAAGTCCTAGGTGTTCAGACAGGCACATGTCACTCTAATTTCCAATCAGGAAGACGAATTGACCAAAGGCTAGGGTTGCCCATGGAAACAGTATAGGGCTTGAGGAAATCCCACTGCTTTGTGGCCAGTTCCCATAAACACAAGTTGAACAATGGAACTCAGGGGCAGTAAAATTCACGAAACTGCAGAGTTGAAAATATCTATCACTGAAAAATGTCTTGAGGAAAGTCAGAGAAAAGGATTGGTAAGCAAGGGAGAATGGCAGGAAAGGGATTTGAGGAGGTAGAAAGGACTCGCCATTAAGCACAAGAAAAGGGGCTGAACATTGCCAACATTGCAGTTGGCCAAAAAGGCTGTATGCGTTTTTTTCTGTATATATTCAAGAAAAGGGCATACACTTTTTTAGCCAACCAAACAGGTGGGCACTGGAAATCAATACTACAAAAGATATCACTTCGCATCAGTCAGAAGAGCCATCCTCATAAAGTGTAAACACCAGAAATGCAGGACAGGGCAAGGAGAAGAGGGAGCCCTGTGAGGCTTAGAGTGGAAATGTATATTGCCAACGGCCATTCTGGAGAAGTGTATTGTGTTTACTAAAGCATCTAAAAAATGAGCTACAGAGCATAGGGCACTTGCACTCATGGGCATATATCTTGGGAAAAACAAAAATCGAGAGGACACAGGCACCCCAATGTTTACTGCCTCTCTGTTTAAAAGATCCTCGACTAGGATATAACTTAAATGTCTCTGAAGGGAAAAAATGGATAGAGATGTGGTACTTATGTAGAGTGGACTATTACTCAGCCTGGAAATCAATGAAATATGGCCAGTTGTAACAACTCCGGAGGAGTTACGTATGATCATTCTAAGTGACACAATTCAAAAAGAAAAAGACACATATCATAAGATATCACTTAAAGTTGGAACCCAAAATGGCTACACATGAAATAAATTACAAAACAAAAACATAGTCAAATATGTAGAAAACATGCGTAAGGCTGCTAAACGGGAAAGGTGGGGAGGGGTGAGGCATCATCCAGGAGGTTGAAATTAGCAAAGATACCATTCCAAATACCAAACTGATAATCAACAAGGCCTACACGGTAGCTAAAAGAACTGCACTCAGCACACTCAAGTCACCGGAAAAGAATATCTATGACTGGTAAGAATCTGAAAAAGAATTTATTGATGTCTCTCTGTACGTGAATCAAGTGGATGTACAGCAGCAAGAAACAGAGCTTTGAAAATCAGCTGTAACCAATATAGTAATAAATTGAAAAAAATAAACGACAGAGAGACAGAGAAAACCTCTTACAACTTTTCCTCAGGGACGGTGATGCAACATGGATTGAACACATCTAGACACACAGCAGGATGAGACATAAGGCTGGAAACTGTTCGCGCTAAGAGAAATGTGAGGTTGGGTGAGGAAATGCACACCCTTTAAAGTAATACTACCTGGTACCCATTCAATGGGTCCCAAATCTGCAGGTTCAAGGAATCTTCCTACAGCTAAAACATGCATGGAAAACCCAGAGGACTGTACACCATGTTCTCGGGAGATGTGTCTAAAATGCACCTCATTTATCCTCTCCTGGTGCTCCTGTTCATCATTCCAGCCACGTTACTTAGAATCTCCCCACTTAGAGAATCAGCACATTTAAACATCTGTTTCACACATTTTGCAAATTGTGAGGAGGATGAACGGGAAGAGGGGGAACCAATGAGAGAAGAGTTGTAGGGGTTTGGATGGGCACATGTCACTCTAATTTCCCACTAAGAATAAGAATTAAAAAAAGGCTCAGCCCGCCTCGCCGGAGCCAAAATAGGGCCTGAAGCAATTCTGCGGCTTTGAGGCCAGCTCACAAAAGAGCAACTTAAAAAATGGAGCTCAGGGTCACTGCAATTCACAAACCTGCAGAGTTATAAATGAAAACTAACGTCCAAAAATATGTAGAGGTAAGGCAAAGAAGAGGATCTGAATGCAAGACAGAATTGCAAGAAACAGATTTCAAGAGATAGATTGGACTCGTCTTTAAAGCACATGAAAAGCGGCAGAATTTCGACAATGATGCAGTTGGCCCCAAAGGGAGTATGCGTTTTTTCCTGAATATATCCAGCAAAAAACGCATACGCACTTTATGAGCAACCAAGCAAGCTTGCAAAGGAAGTCTGCACTACAATGAAGTCTCACTGCCCCCCGGTCAAAAGGGCCATCTGAAAAAAGTGTAAAATCCAGAAAGGCAGGACAGGCCATGGAGAACTGGGAGCCTTGTTATGCTGATGGGCGGAATGTAAATTGCCAACAGCCACTCTGGAGAAGTGTATGGTGTTTCCTGAAACATCTAAAAAACAAAGCAACAGAGCCTAGGGCACTTCCACTTATGGTCCTATAGCTTAGGGAAATTAAAATCAAAAAGACACAGCCACCCCAAAGTTTGGGACGGCTCTGTTAACAAGAACCTCATTTACGGTACAAGTTCAATATCGCAGAAAGCGAAAAATGGATAAAGAAGTTGTGGTACTTACGTACAATGCAATATCACTCAGCAATGAAATCTATGTCATCAGGACAGTAGCAGCATAATGAGTGGATTCAGGTACGATGATTCTAAGTGAAATAAGTCACAGAGAAAAAGAAACATCATAAGTTATCACTAATACACGGAATGTAAACTTGGCTACACAGGAACTGAATTACAAAACAGAATAGGGTCTCAAATGTAGAAAACCAACTTATGCTTGCTTAAGGGGAATGGTGAGTTGGGGTGCTGCATAAAACCAGAGATTGAAATTAGCACAGATACCTTTCCATAAGCCAAATATGTAATAGACAAGAGCTACTGCTTGCTCAACGAAGTGGACTCAACACCCCATATTAAACGCCTAAGAATATACCTGACCAGTAAGAATCTTAAAACCTATGGATTTATATGTCTCCAAAAGAGAATCCAGCGTGTGTACAGCAACATAAAAGCAGCAGTGATAGGATTGGTGAGGTTCGGTGAGCAAATGCAGACCCTTTGAAGTCATATTGCATGGTACCCATTCCATGGGTCTCAACTCTCCAGGTTTAATGGATTCTTCCTTCAGCTAAAACATGCATGTGGAACCCAGAGTATGATCCACCGTGTGATCGGGAAACATGTTCAAATGTGTCTCAGTTTTCGTCCCCTGGTACTCGGGTGCAACATTCCAGACGCTTTACTAACACTCTCCCCACTTGGAGAGTCAGTGCCTTTAATCTCCTGTTTGGCCCAGTTTGCAATTTCTGTGGAAAATGAACAGGAATAGGGAGAACTAATGAGAGACTAGCTGGAGGTGTCTGGACGGGCAAATTTAACTCTCATTTCCCACCAGGAAGAGGAATTAACCAAAGGCACAGCGTGCCATGCCGGAACCACACTAGGGCCTGAAGCAATCCTGCGGTGTTGCGGCCAGCTCACAAGAAAACGAGTTGAAGAAAGGAACTCAGGGGCCCTGTAATTCACAAACCTGCAGAGTTATAAATGGCAGCTATCGTCCAAAAATATATTGAAGTAAGGCTGCCAAGAGGACTTGAAAGCGGGGCAGAATTGCAGGAAACCGATTTCAGGAGGTAGACTGGAATTGCATGTAAAGCATAGGAAAAGAGGCAGAACGTCCACAATGATGCACTTGGCCAAAAATGGCGTATGCGTTTTTTCCTGAATATATTCAGGAAAAAACGCATACGCCCTTTTTGGCCAACCAAGCAAGCTTGCAAAGGAAATCTGCACTACAATGAAGACTCACTGCCCCCCCGGTCAAAAGGGCCATCTGAAAAATGTGTAAAATCCAGAAAGGCAAGACAGGCCATGGAGAACTGGGAGCCTTCTTATGCTGATGGGCGGGATGTAAATTGCAAACAGCCACTCTGGAGAAGTGTATGGTGTTTCCTGAAACATCTAAAAAACAGAGCAACAGAGCCTAGGGCACTTCCACTTATGGTTCTATAGCTTAGGGAAATTAAAATCAAAAAGACACAGCCACCCCAAAGTTTGGGATGGCTCTGTTAACAAGAACCTCATTTACGGTACAAGTTCAATATCGCAGAAAGCGAGAAATGGATAAAGAAGTTGTGGTACTTACGTACAATGCAATATCACTCAGCAATGAAATCTATGTCATCAGGCCCATAGCAGCATAATGAGTGGATTCAGGTACGATGATTCTAAGTAAAATAAGTCACACAGAAAAAGAAACATCATAAGATATCACTAATACACGGAATGTAAACTTGGCTACACAGGAACTGAATTACAAAACAGAACAGTGTCTCAAATGTAGAAAACCAACTTATGGTAGCTTAAGGGGAAAGGTGAGTTGGAGTGCTGCATAAAACCGGAGACTGAAATTAGCACAGATACCATTCCATAAGCCAAATATGTAATAGACAAGAGCTACTCCTGATCAGCGAAGTGGACTCAACACCCCATATTAAACGCCTAAGAATATACCTGACTAGTAAAATCTTAAAACCTATGGATTTATATGTCTCCGAAAGAGAATCAAGCATGTGTACAGTGGCATAAACGCAGCAGTGATAGGATTGGTGAGGTTCGGTGAGCAAATGCAGACCCTTTGAAGTAATATTTCATGGTACCCATTCCATGGTTCTCAAATCTCCCGGTTTAAGGGATTCTTCCTTCAGCTAAAACATGCATGTGGAACCCAGAGTATGATCCACTGTGTGATCGGGAAATGTGTTCAAATGTGTCTCAGTTTTCGTCCCCTGGTACTCGGGTGCAACATTCCAGACGCTTTACTAACACTCTCCCCACTTGGATAGTTAGTGCCTTTAAACTCCTGTTTGACCCAGTTTGCAATTTCTGTGGAAAATGAACAGGAATAGGGAGAAACAATGAGAGACTAGCTGGAGGTGTCTGGATGGGCAAATTTAACTCTCATTTCCCACCAGGAAGAGGAATTAATCAAAGGCTCAGCGAGCCATGCCGAAACCACACTAGGGCCTGAAGCAATCCTGCGGTGTTGCGGCCCGCTCACAAGAAAGCGAGTTGAAGAAAGGAGCTCAGGGGCCCTGTAATTCACAAACCTGCAGAGTTATAAATGACAGCTATCGTCCAAAAATATATTGAAGTAAAGCTGCCAAGAGGACTTGAAAGCGGGGCAGAATTGCAGGAAACCGATTTCAGGAGGTAGACTGGAATTGCATGTAAAGCATACGAAAAGAGGCAGAACGTCCACAATGATGCACTTGGACAAAAAGGGCGTATGCGTTTTATCCTGAATATATTCAGGAAAAAACGCATACGCACTTTTTGGCCAACCAAGCAAGCTTGCAAAGGAAATCTGCACTACAATGAAGTCTCACTGCCCCCCGGTCAAAAAGGCCATCTGAAAAAAGTGTAAAATCCAGAAAGGCAGGACAGGCCATGGAGAACTGGGAGCCTTCTTATGCTGATGGGCGGGATGTAAATTGCCAAAAGCCACTCTGGAGAAGTGTATGGTGATTCCTGAAACAACTAAAAAAAAAAGCAACAGAGCCTAGGGCACTTCCACTTATGGTCCTATAGCTTAGTGAAATTAATATAAAAAAGACACAGCCACCCCAAAGTTTGCGACAACTCTGTTTACAAGAACCTCGTTTATGGTACAAGTTCAATATCACAGAAAGCGAAAAATGGATAAAAAATTTGTGGTAGTTCCGTACAATGCAATATCACTCAGCAATGAAATCTATGTCATCAGGCCCGTAGCAGCATAATGAGTGGATTCAGGTACGATGATTCTAAGTGAAATAAGTCACACAGAAAAAGAAACATCATAAGATATCACTAATACACGGAATGTAAACTTGGCTACACAGGAACTGAATTACAAAACAGAATAGGGTCTCAAATGTAGAAAACCAACTTATGCTTGCTTAAGGGGAATGGTGAGTTGGGGTGCTGCATAAAACCAGAGATTGAAATTAACACAGATCCCTTTCCATAAGCCAAATATGTAATAGACAAGAGCTACTGCTTGCTCAACGAAGTGGACTCAACACCCCATATTAAACGCCTAAGAATATACCTGACTAGTAAGAATCTTAAAACCTATGGATTTATATGTCTCTGAAAGAGAATCAAGCGTGTGTACAGAGGCATAAACGCAGCAGTGATCGGATTGGTGAGGCTCGGTGAGCAAATGCAGACCCTTTGAAGTCATATTGCATGGTACCCATTCCTGGGTCTCAACTCTCCAGGTTTAAGGGATTCTTCCTTCAGCTAAAACATGCATGTGGAACCCAGAGTATGATCCACCGTGTGATCGGGAAACGTGTTCAAATGTGTCTCAGTTTTCGTCCCCTGGTACTCGGGTGCAACATTCCAGATGCTTTACTAACACTCTCCCCACTTGGAGAGTCAGTGCCTTTAACCGCCTGTTTGGCCCAGTTTGCAATTTCTGCGGAAAATGAACAGGAATAGGGAGAACCAATGAGAGACTAGCAGGAGGTGTCTGGACGGGCAAATTTAACTCTCATTTCCCAGCAGGAAGAGGAATTAACCAAAGGCTCAGCGTGCCAGGCTGGAAACACACTAGGGCCTGAAGCAATCCTGCGGTGTTGCGGCCAGCTCACAAGAAAGCGAGTTGAAGAAAGGAGCTCAGGGACCCTGTAATTCACAAACCTGCAGAGTTATAAATGACAGCTATCATCCAAAAATATATTGAAGTAAGGCAGCCAAGAGGACTTGAAAGCGGGGCAGAATTGCAGGAAACCGATTTCAGGAGGTAGACTGGAATTGCATGTAAAGCATAGGAAAAGAGGCAGAACGTCCACAATGATGCACTTGGCCAAAAAGGACGTATGCGTTTTTTCCTGAATATATTCAGGAAAAAACGCATACGCCCTTTTTGGCCAACCAAGCAAGCTTGCAAGGAAATCTGCACTACAATGAAGTCTCACTGCCCAACGCTCAAAAAGGCCATCTGAAAAAAGTGTAAAATCCAGAAAGGCAGGACAGGCCATGGAGAACTGGCAGCCTTGTTATGCTGATGGGCGGGATGTAAATTGCCAACAGCCACTCTGGAGAAGTGTATGGTGTTTCCTGAAACATCTAAAAAACAAAGCAACAGAGCATAGGGCACTTCCACTTATGGGCCTATAGCTTAGGGAAATTAAAATCAAAAAGACACAGACACCCCAAAGTTTGGGACAGCTCTCTTTACAAGAACCTCGTTTACAGTACAAGTTCAATATCACAGAAAGCGAAAAATGTATAAAGAAGTTGTGGTACTTACGTACAATGCAATATCACGCAGCAATGAAATCTATGTCATCAGGCCCATAGCAGCATAATGAGTGGATTCAGGTACGATGATTCTAAGTGAAATAAGTCACACAGAAAAAGAAACATCATAAGATATCACTAATATACGGAATGTAAACTTGGCTACACAGGAACTGAATTACAAATCAGAACAGGGTCTCTAATGTAGAACCAACTTATGCTTGCTTAAGGGGAAATGTGAGTTGGGGTGGTGCATAAAACCAGAGATTGAAATTAGCACAGATACCGTTCCATAAGAGAAATATGTAATAGACAAGAGCTACTCCTTGCTCAACGAAGTGGACTCAACACCCCATATTAAACGCCTAAGAATATACCTGACTAGTAAGAATCTTAAAACCTATGGATTTATATGTCTCTATAAGAGAATCAAGCGTGTGTACAGCGGCATAAACACAGCAGTGACAGGATTGTGAGGTTCGGTGAGCAAATGCAGACCCTTTGAAGTCATATTGCATGGTACCCATTCCATGAGTCTCAACTCTCCAGGTTTAAGCGATTCTTCCTTCAGCTAAAACATGCATGTGCAACCCAGAGTATGATCCACCGTGTGATAGGAAAATGTGTTCAAATGTATCTCAGTTTTCGTTCCCTGGTACTCGGGTGCAACATTAAAGACGCTTTACTAACACTCTCCCCACTTGGAGTGTCAGTGCCTTTTACCTCCTGTTTGGCCCAGTTTGCAATTTCTGCGGAAAATGAACAGGAATAGGGAGAACCAATGAGAGACTAGCTGGAGGTGTCTGGACGGGCAAATTTAACTCTCATTTCCCACCAGGAAGAGGAATTAACCAAAGGCTCAGCGTGCCAGGCTGGAAACACACTAGGGCCTGAAGCAATCCTGCGGTGTTGCGGCCAGCTCACAAGAAAGCGAGTTGAAGAAAGGAGCTCAGCGGCACTGTAATTCACAAACTTGCAGAGTTATAAATGACAGCTATCGTCCAAAAATATATTGAAGTAAGGCTGCCAAGAGGACTTGAAAGCGGGGCAGAATTGCAGGAAACCGATTTCAGGAGGTAGACTGGAATTGCATGTAAAGCATAGGAAAAGAGGCAGAACGTCCACAATGATGCACTTGGCCAAAAAGGACGTATGGGTTTTTTCCTGAATATATTCAGGAAAAAACGCATACGCCCTTTTTGGCCAAACAAGCAAGCTTACAAAGGAAATCTGCACTACAATGATGTCTCACTGCCCCCCGGTCAAAAGGGCCATCTGAAAAAAGTGTAAAATCCAGAAAGGCAGGACAGGCCATGGAGAACTGGGAGCCTTGTTATACTGATGGGTGTGATGTAAATTGCCAACAGCCACTCTGGAGAAGTGTATGGTGTTTCCTGAAACATCTAAAAAACAAAGCAACAGAGCCTAGGGTACTTCCACTTATGGTCCTATAGCTTAGGGAAATTAAAATCAAAAAGACACAGCCACCCCAAAGTTTGGGATGGCTCTGTTTACAAGAACCTCGTTTACGGTACAAGTTCAATATCGCAGAAAGCAAAAAATGGATAAAGAAGTTGTGGTACTTACGTACAATGCAATATCACTCAGCAATGAAATCTACGTCATCAGGCCCGTAGCAGCATAATGAGTGGATTCAGGTACGATGATTCTAAGTGAAATAAGTCACACAGAAAAAGAATCATCATAAGATATCACTACTACACGGAATGTAAACTTGGCTACACAGGAACTGAATTACAAAACAGAACAGTGTCTGAAATGTAGAAAACCGACATATGCTTGCTTAAGGAAAAAGGTGAGTTGGGGTGCTGCATAAAACCAGAGATTGAAATTAGCACAGATACCATTCCATAAGCCAAATATGTAATAGACAAGAGCTACTCCTTGCTCAACGAAGTGGACTGAACAACCCATATTTAACGCCTAAGAATATACCTGACTAGAAAGAATCTTAAAAACTATGGATTTATATGTCTTCGAAAGAGAATCAAGCATGTGTACAGCAGCATAAACACAGCATTGATAGGATTGGTGAGGTTCGGTGAGCAAATGCAGACCCTTTGAAGTCATATTGCATGGTACCCATTCCATGGGTCTCAACTCTCCAGGTTTAAGGGATTCTTCCTTCAGCTAAAACATGCATGTGGAACCCAGAGTATGATCCACCGTGTGATCGGGAAACGTGTTCAAATGTGTCTCAGTTTTCGTCCCCTGGTACTCGGGTGCAACATTCCAGACGCTTTACTAACACTCTCCCCACTTGGAGAGTCAGTGCCTTTAACCTCCTGTTTGGCCTAGTTTGCAATTTCGGCGGAAAATGAACAGGAATAGGGAGAACCAATGAGAGACTAGCTGGAGGTGTCTGGACGGGCAAATTTAACTCTCATTTCCCACCAGGAAGAGGAAATAACCAAAGGCTCAGCGTGCCATGCCGGAACCACACTAGGGCTTGAAGCAATCCTGCGGTTTTGCGGCCAGCTCACAAGAAAGCAAGTTGAAGAAAGGAGCTCAGGGGCACTGTAATTCACAAACCTGCAGAGTTATAAATGACAGGTATCATCCAAAATTATACTGAAGTAAGGCTGCGAAGAAGACTTGAATGCGGGGCAGAATTGCTGGAAACTGATTTCAGAAGGTACACGGGAGTCACTCTTGAAGCATAGGAAAAGAGACAGAACTTGGAAAATAATGCATTTGGCAAAAAAGGGCATATGTGTTTTATCCAGAGCTCTCATAACCGAGGGGAGGAGATTCCCAGCAGCCTCCAACTGCCACCTGAGGGCTCACGTTGCCAACGCAACGTGAGCAAGCCAGGCAGGAGTTACCTCACAGCAGAGGTCCCACCTCACATAAGGGTGAGAATCCCAGCCAACATCAGACTCTCACCAGAGGGCCCACATCACCAAGGGGATGGGAACCAGGCAGGAGTGTCTTCACACCAGTGGGGCCACATCATTGAAAGGTGAGGTACTCAGCACATGTGTCCTCAAACCAGAGGACCCACATCACCAAGTGCCTCGGAGTGAGGCAGGCAGGAGTAGCCTCACAACACTGGGCCCATAGAATAAAAAAGTGAGGAATCCGGCAGTTGGAACCACCCAGCAGGCGGCCCAGAACACCGAGGCTATGGGATCCAGGTCACAGTGAACTCACAGGAGAGGGCCCATGTCATGAAACTGAGCAACCCAGCCATTGGGACCTCAGAGCACGAGGCTCACATCCCCATGGGGATATAAATCTGGTAGGAGTGTCCTCGCACCACTGAGAACGTATCAGAAAATTTTGGGAGACCAGCAGTTAGGGTCTGACGCCAGAGGACCCTCATCACCAAGGGAAGGAGGCTCCCAGCAGGCTCCAACTGCCACCAGAGGGCTGACGTCGCCAAGGCGATGTGTGCCAACCAGGCACGAATGACCTCACAGCAGAGGGCCCACCTCAGAGAAGTGTGACGAACCCAGTCAGGATCAGACTCGCACCAGAGGGCCCACATCACCAAATGGATTGGAACCAGGCAGGAGTGTCCTCACATGAGTAGGGCCACATCATCTAAAGGTGAGGAACCCAGAACATGTGGCTTCAAACCATAGGACACCCATCACCAAGGGGCTGGGAGTGAGGCAGGCAGGAGGAGCCTCACAACAGAGGGCCCAAAAATAAGAAAGGTGAGGAATCCAGCAGTTGGAACCTCCCAGCAGGCGGCCCAGAGCACAGAGGCTAGGGGATCCAGGCCAGAGTGAACTAACACCAGACAGCCCACATCATGAAACTGTGAGCAACCCAGACATTGGGACCTCAGAGCAGAAGGCCCACATCCCCATGGTGATGGGAACATGACAGGAGTGTCCTGGCATCACTGGGCTCACATCAGAAAACGTGGGGTGCTCAGAAGTTAGGGCCTGATGCTAGACTGCACTCATCACCGAGGGGACGAGGCTCCTATCAGGCTCCAGCTGCCACCAGAGGGCCAACGTCACCAAGGCGATGTGTGCCAGCCCGGCAGGAGTGACCTCACAGCAGAGGGCCCACCTCACAGAAGGGTGAGGAACACAGCCAGGATCAGACTCTCACCAGAGGGCCCACATCACCAAGGGGATGGGAACCAGGCAGGAGTGTCCCCACACCAGTGGGACAACATCATCGAAAGGTGAGGATCCCAGCACATGTAGCCTCAAACCAGAGGAACCACATCACCAAGGGGTTCCGAATGAGGCTGGCAGGACCGGCCTCACAACACAGGGTCCATAGAATATAAAAGTTGAGGAATCCAGCAGTTGGAACCTCCCAGCAAGCGGCCCAGAGCACCGAGGCTATGAGATCCAGGCCGCAGTGAACTCACAGCAGAGGGCCCACATCATGAACCTGTGAGCAGCCCAGCCGTTGGGACCACAGAACAGAAGGCCCACATCCCCATTGGGATGGGAACCTGGCAGGAGTGGCCTCGCACAACTTAGTACATATCAGAAAATGTTAGGAGCCCAGCAGATAGGGCCTGACGCCAGGGGGCCCTCATAACTGAGGGGAGGAGACTCCCAACAGGTTCCAACTGCCAACAGAGGGCCCACGTCTACAAGGTGGCATGCGCCAGCCAGGCAGTAGTGACCTCACAGCAGAGGGCCTATTTCACAGAAGGGAGAGGAACCGAGGCAGGATGAGACTCTCGCCAGAGGACCCACAACACCAAGGGGATGGGAACCAGTCAGGGCTGTCCTCCCACCAGTGGGGCCACATCATCGAAAGGTGAGGAACCCAGCACATGCGGCCTCATATCAGAGGACATACATCACAAAGGGGATGGGAGTGAGGCAGGTAGGAGTAGCCTAAAAACAGAGGACCCAAAGAATAAAAAGGGTGAGGAATCCAGCATTTTGAACCTCCCAGCAGGTGGCCGAGAGCACAGAAGCTATGGGATGCAGGCAGGAGTGAACTAACAGCAGAGAGCCCACATCATGAAACTGTGAGCAACCCAGGCGTTGGGACCTCAGAGCAGAAGGCCCACATCCCCATGGGGATGGGAACCTGACAGGAGTGTCCTGGCATCACTGGGCTCACATCAGAAAACGTGGGGAGCCCAGCAGTTAGGGCCTGATGCTAGAGGGCCGTCATCACCGAGGGGAGGAGGCTCCCAGCAGGTTCCATGTGCCAACAGAGGGCCCACGTCGCCAAGGTGATGTGTGCAAGTCAGGCAGGATTGACCTCACAGCAGAGGGCCTACCTCACAGAAGAGTGAGGAACCCAGCCAGGATAAGACTGTCACCAGAAGGCCCACATCACCAAGGGGATGGGAACCAGGCAGAAGTGTCCTCACACCAGTGGAGCCACATCATTGAAAGTTGCGGAACCCAGCACATGTGGCCTCAAACCAGAGGACCCACATCTCGAAGGGGTTGTGAGTGAGGCAGGCAGGAGGAGCATCGCAACACAAGACCCATAGAATACAAAAGTTGAGGAATCGAGCAGTTGGAACCTCCCAGCAGGCGGCCCAGAGCACAGAGTCTATGGCATCCAGGCCAGAGTGAACTAACAGCAGAGAGCCCACATCATGAAACTGTGAACAACCCAGCCGTTGGGACTTCAGAGCAGAAGACCCACATCTCAATGGGGATGTGAACCTGGTTGGAGTGTCTTCGAACCACTGGGTGCACATCACAAAATGTGGGGAGCCCAGCCGTTAGGGCCTGACGCCAGAGGGCCCTCATCACCGAGGGGAGGAGGCTCCCAGCAGGCTCCAAGTGCCACCAGAGGGCTCATGTCCACCAGGCGAGCTGAGAGCAAGCCAGGCAGGAGTGACCTCACAGCAGATGGCCCACCTCACAGAAGGGTGAGGAACCCAGCCAGGATCAGACTCTCAACAGAGGGCCCACATCACCAAGGGGATGTGAACCAGGCAGGAGTCTCCTAAGACCATTGGTCCCACATCATCAAAAGGTGAGGAACCCAGCACATGTGGCCTCAAACCAGATGACACACATCACGAAGGGGCTGGGAGTGAGGCAGGCAGGAGGATCCTCACAACAGAGGGCCTAAAAAATTAAAAAAGTGAGGAATCCAGCAGTTGGAACCTCCCAGCAGGCGGCCAAGAGCACAGAGGCTATGGGATCCAGGCCACAGTGAACTAACACCAGAGAGCCCACATCATGAAATTGTGATCAACCCAGCCGTTGGAACCTCAGAGCAGAAGGCCCACATCCCCATGGAGATGGGAACCTAAGAGGAGTGCCCGAGCATCACTGGGCTCACTAAGAAAAGTTGGGGAGCCCAGCAGTTAGGGCCTGACGTCAGAGGGCCCTCATCACAGAGGTGAGGAGGCTCCCAGCAGGGTCCAAGTGCCACCAGAGGGCTCATGTCAACAAGGCGAGGTGAGCAAGCCAGGCAAGAGTTACCTGATAGTAGAGGGCCCACCTCACAGATGGGTGAGGAACCCAGCCAGGATCAGACTCTCACCAGAGGGCCCACATCACAAAGGGGATGGGAACCAGCCAGGATTATCCTCACACCAGTGGGGCCTCATTATCGAAAGGTGAGGAACCCAGCACATGTGTCCTCAAACCAGAGGACCCACATCACCAAGGGCCTTGGAGTGAGACAGGCAGGAGTAGCCTCACAACACAGGGCACATAATATAAAAAACGTGAGGATTCCAGCATTTAGAACTTCCAGCAGGCGGCTCAGAACACCGAGGCTATGGGATCCAGGCCGCAGTGAACTCACAGCAGAGGGCCCACATCATAAAACTGTGAGCAACCCAGGCGTTGGGACCTCAGCGCAGAAGGCCCACATCCCCATGGGAATGGGAACCTGGCTGGAGTGTCCTCGCACCACTGGGCGCACATCAGAAAATGTGGGGAGCCCACCATTTAGGGCCTGATGCCAGAGGGCCGTCATCACCGAGAGGAGGAGGCACCCTGCACGCTCCAACTGCCACCAGAGGGCTCACGTCTCCAAGGTGACGTGTGCCAGCCAGGCAGGAGTGACCTCACAGCAGGGGGCCTACCTCACAGAACGTTGAGGAACGCAGCCAGGATTAGACTCTCGCCAGAGGGCCCACCTCACCAAGGGGATGGGAACCAGGCAGGAGTGTCCTCACACGAGTGGGGTCACATCATCGAAAGGTGAGGAACGCAGCACATGTGGCCTCAAGCCATAGGACAGTCATCACCAAGGGGCTGGCAGTGAGGCAGGCAGGAGGAGCCTCACAACAGAGGGCACATAGAATAAAAACGTTGAGGAATCCAGCAGTTGGAACCTCCCAGCAGGCGGCTCAGAGCACCGATGATAAGGGATCCTTGCCGGAGTGAACTCACAGCAGAGGGCCCACATCATGGTACTGTGAGCAAGCCAGCCGTTTTGACCTCAGAGCAGAAGGCCCATATCCCCATGGGGATGGGAACCTGGCAAGAGTGTCCTCACTCACTTGGCGCACATCAGAAAATGTGGGGAGCCCAGCCGTTATGGCCTAATGCAAGAGGGCCCTCATCACCGAGGGGAGGAGGATCTCAGCACACTCCAACTGCCACCAGAGGGCCCACGTCGCCAAGGTGACGTGTGCCAGACAGGCATGATTGACCTCACAGCAGAGGGCCCACCTCACAGAAGGGTGAGGAACCCAGCCATGATCAGACTCTCACCTGAGGGCCCACATCAGCAAGGGGATGGGAACCAGTCAGGACTGTCTTCCCTCCAGTGGGGCCACATCATCGAAAGGTGCGGAACCCAGCACATGTGGCCTCAAATCAGAGGACACATATCACAAAGGGAATGGGAGTGAGGCAGGCAGGAGTAGCCTAAAAACAGAGGGCCCAAAGAATAAGAAAGGTGAGGAATCCAGCAGTTGGAACCTCCCAGCAGGCGGCCGAGAGCACAGAAGCTATGGGATGCAGGCAGGAGTGAACTAACAGCAGAGAGCGCACATCATGAAACTGTGAGCAACCCAGACGCTGAGACCTCAGAGCAGAAGGCCCACATCCCAATGGGGATGTGAACCTGGCTGGAGTGTCCTCGCACCACTGGGCGCACATCACAAAATGTGGGGAGCCCAGCAGTTAGGGCCTGACGCCAGAGGGCCCTCATCACCGAGGGGAGGAGGCTCCCAGCAGGCTCCAAGTGCCACCAGAGGGCTCATGTCCACAAGGCGATGTGAGCAAGCCAGGCAGGAGTGACCTCACAGCAGACGGCCCACCTCACAGATGGGTGAGGAACCCAGCCAGGATCAGACTCTCAACAGAGGGCCCACATCACCAAGGGGATGTGAACCAGGCAGGAGTCTCCTAAGACCATTGGTCCCACATCATCGAAAGGTGAGGAACCCAGCACATGTGGCCTCAGACCAGACGACACACATCACGAAGGGGCTGGGAGTGAGGCAGGCAGGAGGATCCTCACAACAGAGGGCCTAAAAAATTAAAAAAGTGAGGAATCCAGCAGTTGGAACCTCCCAACAGGCAGCCAAGAGCACAGAGGCTATGGGATCCAGGCCACAGTGAACTAACACCAGAGAGCCCACATCATGAAAATGTGAACAACCCAGCCGTTGGGACCTCAGAGCAGAAGGCCCACATCCCCATGGAGATGGCATCCTAAGAGGAGTGCCCGAGCATCACTGGGCTCACTAAGAAAAGTTGGTGAGCCCAGCAGTTAGGGCTTGACGCAAGAGGGCCCTCATCACCGGGGGGAGGAGATTCCCAGCACGCTCCTACTGCCACCACACGGCTGACTTCACCAAGGCAATGTGTGCCAGCCATGCAGGAGTGACCTATCAGCAGAGGGTCTCCCTTACAGAAAGGTGAGGAACACAGCCAGGAACAGACTCTCACCAGGGGGTCCACATAACCACGTGGATGAGAACCAGGCAGGAGTGTCCTCACACTAGTGGGGCCACATCATCGAAAGGTGAGGAACCCAGCAAAGGTGGCCACAAACCAGAGGACCCACATCACCAAGGGGTTGAGAGTGAGGTAGGTGTCTGGACGGGCATATTTAACACTCATTTCCCACCAGGAAGAGGAATTAACCAAAGGCTCAGCGTGCCCTGCCAGAAGCAGATTAGGGCCTGAAGCAGTCTTGCGGGTTTGCGGCCAGCTCACAAGAAAGCGAGTTGAAGAAAGGAGCTCAGGGGCCCTGTAATTCACAAACCTGCAGAGTTATAAATGACAGATAACGTCCAAAAATATTTTGAAGTAAGGCTGCGAAGAGGACTTGAAAGCGGGGCAGAATTTCAGGAAACCGATTTCAGGAGGTAGACTGGATTTGCATTTAAAGCATAGGAAAAGAGGCAGAACATCGACAATGATGCACTTGGCCAAAAAGGGCGTATGAGTTTGTTCCTGAATATATTCAGGAAAAAGCACATACACACTTTTTGGCAAACCAAGCAAGCTTGCAATGGAAATCCGAACTACTATGAAGTGTCACTTCCCCCCGGTCTAAAGGGCCATCTGAAAAAAGTGTAAAATCCAGAAAGGCAAGACAGGCCATGGGGAAAAAGGAGCCTTGTTATGCTGATGGGCGGGATGTAAATTGCCAACAGCCACTCTGGAGAAGTGTATGGTGTTTCCTGATACATCTGAAAAACAAAGCAACAGAGTCTAGGGCATTTCCACTTATGGTCCTATAGCTTAGGGAAATTAAAATAAAAAAGACACAGCCACCCCAAAATTTGGGACGGCTCTGTTTACAAGAACCTCGTTTACGGTACAAGTTCAATATCACAGAGAGCAAAAACTGGATAAAGAAGTTGTGGTACTTATGTACAATGCAATATCACTCAGCAATGAAATCTGTGTCACCAGGCCGGTACCAGCATAATGAGTGGATTGAGGCACGATGATTCTAAGTGAAATAAGTCACACAGAAAAAGAAACATCATAAGGTATCACTAATGCACGGAATGTAAACTTGGCTACACATGAATTGAATTACAAAACAGAACAGGGTCTCAAGTTTAGAAAACCAACTTATGCTTGCTTAAGGGGAAAGGTGAGTTGGGGTGCTGCATAAAACCAGAGTTTGAAATTAACACAGATACCGTTTCATAAGCCAAATATGTAATAGACAAGACCTACCCCTTGTTCATCGAAATGGACTCAACAATGAGGTATCACCTCACACCTGTTAGAATGGGCATCATCTGAAAATCTACAAACAACAAGTGCTGGAAAGGGTGTGGAGAAAAGGAAGCCTCTTCCACTATTGTTGGGAATATAAATTGGTACAGTCACTATGGAGAACCATATGGAGTTTCTTAAGAAACTAATAATAGAATTACCATATGATACAGCAATCCCAGTACTGGACATATACCCAGACAAAACCATAAATCAAAAAGAGACATTCACCGTAATGTTCATTGCATCACTATTTACAATATCGAGGTAATGGAAGCAACCTAAATGCCCACAGACAGACGAATGCATAAAGATGTGGTACATATATAAAATGGAATATTACTAAGCCATGAAAGGAATGAAATTGGGTCATTTGTAGAGACGTCGATGGATCTAGAGACTGTCATACAGAGTGAAGTAAGTCAGAAAGAGAAAAACAAATCTTGTATATTCATGCATATATGTGGAACCTAGAAAAACTGTACAGATTAACCGTTTTGCAAGGCATAACTAGAGCAACAGATGTAGACAACAATCGTATGGACAACAAGGGGGAAAGCTCTTGGGGGTGGTGGTGGTGGGAGGAGTTGAGAGATTGGGATTGGCATGTAAACATTTATATGTATAAAATAGATAACCAATAAGAACCTGCTGTATAAAAATATAAAATAAAATTCAAAATTAAAAAGAAATAAAATTTAAAAAATAAAACAGAAAAAACAATTATTCCCTTCACATACATGTATTTATATGAATAAATTATTTCCATGCTTATATCTGTAAATACAAAAAAGAGGAATAAAATCTACCTTGAACCAAAAACGAAAAAGAGAAAAAAAAAAAACAGAACCCACCAGTTACTCAGAGGAAAACCGTATCAGGGCACTTGCTCCAGTTGTAAACAATTCTGAAGTTGGTCAGTGGTGGGGAATCGTCTCCCATTCAGCCAGCAGCCCCCACACAACAAGCGTCCTCATTGCAAAGCTGGGGCACCGTGCCGAGGCATCTGTGAGTAAACGTGAGCTGAGCCCCAGGCCAGTTGCTGCTGAACTGTTCCCACCCTTCCCAGGTAAAACACCTGAATATATACAAGGACTTGAAAGCCTAGAGGAAGGGCCATGGAGCCACACGAGTGACAGCATGCCAGCTGACTTGGTGCCTGCAGGCCAGCCAGGATGGTCCTGGCCCTGGGTGCTCTTCTGGAAGATTTCCATTTCCCTGCCTGAGATACCCGTCCTGTCCCTGCCTCCACTGCTTTTTTCCTTCCTCACCTCTGCCCAGGGAGCAATTCCAGCAGCAGGTATGGGTGACACATCCTCTTCTTTAGCAGGTGGCAGCCTGGCAACTGCTGCAGAAAGTCCAGCAGAGCCCCACTCACACTGGGCCACCCACAAAGCCGTGGCCTCTCACTCCCTCCCACCAGCCCAGCCCCGAGACTGCTGACAGGGCAGAGAAAATGGTGTCAGACACAGCTGCAGGGACTCTTGCTGCCTGGAGTGGTATTTATATTGATCTCAACCCAGGCACACCTGGGGAGGGCTGGCCGGCACCGTAAGGCTGCCCAGGTCAGCCAATCATCACCCCTCAGGGGCTCACAGTTGCAGAAAATGGAACTTGCTGAACCGGCCAGGTCCAAGGAACAGGTGTGGGCTCCTGAGAGACAGGATAGACAAGGGGCTGCAGCTTTGGCTTGTTTTCTAATCATTTTATCTGGCCCATGAGTGGGAGACAACTTCAAGAAAACCCTCTCCTAATGAGAGGAACCCAGGAGTCAGGGAGAGGAGGGGTGGGTGGTGGTTGGAGACAGAGGCCTGGTGCCCCGGGTGCAGTGGAAGTCTCTGGAAGACCAGGTGGAGGGAGGCCACACAGAGTGATGCCCAGGGTCACAGACCTGTCGGAGCTGCTGTTTGTTAGTTCAAGTCCTGCTCTGAGGTGCTCTGTGTCAGCTCTGAGCGACAGGTGAGCTGGGGGTGCTCTTCAATGAGGGCTATGTGCACGGTTCCTGTGTGCCCAGCCCTGCCACGGTACCTGCAAGGGTAGCTCTGTATCCTGGGAGGGGCCTGACCACGAGAGCCCCGTGGGCTGGGTTGGGGGTGGGGTACCTGCCCAGGAGAGCTCCATATCCTGGGATTGGCCTGACCACGAGAGCCCCATGGGCTGCTGGGGACCTGGTAAAGGATGTCAGGACAGTCAGTGAAGCCACCGAGGATATACCTCCAGTTGCTCCTAATTCCTACACCCTGCTGGTCATTCTACCAACCACCAGGACATGGTATTCTGTATTAGTCTTCAATGATGCCTTCTTTTGTATTCCATTAGTCCCAGAGTCACAAGAAATTTTGGCTTGTGAGTGGCAGGACTCAACATACAACTAAAACAATACTTCCGGGCCGTCTTGCCCCAAGGGTTCAAAAATTCCCACACCATCTTTGGGGAAAGCTTAGCTAAAGACCGAAAAGTTCTACCTCTGGAAAAGGAAACCCTCCTTCAATATGCAGACGACATTCTGATCGCCAGCCCTACTAAGGAGGCCTCTGAACTACCAAGCCAATAAAGGATAGAAGTTGTCCAAGAAAAAGCTCAAATATCACAGACTGCAGTGACCTGCCTGGGCTTCATTCTCACACAAGGTCAGAGAAGCCCATCCCAGGAAAGGGAAGAAACCATTTGCAGCCTTACTCCTTTCTAAAACGAGAAGACAGCTTAGGGGTTCCTGGGGAGGCCAGGGTTTGCTGCTTCTGGATCCCTAACTACAGTCTACTAGCTGGGCCTCTATATGAAACACTGAAAGGAAAAGATGACGATCCTTTTGAACAGAATCCAGAAGTGGCCTTTCAAGAATGGAAAGAGCAGTCAATTCAGACCCTTGCCCTGGAACTCCCTAATTGAGCTAAACCCTTTGACCTTTCCATTCCCGGTGAAAGGTGAATCGCCATTGGAGAATTAGTGCAAAAACTGGGACCACTTGAAATGGAACAACGCAAGAATGCCATCCAGGTAGGATAAACTACAGTCACCAAGGGGCTTGGCCCACTGCCACATCTGGCCAAGATACTGGCGGTATCTAAAACCCTGGAAATCAGCAGCCCAAAAGGCCACCTCCCTCCTAAGGGAAAAGGACCCCACGTGGTGATCCTAATCACCAACCATGCCCTGAAGTTGCAGGGTTCGCTCCGTGGGCACACCGACCTCGAGTGAGGAGGCTCTCCAACTCCAACATCCAGAGAGATAACCGGGGGCAGCAGGGCACCATGACGACTCGTGTGAACATCACTTGACCTGGAGTTTCTCTCATAAAACAACAATAGTGTGTCCCGAAGGAGTAGACTACTGCTTGCAGGACTTACTGCACCCGGAGGGGAGCCAATAATCTTGGCGGGGGAACCGTATATCACACTGTCACCATAGAAAAGCCTACAGACACCGTGATGATGGTGGCCAATAAGACCAGCTGGACTCCTGTTTACTTCAAAAGGCTGTTGACTCAGTGGCCATCATGGTCCTTGATCACCACTGACCCTGGACTGTCTGGGAGTTGAGCGGGCAGGGCTCTGACACCTGGTGCTGTTTTTACGTTAATTCAGGGGCCTAATTGAAGAAAGAGCAGACTACTGGTCAGAGCATCTAGGCTGGCAGAAACGGTCAGCCTAAGGTGGCCGAACAAATGTGGGGCGGGGTGAAATCGGCCCCCACAGCGTCTCTGCACATCTCTTTCCTGGACCCTTAAAGGTCATTAGAATCTATAACACTTCCAATGCTGGTGCTCAGGCGGACGAGCAGGGAGGCAGGGGTCCTGGGGCCAATCAACGTCACCTGGAGGCTGCTGGGGAGAAGTTCTGACCCTCGTCCCCTGGTATGAGGGCTCCCAACTCAGCACTCAGCAGTTACAGAAGAAGGGTCTGCACCCTCAGCACTCCAAGAATGAGGAACGGGACAAAAGGCAGAGGAGGGGTTTGTCCCCAGCAAAGCCCATGAAAAATCCCTGGGAGATAAAAATAGAATCTGGGCAATAAAGTCAAGTCTGACCTTTTTTATCCTTTGTGCTTTGTCTAATTTCACGTGCTCCTAGGGTCCCGCATGCAGAGGTTCCACACCCGGCACTTCAGACCAGATTTCCTAGTGCAGAATGGCTGGGTCGACACCTCAGCTCCTGGGGCCCAGTGCAGACTCCGAGATATAGAGCCTGAGCTGCAGCCAACCCGGCCCTCGAGAGCTCCGCCCCCTCCCTCCCACTGAATCTGACAGGATCTCTACACAGCAGCCCAGTCCACAGCCCACGGGGTAGAGCATGCTCTCACCTCTCCATTCTCTGATCAAAATATAAAGTTTCCTTTGCTTGTGAACCAAACTCAGTCTCGATCTGTTGGCCCCAATGACACTGGGCAGGGGGACACTTGTTGGGGTCCACTCTGGAGGATCAGTAACAGAAATTGAGACTATTGTAACTTCAATGAACAGATGTGTGAGCCAAACTCTAGTTAACATAGAACAGTTTATAAGGCTCGGGTAAAATAAGATGTTTCTAACACTTCCATTTGATATTTCCATCACTTTATTATAAGCAAGTTCAGTGAAAAGGGTTGTCTTATTTGTCAGGTCAATATTAGAGAAATGAAGTGATTTCTTTCCAAGGATGTTCATCTAATAATCTTGGTTAAAGCTTCAATCTTGTTTTAAATGCTTTTCCATTGAAAATGATACCTCTCTTTCAGCTCCCCCATTTCTGAGAAGTATAAAATCTTATAATTTATTATTACCAAAGGGGAAAGGTGGGAGGAGGGATAAATTAACAGTTTGGAATTAACACATACACACTGCTATGTATAAAATAGATCATCAACAAGGAACTACTGTATAGCACAGGGAACTACACTCAATATTTTGCAATAACCTATAAGGGAAAATAATCGGAAAAAGAATAGATATTTTTATTGACATCATCTATCAATGACAGTTAAAGTGTAACCTAAGGGAAGCTGGTGGTGAGTGCTTCTGACCCTGAAGACTTCAATCATCTAAAGTTTGGACTCTGCCTACTTCCCAAGGCCCTTAATGAACATATGTGTAGCCGTAGCTTAAAAAATTCCCCAGTTTGGGGTTCGGGGAGACACTGATTTTGAAAAAGCCCTGGTGTTCTCCTTACATGAATGGGACTCTTTCTACTGCTAAAACATGTCTGTCACACCCAGAGGATGGTATACCGTCTGATCGGGAAGAGTTTGGAAAAGGCATCTCATCTCCTCATCTCCTGGTGCTCGGGTTCACCCCTCCAGCGTCTTTACTAACAGTCTCCCCACTTGGAGAGTCAGCACTGTCAACATCCTGTTGCATACAGTTTGGAATTTGTCCAGAGGATGAAGCGGAAGGATGAGGAACAATGAGAGACAAGTCCTAGGTGTTCAGACAGGCACATGTCACTCTAATTTCCAATCAGGAAGACGAATTGACCAAAGGCTAGGGTTGCCCATGGAAACAGTATAGGGCTTGAGGAAATCCCACTGCTTTGTGGCCAGTTCCCATAAACACAAGTTGAACAATGGAACTCAGGGGCAGTAAAATTCACGAAACTGCAGAGTTGAAAATATCTATCACTGAAAAATGTCTTGAGGAAAGTCAGAGAAAAGGATTGGTAAGCAAGGGAGAATGGCAGGAAAGGGATTTGAGGAGGTAGAAAGGACTCGCCATTAAGCACAAGAAAAGGGGCTGAACATTGCCAACATTGCAGTTGGCCAAAAAGGCTGTATGCGTTTTTTTCTGTATATATTCAAGAAAAGGGCATACACTTTTTTAGCCAACCAAACAGGTGGGCACTGGAAATCAATACTACAAAAGATATCACTTCGCATCAGTCAGAAGAGCCATCCTCATAAAGTGTAAACACCAGAAATGCAGGACAGGGCAAGGAGAAGAGGGAGCCCTGTGAGGCTTAGAGTGGAAATGTATATTGCCAACGGCCATTCTGGAGAAGTGTATTGTGTTTACTAAAGCATCTAAAAAATGAGCTACAGAGCATAGGGCACTTGCACTCATGGGCGTATATCTTGGGAAAAACAAAAATCGAGAGGACACAGTCACCCCAATGTTTACTGCCTCTCTGTTTAAAAGATCCTCGACTAGGATATAACTTAAATATCTCTGGAGGGAAAAAATGGATAGAGATGTGGTACTTATGTAGAGTGGACTATTACTCAGCCTGGAAATCAATGAAATATGGCCAGTTGTAACAACTCTGGAGGAGTTACGTATGATCATTCTAAGTGACATAATTCAAAAAGAAAAAGACACATATCATAAGATATCACTTAAAGTTGGAACCCAAAATGGCTACACATGAAATAAATTACAAAACAAAAACATAGTCAAATATGTAGAAAACACGCGTAAGGCTGCTAAACGGGAAAGGTGGGGAGGGGTGAGGCATCATCCAGGAGGTTGAAATTAGCAAAGATACCATTCCAAATACCAAACTGATAATCAACAAGGCCTACACGGTAGCTAAAAGAACTGCACTCAGCACACTCAAGTCACCGGAAAAGAATATCTATGACTGGTAAGAATCTGAAAAAGAATTTATTGATGTCTCTCTGTACGTGAATCAAGTGGATGTACAGCAGCAAGAAACAGAGCTTTGAAAATCAGCTGTAACCAATATAGTAATAAATTGAAAAAAATAAACGACAGAGAGACAGAGAAAACCTCTTACAACTTTTCCTCAGGGACGGTGATGCAACATGTATTGAACACATCTAGACACACAGCAGGATGAGACATAAGGCTGGAAACTGTTCGCGCTAAGAGAAATGTGAGGTTGGGTGAGGAAATGCACACCCTTTAAAGTAATACTACCTGGTACCCATTAAATGGGTCCCAAATCTGCACGTTCAAGGAATCTTCCTACAGCTAAAACATGCATGGAAAACCCAGAGGACTGTACACCGTGTTCTCGGGAGATGTGTCTAAAATGCACCTCATTTATCCTCTCCTGGTGCTCCTGTTCATCATTCCAGCCACGTTACTTAGAATCTCCCCACTTAGAGAATCAGCACATTTAAACTTCTGTTTCACACATTTTGCAAATTGTGAGGAGGATGAACGGGAAAAGGGGGAACCAATGAGAGAATAGTTGTAAGGGTTTGGACGGGCACATGTCACTCTAATTTCCCATTAAGAATAAGAATTAAAAAAAGGCTCAGCCCGCCTCGCCAGAGCCAAAATAGGGCCTGAAGCAATTCTGCGGCTTTGAGGCCAGCTCACAAAAGAGCAACTTAAAAAATGGAGCTCAGGGTCACTGCAATTAACAAACCTGCAGAGTTATAAATGAAAACTAACGTCCAAAAATATGTTGAGGTAAGGCAAAGAAGAGGAACTGAATGCAAGACAGAATTGCAAGAAACAGATTTCAAGAGATAGATTGGACTCGTCTTTAAAGCACATGAAAAGCGGCAGAATTTCGACAATGATGCAGTTAGCCCCAAAGGGAGTATGCGTTTTTTCCTGAATATATCCAGGAAAAAACGCATACGCACTTTATGGGCAACCAAGCAAGCTTGCAAAGGAAATCTGCACTACAATGAAGCCTCACTGCTCCCCGGTCAAAAGGGCCATCTGAAAAAAGTGTAAAATCCAGAAAGGCAGGACAGGCCATGGAGAACTGGGAGCCTTGTTATGCTGATGGGCGGGATGTAAATTGCCAACAACCACTCTGGAGAAGTGTATGGTGTTTCCTGAAACGTCTAAAAAACAAAGCAATAGAGCCTAGGGCACTTCCACTTATGGTCCTATAGCTTAGGGAAATTAAAATCAAAAAGACACAGCCACCCCAAAGTTTGGGACGGCTCTGTTTACAAGAACCTCATTTACGGTACAAGTTCAATATCGCAGAAAGCGAGAAATGGATAAAGAAGATGTGGTACTTACGTACAATGCAATATCACTCAGCAATGAAATCTATGTCATCAGGCCAGTAGCAGCATAATGAGTGGATTCAGGTACGATGATTCTAAGTGAAATAAGTCACACAGAAAAAGAAACATCATAAGATATCACTAATACACGGAATGTAAACTTTGCTACACAGGAACTGAATTACAAAACAGAACAGGTTCTCAAATGTAGAAAACCAACTTATGCTTGCTTAAGGGGAATGGTGAGTTGGGGTGCTGCATAAAACCAGAGATTGAAATAAGCACAGATACCATTCCATAAGCCAAATATGTAATAGACAAGAGCTACTCCTTGCTCAACGAAGTGGACTCAACACCCCATATTAAACGCCTAAGAATATACCTGACTAGTAAGAATCTTAAAACCTATGGATTTATATGTCTCCGAAAGAGAATCAAGAGTGTGTACAGCGGCATAAATGCAACAGTGATTGGATTGTTGAGGATCGGTGAGCAAATGCAGACCCTTTGAAGTCATATTGCATGGTACCCATTCCATGGGTCTCAACTCTCCAGGTTTAAGGGATTCTTCCTTCAGCTAAAACAGGCATGTGGAACCCAGAGTATGATCCAACGTGTGATCGGGAAACGTGTTCAAATGTGTCTCAGTTTTCTTCCCCTGGTACTCGGGTGCAACATTCCAGACGCTTTACTAACACTCTCCCCACTTGGAGACTCAGTGCCTTTAACCTCCTGTTTGGCCCAGTTTGCATTTTCTGTGGAAAATGAACAGGAATAGGGAGAACCAATGAGAGACTAGCTGGAGGTGTCTGGACGGGCAAATTTAACTCTCATTTCCCACCAGGAAGAGGAATTAACCAAAGGCTCAGCGTGCCATGCCGGAACCACACTAGGGCCTGAAGCAATCCTGCGGTGTTGCGGCCCGCTCACAAGAAAGCGAGTTGAAGAAAGGAGCTCAGGGGCCCTGTAATTCACAAACCTGCAGAGTTATAAATGACAGCTATCGTCCAAAAATATATTGGAGTAAGGCTGCCAAGAGGACTTGAAAGCGGGGCAGAATTGCAGGAAACCGATTTCAGGAGGTAGAATGGAATTGCATGTAAACATAGGAAAAGAGGCAGAACGTCCACAATGATGCACTTGGCCAAAAAGGGCGTATGCGTTTTTCCCTGAATATATTCAGGAAAAAACGCATACGTCCTTTCTGGACAACCAGGCAAGCTTGCAAAGGAAATCTGCACTACAATGAAGTCTCACTGCCCCCCCCGTCAAAAGGGCCATCTGAAAAATGTGTAAAATCCAGAAAGGCAAGACAGGCCATGGAGAACTGGGAGCATTCTTATGCTGATGGGCGGGATGTAAATTGCAAACAGCCACTCTGGAGAAGTGTATGGTGTTTCCTGAAACATCTAAAAAACAGAGCAACAGAGCCTAGGGAACTTCCACTTATGGTCCTATAGCTTACGGAAATTAAAATCAAAAAGACACAGCCACCCCAATGTTTGGGACGGCTCTGTTAACAAGAACCTCATTTACGGTACAAGTTCAATATCGCAGAAAGCGAAAAATGGATAAAGAAGTTGTGGTACTTACGTACAATGCAATATCACTCATCAATGAAATCTATGTCATCAGGCCAGTAGCAGCATAATGAGTGGATTCAGGTACGATGAGTCTACGTGAAATAAGTCACACAGAAAAAGAAACATCTTAAGGTATCACTAATACACGGAATGTAAACTTGGCTACACAGGAACTCAATTACAAAACAGAATAGGGTCTCAAATGTAGAAAACCAACTTATGCTTGCTTAAGGGGAAAGGTGAGTTGGGGTGCTGCATGAAACCAGAGATTGAAATTAGCACAGATACCGTTCCATAAGCCAAATATGTAATAGACAAGGGCTACTGCTTGCTCAACGAAGTGGACTCAACACCCCATATTAAACGCCTAAGAATATACCTGACTAGTAAGAATCTTAAAACCTATGGATTTATATGTCTCCAAAAGAGAATCCAGCGTGTGTACAGTGACATAAAAGCAGCAGTGATAGGATTGGTGAGGTTCGGTGAGCAAATGCAGACCCTTTGAAGTCATATTGCATGGTACCCATTCCATGGTTCTCAACTCTCCAGGTTTAAGGGATTCTTCCTTCAGCTAAAACATGCATGTGGAACCCAGAGTATGATCCACCGTGTGATCGGGAAACGTGTTCAAATGTGTCTCAGTTTTCGTCCCCTGGTACTTGGGTGCAACATTCCAGACGCTTTACTAACACTCTCCCCACTTGGAGAGTCAGTGCCTTTAACCTCCTGTTTGGCCCAGTTTGCAATTTCTGCGGAAAATGAACAGGAATAGGGAGAACCAATGAGAGACTAGCTGGAGGTGTCTGGACGGGCAAATTTAACTCTCATTTCCCACCAGGAAGAGGAATTAACCAAAGGCTCAGCGTGCCATGCCGGAACCACACTAGGGCCTGAAGCAATCTTGAGGTGTTGCGTCCAGCTCACAAGAAAGTGAGTTGAAGAAAGGAGCTCAGGGGCACTGTAATTCACAAACCTGCAGAGTTATAAATGACAGCTATTGTCCAAAAATATATTGAAGTAAGGCTGCCAAGAGGACTTGAAAGCGGGGCAGAATTGCAGGAAACCGATTTCAGGAGGTAGACTGGAATTGCATGTAAAGCATAGGAAAAGAGGCAGAACGTCCACAATGATGCACTTGGCCAAAAAGGACGTATGGGTTTTTTCCTGAATATATTCAGGAAAAAACGCATACGCCCTTTTTGGCCAACCAAGCAAGCTTACAAAGGAAATCTGCACTACAATGATGTCTCACTGCCCCCCGGTCAAAAGGGCCATCTGAAAAAAGTGTATAATCCAGAGAGGCAGGACAGGCCAATGAGAACTGGGAGCCTTGTTATGCTGATGGGTGCGATGTAAATTGCCAACAGCCACTCTGTAGAAGTGTATGGTGTTTCCTGAAACATCTAAAAAACAAAGCAACAGAGCCTAGGGCACTTCCACTTATGGTCCTATAGCTTAGGGAAATTAAAATCAAAAAGACACAGCCACCCCAAAGTTTGGGACGGCTCTGTTTACAAGAACCTCGTTTACGGTACAAGTTCAATATCGCAGAAAGCGAGAAATGGATAAAGAAGTTGTGGTACTTACGTACAATGCAATATCACTCAGCAATGAAATCTATGTCATCAGGCCAGTAGCAGCATAATGAGTGGATTCAGGTACGATGATTCTAAGTGAAATAAGTCACACAGGAAAAGAAACATCATAAGATATCACTAATACACGGAATGTAAACTTGGCTACACAGGAACGGAATTACAAAACAGAATAGGGTCTCAAATGTAGAAAACCAACTTATGCTTGCGTAAGGGGAAAGGTGAGTTGGGGTGCTGCAAAAAACCAGAGATTGAAAATAGCACAGATACTTTTCCATAAGCCAAATATTTAATAGACAAGAGCTACTGCTTGCTCAACGAAGTGGACACAACACCCCATATTAAACGCCTAAGAATATACCTGACTAGTAAGAATCTTAAAACCGATGGATTTATATGTCTCCGAAAGAGAATCAAGCGTGTGTACAGCGGCATTAACGCAGCAGTGATATGATTGGTGAGGTTCGGTGAGCAAATGCAGACCCTTTGAATTCATATTGCATGGTACCCATTCCATGGGTTTCAACTCTCCAGGTTTAAGGGATTCTTCCTTCAGCTAAAACATGCATGTGGAACCCAGAGTATGATCCAACGTGTGATAGGGAAACGTGTTCAAATGTGTCTCAGTTTTCGTCCCCTGGTACTCGGGTGCAACATTCCAGACGCTTTACTAACACTCTCCCCACTTGGAGAGTCAGTGCCTTTAACCTCCTGTTTGGCCCAATTTGCAGTATCTGCGGAAAAGGAACAGGAATAGGGAGAACCAATGAGAGAGTAGCTGGAGGTGTCTGGACGGGGAAATTAACTCTCATTTCCCAGCAGGAAGTGGAAATAACCAAAGGCTCAGCATTCCATTCCGGAACCACACTAGGGCCTGAAGCAATCCTGCGGTGTTGCGGCCACCTCACAAGAAAGCGAGGTGAGGAAAGGAGCTCAAGGGCACTATAATTCACAAACATGCAGAGTTATAAATGACAGCTATTGTCCAAAAATATATTGAAGTAAGGCTGCCAAGAGGACTTGAAAGCGGGGCAGAATTGCAGGAAACGGATTTCAGGAGGTAGACTGGAATTGCATGCAAAGCATAGGAAAAGAGGCAGAACGTCCACAATGATGCACTTGGCCAAAAAGGGTGTATACGTTTTTTCCTGAATATATTCAGGAAAAAAAGGACACGCCCTATTTGGCTAACCAAGCAAGCTTGCAAAGGAAATCTGCACTACACTGAAGTCTCACTGCTCCACGGTCAAAAGGGCGATCTGAAAAAAGTGTAAAATCCAGAAAGGCAGGACAGGCCATGGAGACCTGGGAGCCTTGTTATGCTGATTGGGGTATGTAAATAGCCAACAGACACTCTGGAGAAGTGTATGGTGTTTCCTGAAACATCTAAAAAACAAAGCAACAGAGCCTAGGGCACTTCCACTTATGGTCCTATAGCTTAGGGAAATTAAAATCAAAAAGACTCAGCCACCCCAATGTTTGGGACAACTCTGTTTACAAGAACCTCGTTTATGGTACAAGTTCAATATCACAGAAAGAGAAAAATGGATAAAAAAGTTGTGGTAGTTCCGTACAATGCAATATCACTCAGCAATGAAATCTATGTCATCAGGCCCGTAGCAGCATAATGAGTGGATTCAGGTACGATGATTCTAAGTGAAATAAGTCACACAGAAAAAGAAACATCATACGATATCACTAATACACGGAATGTAAACTCGGCTACGCAGGAACTGAAATACAAAACAGAACATGGTCTCATATGTAGAATACCAACTTATGCTTGCTTAAGGGGAAAGGTGAGTTGGTGTGCTGCATAAAACCAGAGATTGAAATTAGCACAGATACCTTTCCATAAGCCAAATATGTAATAGACAAGAGCTACTGCTTGCTCAACGAAGTGGACTCAACACCACATATTAAACGCCTAAGAATATACCTGAGTAGTAAGAATCTTAAAACCTATGGATTTATATGTCTCCAAAAGAGAATCCAGGATGTGTACAGCGACATAAAAGCAGCAGTGATAGGATTGGTGAGGTTCGGTGAGCAAATGCAGACCCTTTGAATTCATACTGCATGGTACCCATTCCATGGTTCTCAACTCTCAATGTTTAAGGGACTCTTCCTTCAGCTAAAACATGCATGTGGAATCCAGAGTATGATCCACCGTGTGATCGGGAAACGTGTTCAAATGTGTCTCAGTTTTCGTCCCCTGGTACTCGGGTGTAACATTCCAGACGCTTTACTAACACTCTCCCCACTTGGAGAGTCAGTGCCTTTAACCTCCTGTTTGGCCCAGTTTGCAATTTCTGCGGAAAATGAACAGGAATAGGGATAACCAATGAGAGATTAGCTGGAGGTGTCTGGACGGGCAAATTTAACTCTCACTTCCCACCAGGAAGAGGAATTAACCAAAGGCTCAGGGTGCCATGCCGGAACCACATTAGGGCCTGAAGCAATCCTGCGGTGTTGCGGGCAGCTCACAAGAAAGCGAGTTGAAGAAAGGAGCTCAGGGGCCCTGTAATTCACAAACCTGCAGAGTTATAAATGACAGCTATCGTCCAAAAATATATTGAAGTAATGCTGCCAAGAGGACTTGAAAGTGGGGCAGAATTGCAGGAAACCGATTTCAGGAGGTAGACTGGAATTGCATGTAAAGCATAGGAAAAGAGGCAGAACGTCCACAATGATGCACTTGGCCAAAAAGGGCCTATGTGTTTTTCCCTGAATATATTCAGGAAAAAATGCATACGCCCTTTTTGGCCAACCAAGCAACCTTGCAAAGAAATCTGCACTACAATGAAGTCTCACTGCCCCCTGGTCAAAAGCGCCATCTGAAAAAAGTGTAAAATCCAGAAAGGCAGAACAGGCCATGGAGAACTGGGAGCCTTGTTATGCTGATGGGCGGGATGTAAATTGCCAACAGCCACTCTGGAGAAGTGTATGGTGTTTCCTGAAACATCTAAAAAACAAAGCAACAGAGCCTAGGGCACTTCCACTTATGGTCCTATAGCTTAGGGAAATTAAAATGAAAAAGACACAGCAACCCCAAAGTTTGGGAGGGCTCTGTTTACAAGAACCTCGTTTACGGTACAAGTTCAATATCGCAGAAAGCAAAAAATGGATAAAGAAGTAGTGGTACTTACGTACAATGCAATATCACTCAGCAATGAAATCTATGTCATCAGGCCAGTAACAGCATAATGAGTGGATTGAGGCACGATGATTCTAAGTGAAATAAGTCACACAGAAAAAGAAACATCATAAGATATCATTAATACACGGAATGTAAACTTGGCTATACAGAAACTGAATTACAAAACAGAATAGGGTCTCAAATGTAGAAAACCAACTTATGCTTGCTTAAGAGGAATCGTGAGTTCGGTTGCTGCATAAAACCAGAGATTGAAATTAGCACAGATACCATTCCAAAAGCCAAATATGTAATAGACAAGAGCTACTGCTTGCTCAACGAAGTGGACTCAACACCCCATATTAAACGCCTAAGAATATACCTGACTAGTAAGAATCTTAAAACCTATGGATTTATATGTCTCCGAAAGAGAATCAAGCGTGTGTACAGTGGCATAAACGCAGCAGTGATAGGATTTGTGAGGATCGGTGAGCAAATGCAGACCCTTTGAAGTCATATTGCATGGTACCCATTCCATGGGTTTCAACGCTCCAGGTTTAAGGAATTCTTCCTTCAGCTAAAACATGCATATGGAACCCAGAGTATGATCCACCGTGTGATCGGGAAATGTGTTCAAATGTGTCTCAGTTTTCGTCCCCTGGTACTCGGTTGCAACATTCCAGACGCTTTACTAACACTCTCCCCACTTGGAGAGTCAGTGCCTTTAACCTCCTGTTTGGCCCAGTTTGCAATTTCTGCGGAAAATGAACAGAAATAGGGAGAACCAATGAGAGACTAGCTGGAGGTGTCTGGACGGGCAAATTTAACTCTCATTTCCCACCAGGAAGAGGAATTAACCAAAGGCTCGGAGTGCCATGCCAGAACCACATTAGGGCCTGAAGCAATCCTGCGGTGTTGCGGGCAGCTCACAAGAAAGCGAGTTGAAGAAAGGAGCTCAGGGGCACTGTAATTCACAAACCTGCAGAGTTATAAATGACAGCTATCGTCCAAAAATATATTGAAGTAATGCTGTCAAGAGGACTTGAAATTGGGGCAGAATTGCAGGAAACCGATTTCAGGAGGTAGACTGGAATTGCATGTAAAGCATAGGAAAAGAGGCAGAACGTCCACAATGATGCACTTGGCCAAAAAGGGCGTATGCGTTTTTTCCTGAATATATTCAGGAAAAAACGCATACACCCTTTTTGGCCAACCAAGCAAGGTTGCAAAGGAAATCTGCACTACAATGAAGTCTCACTGCCCCCCGGTCAAAAGGGCCATCTGAAAAAAGTGTGAAATCCAGAAAGGCAGGACAGGCCATGGAGAACCTGGAGCCTTCTTATGCTAATGGGCGGGATGTAAATTGCCAAAAGCCACTCTGGAGAAGTGTATGGTGTTTCCTGAAACATCTAAAAAACAAAGCAACAGAGCCTAACGCACTTCCACTTATGGTCCTATAGATTAGGGAAATTAAAATCAAAAAGACACAGCCACCCCAAAGTTTGGGACGGCTCTGTTTACAAGAAACTCGTTTACGGTACAAGTTCAATATTGCAGAAAGCGAGAAATGAATAAAGAAGTTGTGGTACATACGTACAATGCTATATCACTCAGCAATGAAATCTATGTCATCAGGCCAGTAGCAGCATAATGAGTGGATTCAGGTACGATGATTCTAAGTGAAATAAGTCACACAGAAAAAGAAACATCATAAGATATCACTAATACACGGAATGTAAACTGGGCTACACAGGAACTGAATTACAAAACAGAATAGGGTCTCAAATGCAGAAAACCAACTTATGCTTGCTTAAGGGGAAAGGTGAGTTGGGGTGCTGCAAAAAACCAGAGATTGAAATTAGCACAGATACCTTTCCATAAGCCAAATATTTAATAGACAAGAGCTACTGCTTGCTCAACGAAGTGGACTCAACACCCCATATTAAACGCCTAAGAATATACCTGACTAGTAAGAATCTTAAAACCTATGGATTTATATGTCTCCGAAAGAGAATCAAGCGTGTGTACAGCGGTTTAATCGCAGCAGTGATAGGACTGGTGAGGTTCGGTGAGCAAATGCAGACCCTTTGAAGTCATATTGCATGGTACCCATTCCATGGGTCTCAACTCTCCAGGTTTAAGGGATTCTTCCTTCAGCTAAAACATGCATGTGGAACCCAGAGTATGATCCACCGTGTGATCGGGAAACGTGTTCAAATGTGTCTCAGTTTTCGTCCCCTGGTACTCGGGTGCAAGATTCCAGACGCTTTCCTAACACTCTCCCCACTTGGAGAGTCAGTGCCTTTAACCTCCTGTTTGGCCCAGTTTGCAATTTCTGGGGAAAATGAACAGGATAGGGAGAACAAATGAGAGACTAGCTGGAGGTGTCTGGACGGGCAAATTTAACTCTCATTTCCCACCAGGAAGAGGAATTAACCAAAGGCTCAGCGAGCCATGCCGAAACCACACTAGGGCCTGAAGCAATCCTGCGGTATTGCGGCCAGCTCACAAGAAAGCGAGTTGAAGAAAGGAGCTCAGGAGCACTATAATTCACAAACCTGCAGAGTCAAAATGACAGCTCTCGTCCAAAAATATATTGAAGTAAGGCTGCCAAGAGGACTTGAAAGCGGCGCAGAATTGCAGGAAACCGATTTCAGGAGGTAGACTGGAATTGCATGTAAAGCATAGGAAAAGAGGCAGAACGTCCACAATGATGCACTTGGCCAAAAAGGGCGTATGCGTTTTTTCCTGAATATATTCAGGAAAAAACGCATACGCCCTTTTTGGCCAACGAAGCAAGCTTGCAAAGGAAATCTGCACTACAACGAAGTCTCACTGCCCCCCGGTCAAAAGGGCCATCTGAAAAAAGTGTAAAATCCAGAAAGGCAGGACAGGCCATGGAGAACTGGGAGCCTTCTTATGCTCATGGGCGGGATGTAAATTGCCAAAAGCCACTCTGGAGAAGTGTATGGTGTTTCCTGAAACATCTAAAAAACAAAGCAACAGAGCCTAATGCACTTCCACTTATGGTCCTATAGATTAGGGAAATTAAAATCAAAAAGACACAGCCACCCCAAAGTTTGGGACGGCTCTGTTTACAAGAAACTCGTTTACGGTACAAGTTCAATATCGCAGAAAGCGAGAAATGGATAAAGAAGTTGTGGTACATACGTACAATGCAATATCACTCAGCAATGAAATCTATGTCATCAGGCCAGTAGCAGCATAATGAGTGGATTCAGGTACGATGATTCTAAGTGAAATAAGTCACACAGAAAAAGAAACATCATAAGATATCAGTAATACACGGAATGTAAACTTGGCTACACAGGAACTGAATTACAAAACAGAATAGGGTCTCAAATGTAGAAAACCAACTTATGCTTGCTTAAGGGGAAAGGTGAGTTGGGGTGCTGCAAAAAACCAGAGATTGAAATTAGCACAGATACCTTTCCATAAGCCAAATATGTAATAGACAAGAGCTACTGCTTGCTCAGCTAAGTGGACTCAACACTCCACATTAAACGCCTAAGAATATACCTGACAAGTAAGAATCTTAAAACCTATGGATTTATATGTCTCCGAAAGAGAATCAAGCGTGTGTACAGCAGCCTAATCGCAGCAGTGATAGGATTGGTGAGGTTCGGTGAGCAAATGCAGACCCTTTGAAGTCATATTGCATGGTACCCATTCCATGGGTCTCAACTCTCCAGGTTTAAGGGATTCTTCCTTCAGCTAAAACATGCATGTGGAACCCAGAGTATGATCCACCGTGTGATCGGGAAACGTGTTCAAATGTGTCTCAGTTTTCGTCCCCTGGTACTCGGGTGCAACATTCCAGACCCTTTACTAACACTCTCCCCACATGGAAAGTCAGTGCCTTTAACCTCCTGTTTGGCCCAGTTTGCAATTTCTGCGGAAAATGAACAGGAATAGGGAGAACCAATGAGAGACTAGCTGGAGGTGTCTGGACGGGCAAATTTAACTCTCATTTCCCACCAGGAAGAGGAATTAACCAAAGGCTCAGCGAGCCATGCCGAAACCACATTAGGGCCTGAAGCAATCCTGCGGTGTTGCGGCCAGCTCACAAGAAAGCGAGTTGAAGAAAGGAGCTCAGGGGCACAGTAATTAACAAACCTGCAGAGTTATAAATGACAGCTATCGTCCAAAAATATAATGAAGTAAGGCTGCCAAGAGGACTTGAAAGCGGGGCAGAATTGCAGGAAACCGATTTCAGGAGGTAGACTGGAATTGCATGTAAAGCATAGGAAAAGAGGCAGAACGTCCACAATGATGCACTTGGCCAAAAAGGGCGTATGCGTTTTTACCTGAATATATTCAGGTAAAAACGCATACGCCCTTTTTGGCCAACCAAGCAAGCTTGCAAAGGAAATCTGCACTACAATGAAGTCTCACTGACCCCCGGTCAAAAGGGCCATCTGAAAAAAGTGTAAAGTCCAGAAAGGCAGGACAGGCCATGGAGAACTGGGAGCCTTCTTATGCTGATGGGCGGGATGTAAATTGCCAACAGCCACTCTGGAGAAGTGTATGGTGTTTCCTGAAACATCTAAAAAACAAAGCAACAGAGCCTAGGGCACTTCCACTTATGGTCCTATAGATTAGGGAAATTAAAATCAAAAAGACACATGCACCCCAAAGTTTGGGACGGCTCTGTTTACAAGAACCTCGTTTATGGTACAAGTTCAATATCGCAGAAAGCGAAAAGTGGATAAAGAAGTTGTGGTTCTTACGTACAATGCAATATCACTCAGCAATGAAATCTATGTCATCAGTCCAGTAGCAGCATAATGAGTGGATTCAGGTACGATGATTCTAAGTGAAATAAGTCACACAGAAAAAGAAACATCATAAGATATCACTAATACACGGAATGTAAACTTGGCTACACAGGAACTGAATTACAAAACAGAATAGGGTCTCAAATGTAGAAAACCAACTTATGCTTGCTTAAGGGGAAAGGTGAGTTGGGGTGCTGCATAACACCAGAGACTGAAATTAGCACAGATACCGTTCCATAAGCCAAATATATAATAGACAAGAGCTACTCCTTGCTCAACGAAGTGGACTCAACACCCCATATTAAACGCCTAAGAATATACCTGACTAGTAAGTATCTTAAAACCTATGGATTTATATGTCTCCGAAAGTGAATCAAGCGTGTGTACAGCGGCATAAACGCAGCAGTGATAGGATTGGTGAGGTTCGGTGAGCAAATGCAGACCCTTTGAAGTCATATTGCATGGTACCCATTCCATGGGTCTCAATTCTCCAGGTTTAAGGGATTCTTCCTTCAGTTAAAACATGCATGTGGAACCCAGAGTATGATCCACCGTGTGATCGGGAAACGTGTTCAAATGTGTCTCAGTTTTCGTCCCTTGGTACTCGGGGGCAACATTCCAGACGCTTTACTAACACTCTCCCCACTTGGAGAGTCAGTGCCTTTAACCTCCTGTTTGGCCCAGTTTGCAATTTCTGTGGAAAGTGAACAGGAATAGTTAGAACCAATGAGAGACTAGCTGGAGGTGTCTGGACGGGCAAATTTAACTCTCATTTCCCACCAGGAAGAGGAATTAACCAAAGGCTCAGCGTGCCATGCCGAAACCACACTAGGGCCTGAAGCAATCCTGCGCTGTTGCGGCCAGCTCACAAGAAAGCGAGTTGAAGAAAGGAGCTCAGGGGACCTGTAATTCACAAACCTGCAGAGTTATAAATGACAGCTATCGTCCAAAAATATATTGAAGTAAGGCTGCCAAGAGGACTTGAAAGCGGGGCAGAATTGCAGGAAACCGATTTCAGGAGGTAGACTGGAATTGCATGTAAACATAGGAAATAGGCAGAACGTCCACAATGATGCACTTGGCCAAAAAGGGCGTATGCGTTTTTTCCTGAATATATTCAGGAAAAAACGCATACGCACTTTTTGGCCAACCAAGCAAGCTTGCAAAGAAAATCTGCACTACAATGAAGTCTCACTGCCCCCTCGGTCAATAGGGCCACCTGAAAAAACTGTAAAATCCAGAAAGGCAGGACAGGCCATGGAGAACTGGGAGCCTTCTTATGCTGATGGGCGGGATGTAAATTGCCAACAGCCACTCTGGAGAAGTGTATGGTGTTTCCTGAAACATCTAAAAAACAAAGCAACAGAGCCTAGGGCACTTCCACTTATGGTCCTATAGCTTAGGGAAATTAAAATCAAAAAGACACAGCCACCCCAAAGTTTGGGATGGCTCTGTTTACAAGAACCTCGTTTACGGTACAAGTTTAATATCACAGAAAGCGAAAAATGGATAAAGATGTTGTGGTACTTACGTACAATGCAATATCACTCAGCAATGAAATCTATGTCATCAGGCCAGTAGCAGCATATTGAGTGGATTCAGGTACGATGATTCTAAGTGAAATAAGTCACAGAGAAAAAGAAACATCATAAGGTATCACTAATACACGGAATGTAAACTTGGCTACACAGGAACTGAATTACAAAACAGAATAGGGTCTCAAATGCAGAAAACCAACTTATGCTTGCTTAAGGGGAAAGGTGAGTTGGGGTGCTGCATAAAACCAGAGATTGAAATTAGCACAGATAACTTTCCATAAGCCAAATATGTAATAGACAAGAGCTACTGCTTGCTCAACGAAGTGGACTCAACACCCCATATTAAACGCCTAAGAATATACCTGACAAGTAAGAATCTTAAAACCTATGGATTTATATGTCTCCGAAAGAGAATCAAGCGTGTGTACAGCGGCATAAACGCAGCAGTGATAGGATTGGTGAGGTTTGGTGAGCAAATGCAGACCCTTTGAAGTCATATTGCATGGTACCCATTCCATGGGTCTCAACTCTCCAGGTTTAAGGGATTCTTCCTTCAGTTAAAACATGCATGTGGAACCCAGAGTATGATCCACCGTGTGATTGGGAAACGTGTTCAAATGTGTCTCAGTTTTCGTCCCCTGGTACTCGGGTGAAACATTTCAGACGCTTTACTAACACTCTCCCCACTTGGAGAGTCAGTGCCTTTAACCTCCTGTTTGGCCCAGTTTCCAAATTCTGCGGAAAATGAACAGGAATAGGGAGAACCAATGGGAGACTAACTGGAGGTGTCTGGACGGGCAAACTTAACTCTCATTTCCCACCAGGAAGAGGAATTAACCAAAGGCTCAGCGTGCCATGCCGGAACCACACTAGGGCCTGAAGCAATCCTGCGCTGTTGCGGCCAGCTCACAAGAAAGCGAATTGAAGAAAGGAGCTCACGGGCAGTGTAATTCAGAAACCTGCAGAGTTATAAATGACAGCTATCATCCAAAAACATATTGAAGTAAGGCTGCCAAGAGGACTTGAAAGCGGGGCAGAATTGCAGGAAACCGATTTCAGGAGGTAGACTGGAATTGCATGTAAAGCATAGGAAAAGAGGCAGAACGTCCACAATGATGCACTTGGCCAAAAAGGGCGTATGCGTTTTTTCCTGAATATATTCAGGAAAAAACGCATACGCCCTTTTTGGCCAACCAAGCAAGCTTGCAAAGAAATCTGCACTACAATGAACTCTCACTGCCCCCCGGTCAAAAGGGCCATCTGAAAAAAGTGTAAAATCCAGAAAGGCAGGACAGGCCATGGAGAACTGGGAGCCTAGTTAGGCTGATTGGCGGGATGTAAATTGCCAACAGCCACTCTGGAACAGTGTATGCTGTTTCCTGAAACATCTAAAAAACAAAGCAACAGAGCCTAGGGCACTTCCACTTATGGTCCTATAGATTAGGGAAATTAAAATCGAAAAGACACAGCCACCCCAAAGTTTGGGACGGCTCTGTTTACAAGAACCTCGTTTACGGTACAAGTTCAATATCGCAGAAAGCGAAAAATGGATAAAGAAGTTGTGGTACTTACGTACAATGCAATATCACTCAGCAATGAAATCTATGTCATCAGGCCAGTAGCAGCATAATGAGTGGATTTAGCTACGATGATTCTAAGTGAAATGAGTCACACAGAAAAAGAAACATCATAAGATATCACTAATACAAGGAATGTAAACTTGGCTACACAGGAACTGAATTACAAAACAGAATAGGGTCTCAAATGTAGAAAACCAACCTATGCTTGCTTAAGGGGAAAGGTGAGTTGGGGTGCTGCATAAAACCAGAGATTGAAATTAGCACAGATAACTTTCCATAAGCCAAATATGTAATAGACAAGAGCTACTGCTTGCTCAACGAAGTGGACTCAACACCCCATATTAAACGCCTAAGAATATACCTGACTAGTAAGAATCTTAAAACCTATGGATTTATATGTCTCCGAAAGAGAATCAAGCGTGTGTACAGCGGCCTAATCGCAGCAGTGATAGGATTGGTGAGGTTCGGTGAGCAAATGCAGACCCTTTGAAGTCATATTGCATGGTACCCATTGCATGGTTCTCAACTCTCCAGGTTTAAGGGATTCTTCCTTCAGCTAAAACATGCATGTGGAACCCAGAGTATGATCCACCGTGTGATCGGGAAACGTGTTCAAATGTGTCTCAGTTTTCGTCCCCTGGTACTCGGGTGCAACATTCCAGACGCTTTACTAACACTCTCCCCACTTGGAGAGTCAGTGCCTTTAACCTCCTGTTTGGCCCAGTTTGCAATTTCTGCGGAAAATGAACAGGAATAGGGAGAACCAATGAGAGACTAGCTGGAGGTGTCTGGACGGGCAAATTTAACTCTCATTTCCCACCAGGAAGAGGAATTAACCAAAGGCTCAGCGAGCCATGCCGAAACCACACTAGGGCCTGAAGCAATCCTGCGGTATTGCGGCCAGCTCACAAGAAAGCGAGTTGAAGAAAGGAGCTCAGTTGCAGTATAATTCACAAACCTGCAGAGTTAAAATGACAGCTCTCGTCCAAAAATATATTGAAGTAAGGCTGCCAAGAGGACTTGAAAGCGGGGCAGAATTGCAGGAAACCGATTTCAGGAGGTAGACTGGAATTGCATGTAAAGCATAGGAAAAGAGGCAGAACGTCCACAATGATGCACTTGGCCAAAAAGGGCGTATGCGTTTTTTCCTGAATATAATCAGGAAAAAACGCATACGCCCTTTTTGGCCAACCAAGCAAGCTTGCAAAGAAATCTGCACTAAAATGAAGTCTCAATGCCCCACGGTCAAAAGGGCCATCTGAAAAAAGTGTAAAATCCAGAAAGGCAGGACAGGCCATGGAGAACTGGGAGCCTTCTTATGCTGATGGGCGGGATGTAAATTGCCAACAGCCACTCTGGAAAAGTGTATGGTGTTTCCTGAAACGTCTAAAAAACAAAGCAACAGAGCCTAGTGCACTTCCACTTATGGTCCTATAGATTAGGGAAATTAAAATCAAAAAGACACAGCCACCCCAAAGTTTGGGACGGCTCTGTTTACAAGAACCTCGTTTACGGTACAAGTTCAATATCGCAGAAAGCGAGAAATGGATAAAGAAGTTGTGGTACATACGTACAATGCAATATCACTCAGCAATGAAATCTATGTCATCAGTCCAGTAGCAGCATAATGAGTTGATTCAGGTACGATGATTCTAAGTGAAATAAGTCACACAAGAAAAGAAACATCATAAGATATCACTAATACACGGAATGTAAACTTGGCTACACAGGAACTGAATTACAAAACAGAATAGGGTCTCAAATGTAGAAACACAACTTATGCTTGCTTAAGGGTAAAGGTGAGTTGGGGTGCTGCATAAAACCAGAGACTGAAATTAGCACAGATACCGTTCCATAAGCCAAATATGTAATAGACAAGAGCTACTGCTTGCTCAACGAAGTGGACTCAACACCCCATATTAAACGCCTAAGAATATACCTGACTAGTAAGAATCTTAAAACCTATGGATTTATATGTCTCCGAAAGAGAATCAAGCGTGTGTACAGCGGCCTAATCGCAGCAGTGATAGGATTGGTGAGGTTCGGTGAGCAAATGCAGACCCTTTGAAGTCATATTGCATGGTACCCATTCCATGGGTCTCAACTCTCCAGGTTTAAGGGATTCTTCCTTCAGCTAAAACATGCATGTGGAACCCAGAGTATGATCCACCGTGTGATCGGGAAACGTGTTCAAATGTGTCTCAGTTTTCGTCCCCTGGTACTCGGGTGCAACATTCCAGACGCTTTACTAACACTCTCCCCAGTTGGAGAGTCAGTGCCTTTAACCTCCTGTTTGGCCCAGTTTGCAATTTCTGCGGAAAATGAACAGGAATAGGGAGAACCAATGAGAGACTAGCTGGAGGTGTCTGGACGGGCAAATTTAACTCTCATTTCCCACCAGGAAGAGGAATTAACCAAAGGCTCAGCGAGCCATGCCGAAACCACACTAGGGCCTGAAGCAATCCTGCAGTGTTGCGGCCAGCTCACAAGAAAGCGAGTTGAAGAAAGGAGCTCAGCGGCACTGTAATTGACAAACCTGCAGAGTTATAAATGACAGCTATCATCCAAAAATATATTGAAGTAAGGCTGCCAAGAAGACTTGAAAGCGGGCAGAATTGCAGGAAACCGATTTCAGGAGGTAGACTGGAATTGCATGTAAAGCATAGGAAAAGAGGCAGAACGTCCACAGTGATGCACTTGGCCAAAAAGGGCGTATGCGTTTTTTCCTGAATATATTCAGGAAAAAACGCATACGCCCTTTTTGGTCAACCAAGCAAGCTTGCAAAGGAAATCTGCACTACAATGAAGTCTCACTGCCACCCGGTCAAAAGGGCCATCTGAAAAAAGTGTAAAATCCAGAAAGGCAGGACAGGCCATGGAGAAGTGGGAGCCTAGTTAGGCTGATGGGCGGGATGTAAATTGCCAACAGCCACTCTGGAGAAGTGTATGCTGTTTCCTGAAACATCTAAAAAACAAAGCAACAGAGCCTAGGGCACTTCCACTTATGGTCCTATAGATTAGGGAAATTAAAATCAAAAAGACACAGCCACCCCAAAGTTTGGGACGGCTCTGTTTACAAGAACCTCATTTACGGTACAAGTTCAATATCGCAGAAAGCGAAAAATGGATAAAGAATTTGTGGTACTTACGAACAATGCAATATCACTCAGCAATGAAATCTATGTCATCAGGCCAGTAGCAGCATAATGAGTGGATTCAGGTACGATGATTCTAAGTGAAATAAGTCACACAGAAAAAGAAACATCATAAGATATCACTAATACACGGAATGTAAACTTGGCTACACAGGAACTGAATTACAAAACAGAATAGGGTTTCAAATGTAGAAAACCAACTTATGCTTGCTTAAGGGGAAAGGTGAGTTGGGGTGCTGCATAAAACCAGAGATTGAAATTAGCACAGATACCTTTCCATAAGCCAAATATGTAATAGACAAGAGCTACTGCTTGCTCAACGAAGTGGACTCAACACCCCATATTAAACGTCTAAGAATATACCTGACTAGTAAGAATCTTAAAACCTATGGATTTATATGTCTCCGAAAGAGAATCATGCGTGTGGACAGCGGCATAAACGGAGCAGTGATAGGATTGGTGAGGTTCGTTGAGCAAATGCAGACCCTTTGAAGTCATATTGCATGGTACCCATTGCATGGTTCTCAACTCTCCAGGTTTAAGGGATTCTTCCTTCAGCTAAAACATGCATGTGGACCCCAGAGTATGATCCACCGTGTGATCGGGAAACGTGTTCAAATGTGTCTCAGTTTTCGTCCCCTGGTACTCGGGTGCAACATTCCAGATGCTTTCCTAACACTCTCCCCACTTGGAGAGTCAGTGCCTTTAACCTCCTGTTTGGCCCAGTTTGCAATTTCTGCGGAAAATGAACAGGAATAGGGAGAACTAATGAGAGACTAGCTGGAGGTGTCTGGACGGGCAAATTTAACACTCATTTCCCACCAGGAAGAGGAATTAACCAAAGGCTCAGCGAGCCGTGCCGGAACCACACTAGGGCCTGAAGCAATCATGCGCTGTTGCGGCCAGCTCACAAGAAAGCGAGTTGAAGAAAGGAGCTCAGGGGCACTGTAATTCACAAACCTGCAGAGTTATAAATGACAGCTATCGTCCAAAAATATATTGAAGTAAGGCTGCCAAGAGGACTTGAAAGCGGGGCAGAATTGCAGGAAACCGATTTCAGGAGGTAGACTGGAATTGCATGTAAAGCATAGGAAAAGAGACAGAACGTCCACAATGATGCACTTGGCCAAAAAGGGCGTATGCGTTTTTTCCTGAATATATTCAGGAAAAAACGCATACGCCCTTTTTGGCCAACCAAGCAAGCTTGCAAAGGAAATCTGCACTACAATGAAGTCTCACTGCCCCCCGGTCAAAAGGGCCATCTGAAAAAAGTGTAAAATCCAGAAAGGCAGGACAGGCCATGGAGAACGGGGAGCCTTCTTATGCTGATGGGCGGGATGTAAATTGCCAACAGCCACTCTGGAGAAGTGTATGGTGTTTCCTGAAACATCTAAAAAACAAAGCAACAGAACCTAGGGCTCTTCCACTTATGGTCCTATAGCTTAGGGAAATTAAAATCAAAAAGACACAGCCACCCCAAAGTTTGGGACGGCTCTGTTTACAAGAACCTTGTTCACGGTACAAGTTCAATATCAAAGAAAGCGAAAAATGGATAAAGAAGTTGTGGTACTAACGTACAATGCAATATCACTCAGCAATGATATCTATGTCATCAGGTCCATAGCAGGATAATGAGTGGATTCAGGTACGATGATTCTAAGTGAAATAATTCACACAGAAAAAGAAACATCATAAGATATCACTAATACACGGAATGTAAACTTCGCTACACAGGAACTGAATTACAAAACAGAATAGGGTCTCAAATGTAGAAAACCAACTTATGCTTGCTTAAGGGGAAAGGTGAGTTGGGGTGCTGCATAAAACCAGAGATTGAAATTAGCACAGATACCTTTCCATAAGCCAAATATGTAATAGACAAGAGCTACTGCTTACTCAACGAAGTGGACTCAACACCCCATATTAAACGCCTAAGAATATACCTGACTAGTAAGAATCTTAAAACCTATGGATTTATATGTCTCCGAAAGAGAATCAAGCATGTGTACAGCGGCATAAACGCAGCAGTGATAGGATTGGTGAGGTTCGGTGAGCAAATGCAGACCCTTTGAAGTCATACTGCATGGTACCCATTGCATGGTTCTCAACTCTCCAGGTTTAAGGGATTCTTCCTTCAGCTGAAACATGCATGTGGAACACAGAGTATGATCCACCGTGTGATCGGGAAACGTGTTCAAATGTGTCTCAGTTTTCATCCCCTGGTACTCGGGTGCAACATTCCAGACGCTTTACTAACACTCTCCCCACTTGGAGAGTCAGTGCCTTTAACCTCCTGTTTCGCCCTGTTTGCAATTTCTGCGGAAAATGAACAGGAATAGGGAGAACTAATGAGAGACTAGCTGGAGGTGTCTGGACGGGCAAATTTAACTCTCATTTCCCACCAGGAAGAGGAATTAACCAAAGGCTCAGCGAGCCATGCCGGAACCACACTAGGGCCTGAAGCAATCCTGCGGTGTTGCGGCCAGCTCACAAGAAAGCGAGTTGAAGAAAGGAGCTCAGGGGCACTGTAATTCACAAACCTGCAGAGTTATAAATGACAGCTATCGTCCAAAAATATATTGAAGTAAGGCTGCCAAGAGGACTTGAATGCGGGGCAGAATTGCAGGAAACCGATTTCAGGAGGTAGACTGGAATTGCATGTAAAGCATAGGAAAAGAGGCAGAACGTCCACAATGATGCACTTGGCCAAAAAGGGCGTATGCGTTTTTTCCTGAATATATTCAGGAAAAAACGCATACGCACTTTTTGGTCAACCAAGCAAGCTTGCAAAGGAAATCTGCACTACAATGAAGTCTCACTGCCCCCTGGTCAAAAGGGCCATCTGAAAAAAGTGAAAAATCCAGAAAGGCAGGACAGGCCATGGAGAACTGGAAGCGTTCTTATGTTGATGGGCGGGATGTAAATTGCCAACAGCCACTCTGGAGAAGTGTATGGTGTTTCCTGAAACGTCTAAAAAACAAAGCAACAGAGCCTAGTGCACTTCCACTTATGGTCCTATAGATTAGGGAAATTAAAATCAAAAAGACACAGCCACCCCAAAGTTTGGGACGGCTCTGTTTACAAGAACCTCGTTTACGGTACAAGTTCAATATCGCAGAAAGCGAAAAATGGATAAAGATGTTGTGGTACATACGTACAATGCAATATCACTCAGCAATGAAATCTATGTCATCAGGCCAGTAGCAGCATATTGAGTGGATTCAGGTACGATGATTCTAAGTGAAATAAGTCACACAGAAAAAGAAACATCATAAGGTATCACTAATACACGGAATGTAAACTTGGCTACACAGGAACTGAATTACAAAACAGAATAGGGTCTCAAATGTACAAAACCAACTTATGCTTGCTTAAGGGGAAAGGTGAGTTGGGGTGCTGCATAAAACCAGAGATTGAAATTAGCACAGATAACTTTCCATAAGCCAAATATGTAATAGACAAGAGCTACTTCTTGCTCAACGAAGTGGACTCAAAACCCCATATTAAACGCCTAAGAATATACCTGACTAGTAAGTATCTTAAAACCTATGGATTTATATGTCTCTGAAAGAGAATCCAGCGTGTGTACAGCGACATAGAAGCAGCCGTGATAGGATTGGTGAGGTTCGGTGAGCAAATGCAGACGCTTTGAATTCATATTGCATGGTACCCATTCCATGGGTCTCAACTCTCCAGGTTTAAGGGATTCTTCCTTCAGCTAAAACATGCATGTGGAACCCAGAGTATGATCCACCGTGTGATCGGGAAACGTGTTCAAATGTGTCTCAGTTTTCGTCCCCTGGTACTCGGGTGCAACATTCCAGACGCTTTACTAACACTCTCCCCACTTGGAGAGTCAGTGCCTTTAACCTCCTGTTTGGCCCAGTTTGCAATTTCTGCGGAAAATGAACAGGAATAGGGAGAACCAATGAGAGACTAGCTGGAGGTGTCTGGACGGGCAAATTTAACTCTCATTTCCCACCAGGAAGAGGAATTAACCAAAGCTCAGCGTTCCAGGCCGGAACCACACTAGGGCCTGAAGCAATCCTGCGGTGTCGCGGCCAGCTCACAAGAAAGCGAGTTGAAGAAAGGATCTCAGGGGCACTGTAATTCACAAACCTGCAGAGTTATAAATGACAGCTATCGTCCAAAAATATATTGAAGTAAGGCTGCCAAGAGGACTTGAAAGCGGGGCAGAATTGCAGGAAACCGATTTCAGGAGGTAGACTGGAATTGCATGTAAAGCATAGGAAAAGAGGCAGAACGTCCACAATGATGCACTTGGCCAAAAAGGGCGTATGAGTTTTTTCCTGAATATATTCAGGAAAAAACGCATACGCCCTTTTTGGCCAACCAAGCAAGATTGCAAAGGAAATCTGCACTACAATGAAGTCTCACTGCCCCCCGGTCAAAAGGGCCATCTGAAAAAAGTGTAAAATCCAGAAAGGCAGGACAGGCCATGGAGAACTGGGAGCCTAGTTAGGCTGATGGGCGGGATGTAAATTGCCAACAGCCACTCTGGAGCAGTGTATGGTGTTTCCTGAAACATCTAAAAAACAAAGCAACAGAGCCTAGGGCACTTCCACTTATGGTCCTATAGATTAGGGAAATTAAAATCAAAAAGACACAGCGACCCCAAAGTTTGGGACGGCTCTGTTTACAAGAAACTCGTTTACGGTTCAAGTTCAATATCGCAGAAAGCGAGAAATGGATAAAGAAGTTGTGGTACATACGTACAATGCTATATCACTCAGCAATGAAATCTATGTCATCAGGCCAGTAGCAGCATAATGAGTGGATTCAGGTACGATGATTCTAAGTGAAATAAGTCACACAGAAAAAGAAACATCATAAGATATCACTTATACACGGAATGTAAACTGGGCTACACAGGAACTGAATTACAAAACAGAATAGTGTCTCAAATGTAGAAAACCAACTTATGCTTGCTTAAGGGGAAAGGTGAGTTTGGGTGCTGCAAAAAACCAGAGATTGAAATTAGCACAGATACCTTTCCATAAGCCAAATATTTAATAGACAAGACCTACTGCTTGCTCAGCGAAGTGGACTCAACACCCCATATTAAACGCCTAAGAATATACCTGACTAGTAAGAATCTTAAAACCTATGGATTTATATGTCTCCGAAAGAGAATCAAGCGTGTGTACAGCGGCATAAACGCAGCAGTGATAGGATTGGTGAGGTTCGGTGAACAAATGCAGACCCTTTGAAGTCATATTGCATGGTACCCATTCCATGGGTCTCAACTCTCCAGGTTTAAGGGATTCTTCCTTCAGCTAAAACATGCATGTGGAACCCAGAGTATGATCCACCGTGTGATCGGGAAACGTGTTCAAATGTGTCTCAGTTTTCGTCCCCTGGTACTCGGGTGCAACATTCCAGACGCTTTACTAACACTCTCCCCACTTGGAGAGTCAGTGCCTTTAACCTCCTGTTTGGCCCAGTTTGCAATTTCTGGGGAAAATGAACAGGAATAGGGAGAACCAATGAGAGACTAGCTGGAGGTGTCTGGACGGGCAAATTTAACTCTCATTTCCCACCAGGAAGAGGAATTAACCAAAGGCTCAGCGAGCCATGACGAAACCACACTAGGGCCTGAAGCAATCCTGCGGTATTGCGGCCAGCTCACAAGAAAGTGAGTTGAAGAAAGGAGCTCAGGAGCAGTATAATTCACAAACCTGCAGAGTTAAAATGACAGCTCTCGTCCAAAAATATATTGAAGTAAGGCTGCCAAGAGGACTTGAAAGCGGGGCAGAATTGCAGGAAACCGATTTCAGGAGGTAGACTGGAATTGCATGTAAAGCATAGGAAAAGAGGCAGAACGTCCACAATGATGCACTTGGCCAAAAAGGGCGTATGCGTTTTTTCCTGAATATAATCAGGAAAAAACGCATACGCCCTTTTTGGCCAACCAAGCAAGCTTGCAAAGGAAATCTCCACTACAATGAAGTCTCAATGCCCCCCGGTCAAAAGGGCCATCTGAAAAAAGTGTAAAATCCAGAAAGGCAGGACAGGCCATGGAGAACTGGGAGCCTTGTTATGCTGATGGGCGGGATGTAAATTGCCAACAGCCACTCTGGAGAAGTGTATGGTGTTTCCTGAAACATCTAAAACACAAAGCAACAGAGCCTAGGGCACTTCAACTTATGGTCCTATAGATTAGGGAAATTAAAATCAAAAAGACACAGCCACCCCAAAGTTTGGGACGGCTCTGTTTACAAGAACCTCGTTTACGGTACAAGTTCAATATCGCAGAAAGCGAGAAATGGATAAAGAAGTTGTGGTACATACGTACAATGCAATATCACTCAGCAATGAAATCTATGTCATCAGTCCAGTAGCAGCATAATGAGTGGATTCAGGTACGATGATTCTAAGTGAAATAAGTCACACAAGAAAAGAAACATCATAAGATATCTCTAATACACGGAATGTAAACTTGGCTACACAGGAACTGAATTACAAAACAGAATAGGGTCTCAAATGTAGAAAACCAACTTATGCTTGCTTAAGGGTAAAGGTGAGTTGGGGTGCTGCATAAAACCAGAGACTGAAATTAGCACAGATACCGTTCCATAAGCCAAATATGTAATAGACAAGAGCTACTGCTTGCTCAACGAAGTGGACTCAACACCCCATATTAAACGCCTAAGAATATACCTGACTAGTAAGAATCTTAAAACCTATGGATTTATATGTCTCCGAAAGAGAATCAAGCGTGTGTACAGCGGCCTAATCGCAGCAGTGATAGGATTGTTGAGGTTCGGTGAGCAAATGCAGACCCTTTGAAGTCATATTGCATGGTACCCATTCCATGGGTCTCAACTCTCCAGGTTTAAGGGATTCTTCCTTCAGCTAAAACATGCATGTGGAACCCAGAGTATGATCCACCGTGTGATCGGGAAACGTGTTCAAATGTGTCTCAGTTTTCGTCCCCTGGTACTCGGGTGCAACATTCCAGACGCTTTACTAACACTCTCCCCACTTGGAGAGTCAGTGCCTTTAACCTCCTGTTTGGCCCAGTTTGCAATTTCTGCGGAAAATGAACAGGAATAGGGAGAACCAATGAGAGACTAGCTGGAGGTGTCTGGACGGGCAAATTTAACTCTCATTTCCCACCAGGAAGAGGAATTAACCAAAGGCTAAGCGAGCCGTGCCGGAACCACACTAGGGCCTGAAGCAATCCTGCGGTGTTGCGGCCAGCTCACAAGAAAGCGAGTTGAAGAAAGGAGCTCAGGGGCTCTGTAATTCACAAACCTGCAGACTTATAAATGACAGCTATCGTCCAAAAATATATTGAAGTAAGGCTGCCAAGAGGACTTGAAAGCGGGGCAGAATTGCAGGAAACCGATATCAGGAGGTAGACTGGAATTGCATGTAAAGCATAGGAAAAGAGGCAGAACGTCCACAATGATGCACTTGGCCAAAAAGGGCGTATGCGTTTTTTCCTGAATATATTCAGGAAAAAACGCATACGCCCTTTTTGGCCAACCAAGCAAGCTTGCAAAGGAAATCTGCACTACAATGAAGTCTCACTACCCCCCGGTCAAAAGGGCCATCTGAGAAAAGTGAAAAATCCAGAAAGGCAGGACACGCCATGGAGAACTGGGAGTGTTCTTATGTTGATGGGCGGGATGTAAATTGCAAACAGCCACTCTGGAGAAGTGTATGCTGTTTCCTGAAACATCTAAAAAACAAAGCAACAGAGCCTAGGGCACTTCCACTTATGGTCCTATAGATTAGGGAAATTAAAATCAAAAAGACACAGCCACCCCAAAGTTTGGGACGGCTCTGCTTACAAGAACCTCATTTACGGTACAAGTTCAATATCGCAGAAAGCGAAAAATGGATAAAGAATTTGTGGTACTTACGAACAATGCAATATCACTCAGCAATGAAATCTATGTCATCAGGCCAGTAGCAGCATAATGAGTGGATTCAGGTACGATGATTCTAAGTGAAATAATTCACACAGAAAAAGAAACATCATAAGATATCACTAATACACGGAATGTAAACGTGGCTACACAGGAACTGAATTACAAAACAGAATAGGGTTTCAAATGTAGAAAACCAACTTATGCTTGCTTAAGGGGAAAGGTGAGTTGGGGTGCTGCATAAAACCAGAGATTGAAATTAGCACAGATACCTTTCCATAAGCCAAATATGTAATAGACAAGAGCTACTCCTTGCTCAACGAAGTGGACTCAACACCCCATATTAAACGTCTAAGAATATACCTGACTAGTAAGAATCTTAAAACCTATGGATTTATATGTCTCCAAAAGAGAATCAAGCGTGTGGACAGCGGCATAAACGGAGCAGTGATAGGATTGGTGAGGTTCGGTGAGCAAATGCAGACCCTTTGAAGTCATATTGCATGGTACCCATTGCATGGTTCTCAACTCTCCAGGTTTAAGGGATTCTTCCTTCAGCTAAAACATGCATGTGGACCCCAGAGTATGATCCACCGTGTGATCGGGAAACGTGTTCAAATGTGTCTCAGTTTTCGTCCCCTGGTACTCGGGTGCAACATTCCAGACGCTTTACTAACACTCTCCCCACTTGGAGAGTCAGTGCCTTTAACCTCCTGTTTGGCCCAGTTTGCAATTTCTGCGGAAAATGAACAGGAATAGGGAGAACCAATGAGAGACTAGCTGGAGGTGTCTGGACGGGCAAATTTAACTCTCATTTCCCACCAGGAAGAGGAATTAACCAAAGGCTCAGCGAGCCATGCCGGAACCACACTAGGGCCTGAAGCAATCCTGCGCTGTTGCGGCCAGCTCACAAGAAAGCGAGTTGAAGAAAGGAGCTCAGGGGCACTGTAATTCACAAACCTGCAGAGTTATAAATGACAGCTATCGTCCAAAAATATATTGAAGTAAGGCTGCCAAGAGGACTTGAAAGCGGGGCAGAATTGCAGGAAACCGATTTCAGGAGGTAGACTGGAATTGCGTGTAAAGCATAGGAAAAGAGGCAGAACGTCCACAATGATGCACTTGGCCAAAAAGGGCGTATGCGTTTTTTCCTGAATATATTCAGGAAAAAACGCATACGCCCTTTTTGGCCAACCAAGCAAGCTTGCAAAGGAAATCTGCACTACAATGAAGTCTCACTGCCCCCCGGTCAAAAGGGCCATCTGAAAAAAGTGTAAAATCCAGAAAGGCAGGACAGGCCATGGAGAACGGGGAGCCTTCTTATGCTGATGGGCGGGATGTAAATTGCCAACAGCCACTCTGGAGAAGTGTATGGTGTTTCCTGAAACATCTAAAAAACAAAGCAACAGAACCTAGGGCTCTTCCACTTATGGTCCTATAGCTTAGGGAAATTAAAATCAAAAAGACACAGCCACCCCAAAGTTTGGGACGGCTCTGTTTACAAGAACCTTGTTCACGGTACAAGTTCAATATCAAAGAAAGCGAAAAATGGATAAAGAAGTAGTGGTACTAACGTACAATGCAATATCACTCAGCAATGATATCTATGTCATCAGGTCCATAGCAGGATAATGAGTGGATTCAGGTACGATGATTCTAAGTGAAATAATTCACACAGAAAAAGAAACATCATAAGATATCACTAATACACGGAATGTAAACTTCGCTACACAGGAACTGAATTACAAAACAGAATAGGTTCTCAAATGTAGAAAACCAACTTATGCTTGCTTAAGGGGAAAGGTGAGTTGGGGTGCTGCATAAAACGAGAGATTGAAATTAGCACAGATACCTTTCCATAAGCCAAATATGTAATAGACAAGAGCTACTGCTTACTCAACGAAGTGGACTCAACACCCCATCTTAAACGCCTAAGAATATACCTGACTAGTAAGAATCTTAAAACCTATGGATTTATATGTCTCCGAAAGAGAATCAAGCATGTGTACAGTGGCATAAATGCAGCAGTGATAGGATTGGTGAGGTTCGGTGAGAAAATGCAGACCCTTTGAAGTCATATTGCATGGTACCCATTCCATGGGTCTCAACTCTCCAGGTTTAAGGGATTCTTCCTTCAGCTAAAACATGCATGTGGAACCCAGAGTATGATCCACCGTGTGATCGGGAAACGTGTTCAAATGTGTCTCAGTTTTCGTCCCCTGGTACTCGGGTGCCACATTCCAGACGCTTTACTAACACTCTCCCCACTTGGAGAGTCAGTGCCTTTAAACTCCTGTTTGGCCCAGTTTGCAATTTCTGCGGAAAATGAACAGGAATAGGGAGAACCAATGAGAGACTAGCTGGAGGTGTCTGGACCGGCAAATTTAACTGTCATTTCCCACCAGGAAGAGGAATTAACCAAAGGCTCAGCGTGCCATGCCGGAACCACACTAGGGCCTGAAGCAATCCTGCGGTGTTGCGGCCAGCTCACAAGAAAACGAGTTGAAGAAAGGAGCTCCGGGGCCCTGTAATTCACAAACCTGCAGAGTTATAAATGACAGCTATCGTCCAAAAATATATTGAAGTAAGCCTGCCAAGAGGACTTGAAAGCGAGGCAGAATTGCAGGAAACCGATTTCAGGAGGTAGACTGGAATTGCATGTAAAGCATAGGAAAAGAGGCAGAACGTCTACAATGATGCACTTGGCCAAAAAGGGCGTATGCGTTTTTTCCTGAATATATTCAGGAAAAAACGCATACGCCCTTTTTGGCCAACCAAGCAAGCTTGCAAAGGAAATCTGCACTACAATGAACTCTCACTGCCCCCCGGTCAAAAGGGCCATCTGAAAAAAGTGTAAAATCCAGAAAGGGAGGACAGGCCATGGAGAACTGGGAGCCTTCTTATGCTGATGGGCGGGATGTAAATTGCCAACAGCCACTCTGGAGAAGTGTATGATGTTTCCTGAAACATCTAAAAAACAAAGCAACAGAGCCTAGGGCACTTCCACTTATGGTCCTATAGCTTAGGGAAATTAAAATCAAAAAGACACAGCCACCCCAAAGTTTGGGACGGCTCTGTTTACAAGAACCTCGTATACGGTACAAGTTCAATATCGCAGAAAGCGAAAAATGGATAAAGAAGTTGTGGTACTTACGTACAATGCAATATCACTCAGCAATGAAATCTATGTCATCAGGCCAGTAGCAGCATAATGAGTGGATTCAGGTACGATGATTCTAAGTGAAATAAGTCACACAGAAAAAGAAACATCATAAGGTATCACTAATACACGGAATGTAAACTTGGCTACACAGGAACTGAATTACAAAACAGAATAGGGTCTCAAATGTAGAAAACCAACTTATGCTTGCTTAAGGGGAAAGGTGAGTTGGGGTGCTGCATAAAACCAGAGATTGAAATTAACACAGATACCTTTCAATAAGCCAAATATGTAAATAGACAAGAGCTACTCCTTGCTCAACGAAGTGGACTCAACACCCCATATTAAACGCCTAAGAATATACCTGACTAGTAAGAATCTTAAAACCTATGGATTTATATGTCTCCGAAAGAGAATCAAGCGTGTGTACAGCAGCATAAACGCAGCAGTGATAGGATTGGTGAGGTTCGGTGAGCAAATGCAGACCCTTTGAAGTCATATTGCATGGTACCCATTCCATGGTTCTCAACTCTCCAGGTTTAAGGGATTCTTCCTTCAGCTAAAACATGCATGTGGAACCCAGAGTATGATCCACCGTGTGATCGGGAAACGTGTTCAAATGTGTCTCAGTTTTCGTCCCTTGGTACTCGGGTGCAACATTCCAGACGCTTTACAAACACTCTCCCCACTTGGAGAGTCAGTGCCTTTAACCTCCTGTTTGGCCCAGTTTGCAAATTCTGTGGAAAATGAACAGGAATAGGGAGAACCAATGAGAGACTAGCTGGAGGTGTCTGGACGGGCAAATTTAACTCTCATTTCCCACCAGGAAGAGGAATTAACCAAAGGCTCAGCGAGCCATGCCGGAACCACACTAGGGCCTGAAGCAATCCTGCGGTGTTGCGGCCATCTCACAAGAAACAGAGTTAAAGAAAGGAGCTCAGGGGCACTGTAATTCACAAACCTGCAGAGTGATAAATGACAGCTATCGTCCAAAAATATATTGAAGTAAGGCTGCCAAGAGGAGTTGAAAGCGGGGCAGAATTGCAGGAAACTGATTTCAGGAGGTAGACTGGAATTGCATGTAAAGCATAAGAAAAGAGGCAGAACGTCCACAATGATGCACTTGGCCAGAAAGTGCGTATCCGTTTCTTCCTGAATATATTCAGGAAAAAACGCATACGCCCTTTTTGGCCAACCAAGCAAGCTTGCAAAGGAAATCTGCACTACAATAAAGTCTCACTGCCTCCCGGTCAAAAGGACCATCTGAAAAAAGGGAAAAATCCTGAAAGGCAGGACAGGCCATGGAGAACTGGGAGCATTCTTATGTTGATGGGCGGGATGTAAATTGCCAACAGCCACTCTGGAGAAGTGTATGGTGTTTCCTGAAACGTCTAAAAAACAAAACAACAGAGCCTAGTGCACTTCCACTTATGGTCCTATAGATTAGGGAAATTAAAATCAAAAAGACACAGCCACCCCAAAGTTTGGGACGGCTCTGTTTACAAGAACCTCGTTTACGGTACAAGTTCAATATCGCAGAAAGCGAAAAATGGATAAAGAAGTTGTGGTACATACGTACAATGCAATATCACTCAGCAATAAAATCTATGTCATCAGGCCACTAGCAGCATAATGAGTGGATTCAGGTACGATGATTCTAAGTTAAATAAGTCACACAGAAAAAGAAACATCATAAGGTATCACTAATACACGGAATGTAAACTTGGCTACACAGGAACTGAATTACAAAACAGAACAGGGTCTCAAATGTAGAAAACCAACTTATGCTTGCTTAAGGGGAATGGTGAGTTGGGGTGCTGCATAAAACCAGAGATTGAAATTAGCACAGATACCGTTCCATAAGCCAAATATGTAATAGACAAGAGCTACTCCTTGCTCAACGAAGTGGACTCAACACCCCATATTAAACGCCTAAGAATATACCTGACTAGTAAGAATCTTAAAACCTATGGATTTATATGTCTCCGAAAGAGAATCAAGCGGGTGTACAGCGGCATAAATGCAGCAGTGATAGGATTGGTGAGGTTCGGTGAGCAAATGCAGACCCTTTGAAGTCATATTGCATGGTACCCATTCCATGGGTCTCAACTCTCCAGGTTTAAGGGATTCTTCCTTCAGCTAAAACATGCATGTGGAACCCAGAGTATGATCCACCGTGTGATCGGGAAACGTGTTCAAATGTGTCTCAGTTTTCGTCCCCTGGTACTCGGGTGCAACATTCCAGACGCTTTACTAACACTCTCCCCACTTGGAGAGTCAGTGCCTTTAACCTCCTGTTTGGCCCTGTTTACAATTTCTGCGTAAGATGTACAGGAATAGGGAGAACCAATGAGAGACTAGCTGGAGGTGTCTGGACGGGCAAATTTAACTCTCATTTCCCACCAGGAAGAGGAATTAACCAAAGGCTCAGCATGCCATGCCGGAACCACACTAGGACCTGAAGCAATCTTGCGGTGTTGCGGCCAGCTCACAAGAAAGCGAGTTGAAGAAAGGAGCTCAGGGGCACTGTAATTCACAAACCTGCAGAGTTATAAATGACAGCTATCGTCCAAAAATATATTGAAGTAAGCCTGCCAAGAGGACTTGAAAGCGAGGCAGAATTGCAGGAAACCGATTTCAGGAGGTAGACTGGAATTGCATGTAAAGCATAGGAAAAGAGGCAGAACGTCCACAATGATGCACTTGGCCAAAAAGGGCGTATGCGTTTTTTCCTGAATATATTCAGGAAAAAACGCATACGCTCTTTTTGGCCAACCAAGCAAGCTTGCAAAGGAAATCTGCACTACAATGAACTCTCACTGCCCCCCGGTCAAAAGGGCCATCTGAAATAAGTGTAAAATCCAGAAAGGCAGGATAGGCAATGGAGAACTGGGAGCCTTGTTATGCTGCTGGGCGGCATGTAAATTGCCAACAGCCACACTGGAGAAGTGTATGGTGTTTCCTGAAACATCTAAAAAACAAAGCAACAGAGCCTAGGGCACTTCCACTTATGGTCCTATAGCTTAGGGAAATTAAAATCAAAAAGACACAGTCACCCCAAAGTTTGGGACCGCTCTGTTTACAAGAACCTCGTATACGGTACAAGTTCAATATCGCAGAAAGCGAAAAATGGATAAAGAAGTTGTGGTACTTACGTACGACGCAATATCACTCAGCAATGAAATCTATGTCATCAGGCCAGTAGCAGCATAATGAGTGGATTCAGGTACGATGATTCTAAGTGAAATAAGTCACACAGAAAAAGAAACATCATAAGGTATCACTAATACATGGAATGTAAACTTGGCTACACAGGAACTGAATTACAAAACAGAACAGGGTCACAAATGGAGAAAACCAACTTATGCTTGCTTAAGGGGAATGGTGAGTTGGGTTGCTGCATAAAACCAGAGATTGAAATTAGCACAGATACAGTTCCATAAGCCAAATATGTAATAGACAAGAGCTACTCCTTGCTCAACGAAGTGGACTCAACACCCCATATTAAACGCCTAAGAATATACCTGACTAGTAAGAATCTTAAAACCTATGGATTTATATGTCTCCGAAAGAGAATCAAGCGTGTGTACAGCGGCATAAATGCAGCAGTGATAGGATTGGTGAGGTTCGGTGAGAAAATGCAGACCCTTTGAAGTCATATTGCATGGTACCCATTCCATGGGTCTCAACTCTCCAGGTTTAAGGGATTCTTCCTTCAGCTAAAACATGCATGTGGAACCCAGAGTATGATCCACCGTGTGATCGGGAAACGTGTTCAAATGTGTCTCAGTTTTCGTCCCCTGGTACTCGGGTGCAACATTCCAGACGCTTTACTAACACTCTCCCCACTTGGAGAGTCAGTGCCTTTAAACTCCTGTTTGGCCCAGTTTGCAATTTCTGCGGAAAATGAACAGGAATAGGGAGAACCAATGAGAGACTAGCTGGAGGTGTCTGGACGGGCAAATTTAACTCTCATTTCCCACCAGGAAGAGGAATTAACCAAAGGCTCAGCGTGCCATGCCGGAACCACACTAGGGCCTGAAGCAATCCTGCGGTGTTGCGGCCAGCTCACAAGAAAACGAGTTGAAGAAAGGAGCTCCGGGGCCCTGTAATTCACAAACCTGCAGAGTTATAAATGACAGCTATCGTCCAAAAATATATTGAAGTAAGCCTGCCAAGAGGACTTGAAAGCGAGGCAGAATTGCAGGAAACCGATTTCAGGAGGTAGACTGGAATTGCATGTAAAGCATAGGAAAAGAGGCAGAACGTCCACAATGATGCACTTGGCCAAAAAGGGCGTATGCGTTTTTTCCTTAATATATTCAGGAAAAAACGCATACGCCCTTTTTGGCCAACCAAGCAAGCTTGCAAAGGAAATCTGCACTACAATGAAGTCTCACTGCCCCCCGGTCAAAAGGGCCATCTGAAAAAAGTGTAAAATCCAGAAAGGGAGGACAGGCCATGGAGAACTGGGAGCCTTCTTATGCTGATGGGCGGGATGTAAATTGCCAACAGCCACTCTGGAGAAGTGTATGGTGTTTCCTGAAACATCTAAAAAACAAAGCAACAGAGCCTAGGGCACTTCCACTTATGGTCCTATTGCTTAGGGAAATTAAAATCAAAAAGACACAGCCACCCCAAAGTTTGGGACGGCTCTGTTTACAAGAACCTCGTATACGGTACAAGTTCAATATCGCAGAAAGCGAAAAATGGATAAAGAAGTTGTGGTACTTACGTAAAATGCAATATCACTCAGCAATGAAATCTATGTCATCAGGCCAGTAGCAGCATAATGAGTGGATTCAGGTACGATGATTCTAAGTGAAATAAGTCACACAGAAAAAGAAACATCATAAGGTATCACTAATACACGGAATGTAAACTTGGCTACACAGGAACTGAATTACAAAACAGAACAGGGTCTCAAATGTAGAAAACCAACTTATGCTTGCTTAAGGGGAATGGTGAGTTGGGGTGCTGCATAAAACCAGAGATTGAAATTAGCACAGATACCGTTCCATAAGCCAAATATGTAATAGACAAGAGCTACTCCTTGCTCAACGAAGTGGACTCAACACCCCATATTAAACGCCTAAGAATATACCTGACTAGTAAGAATCTTAAAACCTATGGATTTATATGTCTACGAAAGAGAATCCAGTGTGTGTACAGCGACATACAAGCAGCAGTGATAGAATTGGTGAGGTTCGGTGAGCAAATGCAGACCCTTTGAAGTCATATTGCATGGTACCCATTCCATGGGTCTCAACTCTCCAGGTTTAAGGGATTCTTCCTTCAGCTAAAATATGCATGTGGAACCCAGAGTATGATCCACCGTGTGATCGGGAAACATGTTCAAATGAGTCTGAGTTTTCGTCCCCTGGTACTCGGGTGCAACATTCCAGACGCTTTACTAACACTCTCCCCACTTGGAGAGTCAGTGCCTTTAACCTCCTTTTTGGCCCAGTTTGCAATTTCTGCGGAAAATGAACAGGAATAGGGAGAACCAATGAGAGACTAGCTGGAGGTGTCTGGACGGGCGAATTTAACTCTCATTTCCCACCAAGAAGAGGAATTAACCAAAGGCTCAGTGAGCCATGCTGGAACCACACTAGGGCCTGAAGCAATCCTGCGGTGTTGCGGCCAGCTCAAAAGAAAGCGTGTTGAAGAATGGAGCTCAGGGGCACTGTAATTCACAAAACTGCAGAGTTATAAATGACAGCTATCATCCAAAAATATATTGAAGTAAGGCTGCCAAGAGGACTTGAAAGCAGGGCTGAATTGCAGGAAACCGATTTCAGGAGGTAGACTGGAATTGCATGTAAAGCATAGGAAAAGAGGCAGAACGTCCACAATGATGCACTTGGCCAAAAAGGGCGTATGCGTTTTTTCCTGAATATATTCAGGAAAAAACGCATACGCCCTTTTTGGCCAACCAAGCAAGCTTGCAAAGGAAATCTGCACTACAATGAACTCTCACTGCCCCCCGGTCAAAAGGGCCATCTGAAAAAAGTGTAAAATCCAGAAAGGCAGGACAGGCCATGGAGAACTGGGAGCATTCTTATGCTGCTGGGCGGGATGTAAATTGCCAACAGTCACTCTGGAGAAGTGTATGGTGTTTCCTGAAACATCTAAAAAACAAAGCAACAGAGCCTAGGGCACTTCCACTTATAGTCCTATAGCTTAGGGAAATTAAAATCAAAAAGACACAGTCACCCCAAAGTTTGGGACGGCTCTGTTTACAAGAACCTCGTATACGGTACAAGTTCAATATCGCAGAAAGCGAAAAATGAATAAAGAAGTTGTGGTACTTACGTACAACGCAATATCACTCAGCAATGAAATCTATGTCATCAGGCCAGTAGCAGCATAATGAGTGGATTGAGGTACGATGATTCTAAGTGAAATAAGTCACACAGAAAAAGAAACATCATAAGATATCAATAATACACGGAATGTAAACTTGGCTACACAGGAACTGAATTACAAAACAGAATAGGGTCTCAAATGTAGAAAACCAACTTATGCTTGCTTATGGGGAAAGGTGAGTTGGGGTGCTTCATAAAACCAGAGATTGAAATCAGCACAGATACCTTTCCATAAGCCAAATATGTAATAGACAAGAGCTACTCCTTGCTCAACGAAGTGGACTCAACACCCCATATTAAACGCCTAAGAATATACCTGACTAGTAAGAATCTTAAAACCTATGGATTTATATGTCTACGAAAGAGAATCCAGTGTGTGTACAGTGACATAAAAGCAGCAGTGATAGGTTTGGTGAGGTTCGGTGAGCAAATGCAGACCCTTTGAAGTCATATTGCATGGTACCCATTCCATGGGTCTCAACTCTCCAGGTTTAAGGGATTCTTCCTTCAGCTAGAACATGCATGTGGAACCCAGAGTATGATCCACCGTGTGATCGGGAAACATGTTCAAATGAGTCTGAGTTTTCGTCCCCTGGTACTCGGGTGCAACATTCCAGACGCTTTACTAACACTCTCCCCACTTGGGGAGTCAGTGCCTTTAACCTCCTGTTTGGCCCAGTTTGCAATTTCTGCGGAAAATGAACAGGAATAGGGAGAACCAATGAGAGACTAGCTGGAGGTGTCTGGACGGGCGAATTTAACTCTCATTTCCCACTAAGAAGAGGAATTAACCAAAGGCTCAGCGAGCCATGCTGGAACCACAATAGGGCCTGAAGCAATCCTGCGGTGTTGCGGCCAGCTCAAAAGAAAGCGTGTTGAAGAATGGAGCTCAGGGGCACTGTAATTCACAAAACTGCAGAGTTATAAATGACAGCTATCATCCAAAAATATATTGAAGTAAGCCTGCCAAGAGGACTTGAAAGCGAGGCAGAATTGCAGGAAACCGATTTCAGGAGGTAGACTGGAATTGGATGTAAAGCATAGGAAAAGAGGCAGAACGTCCACAATGATGCACTTGGCCAAAAAGGATGTATGCATTTTTTCCTGAATATATTCAGGAAAAAACGCATACGCCCTTTTTGGCCAACCAACCAAGCTTGCAAAGCAAATCTGCACTACAATGAAGTCTCACTGCCCCCCGGTCAAAAGGGCCATCTGCAAAAAGTGTATAATCCAGAAAGTTAGAACAGGCCATGGAGAACTGGGAGCCTTGTTATTCTGATGGGTGGGATGTAAATTGCCAAAAACCACTCTGGAGAAGTGTATGGTGTTTCCTGAAACATCTAAAAAACAAAGCAACAGAGCCTAGGGCACTTCCACTTATGGTCCTATAGCTTAGGGAAATTAAAATCAAAAAGACACAGCCCCCCCAAAGTTTGGGACGGCTCTGTTTACAAGAACCTCGTTTACGGTACAAGTTCAATATCGCAGAAAGCGAAAAATGGATAAAGAAGTTGTGGTACTTACGTACAATGCAATATCACTAAGCAATGAAATCTATGTCATCAGGCCAGTAGCAGCATAATGAGTGGATTCAGGTACGATGATTCTAAGTGAAATAAGTCACAGAGAAAAAGAAACATCATAAGGTATCACTAATACACGGAATGTAAACTTGGCTACACAGGAACTGAATTACAAAACAGAATAGGGTCTCAAATGTAGAAAACCAACTTATGCTTTCTTAAGGGGAAAGGTGAGTTGGGGTGCTGCATAAAACCAGAGATTGAAATTAGCACAGATACCTTTCCATAAGCCAAATATGTAATAGACAAGAGCTACTCCTTGCTCAACGAAGTGGACTCAAGACGCCATATTAAATGCCTAAGAATATACCTGACTAGTAAGAATCTTAAAACCTATGGATTTATATGTCTCCGAAAGAGAATCAAGCGTGTGTACAGCGGCCTAATCGCAGCAGTGATAGGATTGGTGAGGTTCGGTGAGCAAATGCAGACCCTTTGAACTCATATTGCATGGTACCCATTCCATGGGTCTCAACTCTCCAGGTTTAAGGGATTCTTCCTTCAGCTAAAACATGCATGTGGAACCCAGAGTATGATCCACCGTGTGATCGGGAAACGTGTTCAAATGTGTCTCAGTTTTCGTCCACTGGTACTCGGGTGCCACATTCCAGACGCTTTACTAACACTCTCCCCACTTGGAGAGGTAGTGCCTTTAACCTCCTGTTTGTCCCAGTTTGCAATTTCTGTGGAAAATGAACAGGAATAGGGAGAACCAATGAGAGACTAGCTGGAGGTGTCTGGACGGGCAAATTTAACTCTCATTTCCCACCAGGAAGAGGAATTAACCAAAGGCTCAGCGTGCCATGCCGGAAACACACTAGGGCCTGAAGCAATCCTGTGGTGTTGCGGCCAGCTCACAAGAAAGCGAGTTGAAGAAAGGAGCTCCGGGGCCCTGTAATTCACAAACCTGCAGAGTTATAAATGACAGCTATCGTCCAAAAATATATTGAAGTAAGGCTGCCAAGAGGACTTGAAAGCGGGGCAGAATTGCAGGAAACCGATTTCAGGAGGTAGACTGGAATTGCATGTAAAGCATAGGAAAAGAGGCAGAACGTCCACAATGATGCACTTGGCCAAAAAGGGCGTATGCGTTTTTTCCTGAATATATTCAGGAAAAAACACATACGCCCTTTTTGGCCAACCATGCAAGCTTGCAAAGGAAATCTGCACTACAATGAACTCTCACTGCCCCCCGGTCAAAAGGGCCATCTGAAAAAAGTGTAAAATCCAGAAAGGCAGGACAGGCCATGGAGAACTGGGAGCCTTGTTATGCTGCTGGGTGGGATGTAAATTGCCAACAGCCACTCTGGAGAAGTGTATGGTGTTTCCTGAAACATCTAAAAAACAAAGCAAGAGAGCCTAGGGCACTTCCACTTATGGTCCTATAGCTTAGGGAAATTAAAATCAAAAAGACACAGCCACCCCAAAGTTTGGGACGGCTCTGTTTACAAGAACCTCGTTTATGGTACAAGTTCAATATCGCAGAAAGCGAAAAATGGATAAAGAAGTTGTGGTACTTACGTACAACGCAATATCACTCAGCAATGAAATCTATGTCATCAGGCCAGTAGCAGCATAATGAGTGGATTCAGGTACGATGATTCTAAGTGAAAGAAGTAACACAGAAAAATTAACATCATAAGGTATCAGTAATACACGGAATGTAAACTTGGCTACACAGGAACTAAATTACAAAACAGAACAGGGTCTCAAATGTAGAAAACCAACTTATGCTTGCTTAAGGGGAATGGTGAGTTGGGGTGCTGCATAAAACCAGAGATTGAAATTAGCACAGATACAGTTCCATAAGCCAAATATGTAATAGACAAGAGCTACTCCTTGCTCGACGAAGTGGACTCAACACCCCATATTAAACGCCTAAGAATATACCTGACTAGTAAGAATCTTAAAACCTATGGATTTATATGTCTACGAAAGAGAATCCAGTGTGTGTACAGTGACATAAAAGCAGCAGTGATAGGTTTGGTGAGGTTCGGTGAGCAAATGCAGACCCTTTGAAGTCATATTGCATGGTACCCATTCCATGGGTCTCAACTCTCCAGGTTTAAGGGATTCTTCCTTCAGCTAAAACATGCATGTGGAAAACAGATTATGATCCACCGTGTGATCGGGAAACGTGTTCAAATGTGTCTGAGTTTTCGTCCCCTGGTACTCGGGTGCCACATTCCAGACGCTTTACTAACACTCTTCCCACTTGGAGAGGTAGTGCCTTTAACCTCCTGTTTGTCCCAGTTTGCAATTTCTGTGGAAAATGAACAGGAATAGGGAGAACCAATGAGAGACTAGCTGGAGGTGTCTGGACGGGCAAATTTAACTCTCATTTCCCACCAAGAAGAGGAATTAACCAAAGGCTCAGCGAGCCATGCTGGAACCACACTAGGGCCTGAAGCAATCCTGCGGTGTTGCGGCCAGCTCAAAAGAAAGCGAGTTGAAGAATGGAGCTCAGGGGCACTGTAATTCACAAAACTGCAGAGTTATAAATGACAGCTATCATCCAAAAATATATTGAAGTAAGGCTGCCAAGAGGACTTGAAAGCAGGGCAGAATTGCAGGAAACCGATTTCAGGAGGTAGACTGGAATTGCATGTAAAGCATAGGAAAAGAGGCAGAACGTCCACAATGATGCACTTGGCCAAAAAGGGCGTATGCGTTTTTTCCTGAATATATTCAGGAAAAAACGCATACGCCCTTTTTGGCCAACCAAGCAAGCTTGCAAAGGAAATCTGCACTACAATGAAGTCTCACTGCCCCCTGGTCAATAGGGCCATCTGAAAAAAGTGTAAAATCCAGAAAGGCAGGACAGGCCATGGAGAACTGGGAGCCTTCTTATGCTGATGGGCGGGATGTAAATTGCCAACAGCCACTCTGGAGAAGTGTATGGTGTTTCCTGAAACATCTAAAAAACAAAGCAACAGAGCCTAGGGCACTTCCACTTATGGTCCTATAGCTTAGGGAAATTAAAATCAAAAAGACACAGCCACCCCAAAGTTTGGGACGGCTCTGTTTACAAGAACCTCGTTTACGGTACAAGTTCAATATCGCAGAAAGCGAAAAATGGATAAAGAAGTTGTGGTACTTACGTAGAATGCAATATCACTCAGCAATGAAATCTATGTCATCAGGCCAGTAGCAGCATAATGAGTGGATTCAGGTACGATGATTCTAAGTGAAATAAGTCACACAGAAAAAGAAACATCATAAGGTATCACTAATACACGGAATGTAAACTTGGCTACACAGGAACTGAATTACAAAACAGAACAGGGTCTCAAATGTAGAAAACCAACTTATGCTTGCTTAAGGGGAATGGTGAGTTGGGGTGCTGCATAAAACCAGAGATTGAAATTAGCACAGATACCGTTCCATAAGCCAAATATGTAATAGACAAGAGCTACTCCTTGCTCAACGAAGTGGACTCAACACCCCATATTAAACGCCTAAGAATATACCTGACTAGTAAGAATCTTAAAACCTATGGATTTATATGTCTCCGAAAGAGAATCAAGCGTGTGTACAGCGGCATAAATGCAGCAGTGATAGGATTGGTGAGGTTCGGTGAGCAAATACAGACCCTTTGAAGTCATATTGCATGGTACCCATTCCATGGGTCTCAACTCTCCAGGTTTAAGGGATTCTTCCTTCAGCTAAAACATGCATGTGGAACCCAGAGTATGATCCACCGTGTGATCGGGAAACGTGTTCAAATGTGTCTCAGTTTTCGTCCCCTGGTACTCGGGTGCCACATTCCAGACGCTTTACTAACACTCTTCCCACTTGGAGAGGTAGTGCCTTTAATCTCCTGTTTGGCCCAGTTTGCAATTTCTGTGGAAAATGAACAGGAATAGGAAGAACCAATGAGAGACTAGCTGGAGGTGTCTGGACGGGCAAATTTAACTCTCATTTCCCACCAAGAAGAGGAATTAACCAAAGGCTCAGCGAGCCATCCTGGAACCACACTAGGGCCTGAAGCAATCCTGCGGTGTTGCGGCCAGCTCAAAAGAAAGCGAGTTGAAGAATGGAGCTCAGGGGCACTGTAATTCACAAAACTGCAGAGTTATAAATGACAGCTATCATCCAAAAATATATTGAAGTAAGGCTGCCAAGAGGACTTGAAAGCGGGGCAGAATTGCAGGAAACCGATTTCAGGAGGTAGACTGGAATTGCATGTAAAGCATAGGAAAAGAGGCAGAACGTCCACAATGATGCACTTGGCCAAAAAGGGCGTATGCGTTTTTTCCTGAATATATTCAGGAAAAAACGCATACGCCCTTTTTGGCCAACCAAGCAAGCTTGCAAAGGAAATCTGCACTACAATGAAGTCTCACTGCCCCCTGGTCAAAAGGGCCATCTGAAAAAAGTGTAAAATCCAGAAAGGTAGGACAGGCCATGCAGAACTGGGAGCCTTCTTATGCTGATGGGCGGGATGTAAATTGCCAACAGCCACTCTGGAGAAGTGTATGGTGTTTCCTGAAACATCTAAAAAACAAAGCAACAGAGCCTAGGGCACTTCCACTTATGGTCCTATAGCTTAGGAAAATTAAAATCAAAAAGACACAGCCCCCCCAAAGTTTGGGACGGCTCTGTTTACAAGAACCTCGTTTACGGTACAAGTTCAATATCGCAGAAAGCGAAAAATGGATAAAGAAGTTGTGGTACTTACGTAGAATGCAATATCACTCAGCAATGAAATCTATGTCATCAGGCCAGTAGCAGCATAATGAGTGGATTCAGGTACGATGATTCTAAGTGAAATAAGTCACAGAGAAAAAGAAACATCATAAGGTATCACTAATACACGGAATGTAAACTTGGCTACACAGGAACTGAATTACAAAACAGAATAGGGTCTCAAATGTAGAAAACCACCTTATGCTTTCTTAAGGGGAAAGGTGAGTTGGGGTGCTGCATAAAACCAGAGATTGAAATTAGCACAGATACCTTTCCATAAGCCAAATATGTAATAGACAAGAGCTACTCCTTGCTCAACGAAGTGGACTCAACACCCCATATTAAACGCCTAAGAATATACCTGACTAGTAAGAATCTTAAAACCTATGGATTTATATGTCTCCGAAAGAGAATCAAGCGTGTGTACAGCGGCATAAACGCAGCAGTGATAGGTTTGGTGAGGTTCGGTGAGCAAATGCAGACCCTTTGAACTCATATTGCATGGTACCCATTCCATGGGTCTCAACTCTCCAGGTTTAAGGGATTCTTCCTTCAGCTAAAACATGCATGTGGAACCCAGAGTATGATCCACCGTGTGATCGGGAAACGTGTTCAAATGTGTCTCAGTTTTCGTCCACTGGTACTCGGGTGCCACATTCCAGACGCTTTACTAACACTCTCCCCACTTGGAGAGGTAGTGCCTTTAACCTCCTGTTTGTCCCAGTTTGCAATTTCTGTGGAAAATGAACAGGAATAGGGAGAACCAATGAGAGACTAGCTGGAGGTGTCTGGACGGGCAAATTTAACTCTCATTTCCCACCAGGAAGAGGAATTAACCAAAGGCTCAGCGTGCCATGCCGGAACCACACTAGGGCCTGAAGCAATCCTGTGGTGTTGCGGCCAGCTCACAAGAAAGCGAGTTGAAGAAAGGAGCTCCGGGGCCCTGTAATTCACAAACCTGCAGAGTTATAAATGACAGCTATCGTCCAAAAATATATTGAAGTAAGGCTGCCAAGAGGACTTGAAAGCGGGGCAGAATTGCAGGAAACCGATTTCAGGAGGTAGACTGGAATTGCATGTAAAGCATAGGAAAAGAGGCAGAACGTCCACAATGATGCACTTGGCCAAAAAGGGCGTATGCGTTTTTTCCTGAATATATTCAGGAAAAAACGCATACGCCCTTTTTGGCCAACCATGCAAGCTTGCAAAGGAAATCTGCACTACAATGAACTCTCACTGCCCCCCGGTCAAAAGGGCCATCTGAAAAAAGTGTAAAATCCAGAAAGGCAGGACAGGCCATGGAGAACTGGGAGCCTTGTGATGCTGCTGGGTGGGATGTAAATTGCCAACAGCCACTCTGGAGAAGTGTATGGTGTTTCCTGAAACATCTAAAAAACAAAGCAAGAGAGCCTAGGGCACTTCCACTTATGGTCCTATAGCTTAGGGAAATTAAAATCAAAAAGACACAGCCACCCCAAAGTTTGGGACGGCTCTGTTTACAAGAACCTCGTTTATGGTACAAGTTCAATATCGCAGAAAGCGAAAAATGGATAAAGAAGTTGTGGTACTTACGTACAACGCAATATCACTCAGCAATGAAATCTATGTCATCAGGCCAGTAGCAGCATAATGAGTGGATTCAGGTACGATGATTCTAAGTGAAAGAAGTAACACAGAAAAATTAACATCATAAGGTATCAGTAATACACGGAATGTAAATTTGGCTACACAGGAACTAAATTACAAAACAGAACAGGGTCTCAAATGTAGAAAACCAACTTATGCTTGCTTAAGGGGAATGGTGAGTTGGGGTGCTGCATAAAACCAGAGATTGAAATTAGCACAGATACAGTTCCATAAGCCAAATATGTAATAGACAAGAGCTACTCCTTGCTCAACGAAGTGGACTCAACACCCCATATTAAACGCCTAAGAATATACCTGACTAGTAAGAATCTTAAAACCTATGGATTTATATGTCTACGAAAGAGAATCCAGTGTGTGTACAGTGACATAAAAGCAGCAGTGATAGGTTTGGTGAGGTTCGGTGAGCAAATGCAGACCCTTTGAAGTCATATTGCATGGTACCCATTCCATGGGTCTCAACTCTCCAGGTTTAAGGGATTCTTCCTTCAGCTAAAACATGCATGTGGAAAACAGATTATGATCCACCGTGTGATCGGGAAACGTGTTCAAATGTGTCTCAGTTTTTGTCCCCTGGTACTCGGGTGCCACATTCCAGACGCTTTACTAACACTCTTCCCACTTGGAGAGGTAGTGCCTTTAACCTCCTGTTTGTCCCAGTTTGCAATTTCTGTGGAAAATGAACAGGAATAGGGAGAACCAATGAGAGACTAGCTGGAGGTGTCTGGACGGGCAAATTTAACTCTCATTTCCCACCAAGAAGAGGAATTAACCAAAGGCTCAGCGAGCCATGCTGGAACCACACTAGGGCCTGAAGCAATCCTGCGGTGTTGCGGCCAGCTCAAAAGAAAGCGAGTTGAAGAATGGAGCTCAGGGGCACTGTAATTCACAAAACTGCAGAGTTATAAATGACAGCTATCATCCAAAAATATATTGAAGTAAGGCTGCCAAGAGGACTTGAAAGCAGGGCAGAATTGCAGGAAACCGATTTCAGGAGGTAGACTGGAATTGCATGTAAAGCATAGGAAAAGAGGCAGAACGTCCACAATGATGCACTTGGCCAAAAAGGGCGTATGCGTTTTTTCCTGAATATATTCAGGAAAAAACGCATACGCCCTTTTTGGCCAACCAAGCAAGCTTGCAAAGGAAATCTGCACTACAATGAAGTCTCACTGCCCCCTGGTCAATAGGGCCATCTGAAAAAAGTGTAAAATCCAGAAAGGTAGGACAGGCCATGGAGAACTGGGAGCCTTCTTATGCTGATGGGCGGGATGTAAATTGCCAACAGCCACTCTGGAGAAGTGTATGGTGTTTCCTGAAACATCTAAAAAACAAAGCAACAGAGCCTAGGGCACTTCCACTTATGGTCCTATAGCTTAGGGAAATTAAAATCAAAAAGACACAGCCACCCCAAAGTTTGGGACGGCTCTGTTTACAAGAACCTCGTTTACGGTACAAGTTCAATATCGCAGAAAGCGAAAAATGGATAAAGAAGTTGTGGTACTTACGTAGAATGCAATATCACTCAGCAATGAAATCTATGTCATCAGGCCAGTAGCAGCATAATGAGTGGATTCAGGTACGATGATTCTAAGTGAAATAAGTCACACAGAAAAAGAAACATCATAAGGTATCACTAATACACGGAATGTAAACTTGGCTACACAGGAACTGAATTACAAAACAGAACAGGGTCTCAAATGTAGAAAACCAACTTATGCTTGCTTAAGGGGAATGGTGAGTTGGGGTGCTGCATAAAACCAGAGATTGAAATTAGCACAGATACCGTTCCATAAGCCAAATATGTAATAGACAAGAGCTACTCCTTGCTCAACGAAGTGGACTCAACACCCCATATTAAACGCCTAAGAATATACCTGACTAGTAAGAATCTTAAAACCTATGGATTTATATGTCTCCGAAAGAGAATCAAGCGTGTGTACAGCGGCATAAATGCAGCAGTGATAGGATTGGTGAGGTTCGGTGAGCAAATACAGACCCTTTGAAGTCATATTGCATGGTACCCATTCCATGGGTCTCAACTCTCCAGGTTTAAGGGATTCTTCCTTCAGCTAAAACATGCATGTGGAACCCAGAGTATGATCCACCGTGTGATCGGGAAACGTGTTCAAATGTGTCTCAGTTTTCGTCCCCTGGTACTCGGGTGCCACATTCCAGACGCTTTACTAACACTCTTCCCACTTGGAGAGGTAGTGCCTTTAATCTCCTGTTTGGCCCAGTTTGCAATTTCTGTGGAAAATGAACAGGAATAGGAAGAACCAATGAGAGACTAGCTGGAGGTGTCTGGACGGGCAAATTTAACTCTCATTTCCCACCAAGAAGAGGAATTAACCAAAGGCTCAGCGAGCCATCCTGGAACCACACTAGGGCCTGAAGCAATCCTGCGGTGTTGCGGCCAGCTCAAAAGAAAGCGAGTTGAAGAATGGAGCTCAGGGGCACTGTAATTCACAAAACTGCAGAGTTATAAATGACAGCTATCATCCAAAAATATATTGAAGTAAGGCTGCCAAGAGGACTTGAAAGCGGGGCAGAATTGCAGGAAACCGATTTCAGGAGGTAGACTGGAATTGCATGTAAAGCATAGGAAAAGAGGCAGAACGTCCACAATGATGCACTTGGCCAAAAAGGGCATATGCGTTTTTTCCTGAATATATTCAGGAAAAAACGCATACGCCCTTTTTGGCCAACCAAGCAAGCTTGCAAAGGAAATCTGCACTACAATGAAGTCTCACTGCCCCCTGGTCAAAAGGGCCATCTGAAAAAAGTGTAAAATCCAGAAAGGTAGGACAGGCCATGGAGAACTGGGAGCCTTCTTATGCTGATGGGCGGGATGTAAATTGCCAACAGCCACTCTGGAGAAGTGTATGGTGTTTCCTGAAACATCTAAAAAACAAAGCAACAGAGCCTAGGGCACTTCCACTTATGGTCCTATAGCTTAGGAAAATTAAAATCAAAAAGACACAGCCCCCCCAAAGTTTGGGACGGCTCTGTTTCCAAGAACCTCGTTTACGGTACAAGTTCAATATCGCAGAAAGCGAAAAATGGATAAAGAAGTTGTGGTACTTACGTAGAATGCAATATCACTCAGCAATGAAATCTATGTCATCAGGCCAGTAGCAGCATAATGAGTGGATTCAGGTACGATGATTCTAAGTGAAATAAGTCACAGAGAAAAAGAAACATCATAAGGTATCACTAATACACGGAATGTAAACTTGGCTACACAGGAACTGAATTACAAAACAGAACAGGGTCTCAAATGTAGAAAACCAACTTATGCTTTCTTAAGGGGAAAGGTGAGTTGGGGTGCTGCATAAAACCAGAGATTGAAATTAGCACAGATACCTTTCCATAAGCCAAATATGTAATAGACAAGAGCTACTCCTTGCTCAACGAAGTGGACTCAACACCCCATATTAAACGCCTAAGAATATACCTGACTAGTAAGAATCTTAAAACCTATGGATTTATATGTCTCCGAAAGAGAATCAAGCGTGTGTACAGCGGCATAAACGCAGCAGTGATAGGTTTGGTGAGGTTCGGTGAGCAAATGCAGACCCTTTGAAGTCATATTGCATGGTACCCATTCCATGGGTCTCAACTCTCCAGGTTTAAGGGATTCTTCCTTCAGCTAAAACATGCATGTGGAAAACAGAGTATAATCCACCGTGTGATCGGGAAACGTGTTCAAATGTGTCTCAGTTTTCATCCCTTGGTACTCGGGTGCCACATTCCAGACGCTTTACGAACACTCTCCCCACTTGGAGAGTCAGTGCCTTTAACCTCCTGTTTGGCCCAGTTTGCAATTTCTGGGGAAAATGAACAGGAATAGGGAGAACCAATGAGAGACTAGCTGGAGGTGTCTGGACGGGCAAATTTAACTCTCATTTCCCACCAGGAAGAGGAATTAACCAAAGGCTCAGCGAGCCATGCCGGAACCACACTAGGGCCTGAAGCAATCCTGCGGTGTTGCGGCCAGCTCACAAGAAAGCGAGTTGAAGAATGGAGCTCCAGGGCCCTGTATTTCACAAACCTGCAGTGTGATAAATGACAGCTATCGTCCAAAAATATATTGAAGTAAGGCTGCCAAGAGGACTTGAAAGCGGGGCAGAATTGCAGGAAACCGATTTCAGGAGGTAGACTGGAATTGCATGTAAAGCATAGGAAAAGAGGCAGAACGACCACAATGATGCACTTGGCCAAAAAGGACGTATGCGTTTTTTCCTGAATATATTCAGGAAAAAACGCATAAGCACTTTTTGGCCAACCAAGCAAGCTTGCAAAGGAAATCTGCACTACAATGAAGTCTCACTACCCCCGGTCAAAAGGGCCATCTGAAAAAAGTGTAAAATCCAGAGAGGAAGGACAGGCCAATGAGAACTGGGAGCCTTGTTATGCTGATGGGTGTGATGTAAATTGCCAACAGCCACTCTGGAGGAGTGTATGGTGTTTCCTGAAACATCTAAAAAACAAAGCAACAGAGCCTAGGGCACTTCCACTTATGGTCCTATAGCTTAGGGAAATTAAAATCAAAAAGACACAGCCACCCCAAAGTTTGGGACGGCTCTGTTTACAAGAACCTCGTTTATGGTACAAGTTCAATATCGCAGAAAGCGAAAAATGGATAAAGATGTTGTGGTACCTACGTACAATGCAATATCACTTAGCAATGAAATCTATGTCATCAGGCCAGTAGCAGCATAATGAGTGGATTCAGATATGATGATTCTAAGTGAAATAAGTCACAGAGAAAAAGAAACATCATAAGGTATCAATAATACACGGAATGTAAACTTGGCTACACAGGAACTGAATTACAAAACAGAATAGGGTCTCAAATGTAGAAAACCAACTTATGCTTGCTTAAGGGGAAAGGTGAGTTGGGGTGCTGCATAAAACCAGAGATTGAAATTAGCACAGATACCTTTCCATAAGACAAATATGTAATAGACAAGAGCTACTGCTTGCTCAACGAAGTGAACTCAACACCCCATCTTAAACGCATAAGAATATACCTGACTAGTAAGAATCTTAAAACCTATGGATTTATATGTCTCCGAAAGAGAATCAAGCGTGTGTACAGCGGCATAAATGCAGCATTGATAGGATTGGTGAGGTTCGGTGAGCAAATGCAGACCCTTTGAATTCATATTGCATGGTACCCATTTCATGGGTCTCAACTCTCCAGGTTTAAGGGACTCTTCCTTCAGCTAAAACATGCATGTGGAAAACAGAGTATGATCCACCGTGTGATCGGGAAACGTGTTCAAATGTGTCTCAGTTTTCGTCCCCTGGTACTCGGGTGCCACATTCCAGACGCTTTACTAACACTCTCCCCACTAGGAGAGTCAGTGCCTTTAACCTCCTGTTTGTCCCAGTTTGCAATTTCTGTGGAAAATGAACAGGAATAGGGAGAACCAATGAGAGACCAGCCGGAGGTGTCTGGACGGGCAAATTTAACTCTCATTTCCCACCAGGAAGAGGAATTAACCAAAGGCTCAGCGTGCTATGCCGGAACCACACTAGGGCCTGAAGCAATCCTGCGGTGTTGCGGCCAGCTCACAAGAAAGCGAGTTGAAGAAAGGAGCTCAGGGTCTCTGTAATTCACAAACCTGCAGAGTTATAAATGACAGCTATCGTCCAAAAATATATTGAAGTAAGGCTGCCAAGAGGACTTGAAAGCGGGGCAGAATTGCAGGAAACCGATTTAAGGAGGTAGACTGGAATTGCATGTGAAGCATAGGAAAAGAGGCAGAACGTGCACAATGATGCACTTGGCCAAGAAGGGCGTATGCGTTTTTTCCTGAATATACTCAGGAAAAAACGCATACGCCCTTTTTGGCCAACCACGCAAGCTTGCAAAGGAAATCTGCACTACAATGAAGTCTCACTGCCCCCCGGTCAAAAGGGCCATCTGAAAAAAGTGTAAAATCCAGAAAGGCAGGACAGGCCATGGAGAACTGGGAGCCTTCTTATGCTGATGGGCGGGATGTAAATTGCCAACAGCCACTCTGGAGAAGTGTATGGTGTTTCCTGAAACATCTAAAAAACAAAACAACAGAGCCTAGGGCACTTCCACTTATGGTCCTATAGCTTAGGGAAATTAAAATCAAAAAGACACAGCCACCCCAAAGTTTGGGACAGCTCTGTTTACAAGAACCTCGTATACGGTACAAGTTCAATATCGCAGAAAGCGAAAAATGGATAAAGAAGTTGTGGTACTTACGTAGAATGCAATATCACTCAGCAATGAAATCTATGTCATCAGGCCAGTAGCAGCATAATGAGTGGATTCAGGTACGATGATTCTAAGTGAAATAAGTCACACAGAAAAAGAAACATCATAAGGTATCACTAATACACGGAATGTAAACTTGGCTACACAGGAACTGAATTACAAAACAGAACAGGGTCTCAAATGTAGAAAACCAACTTATGCTTGCTTAAGGGGAATGGTGAGTTGGGGTGCTGCATAAAACCAGAGATTGAAATTAGCACAGATACCGTTCCATAAGCCAAGTATGTAATAGACAAGAGCTACTCCTTGCTCAACGAAGTGGACTCAACACCCCATATTAAACGCCTAAGAATATACCTGACTAGTAAGAATCTTAAAACCTATGGATTTATATGTCTCCGAAAGAGAATCAAGCGTGTGTACAGCGGCATAAATGCAGCAGTGATAGGATTGGTGAGGTTCGGTGAGCAAATGCAGACCCTTTGAAGTCATATTGCATGGTACCCATTCCAAGGGTCTCAACTCTCCAGGTTTAAGGGATTCTTCCTTCAGCTAAAACATGCATGTGGAACCCAGAGTATGATCCACCGTGTGATCGGGAAACGTGTTCAAATGTGTCTCAGTTTTCGTCCCCTGGTACTCGGGTGCAACATTCCAGACGCTTTACTAACAATCTCCCCACTTGGAGAGTCAGTGCCTTTAAACTCCTGTTTGGCCCAGTTTGCAATTTCTGCGGAAAATGAACAGGAATAGGGAGAACCAATGAGAGACTAGCTGGAGGTGTCTGGACGGGCAAATTTAACTCTCATTTCCCACCAAGAAGAGGAATTAACCAAAGGCTCAGCGTGCCATGCCGGAACCACACTAGGGCCTGAAGCAATCCTGCGGTGTTGCGGCCAGCTCACAAGAAAGCGAGTTGAAGAAAGGAGCTCCGGGGCCCTGTAATTCACAAACCTGCAGAGTTATAAATGACAGCTATCGTCCAAAAACATATTGAAGTAAGCCTGCCAAGAGGACTTGAAAGTGAGGCAGAATTGCAGGAAACCGATTTCAGGAGGTAGACTGGAATTGCATGTAAAGCATAGGAAAAGAGGCAGAACGTCCACAATGATGCACTTGGCCAATAAGGGCGTATGCGTTTTTTCTGAATATATTCAGGAAAAAACGCATACGCCCTTTTTGGCCAACCAAGCAAGCTTGCAAAGGAAATCTGCACTACAATGAACTCTCACTGCCCCCCGGTCATAAGGGCCATCTGAAAAAAGTATATAATCCAGAGAGGCAGGACAGGCCAATGAGAACTGGGAGCCTTGTTATGCTGATGGGTGCGATGTAAATTGCCAACAGCCACTCTGGAGGAGTGTATGGTGTTTCCTGAAACATCTAAAAAACAAAGCAACAGAGCTTAGGGCACTTCCACTTATGGTCCTATAGCTTAGGGAAATTAAAATCAAAAAGACACAGCCACCCCAAAGTTTGGGACGGCTCTGTTTACAAGAACCTCGTATACGGTACAAGTTCAATATCGCAGAAAGCGAAAAATGGATAAAGAAGTTGTGGTACTTACGTACAATGCAATATCACTCAGCAATGAAATCTATGTCATCAGGCCAGTAGCAGCATAATGAGTGGATTCAGGTACGATGATTCTAAGTGAAATAAGTCACACAGAAAAAGAAACATCATAAGATATCAGTAATACACGGAATGTAAACTTGGCTACACAGGAACTGAATTACAAAACAGAATAGGGTCTCAAATGTAGAAAACCAACTTATGCTTTCTTAAGGGGAAAGGTGAGTTGGGGTGCTGCATAAAACCAGAGATTGAAATTAGCACAGATACCTTTCCATAAGCCAAATATGTAATAGACAAGAGCTACTCCTTGTTCAACGAAGTGGACTCAACACCCCATATTAAACGCCTAAGAATATACCTGACTAGTAAGAATCTTAAAACCTATGGATTTATATGTCTCCGAAGGAGAATCAAGCGTGTGTACAGCGGCATAAACGCAGCAGTGATAGGTTTGGTGAGGTTCGGTGAGCAAATGCAGACCCTTTGAAGTCATATTGCATGGTACCCATTCCATGGGTCTCAACTCTCCAGGTTTAAGGGATTCTTCCTTCAGCTAAAACATGCATGTGGAAAACAGAGTATAATCCACCGTGTGATCGGGAAACGTGTTCAAATGTGTCTCAGTTTTCATCCCTTGGTACTCGGGTGCCACATTCCAGACGCTTTACGAACACTCTCCCCACTTGGAGAGTCAGTGCCTTTAACCTCCTGTTTGGCCCAGTTTGCAATTTCTGGGGAAAATGAACAGGAATAGGGAGAACCAATGAGAGACTAGCTGGAGGTGTCTGGACGGGCAAATTTAACTCTCATTTCCCACCAGGAAGAGGAATTAACCAAAGGCTCAGCGAGCCATGCCGGAACCACACTAGGGCCTGAAGCAATCCTGCGGTGTTGCGGCCAGCTCACAAGAAAGCGAGTTGAAGAATGGAGCTCCGGGGCCCTGTATTTCACAAACCTGCAGTGTGATAAATGACAGCTATCGTCCAAAAATATATTGAAGTAAGGCTGCCAAGAGGACTTGAAAGCGGGGCAGAATTGCAGGAAACCGATTTCAGGAGGTAGACTGGAATTGCATGTAAAGCATAGGAAAAGAGGCAGAACGACCACAATGATGCACTTGGCCAAAAAGGACGTATGCGTTTTTTCCTGAATATATTCAGGAAAAAACGCATAAGCACTTTTTGGCCAACCAAGCAAGCTTGCAAAGGAAATCTGCACTACAATGAAGTCTCACTACCCCCGGTCAAAAGGGCCATCTGAAAAAAGTGTAAAATCCAGAGAGGCAGGACAGGCCAATGAGAACTGGGAGCCTTGTTATGCTGATGGGTGTGATGTAAATTGCCAACAGCCACTCTGGAGGAGTGTATGGTGTTTCCTGAAACATCTAAAAAACAAAGCAACAGAGCCTAGGGCACTTCCACTTATGGTCCTATAGCTTAGGGAAATTAAAATCAAAAAGACACAGCCACCCCAAAGTTTGGGACGGCTCTGTTTACAAGAACCTCGTTTATGGTACAAGTTCAATATCGCAGAAAGCGAAAAATGGATAAAGATGTTGTGGTACCTACGTACAATGCAATATCACTTAGCAATGAAATCTATGTCATCAGGCCAGTAGCAGCATAATGAGTGGATTCAGATATGATGATTCTAAGTGAAATAAGTCACAGAGAAAAAGAAACATCATAAGGTATCAATAATACACGGAATGTAAACTTGGCTACACAGGAACTGAATTACAAAACAGAATAGGGTCTCAAATGTAGAAAACCAACTTATGCTTGCTTAAGGGGAAAGCTGAGTTGGGGTGCTGCATAAAACCAGAGATTGAAATTAGCACAGATACCTTTCCATAAGACAAATATGTAATAGACAAGAGCTACTGCTTGCTCAACGAAGTGAACTCAACACCCCATCTTAAACGCATAAGAATATACCTGACTAGTAAGAATCTTAAAACCTATGGATTTATATGTCTCCGAAAGAGAATCAAGCGTGTGTACAGCGGCATAAATGCAGCAGTGATAGGATTGGTGAGGTTCGGTGAGCAAATGCAGACCCTTTGAAGTCATATTGCATGGTACCCATTTCATGGGTCTCAACTCTCCAGGTTTAAGGGACTCTTCCTTCAGCTAAAACATGCATGTGGAAAACAGAGTATGATCCACCGTGTGATCGGGAAACGTGTTCAAATGTGTCTCAGTTTTCGTCCCCTGGTACTCGGGTGCCACATTCCAGACGCTTTACTAACACTCTCCCCACTAGGAGAGTCAGTGCCTTTAACCTCCTGTTTGTCCCAGTTTGCAATTTCTGTGGAAAATGAACAGGAATAGGGAGAACCAATGAGAGACTAGCCGGAGGTGTCTGGACGGGCAAATTTAACTCTCATTTCCCACCAGGAAGAGGAATTAACCAAAGGCTCAGCGTGCTATGCCGGAACCACACTAGGGCCTGAAGCAATCCTGCGGTGTTGCGGCCAGCTCACAAGAAATCGAGTTGAAGAAAGGAGCTCAGGGTCTCTGTAATTCACAAACCTGCAGAGTTATAAATGACAGCTATCGTCCAAAAATATATTGAAGTAAGGCTGCCAAGAGGACTTGAAAGCGGGGCAGAATTGCAGGAAACCGATTTAAGGAGGTAGACTGGAATTGCATGTGAAGCATAGGAAAAGAGGCAGAACGTCCACAATGATGCACTTGGCCAAAAAGGGTGTATGCGTTATTTCCTGAATATACTCAGGAAAAAACGCATACGCCCTTTTTGGCCAACCAAGCAAGCTTGCAAAGGAAATCTGCACTACAATGAAGTCTCACTGCCCCCCGGTCAAAAGGGCCATCTGAAAAATGTGTAAAATCCAGAAAGGCAGGACAGCCCATGGAGAACTGGGAGCCTTCTTATGCTGATGGGCGGGATGTAAATTGCCAACAGCCACTCTGGAGAAGTGTATGGTGTTTCCTGAAACATCTAAAAAACAAAACAACAGAGCCTAGGGCACTTCCACTTATGGTCCTATAGCTTAGGGAAATTAAAATCAAAAAGACACAGCCACCCCAAAGTTTGGGACAGCTCTGTTTACAAGAACCTCGTATACGGTACAAGTTCAATATCGCAGAAAGCGAAAAATGGATAAAGAAGTTGTGGTACTTACGTAGAATGCAATATCACTCAGCAATGAAATCTATGTCATCAGGCCAGTAGCAGCATAATGAGTGGATTCAGGTACGATGATTCTAAGTGAAATAAGTCACACAGAAAAAGAAACATCATAAGGTATCACTAATACACGGAATGTAAACTTGGCTACCCAGGAACTGAATTACAAAACAGAACAGGGTCTCAAATGTAGAAAACCAACTTATGCTTGCTTAAGGGGAATGGTGAGTTGGGGTGCTGCATAAAACCAGAGATTGAAATTAGCACAGATACCGTTCCATAAGCCAAGTATGTAATAGACAAGAGCTACTCCTTGCTCAACGAAGTGGACTCAACACCCCATATTAAACGCCTAAGAATATACCTGACTAGTAAGAATCTTAAAACCTATGGATTTATATGTCTCCGAAAGAGAATCAAGCGTGTGTACAGCGGCATAAATGCAGCAGTGATAGGATTGGTGAGGTTCGGTGAGCAAATGCAGACCCTTTGAAGTCATATTGCATGGTACCCATTTCATGGGTCTCAACTCTCCAGGTTTAAGGGACTCTTCCTTCAGCTAAAACATGCATGTGGAAAACAGAGTATGATCCACCGTGTGATCGGGAAACGTGTTCAAATGTGTCTCAGTTTTCGTCCCCTGGTACTCGGGTGCCACATTCCAGACGCTTTACTAACACTCTCCCCACTAGGAGAGTCAGTGCCTTTAACCTCCTGTTTGTCCCAGTTTGCAATTTCTGTGGAAAATGAACAGGAATAGGGAGAACCAATGAGAGACTAGCCGGAGGTGTCTGGACGGGCAAATTTAACTCTCATTTCCCACCAGGAAGAGGAATTAACCAAAGGCTCAGCGTGCTATGCCGGAACCACACTAGGGCCTGAAGCAATCCTGCGGTGTTGCGGCCAGCTCACAAGAAAGCGAGTTGAAGAAAGGAGCTCAGGGTCTCTGTAATTCACAAACCTGCAGAGTTATAAATGACAGCTATCGTCCAAAAATATATTGAAGTAAGGCTGCCAAGAGGACTTGAAAGCGGGGCAGAATTGCAGGAAACCGATTTAAGGAGGTAGACTGGAATTGCATGTGAAGCATAGGAAAAGAAGCAGAACGTCCACAATGATGCACTTGGCCAAAAAGGGTGTATGCGTTTTTTCCTGAATATACTCAGGAAAAAACGCATACGCCCTTTTTGGCCAACCAAGCAAGCTTGCAAAGGAAATCTGCACTACAATGAAGTCTCACTGCCCCCCGGTCAAAAGGGCCATCTGAAAAATGTGTAAAATCCAGAAAGGCAGGACAGCCCATGGAGAACTGGGAGCCTTCTTATGCTGATGGGCGGGATGTAAATTGCCAACAGCCACTCTGGAGAAGTGTATGGTGTTTCCTGAAACATCTAAAAAACAAAACAACAGAGCCTAGGGCACTTCCACTTATGGTCCTATAGCTTAGGGAAATTAAAATCAAAAAGACACAGCCACCCCAAAGTTTGGGACAACTCTGTTTACAAGAACCTCGTATACGGTACAAGTTCAATATCGCAGAAAGCGAAAAATGGATAAAGAAGTTGTGGTACTTACGTAGAATGCAATATCACTCAGCAATGAAATCTATGTCATCAGGCCAGTAGCAGCATAATGAGTGGATTCAGGTACGATGATTCTAAGTGAAATAAGTCACACAGAAAAAGAAACATCATAAGGTATCACTAATACACGGAATGTAAACTTGGCTACACAGGAACTGAATTACAAAACAGAACAGGGTCTCAAATGTAGAAAACCAACTTATGCTTGCTTAAGGGGAATGGTGAGTTGGGGTGCTGCATAAAACCAGAGATTGAAATTAGCACAGATACCGTTCCATAAGCCAAGTATGTAATAGACAAGAGCTACTCCTTGCTCAACGAAGTGGACTCAACACCCCATATTAAACGCCTAAGAATATACCTGACTAGTAAGAATCTTAAAACCTATGGATTTATATGTCTCCGAAAGAGAATCAAGCGTGTGTACAGCGGCATAAATGCAGCAGTGATAGGATTGGTGAGGTTCGGTGAGCAAATGCAGACCCTTTGAAGTCATATTGCATGGTACCCATTCCAAGGGTCTCAACTCTCCAGGTTTAAGGGATTCTTCCTTCAGCTAAAACATGCATGTGGAACCCAGAGTATGATCCACCGTGTGATCGGGAAACGTGTTCAAATGTGTCTCAGTTTTCGTCCCCTGGTACTCGGGTGCAACATTCCAGACGCTTTACTAACAATCTCCCCACTTGGAGAGTCAGTGCCTTTAAACTCCTGTTTGGCCCAGTTTGCAATTTCTGTGGAAAATGAACAGGAATAGGGAGAACCAATGAGAGACTAGCTGGAGGTGTCTGGACGGGCAAATTTAACTCTCATTTCCCACCAAGAAGAGGAATTAACCAAAGGCTCAGCGTGCCATGCCGGAACCACACTAGGGCCTGAAGCAATCCTGCGGTGTTGCGGCCAGCTCACAAGAAAGCGAGTTGAAGAATGGAGCTCAGGGGAACTGTAATTCACAAACCTGCAGAGTTATAAATGACAGATATCGTCCAAAAATATATTGAAGTAAGGCTGCCAAGAGGACTTGAAAGCGGGGCAGAATTGCAGGAAACCGATTTCAGGAGGTAGACTGGAATTGCATGTAAAGCATAGGAAAAGAGGCAGAACGTGCACAATGATGCACTTGGCCAAAAAGGGCTTATGCGTTTTTTCCTGAATATATTCAGGAAAAAACGCATACGCCCTTTTTGGCCAACCAAGCAAGCTTGCAAAGGAAATCTGCACTACAATGAACTCTCACTGCCCCCCGGTCAAAAGGGCCATCTGAAAAAAGTATATAATCCAGAGAGGCAGGACAGGCCAATGAGAACTGGGAGCCTTGTTATGCTGATGGGTGCGATGTAAATTGCCAACAGCCACTCTGGAGGAGTGTATGGTGTTTCCTGAAACATCTAAAAAACAAAGCAACAGAGCTTAGGGCACTTCCACTTATGGTCCTATAGCTTAGGGAAATTAAAATCAAAAAGACACAGCCACCCCAAAGTTTGGGACGGCTCTGTTTACAAGAACCTCGTATACGGTACAAGTTCAATATCGCAGAAAGCGAAAAATGGATAAAGAAGTTGTGGTACTTACGTACAATGCAATATCACTCAGCAATGAAATCTATGTCATCAGGCCAGTAGCAGCATAATGAGTGGATTCAGGTACGATGATTCTAAGTGAAATAAGTCACACAGAAAAAGAAACATCATAAGGTATCACTAATACATGGAATGTAAACTTGGCTACACAGGAACTGAATTACAAAACAGAACAGGGTCTCAAATGTAGAAAACCAACTTATGCTTGCTTAAGGGGAATGGTGAGTTGGGGTGTTGCATAAAACCAGAGATTGAAATTAGCACAGATACCGTTCCATAAGCCAAATATGTAATAGACAAGAGCTACTCCTTGCTCAACGAAGTGGACTCAACACCCCATATTAAACGCCTAAGAATATACCTGACTAGTAAGAATCTTAAAACCTATGGATTTATATGTCTCCAAAAGAGAATCAAGCGTGTGTACAGTGGCATAAATGCATCAGTGATAGGATTGGTGAGGTTCAGTGAGCAAATGCAGACCCTTTGAAGTCATATTGCATGGTACCCATTCCATGGGTCTCAACTCTCCAGGTTTAAGGGATTCTTCCTTCAGCTAGAACATGCATGTGGAACCCAGAGTATGATCCACCGTGTGATCGGGAAACATGTTCAAATGTGTCTGAGTTTTCGTCCCCTGATACTCGGGTGCAACATTCGAGACGCTTTACTAACACTCTCCCCACTTGGAGAGTCAGTGCCTTTAACCTCCTGTTTGGCCCAGTTTGCAATTTCTGCGGAAAATGAACAGGAATAGGGAGAACCAATGAGAGACTAGCTGGAGGTGTCTGGACGGGCAAATTTAACTCTCATTTCCCACCAGGAAGAGGAATTAACCAAAGGCTCAGGGAGCCATGCCGGAACCACACTAGGGCCTGAAGCAATCCTGCGGTGTTGCGGCCAGCTCACAAGAAAGCGAGTTGAAGAATGGAGCTCAGGGGAACTGTAATTCACAAACCTGCAGAGTTATAAATGACAGATATCGTCCAAAAATATATTGAAGTAAGGCTGCCAAGAGGACTTGAAAGCGGGGCAGAATTGCAGGAAACCGATTTCAGGAGGTAGACTGGAATTGCATGTAAAGCATAGGAAAAGAGGCAGAACGTGCACAATGATGCACTTGGCCAAAAAGGGCTTATGCGTTTTTTCCTGAATATATTCAGGAAAAAACGCATACGCCCTTTTTGGCCAACCAAGCAAGCTTGCAAAGGAAATCTGCACTACAATGAAGTCTCACTGCCCCCCGGTCAAAAGGGCCATCTGAAAAAAGTGTAAAATCCAGAAAGGGAGGACAGGCCATGGAGAACTGGGAGCCTTCTTATGCTGATGGGTGGGATGTAAATTGCCAAAAGCCACTCTGGAGAAGTGTATGGTGTTTCCTGAAACATCTAAATAACAAAGCAACAGAGCCTAGGGCACTTCCACTTATGGTTCTATAGCTTAGGGAAATTAAAATCAAAAAGACACAGCCACGCCAAAGTTTGGGACGGCTCTGTTTACAAGAACCTCGTTTACGGTACAAGTTCAATATCGCAGAAAGCGAAAAATGGATAAAGAAGTTGTGGTACTTAAGTAGAATGCAATATCACTCAGCAATGAAATCTATGTCATCATGCCAGTAGCAGCATAATGAGTGGATTCAGGTACGATGATTCTAAGTGAAATAAGTCACACAGAAAAAGAAACATCATAAGGTATCAATAATACACGGAATGTAAACTTGGCTACACAGGAACTGAATTACAAAACAGAACAGGGTCTCAAATGTAGAAAACCAACTTATGCTTGCTTAAGGGGAATGGTGAGTTGGGGTGCTGCATAAAACCAGAGATTGAAATTAGCACAGATACCGTTCCATAAGCCAAATATGTAATAGACAAGAGCTACTCCTTGCTCAACGAAGTGGACTCAACACCCCATCTTAAACGCCTAAGAATATACCTGACTAATAAGAATCTTAAAACCTATGGATTTATATGTCTCCGAAAGAGAATCAAGCGTGTGTACAGCAGCATAAATGCAGCAGTGATAGGATTGGTGAGGTTCGGTGAGCAAATGCAGACCCTTTGAAGTCATATTGCATGGTACCCATTCCATGGTTCTCAACTCTCCAGGTTTAAGGGATTCTTCCTTCAGCTAAAACATGCATGTGGAAAACAGAGTATGATCCACCGTGTGATCGGGAAATGTGTTCAAATGTGTCTCAGTTTTCGTCCCCTGGTACTCGGGTGCAACATTCCAGACGCTTTACTAACACTCTCCCCACTTGGAGAGTCAGTGCCTTTAACCTCCTGTTTGTCCCAGTTTGCAATTTCTGTGGAAAATGAACAGGAATAGGGAGAACCAATGAGAGACTAGCTGGAGGTGTCTGGAAGGGCAAATTTAACTCTCATTTCCCACCAGGAAGAGGAATTAACCAAAGGCTCAGCGTGCCATGCCGGAACCACACTAGGGCCTGAAGCAATCCTGCGGTGTTGCGGCCAGCTCACAAGAAAGCGAGTTGAAGAAAGGAGCTCCGGGGCCCTGTAATTCACAAACCTGCAGAGTTATAAATGACAGCTATCGTCCAAAAACATATTGAAGTAAGCCTGCCAAGAGGACTTGAAAGTGAGGCAGAATTGCAGGAAACCGATTTCAGGAGGTAGACTGGAATTGCATGTAAAGCATAGGAAAAGAGGCAGAACGTCCACAATGATGCACTTGGCCAAAAAGGGCGTATGCGTTTTTTCCTGAATATATTCAGGAAAAAACGCATACGCCCTTTTTGGCCAACCAAGCAAGCTTGCAAAGGAAATCTGCACTACAATGAAGTCTCACTGCCCCCCGGGCAAAAGGGCCATCTGAAAAAAGTGTAAAATCCAGAAAGGCAGGACAGGCCATGGAGAACTGGGAGCCTTCTTATGCTGATGGGCGGGATGTAAATTGCCAACAGCCACTCTGGAGAAGTGTATGGTGTTTCCTGAAACATCTAAAAAACAAAGCAACAGAGCCTAGGGCACTTCCACTTATGGTCCTATAGCTTAGGGAAATTAAAATCAAAAAGACACAGCCACGCCAAAGTTTGGGACGGCTCTGTTTACAAGAACCTCGTATACGGTACAAGTTCAATATCGCAGAAAGCGAAAAATGGATAAAGAAGTGGTGGTACTTACGTACAATGCAATATCACTCAGCAATGAAATCTATGTCATCATGCCAGTAGCAGCATAATGAGTGGATTCAGGTACGATGATTCTAAGTGAAATAAGTCACACAGAAAAAGAAACATCATAAGGTATCAATAATACACGGAATGTAAACTTGGCTACACAGGAACTGAATTACAAAACAGAATAGGGTCTCAAATGTAGAAAACCAACTTATGCTTGCTTAAGGGGAAAGGTGAGTTGGGGTGCTGCATAAAACCAGAGATTGAAATAAGCACAGATACCGTTCCATAAGCCAAATATGTAATAGACAAGAGCTACTCCTTGCTCAACGAAGTGGACTCAACACCCCATCTTAAACGCCTAAGAATATACCTGACTAGTAAGAATCTTAAAACCTATGGATTTATATGTCTCCGAAAGAGAATCAAGCGTGTGTACAGCAGCATAAATGCAGTAGTGATAGGATTGTTGAGGTTCGGTGAGCAAATGCAGACCCTTTGAAGTCATATTGCATGGTATCCATTCCATGGGTCTCAACTCTCCAGGTTTAAGGGATTCTTCCTTCAGCTAAAACATGCATGTGGAAAACAGAGTATGATCCACCGTGTGATCGGGAAATGTGTTCAAATGTGTCTCAGTTTTCGTCCCCTGGTACTCGGGTGCCACATTCCAGACGCTTTACTAACACTCTCCCCACTTGGAGAGTCAGTGCCTTTAACCTCCTGTTTGTCCCAGTTTGCAATTTCTGTGGAAAATGAACAGGAATAGGGAGAACCAATGAGAGACTAGCTGGAGGTGTCTGGACGGGCAAATTTAACTCTCATTTCCCACCAGGAAGAGGAATTAACCAAAGGCTCAGCGTGCCATGCCGGAACCACACTAGGGCCTGAAGCAATCCTGCGGTGTTGCGGCCAGCTCACAAGAAAGTGAGTTGAAGAAAGGAGCTCTGGGGCCCTGTAATTCACAAACCTGCAGAGTTATAAATGACAGCTATCGTCCAAAAACATATTGAAGTAAGTCTGCCAAGAGGACTTGAAAGTGAGGCAGAATTGCAGGAAACCGATTTCAAGGGGTAGACTGGAATTGCATGTAAAGCATAGGAAAAGAGGCAGAACGTCCACAATGATGCACTTGGCCAAAAAGGGCGTATGCGTTTTTTCTGAATATATTCAGGAAAAAAAGCATACGCCCTTTTTGGCCAACCAACCAAGCTTGCAAAGGAAATCTGCACTACAATGAAGTCTCACTGCCCCCCGGTCAAAAGGGCCATCTGAAAAAAGTGTAAAATCCAGAAAGGGAGGACAGGCCATGGAGAACTGGGAGCCTTCTTATCCTGATGGGCGGGATGTAAATTGCCAAAAGCCACTCTGGAGAAGTGTATGGTGTTTCCTGAAACATCTAAAAAACAAAGCAACAGAGCCTAGGGCACTTCCACTTATGGTCCTATAGCTTAGGGAAATTAAAATCAAAAAGACACAGCCACCCCAAAGTTTGGGACGGCTCTGTTTACAAGAACCTCGTTTATGGTACAAGTTCAATATCACAGAAAGCGAAAAATGGATAAAGAAGTTGTGGTACTTACGTACAACGCAATATCACTCAGCAATGAAATCTATGTCATCAGGCCAGTAGCAGCATGAGTGGATTCAGGTACGATGATACTAAGTGAAATAAGTCACACAGAAAAAGAAACATCATAAGGTATCACTAATACACGGAATGTAAACTTGGCTACACAGGAAGTGAATTACAAAACAGAACAGGGTCTCAAATGTAGAAAACCAACTTATGCTTGCTTAAGGGGAATGGTGAGTTGGGGTGCTGCATAAAACCAGAGATTGAAATTAGCACAGATACCGTTCCATAAGCCAAATATGTAATAGACAAGAGCTACTCCTTGCTCAACGAAGTGGACTCAACACCCCATATTAAACGCCTAAGAATATACCTGACTAGTAAGAATCTTAAAACCTATGGATTTATATGTCTCCGAAAGAGAATCAAGCGTGTGTACAGCGGCATAAATGCAGCAGTGATAGGATTGGTGAGGTTCGGTGAGCAAATGCAGACCCTTTGAAGTCATATTGCATGGTACCCATTCCATGGGTCTCAACTCTCCTGGTTTAAGGGATTCTTCCTTCAGCTAAAACATGCATGTGGAACCCAGAGTATGATCCACCGTGTGATCGGGAAACGTGTTCAAATGTGTCTCAGTTTTCGTCCCCTGGTACTCGGGTGCAACATTCCAGACGCTTTACTAACACTCTCCCCACTTGGAGAGTCAGTGCCTTTAACCTCCTGTTTGTCCCAGTTTGCAATTTCTGCGGAAAATGAACAGGAATAGGGAGAACCAATGAGAGACTAGCTGGAGGTGTCTGGACGGGCAAATTTAACTCTCATTTCCCACCAGGAAGAGGAATTAACCAAAGGCTCAGCGTGCCATGCCGGAACCACACTAGGGCCTGAAGCAATCTTGCGGTGTTGCGGCCAGCTCACAAGAAAGCGAGTTGAAGAATGGAGCTCCGGGGACCTGTAATTCACAAACCTGCAGAGTTATAAATGACAGCTATCGTCCAAAAATATACTGAAGTAAGGCTGCCAAGAGGACTTGAAAGCGGGGCAGAATTGCAGGAAACCGATTTCAGGAGGTAGACTGGAATTGCATGTAAAGCATAGGAAAAGAGGCAGAACGTCCACAATGATGCACTTGGCCAAAAAGGGCGTATGCGTTTTTTCCTGAATATATTCAGGAAAAAACGCATACGCCCTTTTTGGCCAACCAAGCAAGCTTGCAAAGGAAATCTGCACTACAATGAAGTCTCACTGCCCCCCGGTCAAAAGGGCCATCTGAAAAAAGTGTAAAATCCAGAAAGGCAGGACAGGCCATGGAGAACTGGGAGCCTTGTTATGCTGATGGGCGGGATGTGAATTGCCAACAGCCACTCTGGAGAAGTGTATGGTGTTTCCTGAAACATCTAAAAAACAAAGCAACAGAGCCTAGGGCACTTCCACTTATGGTCCTATAGCTTAGGGAAATTAAAATCAAAAAGACACAGCCACCCCAAAGTTTGGGACGGCTCTGTTTACAAGAACCTCGTTTACGGTACAAGTTCAATATCGCAGAAAGCGAAAAATGGATAAAGAAGTTGTGGTACTTACGTAGAATGCAATATCACTCAGCAATGAAATCTATGTCATCAGGCCAGTAGCAGCATACTGAGTGGATTCAGGTACGATGATTCTAAGTGAAATAAGTCACACAGAAAAAGAAACATCATAAGATATCACTAATACACGGAATGTAATCTTGGCTATACAGGAACTGAATTACAAAACAGAATAGGGTCTCAAATGTAGAAAACCAACTTATGCTTGCTTAAGGGGAATGGTGAGTTGGGGTGCTGCATAAAACCAGAGATTGAAATTAACACAGATACCGTTCCATAAGCCAAATATGTAATAGACAAGAGCTACTGCTTGCTCAACGAAGTGGACTCAACACCCCATATTAAACGCCTAAGAATATACCTGACTAGTAAGAATCTTAAAACCTATGGATTTTTATGTCTCTGAAAGAGAATCCAGCGTGTGTACAGCGACATAAAAGCAGCAGTGATAGGATTGGTGAGGTTCGGTGAGCAAATGCAGACCCTTTGAATTCATATTGCATGGTACCCATTCCATGGGTCTCAACTCTCCAGGTTTAAGGGATTCTTCCTTCAGCTAAAACATGCATGTGGAACCCAGAGTATGATCCACCGTGTGATCGGGAAACGTGTTCAAATGTGTCTCAGTTTTCGTCCCCTGGTACTCGGGTGCAACATTCCAGACGCTTTACTAACACTCTCCCCACTTGGAGAGTCAGTGCCTTTAACCTCCTGTTTGGCCCAGTTTGCAATTTCTGCGGAAAATGAACAGGAATAGGGAGAACCAATGAGAGACTAGCTGGAGGTGTCTGGACAGGCAAATATAATTCTCATTTCCCAGCAGGAAGAGGAATTAACCAAAGGCTCAGTGTGCCATGCCGGAACCACACTAGGGCCTGAAGCAATCCTGCGGTGTTGCGGCCAGCTCACAAGAAAGCGAGTTGAAGAAAGGAGCTCAGGGGCCCTGTAATTCACAAACCTGCAGAGTTATAAATGACAGCTATCGTCCAAAAATATATTGAAGGAAGGCTGCCAAGAGGACTTGAAAGCGGGGCAGAATTGCAGGAAACCGATTTCAGGAGGTAGACTGGAATTGCATGTAAAGCATAGGAAAAGAGGCAGAAGGTCCACAATGATGCACTTGGCCAAAAAGGGCGTATGCGTTTTTTCCTGAATATATTCAGGAAAAAACGCATACGCCCTTTTTGGCCAACCAAGCAAGCTTGCAAAGGAAATCTGCACTACAATGAAGTCTCACTGCCCCCCGGGCAAAAGGGCCATCTGAAAAAAGTGTAAAATCCAGAAAGGCAGGACAGGCCATGGAGAACTGGGAGCCTTCTTATGCTGATGGGCGGGATGTAAATTGCTAACAGCCACTCTGGAGAAGTGTATGGTGTTTCCTGAAACATCTAAAAAACAAAGCAACAGAGCCTAGGGCACTTCTACTTATGGTCCTATAGCTTTGGGAAATTAAAATCAAAAAGACACAGCAACCCCAAAGTTTGCGACGGCTCTGTTTACAAGAACCTCATTTACCGTACAAGTTCAATATCGCAGAAAGCGAAAAATGGATAAATAAGTTGTGGTATTACGTACAATACAATATCACTCAGCAATGAAATCTATGTCATCAGGCCCTTAGCAGCATAATGAGTGGATTCAGGTACGATGATTCTAAGTGAAATAAGTCACAGAGAAAATGAAACATCATAAGTTATCACTAATACATGGAATGTAAACTTTGCTACAAAGGAACTGAATTACAAAACAGAACAGGGTCTCAAATGTAGAAAACCAACTTATGCTTGCTTAAGGGGAATGGTGAGTTGGGGTGCTGCATAAAACCAGAGATTGAAATTAGCACAGATACCGTTCCATAAGCCAAATATGTAATAGACAAGAGCTACTCCTTGCTCAACGAAGTGGACTCAACACACCATCTTAAACGCCTAAGAATATACCTGACTAGTAAGAATCTTAAAACCTATGGATTTATATGTCTCTGAAAGAGAATCCAGCGTGTGTACAGTGACATAAAAGCAGCAGTGATAGGATTGGTGAGGTTCGGTGAGCAAATGCAGACCCTTTGAATTCATATTGCATGGTACCCATTCCATGGGTCTCAACTCTCCAGGTTTAAGGGATTCTTCCTTCAGCTAAAACATGCATGTGGAACCCAGAGTATGATCCACCGTGTGATCGGGAAACGTGTTCAAATGTGTCTCAGTTTTCGTCCCCTGGTACTCGGGTGCAACATTCCAGACGCTTTACTAACACTCTCCCCACTTGGAGAGTCAGTGCCTTTAACCTCCTGTTTGTCCCAGTTTGCAATTTCTGTGGAAAATGAACAGGAATAGGGAGAACCAATGAGAGACTAGCTGGAGGTGTCTGGACGGGCAAATTTAACTCTCATTTCCCACCAGGAAGAGGAATTAACCAAAGGCTCAGCGTGCCATGCTGGAACCACACTAGGGCCTGAAGCAATCCTGCGGTGTTGCGGCCAGCTCACAAGAAAGCGAGTTGAAGAAAGGAGCTCCGGGGACCTGTAATTCACAAACCTGCAGAGTTATAAATGACAGCTATCGTCCAAAAATATATTGAAGTAAGCCTGCCAAGAGGACTTGAAAGCGAGGCAGAATTGCACGAAACCGATTTCAGGAGGTAGACTGGAATTGCATGTAAAGCATAGGAAAAGAGGCAGAACGTCCACAATGATGCACTTGGCCAAAAAGGGCGTATGCGTTTTTTCCTGAATATATTCAGGAAAAAACGCATACGCCCTTTTTGGCCAACCAAGCAAGCTTGCAAAGGAAATCTGCACTACAATGAACTCTCACTGCCCCCCGGTCAAAAGGGCCATCTGAAAAAAGTGTAAAATCCAGAAAGGGAGGACAGGCCATGGAGAACTGGGAGCCTTCTTATGCTGATGGGCGGGATGCAAATTGCCAACAGCCACTCTGGAGAAGTGTATGGTGTTTCCTGAAACATCTAAAAAACAAAGCAACAGAGCCTAGGGCACTTCCACTTATGGTCCTATAGCTTAGGGAAATTAAAATCAAAAAGACACAGCCACCCCAAAGTTTGGGACGGCTCTGTTTACAAGAACCTCGTATACGGTACAAGTTCAATATCGCAGAAAGCGAAAAATGGATACAGAAGTTGTGGTACTTACGTACAATGCAATATCACTCAGCAATGAAATCTATGTCATCAGTCCAGTAGCAGCATAATGAGTGGATTCAGGTACGATGATTCTAAGTGAAATAAGTCACACAGAAAAAGAAACATCATAAGGTATCACTAATACACGGAATGTAAACTTGGCTACACAGGAACTGAATTACAAAACAGGACAGGGTCTCAAATGTAGAAAACCAACTTATGCTTGCTTAAGGGGAATGGTGTGTTGGGGTGCTGCATAAAACCAGAGATTGAAATTAGCACAGATACCGTTCCATAAGCCAAATATGTAATAGACAAGAGCTACTCCTTGCTCAACGAAGTGGACTCAACACCCCATATTAAACGCCTAAGAATATACCTGACTAGTAAGAATCTTAAAACCTATGGATTTATATGTCTCCGAAAGATAATCAAGCGTGTGTACAGCGGCATAAATGCAGCAGTGATAGGATTGGTGAGGTTCGGTGAGAAAATGCAGACCCTTTGAAGTCATATTGCATGTTACCCATTCCAAGGATCTCAACTCTCCAGGTTTAAGGGATTCTTCCTTCAGCTAAAACATGCATGTGGAACCCAGAGTATGATCCACCGTGTGATCGGGAAACGTGTTCAAATGTGTCTCAGTTTTCGTCCCCTGGTACTCGGGTGCAACATTCCAGACGCTTTACTAACACTCTCCCCACTTGGAGAGTCAGTGCCTTTAAACTCCTGTTTGGCCCAGTTTGCAATTTCTGCGGAAAATGAACAGGAATAGGGAGAACCAATGAGAGACTAGCTGGAGGTGTCTGGACGGGCAAATTTAACTCTCATTTCCCACCAGGAAGAGGAATTAACCAAAGGCTCAGCGTGCCATGCCGGAACCACACTAGGGCTTGAAGCAATCCTGCGGTGTTGCGGCCAGCTCACAAGAAAGCGAGTTGAAGAAAGGAGCTCCGGGGACCTGTAATTCACAAACCTGCAGAGTTATAAATGACAGCTATCATCCAAAAACATATTGAAGTAAGCCTGCCAAGAGGACTTGAAAGTGAGGCAGAATTGCAGGAAACCGATTTCAGGAGGTAGACTGGAATTGCATGTAAAGCATAGGAAAAGAGGCAGAACGTCCACAATGATGCACTTGGCCAAAAAGGGCGTATGCGTTTTTTCTGAATATATTCAGGAAAAAACGCATACGCCCTTTTTGGCCAACCAAGCAAGCTTGCAAAGGAAATCTGCACTACAATGAACTCTCACTGCCCCCCGTTCAAAAGGGCCATCTGAAAAAAGTATATAATCCAGAGAGGCAGGACAGGCCAATGAGAACTGGGAGCCTTGTTATGCTGATGGGTGCGATGTAAATTGCCAACAGCCACTCTGGAGGAGTGTATGGTGTTTCCTGAAACATCTAAAAAACAAAGCAACAGAGCTTAGGGCACTTCCACTTATGGTCCTATAGCTTAGGGAAATTAAAATCAAAAAGACACAGCCACCCCAAAGTTTGGGACGGCTCTGTTTACAAGAACCTCGTATACGGTACAAGTTCAATATCGCAGAAAGCGAAAAATGGATAAAGAAGTTGTGGTACTTACGTACAATGCAATATCACTCAGCAATGAAATCTATGTCATCAGGCCAGTAGCAGCATAATGAGTGGATTCAGGTACGATGATTCTAAGTGAAATAAGTCACACAGAAAATGAAACATCATAAGGTATCACTAATACATGGAATGTAAACTTGGCTACACAGGAACTGAATTACAAAACAGAACAGGGTCTCAAATGTAGAAAACCAACTTATGCTTGCTTAAGGGGAATGGTGAGTTGGGGTGCTGCATAAAACCAGAGATTGAAATTAGCACAGATACCGTTCCATAAGCCAAATATGTAATAGACAAGAGCTACTCCTTGCTCAACGAAGTGGACTCAACACCCCATATTAAACGCCTAAGAATATACCTGACTAGTAAGAATCTTAAAACCTATGGATTTATATGTCTCCGAAAGAGAATCAAGCATGTGTACAGCGGCATAAACGCAGCAGTGATTGGATTGGTGAGGATCGGTGAGCAAATGCAGACCCTTTGAAGTCATATTGCATGGTACCCATTCCATGGGTCTCAACTCTCCAGGTTTAAGGGATTCTTCCTTCAGCTAAAACATGCATGTGGAACCCAGAGTATGATCCACCGTGTGATCGGGAAACGTGTTCAAATGTGTCTCAGTTTTCGTCCCCTGGTACTCGGGTGCAACATTCCAGACGCTTTACTAACACTCTCCCCACTTGGAGAGTCAGTGCCTTTAACCTCCTGTTTGGCCCAGTTTGCAATTTCTGCGGAAAATGAACAGGAATAGGGAGAACCAATGAGAGACTAGCTGGAGGTGTCTGGACAGGCAAATATAATTCTCATTTCCCAGCAGGAAGAGGAATTAACCAAAGGCTCAGTGTGCCATGCCGGAACCACACTAGGGCCTGAAGCAATCCTGCGGTGTTGCGGCCAGCTCACAAGAAAGCGAGTTGAAGAAAGGAGCTCAGGGGCCCTGTAATTCACAAACCTGCAGAGTTATAAATGACAGCTATCGTCCAAAAATATATTGAAGGAAGGCTGCCAAGAGGACTTGAAAGCGGGGCAGAATTGCAGGAAACCGATTTCAGGAGGTAGACTGGAATTGCATGTAAAGCATAGGAAAAGAGGCAGAAGGTCCACAATGATGCACTTGGCCAAAAAGGGCGTATGCGTTTTTTCCTGAATATATTCAGGAAAAAACGCATACGCCCTTTTTGGCCAACCAAGCAAGCTTGCAAAGGAAATCTGCACTACAATGAAGTCTCACTGCCCCCCGGGCAAAAGGGCCATCTGAAAAAAGTGTAAAATCCAGAAAGGCAGGACAGGCCATGGAGAACTGGGAGCCTTCTTATGCTGATGGGCGGGATGTAAATTGCTAACAGCCACTCTGGAGAAGTGTATGGTGTTTCCTGAAACATCTAAAAAACAAAGAAACAGAGCCTAGGGCACTTCTACTTATGGTCCTATAGCTTTGGGAAATTAAAATCAAAAAGACACAGCAACCCCAAAGTTTGCGACGGCTCTGTTTACAAGAACCTCATTTACCGTACAAGTTCAATATCGCAGAAAGCGAAAAATGGATAAATAAGTTGTGGTATTACGTACAATACAATATCACTCAGCAATGAAATCTATGTCATCAGGCCCTTAGCAGCATAATGAGTGGATTCAGGTACGATGATTCTAAGTGAAATAAGTCACAGAGAAAATGAAACATCATAAGTTATCACTAATACATGGAATGTAAACTTTGCTACAAAGGAACTGAATTACAAAACAGAACAGGGTCTCAAATGTAGAAAACCAACTTATGCTTGCTTAAGGGGAATGGTGAGTTGGGGTGCTGCATAAAACCAGAGATTGAAATTAGCACAGATACCGTTCCATAAGCCAAATATGTAATAGACAAGAGCTACTCCTTGCTCAACGAAGTGGACTCAACACCCCATATTAAACGCCTAAGAATATACCTGACTAGTAAGAATCTTAAAACCTATGGATTTATATGTCTCTGAAAGAGAATCCAGCGTGTGTACAGTGACATAAAAGCAGCAGTGATAGGATTGGTGAGGTTCGGTGAGCAAATGCAGACCCTTTGAATTCATATTGCATGGTACCCATTCCATGGGTCTCAACTCTCCAGGTTTAAGGGATTCTTCCTTCAGCTAAAACATGCATGTGGAACCCAGAGTATGATCCACCGTGTGATCGGGAAACGTGTTCAAATGTGTCTCAGTTTTCGTCCCCTGGTACTCGGGTGCAACATTCCAGACGCTTTACTAACACTCTCCCCACTTGGAGAGTCAGTGCCTTTAACCTCCTGTTTGTCCCAGTTTGCAATTTCTGTGGAAAATGAACAGGAATAGGGAGAACCAATGAGAGACTAGCTGGAGGTGTCTGGACGGGCAAATTTAACTCTCATTTCCCACCAGGAAGAGGAATTAACCAAAGGCTCAGCGTGCCATGCTGGAACCACACTAGGGCCTGAAGCAATCCTGCGGTGTTGCGGCCAGCTCACAAGAAAGCGAGTTGAAGAAAGGAGCTCCGGGGACCTGTAATTCACAAACCTGCAGAGTTATAAATGACAGCTATCGTCCAAAAATATATTGAAGTAAGCCTGCCAAGAGGACTTGAAAGCGAGGCAGAATTGCACGAAACCGATTTCAGGAGGTAGACTGGAATTGCATGTAAAGCATAGGAAAAGAGGCAGAACGTCCACAATGATGCACTTGGCCAAAAAGGGCGTATGCGTTTTTTCCTGAATATATTCAGGAAAAAACGCATACGCCCTTTTTGGCCAACCAAGCAAGCTTGCAAAGGAAATCTGCACTACAATGAACTCTCACTGCCCCCCGGTCAAAAGGGCCATCTGAAAAAAGTGTAAAATCCAGAAAGGGAGGACAGGCCATGGAGAACTGGGAGCCTTCTTATGCTGATGGGCGGGATGCAAATTGCCAACAGCCACTCTGGAGAAGTGTATGGTGTTTCCTGAAACATCTAAAAAACAAAGCAACAGAGCCTAGGGCACTTCCACTTATGGTCCTATAGCTTAGGGAAATTAAAATCAAAAAGACACAGCCACCCCAAAGTTTGGGACGGCTCTGTTTACAAGAACCTCGTATACGGTACAAGTTCAATATCGCAGAAAGCGAAAAATGGATAAAGAAGTTGTGGTACTTACGTACAATGCAATATCACTCAGCAATGAAATCTATGTCATCAGTCCAGTAGCAGCATAATGAGTGGATTCAGGTACGATGATTCTAAGTGAAATAAGTCACACAGAAAAAGAAACATCATAAGGTATCACTAATACACGGAATGTAAACTTGGCTACACAGGAACTGAATTACAAAACAGGACAGGGTCTCAAATGTAGAAAACCAACTTATGCTTGCTTAAGGGGAATGGTGTGTTGGGGTGCTGCATAAAACCAGAGATTGAAATTAGCACAGATACCGTTCCATAAGCCAAATATGTAATAGACAAGAGCTACTCCTTGCTCAACGAAGTGGACTCAACACCCCATATTAAACGCCTAAGAATATACCTGACTAGTAAGAATCTTAAAACCTATGGATTTATATGTCTCCGAAAGATAATCAAGCGTGTGTACAGCGGCATAAATGCAGCAGTGATAGGATTGGTGAGGTTCGGTGAGAAAATGCAGACCCTTTGAAGTCATATTGCATGTTACCCATTCCAAGGATCTCAACTCTCCAGGTTTAAGGGATTCTTCCTTCAGCTAAAACATGCATGTGGAACCCAGAGTATGATCCACCGTGTGATCGGGAAACGTGTTCAAATGTGTCTCAGTTTTCGTCCCCTGGTACTCGGGTGCAACATTCCAGACGCTTTACTAACACTCTCCCCACTTGGAGAGTCAGTGCCTTTAACCTCCTGTTTGTCCCAGTTTGCAATTTCTGTGGAAAATGAACAGGAATAGGGAGAACCAATGAGAGACTAGCTGGAGGTGTCTGGAAGGGCAAATTTAACTCTCATTTCCCACCAGGAAGAGGAATTAACCAAAGGCTCAGCATGCCATGCCGGAACCACACTAGGGCCTGAAGCAATCCTGCGGTGTTGCGGCCAGCTCACAAGAAAGCGAGTAGAAGAAAGGAGCTCCGGGGCCCTGTAATTCACAAACCTGCAGAGTTATAAATGACACCTATCGTCCAAAAACATATTGAAGTAAGCCTGCCAACAGGACTTGAAAGTGAGGCAGAATTGCAGGAAACCGATTTCAGGAGGTAGACTGGAATTGCATGTAAAGCATAGGAAAAGAGGCAGAACGTCCACAATGATGCACTTGGCCAAAAAGGGCGTATGCGTTTTTTCTGAATATATTCAGGAAAAAACGCATACGCCCTTTTTGGCCAACCAAGCAAGCTTGCAAAGGAAATCTGCACTACAATGAAGTCTCACTGCCCCCCGGTCAAAAGGGCCATCTGAAAAAAGTGTAAAATCCAGAAAGGGAGGACAGGCCATGGAGAACTGGGAGCCTTCTTATGCTGATGGGCGGGACGTAAATTGCCAACAGCCACTCTGGAGAAGTGTATGGTGTTTCCTGAAACATCTAAAAAACAAAGCAACAGAGCCTAGGGCACTTCCACTTATGGTCCTATAGCTTAGGGAAATTAAAATCAAAAAGACACAGCCACGCCAAAGTTTGGGACAGCTCTGTTTACAAGAACCTCGTTTACGGTACAAGTTCAATATCGCAGAAAGCGAAAAATGGATAAAGAAGTTGTGGTACTTACGTAGAATTCAATATCACTCAGCAATGAAATCTATGTCATCATGCCAGTAGCAGCATAATGAGTGGATTCAGGTACGATGATTCTAAGTGAAATAAGTCACACAGAAAAAGAAACATCATAAGGTATCAATAATACACGGAATGTAAACTTGGCTACACAGGAACTGAATTACAAAACAGAATAGGGTCTCAAATGTAGAAAACCAACTTATGCTTGCTTAAGGGGAAAGGTGAGTTGGGGTGCTGCATAAAACCAGAGATTGAAATAAGCACAGATACCGTTCCATAAGCCAAATATGTAATAGACAAGAGCTACTCCTTGCTCAACGAAGTGGACTCAACACCCCATCTTAAACGCCTAAGAATATAACTGACTAGTAAGAATCTTAAAACCTATGGATTTATATGTCTCTGAAAGAGAATCAAGCGTGTGTACAGCAGCATAAATGCAGCAGTGATAGGATTGGTGAGGTTCGGTGAGCAAATGCAGACCCTTTGAAGTCATATTGCATGGTACCCATTCCATGGGTCTCAACTCTCCAGGTTTAAGGGATTCTTCCTTCAGCTAAAACATGCATGTGGAAAACAGAGTATGATCCACCGTGTGATCGGGAAATGTGTTCAAATGTGTCTCAGTTTTCGTCCCCTGGTACTCGGGTGCCACATTCCAGACGCTTTACTAACACTCTCCCCACTTGGAGAGTCAGTGCCTTTAACCTCCTGTTTGTCCCAGTTTGCAATTTCTGTGGAAAATGAACAGGAATAGGGAGAACCAATGAGAGACTAGCTGGAGGTGTCTGGACGGGCAAATTTAACTCTCATTTCCCACCAGGAAGAGGAATTAACCAAAGGCTCAGCGTGCCATGCCGGAACCACACTAGGGCCTGAAGCAATCCTGCGGTGTTGCGGCCAGCTCACAAGAAAGTGAGTTGAAGAAAGGAGCTCCGGGGCCCTGTAATTCACAAACCTGCAGAGTTATAAATGACAGCTATCGTCCAAAAACATATTGAAGTAAGTCTGCCAAGAGGACTTGAAAGTGAGGCAGAATTGCAGGAAACCGATTTCAAGAGGTAGACTGGAATTGCATGTAAAGCATAGGAAAAGAGGCAGAACGTCCACAATGATGCACTTGGCCAAAAAGGGCGTATGCGTTTTTTCTGAATATATTCAGGAAAAAACGCATACGCCCTTTTTGGCCAACCAACCAAGCTTGCAAAGGAAATCTGCACTACAATGAAGTCTCACTGCCCCCCGGTCAAAAGGGCCATCTGAAAAAAGTGTAAAATCCAGAAAGGGAGGACAGGCCATGGAGAACTGGGAGCCTTCTTATCCTGATGGGCGGGATGTAAATTGCCAAAAGCCACTCTGGAGAAGTGTATGGTGTTTCCTGAAACATCTAAAAAACAAAGCAACAGAGCCTAGGGCACTTCCACTTATGGTCCTATAGCTTAGGGAAATTAAAATCAAAAAGACACAGCCACCCAAAATTTTGGGACGGCTCTGTTTACAAGAACCTCGTATACGGTACAAGTTCAATATCGCAGAAAGCGAAAAATGGATAAAGAAGTTGTGGTACTTACGTACAATGCAATATCACTCAGCAATGAAATCTATGTCATCAGGCCAGTAGAAGCATAATGAGTGGATTCAGGTACGATGATTCTAAGTGAAATAAGTCACACAGAAAAAGAAACATCATAAGGTATCACTAATACACGGAATGTAAACTTGGCTACACAGGAACTGAATTACAAAACAGAACAGGGTCTCAAATGTAGAAAACCAACTTATGCTTGCTTAAGGGGAATGGTGAGTTGGGGTGCTGCATAAAACCAGAGATTGAAATTAGCACAGATACCGTTCCATAAGCCAAATATGTAATAGACAAGAGCTACTCCTTGCTCAACGAAGTGGACTCAACACCCCATATTAAACGCCTAAGAATATACCTGACTAGTAAGAATCTTAAAACCTATGGATTTATATGTCTCCGAAAGAGAATCCAGCGTGTGTACAGCGATATAAAAGCAGCAGTGATAGAATTGGTGAGGTTCGGTGAGCAAATGCAGACCCTTTGAAGTCATATTGCATGGTACCCATTCCATGGGTCTCAACTCTCCAGGTTTAAGGGATTCTTCCTTCAGCTAGAACATGCATGTGGAACCCAGAGTATGATCCACCGTGTGATCGGGAAACATGTTCAAATGTGACTGAGTTTTCATCCTCTGATACTCGGGTGCAACATTCGAGACGCTTTACTAACACTCTCCCCACTTGGAGAGTCAGTGCCTTTAACCTCCTGTTTGTCCCAGTTTGCAATTTCTGTGGAAAATGAACAGGAATAGGGAGAACCAATGAGAGACTAGCTGGAGGTGTCTGGACGGGCAAATTTAACTCTCATTTCCCACCAGGAAGAGGAATTAACCAAAGGCTCAGCGAGCCATGCCGGAATCACACTAGGGCCTGAAGCAATCCTGCGGTGTTGCGGCCAGCTCACAAGAAAGCGAGTTGAAGAATGGAGCTCAGGGGCACTGTAATTCACAAACCTGCAGAGTTATAAATGACAGCTATCGTCCAAAAATATACTGAAGTAAGGCTGCCAAGAGGACTTGAAAGCGGGGCAGAATTGCAGGAAACCGATTTCAGGAGGTAGACTGGAATTGCATGTAAAGCATAGGAAAAGAGGCAGAACGTGCACAATGATGCACTTGGCCAAAAAGGGCTTATGCGTTTTTTCCTGAATATATTCAGGAAAAAACGCATACGCCCTTTTTGGCCAACCAAGCAAGCTTGCAAAGGAAATAAGCACTAGAATGAAGTCTCACTGCCCCCCGGTCAAAAGGGCCATCTGAAAAAAGTGTATAATCCAGAAAGGGAGGACAGGCCATGGAGAACTGGGAGCCTTCTTATGCTGATGTGCGGGATGTAAATTGCCAACAGCCACTCTGGAGAAGTGTATGGTGTTTCCTGAAACATCTAAAAAACAAAACAACAGAGCCTAGGGCACTTCCACTTATGGTCCTATAGCTTAGGGAAATTAAAATCGAAAAGACACAGCCACGCCAAAGTTTGGGACGGCTCTGTTTACAAGAACCTCGTATACGGTACAAGTTCAATATCGCAGAAAGCAAAAAATGGATAAAGAAGTTGTGGTACTTACGTACAATGCAATATCACTCAGCAATGAAATCTATGTCATCAGGCCAGTAGCAGAATAATGAGTGGATTCAGGTACGATGATTCTAAGTGAAATAAGTCACACAGAAATAGAAACATCATAAGGTATCACTAATACACGGAATGTAAACTTGGCTACACAGGAACTGAATTACAAAACAGAACAGGGTCTCAAATGTAGAAACCCAACTTATGCTTGCTTAAGGGGAATGGTGAGTTGGGGTGCTGCATAAAACCAGAGATTGAAATAAGCACAGATACCGTTCCATAAGCCAAATATGTAATAGACAAGAGCTACTCCTTGCTCAACGAAGTGGACTCAACACCCCATATTAAACGCCTAAGAATATACCTGACTAGTAAGAATCTTAAAACCTATGGATTTATATGTCTCCGAAAGAGAATCAAGCGTGTGTACAGCGGCATAAATGCAGCAGTGATAGGATTGGTGAGGTTCGGTGAGCAAATGCAGACCCTTTGAAGTCATATTGCATGGTACCCATTCCATGGGTCTCAACTCTCCAGGTTTAAGGGATTCTTCCTTCAGCTAAAACATGCATGTGGAACCCAGAGTATGATCCACCGTGTGATCCGGAAACGTGTTCAAATGTGTCTCAGTTTTCGTCCCCTGGTACTCGGGTGCAACATTCCAGACGCTTTACTAACACTCTCCCCACTTGGAGAGTCAGTGCCTTTAAACTCCTGTTTGGCCCAGTTTGCAATTTCTGCGGAAAATGAACAGGAATAGGGAGAACCAATGAGAGACTAGCTGGAGGTGTCTGGACGGGCAAATTTAACTCTCATTTCCCACCAGGAAGAGGAATTAACCAAAGGCTCAGCGTGCCATGCCGGAACCACACTAGGGCCTGAAGCAATCTTGCGGTGTTGCGGCCAGCTCACAAGAAAGCGAGTTGAAGAAAGGAGCTCCGGGGACCTGTAATTCACAAACCTGCAGAGTTATAAATGACAGCTATCGTCCAAAAATATATTGAAGTAAGCCTGCCAAGAGGACTTGAAAGCGAGGCAGAATTGCAGGAAACCGATTTCAGGAGGTAGACTGGAATTGCATGTAAAGCATAGGAAAAGAGGCAGAACGTCCACAATGATGCACTTGGCCAAAAAGGGCGTATGCGTTTTTTCCTGAATATATTCAGGAAAAAACGCATACGCCCTTTTTGGCCAACCAAGCAAGCTTGCAAAGGAAATCTGCACTACAATGAAGTCTCACTACCCCCCGGTCAAAAGGGCCATCTGAAAAAAGTGTAAAATCCAGAAAGGGAGGACAGGCCATGGAGAACTGGGAGCCTTCTTATGCTGATGGGCGGGATGTAAATTGCCAACAGCCACTCTGGAGAAGTGTATGGTGTTTCCTGAAACATCTAAAAAACAAAGCAACAGAGCCTAGGGCACTTCCACTTATGGTCCTATAGCTTAGGGAAATTAAAATCAAAAAGACACAGCCACCCCAAAGTTTGGGACGGCTCTGTTTACAAGAACCTCGTTTATGGTGCAAGTTCAATATCACAGAAAGCGAAAAATGGATAAAGAAGTTGTGGTACTTACGTACAACGCAATATCACTCAGCAATGAAATCTATGTCATCAGGCCAGTAGCAGCATGAGTGGATTCAGGTACGATGATACTAAGTGAAATAAGTCACACAGAAAAAGAAACATCATAAGGTATCACTAATACACGGAATGTAAACTTGGCTACACAGGAACTGAATTACAAAACAGAACAGGGTCTCAAATGTAGAAAACCAACTTATGCTTGCTTAAGGGGAATGGTGAGTTGGGGTGCTGCATAAAACCAGAGATTGAAATTAGCACAGATACCGTTCCATAAGCCAAATATGTAATAGACAAGAGCTACTCCTTGCTCAACGAAGTGGACTCAACACCCCATCTTAAACGCCTAAGAATATACCTGACTAGTAAGAATCTTAAAACCTATGGATTTATATGTCTCCGAAAGAGAATCAAGCGTGTGTACAGCGGCATAAATGCAGCAGTGATAGGATTGGTGAGGTTCGGTGAGCAAATGCAGACCCTTTGAAGTCATATTGCATGGTACCCATTCCATGGGTCTCAACTCTCCAGGTTTAAGGGATTCTTCCTTCAGCTAAAACATGCATGTGGAAAACAGAGTATGATCCACCGTGTGATCGGGAAATGTGTTCAAATGTGTCTCAGTTTTCGTCCCTTGGTACTCGGGTGCCACATTCCAGACGCTTTACTAACACTCTCCCCACTTGGAGAGTCAGTGCCTTTAACCTCCTGTTTGTCCCAGTTTGCAATTTCTGTGGAAAATGAACAGGAATAGGGAGAACCAATGAGAGACTAGCTGGAGGTGTCTGGACGGGCAAATTTAACTCTCATTTCCCACCAGGAAGAGGAATTAACCAAAGGCTCAGCGTGCCATGCCGGAACCACACTAGGGCCTGAAGCAATCCTGCGGTGTTGCGGCCAGCTCACAAGAAAGCGAGTTGAAGAAAGGAGCTCCGGGGACCTGTAATTCACAAACCTGCAGAGTTATAAATGACAGCTATCGTCCAAAAATATATTGAAGTAAGCCTGCCAAGAGGACTTGAAAGCGAGGCAGAATTGCAGGAAACCGATTTCAGGAGGTAGACTGGAATTGCATGTAAAGCATAGGAAAAGAGGCAGAACGTCCACAATGATGCACTTGGCCAAAAAGGGCGTATGCGTTTTTTCCTGAATATATTCAGGAAAAAACGCATACGCCCTTTTTGGCCAACCAAGCAAGCTTGCAAAGGAAATCTGCACTACAATGAACTCTCACTGCCCCCCGGTCAAAAGGGCCATCTGAAAAAAGTATATAATCCAGAGAGGCAGGACAGGCCAATGAGAACTGGGAGCCTTGTTATGCTGATGGGTGCGATGTAAATTGCCAAAAGCCACTCTGGAGAAGTGTATGGTGTTTCCTGAAACATCTAAAAAACAAAGCAACAGAGCCTAGGGCACTTCCACTTATGGTCCTATAGCTTAGGGAAATTAAAATCAAAAAGACACAGCCACCCCAAAGTTTGGGACGGCTCTGTTTACAAGAACCTCGTTTATGGTACAAGTTCAATATCACAGAAAGCGAAAAATGGATAAAGAAGTTGTGGTACTTACGTACAACGCAATATCACTCAGCAATGAAATCTATGTCATCAGGCCAGTAGCAGCATGAGTGGATTCAGGTACGATGATACTAAGTGAAATAAGTCACACAGAAAAAGAAACATCATAAGGTATCACTAATACACGGAATGTAAACTTGGCTACACAGGAACTGAATTACAAAACAGAACAGGGTCTCAAATGTAGAAAACCAACTTATGCTTGCTTAAGGGGAATGGTGAGTTGGGGTGCTGCATAAAACCAGAGATTGAAATTAGCACAGATACCGTTCCATAAGCCAAATATGTAATAGACAAGAGCTACTCCTTGCTCAACGAAGTGGACTCAACACCCCATATTAAACGCCTAAGAATATACCTGACTAGTAAGAATCTTAAAACCTATGGATTTATATGTCTCCGAAAGAGAATCAAGCGTGTGTACAGCGGCATAAATGCAGCAGTGATAGGATTGGTGAGGTTCGGTGAGCAAATGCAGACCCTTTGAAGTCATATTGCATGGTACCCATTCCATGGGTCTCAACTCTCCAGGTTTAAGGGATTCTTCCTTCAGCTAAAACATGCATGTGGAACCCAGAGTATGATCCACCGTGTGATCGGGAAACGTGTTCAAATGTGTCTCAGTTTTCGTCCCCTGGTACTCGGGTGCCACATTCCAGACGCTTTACTAACACTCTCCCCACTTGGAGAGTCAGTGCCTTTAACCTCCTGTTTGTCCCAGTTTGCAATTTCTGCGGAAAATGAACAGGAATAGGGAGAACCAATGAGAGACTAGCTGGAGGTGTCTGGACGGGCAAATTTAACTCTCATTTCCCACCAGGAAGAGGAATTAACCAAAGGCTCAGCGTGCCATGCCGGAACCACACTAGGGCCTGAAGCAATCTTGCGGTGTTGCGGCCAGCTCACAAGAAAGCGAGTTGAAGAAAGGAGCTCCGGGGCCCTGTAATTCACAAACCTGCAGAGTTATAAATGACAGCTATCGTCCAAAAATATATTGAAGTAAGCCTGCCAAGAGGACTTGAAAGCGAGGCAGAATTGCAGGAAACCGATTTCAGGAGGTAGACTGGAATTGCATGCAAAGCATAGGAAAAGAGGCAGAACGTCCACAATGATGCACTTGGCCAAAAAGGGCGTATGCGTTTTTTCCTGAATATATTCAGGAAAAAACGCATACGCCCTTTTTGGCCAACCAAGCAAGCTTGCAAAGGAAATCTGCACTACAATGAAGTCTCACTGCCCCCCGGTCAAAAGGGCCATCTGAAAAAAGTGTAAAATCCAGAAAGGGAGGACAGGCCATGGAGAACAGGGAGCCTTCTTATGCTGATGGGCGGGATGTATATTGCCAACAGCCACTCTGGAGAAGTGTATGGTGTTTCCTGAAACATCTAAAAAACAAAGCAACAGAGCCTAGGGCACTTCCACTTATGGTCCTATAGCTTAGGGAAATTAAAATCAAAAAGACACAGCCACCCCAAAGTTTGGGACGGCTCTGTTTACAAGAACCTCGTATACGGTACAAGTTCAATATCGCAGAAAGCGAAAAATGGATAAAGAAGTTGTGGTACTTACGTACAATGCAATATCACTCAGCAATGAAATCTATGTCATCAGTCCAGTAGCAGCATCATGAGTGGATTCAGGTACGATGATTCTAAGTGAAATAAGTCACACAGAAAAAGAAACATCATAAGGTATCACTAATACACGGAATGTAAACTTGGCTACACAGGAACTGAATTACAAAACAGAATAGGGTCTCAAATGTAGAAAACCAACTTATGCTTGCTTAAGGGGAAAGGTGAGTTGGGGTGCTGCATAAAACCAGAGATTGAAATAAGCACAGATACCGTTCCATAAGCCAAATATGTAATAGACAAGAGCTACTCCTTGCTCAACGAAGTGGACTCAACACACCATCTTAAACAGCTAAGAATATTCCTGACTAGTAAGAATCTTAAAACCTATGGATTTATATGTCTCTGAAAGAGAATCAAGCGTGTGTACAGCGGCATAAATGCAGCAGTGATAGGATTGGTGAGGTTCGGTGAGCAAATGCAGACCCTTTGAAGTCATATTGCATGGTACCCATTCCATGGGTCTCAACTCTCCTGGTTTAAGGGATTCTTCCTTCAGCTAAAACATGCATGTGGAACCCAGAGTATGATCCACCGTGTGATCGGGAAACGTGTTCAAATGTGTCTCAGTTTTCGTCCCCTGGTACTCGGGTGCAACATTCCAGACGCTTTACTAACACTCTCCCCACTTGGAGAGTCAGTGCCTTTAACCTCCTGTTTGTCCCAGTTTGCAATTTCTGTGGAAAATGAACAGGAATAGGGAGAACAAATGAGAGACTAGCTGGAGGTGTCTGGACGGGCAAATTTAACTCTCATTTCCCACCAGGAAGAGGAATTAACCAAAGGCTCAGCGTGCCATGCCGGAACCACACTAGGGCCTGAAGCAATCCTGCGGTGTTGCGGCCAGCTCACAAGAAAGCGAGTTGAAGAAAGGAGCTCCGGGGACCTGTAATTCACAAACCTGCAGAGTTATAAATGACAGCTATCGTCCAAAAATATATTGAAGTAAGCCTGCCAAGAGGACTTGAAAGCGAGGCAGAATTGCAGGAAACCGATTTCAGGAGGTAGACTGGAATTGCATGTAAAGCATAGGAAAAGAGGCAGAACGTCCACAATGATGCACTTGGCCAAAAAGGGCGTATGCGTTTTTTCCTGAATATATTCAGGAAAAAACGCATACGCCCTTTTTGGCCAACCAAGCAAGCTTGCAAAGGAAATCTGCACTACAATGAACTCTCACTGCCCCCCGGTCAAAAGGGCCATCTGAAAAAAGTGTAAAATCCAGAAAGGGAGGACAGGCCATGGAGAACTGGGAGCCTTCTTATGCTGATGGGCGGGATGTAAATTGCCAACAGCCACTCTGGAGAAGTGTATGGTGTTTCCTGAAACATCTAAAAAACAAAGCAACAGAGCCTAGGGCACTTCCACTTATGGTCCTATAGCTTAGGGAAATTAAAATCAAAAAGACACAGCCACCCCAAAGTTTGGGACGGCTCTGTTTACAAGAACCTCGTTTATGGTACAAGTTCAATATCACAGAAAGCGAAAAATGGATAAAGAAGTTGTGGTACTTACGTACAACGCAATATCACTCAGCAATGAAATCTATGTCATCAGGCCAGTAGCAGCATGAGTGGATTCAGGTACGATGATACTAAGTGAAATAAGTCACACAGAAAAAGAAACATCATAAGGTATCACTAATACACGGAATGTAAACTTGGCTACACAGGAACTGAATTACAAAACAGAACAGGGTCTCAAATGTAGAAAACCAACTTATGCTTGCTTAAGGGGAATGGTGAGTTGGGGTGCTGCATAAAACCAGAGATTGAAATTAGCACAGATACCGTTCCATAAGCCAAATATGTAATAGACAAGAGCTACTCCTTGCTCAACGAAGTGGACTCAACACCCCATATTAAACGCCTAAGAATATACCTGACTAGTAAGAATCTTAAAACCTATGGATTTATATGTCTCCGAAAGAGAATCAAGCGTGTGTACAGCGGCATAAATGCAGCAGTGATAGGATTGGTGAGGTTCGGTGAGCAAATGCAGACCCTTTGAAGTCATATTGCATGGTACCCATTCCATGGGTCTCAACTCTCCTGGTTTAAGGGATTCTTCCTTCAGCTAAAACATGCATGTGGAACCCAGAGTATGATCCACCGTGTGATCGGGAAACGTGTTCAAATGTGTCTCAGTTTTCGTCCCCTGGTACTCGGGTGCAACATTCCAGACGCTTTACTAACACTCTCCCCACTTGGAGAGTCAGTGCCTTTAACCTCCTGTTTGTCCCAGTTTGCAATTTCTGCGGAAAATGAACAGGAATAGGGAGAACCAATGAGAGACTAGCTGGAGGTGTCTGGACGGGCAAATTTAACTCTCATTTCCCACCAGGAAGAGGAATTAACCAAAGGCTCAGCGTGCCATGCCGGAACCACACTAGGGCCTGAAGCAATCTTGCGGAGTTGCGGCCAGCTCACAAGAAAGCGAGTTGAAGAAAGGAGCTCTGGGGCCCTGTAATTCACAAACCTGCAGAGTTATAAATGACAGCTATCGTCCAAAAATATATTGAAGTAAGCCTGCCAAGAGGACTTGAAAGCGAGGCAGAATTGCAGGAAACCGATTTCAGGAGGTAGACTGGAATTGCATGTAAAGCATAGGAAAAGAGGCAGAACGTCCACAATGATGCACTTGGCCAAAAAGGGCGTATGCGTTTTTTCCTGAATATATTCAGGAAAAAACGCATACGCCCTTTTTGGCCAACCAAGCAAGCTTGCAAAGGAAATCTGCACTACAATGAAGTCTCACTGCCCCCCGGTCAAAAGGGCCATCTGAATAAAGTGTAAAATCCAGAAAGGGAGGACAGGCCATGGAGAACTGGGAGCCTTCTTATGCTGATGGGCGGGATGTATATTGCCAACAGCCACTCTGGAGAAGTGTATGGTGTTTCCTGAAACATCTAAAAAACAAAGCAACAGAGCCTAGGGCACTTCCACTTATGGTCCTATAGCTTAGGGAAATTAAAATCAAAAAGACACAGCCACCCCAAAGTTTGGGACGGCTCTGTTTACAAGAACCTCGTATACGGTACAAGTTCAATATCGCAGAAAGCGAAAAATGGATAAAGAAGTTGTGGTACTTACGTACAATGCAATATCACTCAGCAATGAAATCTATGTCATCAGGCCAGTAGCATCATAATGAGTGGATTCAGGTACGATGATTCTAAGTGAAATAAGTCACACAGAAAAAGAAACATCATAAGGTATCAATAATACACGGAATGTAAACTTGGCTACACAGGAACTGAATTACAAAACAGAATAGGGTCTCAAATGTAGAAAACCAACTTATGCTTGCTTAAGGGGAAAGGTGAGTTGGGGTGCTGCATAAAACCAGAGATTGAAATAAGCACAGATACCGTTCCATAAGCCAAATATGTAATAGACAAGAGCTACTCCTTGCTCAACGTAGTGGACTCAACACACCATCTTAAACGCCTAAGAATATTCCTGACTAGTAAGAATCTTAAAACCTATGGATTTATATGTCTCCGAAAGAGAATCAAGCGTGTGTACAGCGGCATAAATGCAGCAGTGATAGGATTGGTGAGGTTCGGTGAGCAAATGCAGACCCTTTGAAGTCATATTGCATGGTACCCATTCCATGGGTCTCAACTCTCCAGGTTTAAGGGATTCTTCCTTCAGCTAAAACATGCATGTGGAAAACAGAGTATGATCCACCGTGTGATCGGGAAATGTGTTCAAATGTGTCTCAGTTTTCGTCCCTTGGTACTCGGGTGCCACATTCCAGACGCTTTACTAACACTCTCCCCACTTGGAGAGTCAGTGCCTTTAACCTCCTGTTTGTCCCAGTTTGCAATTTCTGTGGAAAATGAACAGGAATAGGGAGAACCAATGAGAGACTAGCTGGAGGTGTCTGGACGGGCAAATTTAACTCTCATTTCCCACCAGGAAGAGGAATTAACCAAAGGCTCAGCGTGCCATGCTGGAACCACACTAGGGCCTGAAGCAATCCTGCGGTGTTGCGGCCAGCTCACAAGAAAGCGAGTTGAAGAAAGGAGCTCCGGGGACCTGTAATTCACAAACCTGCAGAGTTATAAATGACAGCTATCGTCCAAAAATATATTGAAGTAAGCCTGCCAAGAGGACTTGAAAGCGAGGCAGAATTGCACGAAACCGATTTCAGGAGGTAGACTGGAATTGCATGTAAAGCATAGGAAAAGAGGCAGAACGTCCACAATGATGCACTTGGCCAAAAAGGGCGTATGCGTTTTTTCCTGAATATATTCAGGAAAAAACGCATACGCCCTTTTTGGCCAACCAAGCAAGCTTGCAAAGGAAATCTGCACTACAATGAACTCTCACTGCCCCCCTGTCAAAAGGGCCATCTGAAAAAAGTGTAAAATCCAGAAAGGGAGGACAGGCCATGGAGAACTGGGAGCCTTCTTATGCTGATGGGCGGGATGCAAATTGCCAACAGCCACTCTGGAGAAGTGTATGGTGTTTCCTGAAACATCTAAAAAACAAAGCAACAGAGCCTAGGGCACTTCCACTTATGGTCCTATAGCTTAGGGAAATTAAAATCAAAAAGACACAGCCACCCCAAAGTTTGGGACGGCTCTGTTTACAAGAACCTCGTATACGGTACAAGTTCAATATCGCAGAAAGCGAAAAATGGATAAAGAAGTTGTGGTACTTACGTACAATGCAATATCACTCAGCAATGAAATCTATGTCATCAGTCCAGTAGCAGCATAATGAGTGGATTCAGGTACGATGATTCTAAGTGAAATAAGTCACACAGGAAAAGAAACATCATAAGGTATCACTAATACACGGAATGTAAACTTGGCTACACAGGAACTGAATTACAAAACAGGACAGGGTCTCAAATGTAGAAAACCAACTTATGCTTGCTTAAGGGGAATGGTGTGTTGGGGTGCTGCATAAAACCAGAGATTGAAATTAGCACAGATACCGTTCCATAAGCCAAATATGTAATAGACAAGAGCTACTCCTTGCTCAACGAACTGGACTCAACACCCCATATTAAACGCCTAAGAATATACCTGACTAGTAAGAATCTTAAAACCTATGGATTTATATGTCTCCGAAAGATAATCAAGCGTGTGTACAGCGGCATAAATGCAGCAGTGATAGGATTGGTGAGGTTCGGTGAGAAAATGCAGACCCTTTGAAGTCATATTGCATGTTACCCATTCCAAGGATCTCAACTCTCCAGGTTTAAGGGATTCTTCCTTCAGCTAAAACATGCATGTGGAACCCAGAGTATGATCCACCGTGTGATCGGGAAACGTGTTCAAATGTGTCTCAGTTTTCGTCCCCTGGTACTCGGGTGCAACATTCCAGACGCTTTACTAACACTCTCCCCACTTGGAGAGTCAGTGCCTTTAAACTCCTGTTTGGCCCAGTTTGCAATTTCTGCGGAAAATGAACAGGAATAGGGAGAACCAATGAGAGACTAGCTGGAGGTGTCTGGACGGGCAAATTTAACTCTCATTTCCCACCAGGAAGAGGAATTAACCAAAGGCTCAGCGTGCCATGCCGGAACCACACTAGGGCTTGAAGCAATCCTGCGGTGTTGCGGCCAGCTCACAAGAAAGCGAGTTGAAGAAAGGAGCTCCGGGGACCTGTAATTCACAAACCTGCAGAGTTATAAATGACAGCTATCGTCCAAAAACATATTGAAGTAAGCCTGCCAAGAGGACTTGAAAGTGAGGCAGAATTGCAGGAAACCGATTTCAGGAGGTAGACTGGAATTGCATGTAAAGCATAGGAAAAGAGGCAGAACGTCCACAATGATGCACTTGGCCAAAAAGGGCGTATGCGTTTTTTCTGAATATATTCAGGAAAAAACGCATACGCCCTTTTTGGCCAACCAAGCAAGCTTGCAAAGGAAATCTGCACTACAATGAACTCTCACTGCCCCCCGGTCAAAAGGGCCATCTGAAAAAAGTATATAATCCAGAGAGGCAGGACAGGCCAATGAGAACTGGGAGCCTTGTTATGCTGATGGGTGTGATGTAAATTGCCAACAGCCACTCTGGAGGAGTGTATGGTGTTTCCTGAAACATCTAAAAAACAAAGCAACAGAGCTTAGGGCACTTCCACTTATGGTCCTATAGCTTAGGGAAATTAAAATCAAAAAGACACAGCCACCCCAAAGTTTGGGACGGCTCTGTTTACAAGAACCTCGTATACGGTACAAGTTCAATATCGCAGAAAGCGAAAAATGGATAAAGAAGTTGTGGTACTTACGTACAATGCAATATCACTCAGCAATGAAATCTATGTCATCAGGCCAGTAGCAGCATAATGAGTGGATTCAGGTACGATGATTCTAAGTGAAATAAGTCACACAGAAAATGAAACATCATAAGGTATCACTAATACATGGAATGTAAACTTGGCTACACAGGAACTGAATTACAAAACAGAACAGGGTCTCAAATGTAGAAAACCAACTTATGCTTGCTTAAGGGGAATGGTGAGTTGGGGTGCTGCATAAAACCAGAGATTGAAATTAGCACAGATACCGTTCCATAAGCCAAATATGTAATAGACAAGAGCTACTCCTTGCTCAACGAAGTGGACTCAACACCCCATATTAAACGCCTAAGAATATACCTGACTAGTAAGAATCTTAAAACCTATGGATTTATATGTCTCCAAAAGAGAATCAAGCGTGTGTACAGTGGCATAAATGCATCAGTGATAGGATTGGTGAGGTTCGGTGAGCAAATGCAGACCCTTTGAAGTTATATTGCATGGTACCCATTCCATAGGTCTCAACTCTCCAGGTTTAAGGGATTCTTCCTTCAGCTAGAACATGCATGTGGAACCCAGAGTATGATCCACCGTGTGATCGGGAAACATGTTCAAATGTGTCTGAGTTTTCGTCCCCTGATACTCGGGTGCAACATTCGAGACGCTTTACTAACACTCTCCCCACTTGGAGAGTCAGTGCCTTTAACCTCCTGTTTGGCCCAGTTTGCAATTTCTGTGGAAAATGAACAGGAATAGGGAGAACCAATGAGAGACTAGCTGGAGGTGTCTGGACGGGCAAATTTAACTCTCATTTCCCACCAGGAAGAGGAATTAACCAAAGGCTCAGGGAGCCATGCCGGAACCACACTAGGGCCTGAAGCAATCCTGCGGTGTTGCGGCCAGCTCACAAGAAAGCGAGTTGAAGAATGGAGCTCAGGGGAACTGTAATTCACAAACCTGCAGAGTTATAAATGACAGATATCGTCCAAAAATATATTGAAGTAAGGCTGCCAAGAGGACTTGAAAGCGGGGCAGAATTGCAGGAAACCGATTTCAGGAGGTAGACTGGAATTGCATGTAAAGCATAGGAAAAGAGGCAGAACGTGCACAATGATGCACTTGGCCAAAAAGGGCTTATGCGTTTTTTCCTGAATATATTCAGGAAAAAACGCATACGCCCTTTTTGGCCAACCAAGCAAGCTTGCAAAGGAAATCTGCACTACAATGAAGTCTCACTGCCCCCCGGTCAAAAGGGCCATCTGAAAAAAGAGTAAAATCCAGAAAGGGAGGACAGGCCATGGAGAACTGGGAGCCTTCTTATGCTGATGGGCGGGATGTAAATTGCCAACAGCCACTCTGGAGAAGTGTATGGTGTTTCCTGAAACATCTAAAAAACAAAGCAACAGAGCCTAGGGCACTTCCACTTATGGTCCTATAGCTTAGGGAAATTAAAATCAAAAAGACACAGCCACGCCAAAGTTTGGGACGGCTCTGTTTACAAGAACCTCGTTTACGGTACAAGTTCAATATCGCAGAAAGCGAAAAATGGATAAAGAAGTTGTGGTACTTAAGTAGAATGCAATATCACTCAGCAATGAAATCTATGTCATCATGCCAGTAGCAGCATAATGAGTGGATTCAGGTACGATGATTCTAAGTGAAATAAGTCACACAGAAAAAGAAACATCATAAGGTATCAATAATACACGGAATGTAAACTTGGCTACACAGGAACTGAATTACAAAACAGAACAGGGTCTCAAATGTAGAAAACCAACTTATGCTTGCTTAAGGGGAATGGTGAGTTGGGGTGCTGCATAAAACCAGAGATTGAAATTAGCACAGATACCGTTCCATAAGCCAAATATGTAATAGACAAGAGCTACTCCTTGCTCAACGAAGTGGACTCAACACCCCATCTTAAACGCCTAAGAATATACCTGACTAATAAGAATCTTAAAACCTATGGATTTATATGTCTCCGAAAGAGAATCAAGCGTGTGTACAGCAGCATAAATGCAGCAGTGATAGGATTGGTGAGGTTCGGTGAGCAAATGCAGACCCTTTGAAGTCATATTGCATGGTACCCATTCCATGGTTTTCAACTCTCCAGGTTTGAGGGATTCTTCCTTCAGCTAAAACATGCATGTGGAACCCAGAGTATGATCCACCGTGTGATCGGGAAATGTGTTCAAATGTGTCTCAGTTTTCGTCCCCTGGTACTCGGGTGCCACATTCCAGACGCTTTACTAACACTCTCCCCACTTGGAGAGTCAGTGCCTTTAACCTCCTGTTTGTCCCAGTTTGCAATTTCTGTGGAAAATGAACAGGAATAGGGAGAACCAATGAGAGACTAGCTGGAGGTGTCTGGAAGGGCAAATTTAACTCTCATTTCCCACCAGGAAGAGGAATTAACCAAAGGCTCAGCATGCCATGCCGGAACCACACTAGGGCCTGAAGCAATCCTGCGGTGTTGCGGCCAGCTCACAAGAAAGCGAGTTGAAGAAAGGAGCTCCGGGGCCCTGTAATTCACAAACCTGCAGAGTTATAAATGACAGCTATCGTCCAAAAACATATTGAAGTAAGCCTGCCAACAGGACTTGAAAGTGAGGCAGAATTGCAGGAAACCGATTTCAGGAGGTAGACTGGAATTGCATGTAAAGCATAGGAAAAGAGTCAGAACGTCCACAATGATGCACTTGGCCAAAAAGAGCGTATGCGTTTTTTCTGAATATATTCAGGAAAAAACGCATACGCCCTTTTTGGCCAACCAAGCAAGCTTGCAAAGGAAATCTGCACTACAATGAAGTCTCACTGCCCCCCGGTCAAAAGGGCCATCTGAAAAAAGTGTAAAATCCAGAAAGGGAGGACAGGCCATGGAGAACTGGGAGCCTTCTTATGCTGATGGGCGGGACGTAAATTGCCAACAGCCACTCTGGAGAAGTGTATGGTGTTTCCTGAAACATCTAAAAAACAAAGCAACAGAGCCTAGGGCACTTCCACTTATGGTCCTATAGCTTAGGGAAATTAAAATCAAAAAGACACAGCCACGCCAAAGTTTGGGACGGCTCTGTTTACAAGAACCTCGTTTACGGTACAAGTTCAATATCGCAGAAAGCGAAAAATGGATAAAGAAGTTGTGGTACTTACGTAGAATTCAATATCACTCAGCAATGAAATCTATGTCATCATGCCAGTAGAAGCATAATGAGTGGATTCAGGTACGATGATTCTAAGTGAAATAAGTCACACAGAAAAAGAAACATCATAAGGTATCAATAATACACGGAATGTAAACTTGGCTACACAGGAACTGAATTACAAAACAGAATAGGGTCTCAAATGTAGAAAACCAACTTATGCTTGCTTAAGGGGAAAGGTGAGTTGGGGTGCTGCATAAAACCAGAGATTGAAATAAGCACAGATACCGTTCCATAAGCCAAATATGTAATAGACAAGAGCTACTCCTTGCTCAACGAAGTGGACTCAACACCCCATCTTAAACGCCTAAGAATATAACTGACTAGTAAGAATCTTAAAACCTATGGATTTATATGTCTCTGAAAGAGAATCAAGCGTGTGTACAGCAGCATAAATGCAGCAGTGATAGGATTGGTGAGGTTCGGTGAGCAAATGCAGACCCTTTGAAGTCATATTGCATGGTACCCATTCCATGGGTCTCAACTCTCCAGGTTTAAGGGATTCTTCCTTCAGCTAAAACATGCATGTGGAAAACAGAGTATGATCCACCGTGTGATCGGGAAATGTGTTCAAATGTGTCTCAGTTTTCGTCCCCTGGTACTCGGGTGCCACATTCCAGACGCTTTACTAACACTCTCCCCACTTGGAGAGTCAGTGCCTTTAACCTCCTGTTTGTCCCAGTTTGCAATTTCTGTGGAAAATGAACAGGAATAGGGAGAACCAATGAGAGACTAGCTGGAGGTGTCTGGACGGGCAAATTTAACTCTCATTTCCCACCAGGAAGAGGAATTAACCAAAGGCTCAGCGTGCCATGCCGGAACCACACTAGGGCCTGAAGCAATCCTGCGGTGTTGCGGCCAGCTCACAAGAAAGTGAGTTGAAGAAAGGAGCTCCGGGACCCTGTAATTCACAAACCTGCAGAGTTATAAATGACAGCTATCGTCCAAAAACATATTGAAGTAAGTCTGCCAAGAGGACTTGAAAGTGAGGCAGAATTGCAGGAAACCGATTTCAAGAGGTAGACTGGAATTGCATGTAAAGCATAGGAAAAGAGGCAGAACGTCCACAATGATGCACTTGGCCAAAAAGGGCGTATGCGTTTTTTCTGAATATATTCAGGAAAAAACGCATACGCCCTTTTTGGCCAACCAACCAAGCTTGCAAAGGAAATCTGCACTACAATGAAGTCTCACTGCCCCCCGGTCAAAAGGGCCATCTGAAAAAAGTGTAAAATCCAGAAAGGGAGGACAGGCCATGGAGAACTGGGAGCCTTCTTATCCTGATGGGCGGGATGTAAATTGCCAAAAGCCACTCTGGAGAAGTGTATGGTGTTTCCTGAAACATCTAAAAAACAAAGCAACAGAGCCTAGGGCACTTCCACTTATGGTCCTATAGCTTAGGGAAATTAAAATCAAAAAGACACAGCCACCCAAAATTTTGGGACGGCTCTGTTTACAAGAACCTCGTATACGGTACAAGTTCAATATCGCAGAAAGCGAAAAATGGATAAAGAAGTTGTGGTACTTACGTACAATGCAATATCACTCAGCAATGAAATCTATGTCATCAGGCCAGTAGAAGCATAATGAGTGGATTCAGGTACGATGATTCTAAGTGAAATAAGTCACACAGAAAAAGAAACATCATAAGGTATCACTAATACACGGAATGTAAACTTGGCTACACAGGAACTGAATTACAAAACAGAACAGGGTCTCAAATGTAGAAAACCAACTTATGCTTGCTTAAGGGGAATGGTGAGTTGGGGTGCTGCATAAAACCAGAGATTGAAATTAGCACAGATACCGTTCCATAAGCCAAATATGTAATAGACAAGAGCTACTCCTTGCTCAACGAAGTGGACTCAACACCCCATATTAAACGCCTAAGAATATACCTGACTAGTAAGAATCTTAAAACCTATGGATTTATATGTCTCTGAAAGAGAATCCAGCGTGTGTACAGCGATATAAAAGCAGCAGTGATAGAATTGGTGAGGTTCGGTGAGCAAATGCAGACCCTTTGAAGTCATATTGCATGGTACCCATTCCATGGGTCTCAACTCTCCAGGTTTAAGGGATTCTTCCTTCAGCTAGAACATGCATGTGGAACCCAGAGTATGATCCACCGTGTGATCGGGAAACATGTTCAAATGTGACTGAGTTTTCATCCTCTGATACTCGGGTGCAACATTCGAGACGCTTTACTAACACTCTCCCCACTTGGAGAGTCAGTGCCTTTAACCTCCTGTTTGTCCCAGTTTGCAATTTCTGTGGAAAATGAACAGGAATAGGGAGAACCAATGAGAGACTAGCTGGAGGTGTCTGGACGGGCAAATTTAACTCTCATTTCCCACCAGGAAGAGGAATTAACCAAAGGCTCAGCGAGCCATGCCGGAATCACACTAGGGCCTGAAGCAATCCTGCGGTGTTGCGGCCAGCTCACAAGAAAGCGAGTTGAAGAATGGAGCTCAGGGGCACTGTAATTCACAAACCTGCAGAGTTATAAATGACAGCTATCGTCCAAAAATATACTGAAGTAAGGCTGCCAAGAGGACTTGAAAGCGGGGCAGAATTGCAGGAAACCGATTTCAGGAGGTAGACTGGAATTGCATGTAAAGCATAGGAAAAGAGGCAGAACGTGCACAATGATGCACTTGGCCAAAAAGGGCTTATGCGTTTTTTCCTGAATATATTCAGGAAAAAACGCATACGCCCTTTTTGGCCAACCAAGCAAGCTTGCAAAGGAAATCTGCACTAGAATGAAGTCTCACTGCCCCCCGGTCAAAAGGGCCATCTGAAAAAAGTGTATAATCCAGAAAGGGAGGACAGGCCATGGAGAACTGGGAGCCTTCTTATGCTGATGGGCGGGATGTAAATTGCCAACAGCCACTCTGGAGAAGTGTATGGTGTTTCCTGAAACATCTAAAAAACAAAACAACAGAGCCTAGGGCACTTCCACTTATGGTCCTATAGCTTAGGGAAATTAAAATCGAAAAGACACAGCCACGACAAAGTTTGGGACGGCTCTGTTTACAAGAACCTCGTATACGGTACAAGTTCAATATCGCAGAAAGCGAAAAATGGATAAAGAAGTTGTGGTACTTACGTATAATGCAATATCACTCAGCAATGAAATCTATGTCATCAGGCCAGTAGCAGAATAATGAGTGGATTCAGGTACGATGATTCTAAGTGAAATAAGTCACACAGAAATAGAAACATCATAAGGTATCACTAATACACGGAATGTAAACTTGGCTACACAGGAACTGAATTACAAAACAGAACAGGGTCTCAAATGTAGAAACCCAACTTATGCTTGCTTAAGGGGAATGGTGAGTTGGGGTGCTGCATAAAACCAGAGATTGAAATAAGCACAGATACCGTTCCATAAGCCAAATATGTAATAGACAAGAGCTACTCCTTGCTCAACGAAGTGGACTCAACACCCCATATTAAACGCCTAAGAATATACCTGACTAGTAAGAATCTTAAAACCTATGGATTTATATGTCTCCGAAAGAGAATCAAGCGTGTGTACAGCGGCATAAATGCAGCAGTGATAGGATTGGTGAGGTTCGGTGAGCAAATGCAGACCCTTTGAAGTCATATTGCATGGTACCCATTCCATGGGTCTCAACTCTCCAGGTTTAAGGGATTCTTCCTTCAGCTAAAACATGCATGTGGAACCCAGAGTATGATCCACCGTGTGATCCGGAAACGTGTTCAAATGTGTCTCAATTTTCGTCCCCTGGTACTCGGGTGCAACATTCCAGACGCTTTCCTAACACTCTCCCCACTTGGAGAGTCAGTGCCTTTAAACTCCTGTTTGGCCCAGTTTGCAATTTCTGCGGAAAATGAACAGGAATAGGGAGAACCAATGAGAGACTAGCTGGAGGTGTCTGGACGGGCAAATTTAACTCTCATTTCCCACCAGGAAGAGGAATTAACCAAAGGCTCAGCGTGCCATGCCGGAACCACACTAGGGCCTGAAGCAATCCTGCGGTGTTGCGGCCAGCTCACAAGAAAGCGAGTTGAAGAAAGGAGCTCCGGGGACCTGTAATTCACAAACCTGCAGAGTTATAAATGACAGCTATCGTCCAAAAATATATTGAAGTAAGCCTGCCAAGAGGACTTGAAAGCGAGGCAGAATTGCAGGAAACCGATTTCAGGAGGTAGACTGGAATTGCATGTAAAGCATAGGAAAAGAGGCAGAACGTCCACAATGATGCACTTGGCCAAAAAGGGCGTATGCGTTTTTTCCTGAATATATTCAGGAAAAAACGCATACGCCCTTTTTGGCCAACCAAGCAAGCTTGCAAAGGAAATCTGCACTACAATGAACTCTCACTGCCCCCCGGTCAAAAGGGCCATCTGAAAAAAGTATATAATCCAGAGAGGCAGGACAGGCCAATGAGAACTGGGAGCCTTGTTATGCTGATGGGTGCGATGTAAATTGCCAAAAGCCACTCTGGAGAAGTGTATGGTGTTTCCTGAAACATCTAAAAAACAAAGCAACAGAGCCTAGGGCACTTCCACTTATGGTCCTATAGCTTAGGGAAATTAAAATCAAAAAGACACAGCCACCCCAAAGTTTGGGACGGCTCTGTTTACAAGAACCTCGTTTATGGTACAAGTTCAATATCACAGAAAGCGAAAAATGGATAAAGAAGTTGTGGTACTTACGTACAACGCAATATCACTCAGCAATGAAATCTATGTCATCAGGCCAGTAGCAGCATGAGTGGATTCAGGTACGATGATACTAAGTGAAATAAGTCACACAGAAAAAGAAACATCATAAGGTATCACTAATACACGGAATGTAAACTTGGCTACACAGGAACTGAATTACAAAACAGAACAGGGTCTCAAATGTAGAAAACCAACTTATGCTTGCTTAAGGGGAATGGTGAGTTGGGGTGCTGCATAAAACCAGAGATTGAAATTAGCACAGATACCGTTCCATAAGCCAAATATGTAATAGACAAGAGCTACTCCTTGCTCAACGAAGTGGACTCAACACCCCATATTAAACGCCTAAGAATATACCTGACTAGTAAGAATCTTAAAACCTATGGATTTATATGTCTCCGAAAGAGAATCAAGCGTGTGTACAGCGGCATAAATGCAGCAGTGATAGGATTGGTGAGGTTCGGTGAGCAAATGCAGACCCTTTGAAGTCATATTGCATGGTACCCATTCCATGGGTCTCAACTCTCCAGGTTTAAGGGATTCTTCCTTCAGCTAAAACATGCATGTGGAACCCAGAGTATGATCCACCGTGTGATCGGGAAACGTGTTCAAATGTGTCACAGTTTTCGTCCCCTGGTACTCGGGTGCAACATTCCAGACGCTTTACTAACACTCTCCCCACTTGGAGAGTCAGTGCCTTTAAACTCCTGTTTGGCCCAGTTTGCAATTTCTGCGGAAAATGAACAGGAATAGGGAGAACCAATGAGAGACTAGCTGGAGGTGTCTGGACGGGCAAATTTAACTCTCATTTCCCACCAGGAAGAGGAATTAACCAAAGGCTCAGCGTGCCATGCCGGAACCACACTAGGGCCTGAAGCAATCTTGCGGTGTTGCGGCCAGCTCACAAGAAAGCGAGTTGAAGAAAGGAGCTCCGGGGCCCTGTAATTCACAAACCTGCAGAGTTATAAATGACAGCTATCGTCCAAAAATATATTGAAGTAAGCCTGCCAAGAGGACTTGAAAGCGAGGCAGAATTGCAGGAAACCGATTTCAGGAGGTAGACTGGAATTGCATGTAAAGCATAGGAAAAGAGGCAGAACGTCCACAATGATGCACTTGGCCAAAAAGGGCGTATGCGTTTTTTCCTGAATATATTCAGGAAAAAACGCATACGCCCTTTTTGGCCAACCAAGCAAGCTTGCAAAGGAAATCTGCACTACAATGAAGTCTCACTGCCCCCCGGTCAAAAGGGCCATCTGAAAAAAGTGTAAAATCCAGAAAGGGAGGACAGGCCATGGAGAACAGGGAGCCTTCTTATGCTGATGGGCGGGATGTATATTGCCAACAGCCACTCTGGAGAAGTGTATGGTGTTTCCTGAAACATCTAAAAAACAAAGCAACAGAGCCTAGGGCACTTCCACTTATGGTCCTATAGCTTAGGGAAATTAAAATCAAAAAGACACAGCCACCCCAAAGTTTGGGACGGCTCTGTTTACAAGAACCTCGTATACGGTACAAGTTCAATATCGCAGAAAGCGAAAAATGGATAAAGAAGTTGTGGTACTTACGTACAATGCAATATCACTCAGCAATGAAATCTATGTCATCAGTCCAGTAGCAGCATCATGAGTGGATTCAGGTACGATGATTCTAAGTGAAATAAGTCACAGAGAAAAAGAAACATCATAAGGTATCACTAATACACGGAATGTAAACTTGGCTACACAGGAACTGAATTACAAAACAGAATAGGGTCTCAAATGTAGAAAACCAACTTATGCTTGCTTAAGGGGAAAGGTGAGTTGGGGTGCTGCATAAAACCAGAGATTGAAATAAGCACAGATACCGTTCCATAAGCCAAATATGTAATAGACAAGAGCTACTCCTTGCTCAACGAAGTGGACTCAACACACCATCTTAAACGCCTAAGAATATTCCTGACTAGTAAGAATCTTAAAACCTATGGATTTATATGTCTCTGAAAGAGAATCAAGCGTGTGTACAGCGGCATAAATGCAGCAGTGATAGGATTGGTGAGGTTCGGTGAGCAAATGCAGACCCTTTGAAGTCATATTGCATGGTACCCATTCCATGGGTCTCAACTCTCCAGGTTTAAGGGATTCTTCCTTCAGCTAAAACATGCATGTGGAAAACAGAGTATGATCCACCGTGTGATCGGGAAATGTGTTCAAATGTGTCTCAGTTTTCGTCCCTTGGTACTCGGGTGCCACATTCCAGACGCTTTACTAACACTCTCCCCACTTGGAGAGTCAGTGCCTTTAACCTCCTGTTTGTCCCAGTTTGCAATTTCTGTGGAAAATGAACAGGAATAGGGAGAACCAATGAGAGACTAGCTGGAGGTGTCTGGACGGGCAAATTTAACTCTCATTTCCCACCAGGAAGAGGAATTAACCAAAGGCTCAGCGTGCCATGCCGGAACCACACTAGGGCCTGAAGCAATCCTGCGGTGTTGCGGCCAGCTCACAAGAAAGCGAGTTGAAGAAAGGAGCTCCGGGGACCTGTAATTCACAAACCTGCAGAGTTATAAATGACAGCTATCGTCCAAAAATATATTGAAGTAAGCCTGCCAAGAGGACTTGAAAGCGAGGCAGAATTGCAGGAAACCGATTTCAGGAGGTAGACTGGAATTGCATGTAAAGCATAGGAAAAGAGGCAGAACGTCCACAATGATGCACTTGGCCCAAAAGGGCGTATGCGTTTTTTCCTGAATATATTCAGGAAAAAACGCATACGCCCTTTTTGGCCAACCAAGCAAGCTTGCAATGGAAATCTGCACTACAATGAACTCTCACTGCCCCCCGGTCAAAAGGGCCATCTGAAAAAAGTGTAAAATCCAGAAAGGGAGGACAGGCCATGGAGAACTGGGAGCCTTCTTATGCTGATGGGCGGGATGTAAATTGCCAACAGCCACTCTGGAGGAGTGTATGGTGTTTCCTGAAACATCTAAAAAACAAAGCAACAGAGCCTAGGGCACTTCCACTTATGGTCCTATAGCTTAGGGAAATTAAAATCAAAAAGACACAGCCACCCCAAAGTTTGGGACGGCTCTGTTTACAAGAACCTCGTATACGGTACAAGTTCAATATCGCAGAAAGCGAAAAATGGATAAAGAAGTTGTGGTACTTACGTACAATGCAATATCACTCAGCAATGAAATCTATGTCATCAGTCCAGTAGCAGCATAATGAGTGGATTCAGGTACGATGATTCTAAGTGAAATAAGTCACACAGAAAAAGAAACATCATAAGGTATCACTAATACACGGAATGTAAACTTGGCTACACAGGAACTGAATTACAAAACAGGACAGGGTCTCAAATGTAGAAAACCAACTTATGGTTGCTTAAGGGGAATGGTGAGTTGGGGTGCTGCATAAAACCAGAGATTGAAATTAGCACAGATACCGTTCCATAAGCCAAATATGTAATAGACAAGAGCTACTCCTTGCTCAACGAACTGGACTCAACACCCCATATTAAACGCCTAAGAATATACCTGACTAGTAAGAATCTTAAAACCTATGGATTTATATGTCTCCGAAAGAGAATCAAGCGTGTGTACAGCGGCATAAATGCAGCAGTGATAGGATTGGTGAGGTTCGGTGAGCAAATGCAGACCCTTTGAAGTCATATTGCATGTGACCCATTCCAAGGGTCTCAACTCTCCAGGTTTAAGGGATTCTTCCTTCAGCTAAAACATGCATGTGGAACCCAGAGTATGATCCACCGTGTGATCGGGAAACGTGTTCAAATGTGTCTCAGTTTTCGTCCCCTGGTACTCGGGTGCAACATTCCAGACGCTTTACTAACACTCTCCCCACTTGGAGAGTCAGTGCCTTTAAACTCCTGTTTGGCCCAGTTTGCAATTTCTGCGGAAAATGAATAGGAATAGGGAGAACCAATGAGAGACTAGCTGGAGGTGTCTGGACGGGCAAATTTAACTCTCATTTCCCACCAGGAAGAGGAATTAACCAAAGGCTCAGCGTGCCATGCCGGAACCACACTAGGGCCTGAAGCAATCTTGCGGTGTTGCGGCCAGCTCACAAGAAAGCGAGTTGAAGAAAGGAGCTCTGGGGCCCTGTAATTCACAAACCTGCAGAGTTATAAATGACAGCTATCGTCCAAAAATATATTGAAGTAAGCCTGCCAAGAGGACTTGAAAGCGAGGCAGAATTGCAGGAAACCGATTTCAGGAGGTAGACTGGAATTGCATGTAAAGCATAGGAAAAGAGGCAGAATGTCCACAATGATGCACTTGGCCAAAAAGGGCGTATGCGTTTTTTCCTGAATATATTCAGGAAAAAACGCATACGCCCTTTTTGGCCAACCAACCAAGCTTGCAAAGGAAATCTGCACTACAATGAAGTCTCACTGCCCCCAGGTCAAAAGGGCCATCTGAAAAAAGTGTAAAATCCAGAAAGGGAGGACAGGCCATGGAGAACTGGGAGCCTTCTTATGCTGATGGGCGGGATGTAAATTGCCAACAGCCACTCTGGAGAAGTGTATGGTGTTTCCTGAAACATCTAAAAAACAAAGCAACAGAGCCTAGGGCACTTCCACTTATGGTCCTATAGCTTAGGGAAATTAAAATCAAAAAGACACAGCCACCCCAAAGTTTGGGACGGCTCTGTTTACAAGAACCTCGTATACGGTACAAGTTCAATATCGCAGAAAGCGAAAAATGGATAAAGAAGTTGTGGTACTTACGTACAATGCAATATCACTCAGCAATGAAATCTATGTCATCAGGCCAGTAGCAGCATCATGAGTGGATTCAGGTACGATGATTCTAAGTGAAATAAGTCACACAGAAAAAGAAACATCATAAGGTATCACTAATACACGGAATGTAAACTTGGCTACACAGGAACTGAATTACAAAACAGAACAGGGTCTCAAATGTAGAAAACAAACTTATGCTTGCTTAAGGGCAATGGTGAGTTGGGGTGCTGCATAAAACCAGAGATTGAAGTTAGCACAGATACCGTTCCATAAGCCAAGTATGTAATAGACAAGAGCTACTCCTTGCTCAACGAAGTGGACTCAACACACCATCTTAAACGCCTAAGAATATTCCTGACTAGTAAGAATCTTAAAACCTATGGATTTATATGTCTCCGAAAGAGAATCAAGCGTGTGTACAGCGGCATAAATGCAGCAGTGATAGGATTGGTGAGGTTCGGTGAGCAAATGCAGACCCTTTGAAGTCATATTGCATGGTACCCATTCCATGGGTCTCAACTCTCCAGGTTTAAGGGATTCTTCCTTCAGCTAAAACATGCATGTGGAAAACAGAGTATGATCCACCGTGTGATCGGGAAATGTGTTCAAATGTGTCTCAGTTTTCGTCCCTTGGTACTCGGGTGCCACATTCCAGACGCTTTACTAACACTCTCCCCACTTGGAGAGTCAGTGCCTTTAACCTCCTGTTTGTCCCAGTTTGCAATTTCTGTGGAAAATGAACAGGAATAGGGAGAACCAATGAGAGACTAGCTGGAGGTGTCTGGACGGGCAAATTTAACTCTCATTTCCCACCAGGAAGAGGAATTAACCAAAGGCTCAGCGTGCCATGCCGGAACCACACTAGGGCCTGAAGCAATCCTGCGGTGTTGCGGCCAGCTCACAAGAAAGCGAGTCGAAGAAAGGAGCTCCGGGGACCTGTAATTCACAAACCTGCAGAGTTATAAATGACAGCTATCGTCCAAAAATATATTGAAGTAAGCCTGCCAAGAGGACTTGAAAGCGAGGCAGAATTGCAGGAAACCGATTTCAGGAGGTAGACTGGAATTGCATGTAAAGCATAGGAAAAGAGACAGAACGTCCACAATGATGCACTTGGCCAAAAAGGGCGTATGCGTTTTTTCCTGAATATATTCAGGAAAAAACGCATACGCCCTTTTTGGCCAACCAAGCAAGCTTGCAAAGGAAATCTGCACTACAATGAACTCTCACTGCCCCCCGGTCAAAAGGGCCATCTGAAAAAAGTGTAAAATCCAGAAAGGGAGGACAGGCCATGGAGAACTGGGAGCCTTCTTATGCTGATGGGCGGGATGTAAATTGCCAACAGCCACTCTGGAGAAGTGTATGGTGTTTCCTGAAACATCTAAAAAACAAAGCAACAGAGCCTAGGGCACTTCCACTTATGGTCCTATAGCTTAGGGAAATTAAAATCAAAAAGACACAGCCACCCCAAAGTTTGGGACGGCTCTGTTTACAAGAACCTCGTATACGGTACAAGTTCAATATCGCAGAAAGCGAAAAATGGATAAAGAAGTTGTGGTACTTACGTACAATGCAATATCACTCAGCAATGAAATCTATGTCATCAGTCCAGTAGCAGCATAATGAGTGGATTCAGGTACGATGATTCTAAGTGAAATAAGTCACACAGAAAAAGAAACATCATAAGGTATCACTAATACACGGAATGTAAACTTGGCTACACAGGAACTGAATTACAAAACAGGACAGGGTCTCAAATGTAGAAAACCAACTTATGGTTGCTTAAGGGGAATGGTGAGTTGGGGTGCTGCATAAAACCAGAGATTGAAATTAGCACAGATACCGTTCCATAAGCCAAATATGTAATAGACAAGAGCTACTCCTTGCTCAACGAACTGGACTCAACACCCCATATTAAACGCCTAAGAATATACCTGACTAGTAAGAATCTTAAAACCTATGGATTTATATGTCTCCGAAAGAGAATCAAGCGTGTGTACAGCGGCATAAATGCAGCAGTGATAGGATTGGTGAGGTTCGGTGAGCAAATGCAGACCCTTTGAAGTCATATTGCATGTGACCCATTCCAAGGGTCTCAACTCTCCAGGTTTAAGGGATTCTTCCTTCAGCTAAAACATGCATGTGGAACCCAGAGTATGATCCACCGTGTGATCGGGAAACGTGTTCAAATGTGTCTCAGTTTTCGTCCCCTGGTACTCGGGTGCAACATTCCAGACGCTTTACTAACACTCTCCCCACTTGGAGAGTCAGTGCCTTTAAACTCCTGTTTGGCCCAGTTTGCAATTTCTGCGGAAAATGAATAGGAATAGGGAGAACCAATGAGAGACTAGCTGGAGGTGTCTGGACGGGCAAATTTAACTCTCATTTCCCACCAGGAAGAGGAATTAACCAAAGGCTCAGCGTGCCATGCCGGAACCACACTAGGGCCTGAAGCAATCCTGCGGTGTTGCGGCCAGCTCACAAGAAAGCGAGTTGAAGAAAGGAGCTCCGGGGCCCTGTAATTCACAAACCTGCAGAGTTATAAATGACAGCTATCGTCCAAAAACATATTGAAGTAAGCCTGCCAAGAGGACTTGAAAGTGAGGCAGAATTGCACGAAACCGATTTCAGGAGGTAGACTGGAATTGCATGTAAAGCATAGGAAAAGAGGCAGAACATCCACAATGATGCACTTGGTCAAAAAGTGCGTATGCGTTTTTTCTGAATATATTCAGGAAAAAACGCATACGCTCTTTTTGGCCAACCAAGCAAGCTTGCAAAGGAAATCTGCACTACAATGAAGTTTCACTACACCCCGGTCAAAAGGGCCATCTGAAAAAAGTATATAATCCAGAGAGGCAGGACAGGCCAATGAGAACTGGGAGCCTTGTTATGCTGATGGGTGCGATGTAAATTGCCAAAAGCCACTCTGGAGAAGTGTATGGTGTTTCCTGAAACATCTAAAAAACAAAGCAACAGAGCCTAGGGCACTTCCACTTATGGTCCTATAGCTTAGGGAAATTAAAATCAAAAAGACACAGCCACCCCAAAGTTTGGGACGGCTCTGTTTACAAGAACCTCGTTTACGGTACAAGTTCAATATCACAGAAAGCGAAAAATGGATAAAGAAGTTGTGGTACTTACGTACAACGCAATATCACTCAGCAATGAAATCTATGTCATCAGGCCAGTAGCAGCATGAGTGGATTCAGGTACGATGATACTAAGTGAAATAAGTCACACAGAAAAAGAAACATCATAAGGTATCACTAATACACGGAATGTAAACTTGGCTACACAGGAACTGAATTACAAAACAGAACAGGGTCTCAAATGTAGAAAACCAACTTATGCTTGCTTAAGGGGAATGGTGAGTTGGGGTGCTGCATAAAACCAGAGATTGAAATTAGCACAGATACCGTTCCATAAGCCAAATATGTAATAGACAAGAGCTACTCCTTGCTCAACGAAGTGGACTCAACACCCCATATTAAACGCCTAAGAATATACCTGACTAGTAAGAATCTTAAAACGTATGGATTTATATGTCTCCGAAAGAGAATCAAGCGTGTGTACAGCGGCATAAATGCAGCAGTGATAGGATTGGTGAGGTTCGGTGAGCAAATGCAGACCCTTTGAAGGCATATTGCATGGTACCCATTCCATGGGTCTCAACTCTCCAGGTTTAAGGGATTCTTCCTTCAGCTAAAATATGCATGTGGAAAACAGAGTATGATCCACCGTGTGATCGAGAAACGTGTTCACATGTGTCTCAGTTTTCGTCTACTGGTACTCGGGTGCCACATTCCAGACGCTTTACTAACACTCTCCCCACTTGGAGAGTCAGTTCCTTTAACCTCCTGTTTGCCCCAGTTTGCAATTTCTGTGGAAAATGAACAGGAATAGGGAGAACCAATGAGAGACTAGCTGGAGGTGTGTGGACGGGCAAATTTAACTCCCATTTCCCACCAGGAAGAGGAATTAACCAAAGGCTCAGCGTGCCATGCCGGAACCACACTAGGGCCTGAAGCAATCCTGCGGTGTTGCGGCCAGCTCACAAGAAAGCGAGTTGAAGAAAGGAGCTCAGGGGCCCTGTAATTCACAAACCTGCAGAGATATAAATGACAGCTATAGTCCAAAAATATATTGAAGTAAGGCTGCCAAGAGGACTTGAAAGCGGGGCAGAATTGCAGGAAACCGATTTCAGGAGGTAGACAGGAATTGCATGTAAAGCATAGGAAAAGAGGCAGAACGTCCACAATGATGCACTTGGCCAAAAAGGGCATATGCGTTTTTTCCTGAATATATTCAGGAAAAAACACATACGCACTTTTTGGCCAACCAACAAGCTTGCAAAGGAAATCTGCAGTACAATGAAGTCTCACTGCCCCCCGGTCAAAAGGGCCATCTGAAAAAAGTGTAAAATCCAGAAAGGCACGACAGGCCATGGAGAACTGGTAGCCTTGTTATGCTAATGGGCGGGATGTAAATTGCCAACAGCCACTCTGGAGGAGTGTATGGTGTTTCCTGAAACATCTAAAAAACAAAGCAACAGAGCCTAGGGCACTTCCACTTATGGTCCTATAGCTTAGGGAAATTAAAATCAAAAAGACACAGCCACCCCAAAGTTTGGGACGGCTCTGTTTACAAGAACCTCGTATACGGTACAAGTTCAATATCGCAGAAAGCGAAAAATGGATAAAGAAGTTGTGGTACTTACGTACAATGCAATATCACTCAGCAATGAAATCTATGTCATCAGGCCAGTAGCAGCATCATGAGTGGATTCAGGTACGATGATTCTAAGTGAAATAAGTCACACAGAAAAAGAAACATCATAAGGTATCACTAATACACGGAATGTAAACTTGGCTACACAGGAACTGAATTACAAAACAGAACAGGGTCTCAAATGTAGAAAACAAACTTATGCTTGCTTAAGGGCAATGGTGAGTTGGGGTGCTGCATAAAACCAGAGATTGAAGTTAGCACAGATACCGTTCCATAAGCCAAGTATGTAATAGACAAGAGCTACTCCTTGCTCAACGAAGTGGACTCAACACACCATCTTAAACGCCTAAGAATATTCCTGACTAGTAAGAATCTTAAAACCTATGGATTTATATGTCTCCGAAAGAGAATCAAGCGTGTGTACAGCGGCATAAATGCAGCAGTGATAGGATTGGTGAGGTTCGGTGAGCAAATGCAGACCCTTTGAAGTCATATTGCATGGTACCCATTCCATGGGTCTCAACTCTCCAGGTTTAAGGGATTCTTCCTTCAGCTAAAACATGCATGTGGAAAACAGAGTATGATCCACCGTGTGATCGGGAAATGTGTTCAAATGTGTCTCAGTTTTCGTCCCTTGGTACTCGGGTGCCACATTCCAGACGCTTTACTAACACTCTCCCCACTTGGAGAGTCAGTGCCTTTAACCTCCTGTTTGTCCCAGTTTGCAATTTCTGTGGAAAATGAACAGGAATAGGGAGAACCAATGAGAGACTAGCTGGAGGTGTCTGGACGGGCAAATTTAACTCTCATTTCCCACCAGGAAGAGGAATTAACCAAAGGCTCAGCGTGCTATGCCGGAACCACACTAGGGCCTGAAGCAATCCTGCGGTGTTGCGGCCAGCTCACAAGAAAGCGAGTTGAAGAAAGGAGCTCCGGGGCCCTGTAATTCACAAACCTGCAGAGTTATAAATGACAGCTATCGTCCAAAAATATATTGAAGTAAGCCTGCCAAGAGGACTTGAAAGCGAGGCAGAATTGCAGGAAACCGATTTCAGGAGGTAGACTGGAATTGCATGTAAAGCATAGGAAAAGAGGCAGAACGTCCACAATGATGCACTTGGCCAAAAAGGGCGTATGCGTTTTTTCCTGAATATATTCAGGAAAAAACGCATACGCCCTTTTTGGCCAACCAAGCAAGCTTGCAAAGGAAATCTGCACTACAATGAACTCTCACTGCCCCCCGGTCAAAAGGGCCATCTGAAAAAAGTGTAAAATCCAGAAAGGGAGGACAGGCCATGGAGAACTGGGAGCCTTCTTATGCTGATGGGCGGGATGTAAATTGCCAACAGCCACTCTGGAGAAGTGTATGGTGTTTCCTGAAACATCTAAAAAACAAAGCAACAGAGCCTAGGGCACTTCCACTTATGGTCCTATAGCTTAGGGAAATTAAAATCAAAAAGACACAGCCACCCCAAAGTTTGGGACGGCTCTGTTTACAAGAACCTCGTATACGGTACAAGTTCAATATCGCAGAAAGCGAAAAATGGATAAAGAAGTTGTGGTACTTACGTACAATGCAATATCACTCAGCAATGAAATCTATGTCATCAGTCCAGTAGCAGCATAATGAGTGGATTCAGGTACGATGATTCTAAGTGAAATAAGTCACACAGAAAAAGAAACATCATAAGGTATCACTAATACACGGAATGTAAACTTGGCTACACAGGAACTGAATTACAAAACAGGACAGGGTCTCAAATGTAGAAAACCAACTTATGCTTGCTTAAGGGGAATGGTGAGTTGGGGTGCTGCATAAAACCAGAGATTGAAATTAGCACAGATACCGTTCCATAAGCCAAATATGTAATAGACAAGAGCTACTCCTTGCTCAACGAACTGGACTCAACACCCCATATTAAACGCCTAAGAATATACCTGACTAGTAAGAATCTTAAAACCTATGGATTTATATGTCTCCGAAAGAGAATCAAGCGTGTGTACAGCGGCATAAATGCAGCAGTGATAGGATTGGTGAGGTTCGGTGAGCAAATGCAGACCCTTTGAAGTCATATTGCATGTTACCCATTCCAAGGGTCTCAACTCTCCAGGTTTAAGGGATTCTTCCTTCAGCTAAAACATGCATGTGGAACCCAGAGTATGATCCACCGTGTGATCGGGAAACGTGTTCAAATGTGTCTCAGATTTCGTCCCCTGGTACTCGGGTGCAACATTCCAGACGCTTTACTAACACTCTCCCCACTTGGAGAGTCAGTGCCTTTAAACTCCTGTTTGGCCCAGTTTACAATTTCTGCGGAAAATGAATAGGAATAGGGAGAACCAATGAGAGACTAGCTGGAGGTGTCTGGACGGGCAAATTTAACTCTCATTTCCCACCAGGAAGAGGAATTAACCAAAGGCTCAGCGTGCCATGCCGGAACCACACTAGGGCCTGAAGCAATCCTGCGGTGTTGCGGCCAGCTCACAAGAAAGCGAGTTGAAGAAAGGAGCTCCGGGGCCCTGTAATTCACAAACCTGCAGAGTTATAAATGACAGCTATCGTCCAAAAACATATTGAAGTAAGCCTGCCAAGAGGACTTGAAAGTGAGGCAGAATTGCAGGAAACCGATTTCAGGAGGTAGACTGGAATTGCATGTAAAGCATAGGAAAAGAGGCAGAACGTCCACAATGATGCACTTGGTCAAAAAGTGCGTATGCGTTTTTTCTGAATATATTCAGGAAAAAACGCATACGCTCTTTTTGGCCAACCAAGCAAGCTTGCAAAGGAAATCTGCACTACAATGAAGTTTCACTACACCCCGGTCAAAAGGGCCATCTGAAAAAAGTATATAATCCAGAGAGGCAGGACAGGCCAATGAGAACTGGGAGCCTTGTTATGCTGATCGGTGCGATGTAAATTGCCAAAAGCCACTCTGGAGAAGTGTATGGTGTTTCCTGAAACATCTAAAAAACAAAGCAACAGAGCCTAGGGCACTTCCACTTATGGTCCTATAGCTTAGGGAAATTAAAATCAAAAAGACACAGCCACCCCAAAGTTTGGGACGGCTCTGTTTACAAGAACCTCGTTTACGGTACAAGTTCAATATCACAGAAAGCGAAAAATGGATAAAGAAGTTGTGGTACTTACGTACAACGCAATATCACTCAGCAATGAAATCTATGTCATCAGGCCAGTAGCAGCATGAGTGGATTCAGGTACGATGATACTAAGTGAAATAAGTCACACAGAAAAAGAAACATCATAAGGTATCACTAATACACGGAATGTAAACTTGGCTACACAGGAACTGAATTACAAAACAGAACAGGGTCTCAAATGTAGAAAACCAACTTATGCTTGCTTAAGGGGAATGGTGAGTTGGGGTGCTGCATAAAACCAGAGATTGAAATTAGCACAGATACCGTTCCATAAGCCAAATATGTAATAGACAAGAGCTACTCCTTGCTCAACGAAGTGGACTCAACACCCCATATTAAACGCCTAAGAATATACCTGACTAGTAAGAATCTTAAAACCTATGGATTTATATGTCTCCGAAAGAGAATCAAGCGTGTGTACAGCGGCATAAATGCAGCAGTGATAGGATTGGTGAGGTTCGGTGAGCAAATGCAGACCCTTTGAAGGCATATTGCATGGTACCCATTCCATGGGTCTCAACTCTCCAGGTTTAAGGGATTCTTCCTTCAGCTAAAATATGCATGTGGAAAACAGAGTATGATCCACCGTGTGATCGAGAAACGTGTTCACATGTGTCTCAGTTTTCGTCTCCTGGTACTCGGGTGCCACATTCCAGACGCTTTACTAACACTCTCCCCACTTGGAGAGTCAGTTCCTTTAACCTCCTGTTTGCCCCAGTTTGCAATTTCTGTGGAAAATGAACAGGAATAGGGAGAACCAATGAGAGACTAGCTGGAGGTGTGTGGACGGGCAAATTTAACTCCCATTTCCCACCAGGAAGAGGAATTAACCAAAGGCTCAGCGTGCCATGCCGGAACCACACTAGGGCCTGAAGCAATCCTGCGGTGTTGCGGCCAGCTCACAAGAAAGCGAGTTGAAGAAAGGAGCTCAGGGGCCCTGTAATTCACAAACCTGCAGAGATATAAATGACAGCTATAGTCCAAAAATATATTGAAGTAAGGCTGCCAAGAGGACTTGAAAGCGGGGCAGAATTGCAGGAAACCGATTTCAGGAGGTAGACAGGAATTGCATGTAAAGCATAGGAAAAGAGGCAGAACGTCCACAATGATGCACTTGGCCAAAAAGGGCATATGCGTTTTTTCCTGAATATATTCAGGAAAAAACACATACGCACTTTTTGGCCAACCAAGCAAGCTTGCAAAGGAAATCTGCAGTACAATGAAGTCTCACTGCCCCCCGGTCAAAAGGGCCATCTGAAAAAAGTGTAAAATCCAGAAAGGCACGACAGGCCATGGAGAACTGGGAGCCTTCTTATGCTGATGGGCGGGATGTAAATTGCCAACAGCCACTCTGGAGAAGTGTATGGTGTTTCCTGAAACATCTAAAAAACAAAGCAACAGAGCCTAGGGCACTTCCACTTATGGTCCTATAGCTTAGGGAAATTAAAATCAAAAAGACACAGCCACCCCAAAGTTTGGGACGGCTCTGTTTACAAGAACCTCGTATACGGTACAAGTTCAATATCGCAGAAAGCGAAAAATGGATAAAGAAGTTGTGGTACTTACGTACAATGCAATATCACTCAGCAATGAAATCTATGTCATCAGGCCAGTAGCAGCATCATGAGTGGATTCAGGTACGATGATTCTAAGTGAAATAAGTCACACAGAAAAAGAAACATCATAAGGTATCACTAATACACGGAATGTAAACTTGGCTACACAGGAACTGAATTACAAAACAGAACAGGGTCTCAAATGTAGAAAACAAACTTATGCTTGCTTAAGGGCAATGGTGAGTTGGGGTGCTGCATAAAACCAGAGATTGAAATTAGCACAGATACCGTTCCATAAGCCAAGTATGTAATAGACAAGAGCTACTCCTTGCTCAACGAAGTGGACTCAACACACCATCTTAAACGCCTAAGAATATTCCTGACTAGTAAGAATCTTAAAACCTATGGATTTATATGTCTCCGAAAGAGAATCAAGCGTGTGTACAGCGGCATAAATGCAGCAGTGATAGGATTGGTGAGGTTCGGTGAGCAAATGCAGACCCTTTGAAGTCATATTGCATGGTACCCATTCCATGGGTCTCAACTCTCCAGGTTTAAGGGATTCTTCCTTCAGCTAAAACATGCATGTGGAAAACAGAGTATGATCCACCGTGTGATCGGGAAATGTGTTCAAATGTGTCTCAGTTTTCGTCCCTTGGTACTCGGGTGCCACATTCCAGACGCTTTACTAACACTCTCCCCACTTGGAGAGTCAGTGCCTTTAACCTCCTGTTTGTCCCAGTTTGCAATTTCTGTGGAAAATGAACAGGAATAGGGAGAACCAATGAGAGACTAGCTGGAGGTGTCTGGACGGGCAAATTTAACTCTCATTTCCCACCAGGAAGAGGAATTAACCAAAGGCTCAGCGTGCCATGCCGGAACCACACTAGGGCCTGAAGCAATCCTGCGGTGTTGCGGCCAGCTCACAAGAAAGCGAGTTGAAGAAAGGAGCTCCGGGGACCTGTAATTCACAAACCTGCAGAGTTATAAATGACAGCTATCGTCCAAAAATATATTGAAGTAAGCCTGCCAAGAGGACTTGAAAGCGAGGCAGAATTGCAGGAAACCGATTTCAGGAGGTAGACTGGAATTGCATGTAAAGCATAGGAAAAGAGGCAGAACGTCCACAATGATGCACTTGGCCAAAAAGGGCGTATGCGTTTTTTCCTGAATATATTCAGGAAAAAACGCATACGCCCTTTTTGGCCAACCAAGCAAGCTTGCAAAGGAAATCTGCACTACAATGAACTCTCACTGCCCCCCGGTCAAAAGGGCCATCTGAAAAAAGTGTAAAATCCAGAAAGGGAGGACAGGCCATGGAGAACTGGGAGCCTTCTTATGCTGATGGGCGGGATGTAAATTGCCAACAGCCACTCTGGAGAAGTGTATGGTGTTTCCTGAAACATCTAAAAAACAAAGCAACAGAGCCTAGGGCACTTCCACTTATGGTCCTATAGCTTAGGGAAATTAAAATCAAAAAGACACAGCCACCCCAAAGATTGGGACAGCTCTGTTTACAAGAACCTCGTATACGGTACAAGTTCAATATCGCAGAAAGCGAAAAATGGATAAAGAAGTTGTGGTACTTACGTACAATGCAATATCACTCAGCAATGAAATCTATGTCATCAGTCCAGTAGCAGCATAATGAGTGGATTCAGGTACGATGATTCTAAGTGAAATAAGTCACACAGAAAAAGAAACATCATAAGGTATCACTAATACACGGAATGTAAACTTGGCTACACAGGAACTGAATTACAAAACAGGACAGGGTCTCAAATGTAGAAAACCAACTTATGCTTGCTTAAGAGGAATGGTGAGTTGGGGTGCTGCATAAAACCAGAGATTGAAATTAGCACAGATACCGTTCCATAAGCCAAATATGTAATAGACAAGAGCTACTCCTTGCTCAACGAACTGGACTCAACACCCCATATTAAACGCCTAAGAATATACCTGACTAGTAAGAATCTTAAAACCTATGGATTTATATGTCTCCGAAAGAGAATCAAGCGTGTGTACAGCGGCATAAATGCAGCAGTGATAGGATTGGTGAGGTTCGGTGAGCAAATGCAGACCCTTTGAAGTCATATTGCATGTTACCCATTCCAAGGGTCTCAACTCTCCAGGTTTAAGGGATTCTTCCTTCAGCTAAAACATGCATGTGGAACCCAGAGTATGATCCACCGTGTGATCGGGAAACGTGTTCAAATGTGTCTCAGTTTTCGTCCCCTGGTACTCGGGTGCAACATTCCAGACGCTTTACTAACACTCTCCCCACTTGGAGAGTCAGTGCCTTTAAACTCCTGTTTGGCCCAGTTTGCAATTTCTGCGGAAAATGAATAGGAATAGGGAGAACCAATGAGAGACTAGCTGGAGGTGTCTGGACGGGCAAATTTAACTCTCATTTCCCACCAGGAAGAGGAATTAACCAAAGGCTCAGCGTGCCATGCCGGAACCACACTAGGGCCTGAAGCAATCCTGCGGTGTTGCGGCCAGCTCACAAGAAAGCGAGTTGAAGAAAGGAGCTCCGGGGCCCTGTAATGCACAAACCTGCAGAGTTATAAATGACAGCTATCGTCCAAAAACATATTGAAGTAAGCCTGCCAAGAGGACTTGAAAGTGAGGCAGAATTGCAGGAAACCGATTTCAGGAGGTAGACTGGAATTGCATGTAAAGCATAGGAAAAGAGGCAGAACGTCCACAATGATGCACTTGGTCAAAAAGTGCGTATGCGTTTTTTCTGAATATATTCAGGAAAAAACGCATACGCTCTTTTTGGCCAACCAAGCAAGCTTGCAAAGGAAATCTGCACTACAATGAAGTTTCACTACACCCCGGTCAAAAGGGCCATCTGAAAAAAGTATATAATCCAGAGAGGCAGGACAGGCCAATGAGAACTGAGAGCCTTGTTATGCTGATGGGTGCGATGTAAATTGCCAAAAGCCACTCTGGAGAAGTGTATGGTGTTTCCTGAAACATCTAAAAAACAAAGCAACAGAGCCTAGGGCACTTCCACTTATGGTCCTATAGCTTAGGGAAATTAAAATCAAAAAGACACAGCCACCCCAAAGTTTGGGACGGCTCTGTTTACAAGAACCTCGTTTACGGTACAAGTTCAATATCACAGAAAGTGAAAAATGGATAAAGAAGTTGTGGTACTTACGTACAACGCAATATCACTCAGCAATGAAATCTATGTCATCAGGCCAGTAGCAGCATGAGTGGATTCAGGTACGATGATACTAAGTGAAATAAGTCACACAGAAAAAGAAACATCATAAGGTATCACTAATACACGGAATGTAAACTTGGCTACACAGGAACTGAATTACAAAACAGAACAGTGTCTCAAATGTAGAAAACCAACTTATGCTTGCTTAAGGGCAATGGTGAGTTGGGGTGCTGCATAAAACCAGAGATTGAAATTAGCACAGATACCGTTCCATAAGCCAAGTATGTAATAGACAAGAGCTACTCCTTGCTCAACGAAGTGGACTCAACACCCCATATTAAACGCCTAAGAATATACCTGACTAGTAAGAATCTTAAAACCTATGGATTTATATGTCTCCGAAAGAGAATCAAGCGTGTGTACAGCGGCATAAATGCAGCAGTGATAGGATTGGTGAGGTTCGGTGAGCAAATGCAGACCCTTTGAAGTCATATTGCATGGTACCCATTCCATGGGTCTCAACTCTCCAGGTTTAAGGGATTCTTCCTTCAGCTAAAACATGCATGTGGAAAACAGAGTATGATCCAGCATGTGATCGGGAAATGTGTTCAAATGTGTCTCAGTTTTCGTCCCCTGGTACTCGGGTGCCACATTCCAGACGCTTTACTAACACTCTCCCCACTTGGAGAGTCAGTGCCTTTAACATCCTTGTGTCCCAGTTTGCAATTTCTATGGAAAATGAACAGGAATAGGGAGAACCAATGAGAGACTAGCTGGAGGTGTCTGGACGGGCAAATTTAACTCTCATTTCCCACCAGGAAGAGGAATTAACCAAAGGCTCAGCGTGCCATGCCGGAACCACACTAGGGCCTGAAGCAATCCTGCGGTGTTGCGGCCAGCTCACAAGAAAGCGAGTTGAAGAAAGGAGCTCCGGGGCCCTGTAATTCACAAACCTGCAGAGTTATAAATGACAGCTATCGTCCAAAAATATATTGAAGTAAGCCTGCCAAGAGGACTTGAAAGCGAGGCAGAATTGCAGGAAACCGATTTCAGGAGGTAGACTGGAATTGCATGTAAAGCATAGGAAAAGAGGCAGAACGTCCACAATGATGCACTTGGCCAAAAAGGGCGTATGCGTTTTTTCCTGAATATATTCAGGAAAAAACGCATACGCCCTTTTTGGCCAACCAACCAAGCTTGCAAAGGAAATCTGCACTACAATGAAGTCTCACTGCCCCCCGGTCAAAAGGGCCATCTGAAAAAAGTGTAAAATCCAGAAAGGGAGGACAGGCCATGGAGAACTGGGAGCCTTCTTATGCTGATGGGCGGGATGTAAATTGCCAACAGCCACTCTGGAGAAGTGTATGGTGTTTCCTGAAACATCTAAAAAACAAAGCAACAGAGCCTAGGGCACTTCCACTTATGGTCCTATAGCTTAGGGAAATTAAAATCAAAAAGACACAGCCACCCCAAAGTTTGGGACGGCTCTGTTTACAAGAACCTCGTTTACGGTACAAGTTCAATATCGCAGAAAGCGAAAAATGGATAAACAAGTTGTGGTACTTACGTACAATGCAATATCACTCAGCAATGAAATCTATGTCATCAGTCCAGTAGCAGCATAATGAGTGGATTCAGGTACGATGATTCTAAGTGAAATAAGTCACACAGAAAAAGAAACATCATAAGGTATCACTAATACACGGAATGTAAACTTGGCTACACAGGAACTGAATTACAAAACAGAACAGGGTCTCAAATGTAGAAAACCAACTTATGCTTGCTTAAGGGGAATGGTGAGTTGGGGTGCTGCATAAAACCAGAGATTGAAATTAGCACAGATACCGTTTCATAAGCCAAATATGTAATAGACAAGAGGTACTCCTTGCTCAACGAACTGGACTCAACACCCCATATTAAACGCCTAAGAATATACCTGACTAGTAAGAATCTTAAAACCTATGGATTTATATGTCTCCGAAAGAGAATCAAGCGTGTGTACAGCGGCATAAACGCAGCAGTGATAGGATTGGTGAGGTTCGGTGAGCAAATGCAGACCCTTTGAAGTCATATTGCATGGTACCCATTCCAAGGGTCTCAACTCTCCAGGTTTAAGGGATTCTTCCTTCAGCTAAAACATGCATGTGGAACCCAGAGTATGATCCACCGTGTGATCGGGAAACGTGTTCAAATGTGTCTCAGTTTTCGTCCCCTGGTACTCGGGTGCAACATTCCAGACGCTTTACTAACACTCTCCCCACTTGGAGAGTCAGTGCCTTTAAACTCCTGTTTGGCCCAGTTTGCAATTTCTGCAGAAAATGAACAGGAATAGGGAGAACCAATGAGAGACTAGCTGGAGGTGTCTGGACGGGCAAATTTAACTCTCATTTCCCACCAGGAAGAGGAATTAACCAAAGGCTCAGCGTGCCATTCCGGAACCACACTAGGGCCTGAAGCAATCCTGCGGTGTTGCGGCCATCTCACAAGAAAGCGAGTTGAAGAAAGGAGCTCCGGGGCCCTGTAATTCACAAACCTGCAGAGTTATAAATGACAGCTATCGTCCAAAAATATATTGAAGTAAGCCTGCCAAGAGGACTTGAAAGTGAGGCAGAATTGCAGGAAACCGATTTCAGGAGGTAGACTGGAATTGCATGTAAAGCATAGGAAAAGAGGCAGAACGTCCACAATGATGCACTTGGCCAAAAAGGGCGTATTCGTTTTTTCTGAATATATTCAGGAAAAAACGCATACGCCCTTTTTGGCCAACCAAGCAAGCTTGCAAAGGAAATCTGCACTACAATGAAGTCTCACTACACCCCGGTCAAAATGGCCATCTGAAAAAAGTATATAATCCAGAGAGGCAGGACAGGCCAATGAGAACTGGGAGCCTTGTTATGCTGATGGGTGTGATGTAAATTGCCAAAAGCCACTCTGGAGAAGTGTATGGTGTTTCCTGAAACATCTAAAAAACAAAGCAACAGAGCCTAGGGCACTTCCACTTATGGTCCTATAGCTTAGGGAAATTAAAATCAAAAAGACACAGCCACCCCAAAGTTTGGGACGGCTCTGTTTACAAGAACCTCGTTTACGGTACAAGTTCAATAGCACAGAAAGCGAAAAATGGATAAAGAAGTTGTGGTACTTACGTACAATGCAATATCACTCAGCAATGAAATCTATGTCATCAGGCCCGTAGCAGCATAATGAGTGGATTCAGGTACGATGATTCTAAGTGAAATAAGTCACACAGAAAAAGAAACATCATAAGATATCACTAATATACGGAATGTAAACTTGGCTACACAGGAACTGAATTACAAATCAGAACAGGGTCTCAAATGTAGAAAACCAACTTATGCTTGCTTAAGGGGAATGGTGAGTTGGGGTGCTGCATAAAACCAGAGATTGAAATTAGCACAGATACCGTTCCATAAGCCAAATATGTAATAGACAAGAGCTACTCCTTGCTCAACGAAGTGGACTCAACACCCCATATTAAACGCCTAAGAATATACCTGACTAGTAAGAATCTTAAAACCTATGGATTTATATGTCTCCGAAAGAGAATCAAGCGTGTGTACAGCGGCATAAATGCAGCAGTGATAGGATTGGTGAGGTTCGGTGAGCAAATGCAGACCCTTTGAAGTCATATTGCATGGTACCCATTCCATGGGTCTCAACTCTCCAGGTTTAAGGGATTCTTCCTTCAGCTAAAACATGCATGTGGAACCCAGAGTATGATCCACCGTGTGATCGGGAAACGTGTTCAAATGTGTCTCAGTTTTCGTCCCCTGGTACTCGGGTGCAACATTCCAGAAGCTTTACTAACACTCTCCCCACTTGGAGAGTCAGTGCCTTTAAACTCCTGTTTGGCCCAGTTTGCAATTTCTGCAGAAAATGAACAGGAATAGGGAGAACCAATGAGAGACTAGCTGGAGGTGTCTGGACGGGCAAATTTAACTCTCATTTCCCACGAGGAAGAGGAATTAACCAAAGGCTCAGCGTGCCATGCCGGAACCACACTAGGGCCTGACGCAATCCTGCGGTGTTGCGGCCAGCTCACAAGAAAGCGAGTTGAAGAAAGGAGCTCTGGGGCCCTGTAATTCACAAACCTCCAGAGTTATAAATGACAGCTATCGTCCAAAAATATATTGAAGTAAGCCTGCCAAGAGGACTTGAAAGCGAGGCAGAATTGCAGGAAACCGATTTCAGGAGGTAGACTGGAATTGCATGTAAAGCATAGGAAAAGAGGCAGAACGTCCACAATGATGCACTTGGCCAAAAAGGGTGTATGCGTTTTTTCCTGAATATATTCAGGAAAAAACGCATACGCCCTTTTTGGCCAACCAAGCAAGCTTGCAATGGAAATCTGCACTACAGTGAACTCTCACTGCCCCCCGGTCAAAAGGGCCATCTGAAAAATTGTATAATCCAGAGAGGCAGGACAGGCCAATGAGAACTGGGAGCCTTGTTATGCTGATGGGTGCGATGTAAATTGCCAAAAGCCACTCTGGAGAAGTGTATGGTGTTTCCTGAAACATCTAAAAAACAAAGCAACAGAGCCTAGGGCACTTCCACTTATGGTCCTATAGCTTAGGGAAATTAAAATCAAAAAGACACAGCCACCCCAAAGTTTGGGACGGCTCTGTTTACAAGAACCTCGTATACGGTACAAGTTCAATATCGCAGAAAGCGAAAAATGGATAAAGAAGTTGTGGTACTTACGTACAATGCAATATCACTCAGCAATGAAATCTATGTCATCAGGCCAGTAGCAGCATAATGAGTGGATTCAGGTACGATGATTTTAAGTGAAATAAGTCACACAGAAAAAGAAACATCATAAGGTATCACTAATACACGGAATGTAAACTTGGCTACACAGGAACTGAATTACAAAACAGAACAGGGTCTCAAATGTAGAAAACCAACTTATGCTTGCTTAAGGGGAATGGTGAGTTGGGGTGCTGCATAAAACCAGAGATTGAAATTAGCACAGATACCGTTCCATAAGCCAAATATGTAATAGACAAGAGGTACTCCTTGCTCAACGAAGTGGACTCAACACCACATATTAAACGCCTAAGAATATACCTGACTAGTAAGAATCTTAAAACCTATGGATTTATATGTCTCCAAAAGAGAATCAAGCGTGTGTACAGCGGCATAAATGCAGCAGTGATAGGATTGGTGAGGTTCGGTGAGCAAATGCAGACCCTTTGAAGTCATATTGCATGGTACCCATTCCATGGGTCTCAACTCTCCAGGTTTAAGGGATTCTTCCTTCAGCTAAAACATGCATGTGGAACCCAGAGTATGATCCACCGTGTGATCGGGAAACGTGTTCAAATGTGTCTCAGTTTTTGTCCCCTGGTACTCGGGTGCAACATTCCAGACGCTTTACTAACACTCTCCCCACTTGGAGAGTCAGTGCCTTTAAACTCCTGTTTGGCCCAGTTTGCAATTTCTGCGGAAAATGAACAGGAATAGGGAGAACCAATGAGAGACTAGCTGGAGGTGTCTGGACGGGCAAATTTAACTCTCATTTCCCACCAGGAAGAGGAATTAACCAAAGGCTCAGCGTGCCATGCCGCAACCACACTAGGGCCTGAAGCAATCCTGCGGTGTTGCGGCCAGCTCACAAGAAAGCGAGTTGAAGAAAGGAGCTCCGGGGCCCTGTAATTCACAAACCTGCAGAGTTATAAATGACAGCTATCGTCCAAAAATATATTGAAGTAAGCCTGCCAAGAAGACTTGAAAGCGAGGCAGAATTGCAGGAAACCGATTTCAGGAGGTAGACTGGAATTGCATGTAAAGCATAGGAAAAGAGGCAGAACGTCCACAATGATGCACTTGGCCAAAAAGGGCGTATGCGTTTTTTCCTGAATATATTCAGGAAAAAACGCATACGCCCTTTTTGGCCAACCAAGCAAGCTTGCAAAGGAAATCTGCACTACAATGAAGTCTCACTGCCCCCCGGTCAAAAGGGCCATCTGAAAAAAGTGTAAAATCCAGAAAGGCAGGACAGGCCATGGAGAACTGGGAGCCTTCTTATGCTGATGGGTGGGATGTAAATGGCAAACAGCCACTCTGGAGAAGTGTATCGTGTTTCCTGAAACATCTAAAAAACAAAGCAAGAGAGCCTAGGGCACTTCCACTTATGGTCCTATAGCTTAGGGAAATTAAAATAAAAAAGACACAGCCACCCCAAAGTTTGGGACGGCTCTGTTTACAAGAAACTCGTTTACAGTACAAGTTCAATATCGCAGAAAGCGAAAAATGGATAAAGAAGTTGTGGTACGATTTCAGAAGGTACACGGGAGTCGCTCTTAAAGCATAGGAAAAGAGACAGAACTTGGAAAATAATGCACTTGGCAAAAAAGGGCATATGTGTTTTATCCAGAGCTCTCATAACCGAGGGGAGGAGATTTCCAGCAGGCTCCATCTGCCACCTGAGGGCTCACGTTGCCAACGCAACGTTAGCAAGCCAGGCAGGAGTTACCTCACAGCATAGATCCCACCTCACAGAAGGGTGAGAAACCCAGCCTACATCAGACTCTTACCAGAGGGCCCACATCACCATGGGGATAGGTTCCAGGCAAGAGTGTCTTCACACCAGTGGGGCCACATCGAAAGGTGAGGTACTCAGCACATGTGTCCTCAAACCAGAGGACCCACATCACCAAGGGCCTCGGAGTGAGGCAGGCAGGAGTAGCCTCACAACACTGGGCCCATAGAATAAAAAAGTGAGGAATCCAGCAGTTGGAACCTCCCAGCTGGCGGCCCAGAGCACTGAGGCTATGGGATCCAGGCCACAGTGAACTCACAGAAGAGGGCCCATGTCATGAAACTGAGCAACCCAGCCATTGGGACCTCAGAGCACGAGGCCCACATCCCCATGGGGATATAAATCTGGTAGGAGTGTCCTCGTACCACTGAGAACATATCAGAAAATTTTGGGAGACCAGCAGTTAGGGCCTGACGCCAGAGGACCCTCATCACCAAGGGAAGGAGGCTCCCAGCAGGCTCCAACTGCCACCAGAGGGCTGACGTCGCCAAGGCGATGTGTGCCAACCAGGCACGAATGACCTCACAGCAGAGGGCCCACCTCAGAGAAGTGTGACGAACCCAGTCAGGATCAGACTCGCACCAGAGGGCCCACATCACCAAATGGATTGGAACCAGGCAGGAGTGTCCTCACATGAGTAGGGTCACATCAACTAAAGGTGAGGAACCCAGAACATGTGGCTTCAAACCATAGGACACCCATCACCAAGGGGCTGGGAGTGAGGTAGGCAGGAGGAGCCTCACAACAGAGGGTCCAAAAATAAGAAAGGTGAGGAATCCAGCAGTTGGAACCTCCCAGCAGGCGGCCCAGAGCACAGAGGCTAGGGGATCCAGGCCAGAGTGAACTAACACCAGACAGCCCACATCATGAAACTGTGAGCAACCCAGACATTGGGACCTCAGAGCAGAAGGCCCTCATTCCCATGGTGATGGGAACATGACAGGAGTGTCCTGGCATCACTGGGCTCACATCAGAAAACGTGGGGTGCTCAGAAGTTAGGGCCTGACGCTAGAGGGCACTCATCACCGAGGGGAGGAGGCTCCCAGCAGGCTCCAGCTGCCACCAGAGGGCCAACATCACCAAGGCGATGTGTGCCAGCCCGGCAGGAGTGACCTCACAGCAGAGGGCCCACCTCACAGAAGGGTGAGGAACACAGCCAGGATCAGACTCTCACCAGAGGGCCCACATCACCAAGGGGATGGGAACAAGGCAGGAGTGTCCCCACACCAGTGGGACAACATCATCGAAAGGTGAGGATCCCAGCACATGTAGCCTCAAACCAGAGGAACCACATCACTAAGGGGTTCGGAATGAGGCTGGCAGGACCGGCCTCACAACACAGGGTCCATAGAATATAAAAGTTGAGGAATCCAGCAGTTGGAACCTCCCAGCAAGCGGCCCAGAGCACCGAGGCTATGGGATCCAGGCCGCAGTGAACTCACAGCAGAGGGCCCACATCATGAACCTGTGAGAAGCCCGGCCATTGGGACCTCAGAACAGAAGGCCCACATCCCCATTGGGACCGGAACCTGGCAGGAGTGGCCTCGCACCACTTAGCACATATCAGAAAATGTTAGGAGCCCAGCAGTTAGGGCCTGACGCCAGGGGGCCCTCATAACTGAGGGGAGGAGACTCCCAGCAGGTTCCAACTGCCAACAGAGGGCCCACGTCTACAAGGTGGTATGCGCCAGGCAGGCAGTAGTGACCTCACAGCAGAGGGCCTATCTCACAGAAGGGTGAGGAACCGAGGCAGGATGAGACTCTCGCCAGAGGGCCCACAACACCAAGGGGATCGGAACCAGTCAGGACTGTCCTCCCACCAGTGGGGCCACATCATCGAAAGGTGAGGAACCCAGCACATGCGGCCTCATATCAGAGGACATACATCACAAAGGGGATGGGAGTGAGGCAGGTAGGAGTAGCCTAAAAACAGAGGGCCCAAAGAATAAAAAAGGTGAGGAATCCAGCATTTGGAACCTCCCAGCAGGCGGCCAAGAGCACAGAAGCTATGGGATGCAGGCAGGAGTGAACTAACAGCAGAGAGCCCACATCATGAAACTGTGAGCAACCCAGGCGTTGGGACTTCAGAGCAGAAAGCCCACATCCCCATGGAGATGGGAACCTGACAGGAGTGTCCTGGCATCACTGGACTCACATCAGAAAACGTGGGGATCCCAGCAGTTATGGCCTGATGCTAGAGGGCCGTCATCACCGAGGGCAGGAGGCTCCCAGCAGGTTCCATGTGCCAACAGAGGGCCCACGTCGCCAAGGTGATGTGTGCAAGTCAGGCAGGATTGACCTCACAGCAGAGAGCCTACCTCACAGAAGAGTGAGGAACCCAGCCAGGATAAGACTGTCACCAGAAGGCCCACATCACCAAGGGGATGGGAACCAGGCAGGAGTGTCCTCACACCAGTGGGGCCACATCATTGAAAGTTGCGGAACCCAGCACATGTGGCCTCAAACCAGAGGACCCACATCAGGAAGGGGTTGCAAGTGAGGCAGGCAGGAGGAGCATCGCAACACAGGACCCATAGAATACAAAAGTTGAGGAATCGAGCAGTTGGAACCTCCCAGCAGGTGGCCCAGAGCACAGAGGCTATGGTATCCAGGCCAGAGTGAACTAACAGCAGAGAGCCCACATCATGAAACTGTGAACAACCCAGCCGTTGGGACTTCAGAGCAGAAGACCCACATCCCAATGGGGATGTGAACCTGGATGGAGTGTCTTTGAACCACTTGGCGCACATCACAAAATGTGGGGAGCCCAGCCATTAGGGCCTGACGCCAGAGGGCCCTCATCACCAAGGGGAGGAGGCTCCCAGCAGGCTCCAAGTGCCACCAGAGGGCTCATGTCCACAAGGCGAGGTGAGAGCAAGCCAGGCAGGAGTGACCTCACAGCAGACGGCCCACCTCACAGAAGGGTGAGGAACCCAGCCAGGATCAGACTCTCAACAGAGGGCCCACATCACCAAGGGGATGTGAACCAGGCAGGAGTCTCCTAAGACCATTGGTCCCACATCATCGAAAGGTGAGGAACCCAGCACATGTGGCCTCAAACCAGAGGACACACATCACGAATGGGCTGAGAGTGAGGCAGGCAGGAGGATCCTCACAACAGAGGGCCTAAAAAATTAAAAAAGTGAGGAATCCAGCAGTTGGAACCTCCCAGAAGGCGGCCAGGAGCACAGAGGCTATGGGATCCAGGCCACAGTGAACTAACACCAGAGAGCCCACATCATGAAATTGTGATCAACCCAGCCGTTGGAACCTCAGAGCAGAAGGCCCACATCCCCATGGAGATGGGAACCTAAGAGGAGTGCCCGAGCATCACTGGGCTCACTAAGAAAAGTTGGGGAGCCCAGCAGTTAGGGCCTGACGTCAGAGGGCCCTCATCACAGAGGAGAGGAGGCTCCCAGCAGGGTCCAAGTGCCACCAGAGGGCTCATGTCAACAAGGCGAGGTGAGCAAGCCAGGCAAGAGTTACCTGATAGTAGAGGGCCCACCTCACAGATGGGTGAGGAACCCAGCCAGGATCAGACTCTCACCAGAGGGCCCACGTCACAAAGGGGATGGGAACCAGTCAGGATTATCCTCACACCAGTGGGGCCTCATCATCTGAAGGTGAGGAACCCAGCACATGTGTCCTCAAACCAGAGGACCCACATCACAAAGGGCCTTGGAGTGAGGCAGGCAAGAGTAGCCTCACAACACAGGGCACATAATATAAAAAACGTGAGGATTCCAGCATTTAGACCTTCCAGCAGGCGGCTCAGAACACCGAGGCTATGGGATCCAGGCCGCAGTGAACTCACAGCAGAGGGCCCACATCATAAAACTGTGAGCAACCCAGGCGTTGGGACCTCAGCGCAGAAGGCCCACAACCCCATGGGAATGGGAACCTGGCTGGAGTGTCCTCGCACCACTGGGCGCACATCAGAAAATGTGGGGAGCCCACCATTTAGGGTCTGATGCCAGAGGGCCGTCATCACTGAGAGGAGGAGGCACCCTGCATGCTCCAACTGCCACCAGAGGGCTCACGTCTCCAAGGTGACTTGTGCCAGCCAGGCAGGAGTGACCTCACAGCAGAGGGCCTACCTCACAGAACGTTGAGGAACCCAGCCAGGATTAGACTCTCGCCAGAGGGCCCACCTCACCAAGGGGATGGGAACCAGGCAGGAGTGTCCTCACACGAGTGGGGCCACATCATCGAAAGGTGAGGAACGCAGCACATGTGGCCTCAAGCCATAGGACAGTCATCATCAAGGGGCTGGCAGTGAGGCAGGCAGGAGGAACCTCACAACAGAGGGCACATAGAATAAAAACGTTGAGGAATCCAGCAGTTGGAACCTCCCAGCAGGCGGCTCAGAGCACCGATGATAAGGGATCCTTGCCGGAGTGAACTCACAGCAGAGGGCCCACATCATGGTACTGTGAGCAAGCCAGCCGTTTTGACCTCAGAGCAGAAGGCCCATATCCCCATGGGGATGGGAACCTGGCAAGAGTCTCCTCACTCACTTGGCACACATCAGAAAATGTGGGGAGCCCAGCAGTTGTGGCCTAAGGCAAGAGGGCCCTCATCACCGAGGGGAGGAGGATCCCAGCACACTCCAACTGCCACCAGAGGGCCCACATCGCCAAGGTGACGTGTGTCAGACAGGCATGATTGACCTCACAGCAGAGGGCCCACCTCACAGAAGGGTGAGGAACCCAGCCAGGATCAGACTCTCACCTGAGGGCCCACATCAGCAAGGAGATGGGAACCAGTCAGGACTGTCTTCCCTCCAGTGGGGCCACATCATCGAAAGGTGCGGAACCCAGCACATGTGGCCTCAAATCAGAGGACACATATCACAAAGGGAATGGGAGTGAGGCAGGCAGGAGTAGCCTAAAAACAGAGGGCCCAAAGAATAAGAAAGGTGAGGAATCCAGCAGTTGGAACCTCCCAGCAGGCGGCCGAGAGCACAGAAGCTATGGGATGCAGGCAGGAGTGAACTAACAGCAGAGAGCCCACATCATGAAACTGTGAGCAACCCAGGCGTTGGGACCTCAGAGCAGAAGGCCCACATCCCAATGGGGATGTGAACCTGGCTGGAGTGTCCTCGCACCACTGGGCGCACATCACAAAATGTGGGGAGCCCAGCAGTTAAGGCCTGACGCCAGAGGGCCCTCATCACCGAGGGGAGGAGGCTCCCAGCAGGCTCCAAGTGCCACCAGAGGGCTCATGTCCACAAGGCGATGTGAGCAAGCCAGGCAGGAGTGACCTCACAGCAGACGGCCCACCTCACAGATGGGTGAGGAACCCAGCCAGGATCAGACTCTCAACAGAGGGCCCAAATCACCAAGGGGATGTGAACCAGGCAGGAGTCTCCTAAGACCATTGGTCCCACATCATCGAAAGGTGAGGAACCCAGCACATGTGGCCTCAGACCAGACGACACACATCACGAAGGGGCTGGGAGTGAGGCAGGCAGGAGGATCCTCACAACAGAGGGCCCAAAAAATTAAAAAAGTGAGGAATCCAGCAGTTGGAACCTCCCAACAGGCGGCCAAGAGCACAGAGGCTATGGGATCCAGGCCTCTGTGAACTAACACCAGAGAGCCCACATCATGAAAATGTGAACAACCCAGCCGTTGGGACCTCAGAGCAGAAGGCCCACATCCCCATGGAGATGGGATCCTAAGAGGAGTGCCCAAGCATCATTGGGCTCACTAAGAAAAGTTGGTGAGCCCAGCAGTTAGGGCCTGATGCAAGAGGGCCCTCATCACCAGGGGGAGGAGATTCCCAGCACACTCCTACAGCCACCACATGGCTGACTTCACCAAGGCAATGTGTGCCAGCCATGCAGGAGTGACCTATCAGCAGAGGGTCTCCCTCACAGAAGGGTGAGGAACACAGCCAGGAACAGACTCTCACCAGGGGGTCCACATAACCACGTGGTTGAGAACCAGGCAGGAGTGTCCTCACACTAGTGGGACCACATCATCGAAAGGTGAGGAACCCAGCAAAGGTGGCCACAAAACAGAGGACCCAGATCACCAAGGGGTTGAGAGTGAGGTAGGTGTCTGGACGGGCATATTTAACACTCATTTCCCACCAAGAAGAGGAATTAACCAAAGGCTCAGCGTGCCCTGCCAGAAGCAGATTAGGGCCTGAAGCAGTCTTGTGGGTTTGCGGCCAGCTCACAAGAAAGCGAGTTGAAGAAAGGAGCTCAGGGGCCCTGTAATTCACAAACCTGCAGAGTTATAAATGACAGATAACGTGCAAAAATATATTGAAGTAAGGCTGCCAAGAGGACTTGAAAGCGGGGCAGAATTGCAGGAAACCGATTTCAGGAGGTAGACTGGATGTGCATTTAAAGCATAGGAAAAGAGGCAGAACATCGACAATGATGCACTTGGCAAAAAAGGGCGTATGAGTTTGTTCCTGAATATATTCAGGAAAAAACACATACGCCCTTTTTGGCAAACCAAGCAAGCTTGCAATGGAAATCCGAACTACTATGAAGTGTCACTTCCCCCCGGTCTAAAGGGCCATCTGAAAAAAGTGTAAAATCCAGAAAGGCAAGACAGGCCATGGGGAAAAAGGAGCCTTCTTATGCTGATGGGCGGGATGTAAATTGCCAACAGCCACTCTGGAGAAGTGCATGGTGTTTCCTGATACATCTGAAAAACAAAGCAACAGAGTCTAGGGCATTTCCACTTATGGTCCTATAGCTTAGGGAAATTAAAATCAAAAAGACACAGCCACCCCAAAATTTGGGACGGCTCTGTTTACAGGAACCTCTTCTACGGTACAAGTTAAATATCTCAGAGAACAAATAATTGATAAAGAAGTTGCGGTACTTACGTACAACAGAATACCACTCAGCAATGAAATCTGTGTCACCAGGCCTGTACCAGCATAATGAGTGGATTGAGGCACGATGATTCTAAGTGAAATAAGTCACACAGAAAAAGAAACATCATAAGGTATCACTAATGCACGGAATGTAAACTTGGCTACACATGAACTGAATTACAAAACAGAACAGGGTCTCAAGTTTAGAAAACCAACTTATGCTTGCTTAAGGGGAAAGGTGAGTTGGGGTGCTGCATAAAACCAGAGTTTGAAATTAGCACAGATACCGTTCCATAAGCCAAATATGTAATAGACAAGACCTACCCCTTGCTCAACGAAATGGACTCAACAATGAGGTATTACCTCACACCTGTTAGAATGGGCATCATCTGAAAATCTACAAACAACAAATGCTGGAAAGGGTGTGGAGAAAAGGAAGCCTCTTCCGCTATTGTTGGGAATATAAATTGATACAGTCACTATGGAGAACAATATGGAGTTTCTTAAGAAACTAATAATAGAATTACCATATGATACAGCAATCCCAGTACTGGACATATACCCAGACAAAACCATAAATCAAAAAGAGACATTCACCGCAATGTTCATTGCATCACTATTTACAATATCGAGGTAATGGAAGCAACCTAAATGCCCACAGACAGACGAATGCATAAAGATGTGGTACATATATAAAATGGAATATTACTAAGCCATGAAAGGAATGAAATTGGGTCATTTGTAGAGACGTCGATGGATCTAGAGACTGTCATACAGAGTGAAGTAAGTCAGAAAGAGAAAAACAAATCTTGTATATTCATGCATATATGTGGAACCTAGAAAAACTGTACAGATTAACCATTTTGCAAGGCATAACTAGAGCAACAGATGTAGACAACAATCGTATGGACAACAAGTGGGGAAAGCTCTTGGGGGGGTGGTGGTGGGAGGAGTTGAGAGATTGGGATTGGCATGTAAACATTTATATGTATAAAATAGATAACCAATAAGAACCTACTGTATAAAAATATAAAATAAAATTCAAAATTAAAAAGAAATAAAATTTAAAAAATAAAACAGAAAAAACAATTATTCCCTTCACATACATGTATTTATATGAATAAATTATTTCCATGCTTATATCTGTAAATACAAAAAAGAGGAATAAAATCTACCTTGAACCAAAAACGAAAAAGAGAAAAAAAAAACAGAACCCACCAGTTACTCAGAGGAAAACCGTATCAGGGCACTTGCTCCAGTTGTAAACAATTCTGAAGTTGGTCAGTGGTGGGGAATCGTCTCCCGTTCAGCCAGCAGCCCCCACACAACAAGCGTCCTCATTGCAAAGCTGGGGCACCGTGCCGAGGCATCTGTGAGTAAACGTGAGCTGAGTCCCAGGCCAGTTGCTGCTGAACTGTTCCCACCCTTCCCAGGTAAAACACCTGAATATATACAAGGACTTGAAAGCCTAGAGGAAGGGCCATGGAGCCACACGAGTGACAGCATGCCAGCTGACTTGGTGCCTGCAGGCCAGCCAGGATGGTCCTGGCCCTGGGTGCTCTTCTGCAAGATTTCCATTTCCCTGCCTGAGATACCCGTCCTGTCCCTGCCCCCACTGCTTTTTTCCTTCCTCACCTCTGCCCAGGGAGCAATTCCAGCAGCAGGTATGGGTGACACATCCTCTTCTTTAGCAGGTGGCAGCCTGGCAACTGCTGCAGAAAGTCCAGCAGAGCCCCACTCACACTGGGCCACCCACAAAGCCGTGGCCTCTCACTCCCTCCCACCAGCCCAGCCCCGAGACTGCTGACAGGGCAGAGAAAATGGCGTCAGACACAGCTGCAGGGGCTCTTGCTGCCTGGAGTGGTATTTATATTGATCTCAACCCAGGCACACCTGGGGAGGGCTGGCCGGCACGGTAAGGCTGCCCAGGTCAGCCAATCATCACCCCTCAGGGTCTCACAGTTGCAGAAAATGGAACTTGCTGAACCGGCCAGGTCCAAGGAACAGGTGTGGGCTCCTGAGAGTCAGGATAGACAAGGGGCTGCAGCTTTGGCTTGTTTTCTAATCATTTTATCTGGCCCATGAGTGGGAGACAACTTCAAGAAAACCCTCTCCTAATGAGAGGAACCCAGGAGTCAGGGAGAGGAGGGGTGGGTGGTGGTTGGAAACAGAGGCCTGGTGCCCCGGGTGCAGTGGAAGTCTCTGGAAGACCAGGTGGAGGGAGGCCACACAGAGTGATGCCCAGGGTCACAGACCTGTCGGAGCTGCTGTTTGTTAGTTCAAGTCCTGCTCTGAGGTGCTCTGTGTCAGCTCTGAGCGACAGGTGAGCTGGGGGTGCTCTTCAATGAGGGCTATGTGCACGGTTCCTGTGTGCCCAGCCCTGCCACGGTACCTGCAAGGGTAGCTCTGTATCCTGGGAGGGGCCTGACCACGAGAGCCCCGTGGGCTGGGTTGGGGGTGGGGTACCTGCCCAGGAGAGCTCCATATCCTGGGATTGGCCTGACCACGAGAGCCCCATGGGCTGCTGGGGACCTGGTAAAGGATGTCAGGACAGTCAGTGAAGCCACCGAGGATATACCTCCAGTTGCTCCTAATTCCTACACCCTGCTGGTCATTCTACCAACCACCAGGACATGGTATTCTGTATTAGTCTTCAATGATGCCTTCTTTTGTATTCCATTAGTCCCAGAGTCACAAGAAATTTTGGCTTGTGAGTGGCAGGACTCAACATACAACTAAAACAATACTTCTGGGCCGTCTTGCCCCAAGGGTTCAAAAATTCCCACACCATCTTTGGGGAAAGCTTAGCTAAAGACCGAAAAGTTCTACCTCTGGAAAAGGAAACTCTCCTTCAATATGCAGATGACATTCTGATCGCCAGCCCTACTAAGGAGGCCTCTGAACTACCAAGCCAATAAAGGATAGAAGTTGTCCAAGAAAAAGCTCAAATATCACAGACTACGGTGACCTGCCTGGGCTTCATTCTCACACAAGGTCGGAGAAGCCCATCCCAGGAAAGGGAAGAAACCATTTGCAGCCTTACCCCTTTCTAAAACGAGAAGACAGCTTAGGGATTCCTGGGGAGGCCAGGGTTTGCTGCTTCTGGATCCCTAACTACAGTCTACTAGCTGGGCCTCTATATGAAACACTGAAAGGAAAAGATGATGATCCTTTTGAACAGAATCCAGAAGTGGCCTTTCAAGAATGGAAAGAGCAGTCAATTCAGACCCTTGCCCTGGAACTCCCTAATTGAGCTAAACCCTTTGACCTTTCCATTCCCGGTGAAAGGTGAATCGCCATTGGAGAATTAGTGCAAAAACTGGGACCACTTGAAATGGAACAATGCAAGAATGCCATCCAGGTAGGATAAACTACAGTCACCAAGGGGCTTGGCCCACTGCCACATCTGGCCAAGATACTGGCGGTATCTAAAAACCTGGAAATCAGCAGCCCAAAAGGCCACCTCCCTCCTAAGGGAAAAGGACCCCACGTGGTGATCCTAATCACCAACCATGCCCTGAAGTTGCAGGGTTCGCTCCGTGGGCACACCGACCTCGAGTGAGGAGGCCCTCCAACTCCAACATCCAGAGAGATAACCGGGGGCAACAGGGCACCATGATGACTCGTGTGAACATCACTTGACCTGGAGTTTCTCTCATAAAACAACAATAGTGTGTCCCGAAGGAGTAGACTACTGCTTGCAGGACTTACTGCACCCGGAGGGGAGCTAATAATCTTGGCGGGGGAACCGTATATCACACTGTCACCATAGAAAAGCCTACAGACACCGTGATGATGGTGGCCAATAAGACCAGCTGGACTCCTGTTTACTTCAAAAGGCTGTTGACTCAGTGGCCATCATGGTCCTTGATCACCACTGACCCTGGACTGTCTGGGAGTTGAGCGGGCAGGGCTCTGACACCTGGTGCTGTTTTTACGTTAATTCAGGGACCTAACTGAAGAAAGAGCAGACTACTGGTCAGAGCATCTAGGCTGGCAGAAACGGTCAGCCTAAGGTGGCTGAACAAATGTGGGGCGGGGTGAAACCGGCCCCCACAGCGTCTCTGCACATCTCTTTCCTGGACCCTTAAAGGTCATTAGAATCTATAACACTTCCAATGCTGGTGCTCAGGCGGACGAGCAGGGAGGCAGGGGTCCTGGGGCCAATCAACGTCACCTGGAGGCTGCTGGGGAGAAGTTCTGACCCTCGTCCCCTGGTATGAGGGCTCCCAACTCAGCACTCAGCAGTTACAGAAGAAGGGTCTGCACCCTCAGCACTCCAAGAATGAGGAACGGGACAAAAGGCAGAGGAGGGGTTTGTCCCCAGCAAAGCCCATGAAAAATCCCTGGGAGATAAAAATAGAATCTGGGCAATAAAGTCAAGTCTGACCTTTTTTATCCTTTGTGCTTTGTCTAATGTCACGTGCTCCTAGGGTCCTGCATGCAGAGGTTCCACACCCGGCACTTCAGACCAGATTTCCTAGTGCAGAATGGCTGGGTCGACACCTCAGCTCCTGGGGCCCAGTGCACACTCCGAGATATAGAGCCTGAGCTGCAGCCAACCCGGCCCTCGAGAGCTCCGCCCCCTCCCTCCCACTGACTCTGACAGGATCTCTACACAGCAGCCCAGCCCACAGCCCACGGGGTAGTGCATGCTCTCACCTCTCCATTCTCTGATCAAAATATAAAGTTTCCTTTGCTTGTGAACCAAACTCAGTCTCGATCTGTTGGCCCCAATGACACTGGACAGGGGGACACTTGTTGGGGTCCACTCTGGAGGATCAGTAACAGAAATTGAGACTATTGTAACTTCAATGAACAGATGTGTGAGCCAAACTGTAGTTAACATAGAACAGTTTATAAGGCTCGGGTAAAATAAGATGTTTCTAACACTTCCATTTGATATTTCCATCACTTTATTATAAGCAAGTTCAGTGAAAAGGGTTGTCTTATTTGTCAGGTCAATATTAGAGAAATGAAGTGATTTCTTTCCAAGGATGTACATCTAATAATCTTGGTTAAAGCTTCAATCTTGTTTTAAATGCTTTTCCATTGAAAATGATACCTCTCTTTCAGCTCCCCCATTTCTGAGAAGTATAAAATCTTATAATTTATTATTACCAAAGGGGAAAGGTGGGAGGAGGGATAAATTAACAGTTTGGAATTAACACATACACACTGCTATGTATAAAATAGATCATCAACAAGGAACTACTGTATAGCACAGGGAACTACACTCAATATTTTGCAATAAGCTATAAGGGGAAATAATCGGAAAAAGAATAGATATTTTTATTGACATCATCTATCAATGACAGTTAAAGTGTAACCTAAGGGAAGCCGGTGGTGAGTGCTTCTGACCCTGAAGACTTCAATCATCTAAAGTTTGGACTCTGCCTACTTCCCAAGGCCCTTAATGAACATATGTGTAGCCGTAGCTTAAAAAATTCCCCAGTTTGGGTTTCGGGGAGACACTGATTTTAAAAAAGCCCTGGTGTTCTCCTTACATGAATGGGACTCTTCCTACTGCTAAAACATGTCTGTCACACCCAGAGGATGGTATACCGTCTGATCGGGAAGAGTTTGGAAAAGGCATCTCATCTCCTCATCTCCTGGTGCTCGGGTTCACCCCTCCAGCGTCTTTACTAACAGTCTCCCCACTTGGAGATGTCAGCACTGTCAACATCCTGTTGCGTACAGTTTGGAATTTGTCCAGAGGATGAAGCGGAAGGATGAGGAACAATGAGAGACAAGTCCTAGGTGTTCAGACAGGCACATGTCACTCTAATTTCCAATCAGGAAGACGAATTGACCAAAGGCTAGGGTTGCCCATGGAAACAGTATAGGGCTTGAGGAAATCCCACTGCTTTGTGGCCAGTTCCCATAAACACAAGTTGAACAATGGAACTCAGGGGCAGTAAAATTCACGAAACTGCAGAGTTGAAAATATCTATCACTGAAAAATGTCTTGAGGAAAGTCAGAGAAAAGGATTGGTAAGCAAGGGAGAATGGCAGGAAAGGGATTTGAGGAGGTAGAAAGGACTCGCCATTAAGCACAAGAAAAGGGGCTGAACATTGCCAACATTGCAGTTGGCCAAAAAGGCTGTATGCGTTTTTTTCTGTATATATTCAAGAAAAGGGCATACACTTTTTTAGCCAACCAAACAGGTGGGCACTGGAAATCAATACTACAAAAGATATCACTTCGCATCAGTCAGAAGAGCCATCCTCATAAAGTGTAAACACCAGAAATGCAGGACAGGGCAAGGAGAAGAGGGAGCCCTGTGAGGCTTATAGTGGAAATGTATATTGCCAACGGCCATTCTGGAGAAGTGTATTGTGTTTACTAAAGCATCTAAAAAATGAGCTACAGAGCATAGGGCACTTGCACTCATGGGCGTATATCTTGGGAAAAACAAAAATCGAGAGGACACAGGCACCCCAATGTTTACTGCCTCTCTGTTTAAAACATCCTCGACTAGGATATAACTTAAATGTCTCTGGAGGGAAAAAATGGATAGAGATGTGGTACTTATGTAGAGTGGACTATTACTCAGCCTGGAAATCAATGAAATATGGCCAGTTGTAACAACTCCGGAGGAGTTACGTATGATCATTCTAAGTGACATAATTCAAAAAGAAAAAGACACATATCATAAGATATCACTTAAAGGTGGAATCCAAAATGGCTACACATGAAATAAATTACAAAACAAAAACATAGTCAAATATGTAGAAAACACGCGTAAGGCTGCTAAACGGGAAAGGTGGGGAGGGGTGAGGCATCATCCAGGAGGTTGAAATTAGCAAAGATACCATTCCAAATACCAAACTGATAATCAACAAGGCCTACACGGTAGCTAAAAGAACTGCACTCAGCACACTCAAGTCACCGGAAAAGAATATCTATGACTGGTAAGAATCTGAAAAAGAATTTATTGATGTCTCTCTGTACGTGAATCAAGTGGATGTACAGCAGCAAGAAACAGAGCTTTGAAAATCAGCTGTAACCAATATGGTAATAAATTGAAAAAAATAAACGACAGAGAGACAGAGAAAACCTCTTACAACTTTTCCTCAGGGACGGTGATGCAACATGGATTGAACACATCTAGACCCACAGCAGGATGAGACATAAGGCTGGAAACTGTTCGCGCTAAGAGAAATGTGAGGTTGGGTGAGGAAATGCACACCCTTTAAAGTAATACTACCTGGTACCCATTCAATGGGTCCCAAATCTGCACGTTCAAGGAATCTTCCTACAGCTAAAACATGCATGGAAAACCCAGAGGACTGTACACCATGTGATCGGGAGATGTGTCTAAAATGCACCTCATTTATCCTCTCCTGGTGCTCCTGTTCATCATTCCAGCCACGTTACTTAGAATCTCCCCACTTAGAGAATCAGCACATTTAAACTTCTGTTTCACACATTTTGCAAATTGTGAGGAGGATGAACGGGAAGAGGGAGAACCAATGAGAGAATAGTTGTAGGGGTTTGGACGGGCACATGTCACTCTAATTTCCCATTAAGAATAAGAATTAAAAAAAGGCTCAGCCCACCTCGCCGGAGCCAAAATAGGGCCTGAAGCAATCCTGCGGCTTTGAGGCCAGCTCACAAAAGAGCAACTTAGAAAATGGAGCTCAGGGTCACTGCAATTCACAAACCTGCAGAGTTATAAATGAAAACTAACGTCCAAAAATATGTCGAGGTAAGGCAAAGAAGAGGATCTGAATGCAAGACAGAATTGCAAGAAACAGATTTCAAGAGATAGATTGGACTCGTCTTTAAAGCACATGAAAAGCGGCAGAATTTCGACAATGATGCAGTTGGCCCCAAAAGGAGTATGTGTTTTTTCCTGAATATATCCAGGAAAAAACGCATACGCACTTTATGGGCAACCAAGCAAGCAAGCAATGCAAATGTGCACAACAAAGAAGTCTCATTTCCCACCGGTCAAAAGGGCCATCCGAAAAAATTGTAAAAACCAGAAATGCAGGACAGGCCATGGAGAACAGGGAGCCTTTATACGCTGATGGACAGTGTGTGAACTGCCGAGAGCCACTCTGGAGAAGTGTATGGTGGTTCCTAAATCATCTAAAAAACAGAGCTACAGAGCATAGGGCACTTCCAATCATGGAAGTATATCTAGGGAAGTCTAAAAGTCAACAAGACACAAGCACACCACAGTTTAGGGCTACTCTGTTTACAAGAACCTCAACTTCAGTACACCTTAAATATCCCAGGAAAGAGAACAATGGATAAAGAAGATGTGGTACTTATGTACAATGGAATATCTCTTCACCACGAAATCAATGTAATAAGGCTAGTAGAAGGATAAAGAGTGGATTTAGGTCCGATAATACTACTTGAAATAAGTCAAACAGAAAAAGAAACATATCATAAGATATCACTTATAGAGGGAGGATAAATATGGCTGCACAAAAAATGAATTACAAAACAGAACAGTGTCTCACATTTAGAAAACACACTTATGTCAGCTTAAGGGGAAAGGAGAGGTGGGGTGATGCATAAAACCAGAGTTTGAAATTAGCACAGATACCGTTCAATAAACCAAATAGGTATTAGACAAGATCTACACCTTGCTCAATGAACTGGCCTCAACACACCCTATACACCACAGAGAAATATATCTGAGTAATAAGAATCTTAAAACCCATGTATTGATATATCTCCATAAGGGAATCAAGTGTGTGCAGAGCGGCACAAACACAGCAGTGAAAATGAGCTAAACCCCATTATAGAAATAAATTTTAAAATCAAAACGCAGAAACATGAAAGAGAGAAAAATTCTTACAAAATTCGCTCAGGGGCTGTGATGCAACCTGGAATGACCACATATAAACCCACAGCTGGATAAGACATAAGGCTGGACACTTGGGGCTGAGAGCATTGGTGAGCTTTGGTGAGCAACTGCCGAAAGTTTAATGCAATACTTCATGCTACTCATTCCAAGGGTCCCAACACTCCAGGTTGAAGGGAATCTTCCTACAGCTAAACCATGCATGGGAAATCCAGCGGATGGTATACCACATGATCGGGAAAGGTTTCTAAAACGCACCTCATTTTCCTCTTGGGGCTCCGGATCAACATTCCAGCCACTTTACTAACAACATCTCCACATGGAGAGTCAATGCCTTTAAGTTCCGGTATCACACAGTCTGCAGTTAGTGCGGAGGATGAATGGGAATAGGGTGAACCAGTGAGAAAATAGCTGTAGCGGTTTCAATGGGCACATGTCACTCTAATTTCACATCAGGAAGAAGAATTAACCAAAGGCAGAGCAAGGCGCCGAAGAAGAAGAATAGGGCCTGAAGAAATCCTGTGGATATGAGGAAGATCACAAAAATAAGAGCTGAAAAATGGAAGTAAGGGCCACTGCAATTCAAAAACCTGCAGAGTTATAAAGGACAACTATTTTCCAAAAGTATATTGAGGTAAGGCTATGAAGAGGCACTGACAGCAAGGCAGAATTGCAGAAAACCGATTTCAGGAGGTAGACAGGAATTGCCTTGAAAACATGAAAAGACTCAGAACGTCGACAATGATGCACTTGGCTAAAAAGGGCGTATGCGTTTTTTCCTGAATATATTCACGAAAAAACGCATAAGTCATTTTTGGCCAACCAAGCAAGCTTGCAAAGGAAATCTGCACTACAATGAAGTCTCACTGCTCCCCGGTCAAAAGGGCCATCTGAAAAAAGTGTAAAATCCAGAAAGGCAGGACAGGCTATGGAAAACTGGGAGCCTTGTTATGCTGATGGGTGGGAGGTAAATTGCCAACAGCCACTCTGAAGAAGTGTATGGTGTTTCCTGAAACATCCGAAAAACAGAGCAACAGGACCTAGGGCACTTCCACTTACGGACCTATAGCTTAGAGAAATTAAAATCAAAAAGACACAGCCACCCCAAAGTTTGGGACGGCTCTGTTTACAAGAACCTCGTTTACGGTACAAGTTCAATATCGCAGAAAGCGAAAAATGGATAAAGAAGTTGTGGTACTTACGTAGAATGCAATATCACTCAGCAATGAAATCTATGTCATCAGGCCAGTAGCAGCATAATGAGTGGATTCAGGTACGATGATTCTAAGTGAAATAAGTCACACAGAAAAAGAAACATCATAAGGTATCACTAATAAACGGAATGTAAACTTGGCTACACAGGAACTGAATTACAAAACAGAATAGCGTCTCAAATGTAGAAAACCAACTTATGCTTGTTTAAGGGGAATGGTGAGTTGGGGTGCTGCATAAAACCAGAGATTGAAATTAGCACAGATACCGTTACATAAGCCAAATATGTAAAAGACAAAAGCTACTCCTTGCTCAATGAAGTGGACTCAACACCCCATATTAAACGCCTAAGAATATACCTGACTAGTAAGAATCTTAAAACCTATGGATTTATATGTCTCCGAAAGAGAATCAAGCATGTGTACAGCGGCATAAACGCAGCAGTGATTGGATTGGTGAGGATCGGTGAGCAAATGCAGACCCTTTGAAGTCATATTGCATGGTACCCATTCCATGGGTCTCAACTCTCCAGGTTTAAGGGATTCTTCCTTCAGCTAAAACATGCATGTGGAACCCAGAGTATGATCCACCGTGTGATCGGGAAACGTGTTCAAATGTGTCTCAGTTTTCGTCCCCTGGTACTCGGGTGCAACATTCCAGACGCTTTACTAACACTCTCCCCACTTGGAGAGTCAGTGCCTTTAACCTCCTGTTTGGCCCAGTTTGCAATTTCTGCGGAAAATGAACAGGAATAGGGAGAACCAATGAGAGACTAGCTGGAGGTGTCTGGACAGGCAAATATAATTCTCATTTCCCAGCAGGAAGAGGAATTAACCAAAGGCTCAGTGTGCCATGCCGGAACCACACTAGGGCCTGAAGCAATCCTGCGGTGTTGCGGCCAGCTCACAAGAAAGCGAGTTGAAGAAAGGAGCTCAGGGGCCCTGTAATTCACAAACCTGCAGAGTTATAAATGACAGCTATCGTCCAAAAATATATTGAAGGAAGGCTGCCAAGAGGACTTGAAAGCGGGGCAGAATTGCAGGAAACCGATTTCAGGAGGTAGACTGGAATTGCATGTAAAGCATAGGAAAAGAGGCAGAAGGTCCACAATGATGCACTTGGCCAAAAAGGGCGTATGCGTTTTTTCCTGAATATATTCAGGAAAAAACGCATACGCCCTTTTTGGCCAACCAAGCAAGCTTGCAAAGGAAATCTGCACTACAATGAAGTCTCACTGCCCCCCGGGCAAAAGGGCCATCTGAAAAAAGTGTAAAATCCAGAAAGGCAGGACAGGCCATGGAGAACTGGGAGCCTTCTTATGCTGATGGGCGGGATGTAAATTGCTAACAGCCACTCTGGAGAAGTGTATGGTGTTTCCTGAAACATCTAAAAAACAAAGCAACAGAGCCTAGGGCACTTCTACTTATGGTCCTATAGCTTTGGGAAATTAAAATCAAAAAGACACAGCAACCCCAAAGTTTGCGACGGCTCTGTTTACAAGAACCTCATTTACCGTACAAGTTCAATATCGCAGAAAGCGAAAAATGGATAAATAAGTTGTGGTATTACGTACAATACAATATCACTCAGCAATGAAATCTATGTCATCAGGCCCTTAGCAGCATAATGAGTGGATTCAGGTACGATGATTCTAAGTGAAATAAGTCACAGAGAAAATGAAACATCATAAGTTATCACTAATACATGGAATGTAAACTTTGCTACAAAGGAACTGAATTACAAAACAGAACAGGGTCTCAAATGTAGAAAACCAACTTATGCTTGCTTAAGGGGAATGGTGAGTTGGGGTGCTGCATAAAACCAGAGATTGAAATTAGCACAGATACCGTTCCATAAGCCAAATATGTAATAGACAAGAGCTACTCCTTGCTCAACGAAGTGGACTCAACACCCCATATTAAACGCCTAAGAATATACCTGACTAGTAAGAATCTTAAAACCTATGGATTTATATGTCTCTGAAAGAGAATCCAGCGTGTGTACAGTGACATAAAAGCAGCAGTGATAGGATTGGTGAGGTTCGGTGAGCAAATGCAGACCCTTTGAATTCATATTGCATGGTACCCATTCCATGGGTCTCAACTCTCCAGGTTTAAGGGATTCTTCCTTCAGCTAAAACATGCATGTGGAACCCAGAGTATGATCCACCGTGTGATCGGGAAACGTGTTCAAATGTGTCTCAGTTTTCGTCCCCTGGTACTCGGGTGCAACATTCCAGACGCTTTACTAACACTCTCCCCACTTGGAGAGTCAGTGCCTTTAACCTCCTGTTTGTCCCAGTTTGCAATTTCTGTGGAAAATGAACAGGAATAGGGAGAACCAATGAGAGACTAGCTGGAGGTGTCTGGACGGGCAAATTTAACTCTCATTTCCCACCAGGAAGAGGAATTAACCAAAGGCTCAGCGTGCCATGCTGGAACCACACTAGGGCCTGAAGCAATCCTGCGGTGTTGCGGCCAGCTCACAAGAAAGCGAGTTGAAGAAAGGAGCTCCGGGGACCTGTAATTCACAAACCTGCAGAGTTATAAATGACAGCTATCGTCCAAAAATATATTGAAGTAAGCCTGCCAAGAGGACTTGAAAGCGAGGCAGAATTGCACGAAACCGATTTCAGGAGGTAGACTGGAATTGCATGTAAAGCATAGGAAAAGAGGCAGAACGTCCACAATGATGCACTTGGCCAAAAAGGGCGTATGCGTTTTTTCCTGAATATATTCAGGAAAAAACGCATACGCCCTTTTTGGCCAACCAAGCAAGCTTGCAAAGGAAATCTGCACTACAATGAACTCTCACTGCCCCCCGGTCAAAAGGGCCATCTGAAAAAAGTGTAAAATCCAGAAAGGGAGGACAGGCCATGGAGAACTGGGAGCCTTCTTATGCTGATGGGCGGGATGCAAATTGCCAACAGCCACTCTGGAGAAGTGTATGGTGTTTCCTGAAACATCTAAAAAACAAAGCAACAGAGCCTAGGGCACTTCCACTTATGGTCCTATAGCTTAGGGAAATTAAAATCAAAAAGACACAGCCACCCCAAAGTTTGGGACGGCTCTGTTTACAAGAACCTCGTATACGGTACAAGTTCAATATCGCAGAAAGCGAAAAATGGATAAAGAAGTTGTGGTACTTACGTACAATGCAATATCACTCAGCAATGAAATCTATGTCATCAGTCCAGTAGCAGCATAATGAGTGGATTCAGGTACGATGATTCTAAGTGAAATAAGTCACACAGAAAAAGAAACATCATAAGGTATCACTAATACACGGAATGTAAACTTGGCTACACAGGAACTGAATTACAAAACAGGACAGGGTCTCAAATGTAGAAAACCAACTTATGCTTGCTTAAGGGGAATGGTGTGTTGGGGTGCTGCATAAAACCAGAGATTGAAATTAGCACAGATACCGTTCCATAAGCCAAATATGTAATAGACAAGAGCTACTCCTTGCTCAACGAAGTGGACTCAACACCCCATATTAAACGCCTAAGAATATACCTGACTAGTAAGAATCTTAAAACCTATGGATTTATATGTCTCCGAAAGATAATCAAGCGTGTGTACAGCGGCATAAATGCAGCAGTGATAGGATTGGTGAGGTTCGGTGAGAAAATGCAGACCCTTTGAAGTCATATTGCATGTTACCCATTCCAAGGATCTCAACTCTCCAGGTTTAAGGGATTCTTCCTTCAGCTAAAACATGCATGTGGAACCCAGAGTATGATCCACCGTGTGATCGGGAAACGTGTTCAAATGTGTCTCAGTTTTCGTCCCCTGGTACTCGGGTGCAACATTCCAGACGCTTTACTAACACTCTCCCCACTTGGAGAGTCAGTGCCTTTAAACTCCTGTTTGGCCCAGTTTGCAATTTCTGCGGAAAATGAACAGGAATAGGGAGAACCAATGAGAGACTAGCTGGAGGTGTCTGGACGGGCAAATTTAACTCTCATTTCCCACCAGGAAGAGGAATTAACCAAAGGCTCAGCGTGCCATGCCGGAACCACACTAGGGCTTGAAGCAATCCTGCGGTGTTGCGGCCAGCTCACAAGAAAGCGAGTTGAAGAAAGGAGCTCCGGGGACCTGTAATTCACAAACCTGCAGAGTTATAAATGACAGCTATCATCCAAAAACATATTGAAGTAAGCCTGCCAAGAGGACTTGAAAGTGAGGCAGAATTGCAGGAAACCGATTTCAGGAGGTAGACTGGAATTGCATGTAAAGCATAGGAAAAGAGGCAGAACGTCCACAATGATGCACTTGGCCAAAAAGGGCGTATGCGTTTTTTCTGAATATATTCAGGAAAAAACGCATACGCCCTTTTTGGCCAACCAAGCAAGCTTGCAAAGGAAATCTGCACTACAATGAACTCTCACTGCCCCCCGGTCAAAAGGGCCATCTGAAAAAAGTATATAATCCAGAGAGGCAGGACAGGCCAATGAGAACTGGGAGCCTTGTTATGCTGATGGGTGCGATGTAAATTGCCAACAGCCACTCTGGAGGAGTGTATGGTGTTTCCTGAAACATCTAAAAAACAAAGCAACAGAGCTTAGGGCACTTCCACTTATGGTCCTATAGCTTAGGGAAATTAAAATCAAAAAGACACAGCCACCCCAAAGTTTGGGACGGCTCTGTTTACAAGAACCTCGTATACGGTACAAGTTCAATATCGCAGAAAGCGAAAAATGGATAAAGAAGTTGTGGTACTTACGTACAATGCAATATCACTCAGCAATGAAATCTATGTCATCAGGCCAGTAGCAGCATAATGAGTGGATTCAGGTACGATGATTCTAAGTGAAATAAGTCACACAGAAAATGAAACATCATAAGGTATCACTAATACATGGAATGTAAACTTGGCTACACAGGAACTGAATTACAAAACAGAACAGGGTCTCAAATGTAGAAAACCAACTTATGCTTGCTTAAGGGGAATGGTGAGTTGGGGTGCTGCATAAAACCAGAGATTGAAATTAGCACAGATACCGTTCCATAAGCCAAATATGTAATAGACAAGAGCTACTCCTTGCTCAACGAAGTGGACTCAACACCCCATATTAAACGCCTAAGAATATACCTGACTAGTAAGAATCTTAAAACCTATGGATTTATATGTCTCCGAAAGAGAATCAAGCATGTGTACAGCGGCATAAACGCAGCAGTGATTGGATTGGTGAGGATCGGTGAGCAAATGCAGACCCTTTGAAGTCATATTGCATGGTACCCATTCCATGGGTCTCAACTCTCCAGGTTTAAGGGATTCTTCCTTCAGCTAAAACATGCATGTGGAACCCAGAGTATGATCCACCGTGTGATCGGGAAACGTGTTCAAATGTGTCTCAGTTTTCGTCCCCTGGTACTCGGGTGCAACATTCCAGACGCTTTACTAACACTCTCCCCACTTGGAGAGTCAGTGCCTTTAACCTCCTGTTTGGCCCAGTTTGCAATTTCTGCGGAAAATGAACAGGAATAGGGAGAACCAATGAGAGACTAGCTGGAGGTGTCTGGACAGGCAAATATAATTCTCATTTCCCAGCAGGAAGAGGAATTAACCAAAGGCTCAGTGTGCCATGCCGGAACCACACTAGGGCCTGAAGCAATCCTGCGGTGTTGCGGCCAGCTCACAAGAAAGCGAGTTGAAGAAAGGAGCTCAGGGGCCCTGTAATTCACAAACCTGCAGAGTTATAAATGACAGCTATCGTCCAAAAATATATTGAAGGAAGGCTGCCAAGAGGACTTGAAAGCGGGGCAGAATTGCAGGAAACCGATTTCAGGAGGTAGACTGGAATTGCATGTAAAGCATAGGAAAAGAGGCAGAAGGTCCACAATGATGCACTTGGCCAAAAAGGGCGTATGCGTTTTTTCCTGAATATATTCAGGAAAAAACGCATACGCCCTTTTTGGCCAACCAAGCAAGCTTGCAAAGGAAATCTGCACTACAATGAAGTCTCACTGCCCCCCGGGCAAAAGGGCCATCTGAAAAAAGTGTAAAATCCAGAAAGGCAGGACAGGCCATGGAGAACTGGGAGCCTTCTTATGCTGATGGGCGGGATGTAAATTGCTAACAGCCACTCTGGAGAAGTGTATGGTGTTTCCTGAAACATCTAAAAAACAAAGAAACAGAGCCTAGGGCACTTCTACTTATGGTCCTATAGCTTTGGGAAATTAAAATCAAAAAGACACAGCAACCCCAAAGTTTGCGACGGCTCTGTTTACAAGAACCTCATTTACCGTACAAGTTCAATATCGCAGAAAGCGAAAAATGGATAAATAAGTTGTGGTATTACGTACAATACAATATCACTCAGCAATGAAATCTATGTCATCAGGCCCTTAGCAGCATAATGAGTGGATTCAGGTACGATGATTCTAAGTGAAATAAGTCACAGAGAAAATGAAACATCATAAGTTATCACTAATACATGGAATGTAAACTTTGCTACAAAGGAACTGAATTACAAAACAGAACAGGGTCTCAAATGTAGAAAACCAACTTATGCTTGCTTAAGGGGAATGGTGAGTTGGGGTGCTGCATAAAACCAGAGATTGAAATTAGCACAGATACCGTTCCATAAGCCAAATATGTAATAGACAAGAGCTACTCCTTGCTCAACGAAGTGGACTCAACACCCCATATTAAACGCCTAAGAATATACCTGACTAGTAAGAATCTTAAAACCTATGGATTTATATGTCTCTGAAAGAGAATCCAGCGTGTGTACAGTGACATAAAAGCAGCAGTGATAGGATTGGTGAGGTTCGGTGAGCAAATGCAGACCCTTTGAATTCATATTGCATGGTACCCATTCCATGGGTCTCAACTCTCCAGGTTTAAGGGATTCTTCCTTCAGCTAAAACATGCATGTGGAACCCAGAGTATGATCCACCGTGTGATCGGGAAACGTGTTCAAATGTGTCTCAGTTTTCGTCCCCTGGTACTCGGGTGCAACATTCCAGACGCTTTACTAACACTCTCCCCACTTGGAGAGTCAGTGCCTTTAACCTCCTGTTTGTCCCAGTTTGCAATTTCTGTGGAAAATGAACAGGAATAGGGAGAACCAATGAGAGACTAGCTGGAGGTGTCTGGACGGGCAAATTTAACTCTCATTTCCCACCAGGAAGAGGAATTAACCAAAGGCTCAGCGTGCCATGCTGGAACCACACTAGGGCCTGAAGCAATCCTGCGGTGTTGCGGCCAGCTCACAAGAAAGCGAGTTGAAGAAAGGAGCTCCGGGGACCTGTAATTCACAAACCTGCAGAGTTATAAATGACAGCTATCGTCCAAAAATATATTGAAGTAAGCCTGCCAAGAGGACTTGAAAGCGAGGCAGAATTGCACGAAACCGATTTCAGGAGGTAGACTGGAATTGCATGTAAAGCATAGGAAAAGAGGCAGAACGTCCACAATGATGCACTTGGCCAAAAAGGGCGTATGCGTTTTTTCCTGAATATATTCAGGAAAAAACGCATACGCCCTTTTTGGCCAACCAAGCAAGCTTGCAAAGGAAATCTGCACTACAATGAACTCTCACTGCCCCCCGGTCAAAAGGGCCATCTGAAAAAAGTGTAAAATCCAGAAAGGGAGGACAGGCCATGGAGAACTGGGAGCCTTCTTATGCTGATGGGCGGGATGCAAATTGCCAACAGCCACTCTGGAGAAGTGTATGGTGTTTCCTGAAACATCTAAAAAACAAAGCAACAGAGCCTAGGGCACTTCCACTTATGGTCCTATAGCTTAGGGAAATTAAAATCAAAAAGACACAGCCACCCCAAAGTTTGGGACGGCTCTGTTTACAAGAACCTCGTATACGGTACAAGTTCAATATCGCAGAAAGCGAAAAATGGATAAAGAAGTTGTGGTACTTACGTACAATGCAATATCACTCAGCAATGAAATCTATGTCATCAGTCCAGTAGCAGCATAATGAGTGGATTCAGGTACGATGATTCTAAGTGAAATAAGTCACACAGAAAAAGAAACATCATAAGGTATCACTAATACACGGAATGTAAACTTGGCTACACAGGAACTGAATTACAAAACAGGACAGGGTCTCAAATGTAGAAAACCAACTTATGCTTGCTTAAGGGGAATGGTGTGTTGGGGTGCTGCATAAAACCAGAGATTGAAATTAGCACAGATACCGTTCCATAAGCCAAATATGTAATAGACAAGAGCTACTCCTTGCTCAACGAAGTGGACTCAACACCCCATATTAAACGCCTAAGAATATACCTGACTAGTAAGAATCTTAAAACCTATGGATTTATATGTCTCCGAAAGATAATCAAGCGTGTGTACAGCGGCATAAATGCAGCAGTGATAGGATTGGTGAGGTTCGGTGAGAAAATGCAGACCCTTTGAAGTCATATTGCATGTTACCCATTCCAAGGATCTCAACTCTCCAGGTTTAAGGGATTCTTCCTTCAGCTAAAACATGCATGTGGAACCCAGAGTATGATCCACCGTGTGATCGGGAAACGTGTTCAAATGTGTCTCAGTTTTCGTCCCCTGGTACTCGGGTGCAACATTCCAGACGCTTTACTAACACTCTCCCCACTTGGAGAGTCAGTGCCTTTAACCTCCTGTTTGTCCCAGTTTGCAATTTCTGTGGAAAATGAACAGGAATAGGGAGAACCAATGAGAGACTAGCTGGAGGTGTCTGGAAGGGCAAATTTAACTCTCATTTCCCACCAGGAAGAGGAATTAACCAAAGGCTCAGCATGCCATGCCGGAACCACACTAGGGCCTGAAGCAATCCTGCGGTGTTGCGGCCAGCTCACAAGAAAGCGAGTAGAAGAAAGGAGCTCCGGGGCCCTGTAATTCACAAACCTGCAGAGTTATAAATGACACCTATCGTCCAAAAACATATTGAAGTAAGCCTGCCAACAGGACTTGAAAGTGAGGCAGAATTGCAGGAAACCGATTTCAGGAGGTAGACTGGAATTGCATGTAAAGCATAGGAAAAGAGGCAGAACGTCCACAATGATGCACTTGGCCAAAAAGGGCGTATGCGTTTTTTCTGAATATATTCAGGAAAAAACGCATACGCCCTTTTTGGCCAACCAAGCAAGCTTGCAAAGGAAATCTGCACTACAATGAAGTCTCACTGCCCCCCGGTCAAAAGGGCCATCTGAAAAAAGTGTAAAATCCAGAAAGGGAGGACAGGCCATGGAGAACTGGGAGCCTTCTTATGCTGATGGGCGGGACGTAAATTGCCAACAGCCACTCTGGAGAAGTGTATGGTGTTTCCTGAAACATCTAAAAAACAAAGCAACAGAGCCTAGGGCACTTCCACTTATGGTCCTATAGCTTAGGGAAATTAAAATCAAAAAGACACAGCCACGCCAAAGTTTGGGACAGCTCTGTTTACAAGAACCTCGTTTACGGTACAAGTTCAATATCGCAGAAAGCGAAAAATGGATAAAGAAGTTGTGGTACTTACGTAGAATTCAATATCACTCAGCAATGAAATCTATGTCATCATGCCAGTAGCAGCATAATGAGTGGATTCAGGTACGATGATTCTAAGTGAAATAAGTCACACAGAAAAAGAAACATCATAAGGTATCAATAATACACGGAATGTAAACTTGGCTACACAGGAACTGAATTACAAAACAGAATAGGGTCTCAAATGTAGAAAACCAACTTATGCTTGCTTAAGGGGAAAGGTGAGTTGGGGTGCTGCATAAAACCAGAGATTGAAATAAGCACAGATACCGTTCCATAAGCCAAATATGTAATAGACAAGAGCTACTCCTTGCTCAACGAAGTGGACTCAACACCCCATCTTAAACGCCTAAGAATATAACTGACTAGTAAGAATCTTAAAACCTATGGATTTATATGTCTCTGAAAGAGAATCAAGCGTGTGTACAGCAGCATAAATGCAGCAGTGATAGGATTGGTGAGGTTCGGTGAGCAAATGCAGACCCTTTGAAGTCATATTGCATGGTACCCATTCCATGGGTCTCAACTCTCCAGGTTTAAGGGATTCTTCCTTCAGCTAAAACATGCATGTGGAAAACAGAGTATGATCCACCGTGTGATCGGGAAATGTGTTCAAATGTGTCTCAGTTTTCGTCCCCTGGTACTCGGGTGCCACATTCCAGACGCTTTACTAACACTCTCCCCACTTGGAGAGTCAGTGCCTTTAACCTCCTGTTTGTCCCAGTTTGCAATTTCTGTGGAAAATGAACAGGAATAGGGAGAACCAATGAGAGACTAGCTGGAGGTGTCTGGACGGGCAAATTTAACTCTCATTTCCCACCAGGAAGAGGAATTAACCAAAGGCTCAGCGTGCCATGCCGGAACCACACTAGGGCCTGAAGCAATCCTGCGGTGTTGCGGCCAGCTCACAAGAAAGTGAGTTGAAGAAAGGAGCTCCGGGGCCCTGTAATTCACAAACCTGCAGAGTTATAAATGACAGCTATCGTCCAAAAACATATTGAAGTAAGTCTGCCAAGAGGACTTGAAAGTGAGGCAGAATTGCAGGAAACCGATTTCAAGAGGTAGACTGGAATTGCATGTAAAGCATAGGAAAAGAGGCAGAACGTCCACAATGATGCACTTGGCCAAAAAGGGCGTATGCGTTTTTTCTGAATATATTCAGGAAAAAACGCATACGCCCTTTTTGGCCAACCAACCAAGCTTGCAAAGGAAATCTGCACTACAATGAAGTCTCACTGCCCCCCGGTCAAAAGGGCCATCTGAAAAAAGTGTAAAATCCAGAAAGGGAGGACAGGCCATGGAGAACTGGGAGCCTTCTTATCCTGATGGGCGGGATGTAAATTGCCAAAAGCCACTCTGGAGAAGTGTATGGTGTTTCCTGAAACATCTAAAAAACAAAGCAACAGAGCCTAGGGCACTTCCACTTATGGTCCTATAGCTTAGGGAAATTAAAATCAAAAAGACACAGCCACCCAAAATTTTGGGACGGCTCTGTTTACAAGAACCTCGTATACGGTACAAGTTCAATATCGCAGAAAGCGAAAAATGGATAAAGAAGTTGTGGTACTTACGTACAATGCAATATCACTCAGCAATGAAATCTATGTCATCAGGCCAGTAGAAGCATAATGAGTGGATTCAGGTACGATGATTCTAAGTGAAATAAGTCACACAGAAAAAGAAACATCATAAGGTATCACTAATACACGGAATGTAAACTTGGCTACACAGGAACTGAATTACAAAACAGAACAGGGTCTCAAATGTAGAAAACCAACTTATGCTTGCTTAAGGGGAATGGTGAGTTGGGGTGCTGCATAAAACCAGAGATTGAAATTAGCACAGATACCGTTCCATAAGCCAAATATGTAATAGACAAGAGCTACTCCTTGCTCAACGAAGTGGACTCAACACCCCATCTTAAACGCCTAAGAATATACCTGACTAGTAAGAATCTTAAAACCTATGGATTTATATGTCTCCGAAAGAGAATCCAGCGTGTGTACAGCGATATAAAAGCAGCAGTGATAGAATTGGTGAGGTTCGGTGAGCAAATGCAGACCCTTTGAAGTCATATTGCATGGTACCCATTCCATGGGTCTCAACTCTCCAGGTTTAAGGGATTCTTCCTTCAGCTAGAACATGCATGTGGAACCCAGAGTATGATCCACCGTGTGATCGGGAAACATGTTCAAATGTGACTGAGTTTTCATCCTCTGATACTCGGGTGCAACATTCGAGACGCTTTACTAACACTCTCCCCACTTGGAGAGTCAGTGCCTTTAACCTCCTGTTTGTCCCAGTTTGCAATTTCTGTGGAAAATGAACAGGAATAGGGAGAACCAATGAGAGACTAGCTGGAGGTGTCTGGACGGGCAAATTTAACTCTCATTTCCCACCAGGAAGAGGAATTAACCAAAGGCTCAGCGAGCCATGCCGGAATCACACTAGGGCCTGAAGCAATCCTGCGGTGTTGCGGCCAGCTCACAAGAAAGCGAGTTGAAGAATGGAGCTCAGGGGCACTGTAATTCACAAACCTGCAGAGTTATAAATGACAGCTATCGTCCAAAAATATACTGAAGTAAGGCTGCCAAGAGGACTTGAAAGCGGGGCAGAATTGCAGGAAACCGATTTCAGGAGGTAGACTGGAATTGCATGTAAAGCATAGGAAAAGAGGCAGAACGTGCACAATGATGCACTTGGCCAAAAAGGGCTTATGCGTTTTTTCCTGAATATATTCAGGAAAAAACGCATACGCCCTTTTTGGCCAACCAAGCAAGCTTGCAAAGGAAATAAGCACTAGAATGAAGTCTCACTGCCCCCCGGTCAAAAGGGCCATCTGAAAAAAGTGTATAATCCAGAAAGGGAGGACAGGCCATGGAGAACTGGGAGCCTTCTTATGCTGATGGGCGGGATGTAAATTGCCAACAGCCACTCTGGAGAAGTGTATGGTGTTTCCTGAAACATCTAAAAAACAAAACAACAGAGCCTAGGGCACTTCCACTTATGGTCCTATAGCTTAGGGAAATTAAAATCGAAAAGACACAGCCACGCCAAAGTTTGGGACGGCTCTGTTTACAAGAACCTCGTATACGGTACAAGTTCAATATCGCAGAAAGCAAAAAATGGATAAAGAAGTTGTGGTACTTACGTACAATGCAATATCACTCAGCAATGAAATCTATGTCATCAGGCCAGTAGCAGAATAATGAGTGGATTCAGGTACGATGATTCTAAGTGAAATAAGTCACACAGAAATAGAAACATCATAAGGTATCACTAATACACGGAATGTAAACTTGGCTACACAGGAACTGAATTACAAAACAGAACAGGGTCTCAAATGTAGAAACCCAACTTATGCTTGCTTAAGGGGAATGGTGAGTTGGGGTGCTGCATAAAACCAGAGATTGAAATAAGCACAGATACCGTTCCATAAGCCAAATATGTAATAGACAAGAGCTACTCCTTGCTCAACGAAGTGGACTCAACACCCCATATTAAACGCCTAAGAATATACCTGACTAGTAAGAATCTTAAAACCTATGGATTTATATGTCTCCGAAAGAGAATCAAGCGTGTGTACAGCGGCATAAATGCAGCAGTGATAGGATTGGTGAGGTTCGGTGAGCAAATGCAGACCCTTTGAAGTCATATTGCATGGTACCCATTCCATGGGTCTCAACTCTCCAGGTTTAAGGGATTCTTCCTTCAGCTAAAACATGCATGTGGAACCCAGAGTATGATCCACCGTGTGATCCGGAAACGTGTTCAAATGTGTCTCAGTTTTCGTCCCCTGGTACTCGGGTGCAACATTCCAGACGCTTTACTAACACTCTCCCCACTTGGAGAGTCAGTGCCTTTAAACTCCTGTTTGGCCCAGTTTGCAATTTCTGCGGAAAATGAACAGGAATAGGGAGAACCAATGAGAGACTAGCTGGAGGTGTCTGGACGGGCAAATTTAACTCTCATTTCCCACCAGGAAGAGGAATTAACCAAAGGCTCAGCGTGCCATGCCGGAACCACACTAGGGCCTGAAGCAATCTTGCGGTGTTGCGGCCAGCTCACAAGAAAGCGAGTTGAAGAAAGGAGCTCCGGGGACCTGTAATTCACAAACCTGCAGAGTTATAAATGACAGCTATCGTCCAAAAATATATTGAAGTAAGCCTGCCAAGAGGACTTGAAAGCGAGGCAGAATTGCAGGAAACCGATTTCAGGAGGTAGACTGGAATTGCATGTAAAGCATAGGAAAAGAGGCAGAACGTCCACAATGATGCACTTGGCCAAAAAGGGCGTATGCGTTTTTTCCTGAATATATTCAGGAAAAAACGCATACGCCCTTTTTGGCCAACCAAGCAAGCTTGCAAAGGAAATCTGCACTACAATGAAGTCTCACTACCCCCCGGTCAAAAGGGCCATCTGAAAAAAGTGTAAAATCCAGAAAGGGAGGACAGGCCATGGAGAACTGGGAGCCTTCTTATGCTGATGGGCGGGATGTAAATTGCCAACAGCCACTCTGGAGAAGTGTATGGTGTTTCCTGAAACATCTAAAAAACAAAGCAACAGAGCCTAGGGCACTTCCACTTATGGTCCTATAGCTTAGGGAAATTAAAATCAAAAAGACACAGCCACCCCAAAGTTTGGGACGGCTCTGTTTACAAGAACCTCGTTTATGGTGCAAGTTCAATATCACAGAAAGCGAAAAATGGATAAAGAAGTTGTGGTACTTACGTACAACGCAATATCACTCAGCAATGAAATCTATGTCATCAGGCCAGTAGCAGCATGAGTGGATTCAGGTACGATGATACTAAGTGAAATAAGTCACACAGAAAAAGAAACATCATAAGGTATCACTAATACACGGAATGTAAACTTGGCTACACAGGAACTGAATTACAAAACAGAACAGGGTCTCAAATGTAGAAAACCAACTTATGCTTGCTTAAGGGGAATGGTGAGTTGGGGTGCTGCATAAAACCAGAGATTGAAATTAGCACAGATACCGTTCCATAAGCCAAATATGTAATAGACAAGAGCTACTCCTTGCTCAACGAAGTGGACTCAACACCCCATCTTAAACGCCTAAGAATATACCTGACTAGTAAGAATCTTAAAACCTATGGATTTATATGTCTCCGAAAGAGAATCAAGCGTGTGTACAGCGGCATAAATGCAGCAGTGATAGGATTGGTGAGGTTCGGTGAGCAAATGCAGACCCTTTGAAGTCATATTGCATGGTACCCATTCCATGGGTCTCAACTCTCCAGGTTTAAGGGATTCTTCCTTCAGCTAAAACATGCATGTGGAACCCAGAGTATGATCCACCGTGTGATCTGGAAACGTGTTCAAATGTGTCTCAGTTTTCGTCCCCTGGTACTCGGGTGCAACATTCCAGACGCTTTACTAACACTCTCCCCACTTGGAGAGTCAGTGCCTTTAAACTCCTGTTTGGCCCAGTTTGCAATTTCTGCGGAAAATGAACAGGAATAGGGAGAACCAATGAGAGACTAGCTGGAGGTGTCTGGACGGGCAAATTTAACTCTCATTTCCCACCAGGAAGAGGAATAAACCAAAGGCTCAGCGTGCCATGCCGGAACCACACTAGGGCCTGAAGCAATCTTGCGGTGTTGCGGCCAGCTCACAAGAAAGCGAGTTGAAGAAAGGAGCTCAGGGGCCCTGTAATTCACAAACCTGCAGAGTTATAAATGACAGCTATCGTCCAAAAATATATTGAAGTAAGCCTGCCAAGGGGACTTGAATGCGAGGCAGAATTGCAGGAAACCGATTTCAGGAGGTAGACTGGAATTGCATGTAAAGCATAGGAAAAGAGGCAGAACGTCCACAATGATGCACTTGGCCAAAAAGGGCGTATGCGTTTTTTCCTGAATATATTCAGGAAAAAACGCATACGCCCTTTTTGGCCAACCAAGCAAGCTTGCAAAGGAAATCTGCACTACAATGAAGTCTCACTGCCCCCCGGTCAAAAGGGCCATCTGAAAAAAGTGTAAAATCCAGAAAGGGAGGACAGGCCATGGAGAACTGGGAGCCTTCTTATGCTGATGGGCGGGATGTATATTGCCAACAGCCACTCTGGAGAAGTGTATGGTGTTTCCTGAAACATCTAAAAAACAAAGCAACAGAGCCTAGGGCACTTCCACTTATGGTCCTATAGCTTAGGGAAATTAAAATCAAAAAGACACAGCCACCCCAAAGTTTGGGACGGCTCTGTTTACAAGAACCTCGTATACGGTACAAGTTCAATATCGCAGAAAGCGAAAAATGGATAAAGAAGTTGTGGTACTTACGTACAATGCAATATCACTCAGCAATGAAATCTATGTCATCAGGCCAGTAGCAGCATAATGAGTGGATTCAGGTACGATGATTCTAAGTGAAATAAGTCACACAGAAAAAGAAACATCATAAGGTATCAATAATACACGGAATGTAAACTTGGCTACACAGGAACTGAATTACAAAACAGAATAGGGTCTTAAAATGTAGAAAACCAACTTATGCTTGCTTAAGGGGAAAGGTGAGTTGGGGTGCTGCATAAAACCAGAGATTGAAATAAGCACAGATACCGTTCCATAAGCCAAATATGTAATAGACAAGAGCTACTCCTTGCTCAACGAAGTGGACTCAACACACCATCTTAAACGCCTAAGAATATTCCTGACTAGTAAGAATCTTAAAACCTATGGATTTATATGTCTCCGAAAGAGAATCAAGCGTGTGTACAGCGGCATAAATGCAGCAGTGATAGGATTGGTGAGGTTCGGTGAGCAAATGCAGACCCTTTGAAGTCATATTGCATGGTACCCATTCCATGGGTCTCAACTCTCCAGGTTTAAGGGATTCTTCCTTCAGCTAAAACATGCATGTGGAAAACAGAGTATGATCCACCGTGTGATCGGGAAATGTGTTCAAATGTGTCTCAGTTTTCGTCCCTTGGTACTCGGGTGCCACATTCCAGACGCTTTACTAACACTCTCCCCACTTGGAGAGTCAGTGCCTTTAACCTCCTGTTTGTCCCAGTTTGCAATTTCTGTGGAAAATGAACAGGAATAGGGAGAACCAATGAGAGACTAGCTGGAGGTGTCTGGACGGGCAAATTTAACTCTCATTTCCCACCAGGAAGAGGAATTAACCAAAGGCTCAGCGTGCCATGCCGGAACCACACTAGGGCCTGAAGCAATCCTGCGGTGTTGCGGCCAGCTCACAAGAAAGCGAGTTGAAGAAAGGAGCTCCGGGGACCTGTAATTCACAAACCTGCAGAGTTATAAATGACAGCTATCGTCCAAAAATATATTGAAGTAAGCCTGCCAAGAGGACTTGAAAGCGAGGCAGAATTGCAGGAAACCGATTTCAGGAGGTAGACTGGAATTGCATGTAAAGCATAGGAAAAGAGGCAGAACGTCCACAATGATGCACTTGGCCAAAAAGGGCGTATGCGTTTTTTCCTGAATATATTCAGGAAAAAACGCATACGCCCTTTTTGGCCAACCAAGCAAGCTTGCAAAGGAAATCTGCACTACAATGAACTCTCACTGCCCCCCGGTCAAAAGGGCCATCTGAAAAAAGTATATAATCCAGAGAGGCAGGACAGGCCAATGAGAACTGGGAGCCTTGTTATGCTGATGGGTGCGATGTAAATTGCCAAAAGCCACTCTGGAGAAGTGTATGGTGTTTCCTGAAACATCTAAAAAACAAAGCAACAGAGCCTAGGGCACTTCCACTTATGGTCCTATAGCTTAGGGAAATTAAAATCAAAAAGACACAGCCACCCCAAAGTTTGGGACGGCTCTGTTTACAAGAACCTCGTTTATGGTACAAGTTCAATATCACAGAAAGCGAAAAATGGATAAAGAAGTTGTGGTACTTACGTACAACGCAATATCACTCAGCAATGAAATCTATGTCATCAGGCCAGTAGCAGCATGAGTGGATTCAGGTACGATGATACTAAGTGAAATAAGTCACACAGAAAAAGAAACATCATAAGGTATCACTAATACACGGAATGTAAACTTGGCTACACAGGAACTGAATTACAAAACAGAACAGGGTCTCAAATGTAGAAAACCAACTTATGCTTGCTTAAGGGGAATGGTGAGTTGGGGTGCTGCATAAAACCAGAGATTGAAATTAGCACAGATACCGTTCCATAAGCCAAATATGTAATAGACAAGAGCTACTCCTTGCTCAACGAAGTGGACTCAACACCCCATATTAAACGCCTAAGAATATACCTGACTAGTAAGAATCTTAAAACCTATGGATTTATATGTCTCCGAAAGAGAATCAAGCGTGTGTACAGCGGCATAAATGCAGCAGTGATAGGATTGGTGAGGTTCGGTGAGCAAATGCAGACCCTTTGAAGTCATATTGCATGGTACCCATTCCATGGGTCTCAACTCTCCAGGTTTAAGGGATTCTTCCTTCAGCTAAAACATGCATGTGGAACCCAGAGTATGATCCACCGTGTGATCGGGAAACGTGTTCAAATGTGTCTCAGTTTTCGTCCCCTGGTACTCGGGTGCCACATTCCAGACGCTTTACTAACACTCTCCCCACTTGGAGAGTCAGTGCCTTTAACCTCCTGTTTGTCCCAGTTTGCAATTTCTGCGGAAAATGAACAGGAATAGGGAGAACCAATGAGAGACTAGCTGGAGGTGTCTGGACGGGCAAATTTAACTCTCATTTCCCACCAGGAAGAGGAATTAACCAAAGGCTCAGCGTGCCATGCCGGAACCACACTAGGGCCTGAAGCAATCTTGCGGTGTTGCGGCCAGCTCACAAGAAAGCGAGTTGAAGAAAGGAGCTCCGGGGCCCTGTAATTCACAAACCTGCAGAGTTATAAATGACAGCTATCGTCCAAAAATATATTGAAGTAAGCCTGCCAAGAGGACTTGAAAGCGAGGCAGAATTGCAGGAAACCGATTTCAGGAGGTAGACTGGAATTGCATGCAAAGCATAGGAAAAGAGGCAGAACGTCCACAATGATGCACTTGGCCAAAAAGGGCGTATGCGTTTTTTCCTGAATATATTCAGGAAAAAACGCATACGCCCTTTTTGGCCAACCAAGCAAGCTTGCAAAGGAAATCTGCACTACAATGAAGTCTCACTGCCCCCCGGTCAAAAGGGCCATCTGAAAAAAGTGTAAAATCCAGAAAGGGAGGACAGGCCATGGAGAACAGGGAGCCTTCTTATGCTGATGGGCGGGATGTATATTGCCAACAGCCACTCTGGAGAAGTGTATGGTGTTTCCTGAAACATCTAAAAAACAAAGCAACAGAGCCTAGGGCACTTCCACTTATGGTCCTATAGCTTAGGGAAATTAAAATCAAAAAGACACAGCCACCCCAAAGTTTGGGACGGCTCTGTTTACAAGAACCTCGTATACGGTACAAGTTCAATATCGCAGAAAGCGAAAAATGGATAAAGAAGTTGTGGTACTTACGTACAATGCAATATCACTCAGCAATGAAATCTATGTCATCAGTCCAGTAGCAGCATCATGAGTGGATTCAGGTACGATGATTCTAAGTGAAATAAGTCACACAGAAAAAGAAACATCATAAGGTATCACTAATACACGGAATGTAAACTTGGCTACACAGGAACTGAATTACAAAACAGAATAGGGTCTCAAATGTAGAAAACCAACTTATGCTTGCTTAAGGGGAAAGGTGAGTTGGGGTGCTGCATAAAACCAGAGATTGAAATAAGCACAGATACCGTTCCATAAGCCAAATATGTAATAGACAAGAGCTACTCCTTGCTCAACGAAGTGGACTCAACACACCATCTTAAACGCCTAAGAATATTCCTGACTAGTAAGAATCTTAAAACCTATGGATTTATATGTCTCTGAAAGAGAATCAAGCGTGTGTACAGCGGCATAAATGCAGCAGTGATAGGATTGGTGAGGTTCGGTGAGCAAATGCAGACCCTTTGAAGTCATATTGCATGGTACCCATTCCATGGGTCTCAACTCTCCTGGTTTAAGGGATTCTTCCTTCAGCTAAAACATGCATGTGGAACCCAGAGTATGATCCACCGTGTGATCGGGAAACGTGTTCAAATGTGTCTCAGTTTTCGTCCCCTGGTACTCGGGTGCAACATTCCAGACGCTTTACTAACACTCTCCCCACTTGGAGAGTCAGTGCCTTTAACCTCCTGTTTGTCCCAGTTTGCAATTTCTGTGGAAAATGAACAGGAATAGGGAGAACAAATGAGAGACTAGCTGGAGGTGTCTGGACGGGCAAATTTAACTCTCATTTCCCACCAGGAAGAGGAATTAACCAAAGGCTCAGCGTGCCATGCCGGAACCACACTAGGGCCTGAAGCAATCCTGCGGTGTTGCGGCCAGCTCACAAGAAAGCGAGTTGAAGAAAGGAGCTCCGGGGACCTGTAATTCACAAACCTGCAGAGTTATAAATGACAGCTATCGTCCAAAAATATATTGAAGTAAGCCTGCCAAGAGGACTTGAAAGCGAGGCAGAATTGCAGGAAACCGATTTCAGGAGGTAGACTGGAATTGCATGTAAAGCATAGGAAAAGAGGCAGAACGTCCACAATGATGCACTTGGCCAAAAAGGGCGTATGCGTTTTTTCCTGAATATATTCAGGAAAAAACGCATACGCCCTTTTTGGCCAACCAAGCAAGCTTGCAAAGGAAATCTGCACTACAATGAACTCTCACTGCCCCCCGGTCAAAAGGGCCATCTGAAAAAAGTGTAAAATCCAGAAAGGGAGGACAGGCCATGGAGAACTGGGAGCCTTCTTATGCTGATGGGCGGGATGTAAATTGCCAACAGCCACTCTGGAGAAGTGTATGGTGTTTCCTGAAACATCTAAAAAACAAAGCAACAGAGCCTAGGGCACTTCCACTTATGGTCCTATAGCTTAGGGAAATTAAAATCAAAAAGACACAGCCACCCCAAAGTTTGGGACGGCTCTGTTTACAAGAACGTCGTATACGGTACAAGTTCAATATCGCAGAAAGCGAAAAATGGATAAAGAAGTTGTGGTACTTACGTACAATGCAATATCACTCAGCAATGAAATCTATGTCATCAGTCCAGTAGCAGCATAATGAGTGGATTCAGGTACGATGATTCTAAGTGAAATAAGTCACACAGAAAAAGAAACATCATAAGGTATCACTAATACACGGAATGTAAACTTGGCTACACAGGAACTGAATTACAAAACAGGACAGGGTCTCAAATGTAGAAAACCAACTTATGGTTGCTTAAGGGGAATGGTGAGTTGGGGTGCTGCATAAAACCAGAGATTGAAATTAGCACAGATACCGTTCCATAAGCCAAATATGTAATAGACAAGAGCTACTCCTTGCTCAACGAACTGGACTCAACACCCCATATTAAACGCCTAAGAATATACCTGACTAGTAAGAATCTTAAAACCTATGGATTTATATGTCTCCGAAAGAGAATCAAGCGTGTGTACAGCGGCATAAATGCAGCAGTGATAGGATTGGTGAGGTTCGGTGAGCAAATGCAGACCCTTTGAAGTCATATTGCATGTTACCCATTCCAAGGGTCTCAACTCTCCAGGTTTAAGGGATTCTTCCTTCAGCTAAAACATGCATGTGGAACCCAGAGTATGATCCACCGTGTGATCGGGAAACGTGTTCAAATGTGTCTCAGTTTTCGTCCCCTGGTACTCGGGTGCAACATTCCAGACGCTTTACTAACACTCTCCCCACTTGGAGAGTCAGTGCCTTTAAACTCCTGTTTGGCCCAGTTTGCAATTTCTGCGGAAAATGAATAGGAATAGGGAGAACCAATGAGAGACTAGCTGGAGGTGTCTGGACGGGCAAATTTAACTCTCATTTCCCACCAGGAAGAGGAATTAACCAAAGGCTCAGCGTGCCATGCCGGAACCACACTAGGGCCTGAAGCAATCCTGCGGTGTTGCGGCCAGCTCACAAGAAAGCGAGTTGAAGAAAGGAGCTCCGGGGCCCTGTAATTCACAAACCTGCAGAGTTATAAATGACAGCTATCGTCCAAAAACATATTGAAGTAAGCCTGCCAAGAGGACTTGAAAGTGAGGCAGAATTGCACGAAACCGATTTCAGGAGGTAGACTGGAATTGCATGTAAAGCATAGGAAAAGAGGCAGAACATCCACAATGATGCACTTGGTCAAAAAGTGCGTATGCGTTTTTTCTGAATATATTCAGGAAAAAACGCATACGCTCTTTTTGGCCAACCAAGCAAGCTTGCAAAGGAAATCTGCACTACAATGAAGTTTCACTACACCCCGGTCAAAAGGGCCATCTGAAAAAAGTATATAATCCAGAGAGGCAGGACAGGCCAATGAGAACTGGGAGCCTTGTTATGCTGATGGGTGCGATGTAAATTGCCAAAAGCCACTCTGGAGAAGTGTATGGTGTTTCCTGAAACATCTAAAAAACAAAGCAACAGAGCCTAGGGCACTTCCACTTATGGTCCTATAGCTTAGGGAAATTAAAATCAAAAAGACACAGCCACCCCAAAGTTTGGGACGGCTCTGTTTACAAGAACCTCGTTTACGGTACAAGTTCAATATCACAGAAAGCGAAAAATGGATAAAGAAGTTGTGGTACTTACGTACAACGCAATATCACTCAGCAATGAAATCTATGTCATCAGGCCAGTAGCAGCATGAGTGGATTCAGGTACGATGATACTAAGTGAAATAAGTCACACAGAAAAAGAAACATCATAAGGTATCACTAATACACGGAATGTAAACTTGGCTACACAGGAACTGAATTACAAAACAGAACAGGGTCTCAAATGTAGAAAACCAACTTATGCTTGCTTAAGGGGAATGGTGAGTTGGGGTGCTGCATAAAACCAGAGATTGAAATTAGCACAGATACCGTTCCATAAGCCAAATATGTAATAGACAAGAGCTACTCCTTGCTCAACGAAGTGGACTCAACACCCCATATTAAACGCCTAAGAATATACCTGACTAGTAAGAATCTTAAAACCTATGGATTTATATGTCTCCGAAAGAGAATCAAGCGTGTGTACAGCGGCATAAATGCAGCAGTGATAGGATTGGTGAGGTTCGGTGAGCAAATGCAGACCCTTTGAAGGCATATTGCATGGTACCCATTCCATGGGTCTCAACTCTCCAGGTTTAAGGGATTCTTCCTTCAGCTAAAATATGCATGTGGAAAACAGAGTATGATCCACCGTGTGATCGAGAAACGTGTTCACATGTGTCTCAGTTTTCGTCTCCTGGTACTCGGGTGCCACATTCCAGACGCTTTACTAACACTCTCCCCACTTGGAGAGTCAGTTCCTTTAACCTCCTGTTTGCCCCAGTTTGCAATTTCTGTGGAAAATGAACAGGAATAGGGAGAACCAATGAGAGACTAGCTGGAGGTGTGTGGACGGGCAAATTTAACTCCCATTTCCCACCAGGAAGAGGAATTAACCAAAGGCTCAGCGTGCCATGCCGGAACCACACTAGGGCCTGAAGCAATCCTGCGGTGTTGCGGCCAGCTCACAAGAAAGCGAGTTGAAGAAAGGAGCTCAGGGGCCCTGTAATTCACAAACCTGCAGAGATATAAATGACAGCTATAGTCCAAAAATATATTGAAGTAAGGCTGCCAAGAGGACTTGAAAGCGGGGCAGAATTGCAGGAAACCGATTTCAGGAGGTAGACAGGAATTGCATGTAAAGCATAGGAAAAGAGGCAGAACGTCCACAATGATGCACTTGGCCAAAAAGGGCATATGCGTTTTTTCCTGAATATATTCAGGAAAAAACACATACGCACTTTTTGGCCAACCAAGCAAGCTTGCAAAGGAAATCTGCAGTACAATGAAGTCTCACTGCCCCCCGGTCAAAAGGGCCATCTGAAAAAAGTGTAAGATCCAGAAAGGCACGACAGGCCATGGAGAACTGGTAGCCTTGTTATGCTAATGGGCGGGATGTAAATTGCCAACAGCCACTCTGGAGGAGTGTATGGTGTTTCCTGAAACATCTAAAAAACAAAGCAACAGAGCTTAGGGCACTTCCACTTATGGTCCTATAGCTTAGGGAAATTAAAATCAAAAAGACACAGCCACCCCAAAGTTTGGGACGGCTCTGTTTACAAGAACCTCGTATACGGTACAAGTTCAATATCGCAGAAAGTGAAAAATGGATAAAGAAGTTGTGGTACTTACGTACAATGCAATATCACTCAGCAATGAAATCTATGTCATCAGGCCAGTAGCAGCATAATGAGTGGATTCAGGTACGATGATTCTAAGTGAAATAAGTCACACAGAAAAAGAAACATCATAAGGTATCACTAATACACGGAATGTAAACTTGGCTACACAGGAACTGAATTACAAAACAGAACAGGGTCTCAAATGTAGAAAACCAACTTATGCTTGCTTAAGGGGAATGGTGAGTTGGGGTGCTGCATAAAACCAGAGATTGAAATTAGCACAGATACCGTTCCATAAGCCAAATATGTAATAGACAAGAGCTACTCCTTGCTCAACGAAGTGGACTCAACACACCATATTAAACGCCTAAGAATATACCTGACTAGTAAGAATCTTAAAACCTATGGATTTATATGTCTCCAAAAGATAATCAAGCGTGTGTACAGCGGCATAAATGCAGCAGTGATAGGATTGGTGAGGTTCGGTGAGCAAATGCAGACCCTTTGAAGTCATATTGCATGGTACCCATTCCATGGGTCTCAACTCTCCAGGTTTAAGGGATTCTTCCTTCAGCTAAAACATGCATGTGGAACCCAGAGTATGATCCACCGTGTGATCGGGAAACGTGTTCAAATGTGTCTCAGTTTTTGTCCCCTGGTACTAGGGTGCAACATTCCAGATGCTTTACTAACACTCTCTCCACTTGGAGAGTCAGTGCCTTTAAACTCCTGTTTGGCCCAGTTTGCAATTTCTGCGGAAAATGAACAGGAATAGGGAGAACCAATGAGAGACTAGCTGGAGGTGTCTGGACGGGCAAATTTAACTCTCATTTCCCACCAGGAAGAGGAATTAACCAAAGGCTCAGCGTGCCATGCCGCAACCACACTAGGGCCTGAAGCAATCTTGCGGTGTTGCGGCCAGCTCACAAGAAAGCGAGTTGAAGAAAGGAGCTCCGGGGCCCTGTAATTCACAAACCTGCAGAGTTATAAATGACAGCTATCGTCCAAAAATATATTGAAGTAAGCCTGCCAAGAGGACTTGAAAGCGAGGCAGAATTGCAGGAAACCGATTTCAGGAGGTAGACTGGAATTGCATGTAAAGCATAGGAAAAGAGGCAGAATGTCCACAATGATGCACTTGGCCAAAAAGGGCGTATGCGTTTTTTCCTGAATATATTCAGGAAAAAACGCATACGCCCTTTTTGGCCAACCAACCAAGCTTGCAAAGGAAATCTGCACTACAATGAAGTCTCACTGCCCCCAGGTCAAAAGGGCCATCTGAAAAAAGTGTAAAATCCAGAAAGGGAGGACAGGCCATGGAGAACTGGGAGCCTTCTTATGCTGATGGGCGGGATGTAAATTGCCAACAGCCACTCTGGAGAAGTGTATGGTGTTTCCTGAAACATCTAAAAAACAAAGCAACAGAGCCTAGGGCACTTCCACTTATGGTCCTATAGCTTAGGGAAATTAAAATCAAAAAGACACAGCCACCCCAAAGTTTGGGACGGCTCTGTTTACAAGAACCTCGTATACGGTACAAGTTCAATATCGCAGAAAGCGAAAAATGGATAAAGAAGTTGTGGTACTTACGTACAATGCAATATCACTCAGCAATGAAATCTATGTCATCAGGCCAGTAGCAGCATCATGAGTGGATTCAGGTACGATGATTCTAAGTGAAATAAGTCACACAGAAAAAGAAACATCATAAGGTATCACTAATACACGGAATGTAAACTTGGCTACACAGGAACTGAATTACAAAACAGAACAGGGTCTCAAATGTAGAAAACAAACTTATGCTTGCTTAAGGGCAATGGTGAGTTGGGGTGCTGCATAAAACCAGAGATTGAAGTTAGCACAGATACCGTTCCATAAGCCAAGTATGTAATAGACAAGAGCTACTCCTTGCTCAACGAAGTGGACTCAACACACCATCTTAAACGCCTAAGAATATTCCTGACTAGTAAGAATCTTAAAACCTATGGATTTATATGTCTCCGAAAGAGAATCAAGCGTGTGTACAGCGGCATAAATGCAGCAGTGATAGGATTGGTGAGGTTCGGTGAGCAAATGCAGACCCTTTGAAGTCATATTGCATGGTACCCATTCCATGGGTCTCAACTCTCCAGGTTTAAGGGATTCTTCCTTCAGCTAAAACATGCATGTGGAAAACAGAGTATGATCCACCGTGTGATCGGGAAATGTGTTCAAATGTGTCTCAGTTTTCGTCCCTTGGTACTCGGGTGCCACATTCCAGACGCTTTACTAACACTCTCCCCACTTGGAGAGTCAGTGCCTTTAACCTCCTGTTTGTCCCAGTTTGCAATTTCTGTGGAAAATGAACAGGAATAGGGAGAACCAATGAGAGACTAGCTGGAGGTGTCTGGACGGGCAAATTTAACTCTCATTTCCCACCAGGAAGAGGAATTAACCAAAGGCTCAGCGTGCCATGCCGGAACCACACTAGGGCCTGAAGCAATCCTGCGGTGTTGCGGCCAGCTCACAAGAAAGCGAGTTGAAGAAAGGAGCTCCGGGGACCTGTAATTCACAAACCTGCAGAGTTATAAATGACAGCTATCGTCCAAAAATATATTGAAGTAAGCCTGCCAAGAGGACTTGAAAGCGAGGCAGAATTGCAGGAAACCGATTTCAGGAGGTAGACTGGAATTGCATGTAAAGCATAGGAAAAGAGGCAGAACGTCCACAATGATGCACTTGGCCAAAAAGGGCGTATGCGTTTTTTCCTGAATATATTCAGGAAAAAACGCATACGCCCTTTTTGGCCAACCAAGCAAGCTTGCAAAGGAAATCTGCACTACAATGAACTCTCACTGCCCCCCGGTCAAAAGGGCCATCTGAAAAAAGTGTAAAATCCAGAAAGGGAGGACAGGCCATGGAGAACTGGGAGCCTTCTTATGCTGATGGGCGGGATGTAAATTGCCAACAGCCACTCTGGAGAAGTGTATGGTGTTTCCTGAAACATCTAAAAAACAAAGCAACAGAGCCTAGGGCACTTCCACTTATGGTCCTATAGCTTAGGGAAATTAAAATCAAAAAGACACAGCCACCCCAAAGTTTGGGACGGCTCTGTTTACAAGAACCTCGTATACGGTACAAGTTCAATATCGCAGAAAGCGAAAAATGGATAAAGAAGTTGTGGTACTTACGTACAATGCAATATCACTCAGCAATGAAATCTATGTCATCAGTCCAGTAGCAGCATAATGAGTGGATTCAGGTACGATGATTCTAAGTGAAATAAGTCACACAGAAAAAGAAACATCATAAGGTATCACTAATACACGGAATGTAAACTTGGCTACACAGGAACTGAATTACAAAACAGGACAGGGTCTCAAATGTAGAAAACCAACTTATGCTTGCTTAAGGGGAATGGTGAGTTGGGGTGCTGCATAAAACCAGAGATTGAAATTAGCACAGATACCGTTCCATAAGCCAAATATGTAATAGACAAGAGCTACTCCTTGCTCAACGAACTGGACTCAACACCCCATATTAAACGCCTAAGAATATACCTGACTAGTAAGAATCTTAAAACCTATGGATTTATATGTCTCCGAAAGAGAATCAAGCGTGTGTACAGCGGCATAAATGCAGCAGTGATAGGATTGGTGAGGTTCGGTGAGCAAATGCAGACCCTTTGAAGTCATATTGCATGTTACCCATTCCAAGGGTCTCAACTCTCCAGGTTTAAGGGATTCTTCCTTCAGCTAAAACATGCATGTGGAACCCAGAGTATGATCCACCGTGTGATCGGGAAACGTGTTCAAATGTGTCTCAGTTTTCGTCCCCTGGTACTCGGGTGCAACATTCCAGACGCTTTACTAACACTCTCCCCACTTGGAGAGTCAGTGCCTTTAAACTCCTGTTTGGCCCAGTTTGCAATTTCTGCGGAAAATGAATAGGAATAGGGAGAACCAATGAGAGACTAGCTGGAGGTGTCTGGACGGGCAAATTTAACTCTCATTTCCCACCAGGAAGAGGAATTAACCAAAGGCTCAGCGTGCCATGCCGGAAGCACACTAGGGCCTGAAGCAATCCTGCGGTGTTGCGGCCAGCTCACAAGAAAGCGAGTTGAAGAAAGGAGCTCCGGGGCCCTGTAATTCACAAACCTGCAGAGTTATAAATGACAGCTATCGTCCAAAAACATATTGAAGTAAGCCTGCCAAGAGGACTTGAAAGTGAGGCAGAATTGCACGAAACCGATTTCAGGAGGTAGACTGGAATTGCATGTAAAGCATAGGAAAAGAGGCAGAACGTCCACAATGATGCACTTGGTCAAAAAGTGCGTATGCGTTTTTTCTGAATATATTCAGGAAAAACCGCATACGCTCTTTTTGGCCAACCAAGCAAGCTTGCAAAGGAAATCTGCACTACAATGAAGTTTCACTACACCCCGGTCAAAAGGGCCATCTGAAAAAAGTATATAATCCAGAGAGGCAGGACAGGCCAAAGAGAACTGGGAGCCTTGTTATGCTGATGGGTGCGATGTAAATTGCCAAAAGCCACTCTGGAGAAGTGTATGGTGTTTCCTGAAACATCTAAAAAACAAAGCAACAGAGCCTAGGGCACTTCCACTTATGGTCCTATAGCTTAGGGAAATTAAAATCAAAAAGACGCAGCCACCCCAAAGTTTGGGACGGCTCTGTTTACAAGAACCTCGTTTACGGTACAAGTTCAATATCACAGAAAGCGAAAAATGGATAAAGAAGTTGTGGTACTTACGTACAACGCAATATCACTCAGCAATGAAATCTATGTCATCAGGCCAGTAGCAGCATGAGTGGATTCAGGTACGATGATACTAAGTGAAATAAGTCACACAGAAAAAGAAACATCATAAGGTATCACTAATACATGGAATGTAAACTTGGCTACACAGGAACTGAATTACAAAACAGAACAGGGTCTCAAATGTAGAAAACCAACTTATGCTTGCTTAAGGGGAATGGTGAGTTGGGGTGCTGCATAAAACCAGAGATTGAAATTAGCACAGATACCGTTCCATAAGCCAAATATGTAATAGACAAGAGCTACTCCTTGCTCAACGAAGTGGACTCAACACCCCATATTAAACGCCTAAGAATATACCTGACTAGTAAGAATCTTAAAACCTATGGATTTATATGTCTCCGAAAGAGAATCAAGCGTGTGTACAGCGGCATAAATGCAGCAGTGATAGGATTGGTGAGGTTCGGTGAGCAAATGCAGACCCTTTGAAGGCATATTGCATGGTACCCATTCCATGGGTCTCAACTCTCCAGGTTTAAGGGATTCTTCCTTCAGCTAAAATATGCATGTGGAAAACAGAGTATGATCCACCGTGTGATCGAGAAACGTGTTCACATGTGTCTCAGTTTTCGTCTCCTGGTACTCGGGTGCCACATTCCAGACGCTTTACTAACACTCTCCCCACTTGGAGAGTCAGTTCCTTTAACCTCCTGTTTGCCCCAGTTTGCAATTTCTGTGGAAAATGAACAGGAATAGGGAGAACCAATGAGAGACTAGCTGGAGGTGTGTGGACGGGCAAATTTAACTCCCATTTCCCACCAGGAAGAGGAATTAACCAAAGGCTCAGCGTGCCATGCCGGAACCACACTAGGGCCTGAAGCAATCCTGCGGTGTTGCGGCCAGCTCACAAGAAAGCGAGTTGAAGAAAGGAGCTCAGGGGCCCTGTAATTCACAAACCTGCAGAGATATAAATGACAGCTATAGTCCAAAAATATATTGAAGTAAGGCTGCCAAGAGGACTTGAAAGCGGGGCAGAATTGCAGGAAACCGATTTCAGGAGGTAGACAGGAATTGCATGTAAAGCATAGGAAAAGAGGCAGAACGTCCACAATGATGCACTTGGCCAAAAAGGGCATATGCGTTTTTTCCTGAATATATTCAGGAAAAAACACATACGCACTTTTTGGCCAACCAAGCAAGCTTGCAAAGGAAATCTGCAGTACAATGAAGTCTCACTGCCCCCCGGTCAAAAGGGCCATCTGAAAAAAGTGTAAAATCCAGAAAGGCACGACAGGCCATGGAGAACTGGTAGCCTTGTTATGCTAATGGGCGGGATGTAAATTGCCAACAGCCACTCTGGAGGAGTGTATGGTGTTTCCTGAAACATCTAAAAAACAAAGCAACAGAGCTTAGGGCACTTCCACTTATGGTCCTATAGCTTAGGGAAATTAAAATCAAAAAGACACAGCCACCCCAAAGTTTGGGACGGCTCTGTTTACAAGAACCTCGTATACGGTACAAGTTCAATATCGCAGAAAGCGAAAAATGGATAAAGAAGTTGTGGTACTTACGTACAATGCAATATCACTCAGCAATGAAATCTATGTCATCAGGCCAGTAGCAGCATAATGAGTGGATTCAGGTACGATGATTCTAAGTGAAATAAGTCACACAGAAAAAGAAACATCATAAGGTATCACTAATACACGGAATGTAAACTTGGCTACACAGGAACTGAATTACAAAACAGAATAGGGTCTCAAATGAAGAAAACCAACTTATGCTTGCTTAAGGGGAATGGTGAGTTGGGGTGCTGCATAAAACCAGAGATTGAAATTAGCACAGATACCGTTCCATAAGCCAAATATGTAATAGACAAGAGCTACTCCTTGCTCAACGAAGTGGACTCAACACACCATATTAAACGCCTAAGAATATACCTGACTAGTAAGAATCTTAAAACCTATGGATTTATATGTCTCCAAAAGATAATCAAGCGTGTGTACAGCGGCATAAATGCAGCAGTGATAGGATTGGTGAGGTTCGGTGAGCAAATGCAGACCCTTTGAAGTCATATTGCATGGTACCCATTCCATGGGTCTCAACTCTCCAGGTTTAAGGGATTCTTCCTTCAGCTAAAACATGCATGTGGAACCCAGAGTATGATCCACCGTGTGATCGGGAAACGTGTTCAAATGTGTCTCAGTTTTTGTCCCCTGGTACTCGGGTGCAACATTCCAGATGCTTTACTAACACTCTCTCCACTTGGAGAGTCAGTGCCTTTAAACTCCTGTTTGGCCCAGTTTGCAATTTCTGCGGAAAATGAACAGGAATAGGGAGAACCAATGAGAGACTAGCTGGAGGTGTCTGGACGGGCAAATTTAACTCTCATTTCCCACCAGGAAGAGGAATTAACCAAAGGCTCAGCGTGCCATGCCGCAACCACACTAGGGCCTGAAGCAATCTTGCGGTGTTGCGGCCAGCTCACAAGAAAGCGAGTTGAAGAAAGGAGCTCCGGGGCCCTGTAATTCACAAACCTGCAGAGTTATAAATGACAGCTATCGTCCAAAAATATATTGAAGTAAGCCTGCCAAGAGGACTTGAAAGCGAGGCAGAATTGCAGGAAACCGATTTCAGGAGGTAGACTGGAATTGCATGTAAAACATAGGAAAAGAGGCAGAATGTCCACAATGATGCACTTGGCCAAAAAGGGCGTATGCGTTTTTTCCTGAATATATTCAGGAAAAAACGCATACGCCCTTTTTGGCCAACCAACCAAGCTTGCAAAGGAAATCTGCACTACAATGAAGTCTCACTGCCCCCAGGTCAAAAGGGCCATCTGAAAAAAGTGTAAAATCCAGAAAGGGAGGACAGGCCATGGAGAACTGGGAGCCTTCTTATGCTGATGGGCGGGATGTAAATTGCCAACAGCCACTCTGGAGAAGTGTATGGTGTTTCCTGAAACATCTAAAAAACAAAGCAACAGAGCCTAGGGCACTTCCACTTATGGTCCTATAGCTTAGGGAAATTAAAATCAAAAAGACACAGCCACCCCAAAGTTTGGGACGGCTCTGTTTACAAGAACCTCGTATACGGTACAAGTTCAATATCGCAGAAAGCGAAAAATGGATAAAGAAGTTGTGGTACTTACGTACAATGCAATATCACTCAGCAATGAAATCTATGTCATCAGGCCAGTAGCAGCATCATGAGTGGATTCAGGTACGATGATTCTAAGTGAAATAAGTCACACAGAAAAAGAAACATCATAAGGTATCACTAATACACGGAATGTAAACTTGGCTACACAGGAACTGAATTACAAAACAGAACAGGGTCTCAAATGTAGAAAACAAACTTATGCTTGCTTAAGGGCAATGGTGAGTTGGGGTGCTGCATAAAACCAGAGATTGAAATTAGCACAGATACCGTTCCATAAGCCAAGTATGTAATAGACAAGAGCTACTCCTTGCTCAACGAAGTGGACTCAACACACCATCTTAAACGCCTAAGAATATTCCTGACTAGTAAGAATCTTAAAACCTATGGATTTATATGTCTCCGAAAGAGAATCAAGCGTGTGTACAGCGGCATAAATGCAGCAGTGATAGGATTGGTGAGGTTCGGTGAGCAAATGCAGACCCTTTGAAGTCATATTGCATGGTACCCATTCCATGGGTCTCAACTCTCCAGGTTTAAGGGATTCTTCCTTCAGCTAAAACATGCATGTGGAAAACAGAGTATGATCCACCGTGTGATCGGGAAATGTGTTCAAATGTGTCTCAGTTTTCGTCCCTTGGTACTCGGGTGCCACATTCCAGACGCTTTACTAACACTCTCCCCACTTGGAGAGTCAGTGCCTTTAACCTCCTGTTTGTCCCAGTTTGCAATTTCTGTGGAAAATGAACAGGAATAGGGAGAACCAATGAGAGACTAGCTGGAGGTGTCTGGACGGGCAAATTTAACTCTCATTTCCCACCAGGAAGAGGAATTAACCAAAGGCTCAGCGTGCCATGCCGGAACCACACTAGGGCCTGAAGCAATCCTGCGGTGTTGCGGCCAGCTCACAAGAAAGCGAGTTGAAGAAAGGAGCTCCGGGGACCTGTAATTCACAAACCTGCAGAGTTATAAATGACAGCTATCGTCCAAAAATATATTGAAGTAAGCCTGCCAAGAGGACTTGAAAGCGAGGCAGAATTGCAGGAAACCGATTTCAGGAGGTAGACTGGAATTGCATGTAAAACATAGGAAAAGAGGCAGAATGTCCACAATGATGCACTTGGCCAAAAAGGGCGTATGCGTTTTTTCCTGAATATATTCAGGAAAAAACGCATACGCCCTTTTTGGCCAACCAACCAAGCTTGCAAAGGAAATCTGCACTACAATGAAGTCTCACTGCCCCCAGGTCAAAAGGGCCATCTGAAAAAAGTGTAAAATCCAGAAAGGGAGGACAGGCCATGGAGAACTGGGAGCCTTCTTATGCTGATGGGCGGGATGTAAATTGCCAACAGCCACTCTGGAGAAGTGTATGGTGTTTCCTGAAACATCTAAAAAACAAAGCAACAGAGCCTAGGGCACTTCCACTTATGGTCCTATAGCTTAGGGAAATTAAAATCAAAAAGACACAGCCACCCCAAAGTTTGGGACGGCTCTGTTTACAAGAACCTCGTATACGGTACAAGTTCAATATCGCAGAAAGCGAAAAATGGATAAAGAAGTTGTGGTACTTACGTACAATGCAATATCACTCAGCAATGAAATCTATGTCATCAGGCCAGTAGCAGCATCATGAGTGGATTCAGGTACGATGATTCTAAGTGAAATAAGTCACACAGAAAAAGAAACATCATAAGGTATCACTAATACACGGAATGTAAACTTGGCTACACAGGAACTGAATTACAAAACAGAACAGGGTCTCAAATGTAGAAAACAAACTTATGCTTGCTTAAGGGCAATGGTGAGTTGGGGTGCTGCATAAAACCAGAGATTGAAATTAGCACAGATACCGTTCCATAAGCCAAGTATGTAATAGACAAGAGCTACTCCTTGCTCAACGAAGTGGACTCAACACACCATCTTAAACGCCTAAGAATATTCCTGACTAGTAAGAATCTTAAAACCTATGGATTTATATGTCTCCGAAAGAGAATCAAGCGTGTGTACAGCGGCATAAATGCAGCAGTGATAGGATTGGTGAGGTTCGGTGAGCAAATGCAGACCCTTTGAAGTCATATTGCATGGTACCCATTCCATGGGTCTCAACTCTCCAGGTTTAAGGGATTCTTCCTTCAGCTAAAACATGCATGTGGAAAACAGAGTATGATCCACCGTGTGATCGGGAAATGTGTTCAAATGTGTCTCAGTTTTCGTCCCTTGGTACTCGGGTGCCACATTCCAGACGCTTTACTAACACTCTCCCCACTTGGAGAGTCAGTGCCTTTAACCTCCTGTTTGTCCCAGTTTGCAATTTCTGTGGAAAATGAACAGGAATAGGGAGAACCAATGAGAGACTAGCTGGAGGTGTCTGGACGGGCAAATTTAACTCTCATTTCCCACCAGGAAGAGGAATTAACCAAAGGCTCAGCGTGCCATGCCGGAACCACACTAGGGCCTGAAGCAATCCTGCGGTGTTGCGGCCAGCTCACAAGAAAGCGAGTTGAAGAAAGGAGCTCCGGGGACCTGTAATTCACAAACCTGCAGAGTTATAAATGACAGCTATCGTCCAAAAATATATTGAAGTAAGCCTGCCAAGAGGACTTGAAAGCGAGGCAGAATTGCAGGAAACCGATTTCAGGAGGTAGACTGGAATTGCATGTAAAGCATAGGAAAAGAGGCAGAACGTCCACAATGATGCACTTGGCCAAAAAGGGCGTATGCGTTTTTTCCTGAATATATTCAGGAAAAAACGCATACGCCCTTTTTGGCCAACCAAGCAAGCTTGCAAAGGAAATCTGCACTACAATGAACTCTCACTGCCCCCCGGTCAAAAGGGCCATCTGAAAAAAGTGTAAAATCCAGAAAGGGAGGACAGGCCATGGAGAACTGGGAGCCTTCTTATGCTGATGGGCGGGATGTAAATTGCCAACAGCCACTCTGGAGAAGTGTATGGTGTTTCCTGAAACATCTAAAAAACAAAGCAACAGAGCCTAGGGCACTTCCACTTATGGTCCTATAGCTTAGGGAAATTAAAATCAAAAAGACACAGCCACCCCAAAGTTTGGGACGGCTCTGTTTACAAGAACCTCGTATACGGTACAAGTTCAATATCGCAGAAAGCGAAAAATGGATAAAGAAGTTGTGGTACTTACGTACAATGCAATATCACTCAGCAATGAAATCTATGTCATCAGTCCAGTAGCAGCATAATGAGTGGATTCAGGTACGATGATTCTAAGTGAAATAAGTCACACAGAAAAAGAAACATCATAAGGTATCACTAATACACGGAATGTAAACTTGGCTACACAGGAACTGAATTACAAAACAGGACAGGGTCTCAAATGTAGAAAACCAACTTATGGTTGCTTAAGGGGAATGGTGAGTTGGGGTGCTGCATAAAACCAGAGATTGAAATTAGCACAGATACCGTTCCATAAGCCAAATATGTAATAGACAAGAGCTACTCCTTGCTCAACGAACTGGACTCAACACCCCATATTAAACGCCTAAGAATATACCTGACTAGTAAGAATCTTAAAACCTATGGATTTATATGTCTCCGAAAGAGAATCAAGCGTGTGTACAGCGGCATAAATGCAGCAGTGATAGGATTGGTGAGGTTCGGTGAGCAAATGCAGACCCTTTGAAGTCATATTGCATGTTACCCATTCCAAGGGTCTCAACTCTCCAGGTTTAAGGGATTCTTCCTTCAGCTAAAACATGCATGTGGAACCCAGAGTATGATCCACCGTGTGATCGGGAAACGTGTTCAAATGTGTCTCAGTTTTCGTCCCCTGGTACTCGGGTGCAACATTCCAGACGCTTTACTAACACTCTCCCCACTTGGAGAGTCAGTGCCTTTAAACTCCTGTTTGGCCCAGTTTGCAATTTCTGCGGAAAATGAATAGGAATAGGGAGAACCAATGAGAGACTAGCTGGAGGTGTCTGGACGGGCAAATTTAACTCTCATTTCCCACCAGGAAGAGGAATTAACCAAAGGCTCAGCGTGCCATGCCGGAACCACACTAGGGCCTGAAGCAATCCTGCGGTGTTGCGGCCAGCTCACAAGAAAGCGAGTTGAAGAAAGGAGCTCCGGGGCCCTGTAATGCACAAACCTGCAGAGTTATAAATGACAGCTATCGTCCAAAAACATATTGAAGTAAGCCTGCCAAGAGGACTTGAAAGTGAGGCAGAATTGCAGGAAACCGATTTCAGGAGGTAGACTGGAATTGCATGTAAAGCATAGGAAAAGAGGCAGAACGTCCACAATGATGCACTTGGTCAAAAAGGGCGTATGCGTTTTTTCTGAATATATTCAGGAAAAAACGCATACGCCCTTTTTGGCCAACCAAGCAAGCTTGCAAAGGAAATCTGCACTACAATGAAGTTTCACTACACCCCGGTCAAAAGGGCCATCTGAAAAAAGTATATAATCCAGAGAGGCAGGACAGGCCAATGAGAACTGAGAGCCTTGTTATGCTGATGGGTGCGATGTAAATTGCCAAAAGCCACTCTGGAGAAGTGTATGGTGTTTCCTGAAACATCTAAAAAACAAAGCAACAGAGCCTAGGGCACTTCCACTTATGGTCCTATAGCTTAGGGAAATTAAAATCAAAAAGACACAGCCACCCCAAAGTTTGGGACGGCTCTGTTTACAAGAACCTCGTTTACGGTACAAGTTCAATATCACAGAAAGCGAAAAATGGATAAAGAAGTTGTGGTACTTACGTACAACGCAATATCACTCAGCAATGAAATCTATGTCATCAGGCCAGTAGCAGCATGAGTGGATTCAGGTACGATGATACTAAGTGAAATAAGTCACACAGAAAAAGAAACATCATAAGGTATCACTAATACACGGAATGTAAACTTGGCTACACAGGAACTGAATTACAAAACAGAACAGGGTCTCAAATGTAGAAAACCAACTTATGCTTCCTTAAGGGCAATGGTGAGTTGGGGTGCTGCATAAAACCAGAGATTGAAATTAGCACAGATACCGTTCCATAAGCCAAGTATGTAATAGACAAGAGCTACTCCTTGCTCAACGAAGTGGACTCAACACCCCATATTAAACGCCTAAGAATATACCTGACTAGTAAGAATCTTAAAACCTATGGATTTATATGTCTCCGAAAGAGAATCAAGCGTGTGTACAGCGGCATAAATGCAGCAGTGATAGGATTGGTGAGGTTCGGTGAGCAAATGCAGACCCTTTGAAGTCATATTGCATGGTACCCATTCCATGGGTCTCAACTCTCCAGGTTTAAGGGATTCTTCCTTCAGCTAAAACATGCATGTGGAAAACAGAGTATGATCCAGCATGTGATCGGGAAATGTGTTCAAATGTGTCTCAGTTTTCGTCCCCTGGTACTCGGGTGCCACATTCCAGACGCTTTACTAACACTCTCCCCACTTGGAGAGTCAGTGCCTTTAACATCCTGGTGTCCCAGTTTGCAATTTCTATGGAAAATGAACAGGAATAGGGAGAACCAATGAGAGACTAGCTGGAGGTGTCTGGACGGGCAAATTTAACTCTCATTTCCCACCAGGAAGAGGAATTAACCAAAGGCTCAGCGTGCCATGCCGGAACCACACTAGGGCCTGAAGCAATCCTGCGGTGTTGCGGCCAGCTCACAAGAAAGCGAGTTGAAGAAAGGAGCTCCGGGGCCCTGTAATTCACAAACCTGCAGAGTTATAAATGACAGCTATCGTCCAAAAATATATTGAAGTAAGCCTGCCAAGAGGACTTGAAAGCGAGGCAGAATTGCAGGAAACCGATTTCAGGAGGTAGACTGGAATTGCATGTAAAGCATAGGAAAAGAGGCAGAACGTCCACAATGATGCACTTGGCCAAAAAGGGCGTATGCGTTTTTTCCTGAATATATTCAGGAAAAAACGCATACGCCCTTTTTGGCCAACCAACCAAGCTTGCAAAGGAAATCTGCACTACAATGAAGTCTCACTGCCCCCCGGTCAAAAGGGCCATCTGAAAAAAGTGTAAAATCCAGAAAGGGAGGACAGGCCATGGAGAACTGGGAGCCTTCTTATGCTGATGGGCGGGATGTAAATTGCCAACAGCCACTCTGGAGAAGTGTATGGTGTTTCCTGAAACATCTAAAAAACAAAGCAACAGAGCCTAGGGCACTTCCACTTATGGTCCTATAGCTTAGGGAAATTAAAATCAAAAAGACACAGCCACCCCAAAGTTTGGGACGGCTCTGTTTACAAGAACCTCGTTTACGGTACAAGTTCAATATCGCAGAAAGCGAAAAATGGATAAACAAGTTGTGGTACTTACGTACAATGCAATATCACTCAGCAATGAAATCTATGTCATCAGTCCAGTAGCAGCATAATGAGTGGATTCAGGTACGATGATTCTAAGTGAAATAAGTCACACAGAAAAAGAAACATCATAAGGTATCACTAATACACGGAATGTAAACTTGGCTACACAGGAACTGAATTACAAAACAGAACAGGGTCTCAAATGTAGAAAACCAACTTATGCTTGCTTAAGGGGAATGGTGAGTTGGGGTGCTGCATAAAACCAGAGATTGAAATTAGCACAGATACCGTTTCATAAGCCAAATATGTAATAGACAAGAGGTACTCCTTGCTCAACGAACTGGACTCAACACCCCATATTAAACGCCTAAGAATATACCTGACTAGTAAGAATCTTAAAACCTATGGATTTATATGTCTCCGAAAGAGAATCAAGCGTGTGTACAGCGGCATAAACGCAGCAGTGATAGGATTGGTGAGGTTCGGTGAGCAAATGCAGACCCTTTGAAGTCATATTGCATGGTACCCATTCCAAGGGTCTCAACTCTCCAGGTTTAAGGGATTCTTCCTTCAGCTAAAACATGCATGTGGAACCCAGAGTATGATCCACCGTGTGATCGGGAAACGTGTTCAAATGTGTCTCAGTTTTCGTCCCCTGGTACTCGGGTGCAACATTCCAGACGCTTTACTAACACTCTCCCCACTTGGAGAGTCAGTGCCTTTAAACTCCTGTTTGGCCCAGTTTGCAATTTCTGCAGAAAATGAACAGGAATAGGGAGAACCAATGAGAGACTAGCTGGAGGTGTCTGGACGGGCAAATTTAACTCTCATTTCCCACCAGGAAGAGGAATTAACCAAAGGCTCAGCGTGCCATTCCGGAACCACACTAGGGCCTGAAGCAATCCTGCGGTGTTGCGGCCAGCTCACAAGAAAGCGAGTTGAAGAAAGGAGCTCCGGGGCCCTGTAATTCACAAACCTGCAGAGTTATAAATGACAGCTATCGTCCAAAAATATATTGAAGTAAGCCTGCCAAGAGGACTTGAAAGTGAGGCAGAATTGCAGGAAACCGATTTCAGGAGGTAGACTGGAATTGCATGTAAAGCATAGGAAAAGAGGCAGAACGTCCACAATGATGCACTTGGCCAAAAAGGGCGTATTCGTTTTTTCTGAATATATTCAGGAAAAAACGCATACGCCCTTTTTGGCCAACCAAGCAAGCTTGCAAAGGAAATCTGCACTACAATGAAGTCTCACTACACCCCGGTCAAAATGGCCATCTGAAAAAAGTATATAATCCAGAGAGGCAGGACAGGCCAATGAGAACTGGGAGCCTTGTTATGCTGATGGGTGCGATGTAAATTGCCAAAAGCCACTCTGGAGAAGTGTATGGTGTTTCCTGAAACATCTAAAAAACAAAGCAACAGAGCCTAGGGCACTTCCACTTATGGTCCTATAGCTTAGGGAAATTAAAATCAAAAAGACACAGCCACCCCAAAGTTTGGGACGGCTCTGTTTACAAGAACCTCGTTTACGGTACAAGTTCAATAGCACAGAAAGCGAAAAATGGATAAAGAAGTTGTGGTACTTACGTACAATGCAATATCACTCAGCAATGAAATCTATGTCATCAGGCCCGTAGCAGCATAATGAGTGGATTCAGGTACGATGATTCTAAGTGAAATAAGTCACAAAGAAAAAGAAACATCATAAGATATCACTAATATACGGAATGTAAACTTGGCTACACAGGAACTGAATTACAAATCAGAACAGGGTCTCAAATGTAGAAAACCAACTTATGCTTGCTTAAGGGGAATGGTGAGTTGGGGTGCTGCATAAAACCAGAGATTGAAATTAGCACAGATACCGTTCCATAAGCCAAATATGTAATAGACAAGAGCTACTCCTTGCTCAACGAAGTGGACTCAACACCCCATATTAAACGCCTAAGAATATACCTGACTAGTAAGAATCTTAAAACCTATGGATTTATATGTCTCCGAAAGAGAATCAAGCGTGTGTACAGCGGCATAAATGCAGCAGTGATAGGATTGGTGAGGTTCGGTGAGCAAATGCAGACCCTTTGAAGTCATATTGCATGGTACCCATTCCATGGGTCTCAACTCTCCAGGTTTAAGGGATTCTTCCTTCAGCTAAAACATGCATGTGGAACCCAGAGTATGATCCACCGTGTGATCGGGAAACGTGTTCAAATGTGTCTCAGTTTTCGTCCCCTGGTACTCGGGTGCAACATTCCAGAAGCTTTACTAACACTCTCCCCACTTGGAGAGTCAGTGCCTTTAAACTCCTGTTTGGCCCAGTTTGCAATTTCTGCAGAAAATGAACAGGAATAGGGAGAACCAATGAGAGACTAGCTGGAGGTGTCTGGACGGGCAAATTTAACTCTCATTTCCCACGAGGAAGAGGAATTAACCAAAGGCTCAGCGTGCCATGCCGGAACCACACTAGGGCCTGAAGCAATCCTGCGGTGTTGCGGCCAGCTCACAAGAAAGCGAGTTGAAGAAAGGAGCTCTGGGGCCCTGTAATTCACAAACCTCCAGAGTTATAAATGACAGCTATCGTCCAAAAATATATTGAAGTAAGCCTGCCAAGAGGACTTGAAAGCGAGGCAGAATTGCAGGAAACCGATTTCAGGAGGTAGACTGGAATTGCATGTAAAGCATAGGAAAAGAGGCAGAACGTCCACAATGATGCACTTGGCCAAAAAGGGCGTATTCGTTTTTTCCTGAATATATTCAGGAAAAAACGCATACGCCCTTTTTGGCCAACCAAGCAAGCTTGCAATGGAAATCTGCACTACAGTGAACTCTCACTGCCCCCCGGTCAAAAGGGCCATCTGAAAAATTGTATAATCCAGAGAGGCAGGACAGGCCAATGAGAACTGGGAGCCTTGTTATGCTGATGGGTGCGATGTAAATTGCCAAAAGCCACTCTGGAGAAGTGTATGGTGTTTCCTGAAACATCTAAAAAACAAAGCAACAGAGCCTAGGGCACTTCCACTTATGGTCCTATAGCTTAGGGAAATTAAAATCAAAAAGACACAGCCACCCCAAAGTTTGGGACGGCTCTGTTTACAAGAACCTCGTATACGGTACAAGTTCAATATCGCAGAAAGCGAAAAATGGATAAAGAAGTTGTGGTACTTACGTACAATGCAATATCACTCAGCAATGAAATCTATGTCATCAGGCCAGTAGCAGCATAATGAGTGGATTCAGGTACGATGATTTTAAGTGAAATAAGTCACACAGAAAAAGAAACATCATAAGGTATCACTAATACACGGAATGTAAACTTGGCTACACAGGAACTGAATTACAAAACAGGACAGGGTCTCAAATGTAGAAAACCAACTTATGCTTGCTTAAGGGGAATGGTGAGTTGGGGTGCTGCATAAAACCAGAGATTGAAATTAGCACAGATACCGTTCCATAAGCCAAATATGTAATAGACAAGAGGTACTCCTTGCTCAACGAAGTGGACTCAACACCACATATTAAACGCCTAAGAATATACCTGACTAGTAAGAATCTTAAAACCTATGGATTTATATGTCTCCAAAAGAGAATCAAGCGTGTGTACAGCGGCATAAATGCAGCAGTGATAGGATTGGTGAGGTTCGGTGAGCAAATGCAGACCCTTTGAAGTCATATTGCATGGTACCCATTCCATGGGTCTCAACTCTCCAGGTTTAAGGGATTCTTCCTTCAGCTAAAACATGCATGTGGAACCCAGAGTATGATCCACCGTGTGATCGGGAAACGTGTTCAAATGTGTCTCAGTTTTTGTCCCCTGGTACTCGGGTGCAACATTCCAGACGCTTTACTAACACTCTCCCCACTTGGAGAGTCAGTGCCTTTAAACTCCTGTTTGGCCCAGTTTGCAATTTCTGCGGAAAATGAACAGGAATAGGGAGAACCAATGAGAGACTAGCTGGAGGTGTCTGGACGGGCAAATTTAACTCTCATTTCCCACCAGGAAGAGGAATTAACCAAAGGCTCAGCGTGCCATGCCGCAACCACACTAGGGCCTGAAGCAATCCTGCGGTGTTGCGGCCAGCTCACAAGAAAGCGAGTTGAAGAAAGGAGCTCCGGGGCCCTGTAATTCACAAACCTGCAGAGTTATAAATGACAGCTATCGTCCAAAAATATATTGAAGTAAGCCTGCCAAGAAGACTTGAAAGCGAGGCAGAATTGCAGGAAACCGATTTCAGGAGGTAGACTGGAATTGCATGTAAAGCATAGGAAAAGAGGCAGAACGTCCACAATGATGCACTTGGCCAAAAAGGGCGTATGCGTTTTTTCCTGAATATATTCAGGAAAAAACGCATACGCCCTTTTTGGCCAACCAAGCAAGCTTGCAAAGGAAATCTGCACTACAATGAAGTCTCACTGCCCCCCGGTCAAAAGGGCCATCTGAAAAAAGTGTAAAATCCAGAAAGGCAGGACAGGCCATGGAGAACTGGGAGCCTTCTTATGCTGATGGGCGGGATGTAAATGGCAAACAGCCACTCTGGAGAAGTGTATGGTGTTTCCTGAAACATCTAAAAAACAAAGCAAGAGAGCCTAGGGCACTTCCACTTATGGTCCTATAGCTTAGGGAAATTAAAATAAAAAAGACACAGCCACCCCAAAGTTTGGGACGGCTCTGTTTACAAGAAACTCGTTTACAGTACAAGTTCAATATCGCAGAAAGCGAAAAATGGATAAAGAAGTTGTGGTACGATTTCAGAAGGTACACGGGAGTCGCTCTTAAAGCATAGGAAAAGAGACAGAACTTGGAAAATAATGCACTTGGCAAAAAAGGGCATATGTGTTTTATCCAGAGCTCTCATAACCGAGGGGAGGAGATTTCCAGCAGGCTCCATCTGCCACCTGAGGGCTCACGTTGCCAGCGCAACGTGAGCAAGCCAGGCAGGAGTTACCTCACAGCATAGATCCCACCTCACAGAAGGGTGAGAAACCCAGCCTACATCAGACTCTTACCAGAGGGCCCACATCACCATGGGGATAGGTTCCAGGCAAGAGTGTCTTCACACCAGTGGGGCCACATCGAAAGGTGAGGTACTCAGCACATGTGTCCTCAAACCAGAGGACCCACATCACCAAGGGCCTCGGAGTGAGGCAGGCAGGAGTAGCCTCACAACACTGGGCCCATAGAATAAAAAAGTGAGGAATCCAGCAGTTGGAACCTCCCAGCTGGCGGCCCAGAGCACTGAGGCTATGGGATCCAGGCCACAGTGAACTCACAGAAGAGGGCCCATGTCATGAAACTGAGCAACCCAGCCATTGGGACCTCAGAGCACGAGGCCCACATCCCCATGGGGATATAAATCTGGTAGGAGTGTCCTCGTACCACTGAGAACATATCAGAAAATTTTGGGAGACCAGCAGTTAGGGCCTGACGCCAGAGGACCCTCATCACCAAGGGAAGGAGGCTCCCAGCAGGCTCCAACTGCCACCAGAGGGCTGACGTCGCCAAGGCGATGTGTGCCAACCAGGCACGAATGACCTCACAGCAGAGGGCCCACCTCAGAGAAGTGTGACGAACCCAGTCAGGATCAGACTCGCACCAGAGGGCCCACATCACCAAATGGATTGGAACCAGGCAGGAGTGTCCTCACATGAGTAGGGTCACATCAACTAAAGGTGAGGAACCCAGAACATGTGGCTTCAAACCATAGGACACCCATCACCAAGGGGCTGGGAGTGAGGTAGGCAGGAGGAGCCTCACAACAGAGGGTCCAAAAATAAGAAAGGTGAGGAATCCAGCAGTTGGAACCTCCCAGCAGGCGGCCCAGAGCACAGAGGCTAGGGGATCCAGGCCAGAGTGAACTAACACCAGACAGCCCACATCATGAAACTGTGAGCAACCCAGACATTGGGACCTCAGAGCAGAAGGCCCTCATTCCCATGGTGATGGGAACATGACAGGAGTGTCCTGGCATCACTGGGCTCACATCAGAAAACGTGGGGTGCTCAGAAGTTAGGGCCTGACGCTAGAGGGCACTCATCACCGAGGGGAGGAGGCTCCCAGCAGGCTCCAGCTGCCACCAGAGGGCCAACATCACCAAGGCGATGTGTGCCAGCCCGGCAGGAGTGACCTCACAGCAGAGGGCCCACCTCACAGAAGGGTGAGGAACACAGCCAGGATCAGACTCTCACCAGAGGGCCCACATCACCAAGGGGATGGGAACAAGGCAGGAGTGTCCCCACACCAGTGGGACAACATCATCGAAAGGTGAGGATCCCAGCACATGTAGCCTCAAACCAGAGGAACCACATCACTAAGGGGTTCGGAATGAGGCTGGCAGGACCGGCCTCACAACACAGGGTCCATAGAATATAAAAGTTGAGGAATCCAGCAGTTGGAACCTCCCAGCAAGCGGCCCAGAGCACCGAGGCTATGAGATCCAGGCCGCAGTGAACTCACAGCAGAGGGCCCACATCATGAACCTGTGAGAAGCCCAGCCGTTGGGACCTCAGAACAGAAGGCCCACATCCCCATTGGGACCGGAACCTGGCAGGAGTGGCCTCGCACCACTTAGCACATATCAGAAAATGTTAGGAGCCCAGCAGTTAGGGCCTGACGCCAGGGGGCCCTCATAACTGAGGGGAGGAGACTCCCAGCAGGTTCCAACTGCCAACAGAGGGCCCACGTCTACAAGGTGGTATGCGCCAGGCAGGCAGTAGTGACCTCACAGCAGAGGGCCTATCTCACAGAAGGGTGAGGAACCGAGGCAGGATGAGACTCTCGCCAGAGGGCCCACAACACCAAGGGGATCGGAACCAGTCAGGACTGTCCTCCCACCAGTGGGGCCACATCATCGAAAGGTGAGGAACCCAGCACATGCGGCCTCATATCAGAGGACATACATCACAAAGGGGATGGGAGTGAGGCAGGTAGGAGTAGCCTAAAAACAGAGGGCCCAAAGAATAAAAAAGGTGAGGAATCCAGCATTTGGAACCTCCCAGCAGGCGGCCAAGAGCACAGAAGCTATGGGATGCAGGCAGGAGTGAACTAACAGCAGAGAGCCCACATCATGAAACTGTGAGCAACCCAGGCGTTGGGACTTCAGAGCAGAAAGCCCACATCCCCATGGAGATGGGAACCTGACAGGAGTGTCCTGGCATCACTGGACTCACATCAGAAAACGTGGGGATCCCAGCAGTTATGGCCTGATGCTAGAGGGCCGTCATCACCGAGGGCAGGAGGCTCCCAGCAGGTTCCATGTGCCAACAGAGGGCCCACGTCGCCAAGGTGATGTGTGCAAGTCAGGCAGGATTGACCTCACAGCAGAGAGCCTACCTCACAGAAGAGTGAGGAACCCAGCCAGGATAAGACTGTCACCAGAAGGCCCACATCACCAAGGGGATGGGAACCAGGCAGGAGTGTCCTCACACCAGTGGGGCCACATCATTGAAAGTTGCGGAACCCAGCACATGTGGCCTCAAACCAGAGGACCCACATCACGAAGGGGTTGCAAGTGAGGCAGGCAGGAGGAGCATCGCAACACAGGACCCATAGAATACAAAAGTTGAGGAATCGAGCAGTTGGAACCTCCCAGCAGGTGGCCCAGAGCACAGAGGCTATGGTATCCAGGCCAGAGTGAACTAACAGCAGAGAGCCCACATCATGAAACTGTGAACAACCCAGCCGTTGGGACTTCAGAGCAGAAGACCCACATCCCAATGGGGATGTGAACCTGGATGGAGTGTCTTTGAACCACTTGGCGCACATCACAAAATGTGGGGAGCCCAGCCATTAGGGCCTGACGCCAGAGGGCCCTCATCACCAAGGGGAGGAGGCTCCCAGCAGGCTCCAAGTGCCACCAGAGGGCTCATGTCCACAAGGCGAGGTGAGAGCAAGCCAGGCAGGAGTGACCTCACAGCAGACGGCCCACCTCACAGAAGGGTGAGGAACCCAGCCAGGATCAGACTCTCAACAGAGGGCCCACATCACCAAGGGGATGTGAACCAGGCAGGAGTCTCCTAAGACCATTGGTCCCACATCATCGAAAGGTGAGGAACCCAGCACATGTGGCCTCAAACCAGAGGACACACATCACGAATGGGCTGAGAGTGAGGCAGGCAGGAGGATCCTCACAACAGAGGGCCTAAAAAATTAAAAAAGTGAGGAATCCAGCAGTTGGAACCTCCCAGAAGGCGGCCAGGAGCACAGAGGCTATGGGATCCAGGCCACAGTGAACTAACACCAGAGAGCCCACATCATGAAATTGTGATCAACCCAGCCGTTGGAACCTCAGAGCAGAAGGCCCACATCCCCATGGAGATGGGAACCTAAGAGGAGTGCCCGAGCATCACTGGGCTCACTAAGAAAAGTTGGGGAGCCCAGCAGTTAGGGCCTGACGTCAGAGGGCCCTCATCACAGAGGAGAGGAGGCTCCCAGCAGGGTCCAAGTGCCACCAGAGGGCTCATGTCAACAAGGCGAGGTGAGCAAGCCAGGCAAGAGTTACCTGATAGTAGAGGGCCCACCTCACAGATGGGTGAGGAACCCAGCCAGGATCAGACTCTCACCAGAGGGCCCACGTCACAAAGGGGATGGGAACCAGTCAGGATTATCCTCACACCAGTGGGGCCTCATCATCTGAAGGTGAGGAACCCAGCACATGTGTCCTCAAACCAGAGGACCCACATCACAAAGGGCCTTGGAGTGAGGCAGGCAAGAGTAGCCTCACAACACAGGGCACATAATATAAAAAACGTGAGGATTCCAGCATTTAGACCTTCCAGCAGGCGGCTCAGAACACCGAGGCTATGGGATCCAGGCCGCAGTGAACTCACAGCAGAGGGCCCACATCATAAAACTGTGAGCAACCCAGGCGTTGGGACCTCAGCGCAGAAGGCCCACAACCCCATGGGAATGGGAACCTGGCTGGAGTGTCCTCGCACCACTGGGCGCACATCAGAAAATGTGGGGAGCCCACCATTTAGGGTCTGATGCCAGAGGGCCGTCATCACTGAGAGGAGGAGGCACCCTGCATGCTCCAACTGCCACCAGAGGGCTCACGTCTCCAAGGTGACTTGTGCCAGCCAGGCAGGAGTGACCTCACAGCAGAGGGCCTACCTCACAGAACGTTGAGGAACCCAGCCAGGATTAGACTCTCGCCAGAGGGCCCACCTCACCAAGGGGATGGGAACCAGGCAGGAGTGTCCTCACACGAGTGGGGCCACATCATCGAAAGGTGAGGAACGCAGCACATGTGGCCTCAAGCCATAGGACAGTCATCATCAAGGGGCTGGCAGTGAGGCAGGCAGGAGGAACCTCACAACAGAGGGCACATAGAATAAAAACGTTGAGGAATCCAGCAGTTGGAACCTCCCAGCAGGCGGCTCAGAGCACCGATGATAAGGGATCCTTGCCGGAGTGAACTCACAGCAGAGGGCCCACATCATGGTACTGTGAGCAAGCCAGCCGTTTTGACCTCAGAGCAGAAGGCCCATATCCCCATGGGGATGGGAACCTGGCAAGAGTCTCCTCACTCACTTGGCACACATCAGAAAATGTGGGGAGCCCAGCAGTTGTGGCCTAAGGCAAGAGGGCCCTCATCACCGAGGGGAGGAGGATCCCAGCACACTCCAACTGCCACCAGAGGGCCCACATCGCCAAGGTGACGTGTGTCAGACAGGCATGATTGACCTCACAGCAGAGGGCCCACCTCACAGAAGGGTGAGGAACCCAGCCAGGATCAGACTCTCACCTGAGGGCCCACATCAGCAAGGAGATGGGAACCAGTCAGGACTGTCTTCCCTCCAGTGGGGCCACATCATCGAAAGGTGCGGAACCCAGCACATGTGGCCTCAAATCAGAGGACACATATCACAAAGGGAATGGGAGTGAGGCAGGCAGGAGTAGCCTAAAAACAGAGGGCCCAAAGAATAAGAAAGGTGAGGAATCCAGCAGTTGGAACCTCCCAGCAGGCGGCCGAGAGCACAGAAGCTATGGGATGCAGGCAGGAGTGAACTAACAGCAGAGAGCCCACATCATGAAACTGTGAGCAACCCAGGCGTTGGGACCTCAGAGCAGAAGGCCCACATCCCAATGGGGATGTGAACCTGGCTGGAGTGTCCTCGCACCACTGGGCGCACATCACAAAATGTGGGGAGCCCAGCAGTTAAGGCCTGACGCCAGAGGGCCCTCATCACCGAGGGGAGGAGGCTCCCAGCAGGCTCCAAGTGCCACCAGAGGGCTCATGTCCACAAGGCGATGTGAGCAAGCCAGGCAGGAGTGACCTCACAGCAGACGGCCCACCTCACAGATGGGTGAGGAACCCAGCCAGGATCAGACTCTCAACAGAGGGCCCAAATCACCAAGGGGATGTGAACCAGGCAGGAGTCTCCTAAGACCATTGGTCCCACATCATCGAAAGGTGAGGAACCCAGCACATGTGGCCTCAGACCAGACGACACACATCACGAAGGGGCTGGGAGTGAGGCAGGCAGGAGGATCCTCACAACAGAGGGCCCAAAAAATTAAAAAAGTGAGGAATCCAGCAGTTGGAACCTCCCAACAGGCGGCCAAGAGCACAGAGGCTATGGGATCCAGGCCTCTGTGAACTAACACCAGAGAGCCCACATCATGAAAATGTGAACAACCCAGCCGTTGGGACCTCAGAGCAGAAGGCCCACATCCCCATGGAGATGGGATCCTAAGAGGAGTGCCCAAGCATCATTGGGCTCACTAAGAAAAGTTGGTGAGCCCAGCAGTTAGGGCCTGATGCAAGAGGGCCCTCATCACCAGGGGGAGGAGATTCCCAGCACACTCCTACAGCCACCACATGGCTGACTTCACCAAGGCAATGTGTGCCAGCCATGCAGGAGTGACCTATCAGCAGAGGGTCTCCCTCACAGAAGGGTGAGGAACACAGCCAGGAACAGACTCTCACCAGGGGGTCCACATAACCACGTGGTTGAGAACCAGGCAGGAGTGTCCTCACACTAGTGGGACCACATCATCGAAAGGTGAGGAACCCAGCAAAGGTGGCCACAAAACAGAGGACCCAGATCACCAAGGGGTTGAGAGTGAGGTAGGTGTCTGGACGGGCATATTTAACACTCATTTCCCACCAAGAAGAGGAATTAACCAAAGGCTCAGCGTGCCCTGCCAGAAGCAGATTAGGGCCTGAAGCAGTCTTGTGGGTTTGCGGCCAGCTCACAAGAAAGCGAGTTGAAGAAAGGAGCTCAGGGGCCCTGTAATTCACAAACCTGCAGAGTTATAAATGACAGATAACGTGCAAAAATATATTGAAGTAAGGCTGCCAAGAGGACTTGAAAGCGGGGCAGAATTGCAGGAAACCGATTTCAGGAGGTAGACTGGATGTGCATTTAAAGCATAGGAAAAGAGGCAGAACATCGACAATGATGCACTTGGCAAAAAAGGGCGTATGAGTTTGTTCCTGAATATATTCAGGAAAAAACACATACGCCCTTTTTGGCAAACCAAGCAAGCTTGCAATGGAAATCCGAACTACTATGAAGTGTCACTTCCCCCCGGTCTAAAGGGCCATCTGAAAAAAGTGTAAAATCCAGAAAGGCAAGACAGGCCATGGGGAAAAAGGAGCCTTGTTATGCTGATGGGCGGGATGTAAATTGCCAACAGCCACTCTGGAGAAGTGCATGGTGTTTCCTGATACATCTGAAAAACAAAGCAACAGAGTCTAGGGCATTTCCACTTATGGTCCTATAGCTTAGGGAAATTAAAATCAAAAAGACACAGCCACCCCAAAATTTGGGACGGCTCTGTTTACAGGAACCTCTTCTACGGTACAAGTTAAATATCTCAGAGAACAAATAATTGATAAAGAAGTTGCGGTACTTACGTACAACAGAATACCACTCAGCAATGAAATCTGTGTCACCAGGCCTGTACCAGCATAATGAGTGGATTGAGGCACGATGATTCTAAGTGAAATAAGTCACACAGAAAAAGAAACATCATAAGGTATCACTAATGCACGGAATGTAAACTTGGCTACACATGAACTGAATTACAAAACAGAACAGGGTCTCAAGTTTAGAAAACCAACTTATGCTTGCTTAAGGGGAAAGGTGAGTTGGGGTGCTGCATAAAACCAGAGTTTGAAATTAGCACAGATACCGTTCCATAAGCCAAATATGTAATAGACAAGACCTACCCCTTGCTCAACGAAATGGACTCAACAATGAGGTATTACCTCACACCTGTTAGAATGGGCATCATCTGAAAATCTACAAACAACAAATGCTGGAAAGGGTGTGGAGAAAAGGAAGCCTCTTCCGCTATTGTTGGGAATATAAATTGATACAGTCACTATGGAGAACAATATGGAGTTTCTTAAGAAACTAATAATAGAATTACCATATGATACAGCAATCCCAGTACTGGACATATACCCAGACAAAACCATAAATCAAAAAGAGACATTCACCGCAATGTTCATTGCATCACTATTTACAATATCGAGGTAATGGAAGCAACCTAAATGCCCACAGACAGACGAATGCATAAAGATGTGGTACATATATAAAATGGAATATTACTAAGCCATGAAAGGAATGAAATTGGGTCATTTGTAGAGACGTCGATGGATCTAGAGACTGTCATACAGAGTGAAGTAAGTCAGAAAGAGAAAAACAAATCTTGTATATTCATGCATATATGTGGAACCTAGAAAAACTGTACAGATTAACCATTTTGCAAGGCATAACTAGAGCAACAGATGTAGACAACAATCGTATGGACAACAAGTGGGGAAAGCTCTTGGGGGGGTGGTGGTGGGAGGAGTTGAGAGATTGGGATTGGCATGTAAACATTTATATGTATAAAATAGATAACCAATAAGAACCTACTGTATAAAAATATAAAATAAAATTCAAAATTAAAAAGAAATAAAATTTAAAAAATAAAACAGAAAAAACAATTATTCCCTTCACATACATGTATTTATATGAATAAATTATTTCCATGCTTATATCTGTAAATACAAAAAAGAGGAATAAAATCTACCTTGAACCAAAAACGAAAAAGAGAAAAAAAAAACAGAACCCACCAGTTACTCAGAGGAAAACCGTATCAGGGCACTTGCTCCAGTTGTAAACAATTCTGAAGTTGGTCAGTGGTGGGGAATCGTCTCCCGTTCAGCCAGCAGCCCCCACACAACAAGCGTCCTCATTGCAAAGCTGGGGCACCGTGCCGAGGCATCTGTGAGTAAACGTGAGCTGAGTCCCAGGCCAGTTGCTGCTGAACTGTTCCCACCCTTCCCAGGTAAAACACCTGAATATATACAAGGACTTGAAAGCCTAGAGGAAGGGCCATGGAGCCACACGAGTGACAGCATGCCAGCTGACTTGGTGCCTGCAGGCCAGCCAGGATGGTCCTGGCCCTGGGTGCTCTTCTGCAAGATTTCCATTTCCCTGCCTGAGATACCCGTCCTGTCCCTGCCCCCACTGCTTTTTTCCTTCCTCACCTCTGCCCAGGGAGCAATTCCAGCAGCAGGTATGGGTGACACATCCTCTTCTTTAGCAGGTGGCAGCCTGGCAACTGCTGCAGAAAGTCCAGCAGAGCCCCACTCACACTGGGCCACCCACAAAGCCGTGGCCTCTCACTCCCTCCCACCAGCCCAGCCCCGAGACTGCTGACAGGGCAGAGAAAATGGCGTCAGACACAGCTGCAGGGGCTCTTGCTGCCTGGAGTGGTATTTATATTGATCTCAACCCAGGCACACCTGGGGAGGGCTGGCCGGCACGGTAAGGCTGCCCAGGTCAGCCAATCATCACCCCTCAGGGTCTCACAGTTGCAGAAAATGGAACTTGCTGAACCGGCCAGGTCCAAGGAACAGGTGTGGGCTCCTGAGAGTCAGGATAGACAAGGGGCTGCAGCTTTGGCTTGTTTTCTAATCATTTTATCTGGCCCATGAGTGGGAGACAACTTCAAGAAAACCCTCTCCTAATGAGAGGAACCCAGGAGTCAGGGAGAGGAGGGGTGGGTGGTGGTTGGAAACAGAGGCCTGGTGCCCCGGGTGCAGTGGAAGTCTCTGGAAGACCAGGTGGAGGGAGGCCACACAGAGTGATGCCCAGGGTCACAGACCTGTCGGAGCTGCTGTTTGTTAGTTCAAGTCCTGCTCTGAGGTGCTCTGTGTCAGCTCTGAGCGACAGGTGAGCTGGGGGTGCTCTTCAATGAGGGCTATGTGCACGGTTCCTGTGTGCCCAGCCCTGCCACGGTACCTGCAAGGGTAGCTCTGTATCCTGGGAGGGGCCTGACCACGAGAGCCCCGTGGGCTGGGTTGGGGGTGGGGTACCTGCCCAGGAGAGCTCCATATCCTGGGATTGGCCTGACCACGAGAGCCCCATGGGCTGCTGGGGACCTGGTAAAGGATGTCAGGACAGTCAGTGAAGCCACCGAGGATATACCTCCAGTTGCTCCTAATTCCTACACCCTGCTGGTCATTCTACCAACCACCAGGACATGGTATTCTGTATTAGTCTTCAATGATGCCTTCTTTTGTATTCCATTAGTCCCAGAGTCACAAGAAATTTTGGCTTGTGAGTGGCAGGACTCAACATACAACTAAAACAATACTTCTGGGCCGTCTTGCCCCAAGGGTTCAAAAATTCCCACACCATCTTTGGGGAAAGCTTAGCTAAAGACCGAAAAGTTCTACCTCTGGAAAAGGAAACTCTCCTTCAATATGCAGATGACATTCTGATCGCCAGCCCTACTAAGGAGGCCTCTGAACTACCAAGCCAATAAAGGATAGAAGTTGTCCAAGAAAAAGCTCAAATATCACAGACTACGGTGACCTGCCTGGGCTTCATTCTCACACAAGGTCGGAGAAGCCCATCCCAGGAAAGGGAAGAAACCATTTGCAGCCTTACCCCTTTCTAAAACGAGAAGACAGCTTAGGGATTCCTGGGGAGGCCAGGGTTTGCTGCTTCTGGATCCCTAACTACAGTCTACTAGCTGGGCCTCTATATGAAACACTGAAAGGAAAAGATGATGATCCTTTTGAACAGAATCCAGAAGTGGCCTTTCAAGAATGGAAAGAGCAGTCAATTCAGACCCTTGCCCTGGAACTCCCTAATTGAGCTAAACCCTTTGACCTTTCCATTCCCGGTGAAAGGTGAATCGCCATTGGAGAATTAGTGCAAAAACTGGGACCACTTGAAATGGAACAATGCAAGAATGCCATCCAGGTAGGATAAACTACAGTCACCAAGGGGCTTGGCCCACTGCCACATCTGGCCAAGATACTGGCGGTATCTAAAAACCTGGAAATCAGCAGCCCAAAAGGCCACCTCCCTCCTAAGGGAAAAGGACCCCACGTGGTGATCCTAATCACCAACCATGCCCTGAAGTTGCAGGGTTCGCTCCGTGGGCACACCGACCTCGAGTGAGGAGGCCCTCCAACTCCAACATCCAGAGAGATAACCGGGGGCAACAGGGCACCATGATGACTCGTGTGAACATCACTTGACCTGGAGTTTCTCTCATAAAACAACAATAGTGTGTCCCGAAGGAGTAGACTACTGCTTGCAGGACTTACTGCACCCGGAGGGGAGCTAATAATCTTGGCGGGGGAACCGTATATCACACTGTCACCATAGAAAAGCCTACAGACACCGTGATGATGGTGGCCAATAAGACCAGCTGGACTCCTGTTTACTTCAAAAGGCTGTTGACTCAGTGGCCATCATGGTCCTTGATCACCACTGACCCTGGACTGTCTGGGAGTTGAGCGGGCAGGGCTCTGACACCTGGTGCTGTTTTTACGTTAATTCAGGGACCTAACTGAAGAAAGAGCAGACTACTGGTCAGAGCATCTAGGCTGGCAGAAACGGTCAGCCTAAGGTGGCTGAACAAATGTGGGGCGGGGTGAAACCGGCCCCCACAGCGTCTCTGCACATCTCTTTCCTGGACCCTTAAAGGTCATTAGAATCTATAACACTTCCAATGCTGGTGCTCAGGCGGACGAGCAGGGAGGCAGGGGTCCTGGGGCCAATCAACGTCACCTGGAGGCTGCTGGGGAGAAGTTCTGACCCTCGTCCCCTGGTATGAGGGCTCCCAACTCAGCACTCAGCAGTTACAGAAGAAGGGTCTGCACCCTCAGCACTCCAAGAATGAGGAACGGGACAAAAGGCAGAGGAGGGGTTTGTCCCCAGCAAAGCCCATGAAAAATCCCTGGGAGATAAAAATAGAATCTGGGCAATAAAGTCAAGTCTGACCTTTTTTATCCTTTGTGCTTTGTCTAATGTCACGTGCTCCTAGGGTCCTGCATGCAGAGGTTCCACACCCGGCACTTCAGACCAGATTTCCTAGTGCAGAATGGCTGGGTCGACACCTCAGCTCCTGGGGCCCAGTGCACACTCCGAGATATAGAGCCTGAGCTGCAGCCAACCCGGCCCTCGAGAGCTCCGCCCCCTCCCTCCCACTGACTCTGACAGGATCTCTACACAGCAGCCCAGCCCACAGCCCACGGGGTAGTGCATGCTCTCACCTCTCCATTCTCTGATCAAAATATAAAGTTTCCTTTGCTTGTGAACCAAACTCAGTCTCGATCTGTTGGCCCCAATGACACTGGACAGGGGGACACTTGTTGGGGTCCACTCTGGAGGATCAGTAACAGAAATTGAGACTATTGTAACTTCAATGAACAGATGTGTGAGCCAAACTGTAGTTAACATAGAACAGTTTATAAGGCTCGGGTAAAATAAGATGTTTCTAACACTTCCATTTGATATTTCCATCACTTTATTATAAGCAAGTTCAGTGAAAAGGGTTGTCTTATTTGTCAGGTCAATATTAGAGAAATGAAGTGATTTCTTTCCAAGGATGTACATCTAATAATCTTGGTTAAAGCTTCAATCTTGTTTTAAATGCTTTTCCATTGAAAATGATACCTCTCTTTCAGCTCCCCCATTTCTGAGAAGTATAAAATCTTATAATTTATTATTACCAAAGGGGAAAGGTGGGAGGAGGGATAAATTAACAGTTTGGAATTAACACATACACACTGCTATGTATAAAATAGATCATCAACAAGGAACTACTGTATAGCACAGGGAACTACACTCAATATTTTGCAATAAGCTATAAGGGGAAATAATCGGAAAAAGAATAGATATTTTTATTGACATCATCTATCAATGACAGTTAAAGTGTAACCTAAGGGAAGCCGGTGGTGAGTGCTTCTGACCCTGAAGACTTCAATCATCTAAAGTTTGGACTCTGCCTACTTCCCAAGGCCCTTAATGAACATATGTGTAGCCGTAGCTTAAAAAATTCCCCAGTTTGGGTTTCGGGGAGACACTGATTTTAAAAAAGCCCTGGTGTTCTCCTTACATGAATGGGACTCTTCCTACTGCTAAAACATGTCTGTCACACCCAGAGGATGGTATACCGTCTGATCGGGAAGAGTTTGGAAAAGGCATCTCATCTCCTCATCTCCTGGTGCTCGGGTTCACCCCTCCAGCGTCTTTACTAACAGTCTCCCCACTTGGAGATGTCAGCACTGTCAACATCCTGTTGCGTACAGTTTGGAATTTGTCCAGAGGATGAAGCGGAAGGATGAGGAACAATGAGAGACAAGTCCTAGGTGTTCAGACAGGCACATGTCACTCTAATTTCCAATCAGGAAGACGAATTGACCAAAGGCTAGGGTTGCCCATGGAAACAGTATAGGGCTTGAGGAAATCCCACTGCTTTGTGGCCAGTTCCCATAAACACAAGTTGAACAATGGAACTCAGGGGCAGTAAAATTCACGAAACTGCAGAGTTGAAAATATCTATCACTGAAAAATGTCTTGAGGAAAGTCAGAGAAAAGGATTGGTAAGCAAGGGAGAATGGCAGGAAAGGGATTTGAGGAGGTAGAAAGGACTCGCCATTAAGCACAAGAAAAGGGGCTGAACATTGCCAACATTGCAGTTGGCCAAAAAGGCTGTATGCGTTTTTTTCTGTATATATTCAAGAAAAGGGCATACACTTTTTTAGCCAACCAAACAGGTGGGCACTGGAAATCAATACTACAAAAGATATCACTTCGCATCAGTCAGAAGAGCCATCCTCATAAAGTGTAAACACCAGAAATGCAGGACAGGGCAAGGAGAAGAGGGAGCCCTGTGAGGCTTATAGTGGAAATGTATATTGCCAACGGCCATTCTGGAGAAGTGTATTGTGTTTACTAAAGCATCTAAAAAATGAGCTACAGAGCATAGGGCACTTGCACTCATGGGCGTATATCTTGGGAAAAACAAAAATCGAGAGGACACAGGCACCCCAATGTTTACTGCCTCTCTGTTTAAAACATCCTCGACTAGGATATAACTTAAATGTCTCTGGAGGGAAAAAATGGATAGAGATGTGGTACTTATGTAGAGTGGACTATTACTCAGCCTGGAAATCAATGAAATATGGCCAGTTGTAACAACTCCGGAGGAGTTACGTATGATCATTCTAAGTGACATAATTCAAAAAGAAAAAGACACATATCATAAGATATCACTTAAAGGTGGAATCCAAAATGGCTACACATGAAATAAATTACAAAACAAAAACATAGTCAAATATGTAGAAAACACGCGTAAGGCTGCTAAACGGGAAAGGTGGGGAGGGGTGAGGCATCATCCAGGAGGTTGAAATTAGCAAAGATACCATTCCAAATACCAAACTGATAATCAACAAGGCCTACACGGTAGCTAAAAGAACTGCACTCAGCACACTCAAGTCACCGGAAAAGAATATCTATGACTGGTAAGAATCTGAAAAAGAATTTATTGATGTCTCTCTGTACGTGAATCAAGTGGATGTACAGCAGCAAGAAACAGAGCTTTGAAAATCAGCTGTAACCAATATGGTAATAAATTGAAAAAAATAAACGACAGAGAGACAGAGAAAACCTCTTACAACTTTTCCTCAGGGACGGTGATGCAACATGGATTGAACACATCTAGACCCACAGCAGGATGAGACATAAGGCTGGAAACTGTTCGCGCTAAGAGAAATGTGAGGTTGGGTGAGGAAATGCACACCCTTTAAAGTAATACTACCTGGTACCCATTCAATGGGTCCCAAATCTGCACGTTCAAGGAATCTTCCTACAGCTAAAACATGCATGGAAAACCCAGAGGACTGTACACCATGTGATCGGGAGATGTGTCTAAAATGCACCTCATTTATCCTCTCCTGGTGCTCCTGTTCATCATTCCAGCCACGTTACTTAGAATCTCCCCACTTAGAGAATCAGCACATTTAAACTTCTGTTTCACACATTTTGCAAATTGTGAGGAGGATGAACGGGAAGAGGGAGAACCAATGAGAGAATAGTTGTAGGGGTTTGGACGGGCACATGTCACTCTAATTTCCCATTAAGAATAAGAATTAAAAAAAGGCTCAGCCCACCTCGCCGGAGCCAAAATAGGGCCTGAAGCAATCCTGCGGCTTTGAGGCCAGCTCACAAAAGAGCAACTTAGAAAATGGAGCTCAGGGTCACTGCAATTCACAAACCTGCAGAGTTATAAATGAAAACTAACGTCCAAAAATATGTCGAGGTAAGGCAAAGAAGAGGATCTGAATGCAAGACAGAATTGCAAGAAACAGATTTCAAGAGATAGATTGGACTCGTCTTTAAAGCACATGAAAAGCGGCAGAATTTCGACAATGATGCAGTTGGCCCCAAAAGGAGTATGTGTTTTTTCCTGAATATATCCAGGAAAAAACGCATACGCACTTTATGGGCAACCAAGCAAGCAAGCAATGCAAATGTGCACAACAAAGAAGTCTCATTTCCCACCGGTCAAAAGGGCCATCCGAAAAAATTGTAAAAACCAGAAATGCAGGACAGGCCATGGAGAACAGGGAGCCTTTATACGCTGATGGACAGTGTGTGAACTGCCGAGAGCCACTCTGGAGAAGTGTATGGTGGTTCCTAAATCATCTAAAAAACAGAGCTACAGAGCATAGGGCACTTCCAATCATGGAAGTATATCTAGGGAAGTCTAAAAGTCAACAAGACACAAGCACACCACAGTTTAGGGCTACTCTGTTTACAAGAACCTCAACTTCAGTACACCTTAAATATCCCAGGAAAGAGAACAATGGATAAAGAAGATGTGGTACTTATGTACAATGGAATATCTCTTCACCACGAAATCAATGTAATAAGGCTAGTAGAAGGATAAAGAGTGGATTTAGGTCCGATAATACTACTTGAAATAAGTCAAACAGAAAAAGAAACATATCATAAGATATCACTTATAGAGGGAGGATAAATATGGCTGCACAAAAAATGAATTACAAAACAGAACAGTGTCTCACATTTAGAAAACACACTTATGTCAGCTTAAGGGGAAAGGAGAGGTGGGGTGATGCATAAAACCAGAGTTTGAAATTAGCACAGATACCGTTCAATAAACCAAATAGGTATTAGACAAGATCTACACCTTGCTCAATGAACTGGCCTCAACACACCCTATACACCACAGAGAAATATATCTGAGTAATAAGAATCTTAAAACCCATGTATTGATATATCTCCATAAGGGAATCAAGTGTGTGCAGAGCGGCACAAACACAGCAGTGAAAATGAGCTAAACCCCATTATAGAAATAAATTTTAAAATCAAAACGCAGAAACATGAAAGAGAGAAAAATTCTTACAAAATTCGCTCAGGGGCTGTGATGCAACCTGGAATGACCACATATAAACCCACAGCTGGATAAGACATAAGGCTGGACACTTGGGGCTGAGAGCATTGGTGAGCTTTGGTGAGCAACTGCCGAAAGTTTAATGCAATACTTCATGCTACTCATTCCAAGGGTCCCAACACTCCAGGTTGAAGGGAATCTTCCTACAGCTAAACCATGCATGGGAAATCCAGCGGATGGTATACCACATGATCGGGAAAGGTTTCTAAAACGCACCTCATTTTCCTCTTGGGGCTCCGGATCAACATTCCAGCCACTTTACTAACAACATCTCCACATGGAGAGTCAATGCCTTTAAGTTCCGGTATCACACAGTCTGCAGTTAGTGCGGAGGATGAATGGGAATAGGGTGAACCAGTGAGAAAATAGCTGTAGCGGTTTCAATGGGCACATGTCACTCTAATTTCACATCAGGAAGAAGAATTAACCAAAGGCAGAGCAAGGCGCCGAAGAAGAAGAATAGGGCCTGAAGAAATCCTGTGGATATGAGGAAGATCACAAAAATAAGAGCTGAAAAATGGAGGTAAGGGCCACTGCAATTCAAAAACCTGCAGAGTTATAAAGGACAACTATTTTCCAAAAGTATATTGAGGTAAGGCTATGAAGAGGCACTGACAGCAAGGCAGAATTGCAGGAAACCGATTTCAGGAGGTAGACAGGAATTGCCTTGAAAACATATGAAAAGACTCAGAACGTCGACAATGATGCACTTGGCTAAAAAGGGCGTATGCGTTTTTTCCTGAATATATTCACGAAAAAACGCATAAGTCATTTTTGGCCAACCAAGCAAGCTTGCAAAGGAAATCTGCACTACAATGAAGTCTCACTGCTCCCCGGTCAAAAGGGCCATCTGAAAAAAGTGTAAAATCCAGAAAGGCAGGACAGGCTATGGAAAACTGGGAGCCTTGTTATGCTGATGGGTGGGAGGTAAATTGCCAACAGCCACTCTGAAGAAGTGTATGGTGTTTCCTGAAACATCCGAAAAACAGAGCAACAGGACCTAGGGCACTTCCACTTACGGACCTATAGCTTAGAGAAATTAAAATCAAAAAGACACAGCCACCCCAAAGTTTGGGACGGCTCTGTTTACAAGAACCTCGTTTACGGTACAAGTTCAATATCGCAGAAAGCGAAAAATGGATAAAGAAGTTGTGGTACTTACGTAGAATGCAATATCACTCAGCAATGAAATCTATGTCATCAGGCCAGTAGCAGCATAATGAGTGGATTCAGGTACGATGATTCTAAGTGAAATAAGTCACACAGAAAAAGAAACATCATAAGGTATCACTAATAAACGGAATGTAAACTTGACTACACAGGAACTGAATTACAAAACAGAATAGGGTCTCAAATGTAGAAAACCAACTTATGCTTGTTTAAGGGGAATGGTGAGTTGGGGTGCTGCATAAAACCAGAGATTGAAATTAGCACAGATACCGTTACATAAGGCAAATATGTAAAAGACAAAAGCTACTCCTTGCTCAACGAAGTGGACTCAACACCCCATATTAAACGCCTAAGAATATACCTGACTAGTAAGAATCTTAAAACCTATGGATTTATATGTCTCCGAAAGAGAATCAAGCATGTGTACAGCGGCATAAACGCAGCAGTGATTGGATTGGTGAGGATCGGTGAGCAAATGCAGACCCTTTGAAGTCATATTGCATGGTACCCATTCCATGGGTCTCAACTCTCCAGGTTTAAGGGATTCTTCCTTCAGCTAAAACATGCATGTGGAACCCAGAGTATGATCCACCGTGTGATCGGGAAACGTGTTCAAATGTGTCTCAGTTTTCGTCCCCTGGTACTCGGGTGCAACATTCCAGACGCTTTACTAACACTCTCCCCACTTGGAGAGTCAGTGCCTTTAACCTCCTGTTTGGCCCAGTTTGCAATTTCTGCGGAAAATGAACAGGAATAGGGAGAACCAATGAGAGACTAGCTGGAGGTGTCTGGACAGGCAAATATAATTCTCATTTCCCAGCAGGAAGAGGAATTAACCAAAGGCTCAGTGTGCCATGCCGGAACCACACTAGGGCCTGAAGCAATCCTGCGGTGTTGCGGCCAGCTCACAAGAAAGCGAGTTGAAGAAAGGAGCTCAGGGGCCCTGTAATTCACAAACCTGCAGAGTTATAAATGACAGCTATCGTCCAAAAATATATTGAAGGAAGGCTGCCAAGAGGACTTGAAAGCGGGGCAGAATTGCAGGAAACCGATTTCAGGAGGTAGACTGGAATTGCATGTAAAGCATAGGAAAAGAGGCAGAAGGTCCACAATGATGCACTTGGCCAAAAAGGGCGTATGCGTTTTTTCCTGAATATATTCAGGAAAAAACGCATACGCCCTTTTTGGCCAACCAAGCAAGCTTGCAAAGGAAATCTGCACTACAATGAAGTCTCACTGCCCCCCGGGCAAAAGGGCCATCTGAAAAAAGTGTAAAATCCAGAAAGGCAGGACAGGCCATGGAGAACTGGGAGCCTTCTTATGCTGATGGGCGGGATGTAAATTGCCAACAGCCACTCTGGAGAAGTGTATGGTGTTTCCTGAAACATCTAAAAAACAAAGCAACAGAGCCTAGGGCACTTCTACTTATGGTCCTATAGCTTTGGGAAATTAAAATCAAAAAGACACAGCAACCCCAAAGTTTGCGACGGCTCTGTTTACAAGAACCTCATTTACCGTACAAGTTCAATATCGCAGAAAGCGAAAAATGGATAAATAAGTTGTGGTATTACGTACAATACAATATCACTCAGCAATGAAATCTATGTCATCAGGCCCTTAGCAGCATAATGAGTGGATTCAGGTACGATGATTCTAAGTGAAATAAGTCACAGAGAAAATGAAACATCATAAGTTATCACTAATACATGGAATGTAAACTTTGCTACAAAGGAACTGAATTACAAAACAGAACAGGGTCTCAAATGTAGAAAACCAACTTATGCTTGCTTAAGGGGAATGGTGAGTTGGGGTGCTGCATAAAACCAGAGATTGAAATTAGCACAGATACCGTTCCATAAGCCAAATATGTAATAGACAAGAGCTACTCCTTGCTCAACGAAGTGGACTCAACACCCCATATTAAACGCCTAAGAATATACCTGACTAGTAAGAATCTTAAAACCTATGGATTTATATGTCTCTGAAAGAGAATCCAGCGTGTGTACAGTGACATAAAAGCAGCAGTGATAGGATTGGTGAGGTTCGGTGAGCAAATGCAGACCCTTTGAATTCATATTGCATGGTACCCATTCCATGGGTCTCAACTCTCCAGGTTTAAGGGATTCTTCCTTCAGCTAAAACATGCATGTGGAACCCAGAGTATGATCCACCGTGTGATCGGGAAACGTGTTCAAATGTGTCTCAGTTTTCGTCCCCTGGTACTCGGGTGCAACATTCCAGACGCTTTACTAACACTCTCCCCACTTGGAGAGTCAGTGCCTTTAACCTCCTGTTTGGCCCAGTTTGCAATTTCTGCGGAAAATGAACAGGAATAGGGAGAACCAATGAGAGACTAGCTGGAGGTGTCTGGACGGGCAAATTTAACTCTCATTTCCCACCAGGAAGAGGAATTAACCAAAGGCTCAGTGAGCCATGCCGGAACCACACTAGGGCCTGAAGCAATCCTGCGGTGTTGCGGCCAGCTCACAAGAAAGCGAGTTGAAGAAAGGAGCTCAGGGGCCCTGTAATTCACAAACATGCAGAGTTATAAATGACAGCTATCGTCCAAAAATATATTGAAGTAAGGCTGCCAAGAGGACTTGAAAGCGGGGCAGAATTGCAGGAAACCGATTTCAGGAGGTAGACTGGAATTGCATGTAAAGCAGAGGAAAAGAGGCAGAACGTCCACAATGATGCGCTTGGCGAAAAACGGCATATGCGTTTTTTCCTGAATATATTCAGGAAAAAACGCATACGCCCTTTTTGGCCAACCAAGCAAGCTTGCAAAGAAATCTGCACTACAATGAAGTCTCACTGCCCCCCAGTCAAAAGGGCCATCTGAAAAAAGTGTAAAATCCAGAAAGGCAGGACAGGCCATGGAGAACTGGGAGCCTTGTTATGCTGATGGGCGGGATGTAAATTGCCAACAGCCACTCTGGAGAAGTGTATGGTGTTTCCTGAAACATCTAAAAAACAAAGCAACAGAGCCTAGGGCACTTCCACTTATGGTCCTATAGCTTAGGGAAATTAAAATCAAAAAGACACAGCCACCCCAAAGTTTGGGACGGCTCTGTTTACAAGAACCTCGTTTACGGTACAAGTTCAATAGCACAGAAAGCGAAAAATGGATAAAGAAGTTGTGGTACTTACGTACAATGCAATATCACTCAGCAATGAAATCTATGTCATCAGGCCCGTAGCAGCATAATGAGTGGATTCAGGTACGATGATTCTAAGTGAAATAAGTCACACAGAAAAAGAAACATCATAAGATATCACTAATATACGGAATGTAAACTTGGCTACACAGGAACTGAATTACAAATCAGAACAGGGTCTCAAATGTAGAAAACCAACTTATGCTTGCTTAAGGGGAATGGTGAGTTGGGGTGCTGCATAAAACCAGAGATTGAAATTAGCACAGATACCGTTCCATAAGCCAAATATGTAATAGACAAGAGCTACTCCTTGCTCAACGAAGTGGACTCAACACCCCATATTAAACGCCTAAGAATATACCTGACTAGTAAGAATCTTAAAACCTATGGATTTATATGTCTCCGAAAGAGAATCAAGCGTGTGTACAGCGGCATAAATGCAGCAGTGATAGGATTGGTGAGGTTCGGTGAGCAAATGCAGACCCTTTGAAGTCATATTGCATGGTACCCATTCCATGGGTCTCAACTCTCCAGGTTTAAGGGATTCTTCCTTCAGCTAAAACATGCATGTGGAACCCAGAGTATGATCCACCGTGTGATCGGGAAACGTGTTCAAATGTGTCTCAGTTTTCGTCCCCTGGTACTCGGGTGCAACATTCCAGAAGCTTTACTAACACTCTCCCCACTTGGAGAGTCAGTGCCTTTAAACTCCTGTTTGGCCCAGTTTGCAATTTCTGCAGAAAATGAACAGGAATAGGGAGAACCAATGAGAGACTAGCTGGAGGTGTCTGGACGGGCAAATTTAACTCTCATTTCCCACGAGGAAGAGGAATTAACCAAAGGCTCAGCGTGCCATGCCGGAACCACACTAGGGCCTGAAGCAATCCTGCGGTGTTGCGGCCAGCTCACAAGAAAGCGAGTTGAAGAAAGGAGCTCCGGGGCCCTGTAATTCACAAACCTCCAGAGTTATAAATGACAGCTATCGTCCAAAAATATATTGAAGTAAGCCTGCCAAGAGGACTTGAAAGCGAGGCAGAATTGCAGGAAACCGATTTCAGGAGGTAGACTGGAATTGCATGTAAAGCATAGGAAAAGAGGCAGAACGTCCACAATGATGCACTTGGCCAAAAAGGGCGTATGCGTTTTTTCCTGAATATATTCAGGAAAAAACGCATACGCCCTTTTTGGCCAACCAAGCAAGCTTGCAATGGAAATCTGCACTACAGTGAACTCTCACTGCCCCCCGGTCAAAAGGGCCATCTGAAAAATTGTATAATCCAGAGAGGCAGGACAGGCCAATGAGAACTGGGAGCCTTGTTATGCTGATGGGTGCGATGTAAATTGCCAAAAGCCACTCTGGAGAAGTGTATGGTGTTTCCTGAAACATCTAAAAAACAAAGCAACAGAGCCTAGGGCACTTCCACTTATGGTCCTATAGCTTAGGGAAATTAAAATCAAAAAGACACAGCCACCCCAAAGTTTGGGACGGCTCTGTTTACAAGAACCTCGTATACGGTACAAGTTCAAAATCGCAGAAAGCGAAAAATGGATAAAGAAGTTGTGGTACTTACGTACAATGCAATATCACTCAGCAATGAAATCTATGTCATCAGGCCAGTAGCAGCATAATGAGTGGATTCAGGTACGATGATTTTAAGTGAAATAAGTCACACAGAAAAAGAAACATCATAAGGTATCACTAATACACGGAATGTAAACTTGGCTACACAGGAACTGAATTACAAAACAGAACAGGGTCTCAAATGTAGAAAACCAACTTATGCTTGCTTAAGGGGAATGGTGAGTTGGGGTGCTGCATAAAACCAGAGATTGAAATTAGCACAGATACCGTTCCATAAGCCAAATATGTAATAGACAAGAGGTACTCCTTGCTCAACGAAGTGGACTCAACACCACATATTAAACGCCTAAGAATATACCTGACTAGTAAGAATCTTAAAACCTATGGATTTATATGTCTCCAAAAGAGAATCAAGCGTGTGTACAGCGGCATAAATGCAGCAGTGATAGGATTGGTGAGGTTCGGTGAGCAAATGCAGACCCTTTGAAGTCATATTGCATGGTACCCATTCCATGGGTCTCAACTCTCCAGGTTTAAGGGATTCTTCCTTCAGCTAAAACATGCATGTGGAACCCAGAGTATGATCCACCGTGTGATCGGGAAACGTGTTCAAATGTGTCTCAGTTTTTGTCCCCTGGTACTCGGGTGCAACATTCCAGACGCTTTACTAACACTCTCCCCACTTGGAGAGTCAGTGCCTTTAAACTCCTGTTTGGCCCAGTTTGCAATTTCTGCGGAAAATGAACAGGAATAGGGAGAACCAATGAGAGACTAGCTGGAGGTGTCTGGACGGGCAAATTTAACTCTCATTTCCCACCAGGAAGAGGAATTAACCAAAGGCTCAGCGTGCCATGCCGCAACCACACTAGGGCCTGAAGCAATCCTGCGGTGTTGCGGCCAGCTCACAAGAAAGCGAGTTGAAGAAAGGAGCTCCGGGGCCCTGTAATTCACAAACCTGCAGAGTTATAAATGACAGCTATCGTCCAAAAATATATTGAAGTAAGCCTGCCAAGAAGACTTGAAAGCGAGGCAGAATTGCAGGAAACCGATTTCAGGAGGTAGACTGGAATTGCATGTAAAGCATAGGAAAAGAGGCAGAACGTCCACAATGATGCACTTGGCCAAAAAGGGCGTATGCGTTTTTTCCTGAATATATTCAGGAAAAAACGCATACGCCCTTTTTGGCCAACCAAGCAAGCTTGCAAAGGAAATCTGCACTACAATGAAGTCTCACTGCCCCCCGGTCAAAAGGGCCATCTGAAAAAAGTGTAAAATCCAGAAAGGCAGGACAGGCCATGGAGAACTGGGAGCCTTCTTATGCTGATGGGCGGGATGTAAATGGCAAACAGCCACTCTGGAGAAGTGTATGGTGTTTCCTGAAACATCTAAAAAACAAAGCAAGAGAGCCTAGGGCACTTCCACTTATGGTCCTATAGCTTAGGGAAATTAAAATAAAAAAGACACAGCCACCCCAAAGTTTGGGACGGCTCTGTTTACAAGAAACTCGTTTACAGTACAAGTTCAATATCGCAGAAAGCGAAAAATGGATAAAGAAGTTGTGGTACGATTTCAGAAGGTACACGGGAGTCGCTCTTAAAGCATAGGAAAAGAGACAGAACTTGGAAAATAATGCACTTGGCAAAAAAGGGCATATGTGTTTTATCCAGAGCTCTCATAACCGAGGGGAGGAGATTTCCAGCAGGCTCCATCTGCCACCTGAGGGCTCACGTTGCCAACGCAACGTGAGCAAGCCAGGCAGGAGTTACCTCACAGCATAGATCCCACCTCACAGAAGGGTGAGAAACCCAGCCTACATCAGACTCTTACCAGAGGGCCCACATCACCATGGGGATAGGTTCCAGGCAAGAGTGTCTTCACACCAGTGGGGCCACATCGAAAGGTGAGGTACTCAGCACATGTGTCCTCAAACCAGAGGACCCACATCACCAAGGGCCTCGGAGTGAGGCAGGCAGGAGTAGCCTCACAACACTGGGCCCATAGAATAAAAAAGTGAGGAATCCAGCAGTTGGAACCTCCCAGCTGGCGGCCCAGAGCACTGAGGCTATGGGATCCAGGCCACAGTGAACTCACAGAAGAGGGCCCATGTCATGAAACTGAGCAACCCAGCCATTGGGACCTCAGAGCACGAGGCCCACATCCCCATGGGGATATAAATCTGGTAGGAGTGTCCTCGTACCACTGAGAACATATCAGAAAATTTTGGGAGACCAGCAGTTAGGGCCTGACGCCAGAGGACCCTCATCACCAAGGGAAGGAGGCTCCCAGCAGGCTCCAACTGCCACCAGAGGGCTGACGTCGCCAAGGCGATGTGTGCCAACCAGGCACGAATGACCTCACAGCAGAGGGCCCACCTCAGAGAAGTGTGACGAACCCAGTCAGGATCAGACTCGCACCAGAGGGCCCACATCACCAAATGGATTGGAACCAGGCAGGAGTGTCCTCACATGAGTAGGGTCACATCAACTAAAGGTGAGGAACCCAGAACATGTGGCTTCAAACCATAGGACACCCATCACCAAGGGGCTGGGAGTGAGGTAGGCAGGAGGAGCCTCACAACAGAGGGTCCAAAAATAAGAAAGGTGAGGAATCCAGCAGTTGGAACCTCCCAGCAGGCGGCCCAGAGCACAGAGGCTAGGGGATCCAGGCCAGAGTGAACTAACACCAGACAGCCCACATCATGAAACTGTGAGCAACCCAGACATTGGGACCTCAGAGCAGAAGGCCCTCATTCCCATGGCGATGGGAACATGACAGGAGTGTCCTGGCATCACTGGGCTCACATCAGAAAACGTGGGGTGCTCAGAAGTTAGGGCCTGACGCTAGAGGGCACTCATCACCGAGGGGAGGAGGCTCCCAGCAGGCTCCAGCTGCCACCAGAGGGCCAACATCACCAAGGCGATGTGTGCCAGCCCGGCAGGAGTGACCTCACAGCAGAGGGCCCACCTCACAGAAGGGTGAGGAACACAGCCAGGATCAGACTCTCACCAGAGGGCCCACATCACCAAGGGGATGGGAACAAGGCAGGAGTGTCCCCACACCAGTGGGACAACATCATCGAAAGGTGAGGATCCCAGCACATGTAGCCTCAAACCAGAGGAACCACATCACTAAGGGGTTCGGAATGAGGCTGGCAGGACCGGCCTCACAACACAGGGTCCATAGAATATAAAAGTTGAGGAATCCAGCAGTTGGAACCTCCCAGCAAGCGGCCCAGAGCACCGAGGCTATGAGATCCAGGCCGCAGTGAACTCACAGCAGAGGGCCCACATCATGAACCTGTGAGAAGCCCAGCCGTTGGGACCTCAGAACAGAAGGCCCACATCCCCATTGGGACCGGAACCTGGCAGGAGTGGCCTCGCACCACTTAGCACATATCAGAAAATGTTAGGAGCCCAGCAGTTAGGGCCTGACGCCAGGGGGCCCTCATAACTGAGGGGAGGAGACTCCCAGCAGGTTCCAACTGCCAACAGAGGGCCCACGTCTACAAGGTGGTATGCGCCAGGCAGGCAGTAGTGACCTCACAGCAGAGGGCCTATCTCACAGAAGGGTGAGGAACCGAGGCAGGATGAGACTCTCGCCAGAGGGCCCACAACACCAAGGGGATCGGAACCAGTCAGGACTGTCCTCCCACCAGTGGGGCCACATCATCGAAAGGTGAGGAACCCAGCACATGCGGCCTCATATCAGAGGACATACATCACAAAGGGGATGGGAGTGAGGCAGGTAGGAGTAGCCTAAAAACAGAGGGCCCAAAGAATAAAAAAGGTGAGGAATCCAGCATTTGGAACCTCCCAGCAGGCGGCCAAGAGCACAGAAGCTATGGGATGCAGGCAGGAGTGAACTAACAGCAGAGAGCCCACATCATGAAACTGTGAGCAACCCAGGCGTTGGGACTTCAGAGCAGAAAGCCCACATCCCCATGGAGATGGGAACCTGACAGGAGTGTCCTGGCATCACTGGACTCACATCAGAAAACGTGGGGATCCCAGCAGTTATGGCCTGATGCTAGAGGGCCGTCATCACCGAGGGCAGGAGGCTCCCAGCAGGTTCCATGTGCCAACAGAGGGCCCACGTCGCCAAGGTGATGTGTGCAAGTCAGGCAGGATTGACCTCACAGCAGAGAGCCTACCTCACAGAAGAGTGAGGAACCCAGCCAGGATAAGACTGTCACCAGAAGGCCCACATCACCAAGGGGATGGGAACCAGGCAGGAGTGTCCTCACACCAGTGGGGCCACATCATTGAAAGTTGCGGAACCCAGCACATGTGGCCTCAAACCAGAGGACCCACATCACGAAGGGGTTGCAAGTGAGGCAGGCAGGAGGAGCATCGCAACACAGGACCCATAGAATACAAAAGTTGAGGAATCGAGCAGTTGGAACCTCCCAGCAGGTGGCCCAGAGCACAGAGGCTATGGTATCCAGGCCAGAGTGAACTAACAGCAGAGAGCCCACATCATGAAACTGTGAACAACCCAGCCGTTGGGACTTCAGAGCAGAAGACCCACATCCCAATGGGGATGTGAACCTGGATGGAGTGTCTTTGAACCACTTGGCGCACATCACAAAATGTGGGGAGCCCAGCCATTAGGGCCTGACGCCAGAGGGCCCTCATCACCAAGGGGAGGAGGCTCCCAGCAGGCTCCAAGTGCCACCAGAGGGCTCATGTCCACAAGGCGAGGTGAGAGCAAGCCAGGCAGGAGTGACCTCACAGCAGACGGCCCACCTCACAGAAGGGTGAGGAACCCAGCCAGGATCAGACTCTCAACAGAGGGCCCACATCACCAAGGGGATGTGAACCAGGCAGGAGTCTCCTAAGACCATTGGTCCCACATCATCGAAAGGTGAGGAACCCAGCACATGTGGCCTCAAACCAGAGGACACACATCACGAATGGGCTGAGAGTGAGGCAGGCAGGAGGATCCTCACAACAGAGGGCCTAAAAAATTAAAAAAGTGAGGAATCCAGCAGTTGGAACCTCCCAGAAGGCGGCCAGGAGCACAGAGGCTATGGGATCCAGGCCACAGTGAACTAACACCAGAGAGCCCACATCATGAAATTGTGATCAACCCAGCCGTTGGAACCTCAGAGCAGAAGGCCCACATCCCCATGGAGATGGGAACCTAAGAGGAGTGCCCGAGCATCACTGGGCTCACTAAGAAAAGTTGGGGAGCCCAGCAGTTAGGGCCTGACGTCAGAGGGCCCTCATCACAGAGGAGAGGAGGCTCCCAGCAGGGTCCAAGTGCCACCAGAGGGCTCATGTCAACAAGGCGAGGTGAGCAAGCCAGGCAAGAGTTACCTGATAGTAGAGGGCCCACCTCACAGATGGGTGAGGAACCCAGCCAGGATCAGACTCTCACCAGAGGGCCCACGTCACAAAGGGGATGGGAACCAGTCAGGATTATCCTCACACCAGTGGGGCCTCATCATCTGAAGGTGAGGAACCCAGCACATGTGTCCTCAAACCAGAGGACCCACATCACAAAGGGCCTTGGAGTGAGGCAGGCAAGAGTAGCCTCACAACACAGGGCACATAATATAAAAAACGTGAGGATTCCAGCATTTAGACCTTCCAGCAGGCGGCTCAGAACACCGAGGCTATGGGATCCAGGCCGCAGTGAACTCACAGCAGAGGGCCCACATCATAAAACTGTGAGCAACCCAGGCGTTGGGACCTCAGCGCAGAAGGCCCACAACCCCATGGGAATGGGAACCTGGCTGGAGTGTCCTCGCACCACTGGGCGCACATCAGAAAATGTGGGGAGCCCACCATTTAGGGTCTGATGCCAGAGGGCCGTCATCACTGAGAGGAGGAGGCACCCTGCATGCTCCAACTGCCACCAGAGGGCTCACGTCTCCAAGGTGACTTGTGCCAGCCAGGCAGGAGTGACCTCACAGCAGAGGGCCTACCTCACAGAACGTTGAGGAACCCAGCCAGGATTAGACTCTCGCCAGAGGGCCCACCTCACCAAGGGGATGGGAACCAGGCAGGAGTGTCCTCACACGAGTGGGGCCACATCATCGAAAGGTGAGGAACGCAGCACATGTGGCCTCAAGCCATAGGACAGTCATCATCAAGGGGCTGGCAGTGAGGCAGGCAGGAGGAACCTCACAACAGAGGGCACATAGAATAAAAACGTTGAGGAATCCAGCAGTTGGAACCTCCCAGCAGGCGGCTCAGAGCACCGATGATAAGGGATCCTTGCCGGAGTGAACTCACAGCAGAGGGCCCACATCATGGTACTGTGAGCAAGCCAGCCGTTTTGACCTCAGAGCAGAAGGCCCATATCCCCATGGGGATGGGAACCTGGCAAGAGTCTCCTCACTCACTTGGCACACATCAGAAAATGTGGGGAGCCCAGCAGTTGTGGCCTAAGGCAAGAGGGCCCTCATCACCGAGGGGAGGAGGATCCCAGCACACTCCAACTGCCACCAGAGGGCCCACATCGCCAAGGTGACGTGTGTCAGACAGGCATGATTGACCTCACAGCAGAGGGCCCACCTCACAGAAGGGTGAGGAACCCAGCCAGGATCAGACTCTCACCTGAGGGCCCACATCAGCAAGGAGATGGGAACCAGTCAGGACTGTCTTCCCTCCAGTGGGGCCACATCATCGAAAGGTGCGGAACCCAGCACATGTGGCCTCAAATCAGAGGACACATATCACAAAGGGAATGGGAGTGAGGCAGGCAGGAGTAGCCTAAAAACAGAGGGCCCAAAGAATAAGAAAGGTGAGGAATCCAGCAGTTGGAACCTCCCAGCAGGCGGCCGAGAGCACAGAAGCTATGGGATGCAGGCAGGAGTGAACTAACAGCAGAGAGCCCACATCATGAAACTGTGAGCAACCCAGGCGTTGGGACCTCAGAGCAGAAGGCCCACATCCCAATGGGGATGTGAACCTGGCTGGAGTGTCCTCGCACCACTGGGCGCACATCACAAAATGTGGGGAGCCCAGCAGTTAAGGCCTGACGCCAGAGGGCCCTCATCACCGAGGGGAGGAGGCTCCCAGCAGGCTCCAAGTGCCACCAGAGGGCTCATGTCCACAAGGCGATGTGAGCAAGCCAGGCAGGAGTGACCTCACAGCAGACGGCCCACCTCACAGATGGGTGAGGAACCCAGCCAGGATCAGACTCTCAACAGAGGGCCCAAATCACCAAGGGGATGTGAACCAGGCAGGAGTCTCCTAAGACCATTGGTCCCACATCATCGAAAGGTGAGGAACCCAGCACATGTGGCCTCAGACCAGACGACACACATCACGAAGGGGCTGGGAGTGAGGCAGGCAGGAGGATCCTCACAACAGAGGGCCCAAAAAATTAAAAAAGTGAGGAATCCAGCAGTTGGAACCTCCCAACAGGCGGCCAAGAGCACAGAGGCTATGGGATCCAGGCCTCTGTGAACTAACACCAGAGAGCCCACATCATGAAAATGTGAACAACCCAGCCGTTGGGACCTCAGAGCAGAAGGCCCACATCCCCATGGAGATGGGATCCTAAGAGGAGTGCCCAAGCATCATTGGGCTCACTAAGAAAAGTTGGTGAGCCCAGCAGTTAGGGCCTGATGCAAGAGGGCCCTCATCACCAGGGGGAGGAGATTCCCAGCACACTCCTACAGCCACCACATGGCTGACTTCACCAAGGCAATGTGTGCCAGCCATGCAGGAGTGACCTATCAGCAGAGGGTCTCCCTCACAGAAGGGTGAGGAACACAGCCAGGAACAGACTCTCACCAGGGGGTCCACATAACCACGTGGTTGAGAACCAGGCAGGAGTGTCCTCACACTAGTGGGACCACATCATCGAAAGGTGAGGAACCCAGCAAAGGTGGCCACAAAACAGAGGACCCAGATCACCAAGGGGTTGAGAGTGAGGTAGGTGTCTGGACGGGCATATTTAACACTCATTTCCCACCAAGAAGAGGAATTAACCAAAGGCTCAGCGTGCCCTGCCAGAAGCAGATTAGGGCCTGAAGCAGTCTTGTGGGTTTGCGGCCAGCTCACAAGAAAGCGAGTTGAAGAAAGGAGCTCAGGGGCCCTGTAATTCACAAACCTGCAGAGTTATAAATGACAGATAACGTGCAAAAATATATTGAAGTAAGGCTGCCAAGAGGACTTGAAAGCGGGGCAGAATTGCAGGAAACCGATTTCAGGAGGTAGACTGGATGTGCATTTAAAGCATAGGAAAAGAGGCAGAACATCGACAATGATGCACTTGGCAAAAAAGGGCGTATGAGTTTGTTCCTGAATATATTCAGGAAAAAACACATACGCCCTTTTTGGCAAACCAAGCAAGCTTGCAATGGAAATCCGAACTACTATGAAGTGTCACTTCCCCCCGGTCTAAAGGGCCATCTGAAAAAAGTGTAAAATCCAGAAAGGCAAGACAGGCCATGGGGAAAAAGGAGCCTTGTTATGCTGATGGGCGGGATGTAAATTGCCAACAGCCACTCTGGAGAAGTGCATGGTGTTTCCTGATACATCTGAAAAACAAAGCAACAGAGTCTAGGGCATTTCCACTTATGGTCCTATAGCTTAGGGAAATTAAAATCAAAAAGACACAGCCACCCCAAAATTTGGGACGGCTCTGTTTACAGGAACCTCTTCTACGGTACAAGTTAAATATCTCAGAGAACAAATAATTGATAAAGAAGTTGCGGTACTTACGTACAACAGAATACCACTCAGCAATGAAATCTGTGTCACCAGGCCTGTACCAGCATAATGAGTGGATTGAGGCACGATGATTCTAAGTGAAATAAGTCACACAGAAAAAGAAACATCATAAGGTATCACTAATGCACGGAATGTAAACTTGGCTACACATGAACTGAATTACAAAACAGAACAGGGTCTCAAGTTTAGAAAACCAACTTATGCTTGCTTAAGGGGAAAGGTGAGTTGGGGTGCTGCATAAAACCAGAGTTTGAAATTAGCACAGATACCGTTCCATAAGCCAAATATGTAATAGACAAGACCTACCCCTTGCTCAACGAAATGGACTCAACAATGAGGTATTACCTCACACCTGTTAGAATGGGCATCATCTGAAAATCTACAAACAACAAATGCTGGAAAGGGTGTGGAGAAAAGGAAGCCTCTTCCGCTATTGTTGGGAATATAAATTGATACAGTCACTATGGAGAACAATATGGAGTTTCTTAAGAAACTAATAATAGAATTACCATATGATACAGCAATCCCAGTACTGGACATATACCCAGACAAAACCATAAATCAAAAAGAGACATTCACCGCAATGTTCATTGCATCACTATTTACAATATCGAGGTAATGGAAGCAACCTAAATGCCCACAGACAGACGAATGCATAAAGATGTGGTACATATATAAAATGGAATATTACTAAGCCATGAAAGGAATGAAATTGGGTCATTTGTAGAGACGTCGATGGATCTAGAGACTGTCATACAGAGTGAAGTAAGTCAGAAAGAGAAAAACAAATCTTGTATATTCATGCATATATGTGGAACCTAGAAAAACTGTACAGATTAACCATTTTGCAAGGCATAACTAGAGCAACAGATGTAGACAACAATCGTATGGACAACAAGTGGGGAAAGCTCTTGGGGGGGTGGTGGTGGGAGGAGTTGAGAGATTGGGATTGGCATGTAAACATTTATATGTATAAAATAGATAACCAATAAGAACCTACTGTATAAAAATATAAAATAAAATTCAAAATTAAAAAGAAATAAAATTTAAAAAATAAAACAGAAAAAACAATTATTCCCTTCACATACATGTATTTATATGAATAAATTATTTCCATGCTTATATCTGTAAATACAAAAAAGAGGAATAAAATCTACCTTGAACCAAAAACGAAAAAGAGAAAAAAAAAACAGAACCCACCAGTTACTCAGAGGAAAACCGTATCAGGGCACTTGCTCCAGTTGTAAACAATTCTGAAGTTGGTCAGTGGTGGGGAATCGTCTCCCGTTCAGCCAGCAGCCCCCACACAACAAGCGTCCTCATTGCAAAGCTGGGGCACCGTGCCGAGGCATCTGTGAGTAAACGTGAGCTGAGTCCCAGGCCAGTTGCTGCTGAACTGTTCCCACCCTTCCCAGGTAAAACACCTGAATATATACAAGGACTTGAAAGCCTAGAGGAAGGGCCATGGAGCCACACGAGTGACAGCATGCCAGCTGACTTGGTGCCTGCAGGCCAGCCAGGATGGTCCTGGCCCTGGGTGCTCTTCTGCAAGATTTCCATTTCCCTGCCTGAGATACCCGTCCTGTCCCTGCCCCCACTGCTTTTTTCCTTCCTCACCTCTGCCCAGGGAGCAATTCCAGCAGCAGGTATGGGTGACACATCCTCTTCTTTAGCAGGTGGCAGCCTGGCAACTGCTGCAGAAAGTCCAGCAGAGCCCCACTCACACTGGGCCACCCACAAAGCCGTGGCCTCTCACTCCCTCCCACCAGCCCAGCCCCGAGACTGCTGACAGGGCAGAGAAAATGGCGTCAGACACAGCTGCAGGGGCTCTTGCTGCCTGGAGTGGTATTTATATTGATCTCAACCCAGGCACACCTGGGGAGGGCTGGCCGGCACGGTAAGGCTGCCCAGGTCAGCCAATCATCACCCCTCAGGGTCTCACAGTTGCAGAAAATGGAACTTGCTGAACCGGCCAGGTCCAAGGAACAGGTGTGGGCTCCTGAGAGTCAGGATAGACAAGGGGCTGCAGCTTTGGCTTGTTTTCTAATCATTTTATCTGGCCCATGAGTGGGAGACAACTTCAAGAAAACCCTCTCCTAATGAGAGGAACCCAGGAGTCAGGGAGAGGAGGGGTGGGTGGTGGTTGGAAACAGAGGCCTGGTGCCCCGGGTGCAGTGGAAGTCTCTGGAAGACCAGGTGGAGGGAGGCCACACAGAGTGATGCCCAGGGTCACAGACCTGTCGGAGCTGCTGTTTGTTAGTTCAAGTCCTGCTCTGAGGTGCTCTGTGTCAGCTCTGAGCGACAGGTGAGCTGGGGGTGCTCTTCAATGAGGGCTATGTGCACGGTTCCTGTGTGCCCAGCCCTGCCACGGTACCTGCAAGGGTAGCTCTGTATCCTGGGAGGGGCCTGACCACGAGAGCCCCGTGGGCTGGGTTGGGGGTGGGGTACCTGCCCAGGAGAGCTCCATATCCTGGGATTGGCCTGACCACGAGAGCCCCATGGGCTGCTGGGGACCTGGTAAAGGATGTCAGGACAGTCAGTGAAGCCACCGAGGATATACCTCCAGTTGCTCCTAATTCCTACACCCTGCTGGTCATTCTACCAACCACCAGGACATGGTATTCTGTATTAGTCTTCAATGATGCCTTCTTTTGTATTCCATTAGTCCCAGAGTCACAAGAAATTTTGGCTTGTGAGTGGCAGGACTCAACATACAACTAAAACAATACTTCTGGGCCGTCTTGCCCCAAGGGTTCAAAAATTCCCACACCATCTTTGGGGAAAGCTTAGCTAAAGACCGAAAAGTTCTACCTCTGGAAAAGGAAACTCTCCTTCAATATGCAGATGACATTCTGATCGCCAGCCCTACTAAGGAGGCCTCTGAACTACCAAGCCAATAAAGGATAGAAGTTGTCCAAGAAAAAGCTCAAATATCACAGACTACGGTGACCTGCCTGGGCTTCATTCTCACACAAGGTCGGAGAAGCCCATCCCAGGAAAGGGAAGAAACCATTTGCAGCCTTACCCCTTTCTAAAACGAGAAGACAGCTTAGGGATTCCTGGGGAGGCCAGGGTTTGCTGCTTCTGGATCCCTAACTACAGTCTACTAGCTGGGCCTCTATATGAAACACTGAAAGGAAAAGATGATGATCCTTTTGAACAGAATCCAGAAGTGGCCTTTCAAGAATGGAAAGAGCAGTCAATTCAGACCCTTGCCCTGGAACTCCCTAATTGAGCTAAACCCTTTGACCTTTCCATTCCCGGTGAAAGGTGAATCGCCATTGGAGAATTAGTGCAAAAACTGGGACCACTTGAAATGGAACAATGCAAGAATGCCATCCAGGTAGGATAAACTACAGTCACCAAGGGGCTTGGCCCACTGCCACATCTGGCCAAGATACTGGCGGTATCTAAAAACCTGGAAATCAGCAGCCCAAAAGGCCACCTCCCTCCTAAGGGAAAAGGACCCCACGTGGTGATCCTAATCACCAACCATGCCCTGAAGTTGCAGGGTTCGCTCCGTGGGCACACCGACCTCGAGTGAGGAGGCCCTCCAACTCCAACATCCAGAGAGATAACCGGGGGCAACAGGGCACCATGATGACTCGTGTGAACATCACTTGACCTGGAGTTTCTCTCATAAAACAACAATAGTGTGTCCCGAAGGAGTAGACTACTGCTTGCAGGACTTACTGCACCCGGAGGGGAGCTAATAATCTTGGCGGGGGAACCGTATATCACACTGTCACCATAGAAAAGCCTACAGACACCGTGATGATGGTGGCCAATAAGACCAGCTGGACTCCTGTTTACTTCAAAAGGCTGTTGACTCAGTGGCCATCATGGTCCTTGATCACCACTGACCCTGGACTGTCTGGGAGTTGAGCGGGCAGGGCTCTGACACCTGGTGCTGTTTTTACGTTAATTCAGGGACCTAACTGAAGAAAGAGCAGACTACTGGTCAGAGCATCTAGGCTGGCAGAAACGGTCAGCCTAAGGTGGCTGAACAAATGTGGGGCGGGGTGAAACCGGCCCCCACAGCGTCTCTGCACATCTCTTTCCTGGACCCTTAAAGGTCATTAGAATCTATAACACTTCCAATGCTGGTGCTCAGGCGGACGAGCAGGGAGGCAGGGGTCCTGGGGCCAATCAACGTCACCTGGAGGCTGCTGGGGAGAAGTTCTGACCCTCGTCCCCTGGTATGAGGGCTCCCAACTCAGCACTCAGCAGTTACAGAAGAAGGGTCTGCACCCTCAGCACTCCAAGAATGAGGAACGGGACAAAAGGCAGAGGAGGGGTTTGTCCCCAGCAAAGCCCATGAAAAATCCCTGGGAGATAAAAATAGAATCTGGGCAATAAAGTCAAGTCTGACCTTTTTTATCCTTTGTGCTTTGTCTAATGTCACGTGCTCCTAGGGTCCTGCATGCAGAGGTTCCACACCCGGCACTTCAGACCAGATTTCCTAGTGCAGAATGGCTGGGTCGACACCTCAGCTCCTGGGGCCCAGTGCACACTCCGAGATATAGAGCCTGAGCTGCAGCCAACCCGGCCCTCGAGAGCTCCGCCCCCTCCCTCCCACTGACTCTGACAGGATCTCTACACAGCAGCCCAGCCCACAGCCCACGGGGTAGTGCATGCTCTCACCTCTCCATTCTCTGATCAAAATATAAAGTTTCCTTTGCTTGTGAACCAAACTCAGTCTCGATCTGTTGGCCCCAATGACACTGGACAGGGGGACACTTGTTGGGGTCCACTCTGGAGGATCAGTAACAGAAATTGAGACTATTGTAACTTCAATGAACAGATGTGTGAGCCAAACTGTAGTTAACATAGAACAGTTTATAAGGCTCGGGTAAAATAAGATGTTTCTAACACTTCCATTTGATATTTCCATCACTTTATTATAAGCAAGTTCAGTGAAAAGGGTTGTCTTATTTGTCAGGTCAATATTAGAGAAATGAAGTGATTTCTTTCCAAGGATGTACATCTAATAATCTTGGTTAAAGCTTCAATCTTGTTTTAAATGCTTTTCCATTGAAAATGATACCTCTCTTTCAGCTCCCCCATTTCTGAGAAGTATAAAATCTTATAATTTATTATTACCAAAGGGGAAAGGTGGGAGGAGGGATAAATTAACAGTTTGGAATTAACACATACACACTGCTATGTATAAAATAGATCATCAACAAGGAACTACTGTATAGCACAGGGAACTACACTCAATATTTTGCAATAAGCTATAAGGGGAAATAATCGGAAAAAGAATAGATATTTTTATTGACATCATCTATCAATGACAGTTAAAGTGTAACCTAAGGGAAGCCGGTGGTGAGTGCTTCTGACCCTGAAGACTTCAATCATCTAAAGTTTGGACTCTGCCTACTTCCCAAGGCCCTTAATGAACATATGTGTAGCCGTAGCTTAAAAAATTCCCCAGTTTGGGTTTCGGGGAGACACTGATTTTAAAAAAGCCCTGGTGTTCTCCTTACATGAATGGGACTCTTCCTACTGCTAAAACATGTCTGTCACACCCAGAGGATGGTATACCGTCTGATCGGGAAGAGTTTGGAAAAGGCATCTCATCTCCTCATCTCCTGGTGCTCGGGTTCACCCCTCCAGCGTCTTTACTAACAGTCTCCCCACTTGGAGATGTCAGCACTGTCAACATCCTGTTGCGTACAGTTTGGAATTTGTCCAGAGGATGAAGCGGAAGGATGAGGAACAATGAGAGACAAGTCCTAGGTGTTCAGACAGGCACATGTCACTCTAATTTCCAATCAGGAAGACGAATTGACCAAAGGCTAGGGTTGCCCATGGAAACAGTATAGGGCTTGAGGAAATCCCACTGCTTTGTGGCCAGTTCCCATAAACACAAGTTGAACAATGGAACTCAGGGGCAGTAAAATTCACGAAACTGCAGAGTTGAAAATATCTATCACTGAAAAATGTCTTGAGGAAAGTCAGAGAAAAGGATTGGTAAGCAAGGGAGAATGGCAGGAAAGGGATTTGAGGAGGTAGAAAGGACTCGCCATTAAGCACAAGAAAAGGGGCTGAACATTGCCAACATTGCAGTTGGCCAAAAAGGCTGTATGCGTTTTTTTCTGTATATATTCAAGAAAAGGGCATACACTTTTTTAGCCAACCAAACAGGTGGGCACTGGAAATCAATACTACAAAAGATATCACTTCGCATCAGTCAGAAGAGCCATCCTCATAAAGTGTAAACACCAGAAATGCAGGACAGGGCAAGGAGAAGAGGGAGCCCTGTGAGGCTTATAGTGGAAATGTATATTGCCAACGGCCATTCTGGAGAAGTGTATTGTGTTTACTAAAGCATCTAAAAAATGAGCTACAGAGCATAGGGCACTTGCACTCATGGGCGTATATCTTGGGAAAAACAAAAATCGAGAGGACACAGGCACCCCAATGTTTACTGCCTCTCTGTTTAAAACATCCTCGACTAGGATATAACTTAAATGTCTCTGGAGGGAAAAAATGGATAGAGATGTGGTACTTATGTAGAGTGGACTATTACTCAGCCTGGAAATCAATGAAATATGGCCAGTTGTAACAACTCCGGAGGAGTTACGTATGATCATTCTAAGTGACATAATTCAAAAAGAAAAAGACACATATCATAAGATATCACTTAAAGGTGGAATCCAAAATGGCTACACATGAAATAAATTACAAAACAAAAACATAGTCAAATATGTAGAAAACACGCGTAAGGCTGCTAAACGGGAAAGGTGGGGAGGGGTGAGGCATCATCCAGGAGGTTGAAATTAGCAAAGATACCATTCCAAATACCAAACTGATAATCAACAAGGCCTACACGGTAGCTAAAAGAACTGCACTCAGCACACTCAAGTCACCGGAAAAGAATATCTATGACTGGTAAGAATCTGAAAAAGAATTTATTGATGTCTCTCTGTACGTGAATCAAGTGGATGTACAGCAGCAAGAAACAGAGCTTTGAAAATCAGCTGTAACCAATATGGTAATAAATTGAAAAAAATAAACGACAGAGAGACAGAGAAAACCTCTTACAACTTTTCCTCAGGGACGGTGATGCAACATGGATTGAACACATCTAGACCCACAGCAGGATGAGACATAAGGCTGGAAACTGTTCGCGCTAAGAGAAATGTGAGGTTGGGTGAGGAAATGCACACCCTTTAAAGTAATACTACCTGGTACCCATTCAATGGGTCCCAAATCTGCACGTTCAAGGAATCTTCCTACAGCTAAAACATGCATGGAAAACCCAGAGGACTGTACACCATGTGATCGGGAGATGTGTCTAAAATGCACCTCATTTATCCTCTCCTGGTGCTCCTGTTCATCATTCCAGCCACGTTACTTAGAATCTCCCCACTTAGAGAATCAGCACATTTAAACTTCTGTTTCACACATTTTGCAAATTGTGAGGAGGATGAACGGGAAGAGGGAGAACCAATGAGAGAATAGTTGTAGGGGTTTGGACGGGCACATGTCACTCTAATTTCCCATTAAGAATAAGAATTAAAAAAAGGCTCAGCCCACCTCGCCGGAGCCAAAATAGGGCCTGAAGCAATCCTGCGGCTTTGAGGCCAGCTCACAAAAGAGCAACTTAGAAAATGGAGCTCAGGGTCACTGCAATTCACAAACCTGCAGAGTTATAAATGAAAACTAACGTCCAAAAATATGTCGAGGTAAGGCAAAGAAGAGGATCTGAATGCAAGACAGAATTGCAAGAAACAGATTTCAAGAGATAGATTGGACTCGTCTTTAAAGCACATGAAAAGCGGCAGAATTTCGACAATGATGCAGTTGGCCCCAAAAGGAGTATGTGTTTTTTCCTGAATATATCCAGGAAAAAACGCATACGCACTTTATGGGCAACCAAGCAAGCAAGCAATGCAAATGTGCACAACAAAGAAGTCTCATTTCCCACCGGTCAAAAGGGCCATCCGAAAAAATTGTAAAAACCAGAAATGCAGGACAGGCCATGGAGAACAGGGAGCCTTTATACGCTGATGGACAGTGTGTGAACTGCCGAGAGCCACTCTGGAGAAGTGTATGGTGGTTCCTAAATCATCTAAAAAACAGAGCTACAGAGCATAGGGCACTTCCAATCATGGAAGTATATCTAGGGAAGTCTAAAAGTCAACAAGACACAAGCACACCACAGTTTAGGGCTACTCTGTTTACAAGAACCTCAACTTCAGTACACCTTAAATATCCCAGGAAAGAGAACAATGGATAAAGAAGATGTGGTACTTATGTACAATGGAATATCTCTTCACCACGAAATCAATGTAATAAGGCTAGTAGAAGGATAAAGAGTGGATTTAGGTCCGATAATACTACTTGAAATAAGTCAAACAGAAAAAGAAACATATCATAAGATATCACTTATAGAGGGAGGATAAATATGGCTGCACAAAAAATGAATTACAAAACAGAACAGTGTCTCACATTTAGAAAACACACTTATGTCAGCTTAAGGGGAAAGGAGAGGTGGGGTGATGCATAAAACCAGAGTTTGAAATTAGCACAGATACCGTTCAATAAACCAAATAGGTATTAGACAAGATCTACACCTTGCTCAATGAACTGGCCTCAACACACCCTATACACCACAGAGAAATATATCTGAGTAATAAGAATCTTAAAACCCATGTATTGATATATCTCCATAAGGGAATCAAGTGTGTGCAGAGCGGCACAAACACAGCAGTGAAAATGAGCTAAACCCCATTATAGAAATAAATTTTAAAATCAAAACGCAGAAACATGAAAGAGAGAAAAATTCTTACAAAATTCGCTCAGGGGCTGTGATGCAACCTGGAATGACCACATATAAACCCACAGCTGGATAAGACATAAGGCTGGACACTTGGGGCTGAGAGCATTGGTGAGCTTTGGTGAGCAACTGCCGAAAATTTAATGCAATACTTCATGCTACTCATTCCAAGGGTCCCAACACTCCAGGTTGAAGGGAATCTTCCTACAGCTAAACCATGCATGGGAAATCCAGCGGATGGTATACCACATGATCGGGAAAGGTTTCTAAAACGCACCTCATTTTCCTCTTGGGGCTCCGGATCAACATTCCAGCCACTTTACTAACAACATCTCCACATGGAGAGTCAATGCCTTTAAGTTCCGGTATCACACAGTCTGCAGTTAGTGCGGAGGATGAATGGGAATAGGGTGAACCAGTGAGAAAATAGCTGTAGCGGTTTCAATGGACACATGTCACTCTAATTTCACATCAGGAAGAAGAATTAACCAAAGGCAGAGCAAGGCGCCGAAGAAGAAGAATAGGGCCTGAAGAAATCCTGTGGATATGAGGAAGATCACAAAAATAAGAGCTGAAAAATGGAGGTAAGGGCCACTGCAATTCAAAAACCTGCAGAGTTATAAAGGACAACTATTTTCCAAAAGTATATTGAGGTAAGGCTATGAAGAGGCACTGACAGCAAGGCAGAATTGCAGGAAACCGATTTCAGGAGGTAGACAGGAATTGCCTTGAAAACATATGAAAAGACTCAGAACGTCGACAATGATGCACTTGGCTAAAAAGGGCGTATGCGTTTTTTCCTGAATATATTCACGAAAAAACGCATAAGTCATTTTTGGCCAACCAAGCAAGCTTGCAAAGGAAATCTGCACTACAATGAAGTCTCACTGCTCCCCGGTCAAAAGGGCCATCTGAAAAAAGTGTAAAATCCAGAAAGGCAGGACAGGCTATGGAAAACTGGGAGCCTTGTTATGCTGATGGGTGGGAGGTAAATTGCCAACAGCCACTCTGAAGAAGTGTATGGTGTTTCCTGAAACATCCGAAAAACAGAGCAACAGGACCTAGGGCACTTCCACTTACGGACCTATAGCTTAGAGAAATTAAAATCAAAAAGACACAGCCACCCCAAAGTTTGGGACGGCTCTGTTTACAAGAACCTCGTTTACGGTACAAGTTCAATATCGCAGAAAGCGAAAAATGGATAAAGAAGTTGTGGTACTTACGTAGAATGCAATATCACTCAGCAATGAAATCTATGTCATCAGGCCAGTAGCAGCATAATGAGTGGATTCAGGTACGATGATTCTAAGTGAAATAAGTCACACAGAAAAAGAAACATCATAAGGTATCACTAATAAACGGAATGTAAACTTGACTACACAGGAACTGAATTACAAAACAGAATAGGGTCTCAAATGTAGAAAACCAACTTATGCTTGTTTAAGGGGAATGGTGAGTTGGGGTGCTGCATAAAACCAGAGATTGAAATTAGCACAGATACCGTTACATAAGCCAAATATGTAAAAGACAAAAGCTACTCCTTGCTCAACGAAGTGGACTCAACACCCCATATTAAACGCCTAAGAATATACCTGACTAGTAAGAATCTTAAAACCTATGGATTTATATGTCTCCGAAAGAGAATCAAGCATGTGTACAGCGGCATAAACGCAGCAGTGATTGGATTGGTGAGGATCGGTGAGCAAATGCAGACCCTTTGAAGTCATATTGCATGGTACCCATTCCATGGGTCTCAACTCTCCAGGTTTAAGGGATTCTTCCTTCAGCTAAAACATGCATGTGGAACCCAGAGTATGATCCACCGTGTGATCGGGAAACGTGTTCAAATGTGTCTCAGTTTTCGTCCCCTGGTACTCGGGTGCAACATTCCAGACGCTTTACTAACACTCTCCCCACTTGGAGAGTCAGTGCCTTTAACCTCCTGTTTGGCCCAGTTTGCAATTTCTGCGGAAAATGAACAGGAATAGGGAGAACCAATGAGAGACTAGCTGGAGGTGTCTGGACAGGCAAATATAATTCTCATTTCCCAGCAGGAAGAGGAATTAACCAAAGGCTCAGTGTGCCATGCCGGAACCACACTAGGGCCTGAAGCAATCCTGCGGTGTTGCGGCCAGCTCACAAGAAAGCGAGTTGAAGAAAGGAGCTCAGGGGCCCTGTAATTCACAAACCTGCAGAGTTATAAATGACAGCTATCGTCCAAAAATATATTGAAGGAAGGCTGCCAAGAGGACTTGAAAGCGGGGCAGAATTGCAGGAAACCGATTTCAGGAGGTAGACTGGAATTGCATGTAAAGCATAGGAAAAGAGGCAGAAGGTCCACAATGATGCACTTGGCCAAAAAGGGCGTATGCGTTTTTTCCTGAATATATTCAGGAAAAAACGCATACGCCCTTTTTGGCCAACCAAGCAAGCTTGCAAAGGAAATCTGCACTACAATGAAGTCTCACTGCCCCCCGGGCAAAAGGGCCATCTGAAAAAAGTGTAAAATCCAGAAAGGCAGGACAGGCCATGGAGAACTGGGAGCCTTCTTATGCTGATGGGCGGGATGTAAATTGCCAACAGCCACTCTGGAGAAGTGTATGGTGTTTCCTGAAACATCTAAAAAACAAAGCAACAGAGCCTAGGGCACTTCTACTTATGGTCCTATAGCTTTGGGAAATTAAAATCAAAAAGACACAGCAACCCCAAAGTTTGCGACGGCTCTGTTTACAAGAACCTCATTTACCGTACAAGTTCAATATCGCAGAAAGCGAAAAATGGATAAATAAGTTGTGGTATTACGTACAATACAATATCACTCAGCAATGAAATCTATGTCATCAGGCCCTTAGCAGCATAATGAGTGGATTCAGGTACGATGATTCTAAGTGAAATAAGTCACAGAGAAAATGAAACATCATAAGTTATCACTAATACATGGAATGTAAACTTTGCTACAAAGGAACTGAATTACAAAACAGAACAGGGTCTCAAATGTAGAAAACCAACTTATGCTTGCTTAAGGGGAATGGTGAGTTGGGGTGCTGCATAAAACCAGAGATTGAAATTAGCACAGATACCGTTCCATAAGCCAAATATGTAATAGACAAGAGCTACTCCTTGCTCAACGAAGTGGACTCAACACCCCATATTAAACGCCTAAGAATATACCTGACTAGTAAGAATCTTAAAACCTATGGATTTATATGTCTCTGAAAGAGAATCCAGCGTGTGTACAGTGACATAAAAGCAGCAGTGATAGGATTGGTGAGGTTCGGTGAGCAAATGCAGACCCTTTGAATTCATATTGCATGGTACCCATTCCATGGGTCTCAACTCTCCAGGTTTAAGGGATTCTTCCTTCAGCTAAAACATGCATGTGGAACCCAGAGTATGATCCACCGTGTGATCGGGAAACGTGTTCAAATGTGTCTCAGTTTTCGTCCCCTGGTACTCGGGTGCAACATTCCAGACGCTTTACTAACACTCTCCCCACTTGGAGAGTCAGTGCCTTTAACCTCCTGTTTGGCCCAGTTTGCAATTTCTGCGGAAAATGAACAGGAATAGGGAGAACCAATGAGAGACTAGCTGGAGGTGTCTGGACGGGCAAATTTAACTCTCATTTCCCACCAGGAAGAGGAATTAACCAAAGGCTCAGTGAGCCATGCCGGAACCACACTAGGGCCTGAAGCAATCCTGCGGTGTTGCGGCCAGCTCACAAGAAAGCGAGTTGAAGAAAGGAGCTCAGGGGCCCTGTAATTCACAAACATGCAGAGTTATAAATGACAGCTATCGTCCAAAAATATATTGAAGTAAGGCTGCCAAGAGGACTTGAAAGCGGGGCAGAATTGCAGGAAACCGATTTCAGGAGGTAGACTGGAATTGCATGTAAAGCAGAGGAAAAGAGGCAGAACGTCCACAATGATGCGCTTGGCGAAAAACGGCATATGCGTTTTTTCCTGAATATATTCAGGAAAAAACGCATACGCCCTTTTTGGCCAACCAAGCAAGCTTGCAAAGAAATCTGCACTACAATGAAGTCTCACTGCCCCCCAGTCAAAAGGGCCATCTGAAAAAAGTGTAAAATCCAGAAAGGCAGGACAGGCCATGGAGAACTGGGAGCCTTGTTATGCTGATGGGCGGGATGTAAATTGCCAACAGCCACTCTGGAGAAGTGTATGGTGTTTCCTGAAACATCTAAAAAACAAAGCAACAGAGCCTAGGGCACTTCCACTTATGGTCCTATAGCTTAGGGAAATTAAAATCAAAAAGACACAGCCACCCCAAAGTTTGGGACGGCTCTGTTTACAAGAACCTCGTTTACGGTACAAGTTCAATAGCACAGAAAGCGAAAAATGGATAAAGAAGTTGTGGTACTTACGTACAATGCAATATCACTCAGCAATGAAATCTATGTCATCAGGCCCGTAGCAGCATAATGAGTGGATTCAGGTACGATGATTCTAAGTGAAATAAGTCACACAGAAAAAGAAACATCATAAGATATCACTAATATACGGAATGTAAACTTGGCTACACAGGAACTGAATTACAAATCAGAACAGGGTCTCAAATGTAGAAAACCAACTTATGCTTGCTTAAGGGGAATGGTGAGTTGGGGTGCTGCATAAAACCAGAGATTGAAATTAGCACAGATACCGTTCCATAAGCCAAATATGTAATAGACAAGAGCTACTCCTTGCTCAACGAAGTGGACTCAACACCCCATATTAAACGCCTAAGAATATACCTGACTAGTAAGAATCTTAAAACCTATGGATTTATATGTCTCCGAAAGAGAATCAAGCGTGTGTACAGCGGCATAAATGCAGCAGTGATAGGATTGGTGAGGTTCGGTGAGCAAATGCAGACCCTTTGAAGTCATATTGCATGGTACCCATTCCATGGGTCTCAACTCTCCAGGTTTAAGGGATTCTTCCTTCAGCTAAAACATGCATGTGGAACCCAGAGTATGATCCACCGTGTGATCGGGAAACGTGTTCAAATGTGTCTCAGTTTTCGTCCCCTGGTACTCGGGTGCAACATTCCAGAAGCTTTACTAACACTCTCCCCACTTGGAGAGTCAGTGCCTTTAAACTCCTGTTTGGCCCAGTTTGCAATTTCTGCAGAAAATGAACAGGAATAGGGAGAACCAATGAGAGACTAGCTGGAGGTGTCTGGACGGGCAAATTTAACTCTCATTTCCCACGAGGAAGAGGAATTAACCAAAGGCTCAGCGTGCCATGCCGGAACCACACTAGGGCCTGAAGCAATCCTGCGGTGTTGCGGCCAGCTCACAAGAAAGCGAGTTGAAGAAAGGAGCTCCGGGGCCCTGTAATTCACAAACCTCCAGAGTTATAAATGACAGCTATCGTCCAAAAATATATTGAAGTAAGCCTGCCAAGAGGACTTGAAAGCGAGGCAGAATTGCAGGAAACCGATTTCAGGAGGTAGACTGGAATTGCATGTAAAGCATAGGAAAAGAGGCAGAACGTCCACAATGATGCACTTGGCCAAAAAGGGCGTATGCGTTTTTTCCTGAATATATTCAGGAAAAAACGCATACGCCCTTTTTGGCCAACCAAGCAAGCTTGCAATGGAAATCTGCACTACAGTGAACTCTCACTGCCCCCCGGTCAAAAGGGCCATCTGAAAAATTGTATAATCCAGAGAGGCAGGACAGGCCAATGAGAACTGGGAGCCTTGTTATGCTGATGGGTGCGATGTAAATTGCCAAAAGCCACTCTGGAGAAGTGTATGGTGTTTCCTGAAACATCTAAAAAACAAAGCAACAGAGCCTAGGGCACTTCCACTTATGGTCCTATAGCTTAGGGAAATTAAAATCAAAAAGACACAGCCACCCCAAAGTTTGGGACGGCTCTGTTTACAAGAACCTCGTATACGGTACAAGTTCAATATCGCAGAAAGCGAAAAATGGATAAAGAAGTTGTGGTACTTACGTACAATGCAATATCACTCAGCAATGAAATCTATGTCATCAGGCCAGTAGCAGCATAATGAGTGGATTCAGGTACGATGATTTTAAGTGAAATAAGTCACACAGAAAAAGAAACATCATAAGGTATCACTAATACACGGAATGTAAACTTGGCTACACAGGAACTGAATTACAAAACAGAACAGGGTCTCAAATGTAGAAAACCAACTTATGCTTGCTTAAGGGGAATGGTGAGTTGGGGTGCTGCATAAAACCAGAGATTGAAATTAGCACAGATACCGTTCCATAAGCCAAATATGTAATAGACAAGAGGTACTCCTTGCTCAACGAAGTGGACTCAACACCACATATTAAACGCCTAAGAATATACCTGACTAGTAAGAATCTTAAAACCTATGGATTTATATGTCTCCAAAAGAGAATCAAGCGTGTGTACAGCGGCATAAATGCAGCAGTGATAGGATTGGTGAGGTTCGGTGAGCAAATGCAGACCCTTTGAAGTCATATTGCATGGTACCCATTCCATGGGTCTCAACTCTCCAGGTTTAAGGGATTCTTCCTTCAGCTAAAACATGCATGTGGAACCCAGAGTATGATCCACCGTGTGATCGGGAAACGTGTTCAAATGTGTCTCAGTTTTTGTCCCCTGGTACTCGGGTGCAACATTCCAGACGCTTTACTAACACTCTCCCCACTTGGAGAGTCAGTGCCTTTAAACTCCTGTTTGGCCCAGTTTGCAATTTCTGCGGAAAATGAACAGGAATAGGGAGAACCAATGAGAGACTAGCTGGAGGTGTCTGGACGGGCAAATTTAACTCTCATTTCCCACCAGGAAGAGGAATTAACCAAAGGCTCAGCGTGCCATGCCGCAACCACACTAGGGCCTGAAGCAATCCTGCGGTGTTGCGGCCAGCTCACAAGAAAGCGAGTTGAAGAAAGGAGCTCCGGGGCCCTGTAATTCACAAACCTGCAGAGTTATAAATGACAGCTATCGTCCAAAAATATATTGAAGTAAGCCTGCCAAGAAGACTTGAAAGCGAGGCAGAATTGCAGGAAACCGATTTCAGGAGGTAGACTGGAATTGCATGTAAAGCATAGGAAAAGAGGCAGAACGTCCACAATGATGCACTTGGCCAAAAAGGGCGTATGCGTTTTTTCCTGAATATATTCAGGAAAAAACGCATACGCCCTTTTTGGCCAACCAAGCAAGCTTGCAAAGGAAATCTGCACTACAATGAAGTCTCACTGCCCCCCGGTCAAAAGGGCCATCTGAAAAAAGTGTAAAATCCAGAAAGGCAGGACAGGCCATGGAGAACTGGGAGCCTTCTTATGCTGATGGGCGGGATGTAAATGGCAAACAGCCACTCTGGAGAAGTGTATGGTGTTTCCTGAAACATCTAAAAAACAAAGCAAGAGAGCCTAGGGCACTTCCACTTATGGTCCTATAGCTTAGGGAAATTAAAATAAAAAAGACACAGCCACCCCAAAGTTTGGGACGGCTCTGTTTACAAGAAACTCGTTTACAGTACAAGTTCAATATCGCAGAAAGCGAAAAATGGATAAAGAAGTTGTGGTACGATTTCAGAAGGTACACGGGAGTCGCTCTTAAAGCATAGGAAAAGAGACAGAACTTGGAAAATAATGCACTTGGCAAAAAAGGGCATATGTGTTTTATCCAGAGCTCTCATAACCGAGGGGAGGAGATTTCCAGCAGGCTCCATCTGCCACCTGAGGGCTCACGTTGCCAACGCAACGTGAGCAAGCCAGGCAGGAGTTACCTCACAGCATAGATCCCACCTCACAGAAGGGTGAGAAACCCAGCCTACATCAGACTCTTACCAGAGGGCCCACATCACCATGGGGATAGGTTCCAGGCAAGAGTGTCTTCACACCAGTGGGGCCACATCGAAAGGTGAGGTACTCAGCACATGTGTCCTCAAACCAGAGGACCCACATCACCAAGGGCCTCGGAGTGAGGCAGGCAGGAGTAGCCTCACAACACTGGGCCCATAGAATAAAAAAGTGAGGAATCCAGCAGTTGGAACCTCCCAGCTGGCGGCCCAGAGCACTGAGGCTATGGGATCCAGGCCACAGTGAACTCACAGAAGAGGGCCCATGTCATGAAACTGAGCAACCCAGCCATTGGGACCTCAGAGCACGAGGCCCACATCCCCATGGGGATATAAATCTGGTAGGAGTGTCCTCGTACCACTGAGAACATATCAGAAAATTTTGGGAGACCAGCAGTTAGGGCCTGACGCCAGAGGACCCTCATCACCAAGGGAAGGAGGCTCCCAGCAGGCTCCAACTGCCACCAGAGGGCTGACGTCGCCAAGGCGATGTGTGCCAACCAGGCACGAATGACCTCACAGCAGAGGGCCCACCTCAGAGAAGTGTGACGAACCCAGTCAGGATCAGACTCGCACCAGAGGGCCCACATCACCAAATGGATTGGAACCAGGCAGGAGTGTCCTCACATGAGTAGGGTCACATCAACTAAAGGTGAGGAACCCAGAACATGTGGCTTCAAACCATAGGACACCCATCACCAAGGGGCTGGGAGTGAGGTAGGCAGGAGGAGCCTCACAACAGAGGGTCCAAAAATAAGAAAGGTGAGGAATCCAGCAGTTGGAACCTCCCAGCAGGCGGCCCAGAGCACAGAGGCTAGGGGATCCAGGCCAGAGTGAACTAACACCAGACAGCCCACATCATGAAACTGTGAGCAACCCAGACATTGGGACCTCAGAGCAGAAGGCCCTCATTCCCATGGCGATGGGAACATGACAGGAGTGTCCTGGCATCACTGGGCTCACATCAGAAAACGTGGGGTGCTCAGAAGTTAGGGCCTGACGCTAGAGGGCACTCATCACCGAGGGGAGGAGGCTCCCAGCAGGCTCCAGCTGCCACCAGAGGGCCAACATCACCAAGGCGATGTGTGCCAGCCCGGCAGGAGTGACCTCACAGCAGAGGGCCCACCTCACAGAAGGGTGAGGAACACAGCCAGGATCAGACTCTCACCAGAGGGCCCACATCACCAAGGGGATGGGAACAAGGCAGGAGTGTCCCCACACCAGTGGGACAACATCATCGAAAGGTGAGGATCCCAGCACATGTAGCCTCAAACCAGAGGAACCACATCACTAAGGGGTTCGGAATGAGGCTGGCAGGACCGGCCTCACAACACAGGGTCCATAGAATATAAAAGTTGAGGAATCCAGCAGTTGGAACCTCCCAGCAAGCGGCCCAGAGCACCGAGGCTATGAGATCCAGGCCGCAGTGAACTCACAGCAGAGGGCCCACATCATGAACCTGTGAGAAGCCCAGCCGTTGGGACCTCAGAACAGAAGGCCCACATCCCCATTGGGACCGGAACCTGGCAGGAGTGGCCTCGCACCACTTAGCACATATCAGAAAATGTTAGGAGCCCAGCAGTTAGGGCCTGACGCCAGGGGGCCCTCATAACTGAGGGGAGGAGACTCCCAGCAGGTTCCAACTGCCAACAGAGGGCCCACGTCTACAAGGTGGTATGCGCCAGGCAGGCAGTAGTGACCTCACAGCAGAGGGCCTATCTCACAGAAGGGTGAGGAACCGAGGCAGGATGAGACTCTCGCCAGAGGGCCCACAACACCAAGGGGATCGGAACCAGTCAGGACTGTCCTCCCACCAGTGGGGCCACATCATCGAAAGGTGAGGAACCCAGCACATGCGGCCTCATATCAGAGGACATACATCACAAAGGGGATGGGAGTGAGGCAGGTAGGAGTAGCCTAAAAACAGAGGGCCCAAAGAATAAAAAAGGTGAGGAATCCAGCATTTGGAACCTCCCAGCAGGCGGCCAAGAGCACAGAAGCTATGGGATGCAGGCAGGAGTGAACTAACAGCAGAGAGCCCACATCATGAAACTGTGAGCAACCCAGGCGTTGGGACTTCAGAGCAGAAAGCCCACATCCCCATGGAGATGGGAACCTGACAGGAGTGTCCTGGCATCACTGGACTCACATCAGAAAACGTGGGGATCCCAGCAGTTATGGCCTGATGCTAGAGGGCCGTCATCACCGAGGGCAGGAGGCTCCCAGCAGGTTCCATGTGCCAACAGAGGGCCCACGTCGCCAAGGTGATGTGTGCAAGTCAGGCAGGATTGACCTCACAGCAGAGAGCCTACCTCACAGAAGAGTGAGGAACCCAGCCAGGATAAGACTGTCACCAGAAGGCCCACATCACCAAGGGGATGGGAACCAGGCAGGAGTGTCCTCACACCAGTGGGGCCACATCATTGAAAGTTGCGGAACCCAGCACATGTGGCCTCAAACCAGAGGACCCACATCACGAAGGGGTTGCAAGTGAGGCAGGCAGGAGGAGCATCGCAACACAGGACCCATAGAATACAAAAGTTGAGGAATCGAGCAGTTGGAACCTCCCAGCAGGTGGCCCAGAGCACAGAGGCTATGGTATCCAGGCCAGAGTGAACTAACAGCAGAGAGCCCACATCATGAAACTGTGAACAACCCAGCCGTTGGGACTTCAGAGCAGAAGACCCACATCCCAATGGGGATGTGAACCTGGATGGAGTGTCTTTGAACCACTTGGCGCACATCACAAAATGTGGGGAGCCCAGCCATTAGGGCCTGACGCCAGAGGGCCCTCATCACCAAGGGGAGGAGGCTCCCAGCAGGCTCCAAGTGCCACCAGAGGGCTCATGTCCACAAGGCGAGGTGAGAGCAAGCCAGGCAGGAGTGACCTCACAGCAGACGGCCCACCTCACAGAAGGGTGAGGAACCCAGCCAGGATCAGACTCTCAACAGAGGGCCCACATCACCAAGGGGATGTGAACCAGGCAGGAGTCTCCTAAGACCATTGGTCCCACATCATCGAAAGGTGAGGAACCCAGCACATGTGGCCTCAAACCAGAGGACACACATCACGAATGGGCTGAGAGTGAGGCAGGCAGGAGGATCCTCACAACAGAGGGCCTAAAAAATTAAAAAAGTGAGGAATCCAGCAGTTGGAACCTCCCAGAAGGCGGCCAGGAGCACAGAGGCTATGGGATCCAGGCCACAGTGAACTAACACCAGAGAGCCCACATCATGAAATTGTGATCAACCCAGCCGTTGGAACCTCAGAGCAGAAGGCCCACATCCCCATGGAGATGGGAACCTAAGAGGAGTGCCCGAGCATCACTGGGCTCACTAAGAAAAGTTGGGGAGCCCAGCAGTTAGGGCCTGACGTCAGAGGGCCCTCATCACAGAGGAGAGGAGGCTCCCAGCAGGGTCCAAGTGCCACCAGAGGGCTCATGTCAACAAGGCGAGGTGAGCAAGCCAGGCAAGAGTTACCTGATAGTAGAGGGCCCACCTCACAGATGGGTGAGGAACCCAGCCAGGATCAGACTCTCACCAGAGGGCCCACGTCACAAAGGGGATGGGAACCAGTCAGGATTATCCTCACACCAGTGGGGCCTCATCATCTGAAGGTGAGGAACCCAGCACATGTGTCCTCAAACCAGAGGACCCACATCACAAAGGGCCTTGGAGTGAGGCAGGCAAGAGTAGCCTCACAACACAGGGCACATAATATAAAAAACGTGAGGATTCCAGCATTTAGACCTTCCAGCAGGCGGCTCAGAACACCGAGGCTATGGGATCCAGGCCGCAGTGAACTCACAGCAGAGGGCCCACATCATAAAACTGTGAGCAACCCAGGCGTTGGGACCTCAGCGCAGAAGGCCCACAACCCCATGGGAATGGGAACCTGGCTGGAGTGTCCTCGCACCACTGGGCGCACATCAGAAAATGTGGGGAGCCCACCATTTAGGGTCTGATGCCAGAGGGCCGTCATCACTGAGAGGAGGAGGCACCCTGCATGCTCCAACTGCCACCAGAGGGCTCACGTCTCCAAGGTGACTTGTGCCAGCCAGGCAGGAGTGACCTCACAGCAGAGGGCCTACCTCACAGAACGTTGAGGAACCCAGCCAGGATTAGACTCTCGCCAGAGGGCCCACCTCACCAAGGGGATGGGAACCAGGCAGGAGTGTCCTCACACGAGTGGGGCCACATCATCGAAAGGTGAGGAACGCAGCACATGTGGCCTCAAGCCATAGGACAGTCATCATCAAGGGGCTGGCAGTGAGGCAGGCAGGAGGAACCTCACAACAGAGGGCACATAGAATAAAAACGTTGAGGAATCCAGCAGTTGGAACCTCCCAGCAGGCGGCTCAGAGCACCGATGATAAGGGATCCTTGCCGGAGTGAACTCACAGCAGAGGGCCCACATCATGGTACTGTGAGCAAGCCAGCCGTTTTGACCTCAGAGCAGAAGGCCCATATCCCCATGGGGATGGGAACCTGGCAAGAGTCTCCTCACTCACTTGGCACACATCAGAAAATGTGGGGAGCCCAGCAGTTGTGGCCTAAGGCAAGAGGGCCCTCATCACCGAGGGGAGGAGGATCCCAGCACACTCCAACTGCCACCAGAGGGCCCACATCGCCAAGGTGACGTGTGTCAGACAGGCATGATTGACCTCACAGCAGAGGGCCCACCTCACAGAAGGGTGAGGAACCCAGCCAGGATCAGACTCTCACCTGAGGGCCCACATCAGCAAGGAGATGGGAACCAGTCAGGACTGTCTTCCCTCCAGTGGGGCCACATCATCGAAAGGTGCGGAACCCAGCACATGTGGCCTCAAATCAGAGGACACATATCACAAAGGGAATGGGAGTGAGGCAGGCAGGAGTAGCCTAAAAACAGAGGGCCCAAAGAATAAGAAAGGTGAGGAATCCAGCAGTTGGAACCTCCCAGCAGGCGGCCGAGAGCACAGAAGCTATGGGATGCAGGCAGGAGTGAACTAACAGCAGAGAGCCCACATCATGAAACTGTGAGCAACCCAGGCGTTGGGACCTCAGAGCAGAAGGCCCACATCCCAATGGGGATGTGAACCTGGCTGGAGTGTCCTCGCACCACTGGGCGCACATCACAAAATGTGGGGAGCCCAGCAGTTAAGGCCTGACGCCAGAGGGCCCTCATCACCGAGGGGAGGAGGCTCCCAGCAGGCTCCAAGTGCCACCAGAGGGCTCATGTCCACAAGGCGATGTGAGCAAGCCAGGCAGGAGTGACCTCACAGCAGACGGCCCACCTCACAGATGGGTGAGGAACCCAGCCAGGATCAGACTCTCAACAGAGGGCCCAAATCACCAAGGGGATGTGAACCAGGCAGGAGTCTCCTAAGACCATTGGTCCCACATCATCGAAAGGTGAGGAACCCAGCACATGTGGCCTCAGACCAGACGACACACATCACGAAGGGGCTGGGAGTGAGGCAGGCAGGAGGATCCTCACAACAGAGGGCCCAAAAAATTAAAAAAGTGAGGAATCCAGCAGTTGGAACCTCCCAACAGGCGGCCAAGAGCACAGAGGCTATGGGATCCAGGCCTCTGTGAACTAACACCAGAGAGCCCACATCATGAAAATGTGAACAACCCAGCCGTTGGGACCTCAGAGCAGAAGGCCCACATCCCCATGGAGATGGGATCCTAAGAGGAGTGCCCAAGCATCATTGGGCTCACTAAGAAAAGTTGGTGAGCCCAGCAGTTAGGGCCTGATGCAAGAGGGCCCTCATCACCAGGGGGAGGAGATTCCCAGCACACTCCTACAGCCACCACATGGCTGACTTCACCAAGGCAATGTGTGCCAGCCATGCAGGAGTGACCTATCAGCAGAGGGTCTCCCTCACAGAAGGGTGAGGAACACAGCCAGGAACAGACTCTCACCAGGGGGTCCACATAACCACGTGGTTGAGAACCAGGCAGGAGTGTCCTCACACTAGTGGGACCACATCATCGAAAGGTGAGGAACCCAGCAAAGGTGGCCACAAAACAGAGGACCCAGATCACCAAGGGGTTGAGAGTGAGGTAGGTGTCTGGACGGGCATATTTAACACTCATTTCCCACCAAGAAGAGGAATTAACCAAAGGCTCAGCGTGCCCTGCCAGAAGCAGATTAGGGCCTGAAGCAGTCTTGTGGGTTTGCGGCCAGCTCACAAGAAAGCGAGTTGAAGAAAGGAGCTCAGGGGCCCTGTAATTCACAAACCTGCAGAGTTATAAATGACAGATAACGTGCAAAAATATATTGAAGTAAGGCTGCCAAGAGGACTTGAAAGCGGGGCAGAATTGCAGGAAACCGATTTCAGGAGGTAGACTGGATGTGCATTTAAAGCATAGGAAAAGAGGCAGAACATCGACAATGATGCACTTGGCAAAAAAGGGCGTATGAGTTTGTTCCTGAATATATTCAGGAAAAAACACATACGCCCTTTTTGGCAAACCAAGCAAGCTTGCAATGGAAATCCGAACTACTATGAAGTGTCACTTCCCCCCGGTCTAAAGGGCCATCTGAAAAAAGTGTAAAATCCAGAAAGGCAAGACAGGCCATGGGGAAAAAGGAGCCTTGTTATGCTGATGGGCGGGATGTAAATTGCCAACAGCCACTCTGGAGAAGTGCATGGTGTTTCCTGATACATCTGAAAAACAAAGCAACAGAGTCTAGGGCATTTCCACTTATGGTCCTATAGCTTAGGGAAATTAAAATCAAAAAGACACAGCCACCCCAAAATTTGGGACGGCTCTGTTTACAGGAACCTCTTCTACGGTACAAGTTAAATATCTCAGAGAACAAATAATTGATAAAGAAGTTGCGGTACTTACGTACAACAGAATACCACTCAGCAATGAAATCTGTGTCACCAGGCCTGTACCAGCATAATGAGTGGATTGAGGCACGATGATTCTAAGTGAAATAAGTCACACAGAAAAAGAAACATCATAAGGTATCACTAATGCACGGAATGTAAACTTGGCTACACATGAACTGAATTACAAAACAGAACAGGGTCTCAAGTTTAGAAAACCAACTTATGCTTGCTTAAGGGGAAAGGTGAGTTGGGGTGCTGCATAAAACCAGAGTTTGAAATTAGCACAGATACCGTTCCATAAGCCAAATATGTAATAGACAAGACCTACCCCTTGCTCAACGAAATGGACTCAACAATGAGGTATTACCTCACACCTGTTAGAATGGGCATCATCTGAAAATCTACAAACAACAAATGCTGGAAAGGGTGTGGAGAAAAGGAAGCCTCTTCCGCTATTGTTGGGAATATAAATTGATACAGTCACTATGGAGAACAATATGGAGTTTCTTAAGAAACTAATAATAGAATTACCATATGATACAGCAATCCCAGTACTGGACATATACCCAGACAAAACCATAAATCAAAAAGAGACATTCACCGCAATGTTCATTGCATCACTATTTACAATATCGAGGTAATGGAAGCAACCTAAATGCCCACAGACAGACGAATGCATAAAGATGTGGTACATATATAAAATGGAATATTACTAAGCCATGAAAGGAATGAAATTGGGTCATTTGTAGAGACGTCGATGGATCTAGAGACTGTCATACAGAGTGAAGTAAGTCAGAAAGAGAAAAACAAATCTTGTATATTCATGCATATATGTGGAACCTAGAAAAACTGTACAGATTAACCATTTTGCAAGGCATAACTAGAGCAACAGATGTAGACAACAATCGTATGGACAACAAGTGGGGAAAGCTCTTGGGGGGGTGGTGGTGGGAGGAGTTGAGAGATTGGGATTGGCATGTAAACATTTATATGTATAAAATAGATAACCAATAAGAACCTACTGTATAAAAATATAAAATAAAATTCAAAATTAAAAAGAAATAAAATTTAAAAAATAAAACAGAAAAAACAATTATTCCCTTCACATACATGTATTTATATGAATAAATTATTTCCATGCTTATATCTGTAAATACAAAAAAGAGGAATAAAATCTACCTTGAACCAAAAACGAAAAAGAGAAAAAAAAAACAGAACCCACCAGTTACTCAGAGGAAAACCGTATCAGGGCACTTGCTCCAGTTGTAAACAATTCTGAAGTTGGTCAGTGGTGGGGAATCGTCTCCCGTTCAGCCAGCAGCCCCCACACAACAAGCGTCCTCATTGCAAAGCTGGGGCACCGTGCCGAGGCATCTGTGAGTAAACGTGAGCTGAGTCCCAGGCCAGTTGCTGCTGAACTGTTCCCACCCTTCCCAGGTAAAACACCTGAATATATACAAGGACTTGAAAGCCTAGAGGAAGGGCCATGGAGCCACACGAGTGACAGCATGCCAGCTGACTTGGTGCCTGCAGGCCAGCCAGGATGGTCCTGGCCCTGGGTGCTCTTCTGCAAGATTTCCATTTCCCTGCCTGAGATACCCGTCCTGTCCCTGCCCCCACTGCTTTTTTCCTTCCTCACCTCTGCCCAGGGAGCAATTCCAGCAGCAGGTATGGGTGACACATCCTCTTCTTTAGCAGGTGGCAGCCTGGCAACTGCTGCAGAAAGTCCAGCAGAGCCCCACTCACACTGGGCCACCCACAAAGCCGTGGCCTCTCACTCCCTCCCACCAGCCCAGCCCCGAGACTGCTGACAGGGCAGAGAAAATGGCGTCAGACACAGCTGCAGGGGCTCTTGCTGCCTGGAGTGGTATTTATATTGATCTCAACCCAGGCACACCTGGGGAGGGCTGGCCGGCACGGTAAGGCTGCCCAGGTCAGCCAATCATCACCCCTCAGGGTCTCACAGTTGCAGAAAATGGAACTTGCTGAACCGGCCAGGTCCAAGGAACAGGTGTGGGCTCCTGAGAGTCAGGATAGACAAGGGGCTGCAGCTTTGGCTTGTTTTCTAATCATTTTATCTGGCCCATGAGTGGGAGACAACTTCAAGAAAACCCTCTCCTAATGAGAGGAACCCAGGAGTCAGGGAGAGGAGGGGTGGGTGGTGGTTGGAAACAGAGGCCTGGTGCCCCGGGTGCAGTGGAAGTCTCTGGAAGACCAGGTGGAGGGAGGCCACACAGAGTGATGCCCAGGGTCACAGACCTGTCGGAGCTGCTGTTTGTTAGTTCAAGTCCTGCTCTGAGGTGCTCTGTGTCAGCTCTGAGCGACAGGTGAGCTGGGGGTGCTCTTCAATGAGGGCTATGTGCACGGTTCCTGTGTGCCCAGCCCTGCCACGGTACCTGCAAGGGTAGCTCTGTATCCTGGGAGGGGCCTGACCACGAGAGCCCCGTGGGCTGGGTTGGGGGTGGGGTACCTGCCCAGGAGAGCTCCATATCCTGGGATTGGCCTGACCACGAGAGCCCCATGGGCTGCTGGGGACCTGGTAAAGGATGTCAGGACAGTCAGTGAAGCCACCGAGGATATACCTCCAGTTGCTCCTAATTCCTACACCCTGCTGGTCATTCTACCAACCACCAGGACATGGTATTCTGTATTAGTCTTCAATGATGCCTTCTTTTGTATTCCATTAGTCCCAGAGTCACAAGAAATTTTGGCTTGTGAGTGGCAGGACTCAACATACAACTAAAACAATACTTCTGGGCCGTCTTGCCCCAAGGGTTCAAAAATTCCCACACCATCTTTGGGGAAAGCTTAGCTAAAGACCGAAAAGTTCTACCTCTGGAAAAGGAAACTCTCCTTCAATATGCAGATGACATTCTGATCGCCAGCCCTACTAAGGAGGCCTCTGAACTACCAAGCCAATAAAGGATAGAAGTTGTCCAAGAAAAAGCTCAAATATCACAGACTACGGTGACCTGCCTGGGCTTCATTCTCACACAAGGTCGGAGAAGCCCATCCCAGGAAAGGGAAGAAACCATTTGCAGCCTTACCCCTTTCTAAAACGAGAAGACAGCTTAGGGATTCCTGGGGAGGCCAGGGTTTGCTGCTTCTGGATCCCTAACTACAGTCTACTAGCTGGGCCTCTATATGAAACACTGAAAGGAAAAGATGATGATCCTTTTGAACAGAATCCAGAAGTGGCCTTTCAAGAATGGAAAGAGCAGTCAATTCAGACCCTTGCCCTGGAACTCCCTAATTGAGCTAAACCCTTTGACCTTTCCATTCCCGGTGAAAGGTGAATCGCCATTGGAGAATTAGTGCAAAAACTGGGACCACTTGAAATGGAACAATGCAAGAATGCCATCCAGGTAGGATAAACTACAGTCACCAAGGGGCTTGGCCCACTGCCACATCTGGCCAAGATACTGGCGGTATCTAAAAACCTGGAAATCAGCAGCCCAAAAGGCCACCTCCCTCCTAAGGGAAAAGGACCCCACGTGGTGATCCTAATCACCAACCATGCCCTGAAGTTGCAGGGTTCGCTCCGTGGGCACACCGACCTCGAGTGAGGAGGCCCTCCAACTCCAACATCCAGAGAGATAACCGGGGGCAACAGGGCACCATGATGACTCGTGTGAACATCACTTGACCTGGAGTTTCTCTCATAAAACAACAATAGTGTGTCCCGAAGGAGTAGACTACTGCTTGCAGGACTTACTGCACCCGGAGGGGAGCTAATAATCTTGGCGGGGGAACCGTATATCACACTGTCACCATAGAAAAGCCTACAGACACCGTGATGATGGTGGCCAATAAGACCAGCTGGACTCCTGTTTACTTCAAAAGGCTGTTGACTCAGTGGCCATCATGGTCCTTGATCACCACTGACCCTGGACTGTCTGGGAGTTGAGCGGGCAGGGCTCTGACACCTGGTGCTGTTTTTACGTTAATTCAGGGACCTAACTGAAGAAAGAGCAGACTACTGGTCAGAGCATCTAGGCTGGCAGAAACGGTCAGCCTAAGGTGGCTGAACAAATGTGGGGCGGGGTGAAACCGGCCCCCACAGCGTCTCTGCACATCTCTTTCCTGGACCCTTAAAGGTCATTAGAATCTATAACACTTCCAATGCTGGTGCTCAGGCGGACGAGCAGGGAGGCAGGGGTCCTGGGGCCAATCAACGTCACCTGGAGGCTGCTGGGGAGAAGTTCTGACCCTCGTCCCCTGGTATGAGGGCTCCCAACTCAGCACTCAGCAGTTACAGAAGAAGGGTCTGCACCCTCAGCACTCCAAGAATGAGGAACGGGACAAAAGGCAGAGGAGGGGTTTGTCCCCAGCAAAGCCCATGAAAAATCCCTGGGAGATAAAAATAGAATCTGGGCAATAAAGTCAAGTCTGACCTTTTTTATCCTTTGTGCTTTGTCTAATGTCACGTGCTCCTAGGGTCCTGCATGCAGAGGTTCCACACCCGGCACTTCAGACCAGATTTCCTAGTGCAGAATGGCTGGGTCGACACCTCAGCTCCTGGGGCCCAGTGCACACTCCGAGATATAGAGCCTGAGCTGCAGCCAACCCGGCCCTCGAGAGCTCCGCCCCCTCCCTCCCACTGACTCTGACAGGATCTCTACACAGCAGCCCAGCCCACAGCCCACGGGGTAGTGCATGCTCTCACCTCTCCATTCTCTGATCAAAATATAAAGTTTCCTTTGCTTGTGAACCAAACTCAGTCTCGATCTGTTGGCCCCAATGACACTGGACAGGGGGACACTTGTTGGGGTCCACTCTGGAGGATCAGTAACAGAAATTGAGACTATTGTAACTTCAATGAACAGATGTGTGAGCCAAACTGTAGTTAACATAGAACAGTTTATAAGGCTCGGGTAAAATAAGATGTTTCTAACACTTCCATTTGATATTTCCATCACTTTATTATAAGCAAGTTCAGTGAAAAGGGTTGTCTTATTTGTCAGGTCAATATTAGAGAAATGAAGTGATTTCTTTCCAAGGATGTACATCTAATAATCTTGGTTAAAGCTTCAATCTTGTTTTAAATGCTTTTCCATTGAAAATGATACCTCTCTTTCAGCTCCCCCATTTCTGAGAAGTATAAAATCTTATAATTTATTATTACCAAAGGGGAAAGGTGGGAGGAGGGATAAATTAACAGTTTGGAATTAACACATACACACTGCTATGTATAAAATAGATCATCAACAAGGAACTACTGTATAGCACAGGGAACTACACTCAATATTTTGCAATAAGCTATAAGGGGAAATAATCGGAAAAAGAATAGATATTTTTATTGACATCATCTATCAATGACAGTTAAAGTGTAACCTAAGGGAAGCCGGTGGTGAGTGCTTCTGACCCTGAAGACTTCAATCATCTAAAGTTTGGACTCTGCCTACTTCCCAAGGCCCTTAATGAACATATGTGTAGCCGTAGCTTAAAAAATTCCCCAGTTTGGGTTTCGGGGAGACACTGATTTTAAAAAAGCCCTGGTGTTCTCCTTACATGAATGGGACTCTTCCTACTGCTAAAACATGTCTGTCACACCCAGAGGATGGTATACCGTCTGATCGGGAAGAGTTTGGAAAAGGCATCTCATCTCCTCATCTCCTGGTGCTCGGGTTCACCCCTCCAGCGTCTTTACTAACAGTCTCCCCACTTGGAGATGTCAGCACTGTCAACATCCTGTTGCGTACAGTTTGGAATTTGTCCAGAGGATGAAGCGGAAGGATGAGGAACAATGAGAGACAAGTCCTAGGTGTTCAGACAGGCACATGTCACTCTAATTTCCAATCAGGAAGACGAATTGACCAAAGGCTAGGGTTGCCCATGGAAACAGTATAGGGCTTGAGGAAATCCCACTGCTTTGTGGCCAGTTCCCATAAACACAAGTTGAACAATGGAACTCAGGGGCAGTAAAATTCACGAAACTGCAGAGTTGAAAATATCTATCACTGAAAAATGTCTTGAGGAAAGTCAGAGAAAAGGATTGGTAAGCAAGGGAGAATGGCAGGAAAGGGATTTGAGGAGGTAGAAAGGACTCGCCATTAAGCACAAGAAAAGGGGCTGAACATTGCCAACATTGCAGTTGGCCAAAAAGGCTGTATGCGTTTTTTTCTGTATATATTCAAGAAAAGGGCATACACTTTTTTAGCCAACCAAACAGGTGGGCACTGGAAATCAATACTACAAAAGATATCACTTCGCATCAGTCAGAAGAGCCATCCTCATAAAGTGTAAACACCAGAAATGCAGGACAGGGCAAGGAGAAGAGGGAGCCCTGTGAGGCTTATAGTGGAAATGTATATTGCCAACGGCCATTCTGGAGAAGTGTATTGTGTTTACTAAAGCATCTAAAAAATGAGCTACAGAGCATAGGGCACTTGCACTCATGGGCGTATATCTTGGGAAAAACAAAAATCGAGAGGACACAGGCACCCCAATGTTTACTGCCTCTCTGTTTAAAACATCCTCGACTAGGATATAACTTAAATGTCTCTGGAGGGAAAAAATGGATAGAGATGTGGTACTTATGTAGAGTGGACTATTACTCAGCCTGGAAATCAATGAAATATGGCCAGTTGTAACAACTCCGGAGGAGTTACGTATGATCATTCTAAGTGACATAATTCAAAAAGAAAAAGACACATATCATAAGATATCACTTAAAGGTGGAATCCAAAATGGCTACACATGAAATAAATTACAAAACAAAAACATAGTCAAATATGTAGAAAACACGCGTAAGGCTGCTAAACGGGAAAGGTGGGGAGGGGTGAGGCATCATCCAGGAGGTTGAAATTAGCAAAGATACCATTCCAAATACCAAACTGATAATCAACAAGGCCTACACGGTAGCTAAAAGAACTGCACTCAGCACACTCAAGTCACCGGAAAAGAATATCTATGACTGGTAAGAATCTGAAAAAGAATTTATTGATGTCTCTCTGTACGTGAATCAAGTGGATGTACAGCAGCAAGAAACAGAGCTTTGAAAATCAGCTGTAACCAATATGGTAATAAATTGAAAAAAATAAACGACAGAGAGACAGAGAAAACCTCTTACAACTTTTCCTCAGGGACGGTGATGCAACATGGATTGAACACATCTAGACCCACAGCAGGATGAGACATAAGGCTGGAAACTGTTCGCGCTAAGAGAAATGTGAGGTTGGGTGAGGAAATGCACACCCTTTAAAGTAATACTACCTGGTACCCATTCAATGGGTCCCAAATCTGCACGTTCAAGGAATCTTCCTACAGCTAAAACATGCATGGAAAACCCAGAGGACTGTACACCATGTGATCGGGAGATGTGTCTAAAATGCACCTCATTTATCCTCTCCTGGTGCTCCTGTTCATCATTCCAGCCACGTTACTTAGAATCTCCCCACTTAGAGAATCAGCACATTTAAACTTCTGTTTCACACATTTTGCAAATTGTGAGGAGGATGAACGGGAAGAGGGAGAACCAATGAGAGAATAGTTGTAGGGGTTTGGACGGGCACATGTCACTCTAATTTCCCATTAAGAATAAGAATTAAAAAAAGGCTCAGCCCACCTCGCCGGAGCCAAAATAGGGCCTGAAGCAATCCTGCGGCTTTGAGGCCAGCTCACAAAAGAGCAACTTAGAAAATGGAGCTCAGGGTCACTGCAATTCACAAACCTGCAGAGTTATAAATGAAAACTAACGTCCAAAAATATGTCGAGGTAAGGCAAAGAAGAGGATCTGAATGCAAGACAGAATTGCAAGAAACAGATTTCAAGAGATAGATTGGACTCATCTTTAAAGCACATGAAAAGCGGCAGAATTTCGACAATGATGCAGTTGGCCCCAAAAGGAGTATGTGTTTTTTCCTGAATATATCCAGGAAAAAACGCATACGCACTTTATGGGCAACCAAGCAAGCAAGCAATGCAAATGTGCACAACAAAGAAGTCTCATTTCCCACCGGTCAAAAGGGCCATCCGAAAAAATTGTAAAAACCAGAAATGCAGGACAGGCCATGGAGAACAGGGAGCCTTTATACGCTGATGGACAGTGTGTGAACTGCCGAGAGCCACTCTGGAGAAGTGTATGGTGGTTCCTAAATCATCTAAAAAACAGAGCTACAGAGCATAGGGCACTTCCAATCATGGAAGTATATCTAGGGAAGTCTAAAAGTCAACAAGACACAAGCACACCACAGTTTAGGGCTACTCTGTTTACAAGAACCTCAACTTCAGTACACCTTAAATATCCCAGGAAAGAGAACAATGGATAAAGAAGATGTGGTACTTATGTACAATGGAATATCTCTTCACCACGAAATCAATGTAATAAGGCTAGTAGAAGGATAAAGAGTGGATTTAGGTCCGATAATACTACTTGAAATAAGTCAAACAGAAAAAGAAACATATCATAAGATATCACTTATAGAGGGAGGATAAATATGGCTGCACAAAAAATGAATTACAAAACAGAACAGTGTCTCACATTTAGAAAACACACTTATGTCAGCTTAAGGGGAAAGGAGAGGTGGGGTGATGCATAAAACCAGAGTTTGAAATTAGCACAGATACCGTTCAATAAACCAAATAGGTATTAGACAAGATCTACACCTTGCTCAATGAACTGGCCTCAACACACCCTATACACCACAGAGAAATATATCTGAGTAATAAGAATCTTAAAACCCATGTATTGATATATCTCCATAAGGGAATCAAGTGTGTGCAGAGCGGCACAAACACAGCAGTGAAAATGAGCTAAACCCCATTATAGAAATAAATTTTAAAATCAAAACGCAGAAACATGAAAGAGAGAAAAATTCTTACAAAATTCGCTCAGGGGCTGTGATGCAACCTGGAATGACCACATATAAACCCACAGCTGGATAAGACATAAGGCTGGACACTTGGGGCTGAGAGCATTGGTGAGCTTTGGTGAGCAACTGCCGAAAGTTTAATGCAATACTTCATGCTACTCATTCCAAGGGTCCCAACACTCCAGGTTGAAGGGAATCTTCCTACAGCTAAACCATGCATGGGAAATCCAGCGGATGGTATACCACATGATCGGGAAAGGTTTCTAAAACGCACCTCATTTTCCTCTTGGGGCTCCGGATCAACATTCCAGCCACTTTACTAACAACATCTCCACATGGAGAGTCAATGCCTTTAAGTTCCGGTATCACACAGTCTGCAGTTAGTGCGGAGGATGAATGGGAATAGGGTGAACCAGTGAGAAAATAGCTGTAGCGGTTTCAATGGGCACATGTCACTCTAATTTCACATCAGGAAGAAGAATTAACCAAAGGCAGAGCAAGGCGCCGAAGAAGAAGAATAGGGCCTGAAGAAATCCTGTGGATATGAGGAAGATCACAAAAATAAGAGCTGAAAAATGGAAGTAAGGGCCACTGCAATTCAAAAACCTGCAGAGTTATAAAGGACAACTATTTTCCAAAAGTATATTGAGGTAAGGCTATGAAGAGGCACTGACAGCAAGGCAGAATTGCAGAAAACCGATTTCAGGAGGTAGACAGGAATTGCCTTGAAAACATGAAAAGACTCAGAACGTCGACAATGATGCACTTGGCTAAAAAGGGCGTATGCGTTTTTTCCTGAATATATTCACGAAAAAACGCATAAGTCATTTTTGGCCAACCAAGCAAGCTTGCAAAGGAAATCTGCACTACAATGAAGTCTCACTGCTCCCCGGTCAAAAGGGCCATCTGAAAAAAGTGTAAAATCCAGAAAGGCAGGACAGGCTATGGAAAACTGGGAGCCTTGTTATGCTGATGGGTGGGAGGTAAATTGCCAACAGCCACTCTGAAGAAGTGTATGGTGTTTCCTGAAACATCCGAAAAACAGAGCAACAGGACCTAGGGCACTTCCACTTACGGACCTATAGCTTAGAGAAATTAAAATCAAAAAGACACAGCCACCCCAAAGTTTGGGACGGCTCTGTTTACAAGAACCTCGTTTACGGTACAAGTTCAATATCGCAGAAAGCGAAAAATGGATAAAGAAGTTGTGGTACTTACGTACAATGCAATATCACTCAGCAATGAAATCTATGTCATCAGGCCAGTAGCAGCATAATGAGTGGATTCAGGTACGATGATTCTAAGTGAAATAAGTCACACAGAAAAAGAAACATCATAAGGTATCACTAATAAACGGAATGTAAACTTGGCTACACAGGAACTGAATTACAAAACAGAATAGGGTCTCAAATGTAGAAAACCAACTTATGCTTGTTTAAGGGGAATGGTGAGTTGGGGTGCTGCATAAAACCAGAGATTGAAATTAGCACAGATACCGTTACATAAGCCAAATATGTAAAAGACAAAAGCTACTCCTTGCTCAATGAAGTGGACTCAACACCCCATATTAAACGCCTAAGAATATACCTGACTAGTAAGAATCTTAAAACCTATGGATTTATATGTCTCCGAAAGAGAATCAAGCATGTGTACAGCGGCATAAACGCAGCAGTGATTGGATTGGTGAGGATCGGTGAGCAAATGCAGACCCTTTGAAGTCATATTGCATGGTACCCATTCCATGGGTCTCAACTCTCCAGGTTTAAGGGATTCTTCCTTCAGCTAAAACATGCATGTGGAACCCAGAGTATGATCCACCGTGTGATCGGGAAACGTGTTCAAATGTGTCTCAGTTTTCGTCCCCTGGTACTCGGGTGCAACATTCCAGACGCTTTACTAACACTCTCCCCACTTGGAGAGTCAGTGCCTTTAACCTCCTGTTTGGCCCAGTTTGCAATTTCTGCGGAAAATGAACAGGAATAGGGAGAACCAATGAGAGACTAGCTGGAGGTGTCTGGACAGGCAAATATAATTCTCATTTCCCAGCAGGAAGAGGAATTAACCAAAGGCTCAGTGTGCCATGCCGGAACCACACTAGGGCCTGAAGCAATCCTGCGGTGTTGCGGCCAGCTCACAAGAAAGCGAGTTGAAGAAAGGAGCTCAGGGGCCCTGTAATTCACAAACCTGCAGAGTTATAAATGACAGCTATCGTCCAAAAATATATTGAAGGAAGGCTGCCAAGAGGACTTGAAAGCGGGGCAGAATTGCAGGAAACCGATTTCAGGAGGTAGACTGGAATTGCATGTAAAGCATAGGAAAAGAGGCAGAAGGTCCACAATGATGCACTTGGCCAAAAAGGGCGTATGCGTTTTTTCCTGAATATATTCAGGAAAAAACGCATACGCCCTTTTTGGCCAACCAAGCAAGCTTGCAAAGGAAATCTGCACTACAATGAAGTCTCACTGCCCCCCGGGCAAAAGGGCCATCTGAAAAAAGTGTAAAATCCAGAAAGGCAGGACAGGCCATGGAGAACTGGGAGCCTTCTTATGCTGATGGGCGGGATGTAAATTGCTAACAGCCACTCTGGAGAAGTGTATGGTGTTTCCTGAAACATCTAAAAAACAAAGCAACAGAGCCTAGGGCACTTCTACTTATGGTCCTATAGCTTTGGGAAATTAAAATCAAAAAGACACAGCAACCCCAAAGTTTGCGACGGCTCTGTTTACAAGAACCTCATTTACCGTACAAGTTCAATATCGCAGAAAGCGAAAAATGGATAAATAAGTTGTGGTATTACGTACAATACAATATCACTCAGCAATGAAATCTATGTCATCAGGCCCTTAGCAGCATAATGAGTGGATTCAGGTACGATGATTCTAAGTGAAATAAGTCACAGAGAAAATGAAACATCATAAGTTATCACTAATACATGGAATGTAAACTTTGCTACAAAGGAACTGAATTACAAAACAGAACAGGGTCTCAAATGTAGAAAACCAACTTATGCTTGCTTAAGGGGAATGGTGAGTTGGGGTGCTGCATAAAACCAGAGATTGAAATTAGCACAGATACCGTTCCATAAGCCAAATATGTAATAGACAAGAGCTACTCCTTGCTCAACGAAGTGGACTCAACACCCCATATTAAACGCCTAAGCATATACCTGACTAGTAAGAATCTTAAAACCTATGGATTTATATGTCTCTGAAAGAGAATCCAGCGTGTGTACAGTGACATAAAAGCAGCAGTGATAGGATTGGTGAGGTTCGGTGAGCAAATGCAGACCCTTTGAATTCATATTGCATGGTACCCATTCCATGGGTCTCAACTCTCCAGGTTTAAGGGATTCTTCCTTCAGCTAAAACATGCATGTGGAACCCAGAGTATGATCCACCGTGTGATCGGGAAACGTGTTCAAATGTGTCTCAGTTTTCGTCCCCTGGTACTCGGGTGCAACATTCCAGACGCTTTACTAACACTCTCCCCACTTGGAGAGTCAGTGCCTTTAACCTCCTGTTTGGCCCAGTTTGCAATTTCTGCGGAAAATGAACAGGAATAGGGAGAACCAATGAGAGACTAGCTGGAGGTGTCTGGACGGGCAAATTTAACTCTCATTTCCCACCAGGAAGAGGAATTAACCAAAGGCTCAGTGAGCCATGCCGGAACCACACTAGGGCCTGAAGCAATCCTGCGGTGTTGCGGCCAGCTCACAAGAAAGCGAGTTGAAGAAAGGAGCTCAGGGGCCCTGTAATTCACAAACATGCAGAGTTATAAATGACAGCTATCGTCCAAAAATATATTGAAGTAAGGCTGCCAAGAGGACTTGAAAGCGGGGCAGAATTGCAGGAAACCGATTTCAGGAGGTAGACTGGAATTGCATGTAAAGCAGAGGAAAAGAGGCAGAACGTCCACAATGATGCGCTTGGCGAAAAACGGCATATGCGTTTTTTCCTGAATATATTCAGGAAAAAACGCATACGCCCTTTTTGGCCAACCAAGCAAGCTTGCAAAGGAAATCTGCACTACAATGAAGTCTCACTGCCCCCCAGTCAAAAGGGCCATCTGAAAAAAGTGTAAAATCCAGAAAGGCAGGACAGGCCATGGAGAACTGGGAGCCTTGTTATGCTGATGGGCGGGATGTAAATTGCCAACAGCCACTCTGGAGAAGTGTATGGTGTTTCCTGAAACATCTAAAAAACAAAGCAACAGAGCCTAGGGCACTTCCACTTATGGTCCTATAGCTTAGGGAAATTAAAATCAAAAAGACACAGCCACCCCAAAGTTTGGGACGGCTCTGTTTACAAGAACCTCGTTTACAGTACAAGTTCAATATCGCAGAAAGTGAAAAATGGATAAAGAAGTTGTGGTACTTACGTACAATGCAATATCACTCAGCAATGAAATCTATGTCATCAGGCCAGTAGCAGCATAATGAGTGGATTCAGGTACGATGATTCTAAGTGAAATAAGTCACACAGAAAAAGAAACATCATAAGATATCACTAATACACGGAATGTAAACTTGGCTACACAGGAACTGAATTACAAAACAGAACAGGGTCTCAAATGTAGAAAACCAACTTATGCTTGTTTAAGGGGAATGGTGAGTTGGGGTGCTGCATAAAACCAGAGATTGAAATTAGCACAGATACCGTTACATAAGCCAAATATGTAAAAGACAAAAGCTACTCCTTGCTCAACGAAGTGGACTCAACACCCCATATTAAACGCCTAAGAATATACCTGACTAGTAAGAATCTTAAAACCTATGGATTTATATGTCTCCGAAAGAGAATCAAGCATGTGTACAGCGGCATAAACGCAGCAATGATTGGATTGGTGAGGATCGGTGAGCAAATGCAGACCCTTTGAAGTCATATTGCATGGTACCCATTCCATGGGTCTCAACTCTCCAGGTTTAAGGGATTCTTCCTTCAGCTAAAACATGCATGTGAAACCCAGAGTATGATCCACCGTGTGATCGGGAAACGTGTTCAAATGTGTCTCAGTTTTCGTCCCCTGGTACTCGGGTGCAACATTCCAGACGCTTTACTAACACTCTCCCCACTTGGAGAGTCAGTGCCTTTAACCTCCTGTTTGGCCCAGTTTGCAATTTCTGCGGAAAATGAACAGGAATAGGGAGAACCAATGAGAGACTAGCTGGAGGTGTCTGGACGGGCAAATATAATTCTCATTTCCCAGCAGGAAGAGGAATTAACCAAAGGCTCAGTGTGCCATGCCGGAACCACACTAGGGCCTGAAGCAATCCTGTGGTGTTGCGGCCAGCTCACAAGAAAGCGAGTTGAAGAAAGGAGCTCAGGGGCCCTGTAATTCACAAACCTGCAGAGTTATAAATGACAGCTATCGTCCAAAAATATATTGAAGTAAGGCTGCCAAGAGGACTTGAAAGCGGGGCAGAATTGCAGGAAACCGATTTCAGGAGGTAGACTGGAATTGCATGTAAAGCATAGGAAAAGAGGCAGAACGTCCACAATGATGCACTTGGCCAAAAAGGGCGTATGCGTTTTTTCCTGAATATATTCAGGAAAAAACGCATACGCCCTTTTTGGCCAACCAAGCAAGCTTGCAAAGGAAATCTGCACTACAATGAAGTCTCACTGCCCCCCGGGCAAAAGGGCCATCTGAAAAAAGTGTAAAATCCAGAAAGGCAGGACAGGCCATGGAGAACTGGGAGCCTTCTTATGCTGATGGGTGGGATGTAAATTGCCAACAGCCACTCTGGAGAAGTGTATGGTGTTTCCTGAAACATCTAAAAAACAAAGCAACAGAGCCTAGGGCACTTCTACTTATGGTCCTATAGCTTTGGGAAATTAAAATCAAAAAGACACAGCAACCCCAAAGTTTGCGACGGCTCTGTTTACAAGTACCTCATTTACCGTACAAGTTCAATATCGCAGAAAGCGAAAAATGGATAAATAAGTTGTGGTATTACGTATAATACAATATCACTCAGCAATGAAATCTATGTCATCAGGCCCTTAGCAGCATAATGAGTGGATTCAGGTACGATGATTCTAAGTGAAATAAGTCACAGAGAAAATGAAACATCATAAGTTATCACTAATACATGGAATGTAAACTTTGCTACAAAGGAACTGAATTACAAAACAGAACAGGGTCTCAAATGTAGAAAACCAACTTATGCTTGCTTAAGGGGAATGGTGAGTTGGGGTGCTGCATAAAACCAGAGATTGAAATTAGCACAGATACCGTTCCATAAGCCAAATATGTAATAGACAAGAGCTACTCCTTGCTCAACGAAGTGGACTCAACACCCCATATTAAACGCCTAAGAATATACCTGACTAGTAAGAATCTTAAAACCTATGGATTTATATGTCTCTGAAAGAGAATCCAGCGTGTGTACAGCGACATAAAAGCAGCAGTGATAGGATTGGTGAGGTTCGGTGAGCAAATGCAAACCCTTTGAATTCATATTGCATGGTACCCATTCCATGGGTCTCAACTCTCCAGGTTTAAGGGATTCTTCCTTCAGCTAAAACATGCATGTGGAACCCAGAGTATGATCCACCGTGTGATCGGGAAACGTGTTCAAATGTGTCTCAGTTTTCGTCCCCTGGTACTCGGGTGCAACATTCCAGACGCTTTACTAACACTCTCCCCACTTGGAGAGTCAGTGCCTTTAACCTCCTGTTTGGCCCAGTTTGCAATTTCTGCGGAAAATGAACAGGAATAGGGAGAACCAATGAGAGACTAGCTGGAGGTGTCTGGACGGGCAAATTTAACTCTCATTTCCCACCAGGAAGAGGAATTAACCAAAGGCTCAGCGTGCCATGCCGGAACCACACTAGGGCCTGAAGCAATCCTGCGGTGTTGCGGCCAGCTCACAAGAAAGCGAGTTGAAGAAAGGAGCTCAGGGGCCCTGTAATTCACAAACATGCAGAGTTATAAATGACAGCTATCGTCCAAAAATATATTGAAGTAAGGCTGCCAAGAGGACTTGAAAGCGGGGCAGAATTGCAGGAAACCGATTTCAGGAGGTAGACTGGAATTGCATGTAAAGCAGAGGAAAAGAGGCAGAACGTCCACAATGATGCGCTTGGCGAAAAACGGCATATGCGTTTTTTCCTGAATATATTCAGGAAAAAACGCATACGCCCTTTTTGGCCAACCAAGCAAGCTTGCAAAGAAATCTGCACTACAATGAAGTCTCACTGCCCCCCAGTCAAAAGGGCCATCTGAAAAAAGTGTAAAATCCAGAAAGGCAGGACAGGCCATGGAGAACTGGGAGCCTTGTTATGCTGATGGGCGGGATGTAAATTGCCAACAGCCACTCTGGAGAAGTGTATGGTGTTTCCTGAAACATCTAAAAAACAAAGCAACAGAGCCTAGGGCACTTCCACTTATGGTCCTATAGCTTAGGGAAATTAAAATCAAAAAGACACAGCCACCCGAAAGTTTGGGACGGCTCTGTTTACAAGAACCTCACTTACGGTACATGTTCAATATCGCAGAAAGCGAGAAATGGATAAAGAAGTTGTGGTACTTACGTACAATGCAATATCACTCAGCAATGAAATCTATGTCATCAGGCCAGTAGCAGCATAATGAGTGGATTCAGGTACGATGATTCTAAGTGAAATAAGTCACAGAGAAAAAGAAACATCATAAGTTATCACTAATACACGGAATGTAAACTTGGCTACACAGGAACTGAATTACAAAACAGAATAGGGTCTCAAATGTAGAAAACCAACTTATGCTTGCTTAAGGGGAATGGTGAGTTGGGGTGCTGCATAAAACCAGAGATTGAAATTAACACAGATACCTTTCCATAAGCCAAATATGTAATAGACAAGAGCTACTGCTTGCTCAACGAAGTGGACTCAACACCCCATATTAAACGCCTAAGAATATACCTGACTAGTAAGAATCTTAAAACCTATGGATTTATATGTCTCTGAAAGAGAATCAAGCGTGTGTACAGAGGCATAAACGCAGCAGTGATCGGATTGGTGAGGCTCGGTGAGCAAATGCAGACCCTTTGAAGTCATATTGCATGGTACCCATACCATGGGTCTCAACTCTCCAGGTTTAAGGGATTCTTCCTTCAGCTAAAACATGCATGTGGAACCCAGAGTATGATCCACCGTGTGATCGGCAAACGTGTTCAAATGTGTCTCAGTTTTCGTCCCCTGGTACTCGGGTGCAACATTCCAGATGCTTTACTAACACTCTCACCACTTGGAGAGTCAGTGCCTTTAACCTCCTGTTTGGCCCAGTTTGCAATTTCTGCGGAAAATGAACAGGAATAGGGAGAACCAATGAGAGACTAGCTGGAGGTGTCTGGACGGGCAAATTTAACTCTCATTTCCCACCAGGAAGAGGAATTAACCAAAGGCTCAGCGTGCCATGCCGGAACCACACTAGGGCCTGAAGCAATCCTGCGGTGTTGCGGCCAGCTCACAAGAAAGTGAGTTGAACAAAGGAGCTCAGGGGCCCTGTAATTCACAAACTTTCAGAGTTATAAATGACAGCTATCGTCCAAAAATATATTGAAGTAAGGCTGCCAAGAGGACTTGAAAGCGGGGCAGAATTGCAGGAAACCGATTTCAGGAGGTAGACTGGAATTGCATGTAAAGCATAGGAAAAGAGGCAGAACGTCCACAATGATGCACTTGGCCAAAAAGGGCGTATGCGTTTTTTCCTGAATATATTCAGGAAAAAACGCATACGCCCTTTTTGGCCAACCAAGCAAGCTTGCAAAGGAAATCTGCACTACAATGAAGTCTCACTGCCCCCCGGGCAAAAGGGCCATCTGAAAAAAGTGTAAAATCCAGAAAGGCAGGACAGGCCATGGAGAACTGGGAGCCTTCTTATGCTGATGGGCGGGATGTAAGTTGCCAACAGCCACTCTGGGAAAGTGTATGGTGTTTCCTGAAACATCTAAAAAACAGAGCAACAGAGCCTAGGACACTTCCACTTATGGTCCTATAGCTTAGAGAAATTAAAATCAAAAAGACACAGCCACCCCAAAGTTTGGGACGGCTCTGTTTACAAGAACGTCGTTTACAGTACAAGTTCTGTGGGACGCCGCCAGGAAGGAGCTGGATTCTTGGTCCAGAGGAAGGCGAAATTACATTGTTGCATCTTGCTTGCACTACCCGGGAGTGCCACGTAAAGCGCCACGCGTGCATCCCGTGGATTGTAGGCGTAGCAATATATTGTCACATGTACTGACACACACCAATCCAGGGCTGTTGTGTGGACCTTCTGGCCAGTATAAAGCCTGCCATATTCTGCTGCGTAAGGTCTTCCTTCCATCTTTCTTCAACCAAGCTGTGCTCCAATAAAGTGTGATACGAGAAGAATCTTGCGTGTGGCGGCTCGTTATTCTGCTGGTCGGAAACGGCCCGCTGCAAGTGGTGCCAAAACCCGGGAACTTCCCGCCTTGCATGGAGGACTGATTCAGAACTCGACACACGGAGTGAACCGGTAATTTTGCCGGTACGTAGCTTTTGTGCCTTGCACTGTCTTGTTGTGTGTGTAATGGTGTAAATTTTTTAGTGAAAGTCAGTAAAAGTACATAATGGGGAATACTCATGTTAACCCCACGGCAAATTTTTATGAGCCGATACAGGCACTTTTACGGGATCGGGGGTTGATGTTATCTCACAAGACTATTGGCCGTTTACTGAATGATATAGATCAAGCAGCACCATGGTTTGGAGTTTCGGGTACTTTGACTATCCCTTCATGGGAGAAATTAGGAAAGGATTTGCACCGTTTTCATGAGGAGGGTAAGCTGTGCTGTGGGACTTTCCCTTTGTGGAATTTAGTTCGATCTTGTCTTAAGGAGGGAAAGTGTACAGACATAGTGAAACAAGCGACGCAAGTTTTGCGGTCATATCAAGATAGTGCTTCCGAAGCAGGCAGTCATAAGGCTACAGATGATAGGCCTACAAAAGAAGAATTAGTAGATAATAAGGTTAAGAAAAAGTTAAAATCTAAACAACCAGACGCCCAAGAGACTGGGCGAGAACCAATGTATCCGCTATTGTCTGGCTTGCAAGCCATGTATTTATCAGATGATGAGGAGCTAGATCCTGGCGATGCTGCGGATTTGGCAGAAGCTGCTGCAAAATATGAGGAGGAGCGTTATGGCCCTTTTGGGGCTTTGCCCCCTTCTCGACCTCAGGAATTTTTTGCCTCAAGGAGTGTTGTTCAACCTAGGCGTTCTGCGCCTTCCATTCCTTCCCCGCAATGTACTTTTATTCCCCGCGAGGCTTGGTTTCAAATTCCTTCTTCTTTGTCCAATGCGTTTCCAGTATTTGAAGATCCGGCTACACGCCAGCGATATTATGATATGATAGATCATAAATTAATTAGAGATCTTGCAGAAGCTTCCAAACGAGATGGCATTTCTGCTAATTATACTATTATGCTTTTGCAGCGGCTTACAAGAAATGCCTTGACCCCTACTGATTGGCAAGATATTGCTCGTGCGTGTTTAACGATGGGGCAATATTTAGACTGGAAGTCTATTGTTTCTGATTTGGCTCACAGTCAAGCGAGGGAAAATGCTGCCAATGGGCAGCCTGCCTGGAATGTAGATATGTTATTAGGACAAGGACAGTGGATAAATAATCAGACTATGTTCCCTGTACAAGTTTATAATCAAATAAATGAGATTAATATGCGTGCATGGCGAGCCCTCCCAAATAAAGGGGAGGTGTCAGGGAATTTAACAAAAATAATACAGGGAGGCACAGAGCCATTTTCTGATTTTGTAGCCCGGATGATGGAAGCGGCGGGAAGAATTTTTGGTAATGTGGATGAGGCGATGCCTCTAGTGAAACAACTTGTTTATGAACAATGTACAAAAGAATGCCGCCGAGCCATTACACCTTTTAAAGGAAAGGACATTGAAGTGTGGATGAAAGCTTGTAGGGAGATTGGAGGCCCTTTGTCTAATGCACGGCTTGCCGCTGCGGTAATGACAGCTGCTAAAGGGTCAAGAACCAGTTTGGGTGCCAGTACGTTGCACTAGAACGGTTGAAGAGTGATGGCCTTTTTACGTCAGTTACTTCTACTATGCTGCCTATGGAGAGCAATGCAGACAATGGAAGACACCTTTTGGGGAATAAGTAGAACCTGGCCGGTACCCATGCCAGTCCATGCTAAGAGTCGAGTACTCCCAATTTTATATGCTAGTGATTGCTCTATGTATACTCCTTGTATAGATCCACAGAATATGGATTGGATATCATATAATGGCAGTTCTGTTAGAATTAATAAAACCCTTTGTTTTAGTTGGGATTTGAATGTAAGCTGTATAGGCTTGTTATGGAAAAGACTTGTTGCCTGGGATAATCCATTGAAACATAATCAAATGCTGTTTAATATGCTGTCTGAAGCCCTATCCAAAATATCCTTAGGTGCTCAATCTGGCTCAGGTGATGGAGCAAATGGCTTAGAGTTAATGAATGTGACTACTTTATTATTTTATCATGATGGAGTGATTCCTGTAAGGAATAAAAAAGTTAATCAGACCAGGGGAAATAATACGTTAAATTTTTTATCCTGTGTTCCAAATGTTAGGTACCCTCCGGTATTCACATCTTGTGCTGGTAAGGATTTTGCATCGTTGCAAGTTGCCCATGGTTTTCGATTATCATTTAATATAAAGTCTTTTGCGGGCAGGAAAAATTGTAATGCTTCTAATGTTACCTGGTATTATGAAGGGTGGCCGTTTTATTCTTGGGTTGTGACTAATGATGCTGGCGCTAGCATGGATCTTTCTGCGTTGGCCATGATTTATTCTAGTAATGGCACCTTATATAATGTGAGCGGGGAGGTTAAATTAGCTAATAAAAGTCAAATATATAAATTGAAATTACGTAATATACTAAATTCTTTGTATAATTATTCCAAGCCTGCAGCTGTGATATGTGTACAACCCCCTTTTATGTTTTTATTGTCTAATGATACAGAAGGATGTAATAAGGGCGTTTCTTGCTGGATTTCACAATGTTGGAATGGAACAATCGTGCAGACTGCTGTAGTACTACGTATACCTACATTTGTTCCCATTCCAGTTAAGGCAGATCCCGCTACTTTTCCATTAGTTAATTTGGTGAGGCAGCGGCGGGATCTTGGGATTACTGCTGCACTTATAATTGCCTTAACTGCTTCTGTGACGGCGGCCGCCACTGCTGCTGCAGCAATGGTGAATCAGGTACAATCAGCTGCTGTAATTAATGGTATAGTAAAGCAAACGTCGCTAGCATTAGAAAATCAGAATCGCTTTAATACACATTTACATGCTGGCATTTTATCTTTAAATCAACGGATGGATTTGCTGGAGGATGCCTTTGAAGAGTTGTATGATATGCTTCAGCTTGGTTGTGTTGCTAAATTTAATCATCTTTGTGTTACTCCCTATAAAATTATAGGACGTTTGAACCAAAGTAAATTGATTGGAGAATATTTAAAAGGAAATTGGTCTGAAGAAACAGAGAGACTGCTGTTTGAACAACGATTACAGATTATTCATCTTAATACTACCGAGTTACACCCTATTTCTTTTGGGAATTTTGCTTCATGGCTATCCTCTACTTTTCTTTTTTTTAAAGAATGGGTAGGTATGGGGGCTTTTGGCATCCTTTGTGCAGTGGGGATCGCACTATGCCTGTGGTTGGTGTGTCGTCTGAAACGTAAGTCACACACACAGAAGATCATGTTGATGCAAGCCTTGGTGGCCATTGAAAACGGCCAGCCTGCCGGTGCCTGGATCTCCCTGCTAAACAAGTCCTAGTGGTTGCCCCTGCACAGGATGGCCATGAGCCATTGCACTCCTAGTGGGAACCTCTGCCTGAAATCAGCCCTTGCACCCCGCGCTGTAAGCAGCATTGCACTATGGGAGGGTGATTTCTGCCGCCCATGACAATAGCCCTTGAACAGCCATGTCCCCTTGGGGGCAAGACTTGTACGGGCGACCGTTATGTGGTCTAAGGACATAAAGAAAAAGGGGGAGATGTGGGACACCGCCAGGAAGGAGCTGGATTCTTGGTCCAGAGGAAGGCGAAATTACATTGTTGCATCTTGCTTGCACTACCCGGGAGTGCCGCGTAAGGCGCCACGCGTGCATCCCGTGGATTGTAGGCGTAGCAATATATTGTCACATGTACTGACACACACCAATCCAGGGCTGTTGTGTGGACCTTCTGGCTAGTATAAAGCCTGCCATATTCTGCTGCGTAGGGTCTTCCTTCCATCTTTCTTCAACCAAGCTGTGCTCCAATAAAGTGTGATACGAGAAGAATCTTGCGTGTGGCGGCTCGTTATTCTGCTGGTCGGAAACAGCCCGCTGCAAAGTTCAATATCACAGAAAGCGAAAAATGTATAAAGAAGTTGTGGTACTTACGTACAATGCAATATCACTCAGCAATGAAATCTATGTCATCAGGCCCGTAGCAGCATAATGAGTGGATTCAGGTACGATGATTCTAAGTGAAATAAGTCACACAGAAAAAGAAACATCATAAGATATCACTAATATACGGAATGTAAACTTGGCTACACAGGAACTGAATTACAAATCAGAACAGGGTCTCTAATGTAGAACCAACTTATGCTTGCTTAAGGGGAAAGGTGAGTTGGGGTGCTGCATAAAACCAGAGATTGAAATTAACACAGATACCGTTCCATAAGCCAAATATGTAATAGACAAGAGCTACTCCTTGCTCAACGAAGTGGACTCAACACCCCATATTAAACGCCTAAGAATATACCTGACTAGTAAGAATCTTAAAACCTATGGATTTATATGTCTCCAAAAGAGAATCAAGCGGGTGTACAGTGGCATAAACACAGCAGTGACAGGATTGTGAGGTCCGGTGAGCAAATGCAGACCCTTTGAAGTCATATTTCATGGTACCCATTCCATGGGTCTCAACTCTCCAGTTTTAAGCGATTCTTCCTTCAGCTAAAACATGCATGTGCAACCCAGAGTATGATCCACCGTGTGATAGGGAAATGTGTTCAAATTTATCTCAGTTTTCGTCCCCTAGTACTCAGCTGCAACATTCCTGACGCTTTACTAACACTCTCCCCACTTGGAGAGTCAGTGCCTTTAACCTCCTGTTTGGCCCAGTTTGCAATTTCTGCGGAAAATGAACAGGAATAGGGAGAACCAATGGGAGACTAGCTGGAGGTGTCTGGACGGGCAAATTTAACTCTCATTTCCCACCAGGAAGAGGAATTAACCAAAGGCTCAGCGTGCCAGGCTGGAAACACACTAGGGCCTGAAGCAATCCTGCGGTGTTGCGGCCAGCTCACAAGAAAGCGAGTTGAAGAAAGGAGCTCAGCGGCACTGTAATTCACAAACTTGCAGAGTTATAAATGACAGCTATCGTCCAAAAATATATTGAAGTAAGGCTGCCAAGAGGACTTGAAAGCGGGGCAGAATTGCAGGAAACCGATTTCAGGAGGTAGACTGGAATTGCATGTAAAGCATAGGAAAAGAGGCAGAACGTCCACAATGATGCACTTGGCCAAAAAGGGCGTATGCGTTTTTTCCTGAATATATTCAGGAAAAAACGCATACGCGCTTTTTGGCCAACCAAGCAAGCTTGCAAAGGAAATCTGCACTACAATGAAGTCTCACTGCCCCCCGGTCAAAAGGGCCATCTGAAAAAAGTGTAAAATCCAGAAAGGCAGGACAGGCCATGGAGAACTGGGAGCCTTCTTATGCTGATGGGCGGGATGTAAATTGCAAACAGCCACTCTGGAGAAGTGTATGGTGTTTCCTGAAACATCTAAAAAACAAAGCAACAGAGCCTAGGGCACTTCCACTTATGGTCCTATAGCTTAGGGAAATTAAAATCAAAAAGACACAGCCACCCGAAAGTTTGGGACGGCTCTGTTTACAAGAACCTCACTTACGGTACATGTTCAATATCGCAGAAAGCGAGAAATGGATAAAGAAGTTGTGGTACTTACGTACAATGCAATATCACTCAGCAATGAAATCTATGTCATCAGGCCAGTAGCAGCATAATGAGTGGATTCAGGTACGATGATTCTAAGTGAAATAAGTCACAGAGAAAAAGAAACATCATAAGTTATCACTAATACACGGAATGTAAACTTGGCTACACAGGAACTGAATTACAAAACAGAATAGGGTCTCAAATGTAGAAAACCAACTTATGCTTGCTTAAGGGGAATGGTGAGTTGGGGTGCTGCATAAAACCAGAGATTGAAATTAACACAGATACCTTTCCATAAGCCAAATATGTAATAGACAAGAGCTACTGCTTGCTCAACGAAGTGGACTCAACACCCCATATTAAACGCCTAAGAATATACCTGACTAGTAAGAATCTTAAAACCTATGGATTTATATGTCTCTGAAAGAGAATCAAGCGTGTGTACAGAGGCATAAACGCAGCAGTGATCGGATTGGTGAGGCTCGGTGAGCAAATGCAGACCCTTTGAAGTCATATTGCATGGTACCCATACCATGGGTCTCAACTCTCCAGGTTTAAGGGATTCTTCCTTCAGCTAAAACATGCATGTGGAACCCAGAGTATGATCCACCGTGTGATCGGCAAACGTGTTCAAATGTGTCTCAGTTTTCGTCCCCTGGTACTCGGGTGCAACATTCCAGATGCTTTACTAACACTCTCACCACTTGGAGAGTCAGTGCCTTTAACCTCCTGTTTGGCCCAGTTTGCAATTTCTGCGGAAAATGAACAGGAATAGGGAGAACCAATGAGAGACTAGCTGGAGGTGTCTGGACGGGCAAATTTAACTCTCATTTCCCACCAGGAAGAGGAATTAACCAAAGGCTCAGCGTGCCATGCCGGAACCACACTAGGGCCTGAAGCAATCCTGCGGTGTTGCGGCCAGCTCACAAGAAAGTGAGTTGAACAAAGGAGCTCAGGGGCCCTGTAATTCACAAACTTTCAGAGTTATAAATGACAGCTATCGTCCAAAAATATATTGAAGTAAGGCTGCCAAGAGGACTTGAAAGCGGGGCAGAATTGCAGGAAACCGATTTCAGGAGGTAGACTGGAATTGCATGTAAAGCATAGGAAAAGAGGCAGAACGTCCACAATGATGCACTTGGCCAAAAAGGGCGTATGCGTTTTTTCCTGAATATATTCAGGAAAAAACGCATACGCCCTTTTTGGCCAACCAAGCAAGCTTGCAAAGGAAATCTGCACTACAATGAAGTCTCACTGCCCCCCGGGCAAAAGGGCCATCTGAAAAAAGTGTAAAATCCAGAAAGGCAGGACAGGCCATGGAGAACTGGGAGCCTTCTTATGCTGATGGGCGGGATGTAAGTTGCCAACAGCCACTCTGGGAAAGTGTATGGTGTTTCCTGAAACATCTAAAAAACAGAGCAACAGAGCCTAGGACACTTCCACTTATGGTCCTATAGCTTAGAGAAATTAAAATCAAAAAGACACAGCCACCCCAAAGTTTGGGACGGCTCTGTTTACAAGAACGTCGTTTACAGTACAAGTTCTGTGGGACGCCGCCAGGAAGGAGCTGGATTCTTGGTCCAGAGGAAGGCGAAATTACATTGTTGCATCTTGCTTGCACTACCCGGGAGTGCCACGTAAAGCGCCACGCGTGCATCCCGTGGATTGTAGGCGTAGCAATATATTGTCACATGTACTGACACACACCAATCCAGGGCTGTTGTGTGGACCTTCTGGCCAGTATAAAGCCTGCCATATTCTGCTGCGTAAGGTCTTCCTTCCATCTTTCTTCAACCAAGCTGTGCTCCAATAAAGTGTGATACGAGAAGAATCTTGCGTGTGGCGGCTCGTTATTCTGCTGGTCGGAAACGGCCCGCTGCAAGTGGTGCCAAAACCCGGGAACTTCCCGCCTTGCATGGAGGACTGATTCAGAACTCGACACACGGAGTGAACCGGTAATTTTGCCGGTACGTAGCTTTTGTGCCTTGCACTGTCTTGTTGTGTGTGTAATGGTGTAAATTTTTTAGTGAAAGTCAGTAAAAGTACATAATGGGGAATACTCATGTTAACCCCACGGCAAATTTTTATGAGCCGATACAGGCACTTTTACGGGATCGGGGGTTGATGTTATCTCACAAGACTATTGGCCGTTTACTGAATGATATAGATCAAGCAGCGCCATGGTTTGGAGTTTCGGGTACTTTGACTATCCCTTCATGGGAGAAATTAGGAAAGGATTTGCACCGTTTTCATGAGGAGGGTAAGCTGTGCTGTGGGACTTTCCCTTTGTGGAATTTAGTTCGATCTTGTCTTAAGGAGGGAAAGTGTACAGACATAGTGAAACAAGCGACGCAAGTTTTGCGGTCATATCAAGATAGTGCTTCCGAAGCAGGCAGTCATAAGGCTACAGATGATAGGCCTACAAAAGAAGAATTAGTAGATAATAAGGTTAAGAAAAAGTTAAAATCTAAACAACCAGACGCCCAAGAGACTGGGCGAGAACCAATGTATCCGCTATTGTCTGGCTTGCAAGCCATGTATTTATCAGATGATGAGGAGCTAGATCCTGGCGATGCTGCGGATTTGGCAGAAGCTGCTGCAAAATATGAGGAGGAGCGTTATGGCCCTTTTGGGGCTTTGCCCCCTTCTCGACCTCAGGAATTTTTTGCCTCAAGGAGTGTTGTTCAACCTAGGCGTTCTGCGCCTTCCATTCCTTCCCCGCAATGTACTTTTATTCCCCGCGAGGCTTGGTTTCAAATTCCTTCTTCTTTGTCCAATGCGTTTCCAGTATTTGAAGATCCGGCTACACGCCAGCGATATTATGATATGATAGATCATAAATTAATTAGAGATCTTGCAGAAGCTTCCAAACGAGATGGCATTTCTGCTAATTATACTATTATGCTTTTGCAGCGGCTTACAAGAAATGCCTTGACCCCTACTGATTGGCAAGATATTGCTCGTGCGTGTTTAACGATGGGGCAATATTTAGACTGGAAGTCTATTGTTTCTGATTTGGCTCACAGTCAAGCGAGGGAAAATGCTGCCAATGGGCAGCCTGCCTGGAATGTAGATATGTTATTAGGACAAGGACAGTGGATAAATAATCAGACTATGTTCCCTGTACAAGTTTATAATCAAATAAATGAGATTAATATGCGTGCATGGCGAGCCCTCCCAAATAAAGGGGAGGTGTCAGGGAATTTAACAAAAATAATACAGGGAGGCACAGAGCCATTTTCTGATTTTGTAGCCCGGATGATGGAAGCGGCGGGAAGAATTTTTGGTAATGTGGATGAGGCGATGCCTCTAGTGAAACAACTTGTTTATGAACAATGTACAAAAGAATGCCGCCGAGCCATTACACCTTTTAAAGGAAAGGACATTGAAGTGTGGATGAAAGCTTGTAGGGAGATTGGAGGCCCTTTGTCTAATGCACGGCTTGCCGCTGCGGTAATGACAGCTGCTAAAGGGTCAAGAACCAGTTTGGGTGCCAGTACGTTGCACTAGAACGGTTGAAGAGTGATGGCCTTTTTACGTCAGTTACTTCTACTATGCTGCCTATGGAGAGCAATGCAGACAATGGAAGACACCTTTTGGGGAATAAGTAGAACCTGGCCGGTACCCATGCCAGTCCATGCTAAGAGTCGAGTACTCCCAATTTTATATGCTAGTGATTGCTCTATGTATACTCCTTGTATAGATCCACAGAATATGGATTGGATATCATATAATGGCAGTTCTGTTAGAATTAATAAAACCCTTTGTTTTAGTTGGGATTTGAATGTAAGCTGTATAGGCTTGTTATGGAAAAGACTTGTTGCCTGGGATAATCCATTGAAACATAATCAAATGCTGTTTAATATGCTGTCTGAAGCCCTATCCAAAATATCCTTAGGTGCTCAATCTGGCTCAGGTGATGGAGCAAATGGCTTAGAGTTAATGAATGTGACTACTTTATTATTTTATCATGATGGAGTGATTCCTGTAAGGAATAAAAAAGTTAATCAGACCAGGGGAAATAATACGTTAAATTTTTTATCCTGTGTTCCAAATGTTAGGTACCCTCCGGTATTCACATCTTGTGCTGGTAAGGATTTTGCATCGTTGCAAGTTGCCCATGGTTTTCGATTATCATTTAATATAAAGTCTTTTGCGGGCAGGAAAAATTGTAATGCTTCTAATGTTACCTGGTATTATGAAGGGTGGCCGTTTTATTCTTGGGTTGTGACTAATGATGCTGGCGCTAGCATGGATCTTTCTGCGTTGGCCATGATTTATTCTAGTAATGGCACCTTATATAATGTGAGCGGGGAGGTTAAATTAGCTAATAAAAGTCAAATATATAAATTGAAATTACGTAATATACTAAATTCTTTGTATAATTATTCCAAGCCTGCAGCTGTGATATGTGTACAACCCCCTTTTATGTTTTTATTGTCTAATGATACAGAAGGATGTAATAAGGGCGTTTCTTGCTGGATTTCACAATGTTGGAATGGAACAATCGTGCAGACTGCTGTAGTACTACGTATACCTACATTTGTTCCCATTCCAGTTAAGGCAGATCCCGCTACTTTTCCATTAGTTAATTTGGTGAGGCAGCGGCGGGATCTTGGGATTACTGCTGCACTTATAATTGCCTTAACTGCTTCTGTGACGGCGGCCGCCACTGCTGCTGCAGCAATGGTGAATCAGGTACAATCAGCTGCTGTAATTAATGGTATAGTAAAGCAAACGTCGCTAGCATTAGAAAATCAGAATCGCTTTAATACACATTTACATGCTGGCATTTTATCTTTAAATCAACGGATGGATTTGCTGGAGGATGCCTTTGAAGAGTTGTATGATATGCTTCAGCTTGGTTGTGTTGCTAAATTTAATCATCTTTGTGTTACTCCCTATAAAATTATAGGACGTTTGAACCAAAGTAAATTGATTGGAGAATATTTAAAAGGAAATTGGTCTGAAGAAACAGAGAGACTGCTGTTTGAACAACGATTACAGATTATTCATCTTAATACTACCGAGTTACACCCTATTTCTTTTGGGAATTTTGCTTCATGGCTATCCTCTACTTTTCTTTTTTTTAAAGAATGGGTAGGTATGGGGGCTTTTGGCATCCTTTGTGCAGTGGGGATCGCACTATGCCTGTGGTTGGTGTGTCGTCTGAAACGTAAGTCACACACACAGAAGATCATGTTGATGCAAGCCTTGGTGGCCATTGAAAACGGCCAGCCTGCCGGTGCCTGGATCTCCCTGCTAAACAAGTCCTAGTGGTTGCCCCTGCACAGGATGGCCATGAGCCATTGCACTCCTAGTGGGAACCTCTGCCTGAAATCAGCCCTTGCACCCCGCGCTGTAAGCAGCATTGCACTATGGGAGGGTGATTTCTGCCGCCCATGACAATAGCCCTTGAACAGCCATGTCCCCTTGGGGGCAAGACTTGTACGGGCGACCGTTATGTGGTCTAAGGACATAAAGAAAAAGGGGGAGATGTGGGACACCGCCAGGAAGGAGCTGGATTCTTGGTCCAGAGGAAGGCGAAATTACATTGTTGCATCTTGCTTGCACTACCCGGGAGTGCCGCGTAAGGCGCCACGCGTGCATCCCGTGGATTGTAGGCGTAGCAATATATTGTCACATGTACTGACACACACCAATCCAGGGCTGTTGTGTGGACCTTCTGGCTAGTATAAAGCCTGCCATATTCTGCTGCGTAGGGTCTTCCTTCCATCTTTCTTCAACCAAGCTGTGCTCCAATAAAGTGTGATACGAGAAGAATCTTGCGTGTGGCGGCTCGTTATTCTGCTGGTCGGAAACAGCCCGCTGCAAAGTTCAATATCACAGAAAGCGAAAAATGTATAAAGAAGTTGTGGTACTTACGTACAATGCAATATCACTCAGCAATGAAATCTATGTCATCAGGCCCGTAGCAGCATAATGAGTGGATTCAGGTACGATGATTCTAAGTGAAATAAGTCACACAGAAAAAGAAACATCATAAGATATCACTAATATACGGAATGTAAACTTGGCTACACAGGAACTGAATTACAAATCAGAACAGGGTCTCTAATGTAGAACCAACTTATGCTTGCTTAAGGGGAAAGGTGAGTTGGGGTGCTGCATAAAACCAGAGATTGAAATTAACACAGATACCGTTCCATAAGCCAAATATGTAATAGACAAGAGCTACTCCTTGCTCAACGAAGTGGACTCAACACCCCATATTAAACGCCTAAGAATATACCTGACTAGTAAGAATCTTAAAACCTATGGATTTATATGTCTCCAAAAGAGAATCAAGCGGGTGTACAGTGGCATAAACACAGCAGTGACAGGATTGTGAGGTCCGGTGAGCAAATGCAGACCCTTTGAAGACATATTTCATGGTACCCATTCCATGGGTCTCAACTCTCCAGTTTTAAGCGATTCTTCCTTCAGCTAAAACATGCATGTGCAACCCAGAGTATGATCCACCGTGTGATCGGGAAATGTGTTCAAATTTATCTCAGTTTTCGTCCCCTAGTACTCAGCTGCAACATTCCTGACGCTTTACTAACACTCTCCCCACTTGGAGAGTCAGTGCCTTTAACCTCCTGTTTGGCCCAGTTTGCAATTTCTGCGGAAAATGAACAGGAATAGGGAGAACCAATGGGAGACTAGCTGGAGGTGTCTGGACGGGCAAATTTAACTCTCATTTCCCACCAGGAAGAGGAATTAACCAAAGGCTCAGCGTGCCAGGCTGGAAACACACTAGGGCCTGAAGCAATCCTGCGGTGTTGCGGCCAGCTCACAAGAAAGCGAGTTGAAGAAAGGAGCTCAGCGGCACTGTAATTCACAAACTTGCAGAGTTATAAATGACAGCTATCGTCCAAAAATATATTGAAGTAAGGCTGCCAAGAGGACTTGAAAGCGGGGCAGAATTGCAGGAAACCGATTTCAGGAGGTAGACTGGAATTGCATGTAAAGCATAGGAAAAGAGGCAGAACGTCCACAATGATGCACTTGGCCAAAAAGGGCGTATGCGTTTTTTCCTGAATATATTCAGGAAAAAACGCATACGCGCTTTTTGGCCAACCAAGCAAGCTTGCAAAGGAAATCTGCACTACAATGAAGTCTCACTGCCCCCCGGTCAAAAGGGCCATCTGAAAAAAGTGTAAAATCCAGAAAGGCAGGACAGGCCATGGAGAACTGGGAGCCTTCTTATGCTGATGGGCGGGATGTAAATTGCAAACAGCCACTCTGGAGAAGTGTATGGTGTTTCCTGAAACATCTAAAAAACAAAGCAACAGAGCCTAGGGCACTTCCACTTATGGTCCTATAGCTTAGGGAAATTAAAATCAAAAAGACACAGCCACCCGAAAGTTTGGGACGGCTCTGTTTACAAGAACCTCACTTACGGTACATGTTCAATATCGCAGAAAGCGAGAAATGGATAAAGAAGTTGTGGTACTTACGTACAATGCAATATCACTCAGCAATGAAATCTATGTCATCAGGCCAGTAGCAGCATAATGAGTGGATTCAGGTACGATGATTCTAAGTGAAATAAGTCACAGAGAAAAAGAAACATCATAAGTTATCACTAATACACGGAATGTAAACTTGGCTACACAGGAACTGAATTACAAAACAGAATAGGGTCTCAAATGTAGAAAACCAACTTATGCTTGCTTAAGGGGAATGGTGAGTTGGGGTGCTGCATAAAACCAGAGATTGAAATTAACACAGATACCTTTCCATAAGCCAAATATGTAATAGACAAGAGCTACTGCTTGCTCAACGAAGTGGACTCAACACCCCATATTAAACGCCTAAGAATATACCTGACTAGTAAGAATCTTAAAACCTATGGATTTATATGTCTCTGAAAGAGAATCAAGCGTGTGTACAGAGGCATAAACGCAGCAGTGATCGGATTGGTGAGGCTCGGTGAGCAAATGCAGACCCTTTGAAGTCATATTGCATGGTACCCATACCATGGGTCTCAACTCTCCAGGTTTAAGGGATTCTTCCTTCAGCTAAAACATGCATGTGGAACCCAGAGTATGATCCACCGTGTGATCGGCAAACGTGTTCAAATGTGTCTCAGTTTTCGTCCCCTGGTACTCGGGTGCAACATTCCAGATGCTTTACTAACACTCTCACCACTTGGAGAGTCAGTGCCTTTAACCTCCTGTTTGGCCCAGTTTGCAATTTCTGCGGAAAATGAACAGGAATAGGGAGAACCAATGAGAGACTAGCTGGAGGTGTCTGGACGGGCAAATTTAACTCTCATTTCCCACCAGGAAGAGGAATTAACCAAAGGCTCAGCGTGCCATGCCGGAACCACACTAGGGCCTGAAGCAATCCTGCGGTGTTGCGGCCAGCTCACAAGAAAGTGAGTTGAACAAAGGAGCTCAGGGGCCCTGTAATTCACAAACTTTCAGAGTTATAAATGACAGCTATCGTCCAAAAATATATTGAAGTAAGGCTGCCAAGAGGACTTGAAAGCGGGGCAGAATTGCAGGAAACCGATTTCAGGAGGTAGACTGGAATTGCATGTAAAGCATAGGAAAAGAGGCAGAACGTCCACAATGATGCACTTGGCCAAAAAGGGCGTATGCGTTTTTTCCTGAATATATTCAGGAAAAAACGCATACGCCCTTTTTGGCCAACCAAGCAAGCTTGCAAAGGAAATCTGCACTACAATGAAGTCTCACTGCCCCCCGGGCAAAAGGGCCATCTGAAAAAAGTGTAAAATCCAGAAAGGCAGGACAGGCCATGGAGAACTGGGAGCCTTCTTATGCTGATGGGCGGGATGTAAGTTGCCAACAGCCACTCTGGGAAAGTGTATGGTGTTTCCTGAAACATCTAAAAAACAGAGCAACAGAGCCTAGGACACTTCCACTTATGGTCCTATAGCTTAGAGAAATTAAAATCAAAAAGACACAGCCACCCCAAAGTTTGGGACGGCTCTGTTTACAAGAACGTCGTTTACAGTACAAGTTCTGTGGGACGCCGCCAGGAAGGAGCTGGATTCTTGGTCCAGAGGAAGGCGAAATTACATTGTTGCATCTTGCTTGCACTACCCGGGAGTGCCACGTAAAGCGCCACGCGTGCATCCCGTGGATTGTAGGCGTAGCAATATATTGTCACATGTACTGACACACACCAATCCAGGGCTGTTGTGTGGACCTTCTGGCCAGTATAAAGCCTGCCATATTCTGCTGCGTAAGGTCTTCCTTCCATCTTTCTTCAACCAAGCTGTGCTCCAATAAAGTGTGATACGAGAAGAATCTTGCGTGTGGCGGCTCGTTATTCTGCTGGTCGGAAACGGCCCGCTGCAAGTGGTGCCTAAACCCGGGAACTTCCCGCCTTGCATGGAGGACTGATTCAGAACTCGACACACGGAGTGAACCGGTAATTTTGCCGGTACGTAGCTTTTGTGCCTTGCACTGTCTTGTTGTGTGTGTAATGGTGTAAATTTTTTAGTGAAAGTCAGTAAAAGTACATAATGGGGAATACTCATGTTAACCCCACGGCAAATTTTTATGAGCCGATACAGGCACTTTTACGGGATCGGGGGTTGATGTTATCTCACAAGACTATTGGCCGTTTACTGAATGATATAGATCAAGCAGCGCCATGGTTTGGAGTTTCGGGTACTTTGACTATCCCTTCATGGGAGAAATTAGGAAAGGATTTGCACCGTTTTCATGAGGAGGGTAAGCTGTGCTGTGGGACTTTCCCTTTGTGGAATTTAGTTCGATCTTGTCTTAAGGAGGGAAAGTGTACAGACATAGTGAAACAAGCGACGCAAGTTTTGCGGTCATATCAAGATAGTGCTTCCGAAGCAGGCAGTCATAAGGCTACAGATGATAGGCCTACAAAAGAAGAATTAGTAGATAATAAGGTTAAGAAAAAGTTAAAATCTAAACAACCAGACGCCCAAGAGACTGGGCGAGAACCAATGTATCCGCTATTGTCTGGCTTGCAAGCCATGTATTTATCAGATGATGAGGAGCTAGATCCTGGCGATGCTGCGGATTTGGCAGAAGCTGCTGCAAAATATGAGGAGGAGCGTTATGGCCCTTTTGGGGCTTTGCCCCCTTCTCGACCTCAGGAATTTTTTGCCTCAAGGAGTGTTGTTCAACCTAGGCGTTCTGCGCCTTCCATTCCTTCCCCGCAATGTACTTTTATTCCCCGCGAGGCTTGGTTTCAAATTCCTTCTTCTTTGTCCAATGCGTTTCCAGTATTTGAAGATCCGGCTACACGCCAGCGATATTATGATATGATAGATCATAAATTAATTAGAGATCTTGCAGAAGCTTCCAAACGAGATGGCATTTCTGCTAATTATACTATTATGCTTTTGCAGCGGCTTACAAGAAATGCCTTGACCCCTACTGATTGGCAAGATATTGCTCGTGCGTGTTTAACGATGGGGCAATATTTAGACTGGAAGTCTATTGTTTCTGATTTGGCTCACAGTCAAGCGAGGGAAAATGCTGCCAATGGGCAGCCTGCCTGGAATGTAGATATGTTATTAGGACAAGGACAGTGGATAAATAATCAGACTATGTTCCCTGTACAAGTTTATAATCAAATAAATGAGATTAATATGCGTGCATGGCGAGCCCTCCCAAATAAAGGGGAGGTGTCAGGGAATTTAACAAAAATAATACAGGGAGGCACAGAGCCATTTTCTGATTTTGTAGCCCGGATGATGGAAGCGGCGGGAAGAATTTTTGGTAATGTGGATGAGGCGATGCCTCTAGTGAAACAACTTGTTTATGAACAATGTACAAAAGAATGCCGCCGAGCCATTACACCTTTTAAAGGAAAGGACATTGAAGTGTGGATGAAAGCTTGTAGGGAGATTGGAGGCCCTTTGTCTAATGCACGGCTTGCCGCTGCGGTAATGACAGCTGCTAAAGGGTCAAGAACCAGTTTGGGTGCCAGTACGTTGCACTAGAACGGTTGAAGAGTGATGGCCTTTTTACGTCAGTTACTTCTACTATGCTGCCTATGGAGAGCAATGCAGACAATGGAAGACACCTTTTGGGGAATAAGTAGAACCTGGCCGGTACCCATGCCAGTCCATGCTAAGAGTCGAGTACTCCCAATTTTATATGCTAGTGATTGCTCTATGTATACTCCTTGTATAGATCCACAGAATATGGATTGGATATCATATAATGGCAGTTCTGTTAGAATTAATAAAACCCTTTGTTTTAGTTGGGATTTGAATGTAAGCTGTATAGGCTTGTTATGGAAAAGACTTGTTGCCTGGGATAATCCATTGAAACATAATCAAATGCTGTTTAATATGCTGTCTGAAGCCCTATCCAAAATATCCTTAGGTGCTCAATCTGGCTCAGGTGATGGAGCAAATGGCTTAGAGTTAATGAATGTGACTACTTTATTATTTTATCATGATGGAGTGATTCCTGTAAGGAATAAAAAAGTTAATCAGACCAGGGGAAATAATACGTTAAATTTTTTATCCTGTGTTCCAAATGTTAGGTACCCTCCGGTATTCACATCTTGTGCTGGTAAGGATTTTGCATCGTTGCAAGTTGCCCATGGTTTTCGATTATCATTTAATATAAAGTCTTTTGCGGGCAGGAAAAATTGTAATGCTTCTAATGTTACCTGGTATTATGAAGGGTGGCCGTTTTATTCTTGGGTTGTGACTAATGATGCTGGCGCTAGCATGGATCTTTCTGCGTTGGCCATGATTTATTCTAGTAATGGCACCTTATATAATGTGAGCGGGGAGGTTAAATTAGCTAATAAAAGTCAAATATATAAATTGAAATTACGTAATATACTAAATTCTTTGTATAATTATTCCAAGCCTGCAGCTGTGATATGTGTACAACCCCCTTTTATGTTTTTATTGTCTAATGATACAGAAGGATGTAATAAGGGCGTTTCTTGCTGGATTTCACAATGTTGGAATGGAACAATCGTGCAGACTGCTGTAGTACTACGTATACCTACATTTGTTCCCATTCCAGTTAAGGCAGATCCCGCTACTTTTCCATTAGTTAATTTGGTGAGGCAGCGGCGGGATCTTGGGATTACTGCTGCACTTATAATTGCCTTAACTGCTTCTGTGACGGCGGCCGCCACTGCTGCTGCAGCAATGGTGAATCAGGTACAATCAGCTGCTGTAATTAATGGTATAGTAAAGCAAACGTCGCTAGCATTAGAAAATCAGAATCGCTTTAATACACATTTACATGCTGGCATTTTATCTTTAAATCAACGGATGGATTTGCTGGAGGATGCCTTTGAAGAGTTGTATGATATGCTTCAGCTTGGTTGTGTTGCTAAATTTAATCATCTTTGTGTTACTCCCTATAAAATTATAGGACGTTTGAACCAAAGTAAATTGATTGGAGAATATTTAAAAGGAAATTGGTCTGAAGAAACAGAGAGACTGCTGTTTGAACAACGATTACAGATTATTCATCTTAATACTACCGAGTTACACCCTATTTCTTTTGGGAATTTTGCTTCATGGCTATCCTCTACTTTTCTTTTTTTTAAAGAATGGGTAGGTATGGGGGCTTTTGGCATCCTTTGTGCAGTGGGGATCGCACTATGCCTGTGGTTGGTGTGTCGTCTGAAACGTAAGTCACACACACAGAAGATCATGTTGATGCAAGCCTTGGTGGCCATTGAAAACGGCCAGCCTGCCGGTGCCTGGATCTCCCTGCTAAACAAGTCCTAGTGGTTGCCCCTGCACAGGATGGCCATGAGCCATTGCACTCCTAGTGGGAACCTCTGCCTGAAATCAGCCCTTGCACCCCGCGCTGTAAGCAGCATTGCACTATGGGAGGGTGATTTCTGCCGCCCATGACAATAGCCCTTGAACAGCCATGTCCCCTTGGGGGCAAGACTTGTACGGGCGACCGTTATGTGGTCTAAGGACATAAAGAAAAAGGGGGAGATGTGGGACACCGCCAGGAAGGAGCTGGATTCTTGGTCCAGAGGAAGGCGAAATTACATTGTTGCATCTTGCTTGCACTACCCGGGAGTGCCGCGTAAGGCGCCACGCGTGCATCCCGTGGATTGTAGGCGTAGCAATATATTGTCACATGTACTGACACACACCAATCCAGGGCTGTTGTGTGGACCTTCTGGCTAGTATAAAGCCTGCCATATTCTGCTGCGTAGGGTCTTCCTTCCATCTTTCTTCAACCAAGCTGTGCTCCAATAAAGTGTGATACGAGAAGAATCTTGCGTGTGGCGGCTCGTTATTCTGCTGGTCGGAAACAGCCCGCTGCAAAGTTCAATATCACAGAAAGCGAAAAATGTATAAAGAAGTTGTGGTACTTACGTACAATGCAATATCACTCAGCAATGAAATCTATGTCATCAGGCCCGTAGCAGCATAATGAGTGGATTCAGGTACGATGATTCTAAGTGAAATAAGTCACACAGAAAAAGAAACATCATAAGATATCACTAATATACGGAATGTAAACTTGGCTACACAGGAACTGAATTACAAATCAGAACAGGGTCTCTAATGTAGAACCAACTTATGCTTGCTTAAGGGGAAAGGTGAGTTGGGGTGCTGCATAAAACCAGAGATTGAAATTAACACAGATACCGTTCCATAAGCCAAATATGTAATAGACAAGAGCTACTCCTTGCTCAACGAAGTGGACTCAACACCCCATATTAAACGCCTAAGAATATACCTGACTAGTAAGAATCTTAAAACCTATGGATTTATATGTCTCCAAAAGAGAATCAAGCGGGTGTACAGTGGCATAAACACAGCAGTGACAGGATTGTGAGGTCCGGTGAGCAAATGCAGACCCTTTGAAGTCATATTTCATGGTACCCATTCCATGGGTCTCAACTCTCCAGTTTTAAGCGATTCTTCCTTCAGCTAAAACATGCATGTGCAACCCAGAGTATGATCCACCGTGTGATAGGGAAATGTGTTCAAATTTATCTCAGTTTTCGTCCCCTAGTACTCAGCTGCAACATTCCTGACGCTTTACTAACACTCTCCCCACTTGGAGAGTCAGTGCCTTTAACCTCCTGTTTGGCCCAGTTTGCAATTTCTGCGGAAAATGAACAGGAATAGGGAGAACCAATGGGAGACTAGCTGGAGGTGTCTGGACGGGCAAATTTAACTCTCATTTCCCACCAGGAAGAGGAATTAACCAAAGGCTCAGCGTGCCAGGCTGGAAACACACTAGGGCCTGAAGCAATCCTGCGGTGTTGCGGCCAGCTCACAAGAAAGCGAGTTGAAGAAAGGAGCTCAGCGGCACTGTAATTCACAAACTTGCAGAGTTATAAATGACAGCTATCGTCCAAAAATATATTGAAGTAAGGCTGCCAAGAGGACTTGAAAGCGGGGCAGAATTGCAGGAAACCGATTTCAGGAGGTAGACTGGAATTGCATGTAAAGCATAGGAAAAGAGGCAGAACGTCCACAATGATGCACTTGGCCAAAAAGGGCGTATGCGTTTTTTCCTGAATATATTCAGGAAAAAACGCATACGCCCTTTTTGGCCAACCAAGCAAGCTTGAAAAGGAAATCTGCACTACAATGAAGTCTCACTGCCCCCCAGTCAAAAGGGCCATCTGAAAAAAGTGTAAAATCCAGAAAGGGAGGACAGGCCATGGAGAACTGGGAGCCTTCTTATGCTGATGGGCGGGATGTAAATTGCCAACAGCCACTCTGGAAAAGTGTATGGTGTTTCCTGAAACATCTAAAACACAGAGCAACAGAGCCGAGGACACTTCCACTTATGGTCCTATAGCTTAGAGAAATTAAAATCAAAAAGACACAGCCACCCCAAAGTTTGGGACGGCTCTGTTTACAAGAACCTCGTTTACGGTACAAGTTCAATATCGCAGAAAGCGAAAAATGGATAAAGAAATTGTGGTACTTACGTACAATGCAATATCACTCAGCAATGAAATCTAGGTCATCAGGCCAGTAGCAGCATAATGAGTGGATTCAGGTACGATGATTCTAAGTGAAATAAGTCACAGAGAAAAAGAAACATCATAAGTTATCACTAATATGTGGAATGTAAACTTGTCTACACAGGAACTGAATTACAAAACACAACAGGGTCTCAAATGTAGAAAACCAACTTATGCTTGCTTAAGGGGAAAGGTGAGTTGGGGTGCTGCATAAAACCAGAGATAGAAATTAGCACAGATACCGTTCCATAAGCCAAATATATAATAGACAAGAGCTACTCCTTGCTCAACGAAGTGGACTCAACACCCCATATTAAACGCCTAAGAATATACCTGACTAGTAAGAATCTTAAAACCTATGGATTTATATGTCTCCGAAAGAGAATCAAGCGTGTGTACAGCGGCATAAACGCAGCAGTGATCGGATTGGTGAGGATCGGTGAGCAAATGCAGACCCTTTGAAGTCATATTGCATGGTACCCATTCCATGGGTCTCAACTCTCCAGGTTTAAGGGATTCTTCCTTCAGCTAAAACATGCATGTGGAACCCAGAGTATGATCCGCCGTGTGATCGGGAAACGTGTTCAAATGTGTCTCAGTTTTCGTCCCCTGGTACTCGGGTGCAACATTCCAGACGCTTTACTAACACTCTCCCCACTTGGAGAGTCAGTGCCTTTAACCTCCTGTTTGGCCCAGTTTGCAATTTCTGCGGAAAATGAACAGGAATAGGGAGAACCAATGAGAGACTAGCTGGAGGTGTCTGGACGGGCAAATTTAACTCTCATTTCCCACCAGGAAGAGGAATTAACCAAAGGCTCAGCGTGCCATGCCGGAACCACACTAGGGCCTGAAGCAATCCTGTGGTGTTGCGCCCAGCTCACAAGAAAGTGAGTTGAACAAAGGAGCTCAGGGGCCCTGTAATTCACAAACTTTCAGAGTTATAAATGACAGCTATCGTCCAAAAATATATTGAAGTAAGGCTGCCAAGAGGACTTGAATGCGGGGCAGAATTGCAGGAAACCGATTTCAGGAGGTAGACTGGAATTGCATGTAAAGCATAGGAAAAGAGGCAGAACGTCCACAATGATGCACTTGGCCAAAAAGGGCGTATGCGTTTTTTCCTGACTACATTCAGGAAAAAACGCATACGCCCTTTTTGGCCAACCAAGCAAGCTTGAAAAGGAAATATGCACTACAATGAAGTCTCACTGCACCCCGGTCAAAAGGGCCATCTGAAAAAAGTGTAAAATCCAGAAAGGCAGGACAGGCCATGGAGAACTGGGAGCCTTCTTATGCTGATGGGCGGGATGTAAATTGCCAACAGCCACTCTGGAGAAGTGTATGGTGTTTCCTGAAACATCTAAAAAACAAAGCAACAGATCCTAGGGCACTTCCAATTATGGTCCTATAGCTTAGGGAAATTAAAATCAAAAAGACACAGCCACCCCAAAGTTTGGGACGTCTCTGTTTACAAGAACCTCGTTTACGGTACAAGTTCAATATCGCAGAAAGCGAAAAATGGATAAAGAAGTTGTGGTACTTACGTACAATGCAATATCACTCAGCAATGAAATCTATGTCATCAGGCCCGTAGCAGCATAATGAGTGGATTCAGGTACGATGATTCTAAGTGAAATAAGTCACACAGAAAAAGAAACATCATAAGATATCACTAATAAACGGAATGTAAACTTGCTACACAGGAACTGAATTACAAAACAGAATAGGGTCTCAAATGTAGAAAACCAACTTATGCTTGCTTAAGGGGAAAAGTGAGTTGGGGTGCTGCATAAAACCAGAGATTGAAATTAGCACAGATACCGTTCCATAAGCCAAGTATGTAATAGACAAGAGCTACTCCTTGCTCAACGAAGTGGACTCAACACCCCATATTAAACGCCTAAGAATATACCTGACTAGTAAGAATCTTAAAACCTATGGATTTATATGTCTCCAAAAGAGAATCCAGCGTGTGTACAGCGACATAAAAGCAGCAGTGATAGGATTGGTGAGGTTCGGTGAGCAAATGCAGACCCTTTGAAGTCATATTTAATGGTACCCATTCCATGGGTCTCAACTCTCCAGGTTTAAGGGATTCTTCCTTCAGCTAAAACATGCATGTGGAACCCAGAGTATGATCCACCGTGTGATCGGGAAACGTGTTCAAATGTGTCTCAGTTTTCGTCCCCTGGTACTCGGGTGCAACATTCCAGACGCTTTACTAACACTCTCCCCACTTGGAGAGTCAGTGCCTTTAACATCCTGTTTGGCCCAGTTTGCAATTTCTGCGGAAAAGGAACAGGAATAGGGAGAACCAATGAGAGACTAGCTGGAGGTGTCTGGACGGGCAAATTTAACTCTCATTTCCCACCAGGAAGAGGAATTAACCAAAGGCTCAGCGTGCCATGCCGCAACCACACTAGGGCCTGAAGCAATCCTGCGGTGTCGCGGCCAGCTCACAAGAAAGCGAGTTGAAGAAAGGAGCTCAGGGGCCCTGTAATTCACAAACCTGCAGAGTTATAAATGACAGCTATCGTCCAAAAATATATTGAAGTAAAGCTGCCAAGAGGACTTGAAAGTGGGGCAGAATTGCAGGAAACCGATTTCAGGAGGTAGACTGGAATTGCATGTAAAGCATAGGAAAAGAGGCAGAACGTCCACAATGATGCACTTGGCCAAAAAGGGCGTATGCGTTTTTTCCTGAATATATTCAGGAAAAAACGCATACGTGCTTTTTGGCCAACCAAGCAAGCTTGCAAAGGAAATCTGCACTACAATGAAGTCTCACTGCCCCCCGGTCAAAAGGGCCATCTGAAAAAAGTGTAAAATCCAGAAAGGCAGGACAGGCCATGGAGAACTGGGAGCCTTCTTATGCTGATGGGCGGGATGTAAATTGCAAACAGCCACTCTGGAGAAGTGTATGGTGTTTCCTGAAACATCTAAAAAACAAAGCAACAGAGCCTAGGGCACTTCCACTTATGGTCCTATAGCTTAGGGAAATTAAAATCAAAAAGACACAGCCACCCCAAAGTTTGGGACGGCTCTGTTTACAAGAACCTCTTTTACGGTACAAGTTCAATATCGCAGAAAGCGAAAAATGGATAAAGAAGTTGTGGTACTTACGTACAATGCAATATCACTCAGCAATGAAATCTATGTCATCAGGCCAGTAGCAGCATAATGAGTGGATTCAGGTACGATGATTCTAAGTGAAATAAGTCACACAGAAAAAGAAACATCATAAGATATCACTAATACACGGAATGTAAACTTGGCTACACAGGAACTGAATTACAAAACAGAATAGGGTCTCAAATGAAGAAAACCAACTTATGCTTGCTTAAGGGGAATGGTGAGTTGGGGTGCTGCATAAAACCAGAGATTGAAATTAACACAGATACCGTTCCATAAGCCAAATATGTAATAGACAAGAGCTACTCCTTGCTCAACGAAGTGGACTCAACACCCCATATTAAACGCCTAAGAATATACCTGACTAGTAAGAATCTTAAAACCTATGGATTTATATGTCTCTGAAAGAGAATCAAGCGTGTGTACAGAGGCATAAACGCAGCAGTGATCGGATTGGTGAGGCTCGGTGAGCAAATGCAGACCCTTTGAAGTCATATTGCATGGTACCCATACCATGGGTCTCAACTCTCCAGGTTTAAGGGATTCTTCCTTCAGCTAAAACATGCATGTGGAACCCAGAGTATGATCCACCGTGTGATCGGCAAACGTGTTCAAATGTGTCTCAGTTTTCGTCCCCTGGTACTCGGGTGCAACATTCCAGATGCTTTACTAACACTCTCACCACTTGGAGAGTCAGTGCCTTTAACCTCCTGTTTGGCCCAGTTTGCAATTTCTGCGGAAAATGAACAGGAATAGGGAGAACCAATGAGAGACTAGCTGGAGGTGTCTGGACGGGCAAATTTAACTCTCATTTCCCACCAGGAAGAGGAATTAACCAAAGGCTCAGCGTGCCATGCCGGAACCACACTAGGGCCTGAAGCAATCCTGCGGTGTTGCGGCCAGCTCACAAGAAAGTGAGTTGAACAAAGGAGCTCAGGGGCCCTGTAATTCACAATCTTTCAGAGTTATAAATGACAGCTATCGTCCAAAAATATATTGAAGTAAGGCTGCCAAGAGGACTTGAAAGCGGGGCAGAATTGCAGGAAACCGATTTCAGGAGGTAGACTGGAATTGCATGTAAAGCATAGGAAAAGAGGCAGAACGTCTACAATGATGCACTTGGCCAAAAAGGGCGTATGCGTTTTTTCCTGAATATATTCAGGAAAAAACGCATACGTGCTTTTTGGCCAACCAAGCAAGCTTGCAAAGGAAATCTGCACTACAATGACGTCTCACTGCCCCCCGGGCAAAAGGGCCATCTGAAAAAAGTGTAAAATCCAGAAAGGCAGGACAGGCCATGGAGAACTGGGAGCCTTCTTATGCTGATGGGCGGGATGTAAGTTGCCAAGAGCCACTCTGGAAAAGTGTATGGTGTTTCCTGAAACATCTAAAAAAGAGAGCAACAGAGCCTAGGACACTTCCACTTATGGTCCTATAGCTTAGAGAAATTAAAATCAAAAAGACACAGCCACCCCAAAGTTTGGGACGGCTCTGTTTACAAGAACCTCGTTTACAGTACAAGTTCAATATCACAGAAAGCGAAAAATGTATAAAGAAGTTGTGGTACTTACGTACAATGCAATATCACTCAGCAATGAAATCTATGTCATCAGGCCCGTAGCAGCATAATGAGTGGATTCAGGTACGATGATTCTAAGTAAAATAAGTCACACAGAAAAAGAAACATCATAAGATATCACTAATATACGGAATGTAAACTTGGCTACACAGGAACTGAATTACAAATCAGAACAGGGTCTCTAATGTAGAACCAACTTATGCTTGCTTAAGGGGAAAGGTGAGTTTGGGTGCTGAATAAAACCAGAGATTGAAATTAACACAGATACCGTTCCATAAGCCAAATATGTAATAGACAAGAGCTACTCCTTGCTCAACGAAGTGGACTCAACACCCCATATTAAACGCCTAAGAATATACCTGACTAGTAAGAATCTTAAAACCTATGGATTTATATGTCTCCAAAAGAGAATCAAGCGTGTGTACAGCAGCATAAACACAGCAGTGACAGGATTGTGAGGTCCGGTGAGCAAATGCAGACCCTTTGAAGTCATATTTCATGGTACCCATTCCATGGGTCTCAACTCTCCAGTTTTAAGCGATTCTTCCTTCAGCTAAAACATGCATGTGCAACCCAGAGTATGATCCACCGTGTGATAGGGAAACGTGTTCAAATGTATCTCAGTTTTCGTCCCCTAGTACTCGGCTGCAACATTCCTGATGCTTTACTAACACTCTCCCCACTTGGAGAGTCAGTGCCTTTAACCTCCTGTTTGGCCCAGTTTGCAATTTCTGCGGAAAATGAACAGGAATAGGGAGAACCAATGGGAGACTAGCTGGAGGTGTCTGGACGGGCAAATTTAACTCTCATTTCCCACCAGGAAGAGGAATTAACCAAAGGCTCAGCGTGCCAGGCTGGAAACACACTAGGGCCTGAAGCAATCCTGCGGTGTTGCGGCCAGCTCACAAGAAAGCGAGTTGAAGAAAGGAGCTCAGCGGCACTGTAATTCACAAACTTGCAGAGTTATAAATGACAGCTATCGTCCAAAAATATATTGAAGTAAGGCTGCCAAGAGGACTTGAAAGCGGGGCAGAATTGCAGGAAACCGATTTCAGGAGGTAGACTGGAATTGCATGTAAAGCATAGGAAAAGAGGCAGAACGTCCACAATGATGCACTTGGCCAAAAAGGGCGTATGCGTTTTTTCCTGAATATATTCAGGAAAAAACGCATACGCACTTTTTGGCCAACCAAGCAAGCTTGCAAAGGAAATCTGCACTACAATGAAGTCTCACTGCCCCCCAGTCAAAAGGGCCATCTGAAAAAAGTATAAAATCCAGAAAGGCAGGACAGGCCATGGAGAACTGGGAGCATTCTTATGCTGATGGGCGGGATGTAAATTGCCAAGAGCCACTCTGGAAAAGTGTATGGTGTTTCCTGAAACATCTAAAAAACAGAGCAACAGAGCCTAGGACACTTCCACTTATGGTCCTATAGCTTAGAGAAATTAAAATCAAAAAGACACAGCCACCCCAAAGTTTGGGACGGCTCTGTTTACAAGAACCTCGTTTACGGTACAAGTTCAATATCGCAGAAAGCGAAAAATGGATAAAGAAATTGTGGTACTTACGTACAATGCAATATCACTCAGCAATGAAATCTATGTCATCAGGCCAGTAGCAGCATAATGAGTGGATTCAGGTACGATGATTCTAAGTGAAATAAGTCACAGAGAAAAAGAAACATCATAAGTTATCACTAATATATGGAATGTAAACTTGTCTACACAGGAACTGAATTACAAAACACAACAGGGTCTCAAATGTAGAAAACCAACTTATGCTTGCTTAAGGGGAATGGTGAGTTGGGGTGCTGCATAAAACCAGAGATTGAAATTAGCACAGATACCGTTCCATAAGCCAAATATGTAATAGACAAGAGCTACTCCTTGCTCAACGAAGTGGACTCAACACCCCATATTAAACGCCTAAGAATATACCTGACTAGTAAGAATCTTAAAACCTATGGATTTATATGTCTCCGAAAGAGAATCAAGCATGTGTACAGTGGCATAAACGCAGAAGTGATAGGATTGGTGAGGTTCGGTGAGCAAATGCAGACCTTTGAAGTCATATTGCATGGTACCCATTCCATGGGTCTCAACTCTCCAGGTTTAAGGGATTCTTCCTTCAGCTAGAACATGCATGTGGAACCCAGAGTATGATCCACCGTGTGATCGGGAAACGTGTTCAAATGTGTCTCAGTTTTCGTCCCCTGGTACTCGGGTGCAACATTCCAGACGCTTTACTAACACTCTCCCCACTTGGAGAGTCAGTGCCTTTAACATCCTGTTTGGCCCAGTTTGCAATTTCTGCGGAAAAGGAACAGGAATAGGGAGAACCAATGAGAGACTAGCTGGAGGTGTCTGGACGGGCAAATTTAACTCTCATTTCCCACCAGGAAGAGGAATTAACCAAAGGCTCAGCGTGCCATGCCGGAACCATACTAGGGCCTGAAGCAATCCTGCGGTGTCGCGGCCAGCTCACAAGAAAGCGAGTTGAAGAAAGGAGCTCAGGGGCCCTGTAATTCACAAACCTGCAGAGTTATAAATGACAGCTATCGTCCAAAAATATATTGAAGTAAGGCTGCCAAGAGGACTTGAAAGCGGGGCAGAATTGCAGGAAACCGATTTCAGGAGGTAGACTGGAATTGCATGTAAAACATAGGAAAAGAGGCAGAACGTCCACAATGATGAACTTGGCGAAAAAGGGCGTATGCGTTTTTTCCTGAATATATTCAGGAAAAAACGCATACGCCCTTTTTGGCCAACCAAGCAAGCTTGAAAAGGAAATCTGCACTACAATGAAGTCTCACTGCCCCCCGGTCAAAAGGGCCATCTGAAAAAAGTGTAAAATCCAGAAAGGCAGGACAGGCCATGGAGAACTGGGAGCCTTCTTATGCTGATGGGCGGGATGTAAATTGCAAACAGCCACTCTGGAGAAGTGTATGGTGTTTCCTGAAACATCTAAAAAACAAAGCAACAGAGCCTAGGGCACTTCCACTTATGGTCCTATAGCTTAGGGAAATTAAAATCAAAAAGACACAGCAACCCCAAAGTTTGCGACGGCTCTGTTTACAAGAAACTCATTTACCGTAAAAGTTCAATATCGCAGAAAGCGAAAAATGGATAAATAAGTTGTGGTATTACGTACAATACAATATCACTCAGCAATGAAATCTATATCATCAGGCCCTTAGCAGCATAATGAGTGGATTCAGGTACGATGATTCTAAGTGAAATAAGTCACAGAGAAAAAGAAACATCATAAGTTATCACTAATACATGGAATGTAAACTTGGCTACACAGGAACTGAATTACAAAACAGGACAGTGTCTCAAATGTAGAAAACCAACTTATGCTTGCTTAAGGGGAATGGTGAGTTGGGGTGCTGCATAAAACCAGAGATTGAAATTAGCACAGATACCATTCCTTAAGCCAAATATGTAATAGACTAGAGCTAGTCCTTGCTCAACGAAGTGGACTCAACACCCCATATTAAACGCATAAGAATATACGTAACTACTAAGAATCTTAAAACCTATGGATTTATATGTCTTCGAAAGAGAATCAAGCATGTGTACAGCGGCATAAACGCAGCAGTGATCGGATTGGTGAGGTTCGGTGAGCAAATGCAGACCCTTTGAACTCATATTGCATGGTACCCATTCCATGGGTCTCAACTCTCCAGGTTTAAGGGATTCTTCCTTCAGCTAAAACATGCATGTGGAACCCAGAGTATGATCCACCAAGTGATCGGGAAACGTGTTCAAATATGTCTCAGTTTTCGTCCCCTGGTACTCGGGTGCAACATTCCAGACGCTTTACTAACACTCTCCCCACTTGGAGAGTCAGTGCCTTTAACCTCCTGTTTGGCCCAGTTTGCAATTTCTGCGGAAAATGAACAGGAATAGGGAGAACCAATGAGAGACTAGCTGGAGGTGTCTGGACGGGCAAATTTAACTCTCATTTCCCACCAGGAAGAGGAATTAACCAAAGGCTCAGCGTGCCATGCCGGAACCATACTAGGGCCTGAAGCAATCCTGCGGTGTCGCGGCCAGCTCACAAGAAAGCGAGTTGAAGAAAGGAGCTCAGGGGCCCTGTAATTCACAAACCTGCAGAGTTATAAATGACAGCTATCGTCCAGAAATATATTGAAGTAAAGCTGCCAAGAGGACTTGAAAGCGGGGCAGAATTGCAGGAAACCGATTTCAGGAGGTAGACTGGAATTGCATGTAAAGCATAGGAAAAGAGGCAGAACGTCCACAATGATGCACTTGGCCAAAAAGTGCGTATGCGTTTTTTCCTGAATATATTCAGGAAAAAACGCATACGCACTTTTTGGCCAACCAAGCAAGCTTGCAAAGGAAATCTGCACTACAATGAAGTCTCACTGCCCCCCGGTCAAAAGGGCCATCTGAAAAAAGTGTAAAATCCAGAAAGGCAGGACAGGCCATGGAGAACTGGGAGCCTTCTTATGCTGATGGGCGGGATGTAAATTGCAAACAGCCACTCTGGAGAAGTGTATGGTGTTTCCTGAAACATCTAAAAAACAAAGCAACAGAGCCTAGGGCACTTCCACTTATGGTCCTATAGCTTAGGGAAATTAAAATCAAAAAGACACAGCCACCCCAAAGTTTGGGACGGCTCTGTTTACAAGAACCTCGTTTACGGTACAAGTTCAATATCGCAGAAAGCGAAAAATGGATAAAGAAGTTGTGGTACTTACGTACAATGCAATAACACTCAGCAATGAAATCTATGTCATCAGGCCAGTAGCAGCATAATGAGTGGATTCAGGTACGATGATTCTAAGTGAAATAAGTCACAGAGAAAAAGAAACATCATAAGTTATCACTAATATATGGAATGTAAACTTGTCTACACAGGAACTGAATTACAAAACACAACAGGGTCTCAAATGTAGAAAACCAACTTATGCTTGCTTAAGGGGAATGGTGAGTTGGGGTGCTGCATAAAACCAGAGATTGAAATTAGCACAGATACCGTTCCATAAGCCAAATATGTAATAGACAAGAGCTACTCCTTGCTCAACGAAGTGGACTCAACACCCCATATTAAACGCCTAAGAATATACCTGACTAGTAAGAATCTTAAAACCTATGGATTTTTATGTCTCTGAAAGAGAATCCAGCGTGTGTACAGCGACATAAAAGCAGCAGTGATAGGATTGGTGAGGTTCGGTGAGCAAATGCACACCCTTTGAATTCATATTGCATGGTACCCATTCCATGGGTCTCAACTCTCCAGGTTTAAGGGATTCTTCCTTCAGCTAAAACATGCATGTGGAACCCAGAGTATGATCCACCGTGTGATCGGGAAACGTGTTCAAATGTGTCTCAGTTTTCGTCCCCTGGTACTCGGGTGCAACATTCCAGACGCTTTACTAACACTCTCCCCACTTGGAGAGTCAGTGCCTTTAACCTCCTGTTTGGCCCAGTTTGCAATTTCTGCGGAAAATGAACAGGAATAGGGAGAACCAATGAGAGACTAGCTGGAGGTGTCTGGACGGGCAAATATAATTCTCATTTCCCAGCAGGAAGAGGAATTAACCAAAGGCTCAGTGTGCCATGCCGGAACCACACTAGGGCCTGAAGCAATCCTGCGGTGTTGCGGCCAGCTCACAAGAAAGCGAGTTGAAGAAAGGAGCTCAGGGGCCCTGTAATTCACAAACCTGCAGAGTTATAAATGACAGCTATCGTCCAAAAATATATTGAAGTAAGGCTGCCAAGAGGACTTGAAAGCGGGGCAGAATTGCAGGAAACCGATTTCAGGAGGTAGACTGGAATTGCATGTAAAGCATAGGAAAAGAGGCAGAACGTCCACAATGATGCACTTGGCCAAAAAGGGCGTATGCGTTTTTTCCTGAATTTATTCAGGAAAAAACGCATACGCACTTTTTGGCCAACCAAGCAAGCTTACAAAGGAAATCTGCACTACAATGAAGTCTCACTGCCCCCCGGTCAAAAGGGCCATCTGAAAAAAGTGTAAAATCCAGAAAGGCAGGACAGGCCATGGAGAACTGGGAGCCTTCTTATGCTGATGGGCGGGATGTAAATTGCCAACAGCCACTCTGGAGAAGTGTATGGTGTTTCCTGAAACATCTAAAAAACAAAGCAAGAGAGCCTAGGGCACTTCCACTTATGGTCCTATAGCTTAGGGAAATTAAAATCAAAAAGACACAGCCACCCCAAAGTTTGGGACGGCTCTGTTTACAAGAACCTCGTTTACAGTACAAGTTCAATATCGCAGAAAGCGAAAAATGGATAAAGAAGTTGTGGTGCTTACGTACAATGCAATATCACTCAGCAATGAAATCTACGTCATCAGGCCAGTAGCAGCATAATGAGTGGATTCAGGTACGATGATTCTAAGTGAAATAAGTCACACAGAAAAAGAAACATCATAAGGTATCACTAATAAACGGAATGTAAACTTGGCTACACAGGAACTGAATTACAAAACAGAATAGTGTCTCAAATGTAGAAAACCAACTTATGCTTGCTTAAGGGGAAAGGTGAGTTGGGGTGCTGCATAAAACCAGAGATTGAAATTAGCACAGATATCTTTCGATAAGCCAAATATGTAATAGACAAGAGCTACTGCTTGCTCAACGAAGTGGACTCAACACCCCATATTAAACGCCTAAGAATATACCTGACTAGTAAGAATCTTAAAACCTATGGATTTATATGTCTCCAAAAGAGAATCCAGCGTGTGTACAGCGACATAAAAGCAGCAGTGATAGGATTGGTGAGGTTCGGTGAGCAAATGCAGACCCTTTGAAGTCATATTGCATGGTACCCATTCCATGGGTCTCAACTCTCCAGGTTTAAGGGATTCTTCCTTCAGCTAAAACATGCATGTGGAACCCAGAGTATGATCCACCGTGTGATCGGGAAACGTGTTCAAATGTGTCTCAGTTTTCGTCCCCTGGTACTCGGGTGCAACATTCCAGACGCTTTACTAACACTCTCCCCACTTGGAGAGTCAGTGCCTTTAACATCCTGTTTGGCCCAGTTTGCAATTTCTGCGGAAAAGGAACAGGAATAGGGAGAACCAATGAGAGACTAGCTGGAGGTGTCTGGACGGGCAAATTTAACTCTCATTTCCCACCAGGAAGAGGAATTAACCAAAGGCTCAGCGTGCCATGCCGGAACCATACTAGGGCCTGAAGCAATCCTGCGGTGTCGCGGCCAGCTCACAAGAAAGCGAGTTGAAGAAAGGAGCTCAGGGGCCCTGTAATTCACAAACCTGCAGAGTTATAAATGACAGCTATCGTCCAAAAATATATTGAAGTAAAGCTGCCAAGAGGACTTGAAAGCGGGGCAGAATTGCAGGAAACCGATTTCAGGAGGTAGACTGGAATTGCATGTAAAGCATAGGAAAAGAGGCAGAACGTCCACAATGATGCACTTGGCCAAAAAGGGCGTATGCGTTTTTTCCTGAATATATTCAGGAAAAAACGCATACGCACTTTTTGGCCAACCAAGCAAGCTTGCAAAGGAAATCTGCACTACAATGAAGTCTCACTGCCCCCCGGTCAAAAGGGCCATCTGAAAAAAGTGTAAAATCCAGAAAGGCAGGACAGGCCATGGAGAACTGGGAGCCTTCTTATGCTGATGGGTGGGATGTAAATTGCAAACAGCCACTCTGGAGAAGTGTATGGTGTTTCCTGAAACATCTAAAAAACAAAGCAACAGAGCCTAGGGCACTTCCACTTATGGTCCTATAGCTTAGGGAAATTAAAATCAAAAAGACACAGCCACCCCAAAGTTTGGGACGGCTCTGTTTACAAGAACCTCGTTTACGGTACAAGTTCAATATCGCAGAAAGCGAAAAATGGATAAAGAAGTTGTGGTACTTACGTACAATGCAATAACACTCAGCAATGAAATCTATGTCATCAGGCCAGTAGCAGCATAATGAGTGGATTCAGGTACGATGATTCTAAGTGAAATAAGTCACAGAGAAAAAGAAACATCATAAGTTATCACTAATATATGGAATGTAAACTTGTCTACACAGGAACTGAATTACAAAACACAACAGGGTCTCAAATGTAGAAAACCAACTTATGCTTGCTTAAGGGGAATGGTGAGTTGGGGTGCTGCATAAAACCAGAGATTGAAATTAGCACAGATACCGTTCCATAAGCCAAATATGTAATAGACAAGAGCTACTCCTTGCTCAACGAAGTGGACTCAACACCCCATATTAAACGCCTAAGAATATACCTGACTAGTAAGAATCTTAAAACCTATGGATTTTTATGTCTCTGAAAGAGAATCCAGCGTGTGTACAGCGACATAAAAGCAGCAGTGATAGGATTGGTGAGGTTCGGTGAGCAAATGCAGACCCTTTGAATTCATATTGCATGGTACCCATTCCATGGGTCTCAACTCTCCAGGTTTAAGGGATTCTTCCTTCAGCTAAAACATGCATGTGGAACCCAGAGTATGATCCACCGTGTGATCGGGAAACGTGTTCAAATGTGTCTCAGTTTTCGTCCCCTGGTACTCGGGTGCAACATTCCAGACGCTTTACTAACACTCTCCCCACTTGGAGAGTCAGTGCCTTTAACATCCTGTTTGGCCCAGTTTGCAATTTCTGCGGAAAAGGAACAGGAATAGGGAGAACCAATGAGAGACTAGCTGGAGGTGTCTGGACGGGCAAATTTAACTCTCATTTCCCACCAGGAAGAGGAATTAACCAAAGGCTCAGCGTGCCATGCCGGAACCACACTAGGGCCTGAAGCAATCCTGCGGTGTCGCGGCCAGCTCACAAGAAAGCGAGTTGAAGAAAGGAGCTCAGGGGCCCTGTAATTCACAAACCTGCAGAGTTATAAATGACAGCTATCGTCCAAAAATATATTGAAGTAAAGCTGCCAAGAGGACTTGAAAGCGGGGCAGAATTGCAGGAAACCGATTTCAGGAGGTAGACTGGAATTGCATGTAAAGCATAGGAAAAGAGGCAGAACGTCTACAATGATGCACTTGGCCAAAAAGGGCGTATGCGTTTTTTCCTGAATATATTCAGGAAAAAACGCATACGCGCTTTTTGGCCAACCAAGCAAGCTTGCAAAGGAAATCTGCACTACAATGAAGTCTCACTGCCCCCCGGTCAAAAGGGCCATCTGAAAAAAGTGTAAAATCCAGAAAGGCAGGACAGGCCATGGAGAACTGGGAGCCTTCTTATGCTGATGGGCGGGATGTAAATTGCCAACAGCCACTCTGGAGAAGTGTATGGTGTTTCCTGAAACATCTAAAAAACAAAGCAACAGAGCCTAGGGCACTTTCACTTATGGTCCTATAGCATAGGGAAATTAAAATCAAAAAGACACAGCCACCCCAAAGTTTGGGACGGCTCTGTTTACAAGAACCTCGTTTACGGTACAAGTTCAATATCGCAGAAAGCGAGAAATGGATAAAGAAGTTGTGGTACTTACGTACAATGCAATATCACTCAGCAATGAAATCTATGTCATCAGGCCAGTAGCAGCATACTGAGTGGATTCAGGTACGATGATTCTAAGTGAAATAAGTCACACAGAAAAAGAAACATCATAAGATATCACTAATACACGGAATGTAAACTTGGCTACACAGGAACTGAATTACAAAACAGAATAGGGTCTCAAATGTAGAAAACCAACTTATCCTTGCTTAAGGGGAATGGTGAGTTGGGGTGCTGCATAAAACCAGAGATTGAAATTAACACAGATACCTTTCCATAAGCCAAATATGTAATAGACAAGAGCTACTGCTTGCTCAACGAAGTGGACTCAACACCCCATATTAAACGCCTAAGAATATACCTGACTAGTAAGAATCTTAAAACCTATGGATTTATATGTCTCCAAAAGAGAATCCAGCGTGTGTACAGCGACATAAAAGCAGCAGTGATAGGATTGGTGAGGTTCGGTGAGCAAATGCAGACCCTTTGAAGTCATATTGCATGGTACGCATTCCATGGGTCTCAACTCTCCAGGTTTAAGGGATTCTTCCTTCAGCTAAAACATGCATGTGGAACCCAGAGTATGATCCACCGTGTGATCGGGAAACGTGTTCAAATGTGTCTCAGTTTTCGTCCCCTGGTACTCGGGTGCAACATTCCAGACGCTTTACTAACACTCTCCCCACTTGGAGAGTCAGTGCCTTTAACCTCCTGTTTGGCCCAGTTTGCAATTTCTGCGGAAAAGGAACAGGAATAGGGAGAACCAATGAGAGACTAGCTGGAGGTGTCTGGACGGGCAAATATAATTCTCATTTCCCAGCAGGAAGAGGAATTAACCAAAGGCTCAGCGTGCCATGCCGGAACCACACTAGGGCCTGAAGCAATCCTGCGGTGTCGCGGCCAGCTCACAAGAAAGCGAGTTGAAGAAAGGAGCTCAGGGGCCCTGTAATTCACAAACCTGCAGAGTTATAAATGACAGCTATCGTCCAAAAATATATTGAAGTAAAGCTGCCAAGAGGACTTGAAAGCGGGGCAGAATTGCAGGAAACCGATTTCAGGAGGTAGACTGGAATTGCATGTAAAGCATAGGAAAAGAGGCAGAACGTCTACAATGATGCACTTGGCCAAAAAGGGCGTATGCGTTTTTTCCTGAATATATTCAGGAAAAAACGCATACGCACTTTTTGGCCAACCAAGCAAGCTTGCAAAGGAAATCTGCACTACAATGAAGTCTCACTGCCCCCCGGTCAAAAGGGCCATCTGAAAAAAGTGTAAAATCCAGAAAGGCAGGACAGGCCATGGAGAACTGGGAGCCTTCTTATGCTGATGGGCGGGATGTAAATTGCCAACAGCCACTCTGGAGAAGTGTATGGTGTTTCCTGAAACATCTAAAAAACAAAGCAAGAGAGCCTAGGGCACTTCCACTTATGGTCCTATAGCTTAGGGAAATTAAAATCAAAAAGACACAGCCACCCCAAAGTTTGGGACGGCTCTGTTTACAAGAACCTCGTTTACAGTACAAGTTCAATATCGCAGAAAGCGAAAAATGGATAAAGAAGTTGTGGTACTTACGTACAATGCAATATCACTCAGCAATGAAATCTATGTCATCAGGCCTGTAGCAGCATAATGAGTGGATTCAGGTACGATGATTCTAAGTGAAATAAGTCACAGAGAAAAAGAAACATCATAAGATATCACTAATAAACGGAATGTAAACTTGGCTACACAGGAACTGAATTACAAAACAGAATAGGGTCTCAAATGTAGAAAACCAACTTATGCTTGCTTAAGGGGAAAAGTGAGTTGGGGTGCTGCATAAAACCAGAGATTGAAATTAGCACAGATATATTTCGATAAGCCAAATATGTAATAGACAAGAGCTACTGCTTGCTCAACGAAGTGGACTCAACACCCCATATTAAACGCCTAAGAATATACCTGCCTAGTAAGAATCTTAAAACCTATGGATTTATATGTCTCCAAAAGAGAATCCAGCGTGTGTACAGCGACATAAAAGCAGCAGTGATAGGATTCGTGAGGTTCGGTGAGCAAATGCAGACCCTTTGAAGTCATATTGCATGGTACCCATTCCATGGGTCTCAACTCTCCAGGTTTAAGGGATTCTTCCTTCAGCTAAAACATGCATGTGGAACCCAGAGTATGATCCACCGTGTGATCGGGAAACGTGTTCAAATGTGTCTCAGTTTTCGTCCCCTGGTACTCGGGTGCAACATTCCAGACGCTTTACTAACACTCTCCCCACTTGGAGAGTCAGTGCCTTTAACATCCTGTTTGGCCCAGTTTGCAATTTCTGCGGAAAAGGAACAGGAATAGGGAGAACCAATGAGAGACTAGCTGGAGGTGTCTGGACGGGCAAATTTAACTCTCATTTCCCACCAGGAAGAGGAATTAACCAAAGGCTCAGCGTGCCATGCCGGAACCACACTAGGGCCTGAAGCAATCCTGCGGTGTCGCGGCCAGCTCACAAGAAAGCGAGTTGAAGAAAGGAGCTCAGGGGCCCTGTAATTCACAAACCTGCAGAGTTATAAATGACAGCTATCGTCCAAAAATATATTGAAGTAAAGCTGCCAAGAGGACTTGAAAGCGGGGCAGAATTGCAGGAAACTGATTTCAGGAGGTAGACTGGAATTGCATGTAAAGCATAGGAAAAGAGGCAGAACGTCTACAATGATGCACTTGGCCAAAAAGGGCGTATGCGTTTTTTCCTGAATATATTCAGGAAAAAACGCATACGCACTTTTTGGCCAACCAAGCAAGCATGCAAAGGAAATCTGCACTACAATGAAGTCTCACTGCCCCCCGGTCAAAAGGGCCATCTGAAAAAAGTGTAAAATCCAGAAAGGCAGGACAGGCCATGGAGAACTGGGAGCCTTCTTATGCTGATGGGCGGGATGTAAATTGCAAACAGCCACTCTGGAGAAGTGTATGGTGTTTCCTGAAACATCTAAAAAACAAAGCAACAGAGCCTAGGGCACTTCCACTTATGGTCCTATAGCTTAGGGAAATTAAAATCAAAAAGACACAGCCACCCCAAAGTTTGGGACGGCTCTGTTTACAAGAACCTCGTTTACGGTACAAGTTCAATATCGCAGAAAGCGAAAAATGGATAAAGAAGTTGTGGTACTTACGTACAATGCAATATCACTCAGCAATGAAATCTATGTCATCAGGCCAGTAGCAGCATAATGAGTGGATTCAGGTACGATGATTCTAAGTGAAATAAGTCACACAGAAAAAGAAACATCATAAGATATCACTAATACACGGAATGTAAACTTGGCTACACAGGAACTGAATTACAAAACAGAATAGGGTCTCAAATGTAGAAAACCAACTTATGCTTGCTTAAGGGGAATGGTGAGTTGGGGTGCTGCATAAAACAAGAGATTGAAATTAACACAGATACCTTTCCATAAGCCAAATATGTAATAGACAAGAGCTACTGCTTGCTCAACGAAGTGGACTCAACACCCCATATTAAACGCCTAAGAATATACCTGACTAGTAAGAATCTTAAAACCTATGGATTTATATGTCTCTGAAAGAGAATCAAGCGTGTGTACAGAGGCATAAACGCTGCAGTGATCGGATTGGTGAGGCTCGGTGAGCAAATGCAGACCCTTTGATGTCATATTGCATGGTACCCATTCCATGGGTCTCAACTCTCCAGGTTTAAGGGATTCTTCCTTCAGCTAAAACATGCATGTGGAACCCAGAGTATGATCCACCGTGTGATCGGGAAACGTGTTCAAATGTGTCTCAGTTTTCGTCCCCTGGTACTCGGGTGCAACATTCCAGACGCTTTACTAACACTCTCCCCACTTGGAGAGTCAGTGCCTTTAACATCCTGTTTGGCCCAGTTTGCAATTTCTGCGGAAAAGGAACAGGAATAGGGAGAACCAATGAGAGACTAGCTGGAGGTGTCTGGACGGGCAAATTTAACTCTCATTTCCCACCAGGAAGAGGAATTAACCAAAGGCTCAGCGTGCCATGCCGGAACCATACTAGGGCCTGAAGCAATCCTGCGGTGTCGCGGCCAGCTCACAAGAAAGCGAGTTGAAGAAAGGAGCTCAGGGGCCCTGTAATTCACAAACCTGCAGAGTTATAAATGACAGCTATCGTCCAAAAATATATTGAAGTAAGGCTGCCAAGAGGACTTGAAAGTGGGGCAGAATTGCAGGAAACCGATTTCAGGAGGTAGACTGGAATTGCATGTAAAACATAGGAAAAGAGGCAGAACGTCCACAATGATGAACTTGGCGAAAAAGGGCGTATGCGTTTTTTCCTGAATATATTCAGGAAAAAACGCATACGCCCTTTTTGGCCAACCAAGCAAGCTTGAAAAGGAAATCTGCACTACAATGAAGTCTCACTGCCCCCCGGTCAAAAGGGCCATCTGAAAAAAGTGTAAAATCCAGAAAGGCAGGACAGGCCATGGAGAACTGGGAGCCTTCTTATGCTGATGGGCGGGATGTAAATTGCCAACAGCCACTCTGGAGAAGTGTATGGTGTTTCCTGAAACATCTAAAAAACAAAGCAACAGAGCCTAGGGCACTTCCACTTATGGTCCTATAGCTTAGGGAAATTAAAATCAAAAAGACACAGCCACCCCAAAGTTTGGGACGGCTCTGTTTACAAGAACCTCGTTTACGGTACAAGTTCAATATCGCAGAAAGCGAAAAATGGATAAAGAAGTTGTGGTACTTACGTACAATGCAATAACACTCAGCAATGAAATCTATGTCATCAGGCCAGTAGCAGCATAATGAGTGGATTCAGGTACGATGATTCTAAGTGAAATAAGTCACAGAGAAAAAGAAACATCATAAGTTATCACTAATATATGGAATGTAAACTTGTCTACACAGGAACTGAATTACAAAACACAACAGGGTCTCAAATGTAGAAAACCAACTTATGCTTGCTTAAGGGGAATGGTGAGTTGGGGTGCTGCATAAAACCAGAGATTGAAATTAGCACAGATACCGTTCCATAAGCCAAATATGTAATAGACAAGAGCTACTCCTGGCTCAACGAAGTGGACTCAACACCCCATATTAAACGCCTAAGAATATACCTGACTAGTAAGAATCTTAAAACCTATGGATTTTTATGTCTGTGAAAGAGAATCTAGCATGTGTACAGCGACATAAAAGCAGCAGTGATCGGATTGGTGAGGTTCGGTGAGCAAATGCAGACCCTTTGAACTCATATTGCATGGTACCCATTCCATGGGTCTCAACTCTCCAGGTTTAAGGGATTCTTCCTTCAGCTAAAACATGCATGTGGAACCCAGAGTATGATCCACCGTGTGATCGGGAAACGTGTTCAAATGTGTCTCAGTTTTCGTCCCCTGGTACTCGGGTGCAACATTCCAGACGCTTTACTAACACTCTCCCCACTTGGAGAGTCAGTGCCTTTAACATCCTGTTTGGCCCAGTTTGCAATTTCTGCGGAAAAGGAACAGGAATAGGGAGAACCAATGAGAGACTAGCTGGAGGTGTCTGGACGGGCAAATATAACTCTCATTTCCCAACAGGAAGAGGAATTAACCAAAGGCTCAGCGTGCCATTCCGGAACCATACTAGGGCCTGAAGCAATCCTGCGGTGTTGCGGCCAGCTCACAAGAAAGCGAGTTGAAGAAAGGAGCTCAGGGGCCCTGTAATTCACAAACCTGCAGAGTTATAAATGACAGCTATCGTCCAAAAATATATTGAAGTAAGGCTGCCAAGAGGACTTGAAAGTGGGGCAGAATTGCAGGAAACCGATTTCAGGAGGTAGACTGGAATTGCATGTAAAGCATAGGAAAAGAGGCAGAACGTCCACAATGATGAACTTGGCGAAAAAGGGCGTATGCGTTTTTTCCTGAATATATTCAGGAAAAAACGCATACGCCCTTTTTGGCCAACCAAGCAAGCTTGAAAAGGAAATCTGCACTACAATGAAGTCTCACTGCCCCCTGGTCAAAAGGGCCATCTGAAAAAAGTGTAAAATCCAGAAAGGCAGGACAGGCCATGGAGAACTGGGAGCCTTCTTATGCTGATGGGCGGGATGTAAATTGCCAACAGCCACTCTGGAGAAGTGTATGGTGTTTCCTGAAACATCTAAAAAACAAAGCAACAGAGCCTAGGGCACTTCCACTTATGGTCCTATAGCTTAGGGAAATTAAAATCAAAAAGACACAGCAACCCCAAAGTTTGCGATGGCTCTGTTTACAAGAAACTCATTTACCGTAAAAGTTCAATATCGCAGAAAGCGAAAAATGGATAAATAAGTTGTGGTATTACGTACAATACAATATCACTCAGCAATGAAATCTATATCATCAGGCCCTTAGCAGCATAATGAGTGGATTCAGGTACGATGATTCTAAGTGAAATAAGTCACAGAGAAAAAGAAACATCATAAGTTATCACTAATACATGGAATGTAAACTTGGCTACACAGGAACTGAATTACAAAACAGGACAGTGTCTCAAATGTAGAAAACCAACTTATGCTTGCTTAAGGGGAATGGTGAGTTGGGGTGCTGCATAAAACCAGAGATTGAAATTAGCACAGATACCATTCCTTAAGCCAAATATGTAATAGACTAGAGCTAGTCCTTGCTCAACGAAGTGGACTCAACACCCCATATTAAACGCATAAGAATATACGTGACTACTAAGAATCTTAAAACCTATGGATTTATATGTCTTCGAAAGAGAATCAAGCATGTGTACAGCGGCATAAACGCAGCAGTGATCGGATTGGTGAGGTTCGGTGAGCAAATGCAGACCCTTTGAACTCATATTGCATGGTACCCATTCCATGGGTCTCAACTCTCCAGGTTTAAGGGATTCTTCCTTCAGCTAAAACATGCATGTGGAACCCAGAGTATGATCCACCAAGTGATCGGGAAACGTGTTCAAATGTGTCTCAGTTTTCGTCCCCTGGTACTCGGGTGCAACATTCCAGACGCTTTACTAACACTCTCCCCACTTGGAGAGTCAGTGCCTTTAACCTCCTGTTTGGCCCAGTTTGCAATTTCTGCGGAAAATGAACAGGAATAGGGAGAACCAATGAGAGACTAGCTAGAGGTGTCTGGACGGGCAAATTTAACTCTCATTTCCCACCAGGAAGAGGAATTAACCAAAGGCTCAGCGAGCCATGCCGGAACCACACTAGGGCCTGAAGCAATCCTGCGGTGTTGCGGCCAGCTCACAAGAAAGCGAGTTGAAGAAAGGAGCTCAGGGGCCCTGTAATTCACAAACCTGCAGAGTTATAAATGACAGCTATCGTCCAAAAATATATTGAAGTAAAGCTGCCAAGAGGACTTGAAAGCGGGGCAGAATTGCAGGAAACCGATTTCAGGAGGTAGACTGGAATTGCATGTAAAGCATAGGAAAAGAGGCAGAACGTCCACAATGATGCACTTGGCCAAAAAGGGCATATGTGTTTTTTCCTGAATATATTCAGGAAAAAACGCATACGCACTTTTTGGCCAACCAAGCAAGCTTGCAAAGGAAATCTGCACTACAATGAAGTCTCACTGCCCCCCGGTCAAAAGGGCCATCTGAAAAAAGTGTAAAATCCAGAAACGCAGGACAGGCCATGGAGAACTGGGAGCCTTCTTATGCTGATGGGCGGGATGTAAATTGCAAACAGCCACTCTGGAGAAGTGTATGGTGTTTCCTGAAACATCTAAAAAACAAAGCAACAGAGCCTAGGGCACTTCCACTTATGGTCCTATAGCTTAGGGAAATTAAAATCAAAAAGACACAGCCACCCCAAAGTTTGGGACGGCTCTGTTTACAAGAACCTCGTTTACGGTACAAGTTCAATATCGCAGAAAGCGAAAAATGGATAAAGAAGTTGTGGTACTTACGTACAATGCAATATCACTCAGCAATGAAATCTATGTCATCAGGTCAGTAGCAGCATACTGAGTGGATTCAGGTACGATGATTCTAAGTGAAATAAGTCACACAGAAAAAGAAACATCATAAGATATCACTAATACACGGAATGTAATCTTGGCTATACAGGAACTGAATTACAAAACAGAATAGGGTCTCAAATGTAGAAAACCAACTTATGCTTGCTTAAGGAGAATGGTGAGTTGGGGTGCTGCATAAAACCAGAGATTGAAATTAATACAGATACCGTTCCATAAGCCAAATATGTAATAGACAAGAGCTACTGCTTGCTCAACGAAGTGGACTCAACACCCCATATTAAACGCCTAAGAATATACCTGACTAGTAAGAATCTTAAAACCTATGGATTTATATGTCTCTGAAAGAGAATCAAGCGTGTGTACAGAGGCATAAACGCTGCAGTGATCGGATTGGTGAGGCTCGGTGAGCAAATGCAGACCCTTTGATGTCATATTGCATGGTACCCATTCCATGGGTCTCAACTCTCCAGGTTTAAGGGATTCTTCCTTCAGCTAAAACATGCATGTGGAACCCAGAGTATGATCCACCGTGTGATCGGGAAACGTGTTCAAATGTGTCTCAGTTTTCGTCCCCTGGTACTCGGGTGCAACATTCCAGACGCTTTACTAACACTCTCCCCACTTGGAGAGTCAGTGCCTTTAACCTCCTGTTTGGCCCAGTTTGCAAATTCTGCGGAAAATGAACAGGAATAGGGAGAACCAATGAGAGACTAGCTGGAGGTGTCTGGACGGGCAAATATAATTCTCATTTCCCAGCAGGAAGAGGAATTAACGAAAGGCTCAGTGTGCCATGCCGGAACCACACTAGGGCCTGAAGCAATCCTGCGGTGTTGCGGCCAGCTCACAAGAAAGCGAGTTGAAGAAAGGAGCTCAGGGGCCCTGTAATTCACAAACCTGCAGAGTTATAAATGACAGCTATCGTCCAAAAATATATTGAAGTAAGGCTGCCAAGAGGACTTGAAAGCGGGGCAGAATTGCAGGAAACCGATTTCAGGAGGTAGACTGGAATTGCATGTAAAGCATAGGAAAAGAGGCAGAACGTCCACAATGATGCACTTGGCCAAAAAGGGCGTATGCGTTTTTTCCTGAATATATTCAGGAAAAAACGCATACGCCCTTTTTGGCCAACCAAGCAAGCTTACAAAGGAAATCTGCACTACAATGAAGTCTCACTGCCCCCCGGTCAAAAGGGCCATCTGAAAAAAGTGTAAAATCCAGAAAGGCAGGACAGGCCATGGAGAACTGGGAGCCTTCTTATGCTGATGGGCGGGATGTAAATTGCCAACAGCCACTCTGGAGAAGTGTATGGTGTTTCCTGAAACATCTAAAAAACAAAGCAAGAGAGCCTAGGGCACTTCCACTTATGGTCCTATAGCTTAGGGAAATTAAAATCAAAAAGACACAGCCACCCCAAAGTTTGGGACGGCTCTGTTTACAAGAACCTCGTTTACAGTACAAGTTCAATATCGCAGAAAGCGAAAAATGGATAAAGAAGTTGTGGTGCTTACGTACAATGCAATATCACTCAGCAATGAAATCTACGTCATCAGGCCAGTAGCAGCATAATGAGTGGATTCAGGTACGATGATTCTAAGTGAAATAAGTCACACAGAAAAAGAAACATCATAAGGTATCACTAATAAACGGAATGTAAACTTGGCTACACAGGAACTGAATTACAAAACAGAATAGTGTCTCAAATGTAGAAAACCAACTTATGCTTGCTTAAGGGGAAAGGTGAGTTGGGGTGCTGCATAAAACCAGAGATTGAAATTAGCACAGATATCTTTCGATAAGCCAAATATGTAATAGACAAGAGCTACTGCTTGCTCAACGAAGTGGACTCAACATCCCATATTAAACGCCTAAGAATATACCTGACTAGTAAGAATCTTAAAACCTATGGATTTATATGTCTCCAAAAGAGAATCCAGCGTGTGTACAGCGACATAAAAGCAGCAGTGATAGGATTGGTGAGGTTCGGTGAGCAAATGCAGACCCTTTGAAGTCATATTGCATGGTACCCATTCCATGGGTCTCAACTCTCCAGGTTTAAGGGATTCTTCCTTCAGCTAAAACATGCATGTGGAACCCAGAGTATGATCCACCGTGTGATCGGGAAACGTGTTCAAATGTGTCTCAGTTTTCGTCCCCTGGTACTCGGGTGCAACATTCCAGACGCTTTACTAACACTCTCCCCACTTGGAGAGTCAGTGCCTTTAACATCCTGTTTGGCCCAGTTTGCAATTTCTGCGGAAAAGGAACAGGAATAGGGAGAACCAATGAGAGACTAGCTGGAGGTGTCTGGACGGGCAAATTTAACTCTCATTTCCCACCAGGAAGAGGAATTAACCAAAGGCTCAGCGTGCCATGCCGGAACCACACTAGGGCCTGAAGCAATCCTGCGGTGTCGCGGCCAGCTCACAAGAAAGCGAGTTGAAGAAAGGAGCTCAGGGGCCCTGTAATTCACAAACCTGCAGAGTTATAAATGACAGCTATCGTCCAAAAATATATTGAAGTAAAGCTGCCAAGAGGACTTGAAAGCGAGGCAGAATTGCAGGAAACCGATTTCAGGAGGTAGACTGGAATTGCATGTAAAGCATAGGAAAAGAGGCAGAACGTCTACAATGATGCACTTGGCCAAAAAGGGCGTATGCGTTTTTTCCTGAATATATTCAGGAAAAAACGCATACGCGCTTTTTGGCCAACCAAGCAAGCTTGCAAAGGAAATCTGCACTACAATGAAGTCTCACTGCCCCCCGGTCAAAAGGGCCATCTGAAAAAAGTGTAAAATCCAGAAAGGCAGGACAGGCCATGGAGAACTGGGAGCCTTCTTATGCTGATGGGTGGGATGTAAATTGCCAACAGCCAATCTGGAGAAGTGTATGGTGTTTCCTGAAACATCTAAAAAACAAAGCAAGAGAGCCTAGGGCACTTCCACTTATGGTCCTATAGCTTAGGGAAATTAAAATCAAAAAGACACAGCCACCCCAAAGTTTGGGACGGCTCTGTTTACAAGAACCTCGTTTACGGTACAAGTTCAATATCGCAGAAAGCGAGAAATGGATAAAGAAGTTGTGGTACTTACGTACAATGCAATATCACTCAGCAATGAAATCTATGTCATCAGGCCAGTAGCAGCATAATGAGTGGATTCAGGTACGATGATTCTAAGTGAAATAAGTCACACAGAAAAAGAAACATCATAAGATATCACTAATACACGGAATGTAAACTTGGCTACACAGGAACTGAATTACAAAACAGAATAGGGTCTCAAATGTAGAAAACCAACTTATGCTTGCTTAAGGGGAATGGTGAGTTGGGGTGCTGCATAAAACCAGAGATTGAAATTAACACAGATACCTTTCCATAAGCCAAATATGTAATAGACAAGAGCTACTGCTTGCTCAACGAAGTGGACTCAACACCCCATATTAAACGCCTAAGAATATACCTGACTAGTAAGAATCTTAAAACCTATGGATTTATATGTCTCCAAAAGAGAATCCAGCGTGTGTACAGCGACATAAAAGCAGCAGTGATAGGATTGGTGAGGTTCGGTGAGCAAATGCAGACCCTTTGAACTCATATTGCATGGTACCCATTCCATGGGTCTCAACTCTCCAGGTTTAAGGGATTCTTCCTTCAGCTAAAACATGCATGTGGAACCCAGAGTATGATCCACCGTGTGATCGGGAAACGTGTTCAAATGTGTCTCAGTTTTCGTCCCCTGGTACTCGGGTGCAACATTCCAGACGCTTTACTAACACTCTCCCCACTTGGAGAGTCAGTGCCTTTAACCTCCTGTTTGGCCCAGTTTGCAATTTCTGCGGAAAAGGAACAGGAATAGGGAGAACCAATGAGAGACTAGCTGGAGGTGTCTGGACGGGCAAATTTAACTCTCATTTCCCACCAGGAAGAGGAATTAACCAAAGGCTCAGCGTGCCATGCCGGAACCACACTAGGGCCTGAAGCAATCCTGCGGTGTCGCGGCCAGCTCACAAGAAAGCGAGTTGAAGAAAGGAGCTCAGGGGCCCTGTAATTCACAAACCTGCAGAGTTATAAATGACAGCTATCGTCCAAAAATATATTGAAGTAAAGCTGCCAAGAGGACTTGAAAGCGGGGCAGAATTGCAGGAAACCGATTTCAGGAGGTAGACTGGAATTGCATGTAAAGCATAGGAAAAGAGGCAGAACGTCTACAATGATGCACTTGGCCAAAAAGGGCGTATGCGTTTTTTCCTGAATATATTCAGGAAAAAACGCATACGCCCTTTTTGGCCAACCAAGCAAGCTTGCAAAGGAAATCTGCACTACAATGAAGTCTCACTGCCCCCCGGTCAAAAGGGCCATCTGAAAAAAGTGTAAAATCCAGAAAGGCAGGACAGGCCATGGAGAACTGGGAGCCTTCTTATGCTGATGGGCGGGATGTAAATTGCAAACAGCCACTCTGGAGAAGTGTATGGTGTTTCCTGAAACATCTAAAAAACAAAGCAACAGAGCCTAGGGCACTTCCACTTATGGTCCTATAGCTTAGGGAAATTAAAATCAAAAAGACACAGCCACCCCAAAGTTTGGGACGGCTCTGTTTACAAGAACCTCGTTTACGGTACAAGTTCAATATCGCAGAAAGCGAAAAATGGATAAAGAAGTTGTGGTACTTACGTACAATGCAATATCACTCAGCAATGAAATCTATGTTATCAGGCCAGTAGCAGCATAATGACTGGATTCAGGTACGATGATTCTAAGTGAAATAAGTCACACAGAAAAAGAAACATCATAAGATATCACTAATACACGGAATGTAAACTTGGCTACACAGGAACTGAATTACAAAACAGAATAGGGTCTCAAATGTAGAAAACCAACTTATGCTTGCTTAAGGGGAATGGTGAGTTGGGGTGCTGCATAAAACCAGAGATTGAAATTAACACAGATACCTTTCCATAAGCCAAATATGTAATAGACAAGAGCTACTGCTTGCTCAACGAAGTGGACTCAACACCCCATATTAAACGCCTAAGAATATACCTGACTAGTAAGAATCTTAAAACCTATGGATTTATATGTCTCTGAAAGAGAATCAAGCGTGTGTACAGAGGCATAAACGCAGCAGTGATCAGATTGGTGAGGCTCGGTGAGCAAATGCAGACCCTTTGAAGTCATATTGCATGGTACCCATACCATGGGTCTCAACTCTCCAGGTTTAAGGGATTCTTCCTTCAGCTAAAACATGCATGTGGAACCCAGAGTATGATCCACCGTGTGATCGGCAAACGTGTTCAAATGTGTCTCAGTTTTCGTCCCCTGGTACTCGGGTGCAACATTCCAGATGCTTTACTAACACTCTCCCCACTTGGAGAGTCAGTGCCTTTAACCTCCTGTTTGGCCCAGTTTGCAATTTCTGCGGAAAATGAACAGGAATAGGGAGAACCAATGAGAGACTAGCTGGAGGTGTCTGGACGGGCAAATTTAACTCTCATTTCCCACCAGGAAGAGGAATTAACCAAAGGCTCAGCGTGCCATGCCGGAACCACACTAGGGCCTGAAGCAATCCTGCGGTGTTGCGGCCAGCTCACAAGAAAGTGAGTTGAACAAAGGAGCTCAGGGGCCCTGTAATTCACAAACTTTCAGAGTTATAAATGACAGCTATCGTCCAAAAATATATTGAAGTAAGGCTGCCAAGAGGACTTGAAAGCGGGGCAGAATTGCAGGAAACCGATTTCAGGAGGTAGACTGGAATTGCATGTAAAGCATAGGAAAAGAGGCAGAACGTCCACAATGATGCATTTGGCCAAAAAGGGCGTATGCGTTTTTTCCTGAATATATTCAGGAAAAAACGCATACGCCCGTTTTGGCCAACCAAGCAAGCTTGCAAAGGAAATCTGCACTACAATGAAGTCTCACTGCCCCCCGGGCAAAAGGGCCATCTGAAAATAGTGTAAAATCCAGAAAGGCAGGACAGGCCATGGAGAACTGGGAGCCTTCTTATGCTGATGGGCGGGATGTAAGTTGCCAAGAGCCACTCTGGAAAAGTGTATGGTGTTTCCTGAAACATCTAAAAAACAGAGCAACAGAGCCTAGGACACTTCCACTTATGGTCCTATAGCTTAGGGAAATTAAAATCAAAAAGACACAGCCACCCCAAAGTTTGGGACGGCTCTGTTTACAAGAACCTCGTTTACGGTACAAGTTCAATATCGCAGAAAGTGAAAAATGGATAAAGAAGTTGTGGTACTTACGTACAATGCAATATCACTCAGCAATGAAATCTATGTCATCAGGTCAGTAGCAGCATACTGAGTGGATTCAGGTACGATGATTCTAAGTGAAATAAGTCACACAGAAAAAGAAACATCATAAGATATCACTAATACACGGAATGTAATCTTGGCTATACAGGAACTGAATTACAAAACAGAATAGGGTCTCAAATGTAGAAAACCAACTTATGCTTACTTAAGGGGAATGGTGAGTTGGGGTGCTGCATAAAACCAGAGATTGAAATTAATACAGATACCGTTCCATAAGCCAAATATGTAATGGACAAGAGCTATTGCTTGCTCAACGAAGTGGACTCAACACCCCATATTAAACGCCTAAGAATATACCTGACTAGTAAGAATCTTAAAACCTATGGATTTATATGTCTCTGAAAGAGAATCAAGCGTGTGTACAGAGGCATAAACGCTGCAGTGATCGGATTGGTGAGGCTCGGTGAGCAAATGCAGACCCTTTGATGTCATATTGCATGGTACCCATTCCATGGGTCTCAACTCTCCAGGTTTAAGGGATTCTTCCTTCAGCTAAAACATGCATGTGGAACCCAGAGTATGATCCACCGTGTGATCGGGAAACGTGTTCAAATGTGTCTCAGTTTTCGTCCCCTGGTACTCGGGTGCAACATTCCAGACGCTTTACTAACACTCTCCCCACTTGGAGAGTCAGTGCCTTTAACATCCTGTTTGGCCCAGTTTGCAATTTCTGCGGAAAAGGAACAGGAATAGGGAGAACCAATGAGAGACTAGCTGGAGGTGTCTGGACGGGCAAATTTAACTCTCATTTCCCACCAGGAAGAGGAATTAACCAAAGGCTCAGCGTGCCATGCCGGAACCATACTAGGGCCTGAAGCAATCCTGCGGTGTCGCGGCCAGCTCACAAGAAAGCGAGTTGAAGAAAGGAGCTCAGGGGCCCTGTAATTCACAAACCTGCAGAGTTATAAATGACAGCTATCGTCCAAAAATATATTGAAGTAAGGCTGCCAAGAGGACTTGAAAGTGGGGCAGAATTGCAGGAAACCGATTTCAGGAGGTAGACTGGAATTGCATGTAAAACATAGGAAAAGAGGCAGAACGTCCACAATGATGAACTTGGCGAAAAAGGGCGTATGCGTTTTTTCCTGAATATATTCAGGAAAAAACGCATACGCCCTTTTTGGCCAACCAAGCAAGCTTGAAAAGGAAATCTGCACTACAATGAAGTCTCACTGCCCCCCGGTCAAAAGGGCCATCTGAAAAATGTGTAAAATCCAGAAAGGCAGGACAGGCCATGGAGAACTGGGAGCCTTCTTATGCTGATGGGCGGGATGTAAATTGCCAACAGCCACTCTGGAGAAGTGTATGGTGTTTCCTGAAACATCTAAAAAACAAAGCAACAGAGCCTAGGGCACTTCCACTTATGGTCCTATAGCTTAGGGAAATTAAAATCAAAAAGACACAGCCACCCCAAAGTTTGGGACGGCTCTGTTTACAAGAACCTCGTTTACGGTACAAGTTCAATATCGCAGAAAGCGAAAAATGGATAAAGAAGTTGTGGTACTTACGTACAATGCAATATCACTCAGCAATGAAATCTATGTCATCAGGCCAGTAGCAGCATAATGAGTGGATTCAGGTACGATGATTCTAAGTGAAATAAGTCACACAGAAAAAGAAACATCATAAGATATCACTAATACACGGAATGTAAACTTGGCTACACAGGAACTGAATTACAAAACAGAATAGGGTCTCAAATGTAGAAAACCAACTTATGCTTGCTTAAGGGGAATGGTGAGTTGGGGTGCTGCATAAAACCAGAGATTGAAATTAGCACAGATACCATTCCTTAAGCCAAATATGTAATAGACTAGAGCTAGTCCTTGCTCAACGAAGTGGACTCAACACCCCATATTAAACGCATAAGAATATACGTGACTACTAAGAATCTTAAAACCTATGGATTTATATGTCTTCGAAAGAGAATCAAGCATGTGTACAGCGGCATAAACGCAGCAGTGATCGGATTGGTGAGGTTCGGTGAGCAAATGCAGACCCTTTGAACTCATATTGCATGGTACCCATTCCATGGGTCTCAACTCTCCAGGTTTAAGGGATTCTTCCTTCAGCTAAAACATGCATGTGGAACCCAGAGTATGATCCACCAAGTGATCGGGAAACGTGTTCAAATGTGTCTCAGTTTTCGTCCCCTGGTACTCGGGTGCAACATTCCAGACGCTTTACTAACACTCTCCCCACTTGGAGAGTCAGTGCCTTTAACCTCCTGTTTGGCCCAGTTTGCAATTTCTGCGGAAAATGAACAGGAATAGGGAGAACCAATGAGAGACTAGCTGGAGGTGTCTGGACGGGCAAATTTAACTCTCATTTCCCACCAGGAAGAGGAATTAACCAAAGGCTCAGTGAGCCATGCCGGAACCACACTAGGGCCTGAAGCAATCCTGCGGTGTTGCGGCCAGCTCACAAGAAAGCGAGTTGAAGAAAGGAGTTCAGGGGCCCTGTAATTCACAAACCTGCAGAGTTATAAATGACAGCTATCGTCCAAAAATATATTGAAGTAAGGCTGCCAAGAGGACTTGAAAGCGGGGCACAATTGCAGGAAACCGATTTCAGGAGGTAGACTGGAATTGCATGTAAAGCATAGGAAAATAGGCAGAACGTCCACAATGATGCACTTGGCCAAAAAGAGCGTATGTGTTTCTTCCTGAATATATTCAGGAAAAAGCGCATATGCCCTCTTTGGCCAACCAAGCAAGCTTCCAAAGGAAATCTGCACTACTTTGAAGTCTCACTGCCCCCCCGGTCAAAAGGGCCATCTGAAAAAATTGTAAAATCCAGAAAGGCAGGACAGGCCATGGAGAACTGGGAGCCTTCTTATGCTGATGGGCGGGATGTAAATTGCAAACAGCCACTCTGGAGAAGTGTATGGTGTTTCCTGAAACATCTAAAAAACAAAGCAACAGAGCCAAGGGCACTTCCACTTATGGTCCTATAGCTTAGGGAAATTAAAATCAAAAAGACACAGCCACCCCAATGTTTGGGAGGGCTCTGTTTACAAGAACCTCGTATACGGTACAAGTTCAATATCGCAGAAAGCGAAAAATGGATAAAGAAATTGTGGTACTTACGTACAATGCAATATCACTCAGCAATGAAATCTATGTCATCAGGCCTGTAGCAGCATAATGAGTGGATTCAGGTACGATGATTCTAAGTGAAATAAGTCACACAGAAAAAGAAACATCATAAGGTATCACTAATACATGGAATGTAAACTTGGCTACACAGGAACTGAATTACAAAACAGAACAGGGTCTCAAATGTAGAAAACCAACTTATGCTTGTTTAAGAGGAATGGTGAGTTGGGGTGCTGCATAAAACCAGAGATTGAAATTAGCACAGATACCGTTCCATAAGCCAAATATGTAATAGACAAGAGCTACTCCTTGCTCAACGAAGTGGACTCAACACCCCATATTAAACGCCTAAGAATATACCTGACTAGTAAGAATCTTAAAACCTATGGATTTATATGTCTCCGAAAGAGAATCAAGCGTGTGTACAGTGGCATAAACGCAGCAGTGATCGGATTGGTGAGGATCGGTGAGCAAATGCAGACCCTTTGAAGTCATATTGCATGGTACCCATTCCATGGGTCTCAACTCTCCAGGTTTAAGGGATTCTTCCTTCAGCTAAAACATGCATGTGGAACCGAGAGTATGTTCCACCGTGTGATCGGGAAACGTGTTCAAATGTGTCTCAGTTTTCGTCCCCTGGTACTCGGGTGCAATATTCCAGACGCTTTACTAACACTCTCCCCACTTGGCGAGTCAGTGCCTTTAACCTCCTGTTTGGCCCAGTTTGCAATTTCTGCGGAAAATGAACAGGAATAGGGAGAACCAATGAGAGACTAGCTGGAGGTGTCTGGACGGGCAAATTTAACTCTCATTTCCCACCAGGAAGACTAATTAACCAAAGGCTCAGCGTGCCATGCCGGAACCACACTAGGGCCTGAAGCAATCCTGCGGTGTTGCGGCCAGCTCACAAGAAAGCGAGTTGAAGAAAGGAGCTCAGGGGCCCTGTAATTCACAAACCTGCAGAGTTATAAATGACAGCTATCGTCCAAAAATATATTGAAGTAAGGCAGCCAAGAGGACTTGAAAGCGGGGCAGAATTGCAGGAAACCGATTTCAGGAGGTACACTGGAATTGCATGTAAAGCATAGGACAAGAAGCAGAACGTCCACAATGATGCACTTGGCCAAAAAGGGCGTATGCGTTTTTTCCTGAATATATTCAGGAAAAAACGCATACGCCCTTTTTGGCCAACCAAGCAAGCTTGCAAAGGAAATCTGCACTACAATGAAGTCTCACTGCCCCCCAGTCAAAAGGGCCATCTGAAAAAAGTGTAAAATCCAGAAAGGCAAGACAGGCCATGGAGAACTGGGAGCCTTCTTATTCTGATGGTCGGGATGTAAATTGCAAACAGCCACTCTGGAGAAGTGTATGGTGTTTCCTAAAACATCTAAAAAACAAAGCAACAGAGCCTAGGGCACTTCCACTTATGGTCCTATAGCTTAGGGAAATTAAAATCAAAAAGACACAGCCACCCCAAAGTTTGGGACGGCTCTGTTTACAAGAAACTCGTTTACAGTACAAGTTCAATATCGCAGAAAGCGAAAAATGGATAAAGAAGTTGTGGTACGATTTCAGAAGGTACACGGGAGTCGCTCTTAAAGCATAGGAAAAGAGACAGAACTTGGAAAATAATGCACTTGGCAAAAAAGTGCATATGTGTTTTATCCAGAGCTCTCATAACCGAGGGGAGGAGATTCCCAGCAGTCTCCAAGTGCCACCTGAGGGCTCACGTTGCCAACGCAACGTGAGCAAGCCAGGCAGGAGTTACCTCACAGCAGAGATCCCACCTCACAGAAGGGTGAGAAACCCAGCCTACATCAGACTCTCACCAGAGGGCCCACATCACCATGGGGATAGGTACCAGGCAGGAGTGTCTTCACACCAGTGGGGCCACATCATCGAAAGGTGAGGTACTCAGCACATGTGTCCTCAAACCAGAGGACCCACATCACCAAGGGCCTCGGAGTGAGGCAGGCAGGAGTAGCCTCACAACACTGGGCCCATAGAATAAAAAAGTGAGGAATCCAGCAGTTGGAACCTCCCAGCTGGCGGCCCAGAGCACTGAGGCTATGGGATCCAGGCCACAGTGAACTCACAGAAGAGGGCCCATGTCATGAAACTGAGCAACCCAGCCATTGGGACCTCAGAGCAGGAGGCCCACATCCCCATGGGGATATAAATCTGGTAGGAGTGTCCTCGTACCACTGAGAACATATCAGAAAATTTTGGGAGACCAGCAGTTAGGGCCTGACGCCAGAGGACCCTCATCACCAAGGGAAGGAGGCTCCCAGCAGGCTCCAACTGCCACCAGAGGGCTGACGTCGCCAAGGCGATGTGTGCCAACCAGGCACGAATGACCTCACAGCAGAGGGCCCACCTCAGAGAAGTGTGACGAACCCAGTCTTGATCAGACTCGCACCAGAGGGCCCACATCACCAAATGGATTGGAACCAGGCAGGAGTGTCCTCACATGAGTAGGGTCACATCAACTAAAGGTGAGGAACCCAGAACATGTGGCTTCAAACCATAGGACACCCATCACCAAGGGGCTGGGAGTGAGGTAGGCAGGAGGAGCCTCACAACAGAGGGTCCAAAAATAAGAAAGGTGAGGAATCCAGCAGTTGGAACCTCCCAGCAGGCGGCCCAGAGCACAGAGGCTAGGGGATCCAGGCCAGAGTGAACTAACACCAGACAGCCCACATCATGAAACTGTGAGCAACCCAGACATTGGGACCTCAGAGCAGAAGGCCCACATCCCCATGGTGATGGGAACATGACAGGAGTGTCCTGGCATCACTGGGCTCACATCAGAAAACGTGGGGTGCTCAGAAGTTAGGGCCTGATGCTAGAGGGCACTCATCACCGAGGGGAGGAGGCTCCCAGCAGGCTCCAGCTGCCACCAGAGGGCCAACGTCACCAAGGCGATGTGTGCCAGCCCGGCAGGAGTGACCTCACAGCAGAGGGCCCACCTCACAGAAGGGTGAGGAACACAGCCAGGATCAGACTCTCACCAGAGGGCCCACATCACCAAGGGGATGGGAACAAGGCAGGAGTGTCCCCACACCAGTGGGACAACATCATCGAAAGGTGAGGATCCCAGCACATGTAGCCTCAAACCAGAGGAACCACATCACTAAGGGGTTCGGAATGAGGCTGGCAGGACCGGCCTCACAACACAGGGTCCATAGAATATAAAAGTTGAGGAATCCAGCAGTTGGAACCTCCCAGCAAGCGGCCCAGAGCACCGAGGCTATGAGATCCAGGCCGCAGTGAACTCACAGCAGAGGGCCCACATCATGAACCTGTGAGAAGCCCAGCCGTTGGGACCTCAGAACAGAAGGCCCACGTCCCCATTGGGATGGGAACCTGGCAGGAGTGGCCTCGCACCACTTAGCACATATCAGAAAATGTTAGGAGCCCAGCAGTTAGGGCCTGACGCCAGGGGGCCCTCATAACTGAGGGGAGGAGACTCCCAGCAGGTTCCAACTGCCAACAGAGGGCCCACGTCTACAAGGTGGTATGCGCCAGGCAGGCAGTAGTGACCTCACAGCAGAGGGCCTATCTCACAGAAGGGTGAGGAACCGAGGCAGGATGAGACTCTCGCCAGAGGGCCCACAACACCAAGGGGATGGGAACCAGTCAGGACTGTCCTCCCACCAGTGGGGCCACATCATCAAAAGGTGAGGAACCCAGCACATGCGGCCTCATATCAGAGGACATACATCACAAAGGGGATGGGAGTGAGGCAGGTAGGAGTAGCCTAAAAACAGAGGGCCCAAAGAATAAAAAAGGTGAGGAATCCAGCATTTGGAACCTCCCAGCAGGCGGCCAAGAGCACAGAAGCTATGGGATGCAGGCAGGAGTGAACTAACACCAGAGAGCCCACATCATGAAACTGTGAGCAACCCAGGCGTTGGGACCTCAGAGCAGAAAGCCCACATCCCCATGGAGATGGGAACCTGACAGGAGTGTCCTGGCATCACTGGACTCACATCAGAAAACGTGGGGAGCCCAGCAGTTATGGCCTGATGCTAGAGGGCCGTCATCACCGAGGGCAGGAGGCTCCCAGCAGGTTCCATGTGCCAACAGAGGGCCCACGTCGCCAAGGTGATGTGTGCAAGTCAGGCAGGATTTACCTCACAGCAGAGAGCCTACCTCACAGAAGAGTGAGGAACCCAGCCAGGATAAGACTGTCACCAGAAGGCCCACATCACCAAGGGGATGGGAACCAGGCAGGAGTGTCCTCACACCAGTGGGGCCACATCATTGAAAGTTGCGGAACCCAGCACATGTGGCCTCAAACCAGAGGACCCACATCACGAAGGGGTTGCAAGTGAGGCAGGCAGGAGGAGCATCGCAACACAGGACCCATAGAATACAAAAGTTGAGGAATCGAGCAGTTGGAACCTCCCAGCAGGTGGCCCAGAGCACAGAGGCTATGGTATCCAGGCCAGAGTGAACTAACAGCAGAGAGCCCACATCATGAAACTGTGAACAACCCAGCCGTTGGGACTTCAGAGCAGAAGACCCACATCCCAATGGGGATGTGAACCTGGATGGAGTGTCTTTGAACCACTTGGCGCACATCACAAAACGTGGGGAGCCCAGCCATTAGGGCCTGACGCCAGAGGGCCCTCATCACCAAGGGGAGGAGGCTCCCAGCAGGCTCCAAGTGCCACCAGAGGGCTCATGTCCACAAGGCGAGGTGAGAGCAAGCCAGGCAGGAGTGACCTCACAGCAGACGGCCCACCTCACAGAAGGGTGAGGAACCCAGCCAGGATCAGACTCTCAACAGAGGGCCCACATCACCAAGGGGATGTGAACCAGGCAGGAGTCTCCTAAGACCATTGGTCCCACATCATCGAAAGGTGAGGAACCCAGCACGTGTGGCCTCAAACCAGAGGACACACATCACGAATGGGCTGAGAGTGAGGCAGGCAGGAGGATCCTCACAACAGAGGGCCCAAAAAATTAAAAAAGTGAGGAATCCAGCAGTTGGAACCTCCCAGAAGGCGGCCAGGAGCACAGAGGCTATGGGATCCAGGCCACAGTGAACTAACACCAGAGAGCCCACATCATGAAATTGTGATCAACCCAGCCGTTGGAACCTCAGAGCAGAAGACCCACATCCCCATGGAGATGGGAACCTAAGAGGAGTGCCCGAGCATCACTGGGCTCACTAAGAAAAGTTGGGGAGCCCAGCAGTTAGGGCCTGACGTCAGAGGGCCCTCATCACAGAGGTGAGGAGGCTCCCAGCAGGGTCCAAGTGCCACCAGAGGGCTCATGTCAACAAGGCGAGGTGAACAAGCCAGGCAAGAGTTACCTGATAGTAGAGGGCCCACCTCACAGATGGGTGAGGAACCCAGCCAGGATCAGACTCTCACCAGAGGGCCCACGTCACAAAGGGGATGGGAAACAGTCAGGATTATCCTCACACCAGTGGGGCCTCATCATCTTAAGGTGAGGAACCCAGCACATGTGTCCTCAAACCAGAGGACACACATCACAAAGGGCCTTGGAGTGAGGCAGGCAAGAGTAGCCTCACAACACAGGGCACATAATATAAAAAACGTGAGGATTCCAGCATTTAGACCTTCCAGCAGGCGGCTCAGAACACTGAGGCTATGGGATCCAGGCCGCAGTGAACTCACAGCAGAGGGCCCACATCATAAAACTGTGAGCAACCCAGGCGTTGGGACCTCAGCGCAGAAGGCCCACAACCCCATGGGAATGGGAACCTGGCTGGAGTGTCCTCGCACCACTCGGCGCACATCAGAAAATGTGGGGAGCCCACCATTTAGGGTCTGATGCCAGAGGGCCATCATCACCGAGAGGAGGAAGCACCCTGCACGCTCCAACTGCCACCAGAGGGCTCACGTCTCCAAGGTGGCTTGTGCCAGCCAGGCAGGAGTGACCTCACAGCAGAGGGCCTACCTCACAGAACGTTGAGGAACCCAGCCAGGATTAGACTCTCGCCAGAGAGCCCACCTCACCAAGGGGATGGGAACCAGGCAGGAGTGTCCTCACACGAGTGGGGCCACATCATCGAAAGGTGAGGAACGCAGCACATGTGGCCTCAAGCCATAGGACAGTCATCATCAAGGGGCTGGCAGTGAGGCAGGCAGGAGGAACCTCACAACAGAGGGCACACAGAATAAAAAAGTTGAGGAATCCAGCAGTTGGAACCTCCCAGCAGGCGGCTCAGAGCACCGATGATAAGGGATCCTTGCCGGAGTGAACTCACAGCAGAGGGCCCACATCATGGTACTGTGAGCAAGCCAGCCGTTTTGACCTCAGAGCAGAAGGCCCATATCCCCATGGGGATGGGAACCTGGCAAGAGTCTCCTCACTCACTTGGCACACATCAGAAAATGTGGGGAGCCCAGCAGTTGTGGCCTAAGGCAAGAGGGCCCTCATCACCGAGGGGAGGAGGATCCCAGCACACTCCAACTGCCACCAGAGGGCCCACGTCGCCAAGGTGACGTGTGTCAGACAGGCATGATTGACCTCACAGCAGAGGGCCCACCTCACAGAAGGGTGAGGAACCCAGCCAGGATCAGACTCTCACCTGAGGGCCCACATCAGCAAGGAGATGGGAACCAGTCAGGACTGTCTTCCCTCCAGTGGGGCCACATCATCGAAAGGTGCAGAACCCAGCACATGTGGCCTCAAATCAGAGGACACATATCACAAAGGGAATGGGAGTGAGGCAGGCAGGAGTAGCCTAAAAACAGAGGGCCCAAAGAATAAGAAAGGTAAGGAAGCCAGCAGTTGGAACCTCCCAGCAGGCGGCCGAGAGCACAGAAGCTATGGAATGCAGGCAGGAGTGAACTAACAGCAGAGAGCCCACATCATGAAACTGTGAGCAACCCAGGCGTTGGGACCTCAGAGCAGAAGGCCCACATCCCAATGGGGATGTGAACCTGGCTGGAGTGTCCTCGCACCACTGGGCGCACATCACAAAATGTGGGGAGCCCAGCAGTTAAGGCCTGACGCCAGAGGGCCCTCATCACCGAGGGGCGGAGGCTCCCAGCAGGCTCCAAGTGCCACCAGAGGGCTCATGTCCACAAGGCGATGTGAGCAAGCCAGGCAGGAGTGACCTCACAGCAGACGGCCCACCTCACAGATGGGTGAGGAACCCAGCCAGGATCAGACTCTCAACAGAGGGCCCAAATCACCAAGGGGATGTGAACCAGGCAGGAGTCTCCTAAGACCATTGGTCCCACATCATCGAAAGGTGAGGAACCCAGCACATGTGGCCTCAGACCAGACGACACACATCACGAAGGGGCTGGGAGTGAGGCAGGCAGGAGGATCCTCACAACAGAGGGCCCAAAAAATTAAAAAAGTGAGGAATCCAGCAGTTGGAACCTCCCAACAGGCGGCCAAGAGCACAGAGGCTATGGGATCCAGGCCTCTGTGAACTAACACCAGAGAGCCCACATCATGAAAATGTGAACAACCCAGCCGTTGGGACCTCAGAGCAGAAGGCCCACATCCCCATGGAGATGGGATCCTAAGAGGAGTGCCCAAGCATCATTGGGCTCACTAAGAAAAGTTGGTGAGCCCAGCAGTTAGGGCCTGATGCAAGAGGGCCCTCATCACCAGGGGGAGGAGATTCCCAGCACACTCCTACAGCCACCACATGGCTGACTTCACCAAGGCAATGTGTGCCAGCCATGCAGGAGTGACCTATCAGCAGAGGGTCTCCCTCACAGAAGGGTGAGGAACACAGCCAGGAACAGACTCTCACCAGGGGGTCCACATAACCACGTGGTTGAGAACCAGGCAGGAGTGTCCTCACACTAGTGGGGCCACATCATCGAAAGGTGAGGAACCCAGCAAAGGTGGCCACAAACCAGACGACCCAGATCACCGAGGGGTTGAGAGTGAGGTAGGTGTCTGGACGGGCATATTTAACACTCATTTCCCACCAGGAAGAGGAATTAACCAAAGGCTCAGCGTGCCCTGCCAGAAGCAGATTAGGGCCTGAAGCAGTCTTGTGGGTTTGCGGCCAGCTCACAAGAAAGCGAGTTGAAGAAAGGAGCTCAGGGGCCCTGTAATTCACAAACCTGCAGAGTTATAAATGACAGATAACGTCCAAAAATATATTGAAGTAAGGCTGCGAAGAGGACTTGAAAGCGGGGCAGAATTGCAGGAAACCGATTTCAGGAGGTAGACTGGATGTGCATTTAAAGCATAGGAAAAGAGGCAGAACATCGACAATGATGCACTTGGCATAAAAGGGCGTATGAGTTTGTTCCTGAATATATTCAGGAAAAAACACATACGCCCTTTTTGGCAAACCAAGCAAGCTTGCAATGGAAATCCGAACTACTATGAAGTGTCACTTCCTCCCGGTCTAAAGGGCCATCTGAAAAAAGTGTAAAATCCAGAAAGGCAAGACAGGCCATGGGGAAAAAGGAGCCTTGTTATGCTGATGGGCGGGATGTAAATTGCCAACAGCCACTCTGGAGAAGTGTATGGTGTTTCCTGATACATCTGAAAAACAAAGCAACAGAGTCTAAGGCATTTCCACTTATGGTCCTATAGCTTAGGGAAATTAAAATCAAAAAGACACAGCCACCCCAAAATTTGGGACGGCTCTGTTTACAGGAACCTCTTCTACGGTACAAGTTAAATATCTCAGTGAACAAATAATTGATAAAGAAGTTGCGGTACTTACGTACAACAGTTACCACTCAGCAATGAAATCTGTGTCACCAGGCCTGTACCAGCATAATGAGTGGAATGAGGCACGATGATTCTAAGTGAAATAAGTCACACAGAAAAAGAAACATCATAAGGTATCACTAATGCACGGAATGTAAACTTGGCTACACATGAACTGAATTACAAAACAGAACAGGGTCTCAAGTTTAGAAAACCATCTTATGCTTGCTTAAGGGGAAAGGTGAGTTGGGGTGCTGCATAAAACCAGAGTTTGAAATTAGCACAGATACCGTTCCATAAGCCAAATATGTAATAGACAAGACCTACCCCTTGCTCAACGAAATGGACTCAACAATGAGGTATCACCTCACACCTGTTAGAATGGGCATCATCTGAAAATCTACAAACAACAAATGCTGGAAAGGGTGTGGAGAAAAGGAAGCCTCTTCCACTATTGTTGGGAATATAAATTGATACAGTCACTATGGAGAACAATATGGAGTTTCTTAAGAAACTAATAATAGAATTACCATATGATACAGCAATCCCAGTACTGGACATATACCCAGACAAAACCATAAATCAAAAAGAGACATTCACCGCAATGTTCATTGCATCACTATTTACAATATCGAGGTAATGGAAGCAACCTAAATGCCCACAGACAGACGAATGCATAAAGATGTGGTACATATATAAAATGGAATATTACTAAGCCATGAAAGGAATGAAATTGGGTCATTTGTAGAGACGTCGATGGATCTAGAGACTGTCATACAGAGTGAAGTAAGTCAGAAAGAGAAAAACAAATCTTGTATATTCATGCATATATGTGGAACCTAGAAAAACTGTACAGATTAACCATTTTGCAAGGCATAACTAGAGCAACAGATGTAGACAACAATCGTATGGACAACAAGGGGGGAAAGCTCTTGGTGGGGTGGTGGTGGGAGGAGTTGAGAGATTGGGATTGGCATGTAAACATTTATATGTATAAAATAGATAACCAATAAGAACCTGCTGTATAAAAATATAAAATAAAATTCAAAATCAAAAAGAAATAAAATTTAAAAAATAAAACAGAAAAAACAATTATTCCCTTCACATACATGTATTTATATGAATAAATTATTTCCATGCTTATATCTGTAAATACAAAAAAGAGGATTAAAATCTACCTTGAACCAAAAACGAAAAAGAGAAAAAAAAAACAGAACCCACCAGTTACTCAGAGGAAAACCGTATCAGGGCACTTGCTCCAGTTGTAAACAATTCTGAAGTTGGTCAGTGGTGGGGAATCGTCTCCCGTTCAGCCAGCAGCCCCCATACAACAAGCGTCCTCATTGCAAATCTGGGGCACCGTGCCGAGGCATCTGTGAGTAAACGTGAGCTGAGTCCCAGGCCAGTTGCTGCTGAACTGTTCCCACCCTTCCCAGGTAAAACACCTGAATATATACAAGGACTTGAAAGCCTAGAGGAAGGGCCATGGAGCCACACGAGTGACAGCATGCCAGCTGACTTGGTGCCTGCAGGCCAGCCAGGATGGTCCTGGCCCTGGGTGCTCTTCTGCAAGATTTCCATTTCCCTGCCTGAGATACCCGTCCTGTCCCTGCCCCCACTTCTTTTTTCCTTCCTCACCTCTGCCCAGGGAGCAATTCCAGCAGCAGGTATGGGTGACACATCCTCTTCTTTAGCAGGTGGCAGCCTGGCAACTGCTGCAGAAAGTCCAGCAGAGCCCCACTCACACTGGGCCACCCACAAAGCCGTGGCCTCTCACTCCCTCCCACCAGCCCAGCCCCGAGACTGCTGACAGGGCAGAGAAAATGGCGTCAGACACAGCTGCAGGGGCTCTTGCTGCCTGGAGTGGTATTTATATTGATCTCAACCCAGGCACACCTGGGGAGGGCTGGCCGGCACCGTAAGGCTGCCCAGGTCAGCCAATCATCACCCCTCAGGGGCTCACAGTTGCAGAAAATGGAACTTGCTGAACCGGCCAGGTCCAAGGAACAGGTGTGGGCTCCTGAGAGTCAGGATAGACAAGGGGCTGCAGCTTTGGCTTGTTTTCTAATCATTTTATCTGGCCCATGAGTGGGAGACAACTTCAAGAAAACCCTCTCCTAATGAGAGGAACCCAGGAGTCAGGGAGAGGAGGGGTGGGTGGTGGTTGGAGACAGAGGCCTGGTGCCCCGGGTGCAGTGGAAGTCTCTGGAAGACCAGGTGGAGGGAGGCCACACAGAGTGATGCCCAGGGTCACAGACCTGTCGCAGCTGCTGTTTGTTAGTTCAAGTCCTGCTCTGAGGTGCTCTGTGTCAGCTCTGAGCGACAGGTGAGCTGGGGGTGCTCTTCAATGAGGGCTATGTGCACGGTTCCTGTGTGCCCAGCCCTGCCACGGTACCTGCAAGGGTAGCTCTGTATCCTGGGAGGGGCCTGACCACGAGAGCCCCGTGGGCTGGGTTGGGGGTGGGGTACCTGCCCAGGAGAGCTCCATATCCTGGGATTGGCCTGACCACGAGAGCCCCATGGGCTGCTGGGGACCTGGTAAAGGATGTCAGGACAGTCAGTGAAGCCACCGAGGATATACCTCCAGTTGCTCCTAATTCCTACACCCTGCTGGTCATTCTACCAACCACCAGGACATGGTATTCTGTATTAGTCTTCAATGATGCCTTCTTTTGTATTCCATTAGTCCCAGAGTCACAAGAAATTTTGGCTTGTGAGTGGCAGGACTCAACATACAACTAAAACAATACTTCTGGGCCGTCTTGCCCCAAGGGTTCAAAAATTCCCACACCATCTTTGGGGAAAGCTTAGCTAAAGACCGAAAAGTTCTACCTCTGGAAAAGGAAACCCTCCTTCAATATGCAGACGACATTCTGATCGCCAGCCCTACTAAGGAGGCCTCTGAACTACCAAGCCAATAAAGGATAGAAGTTGTCCAAGAAAAAGCTCAAATATCACAGACTGCGGTGACCTGCCTGGGCTTCATTCTCACACAAGGTCGGAGAAGCCCATCCCAGGAAAGGGAAGAAACCATTTGCAGCCTTACCCCTTTCTAAAACGAGAAGACAGCTTAGGGATTCCTGGGGAGGCCAGGGTTTGCTGCTTCTGGATCCCTAACTACAGTCTACTAGCTGGGCCTCTATATGAAACACTGAAAGGAAAAGATGATGATCCTTTTGAACAGAATCCAGAAGTGGCCTTTCAAGAATGGAAAGAGCAGTCAATTCAGACCCTTGCCCTGGAACTCCCTAATTGAGCTAAACCCTTTGACCTTTCCATTCCCGGTGAAAGGTGAATCGCCATTGGAGAATTAGTGCAAAAACTGGGACCACTTGAAATGGAACAACGCAAGAATGCCATCCAGGTAGGATAAACTACAGTCACCAAGGGGCTTGGCCCACTGCCACATCTGGCCAAGATACTGGCGGTATCTAAAAACCTGGAAATCAGCAGCCCAAAAGGCCACCTCCCTCCTAAGGGAAAAGGACCCCACGTGGTGATCCTAATCACCAACCATGCCCTGAAGTTGCAGGGTTCGCTCCGTGGGCACACCGACCTCGAGTGAGGAGGCCCTCCAACTCCAACATCCAGAGAGATAACCGGGGACAACAGGGCACCATGACGACTCGTGTGAACATCACTTGACCTGGAGTTTCTCTCATAAAACAACAATAGTGTGTCCTGAAGGAGTAGACTACTGCTTGCAGGACTTACTGCACCCGGAGGGGAGCTAATAATCTTGGCGGGGGAACCGTATATCACACTGTCACCATAGAAAAGCCTACAGACACCGTGATGATGGTGGCCAATAAGACCAGCTGGACTCCTGTTTACTTCAAAAGGCTGTTGACTCAGTGGCCATCATGGTCCTTGATCACCACTGACCCTGGACTGTCTGGGAGTTGAGCGGGCAGGGCTCTGACACCTGGTGCTGTTTTTACGTTAATTCAGGGGCCTAACTGAAGAAAGAGCAGACTACTGGTCAGAACATCTAGGCTGGCAGAAACGGTCAGCCTAAGGTGGCCGAACAAATGTGGGACGGGGTGAAACCGGCCCCCACAGCGTCTCTGCACATCTCTTTCCTGGACCCTTAAAGGTCATTAGAATCTATAACACTTCCAATGCTGGTGCTCAGGCGGACGAGCAGGGAGGCAGGGGTCCTGGGGCCAATCAACGTCACCTGGAGGCTGCTGGGGAGAAGTTCTGACCCTCGTCCCCTGGTATGAGGGCTCCCAACTCAGCACTCAGCAGTTACAGAAGAAGGGTCTGCACCCTCAGCACTCCAAGAATGAGGAACGGGACAAAAGGCAGAGGAGGGGTTTGTCCCCAGCAAAGCCCATGAAAAATCCCTGGGAGATAAAAATAGAATCTGGGCAATAAAGTCAAGTCTGACCTTTTTTATCCTTTGTGCTTTGTCTAATTTCACGTGCTCCTAGGGTCCCGCATGCAGAGGTTCCACACCCGGCACTTCAGACCAGATTTCCTAGTGCAGAATGGCTGGGTCGACACCTCAGCTCCTGGGGCCCAGTGCAGACTCCGAGATATAGAGCCTGAGCTGCAGCCAACCCGGCCCTCGAGAGCTCCGCCCCCTCCCTCCCACTGACTCTGACAGGATCTCTACACAGCAGCCCAGCCCACAGCCCACGGGGTAGTGCATGCTCTCACCTCTCCATTCTCTGATTAAAATATAAAGTTTCCTTTGCTTGTGAACCAAACTCAGTCTCGATCTGTTGGCCCCAATGACACTGGGCAGGGGGACACTTGTTGGGGTCCACTCTGGAGGATCAGTAACAGAAATTGAGACTATTGTAACTTCAATGAACAGATGTGTGAGCCAAACTGTAGTTAACATAGAACAGTTTATAAGGCTCGGGTAAAATAAGATGTTTCTAACACTTCCATTTGATATTTCCATCACTTTATTATAAGCAAGTTCAGTGAAAAGGGTTGTCTTATTTGTCAGGTCAATATTAGAGAAATGAAGTGATTTCTTTCCAAGGATGTACATCTAATAATCTTGGTTAAAGCTTCAATCTTGTTTTAAATGCTTTTCCATTGAAAATGATACCTCTCTTTCAGCTCCCCCATTTCTGAGAAGTATAAAATCTTATAATTTATTATTACCAAAGGGGAAAGGTGGGAGGAGGGATAAATTAACAGTTTGGAATTAACACATACACACTGCTATGTATAAAATAGATCATCAACAAGGAACTACTGTATAGCACAGGGAACTACACTCAATATTTTGCAATAAGCTATAAGGGGAAATAATCGGAAAAAGAATAGATATTTTTATTGACATCATCTATCAATGACAGTTAAAGTGTAACCTAAGGGAAGCCGGTGGTGAGTGCTTCTGACCCTGAAGACTTCAATCATCTAAAGTTTGGACTCTGCCTACTTCCCAAGGCCCTTAATGAACATATGTGTAGCCGTAGCTTAAAAAATTCCCCAGTTTGGGTTTCGGGGAGACACTGATTTTGAAAAAGCCCTGGTGTTCTCCTTACATGAATGGGACTCTTCCTACTGCTAAAACATGTCTGTCACACCCAGAGGATGGTATACCGTCTGATCGGGAAGAGTTTGGAAAAGGCATCTCATCTCCTCATCTCCTGGTGCTCGGGTTCACCCCTCCAGCGTCTTTACTAACAGTCTCCCCACTTGGAGATGTCAGCACTGTCAACATCCTGTTGCGTACAGTTTGGAATTTGTCCAGAGGATGAAGCGGAAGGATGAGGAACAATGAGAGACAAGTCCTAGGTGTTCAGACAGGCACATGTCACTCTAATTTCCAATCAGGAAGACGAATTGACCAAAGGCTAGGGTTGCCCATGGAAACAGTATAGGGCTTGAGGAAATCCCACTGCTTTGTGGCCAGTTCCCATAAACACAAGTTGAACAATGGAACTCAGGGGCAGTAAAATTCACGAAACTGCAGAGTTGAAAATATCTATCACTGAAAAATGTCTTGAGGAAAGTCAGAGAAAAGGATTGGTAAGCAAGGGAGAATGGCAGGAAAGGGATTTGAGGAGGTAGAAAGGACTCGCCATTAAGCACAAGAAAAGGGGCTGAACATTGCCAACATTGCAGTTGGCCAAAAAGGCTGTATGCGTTTTTTTCTGTATATATTCAAGAAAAGGGCAAACACTTTTTTAGCCAACCAAACAGGTGGGCACTGGAAATCAATACTACAAAAGATATCACTTCGCATCAGTCAGAAGAGCCATCCTCATAAAGTGTAAACACCAGAAATGCAGGACAGGGCAAGGAGAAGAGGGAGCCCTGTGAGGCTTATAGTGGAAATGTATATTGCCAACGGCCATTCTGGAGAAGTGTATTGTGTTTACTAAAGCATCTAAAAAATGAGCTACAGAGCATAGGGCACTTGCACTCATGGGCGTATATCTTGGGAAAAACAAAAATCGAGAGGACACAGGCACCCCAATGTTTACTGCCTCTCTGTTTAAAACATCCTCGACTAGGATATAACTTAAATGTCTCTGGAGGGAAAAAATGGATAGAGATGTGGTACTTATGTAGAGTGGACTATTACTCAGCCTGGAAATCAATGAAATATGGCCAGTTGTAACAACTCCGGAGGAGTTACGTATGATCATTCTAAGTGACATAATTCAAAAAGAAAAAGACACATATCATAAGATATCACTTAAAGGTGGAATCCAAAATGGCTACACATGAAATAAATTACAAAACAAAAACATAGTCAAATATGTAGAAAACACGCGTAAGGCTGCTAAACGGGAAAGGTGGGGAGGGGTGAGGCATCATCCAGGAGGTTGAAATTAGCAAAGATACCATTCCAAATACCAAACTGATAATCAACAAGGCCTACACGGTAGCTAAAAGAACTGCACTCAGCACACTCAAGTCACCGGAAAAGAATATCTATGACTGGTAAGAATCTGAAAAAGAATTTATTGATGTCTCTCTGTACGTGAATCAAGTGGATGTACAGCAGCAAGAAACAGAGCTTTGAAAATCAGCTGTAACCAATATAGTAATAAATTGAAAAAAATAAACGACAGAGAGACAGAGAAAACCTCTTACAACTTTTCCTCAGGGACGGTGATGCAACATGGATTGAACACATCTAGACCCACAGCAGGATGAGACATAAGGCTGGAAACTGTTCGCGCTAAGAGAAATGTGAGGTTGGGTGAGGAAATGCACACCCTTTAAAGTAATACTACCTGGTACCCATTCAATGGGTCCCAAATCTGCACGTTCAAGGAATCTTCCTACAGCTAAAACATGCATGGAAAACCCAGAGGACTGTACACCATGTGATCGGGAGATGTGTCTAAAATGCACCTCATTTATCCTCTCCTGGTGCTCCTGTTCATCATTCCAGCCACGTTACTTAGAATCTCCCCACTTAGAGAATCAGCACATTTAAACTTCTGTTTCACACATTTTGCAAATTGTGAGGAGGATGAACAGGAAGAGGGGGAACCAATGAGAGAATAGTTGTAGGGGTTTGGACGGGCACATGTCACTCTAATTTCCCATTAAGAATAAGAATTAAAAAAAGGCTCAGCCTGCCTCGCCGGAGCCAAAATAGGGCCTGAAGCAATCCTGCGGCTTTGAGGCCAGCTCACAAAAGAGCAACTTAAAAAATGGAGCTCAGGGTCACTGCAATTCACAAACCTGCAGAGTTATAAATGAAAACTAACGTCCAAAAATATGTCGAGGTAAGGCAAAGAAGAGGATCTGAATGCAAGACAGAATTGCAAGAAACAGATTTCAAGAGATAGATTGGACTCGTCTTTAAAGCACATGAAAAGTGGCAGAATTTCGACAATGATGCAGTTGGCCCCAAAAGGAGTATGTGTTTTTTCCTGAATATATCCAGGAAAAAACGCATACGCACTTTATGGGCAACCAAGCAAGCAAGCAATGCAAATGTGCACAACAAAGAAGTCTCATTTCCCACCGGTCAAAAGGGCCATCCGAAAAAATTGTAAAAACCAGAAATGCAGGACAGGCCATGGAGAACAGGGAGCCTTTATACGCTGATGGACAGTGTGTGAACTGCCGAGAGCCACTCTGGAGAAGTGTATGGTGGTTCCTAAATCATCTAAAAAACAGAGCTACAGAGCATAGGGCACTTCCAATCATGGAAGTATATCTAGGGAAGTCTAAAAATCAACAAGACACAAGCACACCACAGTTTAGGGCTACTCTGTTTACAAGAACCTCAACTTCAGTACACCTTAAATATCCCAGGAAAGAGAACAATGGATAAAGAAGATGTGGTACTTATGTACAATGGAATATCTCTTCACCACGAAATCAATGTAATAAGGCTAGTAGAAGGATAAAGAGTGGATTTAGGTCCGATAATACTACTTGAAATAAGTCAAACAGAAAAAGAAACATATCATAAGATATCACTTATAGAGGGAGGATAAATATGGCTGCACAAAAAATGAATTACAAAACAGAACAGTGTCTCACATTTAGAAAACACACTTATGTCAGCTTAAGGGGAAAGGAGAGGTGGGGTGATGCATAAAACCAGAGTTTGAAATTAGCACAGATACCGTTCAATAAACCAAATAGGTATTAGACAAGATCTACACCTTGCTCAATGAACTGGCCTCAACACACCCTATACACCACAGAGAAATATATCTGAGTAATAAGAATCTTAAAACCCATGTATTGATATATCTCCATAAGGGAATCAAGTGTGTGCAGAGCGGCACAAACACAGCAGTGAAAATGAGCTAAACCCCATTATAGAAATAAATTTTAAAATCAAAACGCAGAAACAATGAAAGAGAGAAAAATTCTTACAAAATTCGCCCAGGGGCTGTGATGCAACCTGGAATGACCACATATAAACCCACAGCTGGAGAAGACATAAGGCTGGACACTTGGGGCTGAGAGCATTGGTGAGCTTTGGTGAGCAACTGCCGAAAATTTAATGCAATAATTCATGCTACTCATTCCAAGGGTCCCAACACTCCAGGTTGAAGGGAATCTTCCTACAGCTAAACCATGCATGGGAAATCCAGTGGATGGTATACCATATGATCGGGAAAGCTTTCTAAAACGCACCTCATTTTCCTCTTGGGGCTCCGGATCAACATTCCAGCCACTTTACTAACAACATCTCCACATGGAGAGTCAATGCCTTTAAGTTCCGGTATCGCACAGTCTGCAGTTAGTGCGGAGGATGAATGGGAATAGGGTGAACCAGTGAGAAAATAGCTGTAGCGGTTTCAATGGGCACATGTCACTCTAATTTCACATCAGGAAGAAGAATTAACCAAAGGCAGAGCAAGGCGCCGAAGAAGAAGAATAGGGCCTGAAGAAATCCTGTGGATATGAGGAAGATCACAAAAATAAGAGCTGAAAAATGGAGGTAAGGGTCACTGCAATTCAAAAACCTGCAGAGTTATAAAGGACAACTATTTTCCAAAAGTATATTGAGGTAAGGCTATGAAGAGGCACTGACAGCAAGGCAGAATTGCATGAAACCGATTTCAGGAGGTAGACAGGAATTGCCTTGAAAACATATGAAAAGACTCAGAACGTCGACAACGATGCACTTGGCTAAAAAGGGCGTATGCGTTTTTTCCTGAATATATTCACGAAAAAACGCATAAGTCATTTTTGGCCAACCAAGCAAGCTTGCAAAGGAAATCTGCACTAAAATGAAGTCTCACTGCTCCCCGGTCAAAAGGGCCATCTGAAAAAAGTGTAAAATCCAGAAAGGCAGGACAGGCCATGGAGAACTGGGAGTCTTGTTATGCTGATGGGTGGGATGTAAATTGCCAACAGCCACTCTGGAGAAGTGTATGGTGTTTCCTGAAACATCTAAAAAAAAAGCAACAGAGCCTAGGGCACTTCCACTTATGGTCCTATAGCTTAGGGAAATTAAAATCAAAAAGACACAGCCACCCCAAAGTTTGGGACGGCTCTGTTTACAAGAACCTCGTTTATGGTACAACTTCAATACCACAGAAAGCGAAAAATGGATAAATAAGTTGTGGTACTAACGTACAATGCAATATCACTCAGCAATGAAATCTATGTCATCAGGCCCATAGCAGCATAATGAGTGGATTCACGTACGATGATTGTAAGTGAAATAAGTCACACACAAAAAGAAACATCATAAGATATCACTAATACACGGAATGTAATCTTGGCTACATAGGAACTGAATTACAAAACAGAATAGGGTCTCAAATGTAGAAAACCAACTTATACTTGCTTAAGGGGAAAGGTGAGTTGGGGTGCTGCATAAAACCAGAGATTGAAATTAGCACAGATACATTTCCGTAAGCCAAATATGTAATAGACAAGAGCTACTGCTTGCTCAACGAAGTGGACTCAACACCCCATATTAAACGCCTAAGAATATACCTGACTAGTAAGAATCTTAAAACCTATGGATTTATATGTCTCTGAAAGAGAATCAGGCGTGTGTACAGCGGCATAAACGCAGCAGTGATAGGATTGGTGAGGTTCGGTGAGCAAATACAGACCCTTTGAAGTCATATTGCATGGTACCAATTCCATGGTTCTCAACTCTCCAGGTTTAAGGGATTCTTCCTTCAGTCAAAACATGCATGTGGAACCCAGAGTATGATCCACCGTGTGATCGGGAAACGTGTTCAAATGTGTCTCAGTTTTCGTCCCCTCGTACTTGGGTGTAACATTCCAGACGCTTTACTAACACTCTCCCCACTTGGAGAGTCAGTGCCTTTAACCTCCTGTTTGGCCCAGTTTGCAATTTCTGCGGAAAATGAACAGGAATAGGGAGAACCAATGAGAGACTAGCTGGAGGTGTCTGGACGGGCAAATTTAACTCTCATTTCCCACCAGGAAGAGGAATTAACCAAAGGCTCAGCGTGCCATGCCGCAACCACACTAGGGCCTGAAGCAATCCTGCGGTGTTGCGGCCAGCTCACAAGAAAGCGAGTTGAAGAAAGGAGCTCAGGGGCCCTGTAATTCACAAACCTGCAGTTATAAATGACAGCTATCGTCCAAAAATATATTGAAGTAAGGCTGCCAAGAGGACTTGAAAGCGAGGAAGAATTGAAGGAAACCGATTTCAGGAGGTAGAGTGGAATTGCATGTAAAGCATAGGAAAAGAGGCAGAACGTCCACAATGATGCACTTGGCCAAAAAGGGCGTATGCGTTTTTTCCTGAATATATTCAGGAAAAAACGCATACGACCTTTTTGGCCAACCAAGCAAGCTTGCAAAGAAAATCTGCACTACAATGAAGTCTCACTGCCCCCCGGTCAAAAGGGCCATCTGAAAAAAGTGTAAAATCCAGAAAGTCAGGACAGGCCATGGAGAACTGGGAGCCTTGTTATGCTGATGGGCGGGATGTAAATTGCCAATAGCCACTCTGGAGAAGTGTATGGTGTTTCCTTAAACATCTAAAAAACAAAGCAACAGAGCCTAGGGCACTTCCACTTATGGTCCTATAGCTTAGGGAAATTAAAATCAAAAAGACACAGCCACCCCAAAGTTTGGGATGGCTCTGTTTACAAGAACCTCGTTTACAGTACAAGTTCAATATCGCAGAAAGCGAGAAATGGATATAGCAGTTGAGGTACTTACCTACAATGCAATATCACTCAGCAATGAAATCTATGTCATCAGGCCAGTAGCAGCATAATGAGTGGATTCAGGTACGATCATTGTAAGTGAAATAAGTCACACAGAAAAAGAAACATCATAAGATATCACTAATACACGGAATGTAAACTTGGCTACACAGGAACTGAATTACAAAACAGAATAGGGTCTCAAATGTAGAAAACCAACTTATGCTTGCTTAAGGGGAAAGGTGAGTTGGGGTGCTGCATAAACCAAGAGATTGAAATTAACACAGATACCTTTCCATAAGCCAAATATGTAATAGACAAGAGCTACTCCTTGCTCAACGAAGTGGACTCAACACCCCATATTAAACGCCTAAGAATATACCTGACTAGTAAGAATCTTAAAACCTATGGATTTATATGTCTCCGGAAGAGAATCAAGTGTGTGTACAGCTGCATAAACGCAGCAGTGATAGGATTGGTGAGGTTCGGTGAGCAAATGCAGACCCTTTGAAGTCATATTGCATGGTACCCATTCCATGGGTCTCAACTCTCCAGGTTTAAGGGATTCTTCCTTCAGCTAAAACATGCATGTGGAACCCAGAGTATGATCCACCGTGTGATCGGGAAACGTGTTCAAATGTGTCTCAGTTTTCGTCCCCTGGTACTCGGGTGCAACATTCCAGACGCTTTACTAACACTCTCCCCACTTGGAGAGTCAGTGCCTTTAAACTCCTGTTTGGCCCAGTTTGCAATTTCTGCAGAAAATGAACAGGAATAGGGAGAACCAATGAGAGACAACCTGGAGGTGTCTGGACGGGCAAATTTAACTCTCATTTCCCACCAGGAAGATGAATTAACGAAAGGCTCAGCGAGCCATGCCGAAACCACACTAGGGCCTGAAGCAATCCTGCGGTGTTGCGGCCAGCTCACAAGAAAGCGAGTTGAAGAAAGTAGCTCAGGGACCCTGTAATTCACAAACCTACAGAGTTATAAATGACAGCTATCGTCCAAAAATATATTGAAGTAAGGCTGCCAAGAGGACTTGAAAGCGGGGCAGAATTGCATGAAACCGATTTCAGGAGGTAGACTGGAATTGCATGTAAAGCATAGGAAAAGAGGCAGAACGTCCACAATGATGCACTTGGCCAAAAAAGGCATATGCGTTTTTTTCCTGAATATATTCAGGAAAAAACGCATACGCCCTTTTTGGCCAACCAAGCAAGCTTGCAAAGGAAATCTGCACTACAATGAAGACTCACTGCCACCCCGGTCAAAAGGGCAATCTGAAAAATGTGTAAAATCCAGAAAGGCAGGACAGGCCATGGAGAACTGGGAGCCTTCTTATGCTGATGGGCGGGATGTAAATTGCAAAGAGCCACTCTGGAGAAGTGTATGGTGTTTCCTGAAACATCTAAAAAACAAAGCAACACAGCCTAGGGCACTTCCACTTATGGTCCTATAGCTTAGGGAAATTAAAATCAAAAAGACACAGCCACCCCAAAGTTTGGAATGGCTCTGTTTACAAGAACCTCGTTTACGGTACAAGTTCAATATCGCAGAAAGCGAAAAATGGATAAAGAAGTTGTGGTACTTACGTACAATGCAATATCACTCAGCAATGAAATCTATGTCATCAGGCCAGTAGCAGCATAATGAGTGGATTCAGGTATGATGATTCTAAGTGAAATAAGTCACAGAGAAAAAGAAACATCATAAGGTATCACTAATACATGGAATGTAAACTTGGCTACACAGGAACTGAATTACAAAACAGAATAGGGTCTCAAATGTAGAAAACCAACTTATGCTTGCTTAAGGGGAATGGTGAGTTGGGCTGCTGCATAAAACCAGAGATTGAAATTAGCACAGATACCGTTCCATAAGCCAAATATGTAATAGACAAGAGCTACTCCTTGCTCAACGAAGTGGACTCAACACCCCATATTAAACCCCTAAGAATATACCTGACTAGTAAGAATCTTAAAACCTATGGATTTATATGTCTCCAAAAGAGAATCCAGCGTGTGTACAGCGGCATAAACGCAGCAGTGATAGGATTGGTGAAGTTCGGTGAGCAAATGCAGACCCTTTGAATTCATATTGCATGGTACGCATTCCATGGGTCTCAACTCTCCAGGTTTAAGGGAATCTTCCTTCAGCTAAAACATGCATGTGGAACCCAGAGTATGATCCACCGTGTGATAGGGAAACGTGTTCAAATGTGTCTCAGTTTTCGTCCCCTGGTACTCGGGTGCAACATTCCAGACGCTTTACTAACACTCTCCCCACTTGGAGAGTCAGTGCCTTTAACCTCCTGTTTGGCCCAGTTTGCAATTTCTGCGGAAAATGAACAGGAATAGGGAGAACCAATGAGAGACTAGCTGGAGGTGTCTGGACGGGCAAATTTAACTCTCATTTCCCACCAGGAAGAGGAATTAACCAAAGGCTCAGCGTGCCATGCCGGAACCACACTAGGGCCTGAAGCAATCCTGCAGTGTTTTGGCCAGCTCACAAGAAAGCGAGTTGAAGAAAGGAACTCAGGGGCCCTGTAATTCACAAACCTGCAGAGTTATAAATGACAGCTATCGTCCAAAAATATATTGAAGTAAGGCTGCCAAGAGGACTTGAAAGCGGGGCAGAATTGCAGGAAACCGATTTCAGGAGGTAGACTGGAATTGCATGTAAAGCATAGGAAAAGAGGCAGAACGTCCACAATGATGCACTTGGCCAAAAAGGGCGTATGCGTTTTTTCCTGAATATATTCAGGAAAAAACGCATACGCCCTTTTTGGCCAACCAAGCAAGCTTGCAAAGGAAATCTGCACTACAATGAAGTCTCACTGGCCCCCGGTCAAAAGGGCCATCTGAAAAAAGTGTAAAATCCAGAAAGGCAGGACAGGCCATGGAGAACTGGGAGCCTTCTTATGCTGATGGGCGGGAAGTAAATTGCCAAAAGCCACTCTGGAGAAGTGTATGGTGTTTCCTGAAACATCTAAAAAACAAAGCAACAGAGCCTAGGGCACTTCCACTTATGGTCCTATAGCTTAGGGAAATTAAAATCAAAAAGACACAGCAACCCCAAAGTTTGGGACGGCTCTGTTTACAAGAACCTCAATTACGGTACAAGTTCAATATCGCAGAAAGCCAGAAATGGATAAAGAACTTGAGGTACTTACTTACAATGCAATATCACTCAGCGACGAAATCTATGTCATCAGGCCCTTAGCAGCATAAAGAGTGGATGCAGGTACGATGATTCTAAGTGAAATAAGTCACAGAGAAAAAGAAACATCATAAGTTATCACTAATACATGGAATGTAAACTTGGCTACACAGGAACTGAATTACAAAACAGAACAGGGTCTCAAATGTAGAAAACCAACTTATCCTTGCTTAAGGGGAATGGTGAGTTGGGGTGATGCATAAAACCAGGGATTGAAAGTAGCACAGATACCGTTCCATAAGCCAAATATGTAATAGACAAGAGCTACTCCTTGCTCAACGAAGTGGACTCAACACCCCATATTAAACGCCTAAGAATATACCTGACTAGAAAGAATCTTAAAACCTATGGATTTATATGTCTCCGAAAGAGAATCAAGCGTCTGTACAGCGGCATAAACGCAGCAGTGATCGGATTGGTGAGGATCGGTGAGCAAATGCAGACCCTTTGAAGTCATATTGCATGGTACCCATTCCATGGGTCTCAACTCTCCAGGTTTAAGGGATTCTTCCTTCAGCTAAAACATGCATGTGGAACCCAGAGTATGATCCACCGTGTGATCGGGAAACGTGTTCAAATGTGTCTCAGTTTTCGTCCCCTGGTACTCGGGTGCAACATTCCAGACGCTTTACTAACACTCTCCCCACTTGGAGAGTCAGTGCCTTTAACCTCTTGTTTGGCCCAGTTTGCAATTTCTGCGGAAAATGAACAGGAATAGGGAGAACCAATGAGAGACTAGCTGGAGGTGTCTGGACGGGCAAATTTAACTCTCATTTCCCACCAGGAAGAGGAATTAACCAAAGGCTCAGCGAGCCATGCCGGAACCACACTAGGGCCTGAAGCAATCCTGCGGTGTTGCGGCCAGCTCACAAGAAAGCGAGTTGAAGAAAGGAGCTCAGGGGCCCTGTAATTCACAAACCTGCAGAGTTATAAATGACAGCTATCGTCCAAAAATATATTGAAGTAAGGCTGCCAACAGGACTTGAAAGCGGGGCAGAATTGCAGGAAACCGATTTCAGGAGGTAGACTGGAATTGCATGTAAAGCATAGGAAAAGAGGCAGAACGTCCACAATGATGCACTTGGCCAAAAATGGCATATGCGTTTTTTTCCTGAATATATTCAGGAAAAAACGCATACTCCCTTTTTGGCCAACCAAGCAAGCTTGCAAAGGAAATCTGCACTACAATGAAGACTCACTGCACCCCCGGTCAAAAGGGCAATCTGAAAAATGTGTAAAATCCAGAAAGGCAGGACAGGCCATGGAGAACTGGGAGCCTTCTTATGCTGATGGGCGGGATGTAAATTGCAAACAGCCACTCTGGAGAAGTGTATGGTGTTTCCTGAAACATCTAAAAAACAGAGCAACAGAGCCTAGGGCACTTCCACTTATGGTCCTATAGCTTAGGGAAATTAAAATCAAAAAGACACAGCCACCCCAAAGTTTGGAATGGCTCTGTTTACAAGAACCTCGTTTACGGTACAAGTTCAATATCGCAGAAAGCGAAAAATGGATAAAGAAGTTGTGGTACTTACGTACAATGCAATATCACTCAGCAATGAAATCTATGTCATCAGGCCAGTAGCAGCATAATGAGTGGATTCAGGTATGATGATTCTAAGTGAAATAAGTCACAGAGAAAAAGAAACATCATAAGGTATCACTAATACACGGAATGTAAACTTGGCTACACAGGAACTGAATTACAAAACAGAATAGGGTCTCAAATGTAGAAAACCAACTTATGCTTGCTTAAGGGGAATGGTGAGTTGGACTGCTGCATAAAACCAGAGATTGAAATTAGCACAGATATCTTTCCATAAGCCAAATATGTAATAGACAAGAGCTACTGCTTGCTCAACGAAGTGGACTCAACACCCCATATTAAACGCCTAAGAATATACCTGACTAGTAAGAATCTTAAAACCTATGGATTTATATGTCTCCGAAAGAGAATCAAGCGTGTGTACAGCGGCATAAACGGAGCAGTGATAGGATTGGTGAGGTTCGGTGACCAAATGCAGACCCTTTGAAGTCATATTGCATGGTACCCATTGCATGGTTCTCAACTCTGCAGGTTTAAGGGATTCTTCCTTCAGCTAAAACATGCATGTGGAACCCAGAGTATGATCCACCGTGTGATCGGGATACGTGTTCAAATGTGTCTCAGTTTTCGTCCCCTGGTACTCGGGTGCAACATTCCAGACGCTTTACTAACACTCTCCCCACTTGGAGAGTCAGTGCCTTTAACCTCCTGTTTGGCCCAGTTTGCAATTTCTGCGGAAAATGAACAGGAATAGGGAGAACCAATGAGAGACTAGCTGGAGGTGTCTGGACGGGCAAATTTAACTCTCATTTCCCACCAGGAAGAGGAATTAACCAAAGGCTCAGCGAGCCATGCCGGAACCACACTAGGGCCTGAAGCAATCCTGCGGTGTTGCGGCCAGCTCACAAGAAAGCGAGTTGAAGAAAGGAGCTCAGGGGCACTGTAATTCACAAACCTGCAGAGTTATAAATGACAGCTATCGTCCAAAAATATATTGAAGTAAGGCTGCCAAGAGGACTTGAAAGTGAGGCAGAATTGCAGGAAACCGATTTCAGGAGGTAGACTGGAATTGCATGTAAAGCATAGGAAAAGAGGCAGAACGTCCACAATGATGCACTTGGCCAAAAAGGGCTTATGCGTTTTTTCCTGAATATATTCAGGAAAAAACGCATACGCCCTTTTTGGCCAACCAAGCAGGCTTGCAAAGGAAATCTGCACTACAACGAAGTCTCACTGCCCCCCGGTCAAAAGGGCCATCTGAAAAAAGTGTAAAATCCAGAAAGGTAGGACAGGCCATGGAGAACGGGGAGCCTTCTTATGCTGATGGGCGGGATGTAAATTGCCAACAGCCACTGGGAAGAAGTGTATGGTGTTTCCTGAAACACCTAAAAAAGAAAGCAACAGAGCCTAGGGCACTTCCACTTATGGTCCTATAGATTAGGGAAATTAAAATCAAAAAGACACAGCCACCCCAAAGTTTGGGACGGCTCTGTTTACAAGAACCTCGTTTACGGTACAAGTTCAATATCGCAGAAAGCGAAAAATGGATAAAGAAGTTTTGGTACTTACGAACAATGCAATATCACTCAGCAATGAAATCTATGTCATCAGGCCAGTAGCAGCATAATGAGTGGATTCAGGTACGATGATTCTAAGTGAAATAAGTCACACAGAAAAAGAAACATCATAAGATATCACTAATACACGGAATGTAAACTTGGCTACACAGGAACTGAATTACAAAACAGAATAGGGTCTCAAATGTAGAAAACCAACTTATGCTTGCTTAAGGGGAAAGGTGAGTTGGGGTGCTGCATAAAACCAGAGATTGAAATTAGCACAGATACCTTTCCATAAGCCAAATATGTAATACACAAGAGCTACTGCTTGCTCAACGAAGTGGACTCAACACCCCATATTAAACGTCTAAGAATATACCTGACTAGTAAGAATCTTAAAACCTATGGATTTATAAGTCTCTGAAAGAGAATCCAGCGTGTGTACAGCGGCATAAACGGAGCAGTGATAGGATTGGTGAGGTTCGGTGAGCAAATGCAGACCCTTTGAAGTCATATTGCATGGTACCCATTGCATGGTTCTCAACTCTCCAGGTTTAAGGGATTCTTCCTTCAGCTAAAACATGCATGTGGAACCCAGAGTATGATCCACCGTGTGATCTGGAAACGTGTTCAAATGTGTCTCAGTTTTCGTCCCCTGGTACTCGGGTGCAACATTCCAGACGCTTTACTAACACTCTCCCCACTTGGAGAGTCAGTGCCTTTAACCTCCTGTTTGGCCCAGTTTGCAATTTCTGCGTAAGATGAACAGGAATAGGGAGAACCAATGAGAGACTAGCTGGAGGTGTCTGGATGGGCAAATTTAACTCTCATTGCCCACTCGGAAGAGGAATTAACCAAAGGCTCAGCGTGCCATGCCAGAACCACACTAGGGCCTGAAGCAATCCTGCGGTGTTGAGGCCAGCTCACAAGAAAGCGAGTTGAAGAAAGGAACTCAGGGGCACTGTATTTCACAAACCTGCAGAGTTATAAATGACAGCTATCGTCCAAAAATATATTGAAGTAAGGCTGCCAAGAGGACTTGAAAGCGGGGCAGAATTGTAGGAAACCAATTTCAGGAGGTAGACTGGAATTGCATGTAAAGCATAGGAAAAGAGGCAGAACGTCCACAATGATGCACTTGGCCAAAAAGGGCGTATGCGTTTTTTCCTGAATATATTCAGGAAAAAACGCATACGCCCTTTTTGGCCAACCAAGCAAGCTTGTAAAGGAAATCTGCACTACAATGAAGTCTCACTGCCCCCTCGGTCAATAGGGCCACCTGAAAAAAGTGTAAAATCCAGAAAGGCAGGACAGGCCATGGAGAACTGGGAGCCTAGTTAGGCTGATGGGCGGGATGTAAATTGCCAACAGCCACTCTGGAGAAGTGTACGGTGTTTCCTGAAGCATCTAAAAAACAAAGCAACAGAGCCTAGCGCACTTCTACTTATGGTCCTATAGCTTAGGGAAATTAAAATCCAAAAGACACAGCCACCCCAAAGTTTGGGACGACTCTGTTTACAAGAAACTCGTTTACGGTACAAGTTCAATATCGCAGAAAGCGAGAAATGGATAAAGAAGTTGTGGTACATACGTACAATGCAATATCACTCAGCAATGAAATCTATGTCATCAGGCCAGTAGCAGCATAATGAGTGGATTCAGGTACGATGATTCTAAGTGAAATAAGTCGCACAGAAAAAGAAACATCATAAGATATCACTAATACACGGAATGTAAACTTGGCTACACAGGAACTGAATTACAAAACAGAATAGGGTCTCAAATGTAGAAAACCAACTTATGCTTGCTTATGGGGAAAGGTGAGTTGGGGTGCTGCATAAAACCAGAGATTGAAATTAGCACAGATACCTTTCCATAAGCCAAATATGTAATAGACAAGAGCTACTGCTTGCTCAACGAAGTGGACTCAACACCCCATATTAAACGCCTAAGAATATACCTGACTAGTAAGAATCTTAAAACCTATGGATTTATATATCTCCGAAAGAGAATCAAGCGTGTGTACAGCGATATAAACGCAGCACTGATAGGATTGGTGAGGTTCGGTGAGCAAATGCAGACCCTTTGAAGTCATATTGCATGGTACCCATTGCATGGTTCTCAACTCTCCATGTTTAAGGGATTCTTCCTTCAGCTAAAACGTGCATGTGGAACCCAGAGTATGATCCACCGTGTGATCGGGATACGTGTTCAAATGTGTCTCAGTTTTCGTCCCCTGGTACTCGGGTGCAACATTCCAGACGCTTTACTAACACTCTCCGCACTTGGAGAGTCAGTGCCTTTAACCTCCTGTTTGGCCCAGTTTGCAATTTCTGCGGAAAATGAACAGGAATAGGGAGAACCAATGAGAGACTAGCTGGAGGTGTCTGGACGGGCAAATTTAACTCTCATTTCCCACCAGGAAGAGGAATTAACCAAAGGCTCAGCGAGCCATGCCGGAACCACACTAGGGCCTGAAGCAATCCTGCGGTGTTGCGGCCAGCTCACAAGAAAGCGAGTTGAAGAAAGGAGCTCAGTTGCAGTATAATTCACAAACCTGCAGAGTTAAAATGACAGCTCTCGTCCAAAAATATATTGAAGTAAGGCTGCCAAGAGGACTTGAAAGCGGGGCAGAATTGCAGGAAACCGATTTCAGGAGGTAGACTGGAATTGCATGTAAAGCATAGGAAAAGAGGCAGAACGTCCACAATGATGCACTTGGCCAAAAAGGGCGTATGCGTTTTTTGCTGAATATATTCAGGAAAAAACGCATACGCCCTTTTTGGCCAACCAAGCAAGCTTGCAAAGGAAATCTTCACTGCAATGAAGTCTCACTGCCCCCTGGTCAAAAGGGCCATCTGAAAAAAGTGTAAAATCCAGAAAGGTAGGACAGGCCATGGAGAACTGGGAGCCTTCTTATGCTGATGGGCGGGATGTAAATTGCCAACAGCCACTCTGGAGAAGTGTATGCTGTTTCCTGAAACATCTAAAAAACAAAGCAACAGAGCCTAGGGCACTTCCACTTATGGTCCTATAGATTACGGAAATTAAAATCAAAAAGACACAGCCACCCCAAAGTTTGGGACGGCTCTGTTTACAAGAACCTCGTTTACGGTACAAGTTCAATATCGCAGAAAGCGAAAAATGGATAAAGAAGTTGTGGTACTTACGTACAATGCAATATCACTCAGCAATGAAATCTATGTCATCAGGCCAGTAGCAGCATAATGAGTGGATTTAGCTACGATGATTCTAAGTGAAATAAGTCACACAGAAAAAGAAACATCATAAGATATCACTAATACAAGGAATGTAAACTTGGCTACACAGGAACTGAATTACAAAACAGAATAGGGTCTCAAATGTAGAAAACCAACCTATGCTTGCTTAAGGGGAAAGGTGAGTTGGGGTGCTGCATAAAACCAGAGATTGAAATTAGCACAGATAACTTTCCATAAGCCAAATATGTAATAGACAAGAGCTACTGCTTGCTCAACGAAGTGGACTCAACACCCCATATTAAACCCCTAAGAATATACCTGACTAGTAAGAATCTTAAAACCTATGGATTTATATGTCTCCAAAAGAGAATCCAGCGTGGGTACAGCGGCATAAACGCAACAGTGATAGGATTGGTGAGGTTCGGTGAGCAAATGCAGACCCTTTGAATTCATATTGCATGGTACCCATTCCATGGGTCTCAACTCTCCAGGTTTAAGGGAATCTTCCTTCAGCTAAAACATGCATGTGGAACCCAGAGTATGATCCACCGTGTGATCGGGAAACGTGTTCAAATGTGTCTCAGTTTTCGTCCCCTGGTACTCGGGTGCAACATTCCAGACGCTTTACTAACACTCTCCCCACTTGGAGAGTCAGTGCCTTTAACCTCCTGTTTGGCCCAGTTTGCAATTTCTGCGGAAAATGAACAGGAATAGGGAGAACCAATGAGAGACTAGCTGGAGGTGTCTGGACGGGCAAATTTAACTCTCATTTCCCACCAGGAAGAGGAATTAACCAAAGGCTCAGCGTGCCATGCCGGAACCACACTAGGGCCTGAAGCAATCCTGCGGTGTCGCGGCCAGCTCACAAGAAAGCGAGTTGAAGAAAGGAGCTCAGGGGCCCTGTAATTCACAAACCTGCAGAGTTATAAATGACAGCTATCGTCCAAAAATATATTGAAGTAAGGCTGCCAAGAGCACTTGAAAGCAGGGCAGAATTGCAGGAAACCGATTTCAGGAGGTAGACTGGAATTGCATGTAACGCATAGGAAAAGAGGCAGAACGTCCACAATGATGCACTTGGCCAAAAATGGCGTATGCGTTTTTTCCTGAATATATTCAGGAAAAAACGCATACGCCCTTTTTGGCCAACCAAGCAAGCTTGCAAAGGAAATCTGCACTACAATGAAGTCTCACTGGCCCCCGGTCAAAAGGGCCATCTGAAAAAAGTGTAAAATCCAGAAAGGCAGGACAGGCCATGGAGAACTGGGAGCCTTCTTATGCTGATGGGCGGGAAGTAAATTGCCAAAAGCCACTCTGGAGAAGTGTATGGTGTTTCCTGAAACATCTAAAAAACAAAGCAACAGAGCCTAGGGCACTTCCACTTATGGTCCTATAGCTTAGGGAAATTAAAATCAAAAAGACACAGCCACCCCAAAGTTTGGGACGGCTCTGTTTACAAGAACCTCGTTTACGGTACAAGTTCAATATCGCAGAAAGCGAAAAATGGATAAAGAAGTTGTGGTACTTACGTACAATGCAATATCACTCAGCAATGAAATCTATGTTATCAGGCCAGTAGCAGCATAATGACTGGATTCAGGTACGATGATTCTAAGTGAAATAAGTCACACAGAAAAAGAAACATCATAAGATATCACTAATTCACGGAATGTAAACTTGGCTACACAGGAACTGAATTACAAAACAGAATAGGGTCTCAAATGTAGAAAACCAACTTATGCTTGCTTAAGGGGAAAGGTGAGTTGGGGTGCTGCATAAAACCAGAGATTGAAATTAGCACAGATATCTTTCCATAAGCAAAATATGTAATAGACAAGAGCTACTGCTTGCTCAACGAAGTGGACTCAACACCCCATATTAAACGTCTAAGAATATACCTGACTAGTAAGAATCTTAAAACCTATGGATTTATATGTCTCCGAAAGAGAATCAAGCGTGTGTACAGCGGCATAAACAGAGCAGTGATAGGATTGGTGAGGTTCGGTGACCAAATGCAGACCCTTTGAAGTCATATTGCATGGTACCCATTGCATGTTTCTCAACTCTCCAGGTTTAAGGGATTCTTCCTTCAGCAAAAACATGCATGTGTAACCCAGAGTATGATCCACCGTGTGATCGGGATACGTGTTCAAATGTGTCTCAGTTTTCGTCCCCAGGTACTCTGGTGCAACATTCCAGACGCTTTACTAACACTCTCCCCACTTGGAGAGTCAGTGCCTTTAACCTCCTGTTTGGCCCAGTTTGCAATTTCTGCGGAAAATGAACAGGAATAGGGAGAACCAATGAGAGACTAGCTGGAGGTGTCTGGACGGGCAAATTTAACTCTCATTTCCCACCAGGAAGAGGAATTAACCAAAGGCTCAGCGAGCCATGCCGGAACCACACTAGGGCCTGAAGCAATCCTGCGGTGTTGCGGCCAACTCACAAGAAAGCGAGTTGAAGAAAGGAGCTCAGGGGCACTGTAATTCACAAACCTGCAGAGTTATAAATGACAGCTATCGTCCAAAAATATATTGAAGTAAGGCTGCCAAGAGGACTTGAAAGCGGGGCAGAATTGCAGGAAACCGATTTCAGGAGGTAGACTGGAATTGCATGTAAAGCATAGGAAAAGAGGCAGAACGTCCACAATGATGCACTTGGCCAAAAAGGGCGTATGCGTTTTTTCCTGAATATATTCAGGAAAAAACGCATACGCCCTTTTTGGCCAACCAAGCAAGCTTGCAAAGAAATCTGCACTACAATGAACTCTCACTGCCCCCCGGTCAAAAGGGACATCTGAAAAAAGTGTAAAATCCAGAAAGGTAGGACAGGCCATGGAGAACGGGGAGCCTTCTTATGCTGATGGGCGGGATGTAAATTGCCAACAGCCACTGGGAAGAAGTGTATGGTGTTTCCTGAAACACCTAAAAAAGAAAGCAACAGAGCCTAGGGCAATTCCACTTATGGTCCTATAGATTAGGGAAATTAAAATCAAAAAACACAGCCACCCCAAAGTTTGGGACGGCTCTGTTTACAAGAACCTCGTTTACGGTACAAGTTCAATATCGCAGAAAGCGAAAAATGGATAAAGAAGTTTTGGTACTTACGTACAATGCAATATCACTCAGCAATGAAATCTATGTCATCAGGCCAGTAGCAGCATAATGAGTGGATTCAGGTACGATGATTCTAAGTGAAATAAGTCACACAGAAAAAGAAACATCATAAGATATCACTAATACACGGAATGTAAACTTGGCTACACAGGAACTGAATTACAAAACAGAATAGGGTCTCAAATGTAGAAAACCAACTTATGCTTGCTTAAGGGGAAAGGTGAGTTGGGGTGCTGCATAAAACCAGAGATTGAAATTAGCACAGATACCTTTCCATAAGCGAAATATGTAATAGACAAGAGCTACTGCTTGCTCAACGAAGTGGACTCAACACCCCATATTAAACGTCTAAGAATATACCTGACTAGTAAGAATCTTAAAACCTATGGATTTATAAGTCTCTGAAAGAGAATCCAGCGTGTGTACAGCGGCATAAACGGAGCAGTGATAGGATTGGTGAGGTTCGGTGAGCAAATGCAGACCCTTTGAAGTCATATTGCATGGTACCCATTGCATGGTTCTCAACTCTCCAGGTTTAAGGGATTCTTCCTTCAGCTAAAACATGCATGTGGAACCCAGAGTATGATCCACCGTGTGATCTGGAAACGTGTTCAAATGTGTCTCAGTTTTCGTCCCCTGGTACTCGGGTGCAACATTCCAGACGCTTTACTAACACTCTCCCCACTTGGAGAGTCAGTGCCTTTAACCTCCTGTTTGGCCCAGTTTGCAATTTCTGCGTAAGATGAACAGGAATAGGGAGAACCAATGAGAGACTAGCTGGAGGTGTCTGGATGGGCAAATTTAACTCTCATTTCCCACTCGGAAGAGGAATTAACCAAAGGCTCAGCATGCCATGCCAGAACCACACTAGGGCCTGAAGCAATCCTGCGGTGTTGAGGCCAGCTCACAAGAAAGCGAGTTGAAGAAAGGAACTCAGGGGCACTGTATTTCACAAACCTGCAGAGTTATAAATGACAGCTATCGTCCAAAAATATATTGAAGTAAGGCTGCCAAGAGGACTTGAAAGCGGGGCAGAATTGTAGGAAACCAATTTCAGGAGGTAGACTGGAATTGCATGTAAAGCATAGGAAAAGAGGCAGAACGTCCACAATGATGCACTTGGCCAAAAAGGGCGTATGCGTTTTTTCCTGAATATATTCAGGAAAAAACGCATACGCCCTTTTTGGCCAACCAAGCAAGCTTGCAAAGGAAATCTGCACTACAATGAAGTCTCACTGCCCCCCGGTCAAAAGGGCCATCTGAGAAAAGTGAAAAATCCAGAAAGGCAGGACACGCCATGGAGAACTGGGAGTGTTCTTATGTTGATGGGCGGGATGTAAATTGCAAACAGCCACTCTGGAGAAGTGTATGGTGTTTCCTGAAACGTCTAAAAAACAAAGCAACAGAGCCTAGTGCACTTCCACTTATGGTCCTATAGATTAGGGAAATTAAAATCAAAAAGACACAGCCACCCCAAAGTTTGGGACGGCTCTGTTTACAAGAACCTCGTTTATGGTACAAGTTCAATATCGCAGAAAGCGAAAAATGGATAAAGAAGTTATGGTACATACGTACAATGCAATATCACTCAGCAATGAAATCTATGTCATCAGTCCAGTAGCAGCATAATGAGTGGATTCAGGTACGATGATTCTAAGTGAAATAAGTCACCCAGAAAAAGAAACATCATAAGATATCACTAATTCACGGAATGTAAACTTGGCTACACAGGAACTGAATTACAAAACAGAATAGGGTCTCAAATGTGGAAAACCAACTTATGCTTGCTTAAGGGGAAAGGTGAGTTGGGGTGCTGCATAAAACCAGAGATTGAAATTAACACAGATACCGTTCCATAAGCCAAATATGTAATAGACAAGAGCTACTCCTTGCTCAACGAAGTGGACTCAACACCCCATATTAAACGCCTAAGAATATACCTGACTAGTAAGAATCTTAAAACCTATGGATTTATATGTCTCCGAAAGAGAATCAAGCGTGTGTACAGCGACATAAACGCAGCAGTGATAGGATTGGTGAGGTTCGGTGAGCAAATGCAGACCCTTTGAAGTCATAATGCATGGTACCCATTCCATGGTTCTCAACCTCCAGGTTTAAGGGATTATTCCTTCAGCTAAAACATGCATGTGGAACCCAGAGTATGATCCACCGTGTGATCGGGAAACGTGTTCAAATGTGTCTCAGTTTTCGTCCCCTGGTACTCGGGTGCAACATTCCAGACGCTTTACTAACACTCTCCCCACTTGGAGAGTCAGTGTCTTTAACCTCATGTTTGGCCCAGTTTGCAATTTCTGCGGAAAATGAACAGGAATAGGGAGAACCAATGGGAGACTAACTGGAGGTGTCTGGACGGGCAAATTTAACTCTCATTTCCAACCAGGAAGAGGAATTAACCAAAGGCTCAGCGAGCCATGCCGGAACCACACTAGGGCCTGAAGCAATCCTGCGGTGTTGCGGCCAGCTCACAAAAAAGCGAGTTGAAGAAAGGAGCTCAGGGGCACTGTAAATCACAAACCTGCAGAGTTATAAATGACAGCTATCGTCCAAAAATATATTGAAGTAATGCTGCCAAGAGGACTTGAAAGCGGGGCAGAATTGCAGGAAACCGATTTCAGTAGGTAGACTGGAATTGCATGTAAAGCATAGGAAAAGAGGCAGAACGTCCACAATGATGCACTTGGCCAAAAAGGGCGTATGCGTTTTTTCCTGAATATATTCAGGAAAAAACGCATACGCACTTTTTGGCCAACCAAGCAAGCTTGCAAAGGAAATCTGCACTACAATGAAGTCTCACTGCCCCCCGGTCAAAAGGGCCATCTGAAAAAAGTGTAAAATCCAGAAAGGCAGGACAGGCCATGGAGAACTGGGAGCCTTCTTATGCTGATGGGCGGGATGTAAATTGCAAACAGCCACTCTGGAGAAGTGTATGGTGTTTCCTGAAACATCTAAAAAACAAAGCAACAGAGCCTAGGGCACTTCCACTTATGGTCCTATAGCTTAGGGAAATTAAAATCAAAAAGACACAGCCACCCCAAAGTTTGGGACGGCTCTGTTTACAAGAACCTCGTTTACGGTACAAGTTCAATATCGCAGAAAGCGAAAAATGGATAAAGAAGTTGTGGTACTTACGTACAATGCAATATCACTCAGCAATGAAATCTATGTCATCAGGTCAGTAGCAGCATACTGAGTGGATTCAGGTACGATGATTCTAAGTGAAATAAGTCACACAGAAAAAGAAACATCATAAGATATCACTAATACACGGAATGTAATCTTGGCTATACAGGAACTGAATTACAAAACAGAATAGGGTCTCAAATGTAGAAAACCAACTTATGCTTGCTTAAGGGGAATGGTGAGTTGGGGTGCTGCATAAAACCAGAGATTGAAATTAATACAGATACCGTTCCATAAGCCAAATATGTAATAGACAAGAGCTACTGCTTGCTCAACGAAGTGGACTCAACACCCCATATTAAACGCCTAAGAATATACCTGACTAGTAAGAATCTTAAAACCTATGGATTTATATGTCTCTGAAAGAGAATCAAGCGTGTGTACAGAGGCATAAACGCTGCAGTGATCGGATTGGTGAGGCTCGGTGAGCAAATGCAGACCCTTTGATGTCATATTGCATGGTACCCATTCCATGGGTCTCAACTCTCCAGGTTTAAGGGATTCTTCCTTCAGCTAAAGCATGCATGTGGAACCCAGAGTATGATCCACCGTGTGATCGGGAAACGTGTTCAAATGTGTCTCAGTTTTTGTCCCCTGGTACTCGGGTGCAACATTCCAGACGCTTTACTAACACTCTCCCCACTTGGAGAGTCAGTGCCTTTAACATCCTGTTTGGCCCAGTTTGCAATTTCTGCGGAAAAGGAACAGGAATAGGGAGAACCAATGAGAGACTAGCTGGAGGTGTCTGGACGGGCAAATTTAACTCTCATTTCCCACCAGGAAGAGGAATTAACCAAAGGCTCAGCGTGCCATGCCGGAACCATACTAGGGCCTGAAGCAATCCTGCGGTGTCGCGGCCAGCTCACAAGAAAGCGAGTTGAAGAAAGGAGCTCAGGGGCCCTGTAATTCACAAACCTGCAGAGTTATAAATGACAGCTATCGTCCAAAAATATATTGAAGTAAGGCTGCCAAGAGGACTTGAAAGTGGGGCAGAATTGCAGGAAACCGATTTCAGGAGGTAGACTGGAATTGCATGTAAAACATAGGAAAAGAGGCAGAACGTCCACAATGATGAACTTGGCGAAAAAGGGCGTATGCGTTTTTTCCTGAATATATTCAGGAAAAAACGCATACGCCCTTTTTGGCCAACCAAGCAAGCTTGCAAAGGAAATCTGCACTACAATGAAGTCTCACTGCCCCCCCGGTCAAAAGGGCCATCTGAAAAATGTGTAAAATCCAGAAAGGCAGGACAGGCCATGGAGAACTGGGAGCCTTCTTATGCTGATGGGCGGGATGTAAATTGCCAACAGCCACTCTGGAGAAGTGTATGGTGTTTCCTGAAACATCTAAAAAACAAAGCAACAGAGCCTAGGGCACTTCCACATATGGTCCTATAGCTTAGGGAAATTAAAATCAAAAAGACACAGCAACCCCAAAGTTTGCGACGGCTCTGTTTACAAGAAACTCATTTACCGTAAAAGTTCAATATCGCAGAAAGCGAAAAATGGATAAATAAGTTGTGGTATTACGTACAATACAATATCACTCAGCAATGAAATCTATATCATCAGGCCCTTAGCAGCATAATGAGTGGATTCAGGTACGATGATTCTAAGTGAAATAAGTCACAGAGAAAAAGAAACATCATAAGTTATCACTAATACATGGAATGTAAACTTGGCTACACAGGAACTGAATTACAAAACAGGACAGTGTCTCAAATGTAGAAAACCAACTTATGCTTGCTTAAGGGGAATGGTGAGTTGGGGTGCTGCATAAAACCAGAGATTGAAATTAGCACAGATACCATTCCTTAAGCCAAATATGTAATAGACTAGAGCTAGTCCTTGCTCAACGAAGTGGACTCAACACCCCATATTAAACGCATAAGAATATACGTGACTACTAAGAATCTTAAAACCTATGGATTTATATGTCTTCGAAAGAGAATCAAGCATGTGTACAGCGGCATAAACGCAGCAGTGATCGGATTGGTGAGGTTCGGTGAGCAAATGCAGACCCTTTGAACTCATATTGCATGGTACCCATTCCATGGGTCTCAACTCTCCAGGTTTAAGGGATTCTTCCTTCAGCTAAAACATGCATGTGGAACCCAGAGTATGACCCACCAAGTGATCGGGAAACGTGTTCAAATGTGTCTCAGTTTTCGTCCCCTGGTACTCGGGTGCAACATTCCAGACGCTTTACTAACACTCTCCCCACTTGGAGAGTCAGTGCCTTTAACCTCCTGTTTGGCCCAGTTTGCAATTTCTGCGGAAAATGAACAGGAATAGGGAGAACCAATGAGAGACTAGCTGGAGGTGTCTGGACGGGCAAATTTAACTCTCATTTCCCACCAGGAAGAGGAATTAACCAAAGGCTCAGCGAGCCATGCTGGAACCACACTAGGGCCTGAAGCAATCCTGCGGTGTTGCGGCCAGCTCACAAGAAAGCGAGTTGAAGAAAGGAGCTCAGGGGCCCTGTAATTCACAAACCTGCAGAGTTATAAATGACAGCTATCGTCCAAAAATATATTGAAGTAAAGCTGCCAAGAGGACTTGAAAGCGGGGCAGAATTGCAGGAAACCGATTTCAGGAGGTAGACTGGAATTGCATGTAAAGCATAGGAAAAGAGGCAGAACGTCCACAATGATGCACTTGGCCAAAAAGGGCATATGTGTTTTTTCCTGAATATATTCAGGAAAAAACGCATACGCACTTTTTGGCCAACCAAGCAAGCTTGCAAAGGAAATCTGCACTACAATGAAGTCTCACTGGCCTCCGGTCAAAAGGGCCATCTGAAAAAAGTGTAAAATCCAGAAAGGCAGGACAGGCCATGGAGAACTGGGAGCCTTCTTATGCTGATGGGCGGGATGTAAATTGCAAACAGCCACTCTGGAGAAGTGTATGGTGTTTCCTGAAACATCTAAAAAACAAAGCAACAGAGCCTAGGGCACTTCCACTTATGGTCCTATAGCTTAGGGAAATTAAAATCAAAAAGACACAGCCACCCCAAAGTTTGGGACGGCTCTGTTTACAAGAACCTCGTTTACGGTACAAGTTCAATATCGCAGAAAGCGAAAAATGGATAAAGAAGTTGTGGTACTTACGTACAATGCAATATCACTCAGCAATGAAATCTATGTCATCAGGTCAGTAGCAGCATACTGAGTGGATTCAGGTACGATGATTCTAAGTGAAATAAGTCACACAGAAAAAGAAACATCATAAGATATCACTAATACACGGAATGTAATCTTGGCTATACAGGAACTGAATTACAAAACAGAATAGGGTCTCAAATGTAGAAAACCAACTTATGCTTGCTTAAGGGGAATGGTGAGTTGGGGTGCTGCATAAAACCAGAGATTGAAATTAATACAGATACCGTTCCATGAGCCAAATATGTAATAGACAAGAGCTACTGCTTGCTCAACGAAGTGGACTCAACACCCCATATTAAACGCCTAAGAATATACCTGACTAGTAAGAATCTTAAAACCTATGGATTTATATGTCTCTGAAAGAGAATCAAGCGTGTGTACAGAGGCATAAACGCTGCAGTGATCGGATTGGTGAGGCTCGGTGAGCAAATGCAGACCCTTTGATGTCATATTGCATGGTACCCATTCCATGGGTCTCAACTCTCCAGGTTTAAGGGATTCTTCCTTCAGCTAAAACATGCATGTGGAACCCAGAGTATGATCCACCGTGTGATCGGGAAACGTGTTCAAATGTGTCTCAGTTTTCGTCCCTGGTACTCGGGTGCAACATTCCAGACGCTTTACTAACACTCTCCCCACTTGGAGAGACAGTGCCTTTAACATCCTGTTTGGCCCAGTTTGCAATTTCTGCGGAAAATGAACAGGAATAGGGAGAACCAATGAGAGACTAGCTGGAGGTGTCTGGACGGGCAAATTTAACTCTCATTTCCCACCAGGAAGAGGAATTAACCAAAGGCTCAGCGTGCCATGCCGGAACCATACTAGGGCCTGAAGCAATCCTGCGGTGTCGCGGCCAGCTCACAAGAAAGCGAGTTGAAGAAAGGAGCTCAGGGGCCCTGTAATTCACAAACCTGCAGAGTTATAAATGACAGCTATCGTCCAAAAATATATTGAAGTAAGGCTGCCAAGAGGACTTGAAAGTGGGGCAGAATTGCAGGAAACCGATTTCAGGAGGTAGACTGGAATTGCATGTAAAACATAGGAAAAGAGGCAGAACGTCCACAATGATGAACTTGGCGAAAAAGGGCGTATGCGTTTTTTCCTGAATATATTCAGGAAAAAACGCATACGCCCTTTTTGGCCAACCAAGCAAGCTTGAAAAGGAAATCTGCACTACAATGAAGTCTCACTGCCCCCCCGGTCAAAAGGGCCATCTGAAAAATGTGTAAAATCCAGAAAGGCAGGACAGGCCATGGAGAACTGGGAGCCTTCTTATGCTGATGGGCGGGATGTAAATTGCCAACAGCCACTCTGGAGAAGTGTATGGTGTTTCCTGAAACATCTAAAAAACAAAGCAACAGAGCCTAGGGCACTTCCACTTATGGTCCTATAGCTTAGGGAAATTAAAATCAAAAAGACACAGCAACCCCAAAGTTTGCGACGGCTCTGTTTACAAGAAACTCATTTACCGTAAAAGTTCAATATCGCAGAAAGCGAAAAATGGATAAATAAGTTGTGGTATTACGTACAATACAATATCACTCAGCAATGAAATCTATATCATCAGGCCCTTAGCAGCATAATGAGTGGATTCAGGTACGATGATTCTAAGTGAAATAAGTCACAGAGAAAAAGAAACATCATAAGTTATCACTAATACATGGAATGTAAACTTGGCTACACAGGAACTGAATTACAAAACAGGACAGTGTCTCAAATGTAGAAAACCAACTTATGCTTGCTTAAGGGGAATGGTGAGTTGGGGTGCTGCATAAAACCAGAGATTGAAATTAGCACAGATACCATTCCTTAAGCCAAATATGTAATAGACTAGAGCTAGTCCTTGCTCAACGAAGTGGACTCAACACCCCATATTAAACGCATAAGAATATACGTGACTACTAAGAATCTTAAAACCTATGGATTTATATGTCTTCGAAAGAGAATCAAGCATGTGTACAGCGGCATAAACGCAGCAGTGATCGGATTGGTGAGGTTCGGTGAGCAAATGCAGACCCTTTGAACTCATATTGCATGGTACCCATTCCATGGGTCTCAACTCTCCAGGTTTAAGGGATTCTTCCTTCAGCTAAAACATGCATGTGGAACCCAGAGTATGATCCACCAAGTGATCGGGAAACGTGTTCAAATGTGTCTCAGTTTTCGTCCCCTGGTACTCGGGTGCAACATTCCAGACGCTTTACTAACACTCTCCCCACTTGGAGAGTCAGTGCCTTTAACCTCCTGTTTGGCCCAGTTTGCAATTTCTGCGGAAAATGAACAGGAATAGGGAGAACCAATGAGAGACTAGCTGGAGGTGTCTGGACGGGCAAATTTAACTCTCATTTCCCACCAGGAAGAGGAATTAACCAAAGGCTCAGCGAGCCATGCTGGAACCACACTAGGGCCTGAAGCAATCCTGCGGTGTTGCGGCCAGCTCACAAGAAAGCGAGTTGAAGAAAGGAGCTCAGGGGCCCTGTAATTCACAAACCTGCAGAGTTATAAATGACAGCTATCGTCCAAAAATATATTGAAGTAAAGCTGCCAAGAGGACTTGAAAGCGGGGCAGAATTGCAGGAAACCGATTTCAGGAGGTAGACTGGAATTGCATGTAAAGCATAGGAAAAGAGGCAGAACGTCCACAATGATGCACTTGGCCAAAAAGGGCATATGTGTTTTTTCCTGAATATATTCAGGAAAAAACGCATACGCACTTTTTGGCCAACCAAGCAAGCTTGCAAAGGAAATCTGTACTACAATGAAGTCTCACTGGCCCCCGGTCAAAAGGGCCATCTGAAAAAAGTGTAAAATCCAGAAAGGCAGGACAGGCCATGGAGAACTGGGAGCCTTCTTATGCTGATGGGCGGGATGTAAATTGCAAACAGCCACTCTGGAGAAATGTATGGTGTTTCCTGAAACATCTAAAAAACAAAGCAACAGAGCCTAGGGCACTTCCACTTATGGTCCTATAGCTTAGGGAAATTAAAATCAAAAAGACACAGCCACCCCAAAGTTTGGGACGGCTCTGTTTACAAGAACCTCGTTTACGGTACAAGTTCAATATCGCAGAAAGCGAAAAATGGATAAAGAAGTTGTGGTACTTACGTACAATGCAATATCACTCAGCAATGAAATCTATGTCATCAGGTCAGTAGCAGCATACTGAGTGGATTCAGGTACGATGATTCTAAGTGAAATAAGTCACACAGAAAAAGAAACATCATAAGATATCACTAATACACGGAATGTAATCTTGGCTATACAGGAAATGAATTACAAAACAGAATAGGGTCTCAAATGTAGAAAACCAACTTATGCTTGCTTAAGGGGAATGGTGAGTTGGGGTGCTGCATAAAACCAGAGATTGAAATTAATACAGATACCGTTCCATAAGCCAAATATGTAATAGACAAGAGCTACTGCTTGCTCAACGAAGTGGACTCAACACCCCATATTAAACGCCTAAGAATATACCTGACTAGTAAGAATCTTAAAACCTATGGATTTATATGTCTCTGAAAGAGAATCAAGCGTGTGTACAGAGGCATAAACGCTGCAGTGATCGGATTGGTGAGGCTCGGTGAGCAAATGCAGACCCTTTGAAGTCATATTGCATGGTACCCATTCCATGGGTCTCAACTCTCCAGGTTTAAGGGATTCTTCCTTCAGCTAAAACATGCATGTGGAACCCAGAGTATGATCCACCGTGTGATCGGGAAACGTGTTCAAATGTGTCTCAGTTTTCGTCCCCTGGTACTCGGGTGCAACATTCCAGACGCTTTACTAACACTCTCCCCACTTGGAGAGTCAGTGCCTTTAACCTCCTGTTTGGCCCAGTTTGCAATTTCTGCGGAAAATGAACAGGAATAGGGAGAACCAATGAGAGACTAGCTGGAGGTGTCTGGACGGGCAAATTTAACTCTCATTTCCCACCAGGAAGAGGAATTAACCAAAGGCTCAGCGAGCCATGCTGGAACAACACTAGGGCCTGAAGCAATCCTGCGGTGTTGCGGCCAGCTCACAAGAAAGCGAGTTGAAGAAAGGAGCTCAGGGGCCCTGTAATTCACAAACCTGCAGAGTTATAAATGACAGCTATCGTCCAAAAATATATTGAAGTAAGGCTGCCAAGAGGACTTGAAAGCGGGGCAGAATTGCAGGAAACCGATTTCAGGAGGTAGACTGGAATTGCATGTAAAGCATAGGAAAAGAGGCAGAACGTCCCCAATGATGCACTTGGCCAAAAAGGGCGTATGCGTTTTTTCCTGAATATATTCAGGAAAAAACGCATACGCCCTTTTTGGCCAACCAAGCAAGCTTGCAAAGGAAATCTGCACTACAATGAAATCTCACTGGCCCCCGGTCAAAAGGGCCATCTGAAAAAAGTGTAAAATCCAGAAATTCAGGACAGGCCATGGAGAACTGGGAGCCTTCTTATGCTGATGGGTGGGAAGTAAATTGCCAAAAGCCACTCTGGAGAAGTGTATGGTGTTTCCTGAAACATCTAAAAAACAAAGCAACAGAGCCTAGGGCACTTCCACTTATGGTCCTATAGCTTAGGGAAATTAAAATCAAAAAGACACAGCAACCCCAAAGTTTGGGATGGCTCTGTTTACAAGAACCTCAATTACGGTACAAGTTCAATATCGCAGAAAGTCAGAAATGGATAAAGGAGTTGAGGTACTTACTTACAATGCAATATCACTCAGCGACGAAATCTATGTCATCAGGCCCTTAGCAGCATAATGAGTGGATTCAGGTACGATGATTCTAAGTGAAATAAGTCACAGAGAAAAAGAAACATCATAAGTTATCACTAATACATGGAATGTAAACTTGGCTACACAGGAACTGAATTACAAAACAGGATAGGGTCTCAAATGTAGAAAACCAACTTATGCTTGCTTAAGGGGAATGGTGAGTTGGGGTGCTGCATAAAACCAGAGATTGAAATTAGCACAGATACCATTCCATAAGCCAAATATGTAATAGACAAGAGCTACTGCTTGCTCAACGAAGTGGACTCAACACCCCATTTTAAACGGCTAAGAATATACCTGACTAGTAAGAATCTTAAAACCTATGGATTTATATGTCTCCGAAAGAGAATCAAGCTTGTGTACAGCAGACTAAACGCAGCAGTGATAGGATTGGTGAGGTTCGGTGAGCAAATGCAGACCCTTTGAAGTCATATTGCATGGTACCCATTCCATGGGTCTCAACTCTCCAGGTTTAAGGGATTCTTCCTTCAGCTAAAACATGCATGTGGAACCCAGAGTATGATCCACCGTGTGATCGGGAAACGTGTTCAAATGTGTCTCAGTTTTCGTCCCCTGGTACTCGGGTGCAACATTCCAGACGCTTTACTAACACTCTCCCCACTTGGAGAGTCAGTGCCTTTAACCTCCTGTTTGGCCCAGTTTGCAATTTCTGCGGAAAATGAACAGGAATAGGGAGAACCAATGAGAGACTAGCTGGAGGTGTCTGGACGGGCAAATTTAACTCTCATTTCCCACCAGGAAGAGGAATTAACCAAAGGCTCAGCGAGCCATGCTGGAACAACACTAGGGCCTGAAGCAATCCTGCGGTGTTGCGGCCAGCTCACAAGAAAGCGAGTTGAAGAAAGGAGCTCAGGGGCCCTGTAATTCACAAACCTGCAGAGTTATAAATGACAGCTATCGTCCAAAAATATATTGAAGTAAGGCTGCCAAGAGGACTTGAAAGCGGGGCAGAATTGCAGGAAACCGATTTCAGGAGGTAGACTGGAATTGCATGTAAAGCATAGGAAAAGAGGCAGAACGTCCCCAATGATGCACTTGGCCAAAAAGGGCGTATGCGTTTTTTCCTGAATATATTCAGGAAAAAACGCATACGCCCTTTTTGGCCAACCAAGCAAGCTTGCAAAGGAAATCTGCACTACAATGAAATCTCACTGGCCCCCGGTCAAAAGGGCCATCTGAAAAAAGTGTAAAATCCAGAAATTCAGGACAGGCCATGGAGAACTGGGAGCCTTCTTATGCTGATGGGTGGGAAGTAAATTGCCAAAAGCCACTCTGGAGAAGTGTATGGTGTTTCCTGAAACATCTAAAAAACAAAGCAACAGAGCCTAGGGCACTTCCACTTATGGTCCTATAGCTTAGGGAAATTAAAATCAAAAAGACACAGCAACCCCAAAGTTTGGGATGGCTCTGTTTACAAGAACCTCAATTACGGTACAAGTTCAATATCGCAGAAAGTCAGAAATGGATAAAGGAGTTGAGGTACTTACTTACAATGCAATATCACTCAGCGACGAAATCTATGTCATCAGGCCCTTAGCAGCATAATGAGTGGATTCAGGTACGATGATTCTAAGTGAAATAAGTCACAGAGAAAAAGAAACATCATAAGTTATCACTAATACATGGAATGTAAACTTGGCTACACAGGAACTGAATTACAAAACAGGATAGGGTCTCAAATGTAGAAAACCAACTTATGCTTGCTTAAGGGGAATGGTGAGTTGGGGTGCTGCATAAAACCAGAGATTGAAATTAGCACAGATACCATTCCATAAGCCAAATATGTAATAGACAAGAGCTACTGCTTGCTCAACGAAGTGGACTCAACACCCCATTTTAAACGGCTAAGAATATACCTGACTAGTAAGAATCTTAAAACCTATGGATTTATATGTCTCCGAAAGAGAATCAAGCTTGTGTACAGCAGACTAAACGCAGCAGTGATAGGATTGGTGAGGTTCGGTGAGCAAATGCAGACCCTTTGAAGTCATATTGCATGGTACCCATTCCATGGGTCTCAACTCTCCAGGTTTAAGGGATTCTTCCTTCAGCTAAAACATGCATGTGGAACCCAGAGTATGATCCACCGTGTGATCGGGAAACGTGTTCAAATGTGTCTCAGTTTTCGTCCCCTGGTACTCGGGTGCAACATTCCAGACGCTTTACTAACACTCTCCCCACTTGGAGAGTCAGTGCCTTTAACCTCCTGTTTGGCCCAGTTTGCAATTTCTGCGGAAAATGAACAGGAATAGGGAGAACCAATGAGAGACTAGCTGGAGGTGTCTGGACGGGTAAATTTAACTCTCATTTCCCACCAGGAAGAGGAATTAAACAAAGGCTCAGTGAGCCACGTCGAAACCACACTAGGGCCTGAAGCAATCCTGCGGTGTTGCGGGCAGCTCACAAGAAAGCGAGTTGAAGAAAGGAGCTCAGGGGCCCTGTAATTCACAAACCTGCGGAGTTATAAATGACAGCTATCGTCCAAAAATATATTGAAGTAAGGCTGCCAAGAGGACTTGAAAGCGGGGCAGAATTGCAGGAAACCGATTTCAGGAGGTAGAATGTAATTGCATGTAAAGCATAGGAAAAGAGGCAGAAGGTCCACAATGATGCACTTGGCCAAAAAGGGCGTATGCGTTTTTTCCTGAATATATTCAGGAAAAAACGCATACGCCCTTTTTGGCCAACCAAGCAAGCTTGCAAAGGAAATCTGCACTACAATGTAGTCTCACTGCCGCCCGGTCAAAAGGGCCATATGAAAAAAGTGTAAAATCCAGAAAGGCAGGACAGGCCATGGAGAATTGGGAGCCTTGTTATGCTGATGGGTGGGATGTAAATTGCCAAAAGCCACTCTGGAGAAGTGTATGGTGTTTCCTGAAACATCTAAAAAACAAAGCAACAGAGCCTAGGGCACTTCCACTTATGGTCCTATAGCTTAGGGAAATTAAAATCAAAAAGACACAGCAACCCCAAAGTTTGGGACGGCTCTGTTTACAAGAACCTCACTTACGGTACAAGTTCAATATCGCAGAAAGCCAGAAATGGATAAAGAAGTTGAGGTACTTACTTACAATGCAATATCACTCAGCGACGAAATCTATGTCATCAGGCCCTTAGCAGCATAATGAGTGGATTCAGGTACGATGATTCTAAGTGAAATAAGTCACAGAGAAAAAGAAACATCATAAGTTATCACTAATACATGGAATGTAAACTTGGCTACACAGGAACTGAACTACAAAACAGGACAGGGTCTCAAATGTAGAAAACCAACTTATGCTTGCTTAAGGGGAAAGGTGAGTTGGGGTGCTGCATAAAATCAGAGATTGAAATTAGCACAGATACCTTTCCATAAGCCAAATATGTAATAGACAAGAGCTACTGCTTGCTCAACGAAGTGGACTCAACACCCCATATTAAACGCCTAAGAATATACCTGACTAGTAAAAATCTTAAAACCTATGGATTTATATGTCTCCGAAAGAGAATCAAGCGTGTGTACAGCGGCATAAACGCAGCAGTGATCGGATTGGTGAGGATCGGTGAGCAAATGCAGACCCTTTGAAGTCATATTGCATGGTACCCATACCATGGGTCTCATCTCTCCAGGTTTAAGGGATTCTTCCTTCAGCTAAAACATGCATGTGGAACCCAGAGTATGATCCACCGTGTGATCGGGAAACGTGTTCAAATGTGTCTCAGTTTTCGTCCCCTGGTACTCGGGTGCAACATTCCAGACGCTTTACTAACACTCTCCCCACTTGGCGAGTCAGTGCCTTTAACCTCCTGTTTGGCCCAGTTTGCAATTTCTACGGAAAATGAACAGGAATAGGGAGAACCAATGAGAGACTAGCTGGAGGTGTCTGGACGGGCAAATTTAACTCTCATTTCCCACCAGGAAGAGGAATTAACCAAAGGCTCAGCGTGCCATGCCGGAACCACACTAGGGCCTGAAGCAATCCTGCGGTGTCGCGGCCAGCTCACAAGAAAGCGAGTTGAAGAAAGGAGCTCAGGGGCCCTGTAATTCACAAACCTGCAGAGTTATAAATGACAGCTATCGTCCAAAAATATATTGAAGTAAGGCAGCCAAGAGGACTTGGAAGCGGGGCAGAATTGCAGGAAACCGATTTCAGGAGGTAGACTGGAATTGCATGTAAAGCATAGGAAAAGAGGCAGAACGTCCACAATGATGCACTTGGCCAAAAAGGGCGTATGCGTTTTTTGCTGAATATATTCAGGAAAAAACGCATACGCCCTTTTTGGCCAACCAAGCAAGCTTGCAAAGGAAATCTGCACTACAATGAAGTCTCACTGCCCCCCAGTCAAAAGGGCCATCTGAAAAAAGTGTAAAATCCAGAAAGGCAGGACAGGCCATGGAGAACTGGGAGCCTTCTTATGCTGATGGTCGGGATGTAAATTGCAAACAGCCACTCTGGAGAAGTGTATGGTGTTTCCTGAAACATCTAAAAAACAAAGCAACAGAGCCTAGGGCACTTCCACTTATGGTCCTATAGCTTAGGGAAATTAAAATCAAAAAGACACAGCCACCCCAAAGTTTGGGACGGCTCTGTTTACAAGAAACTCGTTTACAGTACAAGTTCAATATCGCAGAAAGCGAAAAATGGATAAAGAAGTTGTGGTACGATTTCAGAAGGTACACGGGAGTCGCTCTTAAAGCATAGGAAAAGAGACAGAACTTGGAAAATAATGCACTTGGCAAAAAAGTGCATATGTGTTTTATCCAGAGCTCTCATAACCGAGGGGAGGAGATTCCCAGCAGTCTCCAAGTGCCACCTGAGGGCTCACGTTGCCAACGCAACGTGAGCAAGCCAGGCAGGAGTTACCTCACAGCAGAGATCCCACCTCACAGAAGGGTGAGAAACCCAGCCTACATCAGACTCTCACCAGAGGGCCCACATCACCATGGGGATAGGTACCAGGCAGGAGTGTCTTCACACCAGTGGGGCCACATCATCGAAAGGTGAGGTACTCAGCACATGTGTCCTCAAACCAGAGGACCCACATCACCAAGGGCCTCGGAGTGAGGCAGGCAGGAGTAGCCTCACAACACTGGGCCCATAGAATAAAAAAGTGAGGAATCCAGCAGTTGGAACCTCCCAGCTGGCAGCCCAGAGCACTGAGGCTATGGGATCCAGGCCACAGTGAACTCACAGAAGAGGGCCCATGTCATGAAACTGAGCAACCCAGCCATTGGGACCTCAGAGCAGGAGGCCCACATCCCCATGGGGATATAAATCTGGTAGGAGTGTCCTCGTACCACTGAGAACATATCAGAAAATTTTGAGAGACCAGCAGTTAGGGCCTGACGCCAGAGGACCCTCATCACCAAGGGAAGGAGGCTCCCAGCAGGCTCCAACTGCCACCAGAGGGCTGACGTCGCCAAGGCAATGTGTGCCAACCAGGCACGAATGACCTCACTGCAGAGGGCCCACCTCAGAGAAGTGTGACGAACCCAGTCTTGATCAGACTCGCACCAGAGGGCCCACATCACCAAATGGATTGGAACCAGGCAGGAGTGTCCTCACATGAGTAGGGTCACATCAACTAAAGGTGAGGAACCCAGAACATGTGGCTTCAAACCATAGGACACCCATCACCAAGGGGCTGGGAGTGAGGTAGGCAGGAGGAGCCTCACAACAGAGGGTCCAAAAATAAGAAAGGTGAGGAATCCAGCAGTTGGAACCTCCCAGCAGGCGGCCCAGAGCACAGAGGCTAGGGGATCCAGGCCAGAGTGAACTAACACCAGACAGCCCACATCATGAAACTGTGAGCAACCCAGACATTGGGACCTCAGAGCAGAAGGCCCACATCCCCATGGTGATGGGAACATGACAGGAGTGTCCTGGCATCACTGGGCTCACATCAGAAAACGTGGGGTGCTCAGAAGTTAGGGCCTGACGCTAGAGGGCACTCATCACCGAGGGGAGGAGGCTCCCAGCAGGCTCCAGCTGCCACCAGAGGGCCAACGTCACCAAGGCGATGTGTGCCAGCCCTGCAGGAGTGACCTCACAGCAGAGGGCCCACCTCACAGAAGGGTGAGGAACACAGCCAGGATCAGACTCTCACCAGAGGGCCCACATCACCAAGGGGATGGGAACAAGGCAGGAGTGTCCCCACACCAGTGGGACAACATCATCGAAAGGTGAGGATCCCAGCACATGTAGCCTCAAACCAGAGGAACCACATCACTAAGGGGTTCGGAATGAGGCTGGCAGGACCGGCCTCACAACACAGGGTCCATAGAATATAAAAGTTGAGGAATCCAGCAGTTGGAACCTCCCAGCAAGCGGCCCAGAGCACCGAGGCTATGAGATCCAGGCCGCAGTGAACTCACAGCAGAGGGCCCACATCATGAACCTGTGAGAAGCCCAGCCGTTGGGACCTCAGAACAGAAGGCCCACATCCCCATTGGGATGGGAACCTGGCAGGAGTGGCCTCGCACCACTTAGCACATATCAGAAAATGTTAGGAGCCCAGCAGTTAGGGCCTGACGCCAGGGGGCCCTCATAACTGAGGGGAGGAGACTCCCAGCAGGTTCCAACTGCCAACAGAGGGCCCACGTGTACAAGGTGGTATGCGCCAGGCAGGCAGTAGTGACCTCACAGAAGAGGGCCTATCTCACAGAAGCGTGAGGAACCGAGGCAGGATGAGACTCTCGCCAGAGGGCCCACAACACCAAGGGGATGGGAACCAGTCAGGACTGTCCTCCCACCAGTGGGGCCACATCATCGAAAGGTGAGGAACCCAGCACATGCGGCCTCATATCAGAGGACATACATCACAAAGGGGATGGGAGTGAGGCAGGTAGGAGTAGCCTAAAAACAGAGGGCCCAAAGAATAAAAAAGGTGAGGAATCCAGCATTTGGAACCTCCCAGCAGGCGGCCAAGAGCACAGAAGCTATGGGATGCAGGCAGGAGTGAACTAACACCAGAGAGCCCACATCATGAAACTGTGAGCAACCCAGGCGTTGGGACCTCAGAGCAGAAAGCCCACATCCCCATGGAGATGGGAACCTGACAGGAGTGTCCTGGCATCACTGGACTCACATCAGAAAACGTGGGGAGCCCAGCAGTTATGGCCTGATGCTAGAGGGCCGTCATCACCGAGGGCAGGAGGCTCCCAGCAGGTTCCATGTGCCAACAGAGGGCCCACGTCGCCAAGGTGATGTGTGCAAGTCAGGCAGGATTGACCTCACAGCAGAGGGCCTACCTCACAGAAGAGTGAGGAACCCAGCCAGGATAAGACTGTCACCAGAAGGCCCACATCACCAAGGGGATGGGAACCAGGCAGGAGTGTCCTCACACCAGTGGGGCCACATCATTGAAAGTTGCGGAACCCAGCACATGTGGCCTCAAACCAGAGGACCCACATCACGAAGGGGTTGCAAGTGAGGCAGGCAGGAGGAGCATCGCAACACAGGACCCATAGAATACAAAAGTTGAGGAATCGAGCAGTTGGAACCTCCCAGCAGGTGGCCCAGAGCACAGAGGCTATGGTATCCCCGCCAGAGTGAACTAACAGCAGAGAGCCCACATCATGAAACTGTGAACAACCCAGCCGTTGGGACTTCAGAGCAGAAGACCCACATCCCAATGGGGATGTGAACCTGGATGGAGTGTCTTTGAACCACTTGGCGCACATCACAAAACGTGGGGAGCCCAGCCATTAGGGCCTGACGCCAGAGGGCCCTCATCATCAAGGGGAGGAGGCTCCCAGCAGGCTCCAAGTGCCACCAGAGGGCTCATGTCCACAAGGCGAGCTGAGAGCAAGCCAGGCAGGAGTGACCTCACAGCAGACGGCCCACCTCACAGAAGGGTGAGGAACCCAGCCAGGATCAGACTCTCAACAGAGGGCCCACATCACCAAGGGGATGTGAACCAGGCAGGAGTCTCCTAAGACCATTGGTCCCACATCATCGAAAGGTGAGGAACCCAGCACGTGTGGCCTCAAACCAGAGGACACACATCACGAATGGGCTGAGAGTGAGGCAGGCAGGAGGATCCTCACAACAGAGGGCCCAAAAAATTAAAAAAGTGAGGAATCCAGCAGTTGGAACCTCCCAGAAGGCGGCCAGGAGCACAGAGGCTATGGGATCCAGGCCACAGTGAACTAACACCAGAGAGCCCACATCATGAAATTGTGATCAACCCAGCCGTTGGAACCTCAGAGCAGAAGGCCCACATCCCCATGGAGATGGGAACCTAAGAGGAGTGCCCGAGCATCACTGGGCTCACTAAGAAAAGTTGGGGAGCCCAGCAGTTAGGGCCTGACGTCAGAGGGCCCTCATCACAGAGGTGAGGAGGCTCCCAGCAGGGTCCAAGTGCCACCAGAGGGCTCATGTCAACAAGGCGAGGTGAGCAAGCCAGGCAAGAGTTACCTGATAGTAGAGGGCCCACCTCACAGATGGGTGAGGAACCCAGCCAGGATCAGACTCTCACCAGAGGGCCCACGTCACAAAGGGGATGGGAACCAGTCAGGATTATCCTCACACCAGTGGGGCCTCATCATCTTAAGGTGAGGAACCCAGCACATGTGTCCTCAAACCAGAGGACCCACATCACAAAGGGCCTTGGAGTGAGGCAGGCAAGAGTAGCCTCACAACACAGGGCACATAATATAAAAAACGTGAGGATTCCAGCATTTAGACCTTCCAGCAGGCGGCTCAGAACACCGAGGCTATGGGATCCAGGTCGCAGTGAACTCACAGCAGAGGGCCCACATCATAAAACTGTGAGCAACCCAGGCGTTGGGACCTCAGCGCAGAAGGCCCACAACCCCATGGGAATGGGAACCTGGCTGGAGTGTCCTCGCACCACTGGGCGCACATCAGAAAATGTGGGGAGCCCACCATTTAGGGTCTGATGCCAGAGGGCCGTCATCACCGAGAGGAGGAGGCACCCTGCACGCTCCAACTGCCACCAGAGGGCTCACGTCTCCAAGGTGACTTGTGCCAGCCAGGCAGGAGTGACCTCACAGCAGAGGGCCTACCTCACAGAACGTTGAAGAACCCAGCCAGGATTAGACTCTCGCCAGAGGGTCCACCTCACCAAGGGGATGGGAACCAGGCAGGAGTGTCCTCACACGAGTGGGGCCACATCATCGAAAGGTGAGGAACGCAGCACATGTGGCCTCAAGCCATAGGACAGTCATCATCAAGGGGCTGGCAGTGAGGCAGGCAGGAGGAACCTCACAACAGAGGGCACACAGAATAAAAAAGTTGAGGAATCCAGCAGTTGGAACCTCCCAGCAGGCGGCTCAGAGCACCGATGATAAGGGATCCTTGCCGGAGTGAACTCACAGCAGAGGGCCCACATCATGGTACTGTGAGCAAGCCAGCCGTTTTGACCTCAGAGCAGAAGGCCCATATCCCCATGGGGATGGGAACCTGGCAAGAGTCTCCTCACTCACTTGGCACACATCAGAAAATGTGGGGAGCCCAGCAGTTGTGGCCTAAGGCAAGAGGGCCCTCATCACCGAGGGGAGGAGGATCCCAGCACACTCCAACTGCCACCAGAGGGCCCACGTCGCCAAGGTGACGTGTGTCAGACAGGCATGATTGACCTCACAGCAGAGGGCCCACCTCACAGAAGGGTGAGGAACCCAGCCAGGATCAGACTCTCACCTGAGGGCCCACATCAGCAAGGAGATGGGAACCAGTCAGGACTGTCTTCCCTCCAGTGGGGCCACATCATCGAAAGGTGCAGAACCCAGCACATGTGGCCTCAAATCAGAGGACACATATCACAAAGGGAATGGGAGTGAGGCAGGCAGGAGTAGCCTAAAAACAGAGGGCCCAAAGAATAAGAAAGGTAAGGAAGCCAGCAGTTGGAACCTCCCAGCAGGCGGCCGAGAGCACAGAAGCTATGGAATGCAGGCAGGAGTGAACTAACAGCAGAGAGCCCACATCATGAAACTGTGAGCAACCCAGGCGTTGGGACCTCAGAGCAGAAGGCCCACATCCCAATGGGGATGTGAACCTGGCTGGAGTGTCCTCGCACCACTGGGCGCACATCACAAAATGTGGGGAGCCCAGCAGTTAAGGCCTGACGCCAGAGGGCCCTCATCACCGAGGGGAGGAGGCTCCCAGCAGGCTCCAAGTGCCACCAGAGGGCTCATGTCCACAAGGCGATGTGAGCAAGCCAGGCAGGAGTGACCTCACAGCAGACGGCCCACCTCACAGATGGGTGAGGAACCCAGCCAGGATCAGACTCTCAACAGAGGGCCCAAATCACCAAGGGGATGTGAACCAGGCAGGAGTCTCCTAAGACCATTGGTCCCACATCATTGAAAGGTGAGGAACCCAGCACATGTGGCCTCAGACCAGACGACACACATCACGAAGGGGCTGGGAGTGAGGCAGGCAGGAGGATCCTCACAACAGAGGGCCCAAAAAATTAAAAAAGTGAGGAATCCAGCAGTTGGAACCTCCCAACAGGCGGCCAAGAGCACAGAGGCTATGGGATCCAGGCCTCTGTGAACTAACACCAGAGAGTCCACATCATGAAAATGTGAACAACCCCGCCGTTGGGACCTCAGAGCAGAAGGCCCACATCCCCATGGAGATGGGATCCTAAGAGGAGTGCCCAAGCATCATTGGGCTCACTAAGAAAAGTTGGTGAGCCCAGCAGTTAGGGCCTGATGCAAGAGGGCCCTCATAACCAGGGGGAGGAGATTCCCAGCACACTCCTACAGCCACCACATGGCTGACTTCACCAAGGCAATGTGTGCCAGCCATGCAGGAGTGACCTATCAGCAGAGGGTCTCCCTCACAGAAGGGTGAGGAACACAGCCAGGAACAGACTCTCACCAGGGGGTCCACATAACCACGTGGTTGAGAACCAGGCAGGAGTGTCCTCACACTAGTGGGGCCACATCATCGAAAGGTGAGGAACCCAGCAAAGGTGGCCACAAACCAGACGACCCAGATCACCGAGGGGTTGAGAGTGAGGTAGGTGTCTGGACGGGCATATTTAACACTCATTTCCCACCAGGAAGAGGAATTAACCAAAGGCTCAGCGTGCCCTGCCAGAAGCAGATTAGGGCCTGAAGCAGTCTTGTGGGTTTGCGGCCAGCTCACAAGAAAGCGAGTTGAAGAAAGGAGCTCAGGGGCCCTGTAATTCACAAACCTGCAGAGTTATAAATGACAGATAACGTCCAAAAATATATTGAAGTAAGGCTGCGAAGAGGACTTGAAAGCGGGGCAGAATTGCAGGAAACCGATTTCAGGAGGTAGACTGGATGTGCATTTAAAGCATAGGAAAAGAGGCAGAACATCGACAATGATGCACTTGGCAAAAAAGGGCGTATGAGTTTGTTCCTGAATATATTCAGGAAAAAACACATACGCCCTTTTTGGCAAACCAAGCAAGCTTGCAATGGAAATCCGAACTACTATGAAGTGTCACTTCCTCCCGGTCTAAAGGGCCATCTGAAAAAAGTGTAAAATCCAGAAAGGCAAGACAGGCCATGGGGAAAAAGGAGCCTTGTTATGCTGATGGGCGGGATGTAAATTGCCAACAGCCACTCTGGAGAAGTGTATGGTGTTTCCTGATACATCTGAAAAACAAAGCAACAGAGTCTAAGGCATTTCCACTTATGGTCCTATAGCTTAGGGAAATTAAAATCAAAAAGACACAGCCACCCCAAAATTTGGGACGGCTCTGTTTATAGGAACCTCCTCTACGGTACAAGTTAAATATCTCAGTGAACAAATAATTGATAAAGAAGTTGCGGTACTTACGTACAACAGAATACCACTCAGCAATGAAATCTGTGTCACCAGGCCTGTACCAGCATAATGAGTGGAATGAGGCACGATGATTCTAAGTGAAATAAGTCACACAGAAAAAGAAACATCATAAGGTATCACTAATGCACGGAATGTAAACTTGGCTACACATGAACTGAATTACAAAACAGAACAGGGTCTCAAGTTTAGAAAACCATCTTATGCTTGCTTAAGGGGAAAGGTGAGTTGGGGTGCTGCATAAAACCAGAGTTTGAAATTAGCACAGATACCGTTCCATAAGCCAAATATGTAATAGACAAGACCTACCCCTTGCTCAACGAAATGGACTCAACAATGAGGTATCACCTCACACCTGTTAGAATGGGCATCATCTGAAAATCTACAAACAACAAATGCTGGAAAGGGTGTGGAGAAAAGGAAGCCTCTTCCACTATTGTTGGGAATATAAATTGATACAGTCACTATGGAGAACAATATGGAGTTTCTTAAGAAACTAATAATAGAATTACCATATGATACAGCAATCCCAGTACTGGACATATACCCAGACAAAACCATAAATCAAAAAGAGACATTCACCGCAATGTTCATTGCATCACTATTTACAATATCGAGGTAATGGAAGCAACCTAAATGCCCACAGACAGACGAATGCATAAAGATGTGGTACATATATAAAATGGAATATTACTAAGCCATGAAAGGAATGAAATTGGGTCATTTGTAGAGACGTCGATGGATCTAGAGACTGTCATACAGAGTGAAGTAAGTCAGAAAGAGAAAAACAAATCTTGTATATTCATGCATATATGTGGAACCTAGAAAAACTGTACAGATTAACCATTTTGCAAGGCATAACTAGAGCAACAGATGTAGACAACAATCGTATGGACAACAAGGGGGGAAAGCTCTTGGGGGGTTGGTGGTGGGAGGAGTTGAGAGATTGGGATTGGCATGTAAACATTTATATGTATAAAATAGATAACCAATAAGAACCTACTGTATAAAAATATAAAATAAAATTCAAAATTAAAAAGAAATAAAATTTAAAAAATAAAACAGAAAAAACAATTATTCCCTTCACATACATGTATTTATATGAATAAATTATTTCCATGCTTATATCTGTAAATACAAAAAAGAGGAATAAAATCTACCTTGAACCAAAAACGAAAAAGAGAAAAGAAAAACAGAACCCACCAGTTACTCAGAGGAAAACCGTATCAGGGCACTTGCTCCAGTTGTAAACAATTCTGAAGTTGGTCAGTGGTGGGGAATCGTCTCCCATTCAGCCAGCAGCCCCCACACAACAAGCGTCCTCATTGCAAAGCTGGGGCACCGTGCCGAGGCATCTGTGAGTAAACGTGAGCTGAGTCCCAGGCCAGTTGCTGCTGAACTGTTCCCACCCTTCCCAGGTAAAACACCTGAATATATACAAGGACTTGAAAGCCTAGAGGAAGGGCCATGGAGCCACACGAGTGACAGCATGCCAGCTGACTTGGTGCCTGCAGGCCAGCCAGGATGGTCCTGGCCCTGGGTGCTCTTCTGGAAGATTTCCATTTCCCTGCCTGAGATACCCGTCCTGTCCCTGCCCCCACTTCTTTTTTCCTTCCTCACCTCTGCCCAGGGAGCAATTCCAGCAGCAGGTATGGGTGACACATCCTCTTCTTTAGCAGGTGGCAGCCTGGCAACTGCTGCAGAAAGTCCAGCAGAGCCCCACTCACACTGGGCCACCCACAAAGCCGTGGCCTCTCACTCCCTCCCACCAGCCCAGCCCCGAGACTGCTGACAGGACAGAGAAAATGGCGTCAGACACAGCTGCAGGGGCTCTTGCTGCCTGGAGTGGTATTTATATTGATCTCAACCCAGGCACACCTGGGGAGGGCTGGCCGGCACCGTAAGGCTGCCCAGGTCAGCCAATCATCACCCCTCAGGGGCTCACAGTTGCAGAAAATGGAACTTGCTGAACCGGCCAGGTCCAAGGAACAGGTGTGGGCTCCTGAGAATCAGGATAGACAAGGGGCTGCAGCTTTGGCTTGTTTTCTAATCATTTTATCTGGCCCATGAGTGGGAGACAACTTCAAGAAAACCCTCTCCTAATGAGAGGAACCCAGGAGTCAGGGAGAGGAGGGGTGGGTGGTGGTTGGAGACAGAGGCCTGGTGCCCCGGGTGCAGTGGAAGTCTCTGGAAGACCAGGTGGAGGGAGGCCACACAGAGTGATGCCCAGGGTCACAGACCTGTCGGAGCTGCTGTTTGTTAGTTCAAGTCCTGCTCTGAGGTGCTCTGTGTCAGCTCTGAGCGACAGGTGAGCTGGGGGTGCTCTTCAATGAGGGCTATGTGCACGGTTCCTGTGTGCCCAGCCCTGCCACGGTACCTGCAAGGGTAGCTCTGTATCCTGGGAGGGGCCTGACCACGAGAGCCCCGTGGGCTGGGTTGGGGGTGGGGTACCTGCCCAGGAGAGCTCCATATCCTGGGATTGGCCTGACCACGAGAGCCCCATGGGCTGCTGGGGACCTGGTAAAGGATGTCAGGACAGTCAATGAAGCCACTGAGGATATACCTCCAGTTGCTCCTAATTCCTACACCCTGCTGGTCATTCTACCAACCACCAGGACATGGTATTCTGTATTAGTCTTCAATGATGCCTTCTTTTGTATTCCATTAGTCCCAGAGTCACAAGAAATTTTGGCTTGTGAGTGGCAGGACTCAACATACAACTAAAACAATACTTCTGGGCCGTCTTGCCCCAAGGGTTCAAAAATTCCCACACCATCTTTGGGGAAAGCTTAGCTAAAGACCGAAAAGTTCTACTTCTGGAAAAGGAAACCCTACTTCAATATGCAGATGACATTCTGATCGCCAGCCCTACTAAGGAGGCCTCTGAACTACCAAGCCAATAAAGGATAGAAGTTGTCCAAGAAAAAGCTCAAATATCACAGACTGCGGTGACCTGCCTGGGCTTCATTCTCACACAAGGTCGGAGAAGCCCATCCCAGGAAAGGGAAGAAACCATTTGCAGCCTTACCCCTTTCTAAAACGAGAAGACAGCTTAGGGATTCCTGGGGAGGCCAGGGTTTGCTGCTTCTGGATCCCTAACTACAGTCTACTAGCTGGGCCTCTATATGAAACACTGAAAGGAAAAGATGATGATCCTTTTGAACAGAATCCAGAAGTGGCCTTTCAAGAATGGAAAGAGCAGTCAATTCAGACCCTTGCCCTGGAACTCCCTAATTGAGCTAAACCCTTTGACCTTTCCATTCCCGGTGAAAGGTGAATCGCCATTGGAGAATTAGTGCAAAAACTGGGACCACTTGAAATGGAACAACGCAAGAATGCCATCCAGGTAGGATAAACTACAGTCACCAAGGGGCTTGGCCCACTGCCACATCTGGCCAAGATACTGGCGGTATCTAAAAACCTGGAAATCAGCAGCCCAAAAGGCCACCTCCCTCCTAAGGGAAAAGGACCCCACGTGGTGATCCTAATCACCAACCATGCCCTGAAGTTGCAGGGTTCGCTCCGTGGGCACACCGACCTCGAGTGAGGAGGCCCTCCAACTCCAACATCCAGAGAGATAACCGGGGGCAACAGGGCACCATGACGACTCGTGTGAACATCACTTGACCTGGAGTTTCTCTCATAAAACAACAATAGTGTGTCCCGAAGGAGTAGACTACTGCTTGCAGGACTTACTGCACCCGGAGGGGAGCTAATAATCTTGGCGGGGGAACCGTATATCACACTGTCACCATAGAAAAGCCTACAGACACCGTGATGATGGTGGCCAATAAGACCAGCTGGACTCCTGTTTACTTCAAAAGGCTGTTGACTCAGTGGCCATCATGGTCCTTGATCACCACTGACCCTGGACTGTCTGGGAGTTGAGCGGGCAGGGCTCTGACACCTGGTGCTGTTTTTACGTTAATTCAGGGGCCTAACTGAAGAAAGAGCAGACTACTGGTCAGAACATCTAGGCTGGCAGAAACGGTCAGCCTAAGGTGGCCGAACAAATGTGGGGCGGGGTGAAACCGGCCCCCACAGCGTCTCTGCACATCTCTTTCCTGGACCCTTAAAGGTCATTAGAATCTATAACACTTCCAATGCTGGTGCTCAGGCGGACGAGCAGGGAGGCAGGGGTCCTGGGGCCAATCAACGTCACCTGGAGGCTGCTGGGGAGAAGTTCTGACCCTCGTCCCCTGGTATGAGGGCTCCCAACTCAGCACTCAGCAGTTACAGAAGAAGGGTCTGCACCCTCAGCACTCCAAGAATGAGGAACGGGACAAAAGGCAGAGGAGGGGTTTGTCCCCAGCAAAGCCCATGAAAAATCCCTGGGAGATAAAAATAGAATCTGGGCAATAAAGTCAAGTCTGACCTTTTTTATCCTTTGTGCTTTGTCTAATGTCACGTGCTCCTAGGGTCCCGCATGCAGAGGTTCCACACCCGGCACTTCAGACCAGATTTCCTAGTGCAGAATGGCTGGGTCGACACCTCAGCTCCTGGGGCCCAGTGCAGACTCCGAGATATAGAGCCTGAGCTGCAGCCAACCCGGCCCTCGAGAGCTCCGCCCCCTCCCTCCCACTGACTCTGACAGGATCTCTACACAGCAGCCCAGCCCACAGCCCACGGGGTAGTGCATGCTCTCACCTCTCCATTCTCTGATCAAAATATAAAGTTTCCTTTGCTTGTGAACCAAACTCAGTCTCGATCTGTTGGCCCCAATGACACTGGGCAGGGGGACACTTGTTGGGGTCCACTCTGGAGGATCAGTAACAGAAATTGAGACTATTGTAACTTCAATGAACAGATGTGTGAGCCAAACTGTAGTTAACATAGAACAGTTTATAAGGCTCGGGTAAAATAAGATGTTTCTAACACTTCCATTTGATATTTCCATCACTTTATTATAAGCAAGTTCAGTGAAAAGGGTTGTCTTATTTGTCAGGTCAATATTAGAGAAATGAAGTGATTTCTTTCCAAGGATGTACATCTAATAATCTTGGTTAAAGCTTCAATCTTGTTTTAAATGCTTTTCCATTGAAAATGATACCTCTCTTTCAGCTCCCCCATTTCTGAGAAGTATAAAATCTTATAATTTATTATTACCAAAGGGGAAAGGTGGGAGGAGGGATAAATTAACAGTTTGGAATTAACACATACACACTGCTATGTATAAAATAGATCATCAACAAGGAACTACTGTATAGCACAGGGAACTACACTCAATATTTTGCAATAAGCTATAAGGGGAAATAATCGGAAAAAGAATAGATATTTTTATTGACATCATCTATCAATGACAGTTAAAGTGTAACCTAAGGGAAGCCGGTGGTGAGTGCTTCTGACCCTGAAGACTTCAATCATCTAAAGTTTGGACTCTGCCTACTTCCCAAGGCCCTTAATGAACATATGTGTAGCCGTAGCTTAAAAAATTCCCCAGTTTGGGTTTCGGGGAGACACTGATTTTAAAAAAGCCCTGGTGTTCTCCTTACATGAATGGGACTCTTCCTACTGCTAAAACATGTCTGTCACACCCAGAGGATGGTATACCGTCTGATCGGGAAGAGTTTGGAAAAGGCATCTCATCTCCTCATCTCCTGGTGCTCGGGTTCACCCCTCCAGCGTCTTTACTAACAGTCTCCCCACTTGGAGATGTCAGCACTGTCAACATCCTGTTGCGTACAGTTTGGAATTTGTCCAGAGGATGAAGCGGAAGGATGAGGAACAATGAGAGACAAGTCCTAGGTGTTCAGACAGGCACATGTCACTCTAATTTCCAATCAGGAAGACGAATTGACCAAAGGCTAGGGTTGCCCATGGAAACAGTATAGGGCTTGAGGAAATCCCACTGCTTTGTGGCCAGTTCCCATAAACACAAGTTGAACAATGGAACTCAGGGGCAGTAAAATTCACGAAACTGCAGAGTTGAAAATATCTATCACTGAAAAATGTCTTGAGGAAAGTCAGAGAAAAGGATTGGTAAGCAAGGGAGAATGGCAGGAAAGGGATTTGAGGAGGTAGAAAGGACTCGCCATTAAGCACAAGAAAAGGGGCTGAACATTGCCAACATTGCAGTTGGCCAAAAAGGCTGTATGCGTTTTTTTCTGTATATATTCAAGAAAAGGGCAAACACTTTTTTAGCCAACCAAACAGGTGGGCACTGGAAATCAATACTACAAAAGATATCACTTCGCATCAGTCAGAAGAGCCATCCTCATAAAGCGTAAACACCAGAAATGCAGGACAGGGCAAGGAGAAGAGGGAGCCCTGTGAGGCTTATAGTGGAAATGTATATTGCCAACGGCCATTCTGGAGAAGTGTATTGTGTTTACTAAAGCATCTAAAAAATGAGCTACAGAGCATAGGGCACTTGCACTCATGGGCGTATATCTTGGGAAAAACAAAAATCGAGAGGACACAGGCACCCCAATGTTTACTGCCTCTCTGTTTAAAACATCCTCGACTAGGATATAACTTAAATGTCTCTGGAGGGAAAAAATGGATAGAGATGTGGTACTTATGTAGAGTGGACTATTACTCAGCCTGGAAATCAATGAAATATGGCCAGTTGTAACAACTCCGGAGGAGTTACGTATGATCATTCTAAGTGACATAATTCAAAAAGAAAAAGACACATATCATAAGATATCACTTAAAGGTGGAATCCAAAATGGCTACACATGAAATAAATTACAAAACAAAAACATAGTCAAATATGTAGAAAACACGCGTAAGGCTGCTAAACGGGAAAGGTGGGGAGGGGTGAGGCATCATCCAGGAGGTTGAAATTAGCAAAGATACCATTCCAAATACCAAACTGATAATCAACAAGGCCTACACGGTAGCTAAAAGAACTGCACTCAGCACACTCAAGTCACCGGAAAAGAATATTTATGACTGGTAAGAATCTGAAAAAGAATTTATTGATGTCTCTCTGTACGTGAATCAAGTGGATGTACAGCAGCAAGAAACAGAGCTTTGAAAATCAGCTGTAACCAATATAGTAATAAATTGAAAAAAATAAACGACAGAGAGACAGAGAAAACCTCTTACAACTTTTCCTCAGGGACGGTGATGCAACATGGATTGAACACATCTAGACCCACAGCAGGATGAGACATAAGGCTGGAAACTGTTCGCGCTAAGAGAAATGTGAGGTTGGGTGAGGAAATGCACACCCTTTAAAGTAATACTACCTGGTACCCATTCAATGGGTCCCAAATCTGCACGTTCAAGGAATCTTCCTACAGCTAAAACATGCATGGAAAACCCAGAGGACTGTACACCATGTGATCGGGAGATGTGTCTAAAATGCACCTCATTTATCCTCTCCTGGTGCTCCTGTTCATCATTCCAGCCACGTTACTTAGAATCTCCCCACTTAGAGAATCAGCACATTTAAACTTCTGTTTCACACATTTTGCAAATTGTGAGGAGGATGAACGGGAAGAGGGGGAACCAATGAGAGAATAGTTGTAGGGGTTTGGACGGGCACATGTCACTCTAATTTCCCATTAAGAATAAGAATTAAAAAAAGGCTCAGCCTGCCTCGCCGGAGCCAAAATAGGGCCTGAAGCAATCCTGCGGCTTTGAGGCCAGCTCACAAAAGAGCAACTTAAAAAATGGAGCTCAGGGTCACTGCAATTCACAAACCTGCAGAGTTATAAATGAAAACTAACGTCCAAAAATATGTCGAGGTAAGGCAAAGAAGAGGATCTGAATGCAAGACAGAATTGCAAGAAACAGATTTCAAGAGATAGATTGGACTCGTCTTTAAAGCACATGAAAAGTGGCAGAATTTCGACAATGATGCAGTTGGCCCCAAAAGGAGTATGTGTTTTTTCCTGAATATATCCAGGAAAAAACGCATACGCACTTTATGGGCAACCAAGCAAGCAAGCAATGCAAATGTGCACAACAAAGAAGTCTCATTTCCCACCGGTCAAAAGGGCCATCCGAAAAAATTGTAAAAACCAGAAATGCAGGACAGGCCATGGAGAACAGGGAGCCTTTATACGCTGATGGACAGTGTGTGAACTGCCGAGAGCCACTCTGGAGAAGTGTATGGTGGTTCCTAAATCATCTAAAAAACAGAGCTACAGAGCATAGGGCACTTCCAATCATGGAAGTATATCTAGGGAAGTCTAAAAATCAACAAGACACAAGCACACCACAGTTTAGGGCTACTCTGTTTACAAGAACCTCAACTTCAGTACACCTTAAATATCCCAGGAAAGAGAACAATGGATAAAGAAGATCTGGTACTTATGTACAATGGAATATCTCTTCACCACGAAATCAATGTAATAAGGCTAGTAGAAGGATAAAGAGTGGATTTAGGTCCGATAATACTACTTGAAATAAGTCAAACAGAAAAAGAAACATATCATAAGATATCACTTATAGAGGGAGGATAAATATGGCTGCACAAAAAATGAATTACAAAACAGAACAGTGTCTCACATTTAGAAAACATACTTATGTCAGCTTAAGGGGAAAGGAGAGGTGGGGTGATGCATAAAACCAGAGTTTGAAATTAGCACAGATACCGTTCAATAAACCAAATAGGTATTAGACAAGATCTACACCTTGCTCAATGAACTGGCCTCAACACACCCTATACACCACAGAGAAATATATCTGAGTAATAAGAATCTTAAAACCCATGTATTGATATATCTCCATAAGGGAATCAAGTGTGTGCAGAGCGGCACAAACACAGCAGTGAAAATGAGCTAAACCCCATTATAGAAATAAATTTTAAAATCAAAACGCAGAAACAATGAAAGAGAGAAAAATTCTTACAAAATTCGCTCAGGGGCTGTGATGCAACCTGGAATGACCACATATAAACCCACAGCTGGATAAGACATAAGGCTGGACACTTGGGGTGAGAGCATTGGTGAGCTTTGGTGAGCAACTGCTGAAAATTTAATGCAATACTTCATGCTACTCATTCCAAGGGTCCCAACACTCCAGGTTGAAGGGAATCTTCCTACAGCTAAACCATGCATGGGAAATCCAGCGGATGGTATACCATATGATCGGGAAAGGTTTCTAAAACGCACCTCATTTTCCTCTTGGGGCTCCGGATCAACATTCCAGCCACTTTACTAACAACATCTCCACATGGAGAGTCAATGCCTTTAAGTTCCGGTATCGCACAGTCTGCAGTTAGTGCGGAGGATGAATGGGAATAGGGTGAACCAGTGAGAAAATAGCTGTAGCGGTTTCAATGGGCACATGTCACTCTAATTTCACATCAGGAAGAAGAATTAACCAAAGGCAGAGCAAGGCGCCGAAGAAGAAGAATAGGGCCTGAAGAAATCCTGTGGATATGAGGAAGATCACAAAAATAAGAGCTGAAAAATGGAGGTAAGGGCCACTGCAATTCAAAAACCTGCAGAGTTATAAAGGACAACTATTTTCCAAAAGTATATTGAGGTAAGGCTATGAAGAGGCACTGACAGCAAGGCAGAATTGCAGGAAACCGATTTCAGGAGGTAGACAGGAATTGCCTTGAAAGCATATGAAAAGACTCAGAACGTCGACAATGATGCACTTGGCTAAAAAGGGCGTATGCGTTTTTTCCTGAACATATTCAAGAAAAAACGCATAAGTCATTTTTGGCCAACCAAGCAAGCTTGCAAAGGAAATCTGCACTACAATGAAGTCTCACTGCTCCCCGGTCAAAAGGGCCATCTGAAAAAAGTGTAAAATCCAGAAAGGCAGGACAGGCCATGGAGAACTGGGAGCCTTGTTATGCTGATGGGTGGGATGTAAATTGCCAACAGCCACTCTGGAGAAGTGTATGGTGTTTCCTGAAACATCTAAAAAAAAAGCAACAGAGCCTAGGGCACTTCCACTTATGGTCCTATAGCTTAGGGAAATTAAAATCAAAAAGACACAGCCACCCAAAAGTTTGGAATGGCTCTGTTTACAAGAACCTCGTTTACGGTACAAGTTCAATATCGCAGAAAGCGAAAAATGGGTAAAGAAGTTGTGGTACTTACGTACAATGCAATATCACTCAGCAATGAAATCTATGTCATCAGGCCAGTAGCAGCATAATGAGTGGATTCAGGTATGATGATTCTAAGTGAAATAAGTCACAGAGAAAAAGAAACATCATAAGGTATCACTAATACACGGAATGTAAACTTGGCTACACAGGAACTGAATTACAAAACAGAATAGGGTCTCAAATGTAGAAAACCAACTTATGCTTGCTTAAGGGGAATGGTGAGTTAGGCTGCTGCATAAAACCAGAGATTGAAATTAACACAGATACCGTTCCATAAGCCAAATATGTAATAGAAAAGAGCTACTCCTTGCTCAACGAAGTGGACTCAACACCCCATATTAAACCCCTAAGAATATACCTGACTAGTAAGAATCTTAAAACCTATGGATTTATATGTCTCCAAAAGAGAATCCAGCGTGTGTACAGTGGCATAAACGCAGCAGTGATAGGATTGGTGAGGTTCGGTGAGCAAATGCAGACCCTTTGAATTCATATTGCATGGTACCCATTCCATGGGTCTCAACTCTCCAGGTTTAAGGGAATCTTCCTTCAGCTAAAACATGCATGTGGAACCCATAGTATGATCCACCGTGTGATCGGGAAACGTGTTCAAATGTGTCTCAGTTTTCGACCCCTGATACTCGGGTGCAACATTCCAGACGCTTTACTAACACTCTCCCCACTTGGAGAGTCAGTGCCTTTAACCTCCTGTTTGGCCCAGTTTGCAATTTCTGCGGAAAATGAACAGGAATAGGGAGAACCAATGAGAGACTAGCTGGAGGTGTCTGGACGGGCAAATTTAACTCTCATTTCCCACCAGGAAGAGGAATTAACCAAAGGCTCAGCGTGCCATGCCGGAACCACACTAGGGCCTGAAGCAATCCTGCAGTGTTGCGGCCAGCTCACAAGAAAGCGAGTTGAAGAAAGGAGCTCAGAGGCCCTGTAATTCACAAACGTGCAGAGTTATAAATGACAGCTATCGGCCAAAAATATATTGAAGTAAGGCTGCCAAGAGGACTTGAAAGCGGGGCAGAATTGCAGGAAACCGATTTCAGGAGGTAGACTGGAATTGCATGTAAAGCATAGGAAAAGAGGCAGAACGTCCACAATGATGCACTTGGCCAAAAATGGCATATGCGTTTTTTCTGAATATATTCAGGAAAAAACGCATACGCCCTTTTTGGCCAACCAAGCAAGCTTGCAAAGGAAATCTGCACTACAATGAAGTCTCACTGCCCCCCGGTCAAAAGGGCCATCTGAAAAAAGTGTAAAATCCAGAAAGTCAGGACAGGCCATGGAGAACTGGGAGCCTTGTTATGCTGATGGGCGGGATGTAAATTGCCAACAGCCACTCTGGAGAAGTGTATGGTGTTTCCTGAAACATCTAAAAAACAAAGCAACAGAGCCTAGGGCACTTCAACTTATGGTCCTATAGCTTAGGAAAATTAAAATCAAAAAGACACAGCCACCCCAAAGTTTGGAATGGCTCTGGTTACAAGAACCTCGTTTACGGTACAAGTTCAATATCGCAGAAAGCGAAAAATGGATAAAGAAGTTGTGGTACTTACGTACAATGCAATATCACTCAGCAATGAAATCTATGTCATCAGGCCAGTAGCAGCATAATGAGTGGATTCAGGTATGATGATTCTAAGTGAAATAAGTCACAGAGAAAAAGAAACATCATAAGGTATCACTAATACACGGAATGTAAACTTGGCTACACAGGAACTGAATTACAAAACAGAATAGGGTCTCAAATGTAGAAAACCAACTTATGCTTGCTTAAGGGGAATGGTGAGTTGGACTGCTGCATAAAACCAGAGATTGAAATTAGCACAGATATCTTTCCATAAGCCAAATATGTAATAGACAAGAGCTACTGCTTGCTCAACGAAGTGGACTCAACACCCCATATTAAACGCCTAAGAATATACCTGACTAGTAAGAATCTTAAAACCTATGGATTTATATGTCTCCGAAAGAGAATCAAGCGTGTGTACAGCGGCATAAACGGAGCAGTGATAGGATTGGTGAGGTTCGGTGACCAAATGCAGACCCTTTGAAGTCATATTGCATGGTACCCATTGCATGGTTCTCAACTCTGCAGGTTTAAGGGATTCTTCCTTCAGCTAAAACATGCATGTGGAACCCAGAGTATGATCCACCGTGTGATCGGGATACGTGTTCAAATGTGTCTCAGTTTTCGTCCCCTGGTACTCGGGTGCAACATTCCAGACGCTTTACTAACACTCTCCCCACTTGGAGAGTCAGTGCCTTTAACCTCCTGTTTGGCCCAGTTTGCAATTTCTGCGGAAAATGAACAGGAATAGGGAGAACCAATGAGAGACTAGCTGGAGGTGTCTGGACGGGCAAATTTAACTCTCATTTCCCACCAGGAAGAGGAATTAACCAAAGGCTCAGCGAGCCATGCCGGAACCACACTAGGGCCTGAAGCAATCCTGCGGTGTTGCGGCCAGCTCACAAGAAAGCGAGTTGAAGAAAGGAGCTCAGGGGCACTGTAATTCACAAACCTGCAGAGTTATAAATGACAGCTATCGTCCAAAAATATATTGAAGTAAGGCTGCCAAGAGGACTTGAAAGCGGGGCAGAATTGCAGGAAACCGATTTCAGGAGGTAGACTGGAATTGCATGTAAAGCATAGGAAAAGAGGCAGAACGTCCACAATGATGCACTTGGCCAAAAAGGGCGTATGCGTTTTTTCCTGAATATATTCAGGAAAAAACGCATACGCCCTTTTTGGCCAACCAAGCAAGCTTGCAAAGAAATCTGCACTACAATGAACTCTCACTGCCCCCCGGTCAAAAGGGCCATCTGAAAAAAGTGTAAAATCCAGAAAGGCAGGACAGGCCATGGAGAACTGGGAGCCTAGTTAGGCTGATGGGCGGGATGTAAATTGCCAACAGCCACTCTGGAACAGTGTATGCTGTTTCCTGAAACATCTAAAAAACAAAGCAACAGAGCCTAGGGCACTTCCACTTATGGTCCTATAGATTACGGAAATTTAAATCAAAAAGACACAGCCACCCCAAAGTTTGGGACGGCTCTGTTTACAAGAACCTCGTTTACGGTACAAGTTCAATATCGCAGAAAGCGAAAAATGGATAAAGAAGTTGTGGTACTTACGTACAATGCAATATCACTCAGCAATGAAATCTATGTCATCAGGCCAGTAGCAGTATAATGAGTGGATTTAGCTACGATGATTCTAAGTGAAATAAGTCACACAGAAAAAGAAACATCATAAGATATCACTAATACAAGGAATGTAAACTTGGCTACACAGGAACTGAATTACAAAACAGAATAGGGTCTCAAATGTAGAAAACCAACCTATGCTTGCTTAAGGGGAAAGGTGAGTTGGGGTGCTGCATAAAACCAGAGATTGAAATTAGCACAGATAACTTTCCATAAGCCAAATATGTAATAGACAAGAGCTACTGCTTGCTCAACGAAGTGGACTCAACACCCCATATTAAACCCCTAAGAATATACCTGACTAGTAAGAATCTTAAAACCTATGGATTTATATGTCTCCAAAAGAGAATCCAGCGTGGGTACAGCGGCATAAACGCAACAGTGATAGGATTGGTGAGGTTCGGTGAGCAAATGCAGACCCTTTGAATTCATATTGCATGGTACCCATTCCATGGGTCTCAACTCTCCAGGTTTAAGGGAATCTTCCTTCAGCTAAAACATGCATGTGGAACCCAGAGTATGATCCACCGTGTGATCGGGAAACGTGTTCAAATGTGTCTCAGTTTTCGTCCCCTGGTACTTGGGTGCAACATTCCAGACGCTTTACTAACACTCTCTGCACTTGGAGAGTCAGTGCCTTTAACCTCCTGTTTGGCCCAGTTTGCAATTTCTGCGGAAAATGAACAGGAATAGGGAGAACCAATGAGAGACTAGCTGGAGGTGTCTGGACGGGCAAATTTAACTCTCATTTCCCACCAGGAAGAGGAATTAACCAAAGGCTCAGCGTGCCATGCCGGAACCACACTAGGGCCTGAAGCAATCCTGCGGTGTCGCGGCCAGCTCACAAGAAAGCGAGTTGAAGAAAGGAGCTCAGGGGCCCTGTAATTCACAAACCTGCAGAGTTATAAATGACAGCTATCGTCCAAAAATATATTGAAGTAAGGCTGCCAAGAGCACTTGAAAGCGGGGCAGAATTGCAGGAAACCGATTTCAGGAGGTAGACTGGAATTGCATGTAACGCATAGGAAAAGAGGCAGAACGTCCACAATGATGCACTTGGCCAAAAATGGCGTATGCGTTTTTTCCTGAATATATTCAGGAAAAAACGCATACGCCCTTTTTGGCCAACCAAGCAAGCTTGCAAAGGAAATCTGCACTACAATGAAGTCTCACTGGCCCCCGGTCAAAAGGGCCATCTGAAAAAAGTGTAAAATCCAGAAAGGCAGGACAGGCCATGGAGAACTGGGAGCCTTCTTATGCTGATGGGCGGGAAGTAAATTGCCAAAAGCCACTCTGGAGAAGTGTATGGTGTTTCCTGAAACATCTAAAAAACAAAGCAACAGAGCCTAGGGCACTTCCACTTATGGTCCTATAGCTTAGGGAAATTAAAATCAAAAAGACACAGCCACCCCAAAGTTTGGGACGGCTGTGTTTACAAGAACCTCGTTTACGGTACAAGTTCAATATCGCAGAAAGCGAAAAATGGATAAAGAAGTTGTGGTACTTACGTACACTGCAATATCACTCAGCAATGAAATCTATGTTATCAGGCCAGTAGCAGCATAATGACTGGATTCAGGTACGATGATTCTAAGTGAAATAAGTCACCCAGAAAAAGAAACATCATAAGATATCACTAATTCACGGAATGTAAACTTGGCTACACAGGAACTGAATTACAAAACAGAATAGGGTCTCAAATGTAGAAAACCAACTTATGCTTGCTTAAGGGGAAAGGTGAGTTGGGGTGCTGCATAAAACCAGAGATTGAAATTAGCACAGATATCTTTCCATAAGCCAAATATGTAATAGACAAGAGCTACTGCTTGCTCAACGAAGTGGACTCAACACCCCATATTAAACGTCTAAGAATATACCTGACTAGTAAGAATCTTAAAACCTATGGATTTATATGTCTCCGAAAGAGAATCAAGCGTGTGTACAGCGGCATAAACGGAGCAGTGATAGGATTGGTGAGGTTCGGTGACCAAATGCAGACCCTTTGAAGTCATATTGCATAGTACCCATTGCATGTTTCTCAACTCTCCAGGTTTAAGGGATTCTTCCTTCAGCTAAAACATGCATGTGGAACCCAGAGTATGATCCACCGTGTGATCGGGATACGTGTTCAAATGTGTCTCAGTTTTCGTCCCCTGGTACTCGGGTGCAACATTCCAGACGCTTTACTAACACTCTCCCCACTTGGAGAGTCAGTGCCTTTAACCTCCTGTTTGGCCCAGTTTGCAATTTCTGCGGAAAATGAACAGGAATAGGGAGAACCAATGAGAGACTAGCTGGAGGTGTCTGGACGGGCAAATTTAACTCTCATTTCCCACCAGGAAGAGGAATTAACCAAAGGCTCAGCGAGCCATGCCGGAACCACACTAGGGCCTGAAGCAATCATGCGGTGTTGCGGCCAGCTCACAAGAAAGCGAGTTGAAGAAAGGAGCTCAGGGGCACTGTAATTCACAAAACTGCAGAGTTATAAATGACAGCTATCGTCCAAAAATATATTGAAGTAAGGCTGCCAAGAGGACTTGAAAGCGGGGCAGAATTGCAGGAAACCGATTTCAGGAGGTAGACTGGAATTGCATGTAAAGCATAGGAAAAGAGGCAGAACGTCCACAATGATGCACTTGGCCAAAAAGGGCGTATGCGTTTTTTCCTGAATATATTCAGGAAAAAACGCACACGCCCTTTTTGGCCAACCAAGCAAGCTTGCAAAGAAATCTGCACTACAATGAACTCTCACTGCCCCCCGGTCAAAAGGGCCATCTGAAAAAAGTGTAAAATCCAGAAAGGCAGGACAGGCCTTGGAGAACTGGGAGCCTAGTTAGGCTGATGGGCGGGATGTAAATTGCCAACAGCCACTCTGGAACAGTGTATGCTGTTTCCTGAAACATCTAAAAAACAAAGCAACAGAGCCTAGGGCACTTCCACTTATGGTCCTATAGATTACGGAAATTAAAATCAAAAAGACACAGCCACCCCAAAGTTTGGGACGGCTCTGTTTACAAGAACCTCGTTTACGGTACAAGTTCAATATCGCAGAAAGCGAAAAATGGATAAAGAAGTTGTGGTACTTACGTACAATGCAATATCACTCAGCAATGAAATCTATGTCATCAGGCCAGTAGCAGCATAATGAGTGGATTTAGCTACGATGATTCTAAGTGAAATAAGTCACACAGAAAAAGAAACATCATAAGATATCACTAATACAAGGAATGTAAACTTGGCTACACAGGAACTGAATTACAAAACAGAATAGGGTCTCAAATGTAGAAAACCAACCTATGCTTGCTTAAGGGGAAAGGTGAGTTGGGGTGCTGCATAAAACCAGAGATTGAAATTAGCACAGATAACTTTCCATAAGCCAAATATGTAATAGACAAGAGCTACTGCTTGCTCAACGAAGTGGACTCAACACCCCATATTAAACGCCTAAGAATATACCTGACTAGTAAGAATCTTAAAACCTATGGATTTATATGTCTCCGAAAGAGAATCAAGCGTGTGTACAGCGACATAAACGCAGCAATGATAGGATTGGTGAGGTTCGGTGAGCAAATGCAGACCCTTTGAAGTCATAATGCATGGTACCCATTCCATGGTTCTCAACCTCCAGGTTTAAGGGATTATTCCTTCAGCTAAAACATGCATGTGGAACCCAGAGTATGATCCACCGTGTGATCGGGAAACGTGTTCAAATGTGTCTCAGTTTTCGTCCCCTGGTACTCGGGTGCAACATTCCAGACGCTTTACTAACACTCTCCCCACTTGGAGAGTCAGTGTCTTTAACCTCATGTTTGGCCCAGTTTGCAATTTCTGCGGAAAATGAACAGGAATAGGGAGAACCAATGGGAGACTAACTGGAGGTGTCTGGACGGGCAAATTTAACTCTCATTTCCAACCAGGAAGAGGAATTAACCAAAGGCTCAGCGAGCCATGCCGGAACCACACTAGGGCCTGAAGCAATCCTGCGGTGTTGCGGCCAGCTCACAAAAAAGCGAGTTGAAGAAAGGAGCTCAGGGGCACTGTAAATCACAAACCTGCAGAGTTATAAATGACAGCTATCGTCCAAAAATATATTGAAGTAATGCTGCCAAGAGGACTTGAAAGCGGGGCAGAATTGCAGGAAACCGATTTTAGTAGGTAGACTGGAATTGCATGTAAAACATAGGAAAAGAGGCAGAACGTCCACAATGATGCACTTGGCCAAAAAGGGCGTATGCGTTTTTTCCTGAATATATTCAGGAAAAAACGCATACGCACTTTTTGGCCAACCAAGCACGCTTGCAAAGGAAATCTGCACTACAATGAAGTCTCACTGCCGCCCGGTCAAAAGGGCCATCTGAAAAAAGTGTAAAATCCAGAAAGGCAGGACAGGCCATGGAGAACTGGGAGCCTACTTAGGCTGATGGGCGGCATGTAAATTGCCAACAGCCACTCTGGAGCAGTGTATGGTGTTTCCTGAAACATCTAAAAAACAAAGCAACAGAGCCTAGGGCACTTCCACTTATGGTCCTATAGATTAGGGAAATTAAAATGAAAAAGACACAGCCACCCCAAAGTTTGGATCGGCTCTGTTTACAAGAACCTCATTTACGGTACAAGTTCAATATCGCAGAAAGCGAAAAATGGATAAAGAAGTTGTGGTACTTACGAACAATGCAATATCACTCAGCAATGAAATCTATGTCATCAGGCCAGTAGCAGCATAATGAGTGGATTCAGGTACGATGATTCTAAGTGAAATAAGTCACACAGAAAAAGAAACATCATAAGATATCACTAATTCACGGAATGTAAACTTGGCTACACAGGAACTGAATTACAAAACAGAATAGGGTCTCAAATGTAGAAAACCAACTTATGCTTGCTTAAGGGGAAAGGTGAGTTGGGGTGCTGCATAAAACCAGAGATTGAAATTAGCACAGATACCTTTCCATAAGCCAAATATGTAATAGACAAGAGCTACTGCTTGCTCAACGAAGTGGACTCAACACCCCATATTAAACGTCTAAGAATATACCTGACTAGTAAGAATCTTAAAACCTATGGATTTATATGTCTCTGAAAGAGAATCAAGCGTGTGTACAGCGGCATAAACAGAGCAGTGATAGGATTGGTGAGGTTCGGTGACCAAATGCAGACCCTTTGAAGTCATATTGCATGGTACCCATTGCATGGTTCTCAACTCTCCAGGTTTAAGGGATTCTTCCTTCAGCTAAAACATGCATGTGGAACCCAGAGTATGATCCACCGTGTGATCGGGAAACGTGTTCAAATGTGTCTCAGGTTTCGTCCCCTGGTACTCGGGTGCAACATTCCAGACGCTTTACTAACACTCTCCCCACTTGGAGAGTCAGTGCCTTTAACCTCCTGTTTGGCCCAGTTTGCAAATTCTGCGGAAAATGAACAGGAATAGGGAGAACCAATGAGAGACTAGCTGGAGGTGTCTGGACGGGCAAATTTAACTCTCATTTCTCACCAGGAAGAGGAATTAACCAAAGGTTCAGCGAGCCATGCCGGAACCACACTAGGGCCTGAAGCAATCCTGCGGTGTTGCGGCCAGCTCACAAGAAAGCGAATTGAAGAAAGGAGCTCAGGGGCACTGTAATTCACAAACCTGCAGAGTTATAAATGACAGCTATCCTCCAAAAATATATTGAAGTAAGGCTGCCAAGAGGACTTGAAAGCGGGGCAGAATTGCAGGAAACCGATTTCAGGAGGTAGACTGGAATTGCATGTAAAGCATAGGAAAAGAGGCAGAACGTCCACAATGATGCACTTGGCCAAAAAGGGCGTATGCGTTTTTTCCTGAATATATTCAGGAAAAAACGCATACGCCCTTTTTGGCCAACCAAGCAGGCTTGCAAAGGAAATCTGCACTACAACGAAGTCTCACTGCCCCCCGGTCAAAAGGGCCATCTGAAAAAAGTGTAAAATCCAGAAAGGTAGGACAGGCCATGGAGAACGGGGAGCCTTCTTATGCTGATGGGCGGGATGTAAATTGCCAACAGCCACTGGGAAGAAGTGTATGGTGTTTCCTGAAACACCTAAAAAAGAAAGCAACAGAGCCTAGGGCACTTCCACTTATGGTCCTATAGATTAGGGAAATTAAAATCAAAAAGACACAGCCACCCCAAAGTTTGGGACGGCTCTGTTTACAAGAACCTCGTTTACGGTACAAGTTCAATATCGCAGAAAGCGAAAAATGGATAAAGAAGTTTTGGTACTTACGAACAAAGCAATATCACTCAGCAATGAAATCTATGTCATCAGGCCAGTAGCAGCATAATGAGTGGATTCATGTACGATGATTCTAAGTGAAATAAGTCACACAGAAAAAGAAACATCATAAGATATCACTAATACACGGAATGTAAACTTGGCTACACAGGAACTGAATTACAAAACAGAATAGGGTCTCAAATGTAGAAAACCAACTTATGCTTGCTTAAGGGGAAAGGTGAGTTGGGGTGCTGCATAAAACCAGAGATTGAAATTAGCACAGATACCTTTCCATAAGCCAAATATGTAATAGACAAGAGCTACTGCTTGCTCAACGAAGTGGACTCAACACCCCATATTAAACGTCTAAGAATATACCTGACTAGTAAGAATCTTAAAACCTATGGATTTATAAGTCTCTGAAAGAGAATCCAGTGTGTGTACAGCGGCATAAACGGAGCAGTGATAGGATTGGTGAGGTTCGGTGAGCAAATGCAGACCCTTTGAAGTCATATTGCATGGTACCCATTGCATGGTTCTCAACTCTCCAGGTTTAAGGGATTCTTCCTTCAGCTAAAACATGCATGTGGAACCCAGAGTATGATCCACCGTGTGATCTGGAAACGTGTTCAAATGTGTCTCAGTTTTCGTCCCCTGGTACTCGGGTGCAACATTCCAGACGCTTTACTAACACTCTCCCCACTTGGAGAGTCAGTGCCTTTAACCTCCTGTTTGGCCCAGTTTGCAATTTCTGCGTAAGATGAACAGGAATAGGGAGAACCAATGAGAGACTAGCTGGAGGTGTCTGGATGGGCAAATTTAACTCTCATTGCCCACTCGGAAGAGGAATTAACCAAAGGCTCAGCGTGCCATGCCAGAACCACACTAGGGCCTGAAGCAATCCTGCGGTGTTGAGGCCAGCTCACAAGAAAGCGAGTTGAAGAAAGGAACTCAGGGGCACTGTATTTCACAAACCTGCAGAGTTATAAATGACAGCTATCGTCCAAAAATATATTGAAGTAAGGCTGCCAAGAGGACTTGAAAGCGGGGCAGAATTGTAGGAAACCAATTTCAGGAGGTAGACTGGAATTGCATGTAAAGCATAGGAAAAGAGGCAGAACGTCCACAATGATGCACTTGGCCAAAAAGGGCGTATGCGTTTTTTCCTGAATATATTCAGGAAAAAACGCATACGCCCTTTTTGGCCAACCAAGCAAGCTTGTAAAGGAAATCTGCACTACAATGAAGTCTCACTGCCCCCTCGGTCAATAGGGCCACCTGAAAAAAGTGTAAAATCCAGAAAGGCAGGACAGGCCATGGTGAACTGGGAGCCTAGTTAGGCTGATGGGCGGGATGTAAATTGCCAACAGCCACTCTGGAGAAGTGTACGGTGTTTCCTGAAGCATCTAAAAAACAAAGCAACAGAGCCTAGCGCACTTCTACTTATGGTCCTATAGCTTAGGGAAATTAAAATCAAAAAGACACAGCCACCCCAAAGTTTGGGACGACTCTGTTTACAAGAAACTCGTTTACGGTACAAGTTCAATATCGCAGAAAGCGAGAAATTGATAAAGAAGTTGTGGTACTTACGTACAATGCAATATCACTCAGCAATGAAATCTATGTCATCAGGCCAGTAGCAGCATAATGAGTGGATTCAGGTACGATGATTCTAAGTGAAATAAGTCGCACAGAAAAAGAAACATCATAAGATATCACTAATACACGGAATGTAAACTTGGCTACACAGGAACTGAATTACAAAACAGAATAGGGTCTCAAATGTAGAAAACCAACTTATGCTTGCTTAAGGGGAAAGGTGAGTTGGGGTGCTGCATAAAACCAGAGATTGAAATTAGCACAGATACCTTTCCATAAGCCAAATATGTAATAGACAAGAGCTACTGCTTGCTCAACGAAGTGGACTCAACACCCCATATTAAACGCCTAAGAATATACCTGACTAGTAAGAATCTTAAAACCTATGGATTTATATATCTCCGAAAGAGAATCAAGCGTGTGTACAGCGATATAAACGCAGCACTGATAGGATTGGTGAGGTTCGGTGAGCAAATGCAGACCCTTTGAAGTCATATTGCATGGTACCCATTGCATGGTTCTCAACTCTCCAGGTTTAAGGGATTCTTCCTTCAGCTAAAATGTGCATGTGGAACCCAGAGTATGATCCACCGTGTGATCGGGATACGTGTTCAAATGTGTCTCAGTTTTCGTCCCCTGGTACTCGGGTGCAACATTCCAGACACTTTACTAACACTCTCCGCACTTGGAGAGTCAGTGCCTTTAACCTCCTGTTTGGCCCAGTTTGCAATTTCTGCGGAAAATGAACAGGAATAGGGAGAACCAATGAGAGACTAGCTGGAGGTGTCTGGACGGGCAAATTTAACTCTCATTTCCCACCAGGAAGAGGAATTAACCAAAGGCTCAGCGAGCCATGCCGGAACCACACTAGGGCCTGAAGCAATCCTGCGGTGTTGCGGCCAGCTCACAAGAAACCGAGTTGAAGAAAGGAGCTCAGTTGCAGTATAATTCACAAACCTGCAGAGTTAAAATGACAGCTCTCGTCCAAAAATATATTGAAGTAAGGCTGCCAAGAGGACTTGAAAGCGGGGCAGAATTGCAGGAAACCGATTTCAGGAGACAGACTGGAATTGCATGTAAAGCATAGGAAAAGAGGCAGAACGTCCACAATGATGCACTTGGCCAAAAAGGGCGTATGCGTTTTTTCCTGAATATATTCAGGAAAAAACGCATACGCCCTTTTTGGCCAACCAAGCAGGCTTGCAAAGGAAATCTGCACTACAACGAAGTCTCACTGCCCCCCGGTCAAAAGGGCCATCTGAAAAAAGTGTAAAATCCAGAAAGGTAGGACAGGCCATGGAGAACGGGGAGCCTTCTTATGCTGATGGGCGGGATGTAAATTGCCAACAGCCACTGGGAAGAAGTGTATGGTGTTTCCTGAAACACCTAAAAAACAAAGCAACAGAGCCTAACGCACTTCCACTTATGGTCCTATAGATTAGGGAAATTAAAATCAAAAAGACACAGCCACCCCAAAGTTTGGGACAGCTCTGTTTACAAGAACCTCGTTTACGGTACAAGTTCAATATCGCAGAAAACGAAAAATGGATAAAGAAGTTTTGGTACTTACGAACAATGCAATATCACTCAGCAATGAAATCTATGTCATCAGGCCAGTAGCAGCATAATGAGTGGATTCAGGTACGATGATTCTAAGTGAAATAAGTCACAGAGAAAAAGAAACATCATAAGATATCACTAATACACGGAATGTAAACTTGGCTACACAGGAACTGAATTACAAAACAGAAAAGGGTCTCAAATGTAGAAAACCAACTTATGCTTGCTTAAGGGGAAAGGTGAGTTGGGGTGCTGCATAAAACCAGAGATTGAAATTAGCACAGATACCTTTCCATAAGCCAAATATGTAATAGACAAGAGCTACTGCTTGCTCAACGAAGTGGACTCAACACCCCATATTAAACGTCTAAGAATATACCTGACTAGTAAGAATCTTAAAACCTATGGATTTATAAGTCTCTGAAAGAGAATCCAGCGTGTGTACAGCGGCATAAACGGAGCAGTGATAGGATTGGTGAGGTTCGGTGAGCAAATGCAGACCCTTTGAAGTCATATTGCATGGTACCCATTGCATGGTTCTCAACTCTCCAGGTTTAAGGGATTCTTCCTTCAGCTAAAACATGCATGTGGAACCCAGAGTATGATCCACCGTGTGATCTGGAAACGTGTTCAAATGTGTCTCAGTTTTCGTCCCCTGGTACTCGGGTGCAACATTCCAGACGCTTTACTAACACTCTCCCCACTTGGAGAGTCAGTGCCTTTAACCTCCTGTTTGGCCCAGTTTGCAATTTCTGCGTAAGATGAACAGGAATAGGGAGAACCAATGAGAGACTAGCTGGAGGTGTCTGGATGGGCAAATTTAACTCTCATTGCCCACTCGGAAGAGGAATTAACCAAAGGCTCAGCGTGCCATGCCAGAACCACACTAGGGCCTGAAGCAATCCTGCGGTGTTGAGGCCAGCTCACAGGAAAGCGAGTTGAAGAAAGGAACTCAGGGGCACTGTATTTCACAAAACTGCAGAGTTATAAATGACAGCTATCGTCCAAAAATATATTGAAGTAAGGCTGCCAAGAGGACTTGAAAGCGGGGCAGAATTGTAGGAAACCAATTTCAGGAGGTAGACTGGAATTGCATGTAAAGCATAGGAAAAGAGGCAGAACGTCCACAATGATGCACTTGGCCAAAAAGGGCGTATGCGTTTTTTCCTGAATATATTCAGGAAAAAACGCATACGCCCTTTTTGGCCAACCAAGCAAGCTTGTAAAGGAAATCTGCACTACAATGAAGTCTCACTGCCCCCTCGGTCAATAGGGCCACCTGAAAAAAGTGTAAAATCCAGAAAGGCAGGACAGGCCATGGAGAACTGGGAGCCTAGTTAGGCTGATGGGCGGGATGTAAATTGCCAACAGCCACTCTGGAGAAGTGTACGGTGTTTCCTGAAGCATCTAAAAAACAAAGCAACAGAGCCTAGCGCACTTCTACTTATGGTCCTATAGCTTAGGGAAATTAAAATCAAAAAGACACAGCCACCCCAAAGTTTGGGACGACTCTGTTTACAAGAAACTCGTTTACGGTACAAGTTCAATATCGCAGAAAGCGAGAAATTGATAAAGAAGTTGTGGTACTTACGTACAATGCAATATCACTCAGCAATGAAATCTATGTCATCAGGCCAATAGCAGCATAATGAGTGGATTCAGGTACGATGATTCTAAGTGAAATAAGTCGCACAGAAAAAGAAACATCATAAGATATCACTAATACACGGAATGTAAACTTGGCTACACAGGAACTGAATTACAAAACAGAATAGGGTCTCAAATGTAGAAAACCAACTTATGCTTGCTTAAGGGGAAAGGTGAGTTGGGGTGCTGCATAAAACCAGAGATTGAAATTAGCACAGATACCTTTCCATAAGCCAAATATGTAATAGACAAGAGCTACTGCTTGCTCAACGAAGTGGACTCAACACCCCATATTAAACGCCTAAGAATATACCTGACTAGTAAGAATCTTAAAACCTATGGATTTATATATCTCCGAAAGAGAATCAAGCGTGTGTACAGCGATATAAACGCAGCACTGATAGGATTGGTGAGGTTCGGTGAGCAAATGCAGACCCTTTGAAGTCATATTGCATGGTACCCATTGCATGGTTCTCAACTCTCCAGGTTTAAGGGATTCTTCCTTCAGCTAAAACGTGCATGTGGAACCCAGAGTATGATCCACCGTGTGATCGGGATACGTGTTCAAATGTGTCTCAGTTTTCGTCCCCTGGTACTCGGGTGCAACATTCCAGACGCTTTACTAACACTCTCCGCACTTGGAGAGTCAGTGCCTTTAACCTCCTGTTTGGCCCAGTTTGCAATTTCTGCGGAAAATGAACAGGAATAGGGAGAACCAATGAGAGACTAGCTGGAGGTGTCTGGACGGGCAAATTTAACTCTCATTTCCCACCAGGAAGAGGAATTAACCAAAGGCTCAGCGAGCATGCCGGAACCACACTAGGGCCTGAAGCAATCCTGCGGTGTTGCGGCCAGCTCACAAGAAAGCGAGTTGAAGAAAGGAGCTCAGTTGCAGTATAATTCACAAACCTGCAGAGTTAAAATGACAGCTCTCGTCCAAAAATATATTGAAGTAAGGCTGCCAAGAGGACTTGAAAGCGGGGCAGAATTGCAGGAAACCGATTTCAGGAGGTAGACTGGAATTGCATGTAAAGCATAGGAAAAGAGGCAGAACGTCCACAATGATGCACTTGGCCAAAAAGGGCGTATGCGTTTTTTCCTGAATATATTCAGGAAAAAACGCATACGCCCTTTTTGGCCAACCAAGCAAGCTTGCAAAGGAAATCTGCACTACAACGAAGTCTCACTGCCCCCCGGTCAAAAGGGCCATCTGAAAAAAGTGTAAAATCCAGAAAGGCAGGACAGGCCATGGAGAACTGGGAGCCTTCTTATGCTGATGGGCGGGATGTAAATTGCCAAAAGCCACTCTGGAGAAGTGTATGCTGTTTCCTGAAACATCTAAAAAACAAAGCAACAGAGCCTAACGCACTTCCACTTATGGTCCTATAGATTAGGGAATTTGAAATCAAAAAGACACAACCACCCCAAAGTTTGGGACGGCTCTGTTTACAAGAACCTCGTTTATGGTACAAGTACAATATCGCAGAAAGCGAAAAGTGGATAAAGAAGTTGTGGTTCTTACGTACAATGCAATATCACTCAGCAATGAAATCTATGTCATCAGTCCAGTAGCAGCATAATGAGTGGATTCAGGTACGATGATTCTAAGTGAAATAAGTCACACAGAAAAAGAAACATCATAAGATATCACTAATACACGGAATGTAAACTTGGCTACACAGGAACTGAATTACAAAACAGAATAGGGTCTCAAATGTAGAAAACCAACTTATGCTTGCTTAAGGGGAAAGGTGAGTTGGGGTGCTGCATAAAACCAGAGACTGAAATTAGCACAGATACCGTTCCATAAGCCAAATATGTAATAGACCAGAGCTACTCCTTGCTCAACGAAGTGGACTCAACACCCCATATTAAACGCCTAAGAATATACCTGACTAGAAAGAATCTTAAAACCTATGGATTTATATGTCTCCGAAAGAGAATCAAGCGTGTGTACAGCGGCATAAACGCAGCAGTGATAGGATTGGTGAGGTTCGGTGAGCAAATGCAGACCCTTTGAAGTCATATTGCATGGTACCCATTCCATGGGTCTCAACTCTCCAGGTTTAAGAGATTCTTCCTTCAGCTAAACATGCATGTGGAACCCAGAGTATGATCTACCGTGTGATCGGGAAACGTGTTCAAATGTGTCTCAGTTTTCGTCCCCTGGTACTCGGGTGCAACATTCCAGACGCTTCACTAACACTCTCCCCACTTGGAGAGTCAGTGCCTTTAACCTCCTGTTTGGCCCAGTTTGCAATTTCTGCGGAAAATGAACAGGAATAGGGAGAACCAATGAGAGACTAGCTGGAGGTGTCTGGACGGGCAAATTTAACTCTCATTTCCCACCAGGAAGAGGAATTAACCAAAGGCTCAGCGAGCCGTGCCGGAACCACACTAGGGCATGAAGCAAACCTGCAGTGTTGCGGCCAGCTCAAAAGAAAGCGTGTTGAAGAATGGAGCTCAGGGGCACTGTAATTCACAAAACTGCAGAGTTATAAATGACAGCTATCATCCAAAAATATATTGAAGTAAGGCTGCCAAGAGGACTTGAAAGCAGGGCTGAATTGCAGGAAACCGATTTCAGGAGGTAGACTGGAATTGCATGTAAAGCATAGGAAAAGAGGCAGAACGTCCACAATGATGCACTTGGCCAAAAAGGGCGTATGCGTTTTTTGCTGAATATATTCAGGAAAAAACGCATACGCCCTTTTTGGCCAACCAAGCAAGCTTGCAAAGGAAATCTGCACTGCAATGAAGTCTCACTGCCCCCTGGTCAAAAGGGCCATCTGAAAAAAGTGTAAAATCCAGAAAGGTAGGACAGGCCATGGAGAACTGGGAGCCTTCTTATGCTGATGGGCGGGATGTAAATTGCCAACAGCCACTCTGGAGAAGTGTATGCTGTTTCCTGAAACATCTAAAAAACAAAGCAACAGAGCCTAGGGCACTTCCACTTATGGTCCTATAGATTACGGAAATTAAAATCAAAAAGACACAGCCACCCCAAAGTTTGGGACGGCTCTGTTTACAAGAACCTCGTTTACGGTACAAGTTCAATATCGCAGAAAGCGAAAAATGGATAAAGAAGTTGTGGTACTTACGTACAATGCAATATCACTCAGCAATGAAATCTATGTCATCAGGCCATTAGCAGCATAATGAGTGGATTTAGCTACGATGATTCTAAGTGAAATAAGTCACACAGAAAAAGAAACATCATAAGATATCACTAATACAAGGAATGTAAACTTGGCTACACAGGAACTGAATTACAAAACAGAATATGGTCTCAAATGTAGAAAACCAACCTATGCTTGCTTAAGGGGAAAGGTGAGTTGGGGTGCTGCATAAAACCAGAGATTGAAATTAGCACAGATAACTTTCCATAAGCCAAATATGTAATAGACAAGAGCTACTGCTTGCTCAACGAAGTGGACTCAACACCCCATATTAAACCCCTAAGAATATACCTGACTAGTAAGAATCTTAAAACCTATGGATTTATATGTCTCCGAAAGAGAATCAAGCGTGTGTACAGCGGCATAAACGGAGCAGTGATAGGATTGGTGAGGTTCGGTGACCAAATGCAGACCCTTTGAAGTCATATTGCATGGTACCCATTGCATGTTTCTCAACTCTCCAGGTTTAAGGGATTCTTCCTTCAGCTAAAACATGCATGTGGAACCCAGAGTATGATCCACCGTGTGATCGGGATACGTGTTCAAATGTGTCTCAGTTTTCGTCCCCTGGTACTCGGGTGCAACATTCCAGACGCTTTACTAACACTCTCCCCACTTGGAGAGTCAGTGCCTTTAACCTCCTGTTTGGCCCAGTTTGCAATTTCTGCGGAAAATGAACAGGAATAGGGAGAACCAATGAGAGACTAGCTGGAGGTGTCTGGACGGGCAAATTTAACTCTCATTTCCCACCAGGAAGAGGAATTAACCAAAGGCTCAGCGAGCCATGCCGGAACCACACTAGGGCCTGAAGCAATCCTGCGGTGTTGCGGCCAGCTCACAAGAGAGCGAGTTGAAGAAAGGAGCTCAGGGGCACTGTAATTCACAAACCTGCAGAGTTATAAATGACAGCTATCGTCCAAAAATATATTGAAGTAAGGCTGCCAAGAGGACTTGAAAGCGGGGCAGAATTGCAGGAAACCGATTTCAGGAGGTAGACTGGAATTGCATGTAAAGCATAGGAAAAGAGGCAGAACGTCCACAATGATGCACTTGGCCAAAAAGGGCGTATGCGTTTTTTCCTGAATATATTCAGGGAAAAACGCATACGCCCTTTTTGGCCAACCAAGCAAGCTTGCAAAGAAATCTGCACTATAATGAACTCTCACTGCCCCCCGGTCAAAAGAGCCATCTGAAAATAGTGTAAAATCCAGAAAGGCAGGACAGGCCATGGAGAACTGGGAGCCTAGTTAGGCTGATGGGCGGGATGTAAATTGCCAACAGCCACTCTGGAACAGTGTATGCTGTTTCCTGAAACATCTAAAAAACAAAGCAACAGAGACTAGGGCACTTCCACTTATGGTCCTATAGATTAGGGAAATTAAAATCAAAAAGACTCAGCCACCCCAAAGTTTGGGATGGCTCTGTTTACAAGAACCTCGTTTACGGTACAAGTTCAATATCACAGAAAGCGAAAAATGGATAAAGAAGTTGTGGTACTTACGTACAATGCAATATCACTCAGCAATGAAATCTATGTTATCAGGCCAGTAGCAGCATAATGACTGGATTCAGGTACGATGATTCTAAGTGAAATAAGTCACACAGAAAAAGAAACATCATAAGATATCACTAATTCACGGAATGTAAACTTGGCTACACAGGAACTGAATTACAAAACAGAATAGGGTCTCAAATGTAGAAAACCAACTTATGCTTGCTTAAGGGGAAAGGTGAGTTGGGGTGCTGCATAAAACCAGAGATTGAAATTAGCACAGATATCTTTCCATAAGCCAAATATGTAATAGACAAGAGCTACTGCTTGCTCAACGAAGTGGACTCAACACCCCATATTAAACGTCTAAGAATATACCTGACTAGTAAGAATCTTAAAACCTATGGATTTATATGTCTCCGAAAGAGAATCAAGCGTGTGTACAGCGGCATAAACGGAGCAGTGATAGGATTGGTGAGGTTCGGTGACCAAATGCAGACCCTTTGAAGTCATATTGCATGGTACCCATTGCATGTTTCTCAACTCTCCAGGTTTAAGGGATTCTTCCTTCAGCAAAAACATGCATGTGGAACCCAGAGTATGATCCACCGTGTGATCGGGATACGTGTTCAAATGTGTCTCAGTTTTCGTCCCCAGGTACTCGGGTGCAACATTCCAGACGCTTTACTAACACTCTCCCCACTTGGAGAGTCAGTGCCTTTAACCTCCTGTTTGGCCCAGTTTGCAATTTCTGCGGAAAATGAACAGGAATAGGGAGAACCAATGAGAGACTAGCTGGAGGTGTCTGGACGGGCAAATTTAACTCTCATTTCCCACCAGGAAGAGGAATTAACCAAAGGCTCAGCGAGCCATGCCGGAACCACACTAGGGCCTGAAGCAATCCTGCGGTGTTGCGGCCAGCTCACAAGAAAGCGAGTTGAAGAAAGGAGCTCAGGGGCACTGTAATTCACAAACCTGCAGAGTTATAAATGACAGCGATCGTCCAAAAATATATTGAAGTAAGGCTGCCAAGAGGACTTGAAAGCGGGGCAGAATTGCAGGAAACCGATTTCAGGAGGTAGACTGGAATTGCATGTAAAGCATAAGAAAAGAGGCAGAACGTCCACAATGATGCACTTGGCCAAAAAGTGCGTATGCGTTTTTTCCTGAATATATTCAGGAAAAAACGCATACGCCCTTTTTGGCCAACCAAGCAAGCTTGCAAAGAAACCTGCACTACAATGAACTCTCACTGCCCCCCGGTCAAAAGGGCCATCAGAAAAAAGTGTAAAATCCAGAAAGGCAGGACAGGCCTTGGAGAACTGGGAGCCGAGTTAGGCTGATGGGCGGGATGTAAATTGCCAACAGCCACTCTGGAACAGTGTATGCTGTTTCCTGAAACATCTAAAAAACAAAGCAACAGAGCCTAGGGCACTTCCACTTATGGTCCTATAGATTACGGAAATTAAAATCAAAAAGACACAGCCACCCCAAAGTTTGGGACGGCTCTGTTTACAAGAACCTCGTTTACGGTACAAGTTCAATATCACAGAAAGCGAAAAATGGATAAAGAAGTTGTGGTACTTACGTACAATGCAATATCACTCAGTAATGAAATCTATGTCATCAGGCCAGTAGCAGCATAATGAGTGGATTTAGCTACGATGATTCTAAGTGAAATAAGTCACACAGAAAAAGAAACATCATAAGATATCACTAATACAAGGAATGTAAACTTGGCTACACAGGAACTGAATTACAAAACAGAATAGGGTCTCAAATGTAGAAAACCAACTTATGCTTGCTTAAGGGGAAAGGTGAGTTGGGGTGCTGCATAAAACCAGAGATTGAAATTAGCACAGATAACTTTCCATAAGCCAAATATGTAATAGACAAGAGCTACTGCTTGCTCAACGAAGTGGACTCAACACCCCATATTAAACGCCTAAGAATATACCTGACTAGTAAGAATCTTAAAACCTATGGATTTATATGTCTCCGAAAGAGAATCAAGCGTGTGTACAGCGACATAAACGCAGCAGTGATAGGATTGGTGAGGTTCGGTGAGCAAATGCAGACCCTTTGAAGTCATAATGCATGGTACCCATTCCATGGTTCTCAACCTCCAGGTTTAAGGGATTATTCCTTCAGCTAAAACATGCATGTGGAACCCAGAGTATGATCCACCGTGTGATCGGGAAACGTGTTCAAATGTGTCTCAGTTTTCGTCCCCTGGTACTCGGGTGCAACATTCCAGACGCTTTACTAACACTCTCCCCACTTGGAGAGTCAGTGTCTTTAACCTCATGTTTGGCCCAGTTTGCAATTTCTGCGGAAAATGAACAGGAATAGGGAGAACCAATGGGAGACTAACTGGAGGTGTCTGGACGGGCAAATTTAACTCTCATTTCCAACCAGGAAGAGGAATTAACCAAAGGCTCAGCGAGCCATGCCGGAACCACACTAGGGCCTGAAGCAATCCTGCGGTGTTGAGGCCAGCTCACAAGAAAGCGAGTTGAAGAAAGGAACTCAGGGGCACTGTATTTCACAAACCTGCAGAGTTATAAATGACAGCTATCGTCCAAAAATATATTGAAGTAAGGCTGCCAAGAGGACTTGAAAGCGGGGCAGAATTGTAGGAAACCAATTTCAGGAGGTAGACGGGAATTGCATGTAAAGCATAGGAAAAGAGGCAGAACGTCCACAATGATGCACTTGGCCAAAAAGTGCGTATGCGTTTTTTCCTGAATATATTCAGGAAAAAACGCATACGCCCTTTTTGGCCAACCAAGCAAGCTTGTAAAGGAAATCTGCACTACAATGACGACTCACTGCCTCCTCGGTCAATAGGGCCACCTGAAAAAAGTGTAAAATCCAGAAAGGCAGGACAGGCCATGGAGAACTGGGAGCCTAGTTAGGCTGATGGGCGGGATGTAAATTGCCAACAGCCACTCTGGAGAAGTGTACGGTGTTTCCTGAAGCATCTAAAAAACAAAGCAACAGAGCCTAGCGCACTTCTACTTATGGTCCTATAGCTTAGGGAAATTAAAATCAAAAAGACACAGCCACCCCAAAGTTTGGGACGACTCTGTTTACAAGAAACTCGTTTACGGTACAAGTTCAATATCGCAGAAAGCGAGAAATGGATAAAGAAGTTGTGGTACTTACGTACAATGCAATATCACTCAGCAATGAAATCTATGTCATCAGGCCAGTAGCAGCATAATGAGTGGATTCAGGTACGATGATTCTAAGTGAAATAAGTCGCACAGAAAAAGAAACATCATAAGATATCACTAATACACGGAATGTAAACTTGGCTACACAGGAACTGAATTACAAAACAGAATAGGGTCTCAAATGTAGAAAACCAACTTATGCTTGCTTAAGGGGAAAGGTGAGTTGGGGTGCTGCATAAAACCAGAGATTGAAATTAGCACAGATACCTTTCCATAAGCCAAATATGTAATAGACAAGAGCTACTGCTTGCTCAACGAAGTGGACTCAACACCCCATATTAAACGCCTAAGAATATACCTGACTAGTAAGAATCTTAAAACCTATGGATTTATATATCTCCGAAAGAGAATCAAGCGTGTGTACAGCGATATAAACGCAGCACTGATAGGATTGGTGAGGTTCGGTGAGCAAATGCAGACCCTTTGAAGTCATATTGCATGGTACCCATTGCATGGTTCTCAACTCTCCAGGTTTAAGGGATTCTTCCTTCAGCTAAAACGTGCATGTGGAACCCAGAGTATGATCCACCGTGTGATCGGGATACGTGTTCAAATGTGTCTCAGTTTTCGTCCCCTGGTACTCGGGTGCAACATTCCAGACGCTTTACTAACACTCTCCGCACTTGGAGAGTCAGTGCCTTTAACCTCCTGTTTGGCCCAGTTTGCAATTTCTGCGGAAAATGAACAGGAATAGGGAGAACCAATGAGAGACTAGCTGGAGGTGTCTGGACGGGCAAATTTAACTCTCATTTCCCACCAGGAAGAGGAATTAACCAAAGGCTCAGCGAGCCATGCCGGAACCACACTAGGGCCTGAAGCAATCCTGCGGTGTTGCGGCCAGCTCACAAGAAAGCGAGTTGAAGAAAGGAGCTCAGTTGCAGTATAATTCACAAAGCTGCAGAGTTAAAATGACAGCTCTCGTCCAAAAATATATTGAAGTAAGGCTGCCAAGAGGACTTGAAAGCGGGGCAGAATTGCAGGAAACCGATTTCAGGAGGTAGACTGGAATTGCATGTAAAGCATAGGAAAAGAGGCAGAACGTCCACAATGATGCACTTGGCCAAAAAGGGCGTATGCGTTTTTTCCTGAATATAATCAGGAAAAAACACATACGCCCTTTTTGGCCAACCAAGCAAGCTTGCAAAGGAAATCTGCACTACAATGAAGTCTCAATGCCCCCCGGTCAAAAGGGCAATCTGAAAAAAGTGTAAAATCCAGAAAGGCAGGACAGGCCATGGAGAACTGGGAGCCTTCTTATGCTGATGGGCGGGATGTAAATTGCCAACAGCCACTCTGGAGAAGTGTATGGTGTTTCCTGAAACATCTAAAACACAAAGCAACAGAGCCTAACGCACTTCCACTTATGGTCCTATAGATTAGGGAAATTAAAATCAAAAAGACACAGCCACCCCAAAGTTTGGGACGGCTCTGTTTACAAGAAACTCGTTTACGGTACAAGTTCAATATCGCAGAAAGCGAGAAATGGATAAAGAAGTTGTGGTACATACGTACAATGCAATATCACTCAGCAATGAAATCTATGTCATCAGGCCAGTAGCAGCATAATGAGTGGATTCAGGTACGATGATTCTAAGTGAAATAAGTCACACAGAAAAAGAAACATCATAAGATATCACTAATACACGGAATGTAAACTTGGCTACACAGGAACTGAATTACAAAACAGAATAGGGTCTCAAATGTAGAAAACCAACTTATGCTTGCTTAAGGGGAAAGGTGAGTTGGGGTGCTGCAAAAAACCAGAGATTGAAATTAGCACAGATACCTTTCCATAAGCCAAATATTTAATAGACATGAGCTACTGCTTGCTCAACGAAGTGGACGCAACACTCCATATTAAACGCCTAAGAATATACCTGACTAGTAAGAATCTTAAAACCTATGGATTTATATGTCTCTGAAAGAGAATCAAGCGTGTGTACAGCGGCCTAATCACAGCAGTGATAGGATTGGTGAGGTTCGGTGAGCAAATGCAGACCCTTTGAAGTCATATTGCATGGTACCCATTCCATGGGTCTCAACTCTCCAGGTTTAAGGGATTCTTCCTTCAGCTAAAACATGCATGTGGAACCCAGAGTATGATCCACTGTGTGATCGGGAAACGTGTTCAAATGTGTCTCAGTTTTCGTCCCCTGGTACTCGGGTGCAACATTCCAGACGCTTTACTAACACTCTCCCCACTTGGAGAGTCAGTGCCTTTAACCTCCTGTTTGGCCCAGTTTGCAATTTCTGCGGAAAATGAACAGGAATAGGGAGAACCAATGAGAGACTAGCTGGAGGTGTCTGGACGGGCAAATTTAACTCTCATTTCCCACCAGGAAGAGGAATTAACCAAAGGCTCAGCGAGCCATGCCGGAACCACACTAGGGCCTGAAGCAATCCTGCGGTGTTGCGGCCAGCTCACAAGAAAGCGAGTTGAAGAAAGGAGCTCAGGGGCACTGTAATTCACAAACCTGCAGAGTTATAAATGACAGCTATCGTCCAAAAATATATTGAAGTAAGGCTGCGAAGAGGACTTGAAAGCGGGGCAGAATTGCAGGAAACCGATTTCAGGAGACAGACTGGAATTGCATGTAAAGCATAGGAAAAGAGGCAGAACGTCCACAATGATGCACTTGGCCAAAAAGGGCGTATGCGTTTTTTCCTGAATATATTCAGGAAAAAACGCATACGCCCTTTTTGGCCAACCAAGCAAGCTTGCAAAGGAAATCTGCACTACAACGAAGACTCACTGCCCCCCGGTCAAAAGGGCCATCTGAAAAAAGTGTAAAATCCAGAAAGGCAGGACAGGCCATGGAGAACTGGGAGCCTTCTTATGCTGATGGGCGGGATGTAAATTGCCAACAGCCACTCTGGAGAAGTGTATGCTGTTTCCTGAAACATCTAAAAAACAAAGCAACAGAGCCTAACGCACTTCCACTTATGGTCCTATAGATTAGGGAATTTGAAATCAAAAAGACACAGCCACCCCAAAGTTTGGGACGGCTCTGTTTACAAGAAACTCGTTTACAGTACAAGTTCAATATCGCAGAAAGCGAGAAATGGATAAAGAAGTTGTGGTACATACGTACAATGCAATATCACTCAGCAATGAAATCTATGTCATCAGGCCAGTAGCAGCATAATGAGTGGATTCAGGTACGATGATTCTAAGTGAAATAAGTCACACAGAAAAAGAAACATCATAAGATATCACTAATTCACGGAATGTAAACTTGGCTACACAGGAACTGAATTACAAAACAGAATAGGGTCTCAAATGTAGAAAACCAACTTATGCTTGCTTAAGGGGAAAGGTGAGTTGGGGTGCTGCATAAAACCAGAGATTGAAATTAGCACAGATACCTTTCCATAAGCCAAATATGTAATAGACAAGAGCTACTGCTTGCTCAACGAAGTGGACTCAACACCCCATATTAAACGTCTAAGAATATACCTGACTAGTAAGAATCTTAAAACCTATGGATTTATATGTCTCTGAAAGAGAATCAAGCGTGTGTACAGCGGCATAAACAGAGCAGTCATAGGATTGGTGAGGTTCGGTGAGCAAATGCAGACCCTTTGAAGTCATATTGCATGGTACCCATTCCATGGGTCTCAACTCTCCAGGTTTAAGGGATTCTTCCTTCAGCTAAAACATGCATGTGGAACCCAGAGTATGATCCACCGTGTGATCTGGAAACGTGTTCAAATGTGTCTCAGGTTTCGTCCCCTGGTACTCGGGTGCAACATTCCAGACGCTTTACTAACACTCTCCCCACTTGGAGAGTCAGTGCCTTTAACCTCCTGTTTGGCCCAGTTTGCAAATTCTGCGGAAAATGAACAGGAATAGGGAGAACCAATGAGAGACTAGCTGGAGGTGTCTGGACGGGCAAATTTAACTCTCATTTCTCACCAGGAAGAGGAATTAACCAAAGGTTCAGCGAGCCATGCCGGAACCACACTAGGGCCTGAAGCAATCCTGCGGTGTTGCGGCCAGCTCACAAGAAAGCGAATTGAAGAAAGGAGCTCAGGGGCACTGTAATTCACAAACCTGCAGAGTTATAAATGACAGCTATCCTCCAAAAATATATTGAAGTAAGGCTGCCAAGAGGACTTGAAAGCGGGGCAGAATTGCAGGAAACCGATTTCAGGAGGTAGACTGGAATTGCATGTAAAGCATAGGAAAAGAGGCAGAATGTCCACAATGATGCACTTGGCCAAAAAGGGCGTATGCGTTTTTTCCTGAATATATTCAGGAAAAAACGCATACGCCCTTTTTGGCCAACCAAGCAGGCTTGCAAAGGAAATCTGCACTACAACGAAGTCTCACTGCCCCCCAGTCAAAAGGGCCATCTGAAAAAAGTGTAAAATCCAGAAAGGTAGGACAGGCCATGGAGAACGGGGAGCCTTCTTATGCTGATGGGCGGGATGTAAATTGCCAACAGCCACTGGGAAGAAGTGTATGGTGTTTCCTGAAACACCTAAAAAAGAAAGCAACAGAGCCTAGGGCACTTCCACTTATGGTCCTATAGATTAGGGAAATTAAAATCAAAAAGACACAGCCACCCCAAAGTTTGGGACGGCTCTGTTTACAAGAACCTCGTTTACGGTACAAGTTCAATATCGCAGAAAGCGAAAAATGGATAAAGAAGTTTTGGTACTTACGAACAATGCAATATCACTCAGCAATGAAATCTATGTCATCAGGCCAGTAGCAGCATAATGAGTGGATTCAGGTACGATGATTCTAAGTGAAATAAGTCACACAGAAAAAGAAACATCATAAGATATCACTAATACACGGAATGTAAACTTGGCTACACAGGAACTGAATTACAAAACAGAATAGGGTCTCAAATGTAGAAAACCAACTTATGCTTGCTTAAGGGGAAAGGTGAGTTGGGGTGCTGCATAAAACCAGAGATTGAAATTAGCACAGATACCTTTCCATAAGCCAAATATGTAATAGACAAGAGCTACTGCTTGCTCAACGAAGTGGACTCAACACCCCATATTAAACGTCTAAGAATATACCTGACTAGTAAGAATCTTAAAACCTATGGATTTATATGTCTCCGAAAGAGAATCAAGCGTGTGTACAGCGGCATAAACGGAGCAGTGATAGGATTGGTGAGGTTCGGTGAGCAAATGCAAACCCTTTGAAGTCATATTGCATGGTACCCATTGCATGGTTCTCAACTCTCCAGGTTTAAGGGATTCTTCCTTCAGCTAAAACATGCATGTGGAACCCAGAGTATGATCCACCGTGTGATCTGGAAACGTGTTCAAATGTGTCTCAGTTTTCGTCCCCTGGTACTCGGGTGCAACATTCCAGACGCTTTACTAACACTCTCCCCACTTGGAGAGTCAGTGCCTTTAACCTCCTGTTTGGCCCAGTTTGCAATTTCTGCGTAAGATGAACAGGAATAGGGAGAACCAATGAGAGACTAGCTGGAGGTGTCTGGATGGGCAAATTTAACTCTCATTGCCCACTCGGAAGAGGAATTAACCAAAGGCTCAGCGTGCCATGCCAGAACCACACTAGGGCCTGAAGCAATCCTGCGGTGTTGAGGCCAGCTCACAAGAAAGCGAGTTGAAGAAAGGAACTCAGGGGCACTGTATTTCACAAACCTGCAGAGTTATAAATGACAGCTATCGTCCAAAAATATATTGAAGTAAGGCTGCCAAGAGGACTTGAAAGCGGGGCAGAATTGTAGGAAACCAATTTCAGGAGGTAGACTGGAATTGCATGTAAAGCATAGGAAAAGAGGCAGAACGTCCACAATGATGCACTTGGCCAAAAAGTGCGTATGCGTTTTTTCCTGAATATATTCACGAAAAAACGCATACGCCCTTTTTGGCCAACCAAGCAAGCTTGTAAAGGAAATCTGCACTACAATGACGACTCACTGCCTCCTCGGTCAATAGGGCCACCTGAAAAAAGTGTAAAATCCAGAAAGGCAGGACAGGCCATGGAGAACTGGGAGCCTAGTTAGGCTGATGGGCGGGATGTAAATTGCCAACAGCCACTCTGGAGAAGTGTACGGTGTTTCCTGAAGCATCTAAAAAACAAAGCAACAGAGCCTAGCGCACTTCTACTTATGGTCCTATAGCTTAGGGAAATTAAAATCAAAAAGACACAGCCACCCCAAAGTTTGGGACGACTCTGTTTACAAGAAACTCGTTTACGGTACAAGTTCAATATCGCAGAAAGCGAGAAATGGATAAAGAAGTTGTGGTACTTACGTACAATGCAATATCACTCAGCAATGAAATCTATGTCATCAGGCCAGTAGCAGCATAATGAGTGGATTCAGGTACGATGATTCTAAGTGAAATAAGTCGCACAGAAAAAGAAACATCATAAGATATCACTAATACACGGAATGTAAACTTGGCTACACAGGAACTGAATTACAAAACAGAATAGGGTCTCAAATGTAGAAAACCAACTTATGCTTGCTTAAGGGGAAAGGTGAGTTGGGGTGCTGCATAAAACCAGAGATTGAAATTAGCACAGATACCTTTCCATAAGCCAAATATGTAATAGACAAGAGCTACTGCTTGCTCAACGAAGTGGACTCAACACCCCATATTAAACGTCTAAGAATATACCTGACTAGTAAGAATCTTAAAACCTATGGATTTATATGTCTCTGAAAGAGAATCAAGCGTGTGTACAGCGGCATAAACAGAGCAGTGATAGGATTGGTGAGGTTCGGTGAGCAAATGCAGACCCTTTGAAGTCATATTGCATGGTACCCATTCCATGGGTCTCAACTCTCCAGGTTTAAGGGATTCTTCCTTCAGCTAAAACATGCATGTGGAACCCAGAGTATGATCCACCGTGTGATCTGGAAACGTGTTCAAATGTGTCTCAGGTTTCGTCCCCTGGTACTCGGGTGCAACATTCCAGACGCTTTACTAACACTCTCCCCACTTGGAGAGTCAGTGCCTTTAACCTCCTGTTTGGCCCAGTTTGCAAATTCTGCGGAAAATGAACAGGAATAGGGAGAACCAATGAGAGACTAGCTGGAGGTGTCTGGACGGGCAAATTTAACTCTCATTTCTCACCAGGAAGAGGAATTAACCAAAGGTTCAGCGAGCCATGCCGGAACCACACTAGGGCCTGAAGCAATCCTGCGGTGTTGTGGCCAGCTCACAAGAAAGCGAATTGAAGAAAGGAGCTCAGGGGCACTGTAATTCACAAACCTGCAGAGTTATAAATGACAGCTATCCTCCAAAAATATATTGAAGTAAGGCTGCCAAGAGGACTTGAAAGCGGGGCAGAATTGCAGGAAACCGATTTCAGGAGGTAGACTGGAATTGCATGTAAAGCATAGGAAAAGAGGCAGAACGTCCACAATGATGCACTTGGCCAAAAAGGGCGTATGCGTTTTTTCCTGAATATATTCAGGAAAAAACGCATACGCCCTTTTTGGCCAACCAAGCAGGCTTGCAAAGGAAATCTGCACTACAACGAAGTCTCACTGCCCCCCAGTCAAAAGGGCCATCTGAAAAAAGTGTAAAATCCAGAAAGGTAGGACAGGCCATGGAGAACGGGGAGCCTTCTTATGCTGATGGGCGGGATGTAAATTGCCAACAGCCACTGGGAAGAAGTGTATGGTGTTTCCTGAAACACCTAAAAAAGAAAGCAACAGAGCCTAGGGCACTTCCACTTATGGTCCTATAGATTAGGGAAATTAAAATCAAAAAGACACAGCCACCCCAAAGTTTGGGACGGCTCTGTTTACAAGAACCTCGTTTACGGTACAAGTTCAATATCGCAGAAAGCGAAAAATGGATAAAGAAGTTTTGGTACTTACGAACAATGCAATATCACTCAGCAATGAAATCTATGTCATCAGGCCAGTAGCAGCATAATGAGTGGATTCAGGTACGATGATTCTAAGTGAAATAAGTCACACAGAAAAAGAAACATCATAAGATATCACTAATACACGGAATGTAAACTTGGCTACACAGGAACTGAATTACAAAACAGAATAGGGTCTCAAATGTAGAAAACCAACTTATGTTTGCTTAAGGGGAAAGGTGAGTTGGGGTGCTGCATAAAACCAGAGATTGAAATTAGCACAGATACCTTTCCATAAGCCAAATATGTAATAGACAAGAGCTACTGCTTGCTCAACGAAGTGGACTCAACACCCCATATTAAACGTCTAAGAATATACCTGACTAGTAAGAATCTTAAAACCTATGGATTTATAAGTCTCTGAAAGAGAATCAAGCGTGTGTACAGCGGCATAAACGGAGCAGTGATAGGATTGGTGAGGTTCGGTGAGCAAATGCAGACCCTTTGAAGTCATATTGCATGGTACCCATTGCATGGTTCTCAACTCTCCAGGTTTAAGGGATTCTTCCTTCAGCTAAAACATGCATGTGGAACCCAGAGTATGATCCACCGTGTGATCTGGAAACGTGTTCAAATGTGTCTCAGTTTTCGTCCCCTGGTACTCGGGTGCAACATTCCAGACGCTTTACTAACACTCTCCCCACTTGGAGAGTCAGTGCCTTTAACCTCCTGTTTGGCCCAGTTTGCAATTTCTGCGTAAGATGAACAGGAATAGGGAGAACCAATGAGAGACTAGCTGGAGGTGTCTGGATGGGCAAATTTAACTCTCATTGCCCACTCGGAAGAGGAATTAACCAAAGGCTCAGCGTGCCATGCCAGAACCACACTAGGGCCTGAAGCAATCCTGCGGTGTTGAGGCCAGCTCACAAGAAAGCGAGTTGAAGAAAGGAACTCAGGGGCACTGTATTTCACAAACCTGCAGAGTTATAAATGACAGCTATCGTCCAAAAATATATTGAAGTAAGGCTGCCAAGAGGACTTGAAAGCGGGGCAGAATTGTAGGAAACCAATTTCAGGAGGTAGACTGGAATTGCATGTAAAGCATAGGAAAAGAGGCAGAACGTCCACAATGATGCACTTGGCCAAAAAGTGCGTATGCGTTTTTTCCTGAATATATTCAGGAAAAAACGCATACGCCCTTTTTGGCCAACCAAGCAAGCTTGTAAAGGAAATCTGCACTACAATGACGACTCACTGCCTCCTCGGTCAATAGGGCCACCTGAAAAAAGTGTAAAATCCAGAAAGGCAGGACAGGCCATGGAGAACTGGGAGCCTAGTTAGGCTGATGGGCGGGATGTAAATTGCCAACAGCCACTCTGGAGAAGTGTACGGTGTTTCCTGAAGCATCTAAAAAACAAAGCAACAGAGCCTAGCGCACTTCTACTTATGGTCCTATAGCTTAGGGAAATTAAAATCAAAAAGACACAGCCACCCCAAAGTTTGGGACGACTCTGTTTACAAGAAACTCGTTTACGGTACAAGTTCAATATCGCAGAAAGCGAGAAATGGATAAAGAAGTTGTGGTACTTACGTACAATGCAATATCACTCAGCAATGAAATCTATGTCATCAGGCCAGTAGCAGCATAATGAGTGGATTCAGGTACGATGATTCTAAGTGAAATAAGTCGCACAGAAAAAGAAACATCATAAGATATCACTAATACACGGAATGTAAACTTGGCTACACAGGAACTGAATTACAAAACAGAATAGGGTCTCAAATGTAGAAAACCAACTTATGCTTGCTTAAGGGGAAAGGTGAGTTGGGGTGCTGCATAAAACCAGAGATTGAAATTAGCACAGATACCTTTCCATAAGCCAAATATGTAATAGACAAGAGCTACTCCTTGCTCAACGAAGTGGACGCAACACTCCATATTAAACGCCTAAGAATATACCTGACTAGTAAGAATCTTAAAACCTATGGATTTATATGTCTCCGAAAGAGAATCAAGCGTGTGTACAGCGGCCTAATCGCAGCAGTGATAGGATTGGTGAGGTTCGGTGAGCAAATGCAGACCCTTTGAAGTCATATTGCATGGTACCCATTCCATGGGTCTCAACTCTCCAGGTTTAAGGGATTCTTCCTTCAGCTAAAACATGCATGTGGAACCCAGAGTATGATCCACTGTGTGATCGGGAAACGTGTTCAAATGTGTCTCAGTGTTCGTCCCCTGGTACTCGGGTGCAACATTCCAGACGCTTTACTAACACTCTCCCCACTTGGAGAGTCAGTGCCTTTAACCTCCTGTTTGGCCCAGTTTGCAATTTCTGCGGAAAATGAACAGGAATAGGGAGAACCAATGAGAGACTAGCTGGAGGTGTCTGGACGGGCAAATTTAACTCTCATTTCCCACCAGGAAGAGGAATTAACCAAAGGCTCAGCGAGCCATGCCGAAACCACATTAGGGCCTGAAGCAATCCTGCGGTGTTGCGGCCAGCTCACAAGAAAGCGAGTTGAAGAAAGGAGCTCAGGGGCACTGTAATTCACAAACCTGCAGAGTTATAAATGACAGCTATCGTCCAAAAATATATTGAAGTAAGGCTGCGAAGAGGACTTGAAAGCGGGGCAGAATTGCAGGAAACCGATTTCAGGAGACAGACTGGAATTGCATGTAAAGCATAGGAAAAGAGGCAGAACGTCCACAATGATGCACTTGGCCAAAAAGGGCGTATGCGTTTTTTCCTGAATATATTCAGGAAAAAACGCATACGCCATTTTTGGCCAACCAAGCAAGCTTGCAAAGGAAATCTGCACTACAACGAAGTCTCACTGCCCCCCGGTCAAAAGGGCCATCTGAAAAAAGTGTAAAATCCAGAAAGGCAGGACAGGCCATGGAGAACTGGGAGTGTTCTTATGCTGATGGGCGGGATGTAAATTGCCAACAGCCACTCTGGAGAAGTGTATGCTGTTTCCTGAAACATCTAAAAAACAAAGCAACAGAGCCTAGGGCACTTCCACTTATGGTCCTATAGATTAGGGAATTTGAAATCAAAAAGACACAGCCACCCCAAAGTTTGGGACGGCTCTGTTTACAAGAAACTCGTTTACGGTACAAGTTCAATATCGCAGAAAGCGAGAAATGGATAAAGAAGTTGTGGTACATACGTACAATGCAATATCACTCAGCAATGAAATCTATGTCATCAGGCCAGTAGCAGCATAATGAGTGGATTCAGGTACGATGATTCTAAGTGAAATAAGTCACACAGAAAAAGAAACATCATAAGATATCACTAATACACGGAATGTAAACTTGGCTACACAGGAACTGAATTACAAAACAGAATAGGGTCTCAAATGTAGAAAACCAACTTATGCTTGCTTAAGGGGAAAGGTGAGTTGGGGTGCTGCATAAAACCAGAGACTGAAATTAGCACAGATACCGTTCCATAAGCCAAATATGTAATAGACCAGAGCTACTCCTTGCTCAACGAAGTGGACTCAACACCCCATATTAAACGCCTAAGAATATACCTGACTAGAAAGAATCTTAAAACCTATGGATTTATATGTCTCCGAAAGAGAATCAAGCGTGTGTACAGCGGCATAAACGCAGCAGTGATAGGATTGGTGAGGTTCGGTGAGCAAATGCAGACCCTTTGAAGTCATATTGCATGGTACCCATTCCATGGGTCTCAACTCTCCAGGTTTAAGAGATTCTTCCTTCAGCTAAACATGCATGTGGAACCCAGAGTATGATCCACCGTGTGATCGGGAAACGTGTTCAAATGTGTCTCAGTTTTCGTCCCCTGGTACTCGGGTGCAACATTCCAGACGCTTTACTAACACTCTCCGCACTTGGAGAGTCAGTGCCTTTAACCTCCTGTTTGGCCCAGTTTGCAATTTCTGCGGAAAATGAACAGGAATAGGGAGAACCAATGAGAGACTAGCTGGAGGTGTCTGGACGGGCAAATTTAACTCTCATTTCCCACCAGGAAGAGGAATTAACCAAAGGCTCAGCGAGCCGTGCCGGAACCACACTAGGGCCTGAAGCAATCCTGCGGTGTTGCGGCCAGCTCACAAGAAAGCGAGTTGAAGAAAGGAGCTCAGGGGCACTGTAATTCACAAACCTGCAGAGTGATAAATGACAGCTCTCGTCCAAAAATATATTGAAGTAAGGCTGCCAAGAGGACTTGAAAGCGGGGCAGAATTGCAGGAAACCGATATCAGGAGGTAGACTGGAATTGCATGTAAAGCATAGGAAAAGAGGCAGAACGTCCACAATGATGCACTTGGCCAAAAAGGGCGTATGCGTTTTTTCCTGAATATATTCAGGAAAAAACGCATACGCCCTTTTTGGCCAACCAAGCAAGCTTGCAAAGGAAATCTGCACTACAATGAAGTCTCACTGCCCCCCGGTCAAAAGGGCCATCTGAAAAAAGTGTATAATCCAGAGAGGCAGGACAGGCCAATGAGAACTGGGAGCCTTGTTATGCTGATGGGTGCGATGTAAATTGCCAAAAGCCACTCTGGAGAAGTGTATGGTGTTTCCTGAAACATCTAAAAAACAAAGCAACAGAGCCTAGGGCACTTCCACTTATGGTCCTATAGCTTAGGGAAATTAAAATCAAAAAGACACAGCCACGCCAAAGTTTGGGACGGCTCTGTTTACAAGAACCTCGTTTACTGTACAAGTTCAATATCGCAGAAAGCGAAAAATGGATAAAGAAGTTGTGGTACTTACGTAAAATGCAATATCACTCAGCAATGAAATCTATGTCATCAGGCCAGTAGCAGCATAATGAGTGGATTCAGGTACGATGATTCTAAGTGAAATAAGTCACACAGAAAAAGAAACATCATAAGGTATCAATAATACACGGAATGTAAACTTGGCTACACAGGAACTGAATTACAAAACAGAATAGGGTCTCAAATGTAGAAAACCAACTTATGCTTGCTTAAGGGGAAAGGTGAGTTGGGGTGCTGCATAAAACCAGAGATTGAAATTAGCACAGATACCTTTCCATAAGCCAAATATGTAATAGACAAGAGCTACTGCTTGCTCAACGAAGTGGACTCAACACCCCATATTAAACGCCTAAGAATATACCTGACTAGTAAGAATCTTAAAACCTATGGATTTATATATCTCCGAAAGAGAATCAAGCGTGTGTACAGCGATATAAACGCAGCACTGATAGGATTGGTGAGGTTCGGTGAGCAAATGCAGACCCTTTGAAGTCATATTGCATGGTACCCATTGCATGGTTCTCAACTCTCCAGGTTTAAGGGATTCTTCCTTCAGCTAAAACGTGCATGTGGAACCCAGAGTATGATCCACCGTGTGATCGGGATACGTGTTCAAATGTGTCTCAGTTTTCGTCCCCTGGTACTCGGGTGCAACATTCCAGACGCTTTACTAACACTCTCCGCACTTGGAGAGTCAGTGCCTTTAACCTCCTGTTTGGCCCAGTTTGCAATTTCTGCGGAAAATGAACAGGAATAGGGAGAACCAATGAGAGACTAGCTGGAGGTGTCTGGACGGGCAAATTTAACTCTCATTTCCCACCAGGAAGAGGAATTAACCAAAGGCTCAGCGAGCCATGCCGGAACCACACTAGGGCCTGAAGCAATCCTGCGGTGTTGCGGCCAGCTCACAAGAAAGCGAGTTGAAGAAAGGAGCTCAGTTGCAGTATAATTCACAAACCTGCAGAGTTAAAATGACAGCTCTCGTCCAAAAATATATTGAAGTAAGGCTGCCAAGAGGACTTGAAAGCGGGGCAGAATTGCAGGAAACCGATTTCAGGAGGTAGACTGGAATTGCATGTAAAGCATAGGAAAAGAGGCAGAACGTCCACAATGATGCACTTGGCCAAAAAGGGCGTATGCGTTTTTTCCTGAATATAATCAGGAAAAAACACATACGCCCTTTTTGGCCAACCAAGCAAGCTTGCAAAGAAATCTGCACTACAATGAAGTCTCAATGCCCCCCGGTCAAAAGGGCCATCTGAAAAAAGTGTAAAATCCAGAAAGGCAGGACAGGCCATGGAGAACTGGGAGCCTTCTTATGCTGATGGGCGGGATGTAAATTGCCAACAGCCACTCTGGAGAAGTGTATGGTGTTTCCTGAAACATCTAAAACACAAAGCAACAGAGCCTAACGCACTTCCACTTATGGTCCTATAGATTAGGGAAATTAAAATCAAAAAGACACAGCCACCCCAAAGTTTGGGACGGCTCTGTTTACAAGAAACTCGTTTACGGTACAAGTTCAATATCGCAGAAAGCGAGAAATGGATAAAGAAGTTGTGGTACATACGTACAATGCAATATCACTCAGCAATGAAATCTATGTCATCAGGCCAGTAGCAGCATAATGAGTGGATTCAGGTACGATGATTCTAAGTGAAATAAGTCACACAGAAAAAGAAACATCATAAGATATCACTAATACACGGAATGTAAACTTGGCTACACAGGAACTGAATTACAAAACAGAATAGGGTCTCAAATGTAGAAAACCAACTTATGCTTGCTTAAGGGGAAAGGTGAGTTGGGGTGCTGCAAAAAACCAGAGATTGAAATTAGCACAGATACCTTTCCATAAGCCAAATATTTAATAGACATGAGCTACTGCTTGCTCAACGAAGTGGACGCAACACTCCATATTAAACGCCTAAGAATATACCTGACTAGTAAGAATCTTAAAACCTATGGATTTATATGTCTCCGAAAGAGAATCAAGCGTGTGTACAGCGGCCTAATCGCAGCAGTGATAGGATTGGTGAGGTTCGGTGAGCAAATGCAGACCCTTTGAAGTCATATTGCATGGTACCCATTCCATGGGTCTCAACTCTCCAGGTTTAAGGGATTCTTCCTTCAGCTAAAACATGCATGTGGAACCCAGAGTATGATCCACTGTGTGATCGGGAAACGTGTTCAAATGTGTCTCAGTGTTCGTCCCCTGGTACTCGGGTGCAACATTCCAGACGCTTTACTAACACTCTCCCCACTTGGAGAGTCAGTGCCTTTAACCTCCTGTTTGGCCCAGTTTGCAATTTCTGCGGAAAATGAACAGGAATAGGGAGAACCAATGAGAGACTAGCTGGAGGTGTCTGGACGGGCAAATTTAACTCTCATTTCCCACCAGGAAGAGGAATTAACCAAAGGCTCAGCGAGCCATGCCGAAACCACATTAGGGCCTGAAGCAATCCTGCGGTGTTGCGGCCAGCTCACAAGAAAGCGAGTTGAAGAAAGGAGCTCAGGGGCACTGTAATTCACAAACCTGCAGAGTTATAAATGACAGCTATCGTCCAAAAATATATTGAAGTAAGGCTGCGAAGAGGACTTGAAAGCGGGGCAGAATTGCAGGAAACCGATTTCAGGAGACAGACTGGAATTGCATGTAAAGCATAGGAAAAGAGGCAGAACGTCCACAATGATGCACTTGGCCAAAAAGGGCGTATGCGTTTTTTCCTGAATATATTCAGGAAAAAACGCATACGCCCTTTTTGGCCAACCAAGCAAGCTTGCAAAGGAAATCTGCACTACAACGAAGTCTCACTGCCCCCCGGTCAAAAGGGCCATCTGAAAAAAGTGTAAAATCCAGAAAGGCAGGACAGGCCATGGAGAACTGGGAGCCTTCTTATGCTGATGGGCGGGATGTAAATTGCCAACAGCCACTCTGGAGAAGTGTATGCTGTTTCCTGAAACATCTAAAAAACAAAGCAACAGAGCCTAGGGCACTTCCACTTATGGTCCTATAGATTAGGGAATTTGAAATCAAAAAGACACAGCCACCCCAAAGTTTGGGACGGCTCTGTTTACAAGAAACTCGTTTACAGTACAAGTTCAATATCGCAGAAAGCGAGAAATGGATAAAGAAGTTGTGGTACATACGTACAATGCAATATCACTCAGCAATGAAATCTATGTCATCAGGCCAGTAGCAGCATAATGAGTGGATTCAGGTACGATGATTCTAAGTGAAATAAGTCACACAGAAAAAGAAACATCATAAGATATCACTAATACACGGAATGTAAACTTGGCTACACAGGAACTGAATTACAAAACAGAATAGGGTCTCAAATGTAGAAAACCAACTTATGCTTGCTTAAGGGGAAAGGTGAGTTGGGGTGCTGCATAAAACCAGAGACTGAAATTAGCACAGATACCGTTCCATAAGCCAAATATGTAATAGACCAGAGCTACTCCTTGCTCAACGAAGTGGACTCAACACCCCATATTAAACGCCTAAGAATATACCTGACTAGAAAGAATCTTAAAACCTATGGATTTATATGTCTCCGAAAGAGAATCAAGCGTGTGTACAGCGGCATAAACGCAGCAGTGATAGGATTGGTGAGGTTCGGTGAGCAAATGCAGACCCTTTGAAGTCATATTGCATGGTACCCATTCCATGGGTCTCAACTCTCCAGGTTTAAGAGATTCTTCCTTCAGCTAAACATGCATGTGGAACCCAGAGTATGATCCACCGTGTGATCGGGAAACGTGTTCAAATGTGTCTCAGTTTTCGTCCCCTGGTACTCGGGTGCAACATTCCAGACGCTTTACTAACACTCTCCCCACTTGGAGAGTCAGTGCCTTTAACCTCCTGTTTGGCCCAGTTTGCAATTTCTGCGGAAAATGAACAGGAATAGGGAGAACCAATGAGAGACTAGCTGGAGGTGTCTGGACGGGCAAATTTAACTCTCATTTCCCACCAGGAAGAGGAATTAACCAAAGGCTCAGCGAGCCGTGCCGGAACCACACTAGGGCCTGAAGCAATCCTGCGGTGTTGTGGCCAGCTCACAAGAAAGCGAGTTGAAGAAAGGAGCTCAGGGGCACTGTAATTCACAAACCTGCAGAGTGATAAATGACAGCTCTCGTCCAAAAATATATTGAAGTAAGGCTGCCAAGAGGACTTGAAAGCGGGGCAGAATTGCAGGAAACCGATATCAGGAGGTAGACTGGAATTGCATGTAAAGCATAGGAAAAGAGGCAGAACGTCCACAATGATGCACTTGGCCAAAAAGGGCGTATGCGTTTTTTCCTGAATATATTCAGGAAAAAACGCATACGCCCTTTTTGGCCAACCAAGCAAGCTTGCAAAGGAAATCTGCACTACAATGAAGTCTCACTGCCCCCCGGTCAAAAGGGCCATCTGAAAAAAGTGTATAATCCAGAGAGGCAGGACAGGCCAATGAGAACTGGGAGCCTTGTTATGCTGATGGGTGCGATGTAAATTGCCAAAAGCCACTCTGGAGAAGTGTATGGTGTTTCCTGAAACATCTAAAAAACAAAGCAACAGAGCCTAGGGCACTTCCACTTATGGTCCTATAGCTTAGGGAAATTAAAATCAAAAAGACACAGCCACGCCAAAGTTTGGGACGGCTCTGTTTACAAGAACCTCGTTTACGGTACAAGTTCAATATCGCAGAAAGCGAAAAATGGATAAAGAAGTTGTGGTACTTACGTAGAATGCAATATCACTCAGCAATGAAATCTATGTCATCAGGCCAGTAGCAGCATAATGAGTGGATTCAGGTACGATGATTCTAAGTGAAATAAGTCACACAGAAAAAGAAACATCATAAGGTATCAATAATACACGGAATGTAAACTTGGCTACACAGGAACTGAATTACAAAACAGAATAGGGTCTCAAATGTAGAAAACCAACTTATGCTTGCTTATGGGGAAAGGTGAGTTGGGGTGCTTCATAAAACCAGAGATTGAAATCAGCACAGATACCTTTCCATAAGCCAAATATGTAATAGACAAGAGCTACTCCTTGCTCAACGAAGTGGACTCAACACCACATATTAAACGCCTAAGAATATACCTGACTAGTAAGAATCTTAAAACCTATGGATTTATATGTCTACGAAAGAGAATCCAGTGTGTGTACAGCGACATAAAAGCAGCAGTGATAGAATTGGTGAGGTTCGTTGAGCAAATGCAGACCCTTTGAAGTCATATTGCATGGTACCCATTCCATGGGTCTCAACTCTCCAGGTTTAAGGGATTCTTCCTTCAGCTAGAACATGCATGTGGAACCCAGAGTATGATCCACCGTGTGATCGGGAAACATGTTCAAATGAGTCTGAGTTTTCGTCCCCTGGTACCCGGGTGCAACATTCCAGACGCTTTACTAACACTCTCCCCACTTGGAGAGTCAGTGCCTTTAACCTCCTGTTTGGCCCAGTTTGCAATTTCTGCGGAAAATGAACAGGAATAGGGAGAACCAATGAGAGACTAGCTGGAGGTGTCTGGACGGGCGAATTTAACTCTCATTTCCCACCAAGAAGAGGAATTAACCAAATGCTCAGCGTGCCATGCCGGAACCACACTAGGGCCTGAAGCAATCCTGCGGTGTTGCGGCCAGCTCAAAAGAAAGCGTGTTGAAGAATGGAGCTCAGGGGCACTGTAATTCACAAAACTGCAGAGTTATAAATGACAGCTATCATCCAAAAATATATTGAAGTAAGGCTGCCAAGAGGACTTGAAAGCAGGGCTGAATTGCAGGAAACCGATTTCAGGAGGTAGACTGGAATTGCATGTAAAGCATAGGAAAAGAGGCAGAACGTCCACAATGATGCACTTGGCCAAAAAGGGCGTATGCGTTTTTTCCTGAATATATTCAGGAAAAAACGCATACGCCCTTTTTGGCCAACCAAGCAAGCTTGCAAAGGAAATCTGCACTACAATGAAGTCTCACTGCCCCCTGGTCAAAAGGGCCATCTGAAAAAAGTGTAAAATCCAGAAAGGTAGGACAGGCCATGGAGAACTGGGAGCCTTCTTATGCTGATGGGCGGGATGTAAATTGCCAACAGCCACTCTGGAGAAGTGTATGGTGTTTCCTGAAACATCTAAAACACAAAGCAACAGAGCCTAACGCACTTCCACTTATGGTCCTATAGCTTAGGGAAATTAAAATCAAAAAGACACAGCCACCCCAAAGTTTGGGACGGCTCTGTTTACAAGAACCTCGTTTACGGTACAAGTTCAATATCGCAGAAAGCGAAAAATGGATAAAGAAGTTGTGGTACTTACGTAGAATGCAATATCACTCAGCAATGAAATCTATGTCATCAGGCCAGTAGCAGCATAATGAGTGGATTCAGGTACGACGATTCTAAGTGAAATAAGTCACACAGAAAAAGAAACATCATAAGGTATCACTAATACACGGAATGTAAACTTGGCTACACAGGAACTAAATTACAAAACAGAACAGGGTCTCAAATGTAGAAAACCAACTTATGCTTGCTTAAGGGGAATGGTGAGTTGGGGTGCTGCATAAAACCAGAGATTGAAATTAGCACAGATACCGTTCCATAAGCCAAATATGTAATAGACAAGAGCTACTCCTTGCTCAACGAAGTGGACTCAACACCCCATATTAAACGCCTAAGAATATACCTGACTAGTAAGAATCTTAAAACCTATGGATTTATATGTCTCCGAAAGAGAATCAAGCATGTGTACAGCGGCATAAATGCAGCAGTGATAGGATTGGTGAGGTTCGGTGAGCAAATGCAGACCCTTTGAAGTCATATTGCATGGTACCCATTCCATGGGTCTCAACTCTCCAGGTTTAAGGGATTCTTCCTTCAGCTAAAACATGCATGTGGAAAACAGAGTATGATCCACCGTGTGATCGGGAAACGTGTTCAAATGTGTCTCAGTTTTCGTCCCCTGGTACTCGGGTGCAACATTCCAGACGCTTTACTAACACTCTCCCCACTTGGAGAGTCAGTGCCTTTAACCTCCTGTTTGTCCCAGTTTGCAATTTCTGTGGAAAATGAACAGGAATAGGGAGAACCAATGAGAGACTAGCTGGAGGTGTCTGGACGGGTAAATTTAACTCTCATTTCCCACCAGGAAGAGGAATTAACCAAAGGCTCAGCGTGCCATGCCGGAACCACACTAGGGCCTGAAGCAATCCTGCGGTGTTGCGGCCAGCTCACAAGAAAGCGAGTTGAAGAAAGGAGCTCAGGGGCCCTGTAATTCACAAACCTGCAGAGTTATAAATGACAGCTATCGTCCAAAAATATATTGAAGTAAGCCTGCCAAGAGGACTTGAAAGCGAGGCAGAATTTCAGGAAACCGATTTCAGGAGGTAGACTGGAATTGCATGTAAAGAATAGGAAAAGAGGCAGAACGTCCACAATGATGCACTTGGCCAAAAAGGGCGTATGCGTTTTTTCCTGAATATATTCAGGAAAAAACGCATACGCCCTTTTTGGCCAACCAAGCAAGCTTGCAAAGCAAATCTGCACTACAATGAAGTCTCACTGCCGCCCGGTCAAAAGGGCCATCTGAAAAAAGTGTAAAATCCAGAAAGTTAGAACAGGCCATGGAGAACTGGGAGCCTACTTAGGCTGATGGGCGGGATGTCAATTGCAACCAGCCACTCTGGAGAAGTGTATGGTGTTTCCTGAGACATCTAAAAAACAAAGCAACAGAGCCTAAGGCACTTCCACTTATGGTCCTATAGCTTAGGGAAATTAAAATCAAAAAGACACAGCCACCCCAAAGTTTGGGACGGCTCTGTTTACAAGAACCTCGTATACGGTACAAGTTCAATATCGCAGAAAGCGAAAAATGGATAAAGAAGTCGTGGTACTTACGTACAATGCAATATCACTCAGCAATGAAATCTATGTCATCAGGCCAGTAGCAGCATAATGAGTGGATTCAGGTACGATGATTCTAAGTGAAATAAGTCACACAGAAAAAGAAACATCATAAGGTATCACTAATACACGGAATGTAAACTTGGCTACACAGGAACTAAATTACAAAACAGAACAGGGTCTCAAATGTAGAAAACCAACTTATGCTTGCTTAAGGGGAATGGTGACTTGGGGTGCTGCATAAAACCAGAGATTGAAATTAGCACAGATACAGTTCCATAAGCCAAATATGTAATAGACAAGAGCTACTCCTTGCTCAACGAAGTGGACTCAACACCCCATATTAAACGCCTAAGAATATACCTGACTAGTAAGAATCTTAAAACCTATGGATTTATATGTCTACGAAAGAGAATCCACTGTGTGTACAGTGACATAAAAGCAGCAGTGATAGAATTGGTGAGGTTCGGTGAGCAAATGCAGACCCTTTGAAGTCATATTGCATGGTACCCATTCCATGGGTCTCAACTCTCCAGGTTTAAGGGATTCTTCCTTCAGCTAGAACATGCATGTGGACCCCAGAGTATGATCCACCGTGTGATCGGGAAACATGTTCAAATGAGTCTGAGTTTTCGTCCCCTGGTACTCGGGTGCAACATTCCAGACGCTTTACTAACACTCTCCCCACTTGGAGAGTCAGTGCCTTTAAACTCCTGTTTGGCCCAGTTTGCAATTTCTGCGGAAAATGAACAGGAATAGGGAGAACCAATGAGAGACTAGCTGGAGGTGTCTGGACGGGCGAATTTAACTCTCATTTCCCACCAAGAAGAGGAATTAACCAAAGGCTCAGCGAGCCATGCTGGAACCACACTAGGGCCTGAAGCAATCCTGCGGTGTTGCGGCCAGCTCAAAAGAAAGCGAGTTGAAGAATGGAGCTCAAGGGCACTGTAATTCACAAAACTGCAGAGTTATAAATGACAGCTATCATCCAAAAATATATTGAAGTAAGGCTGCCAAGAGGACTTGAAAGCAGGGCAGAATTGCAGGAAACCGATTTCAGGAGGTAGACTGGAATTGCATGTAAAGCATAGGAAAAGAGGCAGAACGTCCACAATGATGCACTTGGCCAAAAAGGGCGTATGCGTTTTTCCCTGAATATATTCAGGAAAAAACGCATACGCCCTTTTTGGCCAACCAACCAAGCTTGCAAAGCAAATCTGCACTACAATGAAGTCTCACTGCCCCCCGGTCAAAAGGGCCATCTGAAAAAAGTGTATAATCCAGAAAGTTAGAACAGGCCATGGAGAACTGGGAGCCTTGTTATTCTGATGGGTGGGATGTAAATTGCGAAAAACCACTCTGGAGAAGTGTATGGTGTTTCCTGAAACATCTAAAAAACAAAGCAACAGAGCCTAGGGCACTTCCACTTATGGTCCTATAGCTTAGGGAAATTAAAATCAAAAAGACACAGCGACCCCAAAGTTTGGGACGGCTCTGTTTACAAGAACCTCGTTTACGGTACAAGTTCAATATCGCAGAAAGCGAAAAATGGATAAAGAAGTTGTGGTACTTACGTACGATGCAATATCACTCAGCAATGAAATCTATGTCATCAGGCCAGTAGCAGCATAATGAGTGGATTCAGGTACGATGATTCTAAGTGAAATAAGTCACAGAGAAAAAGAAACATCATAAGGTATCACTAATACACGGAATGTAAACTTGGCTACACAGGAACTGAATTACAAAACAGAATAGGGTCTCAAATGTAGAAAACCAACTTATGCTTTCTTAAGGGGAAAGGTGAGTTGGGGTGCTGCATAAAACCAGAGATTGAAATTAGCACAGATACCTTTCCATAAGCCAAATATGTAATAGACAAGAGCTACTCCTTGCTCAACGAAGTGGACTCAAGACGCCATATTAAATGCCTAAGAATATACCTGAGTAGTAAGAATCTTAAAACCTATGGATTTATATGTCTCCGAAAGAGAATCAAGCGTGTGTACAGTGGCATAAACGCAGCAGTGATAGGTTTGGTGAGGTTCGGTGAGCAAAAGCAGACCCTTTGAAGTCATATTGCATGGTACCCATTCCATGGGTCTCAACTCTCCAGGTTTAAGGGATTCTTCCTTCAGCTAAAACATGCATGTGGAAAACAGAGTATGATCCACCGTGTGATCGGGAAACGTGTTCAAATGTGTCTCAGTTTTCGTCCCCTGGTACTCGGGTGCCACATTCCAGACGCTTTACTAACACTCTTCCCACTTGGAGAGGTAGTGCCTTTAACCTCCTGTTTGTCCCAGTTTGCAATTTCTGTGGAAAATGAACAGGAATAGGGAGAACCAATGAGAGACTAGCTGGAGGTGTCTGGACGGGCAAATTTAACTCTCATTTCCCACCAAGAAGAGGAATTAACCAAAGGCTCAGCGAGCCATGCTGGAACCACACTAGGGCCTGAAGCAATCCTGCGGTGTTGCGGCCAGCTCAAAAGAAAGCGAGTTGAAGAATGGAGCTCAGGGGCTCTGTAATTCACAAACCTCCAGAGTTATAAATGACAGCTATCGTCCAAAAATATATTGAAGTAAGCCTGCCAAGAGGACTTGAAAGCGAGGCAGAATTGCAGGAAAACGATTTCAGGAGGTAGACTGGAATTGCATGTAAAGCATAGGAAAAGAGGCAGAACGTCCACAATGATGCACTTGGCCAAAAAGGGCGTATGCATTTTTTCCTGAATATATTCAAGAAAAAACGCATACGCCCTTTTTGGCCAACCAACCAAGCTTGCAAAGCAAATCTGCACTACAATGAAGTCTCACTGCCCCCCGGTCAAAAGGGCCATCTGAAAAAAGTGTATAATCCAGAAAGTTAGAACAGGCCATGGAGAACTGGGAGCCTTGTTATTCTGATGGGTGGGATGTAAATTGCCAAAAACCACTCTGGAGAAGTGTATGGTGTTTCCTGAAACATCTAAAAAACAAAGCAACAGAGCCTAGGGCACTTCCACTTATGGTCCTATAGCTTAGGGAAATTAAAATCAAAAAGACACAGCGACCCCAAAGTTTGGGACGGCTCTGTTTACAAGAACCTCGTTTACGGTACAAGTTCAATATCGCAGAAAGCGAAAAATGGATAAAGAAGTTGTGGTACTTACGTACAATGCAATATCACTCAGCAATGAAATCTATGTCATCAGGCCAGTAGCAGCATAATGAGTGGATTCAGGTACGATGATTCTAAGTGAAATAAGTCACAGAGAAAAAGAAACATCATAAGGTATCACTAATACACGGAATGTAAACTTGGCTACACAGGAACTGAATTACAAAACAGAATAGGGTCTCAAATGTAGAAAACCAACTTATGCTTTCTTAAGGGGAAAGGTGAGTTGGGGTGCTGCATAAAACCAGAGATTGAAATTAGCACAGATACCTTTCCATAAGCCAAATATGTAATAGACTAGAGCTACTCCTTGCTCAACGAAGTGGACTCAAGACGCCATATTAAATGCCTAAGAATATACCTGACTAGTAAGAATCTTAAAACCTATGGATTTATATGTCTCCGAAAGAGAATCAAGCGTGCGTACAGCGGCATAAACGCAGCAGTGATAGGTTTGGTGAGGTTCGGTGAGCAAATGCAGACCCTTTGAAGTCATATTGCTTGGTACCCATTCCATGGGTCTCAACTCTCCAGGTTTAAGGGATTCTTCCTTCAGCTAAAACATGCATGTGGAAAACAGAGTATGATCCAGCGTGTGATCGGGAACCATGTTCAAATGAGTCTGAGTTTTCGTCCCCTGGTACTCGGGTGCAACATTCCAGACGCTTTACTAACACTCTCCCCACTTGGAGAGTCAGTGCCTTTAACCTCCTGTTTGGCTCAGTTTGCAATTTCTGCGGAAAATGAACAGGAATAGGGAGAACCAATGAGAGACTAGCTGGAGGTGTCTGGACGGGCAAATTTAACTCTCATTTCCCACCAGGAAGAGGAATTAACCAAAGGCTCAGCGTGCCATGCCGGAACCACACTAGGGCCTGAAGCAATCCTGTGGTGTTGCGGCCAGCTCACAAGAAAGCGAGTTGAAGAAAGGAGCTCAGGGGCCCTGTAATTCACAAACCTGCAGAGTTATAAATGACAGCTATCGTCCAAAAATATATTGAAGTAAGGCTGCCAAGAGGACTTGAAAGCGGGGCAGAATTGCAGGAAACCGATTTCAGGAGGTAGACTGGAATTGCATGTAAAGCATAGGAAAAGAGGCAGAACGTCCACAATGATGCACTTGGCCAAAAAGGGCGTATGCGTTTTTTCCTGAATATATTCAGGAAAAAACACATACGCCCTTTTTGGCCAACCAAGCAAGCTTGCAAAGGAAATCTGCACTACAATGAACTCTCACTGCCCCCCGGTCAAAAGGGCCATCTGAAAAAAGTGTAAAATCCAGAAAGGCAGGACAGGCCATGGAGAACTGGGAGCCTTGTTATGCTGCTGGGCGGGATGTAAATTGCAAACAGCCACTCTGGAGAAGTGTATGGTGTTTCCTGAAACATCTAAAAAACAAAGCAAGAGAGCCTAGGGCACTTCCACTTATGGTCCTATAGCTTAGGGAAATTAAAATCAAAAAGACACAGCCACCCCAAAGTTTGGGACGGCTCTGTTTACAAGAACCTCGTTTATGGTACAAGTTCAATATCGCAGAAAGCGAAAAATGGATAAAGAAGTTGTGGTACTTACGTACAACGCAATATCACTCAGCAATGAAATCTATGTCATCAGGCCAGTAGCAGCATAATGAGTGGATTCAGGTACGATGATTCTAAGTGAAAGAAGTAACACAGAAAAATTAACATCATAAGGTATCACTAATACACGGAATGTAAACTTGTCTACACAGGAACTAAATTACAAAACAGAACAGGTTCTCAAATGTAGAAAACCAACTTATGCTTGCTTAAGGGGAATGGTGAGTTGGGGTGCTGCATAAAACCAGAGATTGAAATTAGCACAGATAGAGTTCCATAAGCCAAATATGTAATAGACAAGAGCTACTCCTTGCTCAACGAAGTGGACTCAACACCCCATATTAAACGCCTAAGAATATACCTGACTAGTAAGAATCTTAAAACCTATGGATTTATATGTCTACGAAAGAGAATCCAGTGTGTGTACAGCGACATAAAAGCAGCAGTGATAGAATTGGTGAGGTTCGGTGAGCAAATGCAGACCCTTTGAATTCATATTGCATGGTACCCATTCCATGTTTCTCAACTCTCCAGGTTTAAGGGATTCTTCCTTCAGCTAAAACATGCATGTGGAACCCAGAGTATGATCAACCGTGTGATCGGGAAACATGTTCAAATGAGTCTGAGTTTTCGTCCCCTGGTACTCGGGTGCAACATTCCAGACGCTTTACTAACACTCTCCCCACTTGGAGAGTCAGTGCCTTTAACCTCCTGTTTGGCCCAGTTTGCAATTTCTGCGGAAAATGAACAGGAATAGGGAGAACCAATGAGAGACTAGCTGGAGGTGTCTGGACGGGCGAATTTAACTCTCATTTCCCACCAAGAAGAGGAATTAACCAAAGGCTCAGCGAGCCATGCTGGAACCACACTAGGGCCTGAAGCAATCCTGCGGTGTTGCGACCAGCTCAAAAGAAAGCGTGTTGAAGAATGGAGCTCAGGGGCACTGTAATTCACAAAACTGCAGAGTTATAAATGACAGCTATCATCCAAAAATATATTGAAGTAAGGCTGCCAAGAGGACTTGAAAGCAGGGCAGAATTGCAGGAAACCGATTTCAGGAGGTAGACTGGAATTGCATGTAAAGCATAGGAAAAGAGGCAGAACGTCCACAATGATGCACTTGGCCAAAGAGGGCGTATGCGTTTTTTCCTGAATATATTCAGGAAAAAACACATACGCCCTTTTTGGCCAACCAGGCAAGCTTGCAAAGGAAATCTGCACTACAATGAAGTCTCACTGCCCCCTGGTCAAAAGGGCCATCTGAAAAAAGTGTAAAATCCAGAAAGGTAGGACAGGCCATGGAGAACTGGGTGCCTTCTTATGCTGATGGGCGGGATGTAAATTGCCAACAGCCACTCTGGAGAAGTGTATGGTGTTTCCTGAAACATCTAAAAAACAAAGCAACAGAGCCTAGGGCACTTCCACTTATGGTCCTATAGCTTAGGGAAATTAAAATCAAAAAGACACAGCCACCCCAAAGTTTGGGACGGCTCTGTTTACAAGAACCTCGTTTACGGTACAAGTTCAATATCTCAGAAAGCGAAAAATGGATAAAGAAGTCGTGGTACTTACGTACAATGCAATATCACTCAGCAATGAAATCTATGTCATCAGGCCAGTAGCAGCATAATGAGTGGATTCAGGTACGATGATTCTAAGTGAAATAAGTCACACAGAAAAAGAAACATCATAAGGTATCACTAATACACGGAATGTAAACTTGGCTACACAGGAACTAAATTACAAAACAGAAAAGGGTCTCAAATGTAGAAAACCAACTTATGCTTGCTTAAGGGGAATGGTGAGTTGGGGTGCTGCATAAAACCAGAGATTGAAATTAGCACAGATACCGTTCCATAAGCCAAATATGTAATAGACAAGAGCTACTCCTTGCTCAACGAAGTGGACTCAAGACGCCATATTAAATGCCTAAGAATATACCTGACTAGTAAGAATCTTAAAACCTATGGATTTATATGTCTCCGAAAGAGAATCAAGCATGTGTACAGTGGCATAAACGCAGCAGTGATAGGTTTGGTGAGGTTCGGTGAGCAAATGCAGACCCTTTGAAGTCATATTGCATGGTACCCATTCCATGGGTCTCAACTCTCCAGGTTTAAGGGATTCTTCCTTCAGCTAAAACATGCATGTGGAAAACAGAGTATGATCCACCGTGTGATCGGGAAATGTGTTCAAATGTGTCTCAGTTTTCGTCCCCTGGTACTCGGGTGCCACATTCCAGACGCTTTACTAACACTCTCCCCACTTGGAGAGTCAGTGCCTTTAACCTCCTGTTTGTCCCAGTTTGCAATTTCTGTGGAAAATGAACAGGAATAGGGAGAACCAATGAGAGACTAGCTGGAGGTGTCTGGACGGGCAAATTTAACTCTCATTTCCCACCAGGAAGAGGAATTAACCAAAGGCTCAGCGTGCCATGCCGGAACCACACTAGGGCCTGAAGCAATCCTGCGGTGTTGCGGCCAGCTCACAAGAAAGCGAGTTGAAGAAAGGAGCTCCGGGGTCCTGTAATTCACAAACCTGCAGAGTTATAAATGACAGCTATCGTCCAAAAACATATTGAAGTAAGCCTGCCAAGAGGACTTGAAAGTGAGGCAGAATTGCAGGAAACCGATTTCAAGAGGTAGACTGGAATTGCATGTAAAGCATAGGAAAAGAGGCAGAACGTCCACAATGATGCACTTGGCCAAAAAGGGCGTATGCGTTTTTTCCTGAATATATTCAGGAAAAAACGCATACGCACTTTTTGGCCAACCAACCAAGCTTGCAAAGGAAATCTGCACTACAATGAAGTCTCACTGCCCCCCGGTCAAAAGGGCCATCTGAAAAAAGTGTAAAATCCAGAAAGGGAGGACAGGCCATGGAGAACTGGGAGCCTTCTTATGCTGATGGGCGGGATGTAAATTGCCAAAAGCCACTCTGGAGAAGTGTATGGTGTTTCCTGAAACATCTAAAAAACAAAGCAACAGAGCCTAGGGCACTTCCACTTATGGTCCTATAGATTAGGGAAATTAAAATCAAAAAGACACAGCCACCCCAAAGTTTGGGACGGCTCTGTTTACAAGAACCTCGTATACGGTACAAGTTCAATATCGCAGAAAGCGAAAAATGGATAAAGAAGTTGTGGTACTTACGTACAATGCAATATCACTCAGCAATGAAATCTATGTCATCAGGCCAGTAGAAGCATAATGAGTGGATTCAGGTACGATGATTCTAAGTGAAATAAGTCACAGAGAAAAAGAAACATCATAAGGTATCACTAATACACGGAATGTAAACTTGGCTACACAGGAACTGAATTACAAAACAGAACAGGGTCTCAAATGTAGAAAAACAACTTAAGCTTGCTTAAGGGGAATGGTGAGTTGGGGTGCTGCATAAAACCAGAGATTGAAATTAGCACAGATACCGTTCCATAAGCCAAATATGTAATAGACAAGAGCTACTCCTTGCTCAACGAAGTGGACTCAACACCCCATATTAAACGCCTAAGAATATACCTGACTAGTAAGAATCTTAAAACCTATGGATTTATATGTCTCCGAAAGAGAATCCAGCGTGTGTACAGCGACATAAAAGCAGAAGTGATAGAATTGGTGAGGTTCGGTGAGCAAATGCAGACCCTTTGAATTCATATTGCATGGTACCCATTCCATGGGTCTCAACTCTCCAGGTTTAAGGGATTCTTCCTTCAGCTAGAACATGCATGTGGAACCCAGAGTATGATCCACCGTGTGATCGGGAAACATGTTCAAATGTGTCTGAGTTTTCATCCCCTGATACTCGGGTGCAACATTCGAGACGCTTTACTAACACTCTCCCCACTTGGAGAGTCAGTGCCTTTAACCTCCTGTTTGTCCCAGTTTGCAATTTCTGTTGAAAATGAACAGGAATAGGGAGAACCAATGAGTGACTAGCTGGAGGTGTCTGGACGGGCAAATTTAACTCTCATTTCCCACCAGGAAGAGGAATTAACCAAAGGCTCAGCGAGCCATGCCGGAACCACACTAGGGCCTGAAGCAATCCTGCGGTGTTGGGGCCAGCTCACAAGAAAGCGAGTTGAAGAATGGAGCTCAGGGGCACTGTAATTCACAAACCTGCAGAGTTATAAATGACAGCTATCGTCCAAAAATATACTGAAGTAAGGCTGCCAAGAGGACTTGAAAGCGGGGCAGAATTGCAGGAAACCGATTTCACGAGGTAGACTGGAATTGCATGTAAAGCATAGGAAAAGAGGCAGAACGTGCACAATGATGCACTTGGCCAAAAAGGGCTTATGCGTTTTTTCCTGAACATATTCAGGAAAAAACGCATACGCCCTTTTTGGCCAACCAAGCAAGCTTGCAAAGGAAATCTGCACTACAATGAAGTCTCACTGCCCCCCCGGTCAAAAGGGCCATCTGAAAAAAGTGTAAAATCCAGAAAGGGAGGACAGGCCATGGAGAACTGGGAGCCTTCTTATGCTGATGGGCGGGATGTAAATTGCCAACAGCCACTCTGCAGAAGTGTATGGTGTTTCCTGAAACATCTAGAAAACAAAACAACAGAATCTAGGGAACTTCCACTTATGGTCCTATAGCTTAGGGAAATTAAAATCAAAAAGACACAGCCACCCCAAAGTTTGGGACGGCTCTGTTTACAAGAACCTCGTATACGGTACAAGTTCAATATCGCAGAAAGCGAAAAATGGATAAAGAAGTTGTGGTACTTACGTACAATGCAATATCACTCAGCAATGAAATCTATGTCATCAGGCCAGTAGCAGAATAATGAGTGGATTCAGGTACGATGATTCTAAGTGAAATAAGTCACACAGAAATAGAAACATCATAAGGTATCACTAATACACGGAATGTAAACTTGGCTACACAGGAACTGAATTACAAAACAGAACAGGGTCTCAAATGTAGAAACCCAACTTATGCTTGCTTAAGGGGAATGGTGAGTTGGGGTGCTGCATAAAACCAGAGATTGAAATAAGCACAGATACCGTTCCATAAGCCAAATATGTAATAGACAAGAGCTACTCCTTGCTCAACGAAGTGGACTCAACACCCCATATTAAACGCCTAAGAATATACCTGACTAGTAAGAATCTTAAAACCTATGGATTTATATGTCTCCGAAAGAGAATCAAGCGTGTGTACAGCGGCATAAATGCAGCAGTGATAGGATTGGTGAGGTTCGGTGAGCAAATGCAGACCCTTTGAAGTCATATTTCATGGTACCCATTCCATGGGTCTCAACTCTCCAGGTTTAAGGGATTCTTCCTTCAGCTAAAACATGCATGTGGAACCCAGAGTATGATCCACCGTGTGATCGGAAAACATGTTCAAATGTGTCTCAGTTTTCGTCCCCTGGTACTCGGGTGCAACATTCCAGACGCTTTACTAACACTCTCCCCACTTGGAGAGTCAGTGCCTTTAAACTTCTGTTTGGCCCAGTTTGCAATTTCTGCGGAAAATGAACAGGAATAGGGAGAACCAATGAGAGACTAGCTGGAGGTGTCTGGACGGGCAAATTTAACTCTCATTTCCCACCAGGAAGAGGAATTAACCAAAGGCTCAGCGTGCCATGCCGGAACCACACTAGGGCCTGAAGCAATCTTGCGGTGTTGCGGCCAGCTCACAAGAAAGCGAGTTGAAGAAAGGAGCTCCGGGGCCCTGTAATTCACAAACCTGCAGAGTTATAAATGACAGCTATCGTCCAAAAATATATTGAAGTAAGCCTGCCAAGAGGACTTGAAAGCGAGGCAGAATTGCAGGAAACCGATTTCAGGAGGTAGACTGGAATTGCATGTAAAGCATAGGAAAAGAGGCAGAACGTCCACAATGATGCACTTGGCCAAAAAGGGCGTATGCGTTTTTTCCTGAATATATTCAGGAAAAAACGCATACGCCCTTTTTGGCCAACCAACCAAGCTTGCAAAGGAAATCTGCACTACAATGAAGTCTCACTGCCCCCCGGTCAAAAGGGCCATCTGAAAAAAGTGTATAATCCAGAGAGGCAGGACAGGCCAATGAGAACTGGGAGCCTTGTTATGCTGATGGGTGCGATGTAAATTGCCAAAAGCCACTCTGGAGAAGTGTATGGTGTTTCCTGAAACATCTAAAAAACAAAGCAACAGAGCCTAGGGCACTTCCACTTATGGTCCTATAGCTTAGGGAAATTAAAATCAAAAAGACACAGCCACGCCAAAGTTTGGGACGGCTCTGTTTACAAGAACCTCGTTTACGGTACAAGTTCAATATCGCAGAAAGCGAAAAATGGATAAAGAAGTTGTGGTACTAACGTAGAATGCAATATCACTCAGCAATGAAATCTATGTCATCAGGCCAGTAGCAGCATAATGAGTGGATTCAGGTACGATGATTCTAAGTGAAATAAGTCACACAGAAAAAGAAACATCATAAGGTATCAATAATACACGGAATGTAAACTTGGCTACACAGGAACTGAATTACAAAACAGAATAGGGTCTCAAATGTAGAAAACCAACTTATGCTTGCTTATGGGGAAAGGTGAGTTGGGGTGCTTCATAAAACCAGAGATTGAAATCAGCACAGATACCTTTCCATAAGCCAAATATGTAATAGACAAGAGCTACTCCTTGCTCAACGAAGTGGACTCAACACACCATATTAAACGCCTAAGAATATACCTGACTAGTAAGAATCTTAAAACCTATGGATTTATATGTCTACGAAAGAGAATCCAGTGTGTGTACAGCGACATAAAAGCAGCAGTGATAGAATTGGTGAGGTTCGTTGAGCAAATGCAGACCCTTTGAAGTCATATTGCATGGTACCCATTCCATGGGTCTCAACTCTCCAGGTTTAAGGGATTCTTCCTTCAGCTAGAACATGCATGTGGAACCCAGAGTATGATCCACCGTGTGATCGGGAAACATGTTCAAATGAGTCTGAGTTTTCGTCCCCTGGTACCCGGGTGCAACATTCCAGACGCTTTACTAACACTCTCCCCACTTGGAGAGTCAGTGCCTTTAACCTCCTGTTTGGCCCAGTTTGCAATTTCTGCGGAAAATGAACAGGAATAGGGAGAACCAATGAGAGACTAGCTGGAGGTGTCTGGACGGGCGAATTTAACTCTCATTTCCCACCAAGAAGAGGAATTAACCAAATGCTCAGCGTGCCATGCCGGAACCATACTAGGGCCTGAAGCAATCCTGCGGTGTTGCGGCCAGCTCAAAAGAAAGCGTGTTGAAGAATGGAGCTCAGGGGCACTGTAATTCACAAAACTGCAGAGTTATAAATGACAGCTATCATCGAAAAATATATTGAAGTAAGGCTGCCAAGAGGACTTGAAAGCAGGGCTGAATTGCAGGAAACCGATTTCAGGAGGTAGACTGGAATTGCATGTAAAGCATAGGAAAAGAGGCAGAACGTCCACAATGATGCACTTGGCCAAAAAGGGCGTATGCGTTTTTTCCTGAATATATTCAGGAAAAAACGCATATGCCCTTTTTGGCCAACCAAGCAAGCTTGCAAAGGAAATCTCCACTACAATGAAGTCTCACTGCCCCCTGGTCAAAAGGGCCATCTGAAAAAAGTGTAAACTCCAGAAAGGTAGGACAGGCCATGGAGAACTAGGAGACTTCTTATGCTGATGGGCGGGATGTAAATTGCCAACAGCCACTCTGGAGAAGTGTATGGTGTTTCCTGAAACATCTAAAAAACAAAGCAACAGAGCCTAGGGCACATCCACTTATGGTCCTATAGCTTAGGGAAATTAAAATCAAAAAGACACAGCCACCCCAAAGTTTGGGACGGCTCTGTTTACAAGAACCTCGTTTACGGTACAAGTTCAATATCGCAGAAAGCGAAAAATGGATAAAGAAGTTGTGGTACTTACGTAGAATGCAATATCACTCAGCAATGAAATCTATGTCATCAGGCCAGTAACAGCATAATGAGTGGATTCAGGTACGACGATTCTAAGTGAAATAAGTCACACAGAAAAAGAAACATCATAAGGTATCACTAATACACGGAATGTAAACTTGGCTACACAGGAACTGAATTACAAAACAGAACAGGGTCTCAAATGTAGAAAACCAACTTATGCTTGCTTAAGGGGAATGGTGAGTTGGGGTGCTGCATAAAACCAGAGATTGAAATTAGCACAGATACCGTTCCATAAGCCAAATATGTAATAGACAAGAGCTACTCCTTGCTCAACGAAGTGGACTCAACACCCCATATTAAACGCCTAAGAATATACCTGACTAGTAAGAATCTTAAAACCTATGGATTTATATGTCTCCGAAAGAGAATCAAGCATGTGTACAGAGGCATAAATGCAGCAGTGATAGGATTGGTGAGGTTTGGTGAGCAAATGCAGACCCTTTGAAGTCATATTGCATGGTACCCATTCCATGGGTCTCAACTCTCCAGGTTTAAGGGATTCTTCCTTCAGCTAAAACATGCATGTGGAAAACAGAGTATGATCCACCGTGTGATCGGGAAACGTGTTCAAATGTGTCTCAGTTTTCGTCCCCTGGTACTCGGGTGCAACATTCCAGACGCTTTACTAACACTCTCCCCACTTGGAGAGTCAGTGCCTTTAACCTCCTGTTTGTCCCAGTTTGCAATTTCTGTGGAAAATGAACAGGAATAGGGAGAACCAATGAGAGACTAGCTGGAGGTGTCTGGACGGGCAAATTTAACTCTCATTTCCCACCAGGAAGAGGAATTAACCAAAGGCTCAGCGTGCCATGCCGGAACCACACTAGGGCCTGAAGCAATCCTGCGGTGTTGCGGCCAGCTCACAAGAAAGCGAGTTGAAGAAAGGAGCTCAGGGGCCCTGTAATTCACAAACCTGCAGAGTTATAAATGACAGCTATCGTCCAAAAATATATTGAAGTAAGCCTGCCAAGAGGACTTGAAAGCGAGGCAGAATTTCAGGAAACCGATTTCAGGAGGTAGACTGGAATTGCATGTAAAGAATAGGAAAAGAGGCAGAACGTCCACAATGATGCACTTGGCCAAAAAGGGCGTATGCGTTTTTTCCTGAATATATTCAGGAAAAAACGCATACGCCCTTTTTGGCCAACCAAGCAAGCTTGCAAAGCAAATCTGCACTACAATGAAGTCTCACTGCCGCCCGGTCAAAAGGGCCATCTGAAAAAAGTGTAAAATCCAGAAAGTTAGAACAGGCCATGGAGAACTGGGAGCCTACTTAGGCTGATGGGTGGGATGTCAATTGCAACCAGCCACTCTGGAGAAGTGTATGGTGTTTCCTGAGACATCTAAAAAACAAAGCAACAGAGCCTAAGGCACTTCCACTTATGGTCCTATAGCTTAGGGAAATTAAAATCAAAAAGACACAGCCACCCCAAAGTTTGGGACGGCTCTGTTTACAAGAACCTCGTTTATGGTACAAGTTCAATATCGCAGAAAGCGAAAAATGGATAAAGAAGTTGTGGTACTTACGTAGAATGCAATATCACTCAGCAATGAAATCTATGTCATCAGGCCAGTAACAGCATAATGAGTGGATTCAGGTACGACGATTCTAAGTGAAATAAGTCACACAGAAAAAGAAACATCATAAGGTATCACTAATACACGGAATGTAAACTTGGCTACACAGGAACTGAATTACAAAACAGAACAGGGTCTCAAATGTAGAAAACCAACTTATGCTTGCTTAAGGGGAATGGTGAGTTGGGGTGCTGCATAAAACCAGAGATTGAAATTAGCACAGATACCGTTCCATAAGCCAAATATGTAATAGACAAGAGCTACTCCTTGCTCAACGAAGTGGACTCAACACCCCATATTAAACGCCTAAGAATATACCTGACTAGTAAGAATCTTAAAACCTATGGATTTATATGTCTCCGAAAGAGAATCAAGCATGTGTACAGAGGCATAAATGCAGCAGTGATAGGATTGGTGAGGTTTGGTGAGCAAATGCAGACCCTTTGAAGTCATATTGCATGGTACCCATTCCATGGGTCTCAACTCTCCAGGTTTAAGGGATTCTTCCTTCAGCTAAAACATGCATGTGGAAAACAGAGTATGATCCACCGTGTGATCGGGAAACGTGTTCAAATGTGTCTCAGTTTTCGTCCCCTGGTACTCGGGTGCAACATTCCAGACGCTTTACTAACACTCTCCCCACTTGGAGAGTCAGTGCCTTTAACCTCCTGTTTGTCCCAGTTTGCAATTTCTGTGGAAAATGAACAGGAATAGGGAGAACCAATGAGAGACTAGCTGGAGGTGTCTGGACGGGCAAATTTAACTCTCATTTCCCACCAGGAAGAGGAATTAACCAAAGGCTCAGCGTGCCATGCCGGAACCACACTAGGGCCTGAAGCAATCCTGCGGTGTTGCGGCCAGCTCACAAGAAAGCGAGTTGAAGAAAGGAGCTCAGGGGCCCTGTAATTCACAAACCTGCAGAGTTATAAATGACAGCTATCGTCCAAAAATATATTGAAGTAAGCCTGCCAAGAGGACTTGAAAGCGAGGCAGAATTTCAGGAAACCGATTTCAGGAGGTAGACTGGAATTGCATGTAAAGAATAGGAAAAGAGGCAGAACGTCCACAATGATGCACTTGGCCAAAAAGGGCGTATGCGTTTTTTCCTGAATATATTCAGGAAAAAACGCATACGCCCTTTTTGGCCAACCAAGCAAGCTTGCAAAGCAAATCTGCACTACAATGAAGTCTCACTGCCGCCCGGTCAAAAGGGCCATCTGAAAAAAGTGTAAAATCCAGAAAGTTAGAACAGGCCATGGAGAACTGGGAGCCTACTTAGGCTGATGGGTGGGATGTCAATTGCAACCAGCCACTCTGGAGAAGTGTATGGTGTTTCCTGAGACATCTAAAAAACAAAGCAACAGAGCCTAAGGCACTTCCACTTATGGTCCTATAGCTTAGGGAAATTAAAATCAAAAAGACACAGCCACCCCAAAGTTTGGGACGGCTCTGTTTACAAGAACCTCGTATACGGTACAAGTTCAATATCGCAGAAAGCGAAAAATGGATAAAGAAGTCGTGGTACTTACGTACAATGCAATATCACTCAGCAATGAAATCTATGTCATCAGGCCAGTAGCAGCATAATGAGTGGATTCAGGTACGATGATTCTAAGTGAAATAAGTCACACAGAAAAATAAACATCATAAGGTATCACTAATACACGGAATGTAAACTTGGCTACACAGGAACTAAATTACAAAACAGAACAGGGTCTCAAATGTAGAAAACCAACTTATGCTTGCTTAAGGGGAATGGTGACTTGGGGTGCTGCATAAAACCAGAGATTGAAATTAGCACAGATACAGTTCCATAAGCCAAATATGTAATAGACAAGAGCTACTCCTTGCTCAACGAAGTGGACTCAACACCCCATATTAAACGCCTAAGAATATACCTGACTAGTAAGAATCTTAAAACCTATGGATTTATATGTCTACGAAAGAGAATCCACTGTGTGTACAGTGAGATAAAAGCAGCAGTGATAGAATTGGTGAGGTTCGGTGAGCAAATGCAGACCCTTTGAATTCATATTGCATGGTACGCATTCCATGGGTCTCAACTCTCCAGGTTTAAGGGATTCATCCTTCAGCTAGAACATGCATGTGGACCCCAGAGTATGATCCACCGTGTGATCGGGAAACATGTTCAAATGAGTCTGAGTTTTCGTCCCCTGGTACTCGGGTGCAACATTCCAGACGCTTTACTAACACTCTCCCCACTTGGAGAGTCAGTGCCTTTAAACTCCTGTTTGGCCCAGTTTGCAATTTCTGCGGAAAATGAACAGGAATAGGGAGAACCAATGAGAGACTAGCTGGAGGTGTCTGGACGGGCGAATTTAACTCTCATTTCCCACCAAGAAGAGGAATTAACCAAAGGCTCAGCGAGCCATGCTGGAACCACACTAGGGCCTGAAGCAATCCTGCGGTGTTGCGGCCAGCTCAAAAGAAAGCGAGTTGAAGAATGGAGCTCAAGGGCACTGTAATTCACAAAACTGCAGAGTTATAAATGACAGCTATCATCCAAAAATATATTGAAGTAAGGCTGCCAAGAGGACTTGAAAGCAGGGCAGAATTGCAGGAAACCGATTTCAGGAGGTAGACTGGAATTGCATGTAAAGCATAGGAAAAGAGGCAGAACGTCCACAATGATGCACTTGGCCAAAAAGGGCGTATGCGTTTTTCCCTGAATATATTCAGGAAAAAACGCATACGCCCTTTTTGGCCAACCAACCAAGCTTGCAAAGCAAATCTGCACTACAATGAAGTCTCACTGCCCCCCGGTCAAAAGGGCCATCTGAAAAAAGTGTATAATCCAGAAAGTTAGAACAGGCCATGGAGAACTGGGAGCCTTGTTATTCTGATGGGTGGGATGTAAATTGCCAAAAACCACTCTGGAGAAGTGTATGGTGTTTCCTGAAACATCTAAAAAACAAAGCAACAGAGCCTAGGGCACTTCCACTTATGGTCCTATAGCTTAGGGAAATTAAAATCAAAAAGACACAGCGACCCCAAAGTTTGGGATGGCTCTGTTTACAAGAACCTCGTTTACGGTACAAGTTCAATATCGCAGAAAGCGAAAAATGGATAAAGAAGTTGTGGTACTTACGTACGATGCAATATCACTCAGCAATGAAATCTATGTCATCAGGCCAGTAGCAGCATAATGAGTGGATTCAGGTACGATGATTCTAAGTGAAATAAGTCACAGAGAAAAAGAAACATCATAAGGTATCACTAATACACGGAATGTAAACTTGGCTACACAGGAACTGAATTACAAAACAGAATAGGGTCTCAAATGTAGAAAACCAACTTATGCTTTCTTAAGGGGAAAGGTGAGTTGGGGTGCTGCATAAAACCAGAGATTGAAATTAGCACAGATACCTTTCCATAAGCCAAATATGTAATAGACAAGAGCTACTCCTTGCTCAACGAAGTGGACTCAAGACGCCATATTAAATGCCTAAGAATATACCTGACTAGTAAGAATCTTAAAACCTATGGATTTATATGTCTCCGAAAGAGAATCAAGCGTGTGTACAGTGGCATAAACGCAGCAGTGATAGGTTTGGTGAGGTTCGGTGAGCAAATGCAGACCCTTTGAAGTCATATTGCATGGTACCCATTCCATGGGTCTCAACTCTCCAGGTTTAAGGGATTCTTCCTTCAGCTAAAACATGCATGTGGAAAACAGAGTATGATCCACCGTGTGATCGGGAAACGTGTTCAAATGTGTCTCAGTTTTCGTCCCCTGGTACTCGGGTGCCACATTCCAAACGCTTTACTAACACTCTTCCCACTTGGAGAGGTAGTGCCTTTAACCTCCTGTTTGTCCCAGTTTGCAATTTCTGTGGAAAATGAACAGGAATAGGGAGAACCAATGAGAGACTAGCTGGAGGTGTCTGGACGGACAAATTTAACTCTCATTTCCCACCAAGAATAGGAATTAACCAAAGGCTCAGCGAGCCATGCTGGAACCACACTAGGGCCTGAAGCAATCCTGCGGTGTTGCGGCCAGCTCAAAAGAAAGCGAGTTGAAGAATGGAGCTCAGGGGCACTGTAATTCACAAACCTCCAGAGTTATAAATGACAGCTATCGTCCAAAAATATATTGAAGTAAGCCTGCCAAGAGGACTTGAAAGCGAGGCAGAATTGCAGGAAAACGATTTCAGGAGGTAGACTGGAATTGCATGTAAAGCATAGGAAAAGAGGCAGAACGTCCACAATGATGCACTTGGCCAAAAAGGGCGTATGCATTTTTTCCTGAATATATTCAAGAAAAAACGCATACGCCCTTTTTGGCCAACCAACCAAGCTTGCAAAGCAAATCTGCACTACAATGAAGTCTCACTGCCCCCCGGTCAAAAGGGCCATCTGAAAAAAGTGTATAATCCAGAAAGTTAGAACAGGCCATGGAGAACTGGGAGCCTTGTTATTCTGATGGGTGGGATGTAAATTGCCAAAAACCACTCTGGAGAAGTGTATGGTGTTTCCTGAAACATCTAAAAAACAAAGCAACAGAGCCTAGGGCACTTCCACTTATGGTCCTATAGCTTAGGGAAATTAAAATCAAAAAGACACAGCGACCCCAAAGTTTGGGACGGCTCTGTTTACAACAACCTCGTTTACGGTACAAGTTCAATATCGCAGAAAGCGAAAAATGGATAAAGAAGTTGTGGTACTTACGTACAATGCAATATCACTCAGCAATGAAATCTATGTCATCAGGCCAGTAGCAGCATAATGAGTGGATTCAGGTACGATGATTCTAAGTGAAATAAGTCACAGAGAAAAAGAAACATCATAAGGTATCACTAATACACGGAATGTAAACTTGGCTACACAGGAACTGAATTACAAAACAGAATAGGGTCTCAAATGTAGAAAACCAACTTATGCTTTCTTAAGTGGAAAGGTGAGTTGGGGTGCTGCATAAAACCAGAGATTGAAATTAGCACAGATACCTTTCCATAAGCCAAATATGTAATAGACAAGAGCTACTCCTTGCTCAACGAAGTGGACTCAAGACGCCATATTAAATGCCTAAGAATATACCTGACTAGTAAGAATCTTAAAACCTATGGATTTATATGTCTCCGAAAGAGAATCAAGCGTGTGTACAGTGGCATAAACGCAGCAGTGATAGGTTTGGTGAGGTTCGGTGAGCAAATGCAGACCCTTTGAAGTCATATTGCTTGGTACCCATTCCATGGGTCTCAACTCTCCAGGTTTAAGGGATTCTTCCTTCAGCTAAAACATGCATGTGGAAAACAGAGTATGATCCAGCGTGTGATCGGGAACCATGTTCAAATGAGTCTGAGTTTTCGTCCCCTGGTACTCGGGTGCAACATTCCAGACGCTTTACTAACACTCTCCCCACTTGGAGAGTCAGTGCCTTTAACCTCCTGTTTGGCTCAGTTTGCAATTTCTGCGGAAAATGAACAGGAATAGGGAGAACCAATGAGAGACTAGGTGGAGGTGTCTGGACGGGCAAATTTAACTCTCATTTCCCACCAGGAAGAGGAATTAACCAAAGGCTCAGCGTGCCATGCCGGAACCACACTAGGGCCTGAAGCAATCCTGTGGTGTTGCGGCCAGCTCACAAGAAAGCGAGTTGAAGAAAGGAGCTCAGGGGCCCTGTAATTCACAAACCTGCAGAGTTATAAATGACAGCTATCGTCCAAAAATATATTGAAGTAAGGCTGCCAAGAGGACTTGAAAGCGGGGCAGAATTGCAGGAATCCGATTTCAGGAGGTAGACTGGAATTGCATGTAAAGCATAGGAAAAGAGGCAGAACGTCCACAATGATGCACTTGGCCAAAAAGGGCGTATGCGTTTTTTCCTGAATATATTCAGGAAAAAACACATACGCCCTTTTTGGCCAACCAAGCAAGCTTGCAAAGGAAATCTGCACTACAATGAACTCTCACTGCCCCCCGGTCAAAAGGGCCATCTGAAAAAAGTGTAAAATCCAGAAAGGCAGGACAGGCCATGGAGAACTGGGAGCCTTGTTATGCTGCTGGGCGGGATGTAAATTGCAAACAGCCACTCTGGAGAAGTGTATGGTGTTTCCTGAAACATCTAAAAAACAAAGCAAGAGAGCCTAGGGCACTTCCACTTATGGTCCTATAGCTTAGGGAAATTAAAATCAAAAAGACACAGCCACCCCAAAGTTTGGGACGGCTCTGTTTACAAGAACCTCGTTTATGGTACAAGTTCAATATCGCAGAAAGCGAAAAATGGATAAAGAAGTTGTGGTATTTACGTACAACGCAATATCACTCAGCAATGAAATCTATGTCATCAGGCCAGTAGCAGCATAATGAGTGGATTCAGGTACGATGATTCTAAGTGAAAGAAGTAACACAGAAAAATTAACATCATAAGTTATCACTAATACACGGAATGTAAACTTGTCTACACAGGAACTAAATTACAAAACAGAACAGGGTCTCAAATGTAGAAAACCAACTTATGCTTGCTTAAGGGGAATGGTGAGTTGGGGTGCTGCATAAAACCAGAGATTGAAATTAGCACAGATACAGTTCCATAAGCCAAATATGTAATAGACAAGAGCTACTCCTTGCTCAACGAAGTGGACTCAACACCCCATATTAAACGCCTAAGAATATACCTGATTAGTAAGAATCTTAAAACCTATGGATTTATATGTCTACGAAAGAGAATCCAGTGTGTGTACAGCGACATAAAAGCAGCAGTGATAGAATTGGTGAGGTTCGGTGAGCAAATGCAGACCCTTTGAATTCATATTGCATGGTACCCATTCCATGTTTCTCAACTCTCCAGGTTTAAGGGATTCTTCCTTCAGCTAAAACATGCATGTGGAACCCAGAGTATGATCAACCGAGTGATCGGGAAACATGTTCAAATGAGTCTGAGTTTTCGTCCCCTGGTACTCGGGTGCAACATTCCAGACGCTTTACTAACACTCTCCCCACTTGGAGAGTCAGTGCCTTTAACCTCCTGTTTGGCCCAGTTTGCAATTTCTGCGGAAAATGAACAGGAATAGGGAGAAACAATGAGAGACTAGCTGGAGGTGTCTGGACGGGCGAATTTAACTCTCATTTCCCACCAAGAAGAGGAATTAACCAAAGGCTCAGCGAGCCATGCTGGAACCACACTAGGGCCTGAAGCAATCCTGCGGTGTTGCGACCAGCTCAAAAGAAAGCGTGTTGAAGAATGGAGCTCAGGGGCACTGTAATTCACAAAACTGCAGAGTTATAAATGACAGCTATCATCCAAAAATATATTGAAGTAAGGCTGCCAAGAGGACTTGAAAGCAGGGCAGAATTGCAGGAAACCGATTTCAGGAGGTATACTGGAATTGCATGTAAAGCATAGGAAAAGAGGCAGAACGTCCACAATGATGCACTTGGCCAAAGAGGGCGTATGCGTTTTTTCCTGAATATATTCAGGAAAAAACGCATACGCCCTTTTTGGCCAACCAGGCAAGCTTGCAAAGGAAATCTGCACTACAATGAAGTCTCACTGCCCCCTGGTCAAAAGGGCCATCTGAAAAAAGTGTAAAATCCAGAAAGGTAGGACAGGCCATGGAGAACTGGGAGCCTTCTTATGCTGATGGGCGGGATGTAAATTGCCAACAGCCACTCTGGAGAAGTGTATGGTGTTTCCTGAAACATCTAAAAAACAAAGCAACAGAGCCTAGGGCACTTCCACTTATGGTCCTATAGCTTAGGGAAATTAAAATCAAAAAGACACAGCCACCCCAAAGTTTGGGACGGCTCTGTTTACAAGAACCTCGTTTACGGTACAAGTTCAATATCTCAGAAAGCGAAAAATGGATAAAGAAGTCGTGGTACTTACGTACAATGCAATATCACTCAGCAATGAAATCTATGTCATCAGGCCAGTAGCAGCATAATGAGTGGATTCAGGTACGATGATTCTAAGTGAAATAAGTCACACAGAAAAAGAAACATCATAAGGTATCACTAATACACGGAATGTAAACTTGGCTACACAGGAACTAAATTACAAAACAGAACAGGGTCTCAAATGTAGAAACCCAACTTATGCTTGCTTAAGGGGAATGGTGAGTTGGGGTGCTGCATAAAACCAGAGATTGAAATAAGCACAGATACCGTTCCATAAGCCAAATATGTAATAGACAAGAGCTACTCCTTGCTCAACGAAGTGGACTCAACACCCCATATTAAACGCCTAAGAATATACCTGACTAGTAAGAATCTTAAAACCTATGGATTTATATGTCTCCGAAAGAGAATCAAGCGTGTGTACAGCGGCATAAATGCAGCAGTGATAGGATTGGTGAGGTTCGGTGAGCAAATGCAGACCCTTTGAAGTCATATTTCATGGTACCCATTCCATGGGTCTCAACTCTCCAGGTTTAAGGGATTCTTCCTTCAGCTAAAACATGCATGTGGAACCCAGAGTATGATCCACCGTGTGATCGGAAAACATGTTCAAATGTGTCTCAGTTTTCGTCCCCTGGTACTCGGGTTCAACATTCCAGACGCTTTACTAACACTCTCCCCACTTGGAGAGTCAGTGCCTTTAAACTCCTGTTTGGCCCAGTTTGCAATTTCTGCGGAAAATGAACAGGAATAGGGAGAACCAATGAGAGACTAGCTGGAGGTGTCTGGACGGGCAAATTTAACTCTCATTTCCCACCAGGAAGAGGAATTAACCAAAGGCTCAGCGTGCCATGCCGGAACCACACTAGGGCCTGAAGCAATCTTGCGGTGTTGCGGCCAGCTCACAAGAAAGCGAGTTGAAGAAAGGAGCTCCGGGGCCCTGTAATTCACAAACCTGCAGAGTTATAAATGACAGCTATCGTCCAAAAATATATTGAAGTAAGCCTGCCAAGAGGACTTGAAAGCGAGGCAGAATTGCAGGAAACCGATTTCAGGAGGTAGACTGGAATTGCATGTAAAGCATAGGAAAAGAGGCAGAACGTCCACAATGATGCACTTGGCCAAAAAGGGCGTATGCGTTTTTTCCTGAATATATTCAGGAAAAAACGCATACGCCCTTTTTGGCCAACCAAGCAAGCTTGCAAAGGAAATCTGCACTACAATGAAGTCTCACTGCCCCCCGGTCAAAAGGGCCATCTGAAAAAAGTGTAAAATCCAGAAAGGGAGGACAGGCCATGGAGAACTGGGAGCCTTCTTATGCTGATGGGCAGGATGTAAATTGCCAACAGCCACTCTGGAGAAGTGTATGGTGTTTCCTGAAACATCTAAAAAACAAAGCAACAGAGCCTAGGGCACTTCCACTTATGGTCCTATAGCTTAGGGAAATTAAAATCAAAAAGACACAGCCACCCCAAAGTTTGGGACGGCTCTGTTTACAAGAACCTCGTTTACGGTACAAGTTCAATATCGCAGAAAGCGAAAAATGGATAAAGAAATTGTGGTACTTACGTACAATGCAATATCACTCAGCAATGAAATCTATGTCATCAGGCCAGTAGCAGCATAATGAGTGGATTCAGGTACGATGATTCTAAGTGAAATAAGTCACAGAGAAAAGGAAACATCATAAGTTATCACTAATATATGGAATGTAAACTTGTCTACACAGGAACTGAATTACAAAACACAACAGGGTCTCAAATGTAGAAAACCAACTTATGCTTGCTTAAGGGGAATGGTGAGTTGGGGTGCTGCATAAAACCAGAGATAGAAATTAGCACAGATACCGTTCCATAAGCCAAATATGTAATAGACAAGAGCTACTGCTTGCTCAACGAAGTGGACTCAATACCCCATATTAAACGCCTAAGAATATACCTGACTAGTAAGAATCTTAAAACCTATGGATTTATATGTCTCTGAAAGAGAATCAAGCGTGTGTACAGAGGCATAAACGCAGCAGTGATCGGATTGGTGAGGCTCGGTGAGCAAATGCAGACCCTTTGAAGTCATATTGCATGGTACCCATTCCATGGGTCTCAACTCTCCAGGTTTAAGGGATTCTTCCTTCAGCTAAAACATGCATGTGGAACCCAGAGTATGATCCACCGTGTGATCGGGAAACGTGTTCAAATGTGTCTCAGTTTTCGTCCCCTGGTACTCGGGTGCAACATTCCAGACGCTTTACTAACACTCTCCCCACTTGGAGAGTCAGTGCCTTTAACATCCTGTTTGGACCAGTTTGCAATTTCTGCGGAAAAGGAACAGGAATAGGGAGAACCAATGAGAGACTAGCTGGAGGTGTCTGGACGGGCAAATTTAACTCTCATTTCCCACCAGGAAGAGGAATTAACCAAAGGCTCAGCGTGCCATGCCGGAACCATACTAGGGCCTGAAGCAATCCTGCGGTGTCGCGCCCAGCTCACAAGAAAGCGAGTTGAAGAAAGGAGCTCCGGGGCCCTGTAATTCACAAACCTGCAGAGTTATAAATGACAGCTATCGTCCAAAAATATATTGAAGTAAGCCTGCCAAGAGGACTTGAAAGCGAGGCAGAATTGCAGGAAACCGATTTCAGGAGGTAGACTGGAATTGCATGTAAAGCATAGGAAAAGAGGCAGAATGTCCACAATGATGCACTTGGCCAAAAAGGGCGTATGCGTTTTTTCCTGAATATATTCAGGAAAAAACGCATACGCCCTTTTTGGCCAACCAAGCAAGCTTGCAAAGGAAATCTGGACTACAATGAAGTCTCACTGCCCCCCGGTCAAAAGGGCCATCTGAGAAAAGTGTAAAATCCAGAAAGGGAGGACAGGCCATGGAGAACTGGGAGCCTTCTTATGCTGATGGGCGGGATGTAAATTGCCAACAGCCACTCTGGAGAAGTGTATGGTGTTTCCTGAAACATCTAAAAAACAAAGCAACAGAGCCTAGGGCACTTCCACTTATGGTCCTATAGCTTAGGGAAATTAAAATCAAAAAGACACAGCCACCCCAAAGTTTGGGACGGCTCTGTTTACAAGAACCTCGTATACGGTACAAGTTCAATATCGCAGAAAGCGAAAAATGGATAAAGAAGTTGTGGTACTTACGTACAATGCAATATCACTCAGCAATGAAATCTATGTCATCAGGCCAGTAGCAGCATAATGAGTGGATTCAGGTACGATGATTCTAAGTGAAATAAGTCACACAGAAAAAGAAACATCATAAGGTATCACTAATACACGGAATGTAAACTTGGCTACACAGGAACTGAATTACAAAACAGAACAGGGTCTCAAATGTAGAAAAACAACTTATGCTTGCTTAAGGGGAAAGGTGAGTTGGGGTGCTGCATAAAACCAGAGATTGAAATTAGCACAGATACCGTTCCATAAGCCAAGTATGTAATAGACAAGAGCTACTCCTTGCTCAATGAAGTGGACTCAACACCCCATATTAAACGCCTAAGAATATACCTGACTAGTAAGAATCTTAAAACCTATGGATTTATATGTCTCCGAAAGAGAATCAAGCGTGTGTACAGCGGCATAAAAGCAGCAGTGATAGGATAGGTGAGGTTCGGTGAGCAAATGCAGACCCTTTGAAGTCATATTGCATGGTACCCATTCCATGGGTCTCAACTCTCCAGGTTTAAGGGATTCTTCCTTCAGCTAAAACATGCATGTGGAACCCAGAGTATGATCCACCGTGTGATCGGGAAACGTGTTCAAATGTGTCTCAGTTTTCGTCCCCTGGTACTCGGGTGCAACATTCCAGACGCTTTACTAACACTCTCCCCACTTGGAGAGTCAGTGCCTTTAACATCCTGTTTGGCCCAGTTTGCAATTTCTGCGGAAAAGGAACAGGAATAGGGAGAACCAATGAGAGACTAGCTGGAGGTGTCTGGACGGGCAAATTTAACTCTCATTTCCCACCAGGAAGAGGAATTAACCAAAGGCTCAGCGTGCCAGGCTGGAAACACACTAGGGCCTGAAGCAATCCTGCGGTGTTGCGGCCAGCTCACAAGAAAGCGAGTTGAAGAAAGGAGCTCAGCGGCACTGTAATTCACAAACTTGCAGTTATAAATGACAGCTATCGTCCAAAAATATATTGAAGTAAGGCTGCCAAGAGGACTTGAAAGCGGGGCAGAATTCCAGGAAACCGATTTCAGGAGGTAGACTGGAATTGCATGTAAAGCATAGGAAAAGAGGCAGAACGTCCACAATGATGCACTTGGCCAAAAAGGGCGTATGCGTTTTTTCCTGAATATATTCAGGAAAAAACGCATACGCGCTTTTTGGCCAACCAAGCAAGCTTGCAAAGGAAATCTGCACTACAATGAAGTCTCACTGCCCCCCAGTCAAAAGGGCCATCTGAAAAAAGTATAAAATCCAGAAAGGCAGGACAGGCCATGGAGAACTGGGAGCCTTCTTATGCTGATGGGCGGGATGTAAATTGCCAACAGCCACTCTGGAAAAGTGTATGGTGTTTCCTGAAACATCTAAAAAACAGAGCAACAGAGCCTAGGACACTTCCACTTATGGTCCTATAGCTTAGAGAAATTAAAATCAAAAAGACACAGCCACCCCAAAGTTTGGGACGGCTCTGTTTACAAGAACCTCGTTTACGGTACAAGTTCAATATCGCAGAGAGCGAAAAATGGATAAAGAAATTGTGGTACTTACGTACAATGCAATATCACTCAGTAATGAAATCTATGTCATCAGGCCAGTAGCAGCATAATGAGTGGATTCAGGTACGATGATTCTAAGTGAAATAAGTCACAGAGAAAAAGAAACATCATAAGTTATCACTAATATATGGAATGTAAACTTGTCTACACAGGAACTGAATTACAAAACACAACAGGGTCTCAAATGTAGAAAACCAACTTATGCTTGCTTAAGGGGAATGGTGAGTTGGGGTGCTGCATAAAACCAGAGATAGAAATTAGCACAGATACCGTTCCATAAGCCAAATATGTAATAGACAAGAGCTACTGCTTGCTCAACGAAGTGGACTCAACACCCCATATTAAACGCCTAAGAATATACCTGACTAGTAAGAATCTTAAAACCTATGGATTTATATGTCTCTGAAAGAGAATCAAGCGTGTGTACAGAGGCATAAACGCAGCAGTGATCGGATTGGTGAGGCTCGGTGAGCAAATGCAGACCCTTTGAAGTCATATTGCATGGTACCCATTCCATGGGTCTCCACTCTCCAGGTTTAAGGGATTCTTCGTTCAGCTAAAACATGCATGTGGAACCCAGAGTATGATCCACCGTGTGATCGGGAAACGTGTTCAAATGTGTCTCAGTTTTCGTCCCCTGGTACTCGGGTGCAACATTCCAGACGCTTTACTAACACTCTCCCCACTTGGAGAGTCAGTGCCTTTAACATCCTGTTTGGCCCAGTTTGCAATTTCTGCGGAAAAGGAACAGGAATAGGGAGAACCAATGAGAGACTAGCTGGAGGTGTCTGGACGGGCAAATTTAACTCTCATTTCCCACCAGGAAGAGGAATTAACCAAAGGCTCAGCGTGCCATGCCGGAACCATACTAGGGCCTGAAGCAATCCTGCGGTGTCGCGCCCAGCTCACAAGAAAGCGAGTTGAAGAAAGGAGCTCAGGGGCCCTGTAATTCACAAACCTGCAGAGTTATAAATGACAGCTATCGTCCAAAAATATATTGAAGTAAGGCTGCCAAGAGGACTTGAAAGCGGGGCAGAATTGCAGGAAACCGATTTCAGGAGGTAGACTGGAATTGCATGTAAAGCATAGGAAAAGAGGCAGAACGTCCACAATGATGCACTTGGCCAAAAAGGGCGTATGCGTTTTTTCCTGAACATATTCAGGAAAAAACGCATACGCCCTTTTTGGCCAACCAAGCAAGCTTGAAAAGGAAATCTGCACTACAATGAAGTCTCACTGCCCCCCGGTCAAAAGGGCCATCTGAAAAAAGTGTAAAATCCAGAAAGGCAGGACAGGCCATGGAGAACTGGGAGCCTTCTTATGCTGATGGGCGGGATGTAAATAGCCAACAGCCACTCTGGAAAAGTGTATGGTGTTTCCTGAAACATCTAAAAAACAGAGCAACAGAGCCTAGGACACTTCCACTTATGGTCCTATAGCTTAGAGAAATTAAAATCAAAAAGACACAGCGACCCCAAAGTTTGGGACGGCTCTGTTTACAAGAACCTCATTTACGGTACAAGTTCAATATCGCAGAAAGCCAGAAATGGATAAAGAAGTTGAGGTACTTACTTACAATGCAATATCATTCAGCGTCGTAATCTATGTCATCAGGCCCTTAGCAGCATAATGAGTGGATTCAGGTATGATGATTCTAAGTGAAATAAGTCACAGAGAAAAAGAAACATCATAAGTTATCACTAATACATGGAATGTAAACTTGGCTACACAGGAACTGAATTACAAAACAGGACAGTGTCTCAAATGTAGAAAACCAACTTATGCTTGCTTAAGGGGAATGGTGAGTTGGGGTGCTGCATAAAACCAGAGATTGAAATTAGCACAGATACCATTCCATAAGCCAAATATGTAATAGACTAGAGCTAGTCCTTGCTCAACGAAGTGGACTCAACACCCCATATTAAACGCATAAGAATATACGTGACTACTAAGAATCTTAAAACCTATGGATTTATATGTCTTCGAAAGAGAATCAAGCATGTGTACAGCGGCATAAACGCAGCAGTGATCGGATTGGTGAGGTTCGGTGAGCAAATGCAGACCCTTTGAACTCATATTGCATGGTACCCATTCCATGGGTCTCAACTCTCCAGGTTTAAGGGATTCTTCCTTCAGCTAAAACATGCATGTGGAACCCAGAGTATGATCCACCGTGTGATCGGGAAACGTGTTCAAATGTGTCTCAGTTTTCGTCCCCTGGTACTCGGGTGCAACATTCCAGACGCTTTACTAACACTCTCCCCACTTGGAGAGTCAGTGCCTTTAACCTCCTGTTGGGCCCAGTTTGCAATTTCTGCGGAAAATGAACAGGAATAGGGAGAACCAATGAGAGACTAGCTGGAGGTGTCTGGACGGGCAAATTTAACTCTCATTTCCCACCAGGAAGAGGAATTAACCAAAGGCTCAGCGAGCCATGCTGGAACCACACTAGGGCCTGAAGCAATCCTGCGGTGTTGCGGCCAGCTCACAAAAAAGCGAGTTGAAGAAAGGAGCTCAGGGGCCCTGTAATTCACAAACCTGCAGAGTTATAAATGACAGCTATCGTCCAAAAATATATTGAAGTAAAGCTGCCAAGAGGACTTGAAAGTGGGGCAGAATTGCAGGAAACCGATTTCAGGAGGTAGACTGGAATTGCATGTAAAGCATAGGAAAAGAGGCAGAACGTCCACAATGATGCACTTGGCCAAAAAGGGCGTATGCGTTTTTTCCTGAATATATTCAGGAAAAAACGCATACGCACTTTTTGGCCAACCAAGCAAGCTTACAAAGGAAATCTGCACTACAATGAAGTCTCACTGCCCCCCGGTCAAAAGGGCCATCTGAAAAAAGTGTAAAATCCAGAAAGGCAGGACAGGCCATGGAGAACTGGGAGCCTTCTTATGCTGATGGGCGGGATGTAAATTGCAAACAGCCACTCTGGAGAAGTGTATGGTGTTTCCTGAAACATCTAAAAAACAAAGCAACAGAGCCTAGGGCACTTCCACTTATGGTCCTATAGCTTAGGGAAATTAAAATCAAAAAGACACAGCCACCCCAAAGTTTGGGACGGCTCTGTTTACAAGAACCTCGTTTACGGTACAAGTTCAATATCGCAGAAAGCGAAAAATGGATAAAGAAGTTGTGGTGCTTACGTACAATGCAATATCACTCAGCAATGAAATCTACGTCATCAGGCCAGTAGCAGCATAATGAGTGGATTCAGGTACGATGATTCTAAGTGAAATAAGTCACACAGAAAAAGAAACATCATAAGGTATCACTAATAAACGGAATGTAAACTTGGCTACACAGGAACTGAATTACAAAACAGAATAGTGTCTCAAATGTAGAAAACCAACTTATGCTTGCTTAAGGGGAAAGGTGAGTTGGGGTGCTGCATAAAACCAGAGATTGAAATTAGCACAGATATCTTTCGATAAGCCAAATATGTAATAGACAAGAGCTACTGCTTGCTCAACGAAGTGGACTCAACACCCCATATTAAACGCCTAAGAATATACCTGACTAGTAAGAATCTTAAAACCTATGGATTTATATGTCTCCAAAAGAGAATCCAGCGTGTGTACAGCGATATAAAAGCAGCAGTGATAGGATTGGTGAGGTTCGGTGAGCAAATGCAGACCCTTTGAAGTCATATTGCATGGTACCCATTCCATGGGTCTCAACTCTCCAGGTTTAAGGGATTCTTCCTTCAGCTAAAACATGCATGTGGAACCCAGAGTATGATCCACCGTGTGATCGGGAAACGTGTTCAAATGTGTCTCAGTTTTCGTCCCCTGGTACTCGGGTGCAACATTCCAGACGCTTTACTAACACTCTCCCCACTTGGAGAGTCAGTGCCTTTAACATCCTGTTTGGCCCAGTTTGCAATTTCTGCGGAAAAGGAACAGGAATAGGGAGAACCAATGAGAGACTAGCTGGAGGTGTCTGGACGGGCAAATTTAACTCTCATTTCCCACCAGGAAGAGGAATTAACCAAAGGCTCAGCGTGCCATGCCGGAACCACACTAGGGCCTGAAGCAATCCTGCGGTGCCGCGGCCAGCTCACAAGAAAGCGAGTTGAAGAAAGGAGCTCAGGGGCCCTGTAATTCACAAACCTGCAGAGTTATAAATGACAGCTATCGTCCAAAAATATATTGAAGTAAAGCTGCCAAGAGGACTTGAAAGCGGGGCAGAATTGCAGGAAACCGATTTCAGGAGGTAGACTGGAATTGCATGTAAAGCATAGGAAAAGAGGCAGAACGTCTACAATGATGCACTTGGCCAAAAAGCGCGTATGCGTTTTTTCCTGAATATATTCAGGAAAAAACGCATACGCGCTTTTTGGCCAACCAAGCAAGCTTGCAAAGGAAATCTGCACTACAATGAAGTCTCACTGCCCCCCGGTCAAAAGGACCATCTGAAAAAAGTGTAAAATCCAGAAAGGCAGGACAGGCCATGGAGAACTGGGAGCCTTGTTATGCTGATGGGCGGGATGTAAATTGCAAACAGCCACTCTGGAGAAGTGTATTGTGTTTCCTGAAACATCTAAAAAACAAAGCAACAGAGCCTAGGGCACTTCCACTTATGGTCCTATAGCTTAGGGAAATTAAAATCAAAAAGACACAGCCACGCCAAAGTTTGGGAGGGCTCTGTTTACAAGAACCTCGTTTACGGTACAAGTTCAATATCGCAGAAAGCGAGAAATGGATAAAGAAGTTGTGGTACTTACGTACAATGCAATATCACTCAGCAATGAAATCTATGTCATCAGGCCAGTAGCAGCATAATGAGTGGATTCAGGTACGATGATTCTAAGTGAAATAAGTCCCACAGAAAAAGAAACATCATAAGATATCACTAATACACGGAATGTAAACTTGGCTACACAGGAACTGAATTACAAAACAGAATAGGGTCTCAAATGTAGAAAACCAACTTATGCTTGCTTAAGGGGAATGGTGAGTTGGGGTGCTGCATAAAACCAGAGATTGAAATTAACACAGATACCTTTCCATAAGCCAAATATGTAATAGACAAGAGCTACTGCTTGCTCAACGAAGTGGACTCAACACCCCATATTAAACGCCTAAGAATATACCTGACTAGTAAGAATCTTAAAACCTATGGATTTATATGTCTCCGAAAGAGAATCAAGCGTGTGTACAGCGGCATAAACGCAGCAGTGATCGGATTGGTGACGTTCGGTGAGCAAATGCAGACCCTTTGAAGTCATATTGCATGGTACCCATTCCATGGGTCTCAACTCTCCAGGTTTAAGGGATTCTTCCTTCAGCTAAAACATGCATGTGGAACCCAGAGTATGATCCACCGTGTGATCGGGAAACGTGTTCAAATGTGTCTCAGTTTTCGTCCCCTGGTACTCGGGTGCAACATTCCAGACGCTTTACTAACACTCTCCCCACTTGGAGAGTCAGTGCCTTTAACCTCCTGTTTGGCTCAGTTTGCAATTTCTGCGGAAAATGAACAGGAATAGGGAGAACCAATGAGAGACTAGCTGGAGGTGTCTGGACGGGCAAATTTAACTCTCATTTCCCACCAGGAAGAGGAATTAACCGAAGGCTCAGCGTGCCATGCCGGAACCACACTCGGGCCTGAAGCAATCCTGCGGTGTTGCGGCCAGCTCACAAGAAAGCGAGTTGAAGAAAGGAGCTCAGGGGCCCTGTAATTCACAATCCTGCAGAGTTATAAATGACAGCTATCGTCCAAAAATATATTGAAGTAAGGCTGCCAAGAGGACTTGAAAGCGGGGCAGAATTGCAGGAAACCAATTTTAGGAGGTAGACTGGAATTGCATGTAAAGCATAGGACAAGAGGCAGAACGTCCACAATGATGCACTTGGCCAAAAAGGGCGTATGCGTTTTTTCCTGAATATATTCAGGAAAAAACGCATACGCCCTTTTTGGCCAACCAAGCAAGCTTGCAAAGGAAATCTGCACTACAATGAAGTCTCACTGCCCCCCGGTCAAAAGGGCCATCTGAAAAAAGTGTAAAATCCAGAAAGGCAGGACAGGCCATGGAGAACTGGGAGCCTTCTTATGCTGATGGGCGGGATGTAAATTGCAAACAGCCACTCTGGAGAAGTGTATGGTGTTTCCTGAAACATCTAAAAAACAAAGCAACAGAGCCTAGGGCACTTCCACTTATGGTCCTATAGCTTAGGGAAATTAAAATCAAAAAGACACAGCCACCCCAAAGTTTGGGACGGCTCTGTTTACAAGAACCTCGTTTACGGTACAAGTTCAATATCGCAGAAAGCGAAAAATGGATAAAGAAGTTGTGGTACGATTTCAGAAGGTACACAGGAGTCGCTCTTAAAGCATAGGAAAAGAGACAGAACTTGGAAAATAATGCACTTGGCAAAAAAGGGCATATGTGTTTTATCCAGAGCTCTCATATCCGAGGGGAGGAGATTCCCAGCAGGCTCCAACTGCCACCTGAGGGCTCACGTTGCCAACGCAACGTGAGCAAGCCAGGCAGGAGTTACCTCACAGCAGAGATCCCACCTCACAGAAGGGTGAGAAACCCAGCCTACATCAGACTCTCACCAGAGGGCCCACATCACCATGGGGATAGGTACCAGGCAGGAGTGTCTTCACACCAGTGGGGCCACATCATCGAAAGGTGAGGTACTCAGCACATGTGTCCTCAAACCAGAGGACCCACATCACCAAGGGCCTCGGAGTGAGGCAGGCAGGAGTAGCCTCACAACACTGGGCCCATAGAATAAAAAAGTGAGGAATCCAGCAGTTGGAACCTCCCAGCTGGCGGCCCAGAGCACTGAGGCTATGGGATCCAGGCCACAGTGAACTCACAGAAGAGGGCCCATGTCATGAAACTGAGCAACCCAGCCATTGGGACCTCAGAGCACGAGGCCCACATCCCCATGGGGATATAAATCTGGTAGGAGTGTCCTCGTACCACTGAGAACATATCAGAAAATTTTGGGAGACCAGCAGTTAGGGCCTGACGCCAGAGGACCCTCATCACCAAGGGAAGGAGGCTCCCAGCAGGCTCCAACTGCCACCAGAGGGCTGACGTCGCCAAGGCGATGTGTGCCAACCAGGCACGAATGACCTCACAGCAGAGGGCCCACCTCAGAGAAGTGTGACGAACCCAGTCAGGATCAGACTCGCACCAGAGGGCCCACATCACCAAATGGATTGGAACCAGGCAGGAGTGTCCTCACATGAGTAGGGTCACATCAACTAAAGGTGAGGAACCCAGAACATGTGGCTTCAAACCATAGGACACCCATCACCAAGGGGCTGGGAGTGAGGTAGGCAGGAGGAGCCTCACAACAGAGGGTCCAAAAATAAGAAAGGTGAGGAATCCAGCAGTTGGAACCTCCCAGCAGGCAGCCCAGAGCACAGAGGCTAGGGGATCCAGGCCAGAGTGAACTAACACCAGACAGCCCACATCATGAAACTGTGAGCAACCCAGACATTGGGACCTCAGAGCAGAAGGCCCTCATTCCCATGGTGATGGGAACATGACAGGAGTGTCCTGGCATCACTGGGCTCACATCAGAAAACGTGGGGTGCTCAGAAGTTAGGGCCTGACGCTAGAGGGCACTCATCACCGAGGGGAGGAGGCTCCCAGCAGGCTCCAGCTGCCACCAGAGGGCCAACATCACCAAGGCGATGTGTGCCAGCCCGGCAGGAGTGACCTCACAGCAGAGGGCCCACCTCACAGAAGGGTGAGGAACACAGCCAGGATCAGACTCTCACCAGAGGGCCCACATCACCAAGGGGATGGGAACAAGGCAGGAGTGTCCCCACACCAGTGGGACAACATCATCGAAAGGTGAGGATCCCAGCACATGTAGCCTCAAACCAGAGGAACCACATCACTAAGGGGTTCGGAATGAGGCTGGCAGGACCGGCCTCACAACACAGGGTCCATAGAATATAAAAGTTGAGGAATCCAGCAGTTGGAACCTCCCAGCAAGCGGCCCAGAGCACCGAGGCTATGAGATCCAGGCCGCAGTGAACTCACAGCAGAGGGCCCACATCATGAACCTGTGAGAAGCCCAGCCGTTGGGACCTCAGAACAGAAGGCCCACATCCCCATTGGGATGGGAACCTGGCAGGAGTGGCCTCGCACCACTTAGCACATATCAGAAAATGTTAGGAGCCCAGCAGTTAGGGCCTGACGCCAGGGGGCCCTCATAACTGAGGGGAGGAGACTCCCAGCAGGTTCCAACTGCCAACAGAGGGCCCACGTCTACAAGGTGGTATGCGCCAGGCAGGCAGTAGTGACCTCACAGCAGAGGGCCTATCTCACAGAAGGGTGAGGAACCGAGGCAGGATGAGACTCTCGCCAGAGGGCCCACAACACCAAGGGGATGGGAACCAGTCAGGACTGTCCTCCCACCAGTGGGGCCACATCATCGAAAGGTGAGGAACCCAGCACATGCGGCCTCATATCAGAGGACATACATCACAAAGGGGATGGGAGTGAGGCAGGTAGGAGTAGCCTAAAAACAGAGGGCCCAAAGAATAAAAAAGGTGAGGAATCCAGCATTTGGAACCTCCCAGCAGGCGGCCAAGAGCACAGAAGCTATGGGATGCAGGCAGGAGTGAACTAACAGCAGAGAGCCCACATCATGAAACTGTGAGCAACCCAGGCGTTGGGACTTCAGAGCAGAAAGCCCACATCCCCATGGAGATGGGAACCTGACAGGAGTGTCCTGGCATCACTGGACTCACATCAGAAAACGTGGGGAGCCCAGCAGTTATGGCCTGATGCTAGAGGGCTGTCATCACCGAGGGCAGGAGGCTCCCAGCAGGTTCCATGTGCCAACAGAGGGCCCACGTCGCCAAGGTGATGTGTGCAAGTCAGGCAGGATTGACCTCACAGCAGAGGGCCTACCTCACAGAAGAGTGAGGAACCCAGCCAGGATAAGACTGTCACCAGAAGGCCCACATCACCAAGGGGATGGGAACCAGGCAGGAGTGTCCTCACACCAGTGGGGCCACATCATTGAAAGTTGCGGAACCCAGCACATGTGGCCTCAAACCAGAGGACCCACATCACGAAGGGGTTGCAAGTGAGGCAGGCAGGAGGAGCATCGCAACACAGGACCCATAGAATACAAAAGTTGAGGAATCGAGCAGTTGGAACCTCCCAGCAGGTGGCCCAGAGCACAGAGGCTATGGTATCCAGGCCAGAGTGAACTAACAGCAGAGAGCCCACATCATGAAACTGTGAACAACCCAGCCGTTGGGACTTCAGAGCAGAAGACCCACATCCCAATGGGGATGTGAACCTGGATGGAGTGTCTTTGAACCACTTGGCGCACATCACAAAATGTGGGGAGCCCAGCCATTAGGGCCTGACGCCAGAGGGCCCTCATCACCAAGGGGAGGAGGCTCCCAGCAGGCTCCAAGTGCCACCAGAGGGCTCATGTCCACAAGGCGAGGTGAGAGCAAGCCAGGCAGGAGTGACCTCACAGCAGACGGCCCACCTCACAGAAGGGTGAGGAACCCAGCCAGGATCAGACTCTCAACAGAGGGCCCACATCACCAAGGGGATGTGAACCAGGCAGGAGTCTCCTAAGACCATTGGTCCCACATCATCGAAAGGTGAGGAACCCAGCACATGTGGCCTCAAACCAGAGGACACACATCACGAATGGGCTGAGAGTGAGGCAGGCAGGAGGATCCTCACAACAGAGGGCCTAAAAAATTAAAAAAGTGAGGAATCCAGCAGTTGGAACCTCCCAGAAGGCGGCCAGGAGCACAGAGGCTATGGGATCCAGGCCACAGTGAACTAACACCAGAGAGCCCACATCATGAAATTGTGATCAACCCAGCCGTTGGAACCTCAGAGCAGAAGGCCCACATCTCCATGGAGATGGGAACCTAAGAGGAGTGCCCGAGCATCACTGGGCTCACTAAGAAAAGTTGGGGAGCCCAGCAGTTAGGGCCTGACGTCAGAGGGCCCTCATCACAGAGGTGAGGAGGCTCCCAGCAGGGTCCAAGTGCCACCAGAGGGCTCATGTCAACAAGGCGAGGTGAGCAAGCCAGGCAAGAGTTACCTGATAGTAGAGGGCCCACCTCACAGATGGGTGAGGAACCCAGCCAGGATCAGACTCTCACCAGAGGGCCCACGTCACAAAGGGGATGGGAACCAGTCAGGATTATCCTCACACCAGTGGGGCCTCATCATCTGAAGGTGAGGAACCCAGCACATGTGTCCTCAAACCAGAGGACCCACATCACAAAGGGCCTTGGAGTGAGGCAGGCAAGAGTAGCCTCACAACACAGGGCACATAATATAAAAAACGTGAGGATTCCAGCATTTAGACCTTCCAGCAGGCGGCTCAGAACACCGAGGCTATGGGATCCAGGCCGCAGTGAACTCACAGCAGAGGGCCCACATCATAAAACTGTGAGCAACCCAGGCGTTGGGACCTCAGCGCAGAAGGCCCACAACCCCATGGGAATGGGAACCTGGCTGGAGTGTCCTCGCACCACTGGGCGCACATCAGAAAATGTGGGGAGCCCACCATTTAGGGTCTGATGCCAGAGGGCCGTCATCACTGAGAGGAGGAGGCACCCTGCACGCTCCAACTGCCACCAGAGGGCTCACGTCTCCAAGGTGACTTGTGCCAGCCAGGCAGGAATGACCTCACAGCAGAGGGCCTACCTCACAGAACGTTGAGGAACCCAGCCAGGATTAGACTCTCGCCAGAGGGCCCACCTCACCAAGGGGATGGGAACCAGGCAGGAGTGTCCTCACACGAGTGGGGCCACATCATCGAAAGGTGAGGAACGCAGCACATGTGGCCTCAAGCCATAGGACAGTCATCATCAAGGGGCTGGCAGTGAGGCAGGCAGGAGGAACCTCACAACAGAGGGCACATAGAATAAAAAAGTTGAGGAATCCAGCAGTTGGAACCTCCCAGCAGGCGGCTCAGAGCACCGATGATAAGGGATCCTTGCCGGAGTGAACTCACAGCAGAGGGCCCACATCATGGTACTGTGAGCAAGCCAGCCGTTTTGACCTCAGAGCAGAAGGCCCATATCCCCATGGGGATGGGAACCTGGCAAGAGTCTCCTCACTCACTTGGCACACATCAGAAAATGTGGGGAGCCCAGCAGTTGTGGCCTAAGGCAAGAGGACCCTCATCACCGAGAGGAGGAGGATCCCAGCACACTCCAACTGCCACCAGAGGGCCCACGTCGCCAAGGTGACGTGTGTCAGACAGGCATGATTGACCTCACAGAAGAGGGCCCACCTCACAGAAGGGTGAGGAACCCAGCCAGGATCAGACTCTCACCTGAGGGCCCACATCAGCAAGGAGATGGGAACCAGTCAGGACTGTCTTCCCTCCAGTGGGGCCACATCATCGAAAGGTGCGGAACCCAGCACATGTGGCCTCAAATCAGAGGACACATATCACAAAGGGAATGGGAGTGAGGCAGGCAGGAGTAGCCTAAAAACAGAGGGCCCAAAGAATAAGAAAGGTGAGGAATCCAGCAGTTGGAACCTCCCAGCAGGCGGCCGAGAGCACAGAAGCTATGGGATGCAGGCAGGAGTGAACTAACAGCAGAGAGCCCACATCATGAAACTGTGAGCAACCCAGGCGTTGGGACCTCAGAGCAGAAGGCCCACATCCCAATGGGGATGTGAACCTGGCTGGAGTGTCCTCGCACCACTGGGCACACATCACAAAATGTGGGGAGCCCAGCAGTTAAGGCCTGACGCCAGAGGGCCCTCATCACCGAGGGGAGGAGGCTCCCAGCAGGCTCCAAGTGCCACCAGAGGGCTCATGTCCACAAGGTGATGTGAGCAAGCCAGGCAGGAGTGACCTCACAGCAGACGGCCCACCTCACAGAAGGGTGAGGAACCCAGCCAGGATCAGACTCTCAACAGAGGGCCCAAATCACCAAGGGGATGTGAACCAGGCAGGAGTCTCCTAAGACCATTGGTCCCACATCATCGAAAGGTGAGGAACCCAGCACATGTGGCCTCAGACCAGACGACACACATCACGAAGGGGCTGGGAGTGAGGCAGGCAGGAGGATCCTCACAACAGAGGGCCCAAAAAATTAAAAAAGTGAGGAATCCAGCAGTTGGAACCTCCCAACAGGCGGCCAAGAGCACAGAGGCTATGGGATCCAGGCCTCTGTGAACTAACACCAGAGAGCCCACATCATGAAAATGTGAACAACCCCGCCGTTGGGACCTCAGAGCAGAAGGCCCACATCCCCATGGAGATGGGATCCTAAGAGGAGTGCCCAAGCATCATTGGGCTCACTAAGAAAAGTTGGTGAGCCCAGCAGTTAGGGCCTGATGCAAGAGGGCCCTCATAACCAGGGGGAGGAGATTCCCAGCACACTCCTACAGCCACCACATGGCTGACTTCACCAAGGCAATGTGTGCCAGCCATGCAGGAGTGACCTATCAGCAGAGGGTCTCCCTCACAGAAGGGTGAGGAACACAGCCAGGAACAGACTCTCACCAGGGGGTCCACATAACCACGTGGTTGAGAACCAGGCAGGAGTGTCCTCACACTAGTGGGGCCACATCATCGAAAGGTGAGGAACCCAGCAAAGGTGGCCACAAACCAGAGGACCCAGATCACCAAGGGGTTGAGAGTGAGGTAGGTGTCTGGACGGGCATATTTAACACTCATTTCCCACCAGGAAGAGGAATTAACCAAAGGCTCAGCGTGCCCTGCCAGAAGCAGATTAGGGCCTGAAGCAGTCTTGTGGGTTTGCGGCCAGCTCACAAGAAAGCGAGTTGAAGAAAGGAGCTCAGGGGCCCTGTAATTCACAAACCTGCAGAGTTATAAATGACAGATAACGTCCAAAAATATATTGAAGTAAGGCTGCGAAGAGGACTTGAAAGCGGGGCAGAATTGCAGGAAACCGATTTCAGGAGGTAGACTGGATGTGCATTTAAAGCATAGGAAAAGAGGCAGAACATCGACAATGATGCACTTGGCAAAAAAGGGCGTATGAGTTTGTTCCTGAATATATTCAGGAAAAAACACATACGCCCTTTTTGGCAAACCAAGCAAGCTTGCAATGGAAATCCGAACTACTATGAAGTGTCACTTCCCCCCGGTCTAAAGGGCCATCTGAAAAAAGTGTAAAATCCAGAAAGGCAAGACAGGCCATGGGGAAAAAGGAGCCTTGTTATGCTGATGGGCGGGATGTAAATTGCCAACAGCCACTCTGGAGAAGTGCATGGTGTTTCCTGATACATCTGAAAAACAAAGCAACAGAGTCTAGGGCATTTCCACTTATGGTCCTATAGCTTAGGGAAATTAAAATCAAAAAGACACAGCCACCCCAAAATTTGGGACGGCTCTGTTCACAGGAACCTCTTCTACGGTACAAGTTAAATATCTCAGAGAACAAATAATTGATAAAGAAGTTGCGGTACTTACGTACAACAGAATACCACTCAGCAATGAAATCTGTGTCACCAGGCCTGTACCAGCATAATGAGTGGATTGAGGCACGATGATTCTAAGTGAAATAAGTCACACAGAAAAAGAAACATCATAAGGTATCACTAATGCACGGAATGTAAACTTGGCTACACATGAACTGAATTACAAAACAGAACAGGGTCTCAAGTTTAGAAAACCAACTTATGCTTGCTTAAGGGGAAAGGTGAGTTGGGGTGCTGCATAAAACCAGAGTTTGAAATTAGCACAGATACCGTTCCATAAGCCAAATATGTAATAGACAAGACCTACCCCTTGCTCAACGAAATGGACTCAACAATGAGGTATCACCTCACACCTGTTAGAATGGGCATCATCTGAAAATCTACAAACAACAAATGCTGGAAAGGGTGTGGAGAAAAGGAAGCCTCTTCCACTATTGTTGGGAATATAAATTGATACAGTCACTATGGAGAACAATATGGAGTTTCTTAAGAAACTAATAATAGAATTACCATATGATACAGCAATCCCAGTACTGGACATATACCCAGACAAAACCATAAATCAAAAAGAGACATTCACCGCAATGTTCATTGCATCACTATTTACAATATCGAGGTAATGGAAGCAACCTAAATGCCCACAGACAGACGAATGCATAAAGATGTGGTACATATATAAAATGGAATATTACTAAGCCATGAAAGGAATGAAATTGGGTCATTTGTAGAGACGTCGATGGATCTAGAGACTGTCATACAGAGTGAAGTAAGTCAGAAAGAGAAAAACAAATCTTGTATATTCATGCATATATGTGGAACCTAGAAAAACTGTACAGATTAACCATTTTGCAAGGCATAACTAGAGCAACAGATGTAGACAACAATCGTATGGACAACAAGGGGGGAAAGCTCTTGGGGGGGTGGTGGTGGGAAGAGTTGAGAGATTGGGATTGGCATGTAAACATTTATATGTATAAAATAGATAACCAATAAGAACCTACTGTATAAAAATATAAAATAAAATTCAAAATTAAAAAGAAATAAAATTTAAAAAATAAAACAGAAGAAACAATTATTCCCTTCACATACATGTATTTATATGAATAAATTATTTCCATGCTTATATCTGTAAATACAAAAAAGAGGAATAAAATCTACCTTGAACCAAAAACGAAAAAGAGAAAAAAAAAACAGAACCCACCAGTTACTCAGAGGAAAACCGTATCAGGGCACTTGCTCCAGTTGTAAACAATTCTGAAGTTGGTCAGTGGTGGGGAATCGTCTCCCGTTCAGCCAGCAGCCCCCACACAACAAGCGTCCTCATTGCAAAGCTGGGGCACTGTGCCGAGGCATCTGTGAGTAAACGTGAGCTGAGTCCCAGGCCAGTTGCTGCTGAACTGTTCCCACCCTTCCCAGGTAAAACACCTGAATATATACAAGGACTTGAAAGCCTAGAGGAAGGGCCATGGAGCCACACGAGTGACAGCATGCCAGCTGACTTGGTGCCTGCAGGCCAGCCAGGATGGTCCTGGCCCTGGGTGCTCTTCTGGAAGATTTCCATTTCCCTGCCTGAGATACCCGTCCTGTCCCTGCCCCCACTGCTTTTTTCCTTCCTCACCTCTGCCCAGGGAGCAATTCCAGCAGCAGGTATGGGTGACACATCCTCTTCTTTAGCAGGTGGCAGCCTGGCAACTGCTGCAGAAAGTCCAGCAGAGCCCCACTCACACTGGGCCACCCACAAAGCCGTGGCCTCTCACTCCCTCCCACCAGCCCAGCCCCGAGACTGCTGACAGGGCAGAGAAAATGGCGTCAGACACAGCTGCAGGGGCTCTTGCTGCCTGGAGTGGTATTTATATTGATCTCAACCCAGGCACACCTGGGGAGGGCTGGCCGGCACGGTAAGGCTGCCCAGGTCAGCCAATCATCACCCCTCAGGGGCTCACAGTTGCAGAAAATGGAACTTGCTGAACCGGCCAGGTCCAAGGAACAGGTGTGGGCTCCTGAGAGTCAGGATAGACAAGGGGCTGCAGCTTTGGCTTGTTTTCTAATCATTTTATCTGGCCCATGAGTGGGAGACAACTTCAAGAAAACCCTCTCCTAATGAGAGGAACCCAGGAGTCAGGGAGAGGAGGGGTGGGTGGTGGTTGGAGACAGAGGCCTGGTGCCCCGGGTGCAGTGGAAGTCTCTGGAAGACCAGGTGGAGGGAGGCCACACAGAGTGATGCCCAGGGTCACAGACCTGTCGGAGCTGCTGTTTGTTAGTTCAAGTCCTGCTCTGAGGTGCTCTGTGTCAGCTCTGAGCGACAGGTGAGCTGGGGGTGCTCTTCAATGAGGGCTATGTGCACGGTTCCTGTGTGCCCAGCCCTGCCACGGTACCTGCAAGGGTAGCTCTGTATCCTGGGAGGGGCCTGACCACGAGAGCCCCGTGGGCTGGGTTGGGGGTGGGGTACCTGCCCAGGAGAGCTCCATATCCTGGGATTGGCCTGACCACGAGAGCCCCATGGGCTGCTGGGGACCTGGTAAAGGATGTCAGGACAGTCAGTGAAGCCACCGAGGATATACCTCCAGTTGCTCCTAATTCCTACACCCTGCTGGTCATTCTACCAACCACGAGGACATGGTATTCTGTATTAGTCTTCAATGATGCCTTCTTTTGTATTCCATTAGTCCCAGAGTCACAAGAAATTTTGGCTTGTGAGTGGCAGGACTCAACATACAACTAAAACAATACTTCTGGGCCGTCTTGCCCCAAGGGTTCAAAAATTCCCACACCATCTTTGGGGAAAGCTTAGCTAAAGACCGAAAAGTTCTACCTCTGGAAAAGGAAACCCTCCTTCAATATGCAGATGACATTCTGATCGCCAGCCCTACTAAGGAGGCCTCTGAACTACCAAGCCAATAAAGGATAGAAGTTGTCCAAGAAAAAGCTCAAATATCACAGACTGCGGTGACCTGCCTGGGCTTCATTCTCACACAAGGTCGGAGAAGCCCATCCCAGGAAAGGGAAGAAACCATTTGCAGCCTTACCCCTTTCTAAAACGAGAAGACAGCTTAGGGATTCCTGGGGAGGCCAGGGTTTGCTGCTTCTGGATCCCTAACTACAGTCTACTAGCTGGGCCTCTATATGAAACACTGAAAGGAAAAGATGATGATCCTTTTGAACAGAATCCAGAAGTGGCCTTTCAAGAATGGAAAGAGCAGTCAATTCAGACCCTTGCCCTGGAACTCCCTAATTGAGCTAAACCCTTTGACCTTTCCATTCCCAGTGAAAGGTGAATCGCCATTGGAGAATTAGTGCAAAAACTGGGACCACTTGAAATGGAACAACGCAAGAATGCCATCCAGGTAGGATAAACTACAGTCACCAAGGGGCTTGGCCCACTGCCACATCTGGCCAAGATACTGGCGGTATCTAAAAACCTGGAAATCAGCAGCCCAAAAGGCCACCTCCCTCCTAAGGGAAAAGGACCCCACGTGGTGATCCTAATCACCAACCATGCCCTGAAGTTGCAGGGTTCGCTCCGTGGGCACACCGACCTCGAGTGAGGAGGCCCTCCAACTCCAACATCCAGAGAGATAACCGGGGGCAACAGGGCACCATGACGACTCGTGTGAACATCACTTGACCTGGAGTTTCTCTCATAAAACAACAATAGTGTGTCCCGAAGGAGTAGACTACTGCTTGCAGGACTTACTGCACCCAGAGGGGAGCTAATAATCTTGGCGGGGGAACCGTATATCACACTGTCACCATAGAAAAGCCTACAGACACCGTGATGATGGTGGCCAATAAGACCAGCTGGACTCCTGTTTACTTCAAAAGGCTGTTGACTCAGTGGCCATCATGGTCCTTGATCACCACTGACCCTGGACTGTCTGGGAGTTGAGCGGGCAGGGCTCTGACACCTGGTGCTGTTTTTACGTTAATTCAGGGACCTAACTGAAGAAAGAGCAGACTACTGGTCAGAGCATCTAGGCTGGCAGAAACGGTCAGCCTAAGGTGGCTGAACAAATGTGGGGCGGGGTGAAACCGGCCCCCACAGCGTCTCTGCACATCTCTTTCCTGGACCCTTAAAGGTCATTAGAATCTATAACACTTCCAATGCTGGTGCTCAGGCGGACGAGCAGGGAGGCAGGGGTCCTGGGGCCAATCAACGTCACCTGGAGGCTGCTGGGGAGAAGTTCTGACCCTCGTCCCCTGGTATGAGGGCTCCCAACTCAGCACTCAGCAGTTACAGAAGAAGGGTCTGCACCCTCAGCACTCCAAGAATGAGGAACGGGACAAAAGGCAGAGGAGGGGTTTGTCCCCAGCAAAGCCCATGAAAAATCCCTGGGAGATAAAAATAGAATCTGGGCAATAAAGTCAAGTCTGACCTTTTTTATCCTTTGTGCTTTGTCTAATGTCACGTGCTCCTAGGGTCCCGCATGCAGAGGTTCCACACCCGGCACTTCAGACCAGATTTCCTAGTGCAGAATGGCTGGGTCGACACCTCAGCTCCTGGGGCCCAGTGCAGACTCCGAGATATAGAGCCTGAGCTGCAGCCAACCCGGCCCTCGAGAGCTCCGCCCCCTCCCTCCCACTGACTCTGACAGGATCTCTACACAGCAGCCCAGCCCACAGCCCACGGGGTAGTGCATGCTCTCACCTCTCCATTCTCTGATCAAAATATAAAGTTTCCTTTGCTTGTGAACCAAACTCAGTCTCGATCTGTTGGCCCCAATGACACTGGGCAGGGGGACACTTGTTGGGGTCCACTCTGGAGGATCAGTAACAGAAATTGAGACTACTGTAACTTCAATGAACAGATGTGTGAGCCAAACTCTAGTTAACATAGAACAGTTTATAAGGCTCGGGTAAAATAAGATGTTTCTAACACTTCCATTTGATATTTCCATCACTTTATTATAAGCAAGTTCAGTGAAAAGGGTTGTCTTATTTGTCAGGTCAATATTAGAGAAATGAAGTGATTTCTTTCCAAGGATGTACATCTAATAATCTTGGTTAAAGCTTCAATCTTGTTTTAAATGCTTTTCCATTGAAAATGATACCTCTCTTTCAGCTCCCCCATTTCTGAGAAGTATAAAATCTTATAATTTATTATTACCAAAGGGGAAAGGTGGGAGGAGGGATAAATTAACAGTTTGGAATTAACACATACACACTGCTATGTATAAAATAGATCATCAACAAGGAACTACTGTATAGCACAGGGAACTACACTCAATATTTTGCAATAAGCTATAAGGGGAAATAATCGGAAAAAGAATAGATATTTTTATTGACATCATCTATCAATGACAGTTAAAGTGTAACCTAAGGGAAGCCGGTGGTGAGTGCTTCTGACCCTGAAGACTTCAATCATCTAAAGTTTGGACTCTGCCTACTTCCCAAGGCCCTTAATGAACATATGTGTAGCCGTAGCTTAAAAAATTCCCCAGTTTGGGTTTCGGGGAGACACTGATTTTGAAAAAGCCCTGGTGTTCTCCTTACATGAATGGGACTCTTCCTACTGCTAAAACATGTCTGTCACACCCAGAGGATGGTATACCGTCTGATCGGGAAGAGTTTGGAAAAGGCATCTCATCTCCTCATCTCCTGGTGTTCGGGTTCACCCCTCCAGCGTCTTTACTAACAGTCTCCCCACTTGGAGATGTCAGCACTGTCAACATCCTGTTGCGTACAGTTTGGAATTTGTCCAGAGGATGAAGCGGAAAGATGAGGAACAATGAGAGACAAGTCCTAGGTGTTCAGACAGGCACATGTCACTCTAATTTCCAATCAGGAAGACGAATTGACCAAAGGCTAGGGTTGCCCATGGAAACAGTATAGGGCTTGAGGAAATCCCACTGCTTTGTGGCCAGTTCCCATAAACACAAGTTGAACAATGGAACTCAGGGGCAGTAAAATTCACGAAACTGCAGAGTTGAAAATATCTATCACTGAAAAATGTCTTGAGGAAAGTCAGAGAAAAGGATTGGTAAGCAAGGGAGAATGGCAGGAAAGGGATTTGAGGAGGTAGAAAGGACTCGCCATTAAGCACAAGAAAAGGGGCTGAACATTGCCAACATTGCAGTTGGCCAAAAAGGCTGTATGCATTTTTTTCTGTATATATTCAAGAAAAGGGCATACACTTTTTTAGCCAACCAAACAGGTGGGCACTGGAAATCAATACTACAAAAGATATCACTTCGCATCAGTCAGAAGAGCCATCCTCATAAAGTGTAAACACCAGAAATGCAGGACAGGGCAAGGAGAAGAGGGAGCCCTGTGAGGCTTATAGTGGAAATATATATTGCCAACGGCCATTCTGGAGAAGTGTATTGTGTTTACTAAAGCATCTAAAAAATGAGCTACAGAGCATAGGGCACTTGCACTCATGGGCGTATATCTTGGGAAAAACAAAAATCGAGAGGACACAGGCACCCCAATGTTTACTGCCTCTCTGTTTAAAACATCCTCGACTAGGATATAACTTAAATGTCTCTGGAGGGAAAAAATGGATAGAGATGTGGTACTTATGTAGAGTGGACTATTACTCAGCCTGGAAATCAATGAAATATGGCCAGTTGTAACAACTCCGGAGGAGTTACGTATGATCATTCTAAGTGACATAATTCAAAAAGAAAAAGACACATATCATAAGATATCACTTAAAGGTGGAATCCAAAATGGCTACACATGAAATAAATTACAAAACAAAAACATAGTCAAATATGTAGAAAACACGCGTAAGGCTGCTAAACGGGAAAGGTGGGGAGGGGTGAGGCATCATCCAGGAGGTTGAAATTAGCAAAGATACCATTCCAAATACCAAACTGATAATCAACAAGGCCTACACGGTAGCTAAAAGAACTGCACTCAGCACACTCAAGTCACCGGAAAAGAATATCTATGACTGGTAAGAATCTGAAAAAGAATTTATTGATGTCTCTCTGTACGTGAATCAAGTGGATGTACAGCAGCAAGAAACAGAGCTTTGAAAATCAGCTGTAACCAATATAGTAATAAATTGAAAAAAATAAACGACAGAGAGACAGAGAAAACCTCTTACAACTTTTCCTCAGGGACGGTGATGCAACATGGATTGAACACATCTAGACCCACAGCAGGATGAGACATAAGGCTGGAAACTGTTCGCGCTAAGAGAAATGTGAGGTTGGGTGAGGAAATGCACACCCTTTAAAGTAATACTACCTGGTACCCATTCAATGGGTCCCAAATCTGCACGTTCAAGGAATCTTCCTACAGCTAAAACATGCATGGAAAACCCAGAGGACTGTACACCATGTGATCGGGAGATGTGTCTAAAATGCACCTCATTTATCCTCTCCTGGTGCTCCTGTTCATCATTCCAGCCACGTTACTTAGAATCTCCCCACTTAGAGAATCAGCACATTTAAACTTCTGTTTCACACATTTTGCAAATTGTGAGGAGGATGAACGGGAAGAGGGAGAACCAATGAGAGAATAGTTGTAGGGGTTTGGACGGGCACATGTCACTCTAATTTCCCATTAAGAATAAGAATTAAAAAAAGGCTCAGCCCACCTCGCCGGAGCCAAAATAGGGCCTGAAGCAATCCTGCGGCTTTGAGGCCAGCTCACAAAAGAGCAACTTAGAAAATGGAGCTCAGGGTCACTGCAATTCACAAACCTGCAGAGTTATAAATGAAAACTAACGTACAAAAATATGTCGAGGTAAGGCAAAGAAGAGGATCTGAATGCAAGACAGAATTGCAAGAAACAGATTTCAAGAGATAGATTGGACTCGTCTTTAAAGCACATGAAAAGCGGCAGAATTTCGACAATGATGCAGTTGGCCCCAAAAGGAGTATGCGTTTTTTCCTGAATATATCCAGGAAAAAACGCATACGCACTTTATGGGCAACCAAGCAAGCAAGCAATGCAAATGTGCACAACAAAGAAGTCTCATTTCCCACCGGTCAAAAGGGCCATCCGAAAAAATTGTAAAAACCAGAAATGCAGGACAGGCCATGGAGAACAGGGAGCCTTTATACGCTGATGGACAGTGTGTGAACTGCCGAGAGCCACTCTGGAGAAGTGTATGGTGGTTCCTAAATCATCTAAAAAACAGAGCTACAGAGCATAGGGCACTTCCAATCATGGAAGTATATCTCGGGAAGTCTAAAAGTCAACAAGACACAAGCACACCACAGTTTAGGGCTACTCTGTTTACAAGAACCTCAACTTCAGTACACCTTAAATATCCCAGGAAAGAGAACAATGGATAAAGAAGATGTGGTACTTATGTACAATGGAATATCTCTTCACCACGAAATCAATGTAATAAGGCTAGTAGAAGGATAAAGAGTGGATTTAGGTCCGATAATACTACTTGAAATAAGTCAAACAGAAAAAGAAACATATCATAAGATATCACTTATAGAGGGAGGATAAATATGGCTGCACAAAAAATGAATTACAAAACAGAACAGTGTCTCACATTTAGAAAACACACTTATGTCAGCTTAAGGGGAAAGGAGAGGTGGGGTGATGCATAAAACCAGAGTTTGAAATTAGCACAGATACCGTTCAATAAACCAAATAGGTATTAGACAAGATCTACACCTTGCTCAATGAACTGGCCTCAACACACCCTATACACCACAGAGAAATATATCTGAGTAATAAGAATCTTAAAACCCATGTATTGATATATCTCCATAAGGGAATCAAGTGTGTGCAGAGCGGCACAAACACAGCAGTGAAAATGAGCTAAACCCCATTATAGAAATAAATTTTAAAATCAAAACGCAGAAACAATGAAAGAGAGAAAAATTCTTACAAAATTCGCTCAGGGGCTGTGATGCAACCTGGAATGACCACATATAAACCCACAGCTGGATAAGACATAAGGCTGGACACTTGGGGCTGAGAGCATTGGTGAGCTTTGGTGAGCAACTGCCGAAAATTTAATGCAATACTTCATGCTACTCATTCCAAGGGTCCCAACACTCCAGGTTGAAGGGAATCTTCCTACAGCTAAACCATGCATGGGAAATCCAGCGGATGGTATACCATATGATCGGGAAAGGTTTCTAAAACGCACCTCATTTTCCTCTTGGGGCTCCGGATCAACATTCCAGCCACTTTACTAACAACATCTCCACATGGAGAGTCAATGCCTTTAAGTTCCGGTATCGCACAGTCTGCAGTTAGTGCGGAGGATGAATGGGAATAGGGTGAACCAGTGAGAAAATAGCTGTAGCGGTTTCAATGGGCACATGTCACTCTAATTTCACATCAGGAAGAAGAATTAACCAAAGGCAGAGCAAGGCGCCGAAGAAGAAGAATAGGGCCTGAAGAAATCCTGTGGATATGAGGAAGATCACAAAAATAAGAGCTGAAAAATGGAGGTAAGGGCCACTGCAATTCAAAAACCTGCAGAGTTATAAAGGACAACTATTTTCCAAAAGTATATTGAGGTAAGGCTATGAAGAGGCACTGACAGCAAGGCAGAATTGCAGGAAACTGATTTCAGGAGGTAGACAGGAATTGCCTTGAAAACATATGAAAAGACTCAGAACGTCGACAATGATGCACTTGGCTAAAAAGGGCGTATGCGTTTTTTCCTGAATATATTCACGAAAAAACGCATAAGTCATTTTTGGCCAACCAAGCAAGCTTGCAAAGGAAATCTGCACTACAATGAAGTCTCACTGCTCCCCGGTCAAAAGGGCCATCTGAAAAAAGTGTAAAATCCAGAAAGGCAGGACAGGCCATGGAAAACTGGGAGCCTTGTTATGCTGATGGGTGGGAGGTAAATTGCCAACAGCCACTCTGAAGAAGTGTATGGTGTTTCCTGAAACATCCGAAAAACAGAGCAACAGGACCTAGGGCACTTCCACTTACGGACCTATAGCTTAGAGAAATTAAAATCAAAAAGACACAGCCACCCCAAAGTTTGGGACGGCTCTGTTTACAAGAACCTCGTTTACGGTACAAGTTCAATATCGCAGAAAGCGAAAAATGGATAAAGAAGTTGTGGTAATTACGTACAATGCAATATCACTCAGCAATGAAATCTATGTCATCAGGCCCGTAGCAGCATAATGAGTGGATTCAGGTACGATGATTCTAAGTGAAATAAGTCACACAGAAAAAGAAACATCATAAGATATCACTACTACACGGAATGTAAACTTGGCTACACAGGAACTGAATTACAAAACAGAACAGGGTCTCAAATGTAGAACCAAATTATGCTTGCTTAAGGGGAAAGGTGAGTTGGGGTGCGGCATAAAACCAGAGATTGAAATTAGCACAGATACCATTCCATAAGCCAAATATATAATAGACAAGAGCTACTCCTTGCTCAACGAAGTGGACTCAACACCCCATATTAAACGCCTAAGAATATACCTGACTAGTAAGAATCTTAAAACCTATGGATTTATATGTCTCCGAAAGAGAATCAAGCGTGTGTACAGCTGCATAAACGCAGCAGTGATAGGATTGGTGAGGTTCGGTGAGCAAATGCAGACCCTTTGAAGTCATATTGCATGGTAACCATTCCATGGTTCTCAACTCTCCAGGTTTAAGGGATACTTCCTTCAGCTAAAACATGCATGTGGAACCCAGAGTATGATCCACCGTGTGATCGGAAAATGTGTTCAAATGTGTCTCAGTTTTCGTCCCCTCGTACTTGGGTGCAACATTCCAGACGCTTTACTAACCCTCTCCCCACTTGGAGAGTCAGTGCCTTTAACCTCCTGTTTGGCCCAGTTTGCAATTTCTGCGGAAAATGATCTGGAATAGGGAGAACCAATGAGAGACTAGCTGGAGGTGTCTGGACGGGCAAATTTAACTCTCATTTCCCACCAGGAAGAGGAATTAACCAAAGGCTCAGCGAGCCATGCTGGAACCACACTAGGGCCTGAAGCAATCCTGCAGTGTTGCAGCCAGCTCACAAGAAAGCGAGTTGAAGAAAGGAGAGCAGGGGCACTGTAATTCACAAACCTGCAGAGTTATAAATGACAGCTATCGTCCAAAAATATATTGAAGTAAGGCTGCCAACAGGACTTGAAAGCGGGGTAGAATTTCAGGAAACCGATTTCAGGAGGTAGACTGGAATTGCATGTAAAGCATAGGAAAAGAGGCAGAACGTCCACAATGATGCACTTGGCCAAAAAGGGCGTATGCGTTTTTTCCTGAATATATTCAGGAAAAAATGCATACGCACTTTTTGGCCAACCAAGCAAGCTTGCAAAGGAAATCTGCACTACAATGAAGTCTCACTGCCCCCCGGTCAAAAGGGCCATCTGAAAAAAGTGTAAAATCCAGAAAGGCAGGACAGGCCATGGAGAACTGGGAGCCTTCTTATGCTGATGGGCGGGATGTAAATTGCAATCAGCCACTCTGGAGAAGTGTATGGTGTTTCCTGAAACATCTAAAAAACAAAGCAAGAGAGCCTAGGGCAATTCCACTTATGGTCCTATAGCTTAGGGAAATTAAAATCAAAAACACACAGCCACCCCAAAGTTTGGGACGGCTCTGTTTACAAGAACCTCGTTTACGGTACAAGTTCAATATCGCAGAAAGCGAGAAATGGATAAAGAAGTTGAGTAACTTACGTACAATGCAATATCACTCAGCAATGAAATCTATGTCATCAGGCCCTTAGCAGCATAATGAGTGGATTCAGGTACGATGATTCTAAGTGAAATAAGTCACACAGAAAAAGAAACATCATAAGATATCACTAATACACGGAATGTAAACTTGGCTATACAGGAACTGAATTACAAAACAGAATAGGGTCTCAAATGTAGAAAACCAACTTATGCTTGCTTCAGGGGAATGGTGAGTTGGGGTGCTGCATAAAACCAGAGATTGAAATTAGCACAGATACCTTTCCATAAGCCAAATATGTAATAGACAAGAGCTACTGCTTGCTCAACGAAGTGGACTCAACAGCCCATATTAAACGCCTAAGAATATACCTGACTAGTAAGAATCTTAAAACCTATGTATTTATATATCTCCGAAAGACAATCAAGCATGTGTACAGCAGCATAAACGCAGCAGTGATCGGATTGGTGAGGTTCGGTGAGCAAATGCAGACCCTTTGAAGCCATATTGCATGGTACCCATTCCATGGTTCTCAACTCTCCAGGTTTAAGGGATTCTTCCTTCAGCTAAAACATGCATGTGGAACCCAGAGTATGATCCACCGTGTGATCGGGAAACGTGTTCAAATGTGTCTCAGTTTTCGTCCCCTGGTACTCGGGTGCAACATTCCAGACGCTTTACTAACACTCTCCCCACTTGGAGAGTCAGTGCCTTTAACCTCCTGTTTGGCCCAGTTTGCAATTTCTGCGGAAAATGAACAGGAATAGGGAGAACCAGTGAGAGACTAGCTGGAGGTGTCTGGACGGGCAAATTTAACTCTCATTTCCCACCAGGAAGAGGAATTAACCAAAGGCTCAGCGAGCCATACCGGAACCACACTAGGGCCTGAAGCAATCCTGCGGTGTTGCGGCCAGCTCACCAGAAAGCGATTTGAAGAAAGGAGCTCAGGGGCACTATAAGTCACAAACCTGCAGAGTTATAAATGACAGCTATCGTCCAAAAATATATTGAAGTAAGCCTGCCAAGAGGACTTGAAAGCGAGGCAGAATTGCAGGAAACCGATTTCAGGAGGTAGAGTGTAATTGCATGTAAAGCATAGGAAAAGAGGCAGAAGGTCCACAATGATGCACTTGGCCAAAAAGGTCGTATGCGTTTTTTCCTGAATATATTCAGGAAAAGACGCATACGCCCTTTTTGGCCAACCAAGCAAGCTTGCAAAGGAAATCTGCACTAAAATGAAGTCTCACTGCCTCCCAGTCAAAAGGCCCATCTGAAAAAACTGTATAATCCAGAAAGGCAGGACAGGTCATGGAGAACTGGGAGCCTTGTTATGCTGATGGGTGGGATGTAAATTGCCAACAGCCACTCTGGAGAAGTGTATGGTGTTTCCTGAAACATCTAAAAAACAAAGCAACAGAGCCTAGGGCACTTCCACTTATGGTCCTATAGCTTAGGGAAATTAAAATCAAAAAGACACACCCACCCCAAAGTTTGGGATGGCTCTGTTTACAAGAACCTCGTTTACGGTACAAGTTCAATATCGCAGAAAGCGAAAAATGGATAAATAAGTTGTGGTACTTACGTACAATGCAATATCATTCAGCAATGAAATCTATGTCATCAGGCCCTTAGCAGCATAATGAGTGGATTCAGGTACGATGATTCTAAGTGAAATAAGTCACACAGAAAAAGAAACATCATAAGGTATCACTAATACAGGGAATGTAAACTTGGCTACACAGGAACTGAATTACAAAACAGAATAGGATCTCAAGTGCAGAAAACCAACTTATGCTTGCTTAAGGGGAAAGGTGAGTTGGGGTGCTGCATAAAACCAGAGATTGAAATTAGCACAGATACCTTTCCATAAGCCAAATATGTAATAGAAAAGAGATACTGCTTCCTCAACGAAGTGGACTCAACACCCCATATTAAACGCCTAAGAATATACCTGACTAGTAAGAATCTTAAAACCTATGGATTTATATGTCTCCGAAAGAGAATCCAACATGTGTACAGCGACATAAAAGCAGCAGTGATAGGATTGGTGAGGTTCGGTGAGCAAATGCAGACCCTTTGAATTCATATTGCATGGTACGCATTCCATGGTTCTGAACTCTCCAGGTTTAAGGGATTCTTCCTTCAGCTAAAACATGCATGTGGAACCCAGAGTATGATCCACCGTGTGATCGGGAAACGTGTTCAAATGTGTCTCAGTTTTCGTCCCCTGGTACTCGGGTGCAACATTCCAGACGCTTTACTAACACTCTCCCTACTTGGAGAGTCAGTGCCTTTAAACTCCTGTTTGGCCCAGTTTGCAATTTCTGCGGAAAATGAACAGGAATAGGGAGAACCAATGAGAGACTAGCTGGAGGTGTCTGGACGGGCAAATTTAACTCTCATTTACCAGCAGGAAGTGGAATTAACCAAAGGTTCTGCGTGCCATGCCGGAACCACACTAGGGCCTGAAGCAATCCTACGGTGTTGCAGCCAGCTCACAAGAAAGCGAGTTGAAGAAACGAGCTCAGGGGCACTGTAATTCACAAACCTGCAGAGTTATAAATGACAGCTATCGTCCAAAAATATATTGAAGTAAAGCTGCCAAGAGGACTTGAAAGCGGGGCAGAATTGCAGGAAACCGATTTCAGGAGGTAGACTGGAATTGCATGTAAAGCATAGGAAAAGAGGCAGAACGTCCACAATGATGCACTTGGCCAAAAAGGGCATATGCGTTTTTTCCTGAATATATTCAGGAAAAAACGCATACGCCCTTTTTGGCCAACCAAGCAAGCTTGCAAAGGAAATCTGCACTACAATGAAGTCTCACTGCCCCCCGGTCAAAAGGGCCATCTGAAAAAAGTGTAAAATCCAGAAAGGCAGGACAGGCCATGGAGAACTGGGATCCTTCTTATGCTGATGGGCGGGATGTAAATTGCAAACAGCCACTCTGGAGAAGTGTATGGTGTTTCCTGAAACATCTAAAAAACAAAGCAACAGAGCCTAGGGCACTTCCACTTATGGTCCTATAGCTTAGGGAAATTAAAATCAAAAAGACGCAGCCACCCCAAAGTTTGGGACGGCTCTGTTTACAAGAACCTCGTTTACGGTACAAGTTCAATATCGCAGAAAGCGAAAAATGGATAAATAAGTTGTGGTACTTACGTACAATGCAATATAACTCAGCAATGAAATCTATGTCATCAGGCACTTAGCAGCATAATGAGTGGATTCAGGTACGATGATTCTAAGTGAAATAAGTCACAGAGAAAAAGAAACATCATAAGTTATCACTAATATATGGAATGTAAACTTGGCTACACAGGAACTGAATTACAAAACAGAACAGGGTCTCAAATGTAGAAAACCAACTTATGCTTGCTTAAGGGGAATGGTGAGTTGGGGTGCTGCATAAAACCAGAGATAGAAATTAGCACAGATACCGTTCCATAAGCCAAATATGTAATAGACAAGAGCTACTCCTTGCTCAACGAAGTGGACTCAACACCCCATATTAAACGCCTAAGAATATACCTGACTAGTAAGAATCTTAAAACCTATGGATTTATATGTCTCCGAAAGAGAATCAAGCGTGTGTACAGCAGCATAAACGCAGCAGTGATCGGATTGATGAGGTTCGGTGAGCAAATGCAGACCCTTTGAAGTCATATTGCATGGTACCCATTCCATGGGTCTCAACTCTCCAGGTTTAAGGGATTCTTCCTTCAGCTAAAACATGCATGTGGAACCCAGAGTATGATCCACCAAGTGATCGGGAAACGTGTTCAAATGTGTCTCAGTTTTCGTCCCCTGGTACTCGGGTGCAACATTCCAGACGCTTTACTAACACTCTCCCCACTTGGAGAGTCAGTGCCTTTAACCTCCTGTTTGGCCCAGTTTGCAATTTCTGCGGAAAATGAACAGGAATAGGGAGAACCAATGAGAGACTAGCTGGAGGTGTCTGGACGGGCAAATTTAACTCTCATTTCCCAGCAGGAAGAGGAATTAACCAAAGGCTCAGCGTGCCATGCCGGAACCACACTAGGGCCTGAAGCAATCCTGCGGTGTTGCGGCCAGCTCACAAGAAAGCGAGTTGAAGAAAGGAGCTCAGGGGCACTGTAATTCACAAACCTGCAGAGTTATAAATGACAGCTATCGTCCAAAAATATATTGAAGTAAGGCTGCCAAGAGGACTTGAAAGCGGGGCAGAATTCCAGGAAACCGATTTCAGGAGGTAGACTGGAATTGCATGTAAAGCATAGGAAAAGAGGCAGAACGTCCACAATGATGCACTTGGCCAAAAAGGGCATATGTGTTTTTTCCTGAATATATTCAGGAAAAAACGCATACGCCCTTTTTGGCCAACCAAGCAAGCTTGCAAAGGAAATCTGCACTACAATGAAGTCTCACTGCCCCCGGTTAAAAGGGCCATCTGAAAAAAGTGTAAAATCCAGAAAGGGAGGACAGGCCATGGAGAACTGGGAGCCTTGTTATGCTGATGGGTGGGATGTAAATTGCCAACAGCCACTCTGGAGAAGTGTATGGTGTTTCCTGAAACATCTAAAAAACAAAGCAACAGAGCCTAGGGCACTTCCACTTATGGTCCTATAGCTTAGGGAAATTAAAATCAAAAAGACACACCCACCCCAAAGTTTGGGATGGCTCTGTTTACAAGAACCTCGTTTATGGTACAAGTTCAATATCGCAGAAAGCGAAAAATGGATAAATAAGTTGTGGTACTTACGTACAATGCAATATCACTCAGCAATGAAATCTATGTCATCAGGCCCTTAGCAGCAGAATGAGTGGATTCAGGTACGATGATTCTAAGTGAAATAAGTCACACAGAAAAAGAAACATCATAAGGTATCACTAATACAGGGAATGTAAACTTGGCTACACAGGAACTGAATTACAAAACAGAATAGGATCTCAAATGTAGAAAACCAACTTATGCTTGCTTAAGGGGAAAGGTGAGTTGGGGTGCTGCATAAAACCAGAGATTGAAATTAGCACAGATACCTTTCCATAAGCCAAATATGTAATAGAAAAGAGATACTGCTTCCTCAACGAAGTGGACTCAACACCCCATATTAAACGCCTAAGAATATACCTGACTAGTAAGAATCTTAAAACCTATGGATTTATATGTCTCCGAAAGAGAATCCAACATGTGTACAGCGACATAAAAGCAGCAGTGATAGGATTGGTGAGGTTCGGTGAGCAAATGCAGACCCTTTGAATTCATATTGCATGGTACGCATTCCATGGTTCTGAACTCTCCAGGTTTAAGGGATTCTTCCTTCAGCTAAAACATGCATGTGGAACCCAGAGTATGATCCACCGTGTGATCGGGAAACGTGTTCAAATGTGTCTCAGTTTTCGTCCCCTGGTACTCGGGTGCAACATTCCAGACGCTTTACTAACACTCTCCCCACTTGGAGAGTCAGTGCCTTTAAACTCCTGTTTGGCCCAGTTTGCAATTTCTGCGGAAAATGAACAGGAATAGGGAGAACCAATGAGAGACTAGCTGGAGGTGTCTGGACGGGCAAATTTAACTCTCATTTCCCAGCAGGAAGAGGAATTAACCAAAGGCTCAGCGTGCCATGCCGGAACCACACTAGGGCCTGAAGCAATCCTGCGGTGTTGCGGCCAGCTCACAAGAAAGTGAGTTGAACAAAGGAGCTCAGGGGCCCTGTAATTCACAAACTTTCAGAGTTATAAATGACAGCTATCGTCCAAAAATATATTGAAGTAAGGCTGCCAAGAGGACTTGAATGCGGGACAGAATTGCAGGAAACCAATTTCAGGAGGTAGACTGGAATTGCATGTAAAGCATAGGAAAAGAGGCAGAACGTCCACAATGATGCACTTGGCCAAAAAGGTCGTATGCGTTTTTTCCTGAATATATTCAGGAAAAAACGCATACGCACTTTTTGGCCAACCAAGCAAGCTTGCAAAGGAAATCTGCACTACAATGAAGTCTCACTGCCCCCCGGTTAAAAGGGCCATCTGAAAAAAGTGTAAAATCCAGAAAGGGAGGACAGGCCAAGGAGAACTGGGAACCTTGTTATGCTGATGGGCGGGATGTAAATTGCCAACAACCACTCTGGAGAAGTGTATGGTGTTTCCTGAAACATCTAAAAAACAGAGCAACAGAGACTAGGGCACTTCCACTTATGGTCCTATAGCTTATGGAAATTAAAATCAAAAAGACACAGCCACCCCAAAGTTTGGGACAGCTCTGTTTACAAGAACCTCGTTTACGGTACAAGTTCAATATCGCAGAATGCGAAAAATGGATAAAGAAGTTGTGGTACTTACGTACAATGCAATATCACTCAGTAATGAAATCTATGTCATCAGGCCAGTAGCAGCATAATGAGTGGATTCAGATACGATGATTCTAAGTGAAATAAGTCACACAGAAAAAGAAACATCATAAGGTATCACTAATACACGGAACGTAAACTTGGCTACACAGGAACTGAATTACAAAACAGAATAGGGTCTCAAATGTAGAAAACCAACTTATGCTTGCTTAAGGGGAAAGGTGAGTTGGGGTGCTGCATAAAACCAGAGATTGAAATTAACACAGATACCTTTCCATAAGCCAAATATGTAATAGACAAGAGCGACTGCTTGCTCAACGAAGTGGACTCAACACCCCATATTAAACGCCTAAGAATATACCTGACTAGTCAGAATCTTAAAACCTATGGATTTATATGTCTCCGAAAGAGAATCAAGCGTGTGTACAGTGGCATAAACGCAGCAGTGATAGGACTGGTGAGGTTCGGTGAGCAAATGCAGACCCTTTGAAGTCATATTGCATGGTACCCATTCCATGCTTCTCAACTCTCCAGGTTTAAGGGATTCTTCCTTCAGCTAAAACATGCATGTGGAACCCAGAGTATGATCCAACGTGTGATCGGGAAACGTGTTTAAATGTGTCTCAGTTTTCGTCCCCTGCTTCTCGGGAGCAACATTCCAGACGCTTTACTAACACTCTCCCCACTTGGAGAGTCAGTGCCTTTAACCTCCTGTTTGGCCCAGTTTGCAATTTCTGCGGAAAATGATCAGGAATAGGGAGAACCAATGAGAGACTAGCTGGAGGTGTCTGGACGGGCAAATTTAACTCTCATTTCCCTCAAGGAAGAGGAATTAACCAAAGCCTCAGCGTGCCAGGCCGGAACCACACTAGGGCCTGAAGCAATCCTGCGGTGTTGCGGCCAGCTCACAAGAAAGCGAGTTGAAGAAAGGAGCTCCGGGGCCCTGTAATTCACAAACCTGCAGAGTTATAAATGACAGCTATCGTCCAAAAATATATTGAAGTAAGCCTGCCAAGAGGACTTGAAAGCGAGGCAGAATTGCAGGAAACCGATTTCAGGAGGTAGACTGGAATTGCATGTAAAGCATAGGAAAAGAGGCAGAACGTCCACAATGATGCACTTGGCCAAAAAGGGCGTATGCGTTTTTTCCTGAATATATTCAGGAAAAAACGCATACGCCCTTTTTGGCCAACCAAGCAGGCTTGCAAAGGAAATCTGCACTACAACGAAGTCTCACTGCCCCCCGGTCAAAAGGGCCATCTGAAAAAAGTGTAAAATCCAGAAAGGTAGGACAGGCCATGGAGAACGGGGAGCCTTCTTATGCTGATGGGCGGGATGTAAATTGCCAACAGCCACTGGGAAGAAGTGTATGGTGTTTCCTGAAACACCTAAAAAAGAAAGCAACAGAGCCTAGGGCACTTCCACTTATGGTCCTATAGATTAGGGAAATTAAAATCAAAAAGACACAGCCACCCCAAAGTTTGGGACGGCTCTGTTTACAAGAACCTCGTTTACGGTACAAGTTCAATATCTCAGAAAGCGAAAAATGGATAAAGAAGTCGTGGTACTTACGTACAATGCAATATCACTCAGCAATGAAATCTATGTCATCAGGCCAGTAGCAGCATAATGAGTGGATTCAGGTACGATGATTCTAAGTGAAATAAGTCACACAGAAAAAGAAACATCATAAGGTATCACTAATAAACGGAATGTAAACTTGGCTACACAGGAACTGAATTACAAAACAGAATAGGGTCTCAAATGTAGAAAACCAACTTATGCTTGCTTAAGGGAAAAGGTGAGTTGGGGTGCTGCATAAAACCAGAGATTGAAATTAGCACAGATATCTTTCGATAAGACAAATATGTAATAGACAAGAGCTACTGCTTGCTCAACGAAGTGGACTCAACACCCCATATTAAACGCCTAAGAATATACCTGACTAGGAAAAATCTTAAAACCTATGGATTTATTTGTCTCCAAAGGAGAATCCAGCGTGTGTACAGCGACATAAAAGCAGCAGTGATAGGATTGGTGAGGTTCGGTGAGCAAATGCAGACCCTTTGAAGTCATATTGCATGGTACCCATTCCATGGGTCTCAACTCTCCAGGTTTAAGGGATTCTTCCTTCAGCTAAAACATGCATGTGGAACCCAGAGTATGATCCACCGTGTGATCGGGAAACGTGTTCAAATGTGTCTCAGTTTTCATCCCCTGGTACTCGGGTGCAACATTCCAGACGCTTTACTAACACTCTCCCCACTTGGAGAGTCAGTGCCTTTAAACTCCTGTTTGGCCCAGTTTGCAATTTCTGCGGAAAAGGTACAGGAATAGGGAGAACCAATGAGAGACTAGCTGGAGGTGTCTGGACGGGCAAATTTAACTCTCATTTCCCACCAGGAAGAGGAATTAACCAAAGGCTCAGCGAGCCATGCCGGAACCACACTAGGGCCTGAAGCAATCCTGCGGTGTCGCGGCCAGCTCACAAGAAAGCGAGTTGAAGAAAGGAGCTCAGGGTCCCTGTAATTCACAAACCTGCAGAGTTATAAATGACAGCTATCGTCCAAAAATATATTGAAGTAAGGCTGCCAAGAGGACTTGAAAGCGGGGCAGAATTGCAGGAAACCAATTTCAGGAGGTAGACTGGAATTGCATGTAAAGCATAGGACAAGAGGCAGAAGGTCCACAATGATGCACTTGGCCAAAAAGGGCGTATGCGTTTTTTCCTGAATATATTCAGGAAAAAACGCATACGCCCTTTTTGGCCAACCAACCAAGCTTGCAAAGGAAATCTGCACTACAATGAAGTCTCACTGCCCCACAGTCAAAAGGGCCATCTGAAAAAAGTGTAAAATCCAGAAAGGCAGGACAGGCCATGGAGAACTGGGAGCCTTGTTATGCTGATGGGCGGGATGTAAATTGCCAACAGCCACTCTGGAGAAGTGTATGGTGTTTCCTGAAACATCTAAAAAACAAAGCAACAGAGCCTAGGGCACTTCCACTTATGGTCCTATAGCTTAGGGAAATTAAAATCAAAAAGACACAGCCACCCAAAGTTTGGGACGGCTCTGTTTACAAGAACCTCGTTTACGGTACAAGTTCAATATCGCAGAAAGCGAAAAATGGATAAAGAAGTTGTGGTACTTACGTACAATGCAATATCACTCAGCAATGAAATCTACGTCATCAGGCCAGTAGCAGCATAATGAGTGGATTCAGGTACGATGATTCTAAGTGAAATAAGTCACACAGAAAAAGAAACATCATAAGATATCACTAATACACCGAATGTAAACTTGGCTACACAGGAACTGAATTACAAAACAGAACAGGGTCTCAAATGTAGAAAACCAACTTATGCTTGTTGAAGGGGAATGGTGAGTTGGGGTGCTGCATAAAACCAGAGATTGAAATTAGCACAGATACTGTTCCATAAGCCAAATATGTAAAAGACAAAAGCTACTCCTTGCTCAACGAAGTGGACTCAACACCCCATATTAAACGCCTAAGAATATACCTGACTAGTAAGAATCTTAAAACCTATGGATTTATTTGTCTCCAAAAGAGAATCCAGCGTGTGTACAGCAACATAAAAGCAGCAGTGATAGGATTGGTGAGGTTCGGTGAGCAAATGCAGACCCTTTGAAGTCATATTGCATGGTACCCATTCCATGGGTCTCAACTCTCCAGGTTTAAGGGATTCTTCCTTCAGCTAAAACATGCATGTGGAACCCAGAGTATGATCCACCGTGTGATCGGGAAACGTGTTCAAATGTGTCTCAGTTTTCGTCCCCTGGTACTCGGGTGCAACATTCCAGACGCTTTACTAACACTCTCCCCACTTGGAGAGTCAGTGCCTTTAACATCCTGTTTGGCCCAGTTTGCAATTTCTGCGGAAAAGGAACAGGAATAGGGAGAACCAATGAGAGACTAGCTGGAGGTGTCTGGACGGGCAAATTTAACTCTCATTTCCCACCAGGAAGAGGAATTAACCAAAGGCTCAGCGTGCCATGCCGGAACCACACTAGGGCCTGAAGCAATCCTGCGGTGTCGCGCCCAGCTCACAAGAAAGCGAGTTGAAGAAAGGAGCTCAGGGGCCCTGTAATTCACAAACCTGCAGAGTTATAAATGACAGCTATCGTCCAAAAATATATTGAAGTAAGGCTGCCAAGAGTACTTGAAAGCGGGGCAGAATTGCAGGAAACCAATTTCAGGAGGTACACTGGAATTGCATGTAAAGCATAGGGAAAGAGGCAGAAGGTCCACAATGATGCACTTGGCCAAAAAGGGCGTATGCGTTTTTTCCTGAATATATTCAGGAAAAAACGCATACGCCCTTTTTGGCCAACCAAGCAAGCTTGAAAAGGAAATCTGCACTACAATGAAGTCTCACTGCCCCCCCGGTCAAAAAGGCCATCTGAAAAATGTGTAAAATCCAGAAAGGCAGGACAGGCCATGGAGAACTGGGAGCCTTCTTATGCTGATGGACGGGATGTAAATTGCCAACAGCCACTCTGAAGAAGTGTATGGTGTTTCCTGAAACATCTAAAAAACAAAGCAACAGAGCCTAGGGCACTTCCACTTATGGTCCTATAGCTTTGGGAAATTAAAATCAAAAAGACACAGCAACCCCAAAGTTTGCGACGGCTCTGTTTACAAGAACCTCATTTACCGTACAAGTTCAATATCGCAGAAAGCGAAAAATGGATAAATAAGTTGTGGTATTACGTACAATACAATATCACTCAACAATGAAATCTATGTCATCAGGCCCTTAGCAGCATAATGAGTGGATTCAGGTACGATGATTCTAAGTGAAATAAGTCACAGAGAAAATGAAATATCATAAGTTATCACTAATACATGGAATGTAAACTTTGCTACAAAGGAACTGAATTACAAAACAGAACAGGGTCTCAAATGTAGAAAACCAACTTATGCTTGCTTAAGGGGAATGGTGAGTTGGGGTGCTGCATAAAACCAGAGATTGAAATTAGCACAGATACCGTTCCATAAGCCAAATATGTAATAGACAAGAGCTACTCCTTGCTCAACGAAGTGGACTCAACACCCCATATTAAACGCCTAAGAATATACCTGACTAGTAAGAATCTTAAAACCTATGGATTTATATGTCTCTGAAAGAGAATCCAGCGTGTGTACAGCGACATAAAAGCAGCAGTGATAGGATTGGTGAGGTTCGGTGAGCAAATGCAGACCCTTTGAATTCATATTGCATGGTACCCATTCCATGGGTCTCAACTCTCCAGGTTTAAGGGATTCTTCCTTCAGCTAAAACATGCATGTGGAACCCAGAGTATGATCCACCGTGTGATCGGGAAACGTGTTCAAATGTGTCTCAGTTTTCGTCCCCTGGTACTCGGCTGCAACATTCCTGTCGCTTTACTAACACTCTCCCCACTTGGAGAGTCAGTGCCTTTAACCTCCTGTTTGGCCCAGTTTGCAATTTCTGCGGAAAATGAACAGGAATAGGGAGAACCAATGGGAGACTAGCTGGAGGTGTCTGGACGGGCAAATTTAACTCTCATTTCCCACCAGGAAGAGGAATTAACCAAAGGCTCAGCGTGCCAGGCTGGAAACACACTAGGGCCTGAAGCAATCCTGCGGTGTTGCGGCCAGCTCACAAGAAAGCGAGTTGAAGAAAGGAGCTCAGCGGCACTGTAATTCACAAACTTGCAGAGTTATAAATGACAGCTATCGTCCAAAAATATATTGAAGTAAGGCTGCCAAGAGGACTTGAAAGCGGGGCAGAATTCCAGGAAACCGATTTCAGGAGGTAGACTGGAATTGCATGTAAAGCATAGGACAAGAGGCAGTACGTCCACAATGATGCACTTGGCCAAAAAGGGCGTATGCGTTTTTTCCTGAATATATTCAGGAAAAAACGCATACGCACTTTTTGGCCAACCAAGCAAGCTTGCAAAGGAAATCTGCACTACAATGAAGTCTCACTGGCCCCAGTCAAAAGGGCCATCTGAAAAAAGTATAAAATCCAGAAAGGCAGGACAGGCCATGGAGAACTGGGAGCCTTCTTATGCTGATGGGCAGGATGTAAATTGCCAACAGCCACTCTGGAAAAGTGTATGGTGTATCCTGAAACATCTAAAAAACAGAGCAACAGAGCCTAGGACACTTCCAGTTATGGTCCTATAGCTTAGAGAAATTAAAATCAAAAAGAGACAGCCACCCCAAAGTTTGGGACGGCTCTGTTTACAAGAACCTCGTTTACGGTACAAGTTCAATATCGCAGAAAGCGAAAAATGGATAAAGAAATTGTGGTACTTACGTACAATGCAATATCACTCAGCAATGAAATCTATGTCATCAGGCCAGTAGCAGCATAATGAGTGGATTCAGGTACGATGATTCTAAGTGAAATAAGTCATAGAGAAAAAGAAACATCATAAGTTATCACTAATATATGGAATGTAAACTTGTCTACACAGGAACTGAATTACAAAACACAACAGGGTCTCAAATGTAGAAAACCAACTTATGCTTGCTTAAGGGGAAAGGTGAGTTGGGGTGCTGCATAAAACCAGAGATAGAAATTAGCACAGATACCGTTCCATAAGCCAAATATATAATAGACAAGAGCTACTCCTTGCTCAACGAAGTGGACTCAACACCCCATATTAAACGCCTAAGAATATACCTGACTAGTAAGAATCTTAAAACCTATGGATTTATATGTCTCTGAAAGAGAATCAAGCGTGTGTACAGCGGCATAAACGCAGCAGTGATCGGATTGGTGAGGATCGGTGAGCAAATGCAGACCCTTTGAAGTCATATTGCATGGTACCCATTCCATGGGTCTCAACTCTCCAGGTTTAAGGGATTCTTCCTTCAGCTAAAACATGCATGTGGAACCCAGAGTATGATCCGCCGTCTGATCGGGAAACGTGTTCAAATGTGTCTCAGTTTTCATCCCCTGGTACTCGGGTGCAACATTCCAGACGCTTTACTAACACTCTCCCCACTTGGAGAGTCAGTGCCTTTAACCTCCTGTTTGGCCCAGTTTGCAATTTCTGCGGAAAATGAACAGGAATAGGGAGAACCAATGAGAGACTAGCTGGAGGTGTCTGGACGGGCAAATTTAACTCTCATTTCCCACCAGGAAGAGGAATTAACCAAAGGCTCAGCGAGCCATGCTGGAACCACACTAGGGCCTGAAGCAATCCTGCGGTGTCGCGGCCAGCTCACAAGAAAGCGAGTTGAAGAAAGGAGCTCAGGGGCCCTGTAATTCACAAACCTGCAGAGTTATAAATGACAGCTATCGTCCAAAAATATAATGAAGTAAGGCTGCCAAGAGGACTTGAAAGCGGGGCAGAATTGCAGGGAAACGATTTCAGGAGGTAGACTGGAATTGCACGTAAAGCATAGGAAAAGAGGCAGAACGTCCACAATGATGCACTTGGCCAGAAAGGGCATATGCGTTTTTTCCTGAACATATTCAGGAAAAAACGCATACGCCCTTTTTGGCCAACCAAGCAAGCTTGCAAAGGAAATCTGCACTACAATGAAGTCTCACTGCCCCCCGGTCAAAAGGGCCATCTGAAAAAATTGTAAAATCCAGAAAGGCAGGACAGGCCATGGAGAACTGGGAGCCTTCTTATGCTGATGGGCGGGATGTAAATTGCCAACAGCCACTCTGGAGAAGTGTATGGTGTTTCCTGAAACATCTAAAAAACAGAGCAACAGAGCCTAGGACACTTCCACTTATGGTCCTATAGCTTACAGAAATTAAAATCAAAAAGACACAGCCACCCCAAAGTTTGGGATGGCTCTGTTTGCAAGAACCTCGTTTACGGTACAAGTTCAATATCGCAGAAAGCGAAAAATGGATAAAGAAGTTGTGGTACTTACGTACAATGCAATATCACTCAGCAATGAAATCTATGTCATCAGGCCAGTAGCAGCATAATGAGTGGATTCAGGTACGATGATTCTAAGTGAAATAAGTCACACAGAAAAAAAACATCATAAGATATCACTAATACACGGAATGTAAACTTGGCTACACAGGAACTGAATTACAAAACAGAATAGGGTCTCAAATGTAGAAAACCAACTTATGCTTGCTTAAGGGGAATGGTGAGTTGGGGTGCTGCATAAAACCAGAGATAGAAATTAGCACAGATACCGTTCCATAAGCCAAATATGTAATAGACAAGAGCTACTCCTTGTTCAACGAAGTGGACTCAACACCCCATATTAAACGCCTAAGAATATACCTGACTAGTAAGAATCTTAAAACCTGTGGATTTATATGTCTCTGAAAGAGAATCAAGCGTGTGTACAGTGGCATAAATGCAGCAGTGATAGGATTGGTGAGGTTCGGTGAGCAAATGCAGACCCTTTGAAGTCATATTGCATGGTACCCATTCCATGGGTCTCAACTCTCCAGGTTTAAGGGATTCTTCCTTCAGCTAAAACATGCATGTGGAACCCAGAGTATGATCCACCGTGTGATCGGGAAACGTGTTCAAATGTGTCTCAGTTTTCGTCCCCTGGTACTCGGGTGCAACATTCCAGACGCTTTACTAACACTCTCCCCACTTGGAGAGTCAGTGCCTTTAACCTCCTGTTTGGCCCAGTTTGCAATTTCTGCGGAAAATGAACAGGAATAGGGAGAACCAATGAGAGACTAGCTGGAGGTGTCAGGACGGGCAAATTTAACTCTCATTTCCCACCAGGAAGAGGAATTAACCAAAGGCTCAGCGAGCCATGCTGGAACCACACTAGGGTCTGAAGCAATCCTGCGGTGTTGCGGCCAGCTCACAAGAAAGCGAGTTGAAGAAAGGAGCTCAGGGGCCCTGTAATTCACAAACCTGCAGAGTTATAAATGACAGCTATCGTCCAAAAATATATTGAAGTAAGGCTGCCAAGAGGACTTGAAAGCGGGGCAGAATTACAGGAAACCGATTTCAGGAGGTAGACTGGAATTGCATGTAAAGCATAGGAAAAGAGGCAGAACGTCCACAATGATGCACTTGGCCAAAAAGGGCGTATGCGTTTTTTCCTGAATATATTCAGGAAAAGACGCATACGCCCTTTTTGGCCAACCAAGCAAGCTTGCAAAGGAAATCTGCACTACAATGAAGTCTCACTGCCCCCCGGTCAAAAGGGCCATCTGAAAAAAGTGTAAAATCCAGAAAGGCAGGACAGGCCATGGAGAACTGGGAGCCTTCTTATGCTGATGGGCGGGATGTAAATTGCCAACAGCCACTCTGGAGAAGTGTATGGTGTTTCCTGAAACATCTAAAAAACAAAGCAACAGAGCCTAGGGCACTTCCACGTATGGTCCTATAGCTTAGGGAAATTAAAATCAAAAAGACACAGCCACCCCAAAGTTTGGGACAGCTCTGTTTACAAGAACCTCGTTTACGGTACAAGTTCAATATCGCAGAAAGAGAAAAATGGATAAAGAAGTTGTGGTACTTACGTACAATGCAATATCACTCAGCAAAGAAATCTATGTCATCAGGCCAGTAGAAGCATACTGAGTGGATTCAGGTACGATGATTCTAAGTGAAATAAGTCACACAGAAAAAGAAACATCATAAGATATCACTAATACACGGAATGTAATCTTGGCTATACAGGAACTGAATTACAAAACAGAATAGGGTCTCAAATGTAGAAAACCAACTTATGCTTGCTTAAGGGGAATGGTGAGTTGGGGTGCTGCATAAAACCAGAGATTGAAATTAACACAGATACCGTTCCATAAGCCAAATATGTAATAGACAAGAGCTACTGCTTGCTCAACGAAGTGGACTCAACACCCCATATTAAACGCCTAAGAATATACCTGACTAGTAAGAATCTTAAAACCTATGGATTTATATGTCTCTGAAAGAGAATCAAGCATGTGTACAGAGGCATAAACGCAGCAGTGATCGGATTGGTGAGGCTCGGTGAGCAAATGCAGACCCTTTGAAGTCATATTGCATGGTACCCATACCAGGGGTCTCAACTCTCCAGGTTTAAGGGATTCTTCCTTCAGCTAAAACATGCATGTGGAACCCAGAGTATGATCCACCGTGTGATCGGGAAACGTGTTCAAATGTGTCTCAGTTTTCGTCCCCTGGTACTCGGGTGCAACATTCCAGATGCTTTACTAACACTCTCCCCACTTGGAGAGTCAGTGCCTTTAACCTCCTGTTTGGCCCAGTTTGCAATTTCTGCGGAAAATGAACAGGAATAGGGAGAACCAAAGGGAGACTAGCTGGAGGTGTCTGGACGGGCAAATTTAACTCTCATTTCCCACCAGGAAGAGGAATTAACCAAAGGCTCAGCGTGCCATGCCGGAACCACACTAGGGCCTGAAGCAATCCTGCGGTGTAGCGGCCAGCTCACAAGAAAGCAAGTTGAAGAAAGGAGCTCAGTGGCACTGTAATTCACAAACTTTCAGAGTTATAAATGACAGCTATCGTCCAAAAATATATTGAAGTAAGGCTGCCAAGAGGACCTGAAAGCGGGGCAGAATTGCAGGAAACCGATTTCAGGAGGTAGACTGGAATTGCATGTAACGCATAGGAAAAGAGGCAGAACGTCCACAATGATGCACTTGGCCAAAAAGGGCGTATGCGTTTTTTCCTGAATATATTCAGGAAAAAACGCATAAGCCCTTTTTGGCCAACCAAGCAAGCTTGCAAAGGAAATCTGCACTACAATGAAGTCTCACTGCCCCCCGGTCAAAAGGGCCATCTGAAAAAAGTGTAAAATCCAGAAAGGCAGGACAGGCCATGGAGAACTGGGAGCCTTCTTATGCTGATGGGCGGGATGTAAATTGCCAAAAGCCACTCTGGAGAAGTGTATGGTGTTTCCTGAAACATCTAAAAAACAAAGCAACAGAGCCTAGGGCACTTCCACTTATGGTCCTATAGCTTAGGGAAATTAAAATCAAAAAGACACAGCCACCCCAAAGTTTGGGACGGCTCTGTTTACAAGAACCTCGTTTACGGTACAAGTTCAATATCGCAGAAAGCGAAAAATGGATAAAGAAGTTGTGGTACTTACGTACAATGCAATATCACTCAGCAATGAAATCTATGTCATCAGGCCAGTAGCAGCATAATGAGTGGATTCAGGTACGATGATTCTAAGTGAAATAAGTCACACAGAAAAAAAACATCATAAGATATCACTAATACACGGAATGTAAACTTGGCTACACAGGAACTGAATTACAAAACAGAATAGGGTCTCAAATGTAGAAAACCAACTTATGCTTGTTGAAGGGGAATGGTGAGTTGGGGTGCTGCATAAAACCAGAGATTGAAATTAGCACAGATACCTTTCCATAAGCCAAATATGTAATAGACAAGAGCTACTGCTTGCTCAACGAAGTGGACTCAACACCCCATATTAAACGCCTAAGAATATACCTGACTAGTAAGAATCTTAAAACCTGTGGATTTATATGTCTCTGAAAGAGAATCAAGCATGTGTACAGAGGCATAAACGCAGCAGTGATCGGATTGGTGAGGCTCGGTGAGCAAATGCAGACCCTTTGAAGTCATATTGCATGGTACCCATACCATGGGTCTCAACTCTCCAGGTTTAAGGGATTCTTCCTTCAGCTAAAACATGCATGTGGAACCCAGAGTATGATCCACCGTGTGATCGGGAAACGTGTTCAAATGTGTCTCAGTTTTCGTCCCCTGGTACTCGGGTGCAACATTCCAGATGCTTTACTAACACTCTCCCCACTTGGAGAGTCAGTGCCTTTAACCTCCTGTTTGGCCCAGTTTGCAATTTCTGCGGAAAATGAACAGGAATAGGGAGAACCAAAGGGAGACTAGCTGGAGGTTTCTGGACGGGCAAATTTAACTCTCATTTCCCACCAGGAAGAGGAATTAACCAAAGGCTCAGCGTGCCATGCCAGAACCACACTAGGGCCTGAAGCAATCCTGCGGTGTTGCGGCCAGCTCACAAGAAAGCGAGTTGAAGAAAGGAGCTCAGTGGCACTGTAATTCACAAACTTTCAGAGTTATAAATGACAGCTATCGTCCAAAAATATATTGAAGTAAGGCTGCCAAGAGGACTTGAAAGCGGGGCAGAATTCCAGGAAACCGATTTCAGGAGGTAGACTGGAATTGCATGTAAAGCATAGGAAAAGAGGCAGAACGTCCACAATGATGCACTTGGCCAAAAAGGGCATATGCGTTTTTTCCTGAATATATTCAGGAAAAAACGCATACGCCCTTTTTGGCCAACCAAGCAAGCTTGCAAAGGAAATCTGCACTACAATGAAGTCTCACAGCCCCCCAGTCAAAAGGGCCATCTGAAAAAAGTATAAAATCCAGAAAGGCAGGACAGGCCATGGAGAACTGGGAGCCTTCTTATGCTGATGGGCGGGATGTAAATTGCCAACAGCCACTCTGGAAAAGTGTATGGTGTTTCCTGAAACATCTAAAAAACAGAGGAACAGAGCCTAGGACACTTCCACTTATGGTCCTATAGCTTAGAGAAATTAAAATCAAAAAGACACAGCCACCCCAAAGTTTGGGACGGCTCTGTTTACAAGAACCTCGTTTACGGTACAAGTTCAATATCGCAGAAAGCGAAAAATGGATAAAGAAATTGTGGTACTTACGTACAATGCAATATCACTCAGCAATGAAATCTATGTCATCAGGCCAGTAGCAGCATAATGAATGGATTTAGGTACGATGATTCTAAGTGAAATAAGTCACAGAGAAAAAGAAACATCATAAGTTATCACTACTACACGGAATGTAAACTTGTCTACACAGGAACTGAATTACAAAACACAACAGGGTCTCAAATGTAGAAAACCAACTTATGCTTGCTTAAGGGGAATGGTGAGTTGGGGTGCTGCATAAAACCAGAGATAGAAATTAGCACAGATACCGTTCCATAAGCCAAATATGTAATAGACAAGAGCTACTCCTTGTTCAACGAAGTGGACTCAACAGCCCATATTAAACGCCTAAGAATATACCTGACTAGTAAGAATCTTAAAACCTATGGATTTATATGTCTCTGAAAGAGAATCAAGCGTGTGTACAGTGGCATAAATGCAGCAGTGATAGGATTGGTGAGGTTCGGTGAGCAAATGCAGACCCTTTGAAGTCATATTGCATGGTACCCATTCCATGGGTCTCAACTCTCCAGGTTTAAGGGATTCTTCCTTCAGCTAAAACATGCATGTGGAACCCAGAGTATGATCCACCGTGTGATCGGGAAACGTGTTCAAATGTGTCTCAGTTTTCGTCCCCTGGTACTCGGGTGCAACATTCCAGACGCTTTACTAACACTCTCCCCACTTGGAGAGTCAGTGCCTTTAACCTCCTGTTTGGCCCAGTTTGCAATTTCTGCGGAAAATGAACAGGAATAGGGAGAACCAATGAGAGACTAGCTGGAGGTGTCAGGACGGGCAAATTTAACTCTCATTTCCCACCAGGAAGAGGAATTAACCAAAGGCTCAGCGAGCCATGCTGGAACCACACTAGGGCCTGAAGCAATCCTGCGGTGTTGCGGCCAGCTCACAAGAAAGCGAGTTGAAGAAAGGAGCTCAGGGGCCCTGTAATTCACAAACCTGCAGAGTTATAAATGACAGCTATCGTCCAAAAATATATTGAAGTAAGGCTGCCAAGAGGACTTGAAAGCGGGGCAGAATTACAGGAAACCGATTTCAGGAGGTAGACTGGAATTGCATGTAAAGCATAGGAAAAGAGGCAGAACGTCCACAATGATGCACTTGGCCAAAAAGGGCGTATGCGTTTTTTCCTGAATATATTCAGGAAAAAACGCATACGCCCTTTTTGGCCAACCAAGCAAGCTTGCAAAGGAAATCTGCACTACAATGAAGTCTCACTGCCCCCCGGTCAAAAGGGCCATCTGAAAAAAGTGTAAAATCCAGAAAGGCAGGACAGGCCATGGAGAACTGGGAGCCTTCTTATGCTGATGGGCGGGATGTAAATTGCCAACAGCCACTCTGGAGAAGTGTATGGTGTTTCCTGAAACATCTAAAAAACAAAGCAACAGAGCCTAGGGCACTTCCACGTATGGTCCTATAGCTTAGGGAAATTAAAATCAAAAAGACACAGCCACCCCAAAGTTTGGGACAGCTCTGTTTACAAGAACCTCGTTTACGGTACAAGTTCAATATTGCAGAAAGCGAAAAATGGATAAAGAAGTTGTGGTACTTACGTACAATGCAATATCACTCAGCAATGAAATCTATGTCATCAGGCCAGTAGCAGCATACTGAGTGGATTCAGGTACGATGATTCTAAGTGAAATAAGTCACACAGAAAAAGAAACATCATAAGATATCACTAATACACGGAATGTAATCTTGGCTATACAGGAACTGAATTACAAAACAGAATAGGGTCTCAAATGTAGAAAACCAACTTATGCTTGCTTAAGGGGAATGGTGAGTTGGGGTGCTGCATAAAACCAGAGATTGAAATTAACACAGATACCGTTCCATAAGCCAAATATGTAATAGACAAGAGCTACTGCTTGCTCAACGAAGTGGACTCAACACCCCATATTAAACGCCTAAGAATATACCTGACTAGTAAGAATCTTAAAACCTATGGATTTATATGTCTCTGAAAGAGAATCAAGCATGTGTACAGAGGCATAAACGCAGCAGTGATCGGATTGGTGAGGCTCGGTGAGCAAATGCAGACCCTTTGAAGTCATATTGCATGGTACCCATACCATGGGTCTCAACTCTCCAGGTTTAAGGGATTCTTCCTTCAGCTAAAACATGCATGTGGAACCCAGAGTATGATCCACCGTGTGATCGGGAAACGTGTTCAAATGTGTCTCAGTTTTCGTGCCCTGGTACTCGGGTGCAACATTCCAGATGCTTTACTAACACTCTCCCCACTTGGAGAGTCAGTGCCTTTAACCTCCTGTTTGGCCCAGTTTGCAATTTCTGCGGAAAATGAACAGGAATAGGGAGAACCAAAGGGAGACTAGCTGGAGGTGTCTGGACGGGCAAATTTAACTCTCATTTCCCACCAGGAAGAGGAATTAACCAAAGGCTCAGCGTGCCATGCCGGAACCACACTAGGGCCTGAAGCAATCCTGCGGTGTTGCGGCCAGCTCACAAGAAAGCAAGTTGAAGAAAGGAGCTCAGCGGCACTGTAATTCACAAACTTTCAGAGTTATAAATGACAGCTATCGTCCAAAAATATATTGAAGTAAGGCTGCCAAGAGGACCTGAAAGCGGGGCAGAATTGCAGGAAACCGATTTCAGGAGGTAGACTGGAATTGCATGTAACGCATAGGAAAAGAGGCAGAACGTCCACAATGATGCACTTGGCCAAAAAGGGCGTATGCGTTTTTTCCTGAATATATTCAGGAAAAAACGCATACGCCCTTTTTGGCCAACCAAGCAAGCTTGCAAAGGAAATCTGCACTACAATGAAGTCTCACTGCCCCCCGGTCAAAAGGGCCATCTGAAAAAAGTGTAAAATCCAGAAAGGCAGGACAGGCCATGGAGAACTGGGAGCCTTCTTATGCTGATGGGCGGGATGTAAATTGCCAAAAGCCACTCTGGAGAAGTGTATGGTGTTTCCTGAAACATCTAAAAAACAAAGCAACAGAGCCTAGGGCACTTCCACTTATGGTCCTATAGCTTAGGGAAATTAAAATCAAAAAGACACAGCCACCCCAAAGTTTGGGACGGCTCTGTTTACAAGAACCTCGTTTACGGTACAAGTTCAATATCGCAGAAAGCGAAAAATGGATAAAGAAGTTGTGGTACTTACGTACAATGCAATATCACTCAGCAATGAAATCTATGTCATCAGGCCAGTAGCAGCATAATGAGTGGATTCAGGTACGATGATTCTAAGTGAAATAAGTCACACAGAAAAAAAACATCATAAGATATCACTAATACACGGAATGTAAACTTGGCTACACAGGAACTGAATTACAAAACAGAATAGGGTCTCAAATGTAGAAAACCAACTTATGCTTGTTGAAGGGGAATGGTGAGTTGGGGTGCTGCATAAAACCAGAGATTGAAATTAGCACAGATACCTTTCCATAAGCCAAATATGTAATAGACAAGAGCTACTGCTTGCTCAACGAAGTGGACTCAACACCCCATATTAAACGCCTAAGAATATACCTGACTAGTAAGAATCTTAAAACCTGTGGATTTATATGTCTCTGAAAGAGAATCAAGCATGTGTACAGAGGCATAAACGCAGCAGTGATCGGATTGGTTAGGCTCGGTGAGCAAATGCAGACCCTTTGAAGTCATATTGCATGGTACCCATACCATGGGTCTCAACTCTCCAGGTTTAAGGGATTCTTCCTTCAGCTAAAACATGCATGTGGAACCCAGAGTATGATCCACCGTGTGATCGGGAAACGTGTTCAAATGTGTCTCAGTTTTCGTCCCCTGGTACTCGGGTGCAACATTCCAGATGCTTTACTAACACTCTCCCCACTTGGAGAGTCAGTGCCTTTAACCTCCTGTTTGGCCCAGTTTGCAATTTCTGCGGAAAATGAACAGGAATAGGGAGAACCAAAGGGAGACTAGCTGGAGGTGTCTGGACGGGCAAATTTAACTCTCATTTCCCACCAGGAAGAGGAATTAACCAAAGGCTCAGCGTGCCATGCCGGAACCACACTAGGGCCTGAAGCAATCCTGCGGTGTTGCGGCCAGCTCACAAGAAAGCGAGTTGAAGAAAGGAGCTCAGTGGCACTGTAATTCACAAACTTTCAGAGTTATAAATGACAGCTATCGTCCAAAAATATATTGAAGTAAGGCTGCCAAGAGGACTTGAAAGCGGGGCAGAATTCCAGGAAACCGATTTCAGGAGGTAGACTGGAATTGCATGTAAAGCATAGGAAAAGAGGCAGAACGTCCACAATGATGCACTTGGCCAAAAAGGGCATATGCGTTTTTTCCTGAATATATTCAGGAAAAAACGCATACGCCCTTTTTGGCCAACCAAGCAAGCTTGCAAAGGAAATCTGCACTACAATGAAGTCTCACAGCCCCCCAGTCAAAAGGGCCATCTGAAAAAAGTATAAAATCCAGAAAGGCAGGACAGGCCATGGAGAACTGGGAGCCTTCTTATGCTGATGGGCGGGATGTAAATTGCCAACAGCCACTCTGGAAAAGTGTATGGTGTTTCCTGAAACATCTAAAAAACAGAGGAACAGAGCCTAGGACACTTCCACTTATGGTCCTATAGCTTAGAGAAATTAAAATCAAAAAGACACAGCCACCCCAATGTTTGGGACGGCTCTGTTTACAAGAACCTCGTTTACGGTACAAGTTCAATATCGCAGAAAGCGAAAAATGGATAAAGAAATTGTGGTACTTACGTACAATGCAATATCACTCAGCAATGAAATCTATGTCATCAGGCCAGTAGCAGCATAATGAATGGATTTAGGTACGATGATTCTAAGTGAAATAAGTCACAGAGAAAAAGAAACATCATAAGTTATCACTACTACACGGAATGTAAACTTGTCTACACAGGAACTGAATTACAAAACACAACAGGGTCTCAAATGTAGAAAACCAACTTATGCTTGCTTAAGGGGAATGGTGAGTTGGGGTGCTGCATAAAACCAGAGATAGAAATTAGCACAGATACCGTTCCATAAGCCAAATATGTAATAGACAAGAGCTACTCCTTGTTCAACGAAGTGGACTCAACACCCCATATTAAACGCCTAAGAATATACCTGACTAGTAAGAATCTTAAAACCTATGGATTTATATGTCTCTGAAAGAGAATCAAGCGTGTGTACAGTGGCATAAATGCAGCAGTGATAGGATTGGTGAGGTTCGGTGAGCAAATGCAGACCCTTTGAAGTCATATTGCATGGTACCCATTCCATGGGTCTCAACTCTCCAGGTTTAAGGGATTCTTCCTTCAGCTAAAACATGCATGTGGAACCCAGAGTATGATCCACCGTGTGATCGGGAAACGTGTTCAAATGTGTCTCAGTTTTCGTCCCCTGGTACTCGGGTGCAACATTCCAGACGCTTTACTAACACTCTCCCCACTTGGAGAGTCAGTGCCTTTAACCTCCTGTTTGGCCCAGTTTGCAATTTCTGCGGAAAATGAACAGGAATAGGGAGAACCAATGAGAGACTAGCTGGAGGTGTCAGGACGGGCAAATTTAACTCTCATTTCCCACCAGGAAGAGGAATTAACCAAAGGCTCAGCGAGCCATGCTGGAACCACACTAGGGCCTGAAGCAATCCTGCGGTGTTGCGGCCAGCTCACAAGAAAGCGAGTTGAAGAAAGGAGCTCAGGGGCCCTGTAATTCACAAACCTGCAGAGTTATAAATGACAGCTATCGTCCAAAAATATATTGAAGTAAGGCTGCCAAGAGGACTTGAAAGCGGGGCAGAATTACAGGAAACCGATTTCAGGAGGTAGACTGGAATTGCATGTAAAGCATAGGAAAAGAGGCAGAACGTCCACAATGATGCACTTGGCCAAAAAGGGCGTATGCGTTTTTTCCTGAATATATTCAGGAAAAAACGCATACGCCCTTTTTGGCCAACCAAGCAAGCTTGCAAAGGAAATCTGCACTACAATGAAGTCTCACTGCCCCCCGGTCAAAAGGGCCATCTGAAAAAAGTGTAAAATCCAGAAAGGCAGGACAGGCCATGGAGAACTGGGAGCCTTCTTATGCTGATGGGCGGGATGTAAATTGCCAACAGCCACTCTGGAGAAGTGTATGGTGTTTCCTGAAACATCTAAAAAACAAAGCAACAGAGCCTAGGGCACTTCCACGTATGGTCGTATAGCTTAGGGAAATTAAAATCAAAAAGACACAGCCACCCCAAAGTTTGGGACAGCTCTGTTTACAAGAACCTCGTTTACGGTACAAGTTCAATATCGCAGAAAGCGAAAAATGGATAAAGAAGTTGTGGTACTTACGTACAATGCAATATCACTCAGCAATGAAATCTATGTCATCAGGCCAGTAGCAGCATACTGAGTGGATTCAGGTACGATGATTCTAAGTGAAATAAGTCACACAGAAAAAGAAACATCATAAGATATCACTAATACACGGAATGTAATCTTGGCTATACAGGAACTGAATTACAAAACAGAATAGGGTCTCAAATGTAGAAAACCAACTTATGCTTGCTTAAGGGGAATGGTGAGTTGGGGTGCTGCATAAAACCAGAGATTGAAATTAACACAGATACCGTTCCATAAGCCAAATATGTAATAGACAAGAGCTACTGCTTGCTCAACGAAGTGGACTCAACACCCCATATTAAACGCCTAAGAATATACCTGACTAGTAAGAATCTTAAAACCTATGGATTTATATGTCTCTGAAAGAGAATCAAGCATGTGTACAGAGGCATAAACGCAGCAGTGATCGGATTGGTGAGGCTCGGTGAGCAAATGCAGACCCTTTGAAGTCATATTGCATGGTACCCATACCATGGGTCTCAACTCTCCAGGTTTAAGGGATTCTTCCTTCAGCTAAAACATGCATGTGGAACCCAGAGTATGATCCACCGTGTGATCGGGAAACGTGTTCAAATGTGTCTCAGTTTTCGTGCCCTGGTACTCGGGTGCAACATTCCAGATGCTTTACTAACACTCTCCCCACTTGGAGAGTCAGTGCCTTTAACCTCCTGTTTGGCCCAGTTTGCAATTTCTGCGGAAAATGAACAGGAATAGGGAGAACCAAAGGGAGACTAGCTGGAGGTGTCTGGACGGGCAAATTTAACTCTCATTTCCCACCAGGAAGAGGAATTAACCAAAGGCTCAGCGTGCCATGCCGGAACCACACTAGGGCCTGAAGCAATCCTGCGGTGTTGCGGCCAGCTCACAAGAAAGCAAGTTGAAGAAAGGAGCTCAGCGGCACTGTAATTCACAAACTTTCAGAGTTATAAATGACAGCTATCGTCCAAAAATATATTGAAGTAAGGCTGCCAAGAGGACCTGAAAGCGGGGCAGAATTGCAGGAAACCGATTTCAGGAGGTAGACTGGAATTGCATGTAACGCATAGGAAAAGAGGCAGAACGTCCACAATGATGCACTTGGCCAAAAAGGGCGTATGCGTTTTTTCCTGAATATATTCAGGAAAAAACGCATACGCCCTTTTTGGCCAACCAAGCAAGCTTGCAAAGGAAATCTGCACTACAATGAAGTCTCACTGCCCCCCAGTCAAAAGGGCCATCTGAAAAAAGTGTAAAATCCAGAAAGGCAGGACAGGCCATGGAGAACTGGGAGCCTTCTTATGCTGATGGGCGGGATGTAAATTGCCAAAAGCCACTCTGGAGAAGTGTATGGTGTTTCCTGAAACATCTAAAAAACAAAGCAACAGAACCTAGGGCACTTCCACTTATGGTCCTATAGCTTAGGGAAATTAAAATCAAAAAGACACAGCCACCCCAAAGTTTGGGACGGCTCTGTTTACAAGAACCTCGTTTACGGTACAAGTTCAATATCGCAGAAAGCGAAAAATGGATAAAGAAGTTGTGGTACTTACGTACAATGCAATATCACTCAGCAATGAAATCTATGTCATCAGGCCAGTAGCAGCATAATGAGTGGATTCAGGTACGATGATTCTAAGTGAAATAAGTCACACAGAAAAAAAATATCATAAGATATCACTAATACACGGAATGTAAACTTGGCTACACAGGAACTGAATTACAAAACAGAATAGGGTCTCAAATGTAGAAAACCAACTTATGCTTGCTTAAGGGGAATGGTGAGTTGGGGTGCTGCATAAAACCAGAGATTGAAATTAACACAGATACCTTTCCATAAGCCAAATATGTAATAGACAAGAGCTACTGCTTGCTCAACGAAGTGGACTCAACACCCCATATTAAACGCCTAAGAATATACCTGACTAGTAAGAATCTTAAAACCTATGGATTTATATGTCTCTGAAAGAGAATCAAGCATGTGTACAGAGGCATAAACGCAGCAGTGATCGGATTGGTGAGGCTCGGTGAGCAAATGCAGACCCTTTGAAGTCATATTGCATGGTACCCATACCATGGGTCTCAACTCTCCAGGTTTAAGGGATTCTTCCTTCAGCTAAAACATGCATGTGGAACCCAGAGTATGATCCACCGTGTGATCGGGAAACGTGTTCAAATGTGTCTCAGTTTTCGTGCCCTGGTACTCGGGTGCAACATTCCAGATGCTTTACTAACACTCTCCCCACTTGGAGAGTCAGTGCCTTTAACCTCCTGTTTGGCCCAGTTTGCAATTTCTGCGGAAAATGAACAGGAATAGGGAGAACCAAAGGGAGACTAGCTGGAGGTGTCTGGACGGGCAAATTTAACTCTCATTTCCCACCAGGAAGAGGAATTAACCAAAGGCTCAGCGTGCCATGCCGGAACCACACTAGGGCCTGAAGCAATCCTGCGGTGTTGCGGCCAGCTCACAAGAAAGCGAGTTGAAGAAAGGAGCTCAGTGGCACTGTATTTCACAAACTTTCAGAGTTATAAATGACAGCTATCGTCCAAAAATATATTGAAGTAAGGCTGCCAAGAGGACTTGAAAGCGGGGCAGAATTCCAGGAAACCGATTTCAGGAGGTAGACTGGAATTGCATGTAAAGCATAGGAAAAGAGGCAGAACGTCCACAATGATGCACTTGGCCAAAAAGGGCATATGCGTTTTTTCCTGAATATATTCAGGAAAAAAACGTATACGCCCTTTTTGGCCAACCAAGCAAGCTTGCAAAGGAAATCTGCACTACAATGAAGTCTCACAGCCCCCCAGTCAAAAGGGCCATCTGAAAAAAGTATAAAATCCAGAAAGGCAGGACAGGCCATGGAGAACTGGGAGCCTTCTTATGCTGATGGGCGGGATGTAAATTGCCAACAGCCACTCTGGAAAAGTGTATGGTGTTTCCTGAAACATCTAAAAAACAGAGCAACAGAGCCTAGGACACTTCCACTTATGGTCCTATAGCTTAGAGAAATTAAAATCAAAAAGACACAGCCACCCCAAAGTTTGGGACGGCTCTCTTTACAAGAACCTCGTTTACGGTACAAGTTCAATATCGCAGAAAGCGAAAAATGGATAAAGAAATTGTGGTACTTACGTACAATGCAATATCACTCAGCAATGAAATCTATGTCATCAGGCCAGTAGCAGCATAATGAATGGATTCAGGTACGATGATTCTAAGTGAAATAAGTCACAGAGAAAAAGAAACATCATAAGTTATCACTACTACACGGAATGTAAACTTGTCTACACAGGAACTGAATTACAAAACACAACAGGGTCTCAAATGTAGAAAACCAACTTATGCTTGCTTAAGGGGAATGGTGAGTTGGGGTGCTGCATAAAACCAGAGATAGAAATTAGCACAGATACCGTTCCATAAGCCAAATATGTAATAGACAAGAGCTACTCCTTGTTCAACGAAGTGGACTCAACACCCCATATTAAACGCCTAAGAATATACCTGACTAGTAAGAATCTTAAAACCTATGGATTTATATGTCTCTGAAAGAGAATCAAGCGTGTGTACAGTGGCATAAATGCAGCAGTGATAGGATTGGTGAGGTTCGGTGAGCAAATGCAGACCCTTTGAAGTCATATTGCATGGTACCCATTCCATGGGTCTCAACTCTCCAGGTTTAAGGGATTCTTCCTTCAGCTAAAACATGCATGTGGAACCCAGAGTATGATCCACCGTGTGATCGGGAAACGTGTTCAAATGTGTCTCAGTTTTCGTCCCCTGGTACTCGGGTGCAACATTCCAGACGCTTTACTAACACTCTCCCCACTTGGAGAGTCAGTGCCTTTAACCTCCTGTTTGGCCCAGTTTGCAATTTCTGCGGAAAATGAACAGGAATAGGGAGAACCAATGAGAGACTAGCTGGAGGTGTCAGGACGGGCAAATTTAACTCTCATTTCCCACCAGGAAGAGGAATTAACCAAAGGCTCAGCGAGCCATGCTGGAACCACACTAGGGCCTGAAGCAATCCTGCGGTGTTGCGGCCAGCTCACAAGAAAGCGAGTTGAAGAAAGGAGCTCAGGCGCCCTGTAATTCACAAACCTGCAGAGTTATAAATGACAGCTATCGTCCAAAAATATATTGAAGTAAGGCTGCCAAGAGGACTTGAAAGCGGGGCAGAATTACAGGAAACCGATTTCAGGAGGTAGACTGGAATTGCATGTAAAGCATAGGAAAAGAGGCAGAACGTCCACAATGATGCACTTGGCCAAAAAGGGCGTATGCGTTTTTTCCTGAATATATTCAGGAAAAAACGCATACGCCCTTTTTGGCCAACCAAGCAAGCTTGCAAAGGAAATCTGCACTACAATGAAGTCTCACTGCCCCCCGGTCAAAAGGGCCATCTGAAAAAAGTGTAAAATCCAGAAAGGCAGGACAGGCCATGGAGAACTGGGAGCCTTCTTATGCTGATGGGCGGGATGTAAATTGCCAACAGCCACTCTGGAGAAGTGTATGGTGTTTCCTGAAACATCTAAAAAACAAAGCAACAGAGCCTAGGGCACTTCCACGTATGGTCCTATAGCTTAGGGAAATTAAAATCAAAAAGACACAGCCACCCCAAAGTTTGGGACAGCTCTGTTTACAAGAACCTCGTTTACGGTACAAGTTCAATATCGCAGAAAGCGAAAAATGGATAAAGAAGTTGTGGTACTTACGTACAATGCAATATCACTCAGCAATGAAATCTATGTCATCAGGCCAGTAGCAGCATACTGAGTGGATTCAGGTACGATGATTCTAAGTGAAATAAGTCACACAGAAAAAGAAACATCATAAGATATCACTAATACACGGAATGTAATCTTGGCTATACAGGAACTGAATTACAAAACAGAATAGGGTCTCAAATGTAGAAAACCAACTTATGCTTGCTTAAGGGGAATGGTGAGTTGGGGTGCTGCATAAAACCAGAGATTGAAATTAACACAGATACCGTTCCATAAGCCAAATATGTAATAGACAAGAGCTACTGCTTGCTCAACGAAGTGGACTCAACACCCCATATTAAACGCCTAAGAATATACCTGACTAGTAAGAATCTTAAAACCTATGGATTTATATGTCTCTGAAAGAGAATCAAGCATGTGTACAGAGGCATAAACGCAGCAGTGATCGGATTGGTGAGGCTCGGTGAGCAAATGCAGACCCTTTGAAGTCATATTGCATGGTACCCATACCATGGGTCTCAACTCTCCAGGTTTAAGGGATTCTTCCTTCAGCTAAAACATGCATGTGGAACCCAGAGTATGATCCACCGTGTGATCGGGAAACGTGTTCAAATGTGTCTCAGTTTTCGTCCCCTGGTACTCGGGTGCAACATTCCAGATGCTTTACTAACACTCTCCCCACTTGGAGAGTCAGTGCCTTTAACCTCCTGTTTGGCCCAGTTTGCAATTTCTGCGGAAAATGAACAGGAATAGGGAGAACCAAAGGGAGACTAGCTGGAGGTGTCTGGACGGGCAAATTTAACTCTCATTTCCCACCAGGAAGAGGAATTAACCAAAGGCTCAGCGTGCCATGCCGGAACCACACTAGGGCCTGAAGCAATCCTGCAGTGTTGCGGCCAGCTCACAAGAAAGCGAGTTGAAGAAAGGAGCTCAGCGGCACTGTAATTCACAAACTTTCAGAGTTATAAATGACAGCTATCGTCCAAAAATATATTGAAGTAAGGCTGACAAGAGGACTTGAAAGTGGGGCAGAATTACAGGAAACCGATTTCAGGAGGTAGACTGGAATTGCATGTAAAGCATAGGAAAAGAGGCAGAACGTCCACAATGATGCACTTGGCCAAAAAGGGCGTATGCGTTTTTTCCTGAATATATTCAGGAAAAAACGCATACGCCCTTTTTGGCCAACCAAGCAAGCTTGCAAAGGAAATCTGCACTACAATGAAGTCTCACTGCCCCCCGGTCAAAAGGGCCATCTGAAAAAAGTGTAAAATCCAGAAAGGCAGGACAGGCCATGGAGAACTGGGAGCCTTGTTATGCTGATGGGCGGGATGTGAATTGCCAACAGCCACTCTGGAGAAGTGTATGGTGTTTCCTGAAACATCTAAAAAACAAAGCAACAGAGCCTAGGGCACTTCCACGTATGGTCCTATAGCTTAGGGAAATTAAAATAAAAAAGACACAGCCACCCCAAAGTTTGGGACAGCTCTGTTTACAAGAACCTCGTTTACGGTACAAGTTCAATATCGCAGAAAGCGAAAAATGGATAAAGAAGTTGTGGTACTTACGTACAATGCAATATCACTCAGCAATGAAATCTATGTCATCAGGCCAGTAGCAGCATACTGAGTGGATTCAGGTACGATGATTCTAAGTGAAATAAGTCACACAGAAAAAGAAACATCATAAGATATCACTAATACACGGAATGTAATCTTGGCTATACAGGAACTGAATTACAAAACAGAATAGGGTCTCAAATGTAGAAAACCAACTTATGCTTGCTTAAGGGGAATGGTGAGTTGGGGTGCTGCATAAAACCAGAGATTGAAATTAACACAGATACCGTTCCATAAGCCAAATATGTAATAGACAAGAGCTACTGCTTGCTCAACGAAGTGGACTCAACACGCCATATTAAACGCCTAAGAATATACCTGACTAGTAAGAATCTTAAAACCTATGGATTTATATGTCTCTGAAAGAGAATCAAGCGTGTGTACAGAGGCATAAACGCAGCAGTGATCGGATTGGTGAGGCTCGGTGAGCAAATGCAGACCCTTTGAAGTCATATTGCATGGTACCCATTCCATGGGTCTCAACTCTCCAGGTTTAAGGGATTCTTCCTTCAGCTAAAACATGCATGTGGAACCCAGAGTATGATCCACCGTGTGATCGGGAAACGTGTTCAAATGTGTCTCAGTTTTCATCCCCTGGTACTCGGGTGCAACATTCCAGACGCCTTACTAACACTCTCCCCACTTGGAGAGTCAGTGCCTTTAACCTCCTGTTTGGCCCAGTTTGCAATTTCCGCGGAAAATGAACAGGAATAGGGAGAACCAATGAGAGACTAGCTGGAGGTGTCTGGACGGGCAAATTTAACTCTCATTTCCCACCAGGAAGAGGAATTAACCAAAGGCTCAGCGTGCCATGCCGGAACCACACTAGGGCCTGAAGCAATCCTGCGGTGTTGCGGCCAGCTCACAAGAAAGTGAGTTGAACAAATGAGCTCAGGGGCCCTGTAATTCACAAATTTTCAGAGTTATAAATGACAGCTATCGTCCAAAAATATATTGAAGTAAAGCTGCCAAGAGGACTTGAAAGCGGGGCAGAATTGCAGGAAACCGATTTCAGGAGGTAGACTGGAATTGCATGTAAAGCATAGGAAAAGAGGCAGAACGTCTACAATGATGCACTTGGCCAAAAAGGGCGTATGCGTTTTTTCCTGAATATATTCAGGAAAAAACGCATACGCCCTTTTTGGCCAACCAAGCAAGCTTGCAAAGGAAATCTGCACTACAATGAAGTCTCACTGCCCCCCGGTCAAAAGGGCCATCTGAAAAAAGTGTAAAATCCAGAAAGGCAGGACAGGTCATGGAGAACTGGGAGCCTTCTTATGCTGATGGGTGGGATGTAAATTGCCAAAAGCCACTCTGGAGAAGTGTATGGTGTCTCCTGAAACATCTAAAAAACAAAGCAACAGAGCCTAGGGCACTTCCACTTATGGTCCTATAGCTTAGGGAAATTAAAATCAAAAAGACACAGCCACCCCAAAGTTTGGGACGGCTCTGTTTACAAGAACCTCATTTACGGTACAAGTTCAATATCGCAGAAAGCGAAAAATGGATAAAGAAGTTGTGGTACTTACGTACAATGCAATATCACTCAGCAATGAAATCTATGTCATCAGGCCAGTAGCAGCATAATGAGTGGATTCAGGTACGATGATTCTAAGTGAAATAAGTCACACAGAAAAAGAAACATCATAAGATATCACTAATACACGGAATGTAAACTTGGCTACACAGGAACTGAATTACAAAACAGAATAGGGTCTCAAATGTAGAAAACCAACTTATGCTTGCTTAAGGGGAATGGTGAGTTGGGGTGCTGCATAAAACCAGAGATTGAAATTAACACAGATACCTTTCCATAAGCCAAATATGTAATAGACAAGAGCTACTGCTTGCTCAACGAAGTGGACTCAACACCCCATATTAAACGCCTAAGAATATACCTGACTAGTAAGAATCTTAAAACCTATGGATTTATATGTCTCTGAAAGAGAATCAAGCATGTGTACAGAGGCATAAACGCAGCAGTGATCGGATTGGTGAGGCTCGGTGAGCAAATGCAGACCCTTTGAAGTCATATTGCATGGTACCCATACCATGGGTCTCAACTCTCCAGGTTTAAGGGATTCTTCCTTCAGCTAAAACATGCATGTGGAACCCAGAGTATGATCCACCGTGTGATCGGGAAACGTGTTCAAATGTGTCTCAGTTTTCGTCCCCTGGTACTCGGGTGCAACATTCCAGATGCTTTACTAACACTCTCCCCACTTGGAGAGTCAGTGCCTTTAACCTCCTGTTTGGCCCAGTTTGCAATTTCTGCGGAAAATGAACAGGAATAGGGAGAACCAAAGGGAGACTAGCTGGAGGTGTCTGGACGGGCAAATTTAACTCTCATTTCCCACCAGGAAGAGGAATTAACCAAAGGCTCAGCGTGCCATGCCGGAACCACACTAGGGCCTGAAGCAATCCTGTGGTGTTGCGGCCAGCTCACAAGAAAGCGAGTTGAAGAAAGGAGCTCAGTGGCACTGTAATTCACAAACTTTCAGAGTTATAAATGACAGCTATCGTCCAAAAATATATTGAAGTAAGGCTGCCAAGAGGACTTGAAAGCGGGGCAGAATTCCAGGAAACCGATTTCAGGAGGTAGACTGGAATTGCATGTAAAGCATAGGAAAAGAGGCAGAACGTCCACAATGATGCACTTGGCCAAAAAGGGCATATGCGTTTTTTCCTGAATATATTCAGGAAAAAACGCATACGCCCTTTTTGGCCAACCAAGCAAGCTTGCAAAGGAAATCTGCACTACAATGAAGTCTCACAGCCCCCCAGTCAAAAGGGCCATCTGAAAAAAGTATAAAATCCAGAAAGGCAGGACAGGCCATGGAGAACTGGGAGCCTTCTTATGCTGATGGGCGGGATGTAAATTGCCAACAGCCACTCTGGAAAAGTGTATGGTGTTTCCTGAAACATCTAAAAAACAGAGCAACAGAGCCTAGGACACTTCCACTTATGGTCCTATAGCGTAGAGAAATTAAAATCAAAAAGACACAGCCACCCCAAAGTTTGGGACGGCTCTCTTTACAAGAACCTCGTTTACGGTACAAGTTCAATATCGCAGAAAGCGAAAAATGGATAAAGAAATTGTGGTACTTACGTACAATGCAATATCACTCAGCAATGAAATCTATGTCATCAGGCCAGTAGCAGCATAATGAATGGATTCAGGTACGATGATTCTAAGTGAAATAAGTCACAGAGAAAAAGAAACATCATAAGTTATCACTACTACACGGAATGTAAACTTGTCTACACAGGAACTGAATTACAAAACACAACAGGGTCTCAAATGTAGAAAACCAACTTATGCTTGCTTAAGGGGAATGGTGAGTTGGGGTGCTGCATAAAACCAGAGATAGAAATTAGCACAGATACCGTTCCATAAGCCAAATATGTAATAGACAAGAGCTACTCCTTGTTCAACGAAGTGGACTCAACACCCCATATTAAACGCCTAAGAATATACCTGACTAGTAAGAATCTTAAAACCTATGGATTTATATGTCTCTGAAAGAGAATCAAGCGTGTGTACAGTGGCATAAATGCAGCAGTGATAGGATTGGTGAGGTTCGGTGAGCAAATGCAGACCCTTTGAAGTCATATTGCATGGTACCCATTCCATGGGTCTCAACTCTCCAGGTTTAAGGGATTCTTCCTTCAGCTAAAACATGCATGTGGAACCCAGAGTATGATCCACCGTGTGATCGGGAAACGTGTTCAAATGTGTCTCAGTTTTCGTCCCCTGGTACTCGGGTGCAACATTCCAGACGCTTTACTAACACTCTCCCCACTTGGAGAGTCAGTGCCTTTAACCTCCTGTTTGGCCCAGTTTGCAATTTCTGCGGAAAATGAACAGGAATAGGGAGAACCAATGAGAGACTAGCTGGAGGTGTCAGGACGGGCAAATTTAACTCTCATTTCCCACCAGGAAGAGGAATTAACCAAAGGCTCAGCGAGCCATGCTGGAACCACACTAGGGCCTGAAGCAATCCTGCGGTGTTGCGGCCAGCTCACAAGAAAGCGAGTTGAAGAAAGGAGCTCAGGGGCCCTGTAATTCACAAACCTGCAGAGTTATAAATGACAGCTATCGTCCAAAAATATATTGAAGTAAGGCTGCCAAGAGGACTTGAAAGCGGGGCAGAATTACAGGAAACCGATTTCAGGAGGTAGACTGGAATTGCATGTAAAGCATAGGAAAAGAGGCAGAACGTCCACAATGATGCACTTGGCCAAAAAGGGCGTATGCGTTTTTTCCTGAATATATTCAGGAAAAAACGCATACGCCCTTTTTGGCCAACCAAGCAAGCTTGCAAAGGAAATCTGCACTACAATGAAGTCTCACTGCCCCCCGGTCAAAAGGGCCATCTGAAAAAAGTGTAAAATCCAGAAAGGCAGGACAGGCCATGGAGAACTGGGAGCCTTCTTATGCTGATGGGCGGGATGTAAATTGCCAACAGCCACTCTGGAGAAGTGTATGGTGTTTCCTGAAACATCTAAAAAACAAAGCAACAGAGCCTAGGGCACTTCCACGTATGGTCCTATAGCTTAGGGAAATTAAAATCAAAAAGACACAGCCACCCCAAAGTTTGGGACAGCTCTGTTTACAAGAACCTCGTTTACGGTACAAGTTCAATATCGCAGAAAGCGAAAAATGGATAAAGAAGTTGTGGTACTTACGTACAATGCAATATCACTCAGCAATGAAATCTATGTCATCAGGCCAGTAGCAGCATACTGAGTGGATTCAGGTACGATGATTCTAAGTGAAATAAGTCACACAGAAAAAGAAACATCATAAGATATCACTAATACACGGAATGTAATCTTGGCTATACAGGAACTGAATTACAAAACAGAATAGGGTCTCAAATGTAGAAAACCAACTTATGCTTGCTTAAGGGGAATGGTGAGTTGGGGTGCTGCATAAAACCAGAGATTGAAATTAACACAGATACCGTTCCATAAGCCAAATATGTAATAGACAAGAGCTACTGCTTGCTCAACGAAGTGGACTCAACACCCCATATTAAACGCCTAAGAATATACCTGACTAGTAAGAATCTTAAAACCTATGGATTTATATGTCTCTGAAAGAGAATCAAGCATGTGTACAGAGGCATAAACGCAGCAGTGATCGGATTGGTGAGGCTCGGTGAGCAAATGCAGACCCTTTGAAGTCATATTGCATGGTACCCATACCATGGGTCTCAACTCTCCAGGTTTAAGGGATTCTTCCTTCAGCTAAAACATGCATGTGGAACCCAGAGTATGATCCACCGTGTGATCGGGAAACGTGTTCAAATGTGTCTCAGTTTTCGTCCCCTGGTACTCGGGGGCAACATTCCAGATGCTTTACTAAAACTCTCCCCACTTGGAGAGTCAGTGCCTTTAACCTCCTGTTTGGCCCAGTTTGCAATTTCTGCGGAAAATGAACAGGAATAGGGAGAACCAAAGGGAGACTAGCTGGAGGTGTCTGGACGGGCAAATTTAACTCTCATTTCCCACCAGGAAGAGGAATTAACCAAAGGCTCAGCGTGCCATGCCGGAACCACACTAGGGCCTGAAGCAATCCTGCGGTGTTGCGGCCAGCTCACAAGAAAGCGAGTTGAAGAAAGGAGCTCAGCGGCACTGTAATTCACAAACTTTCAGAGTTATAAATGACAGCTATCGTCCAAAAATATATTGAAGTAAGGCTGCCAAGAGGACTTGAAAGCGGGGCAGAATTACAGGAAACCGATTTCAGGAGGTAGACTGGAATTGCATGTAAAGCATAGGAAAAGAGGCAGAACGTCCACAATGATGCACTTGGCCAAAAAGGGCGTATGCGTTTTTTCCTGAATATATTCAGGAAAAAACGCATACGCCCTTTTTGGCCAACCAAGCAAGCTTGCAAAGGAAATCTGCACTACAATGAAGTCTCACTGCCCCCCGGTCAAAAGGGCCATCTGAAAAAAGTGTAAAATCCAGAAAGGCAGGACAGGCCATGGAGAACTGGGAGCCTTGTTATGCTGATGGGCGGGATGTGAATTGCCAACAGCCACTCTGGAGAAGTGTATGGTGTTTCCTGAAACATCTAAAAAACAAAGCAACAGAGCCTAGGGCACTTCCACTTATGGTCCTATAGCTTAGGGAAATTAAAATCAAAAAGACACAGCCACCCCAAAGTTTGGGACGGCTCTGTTTACAAGAACCTCGTTTACGGTACAAGTTCAATATCGCAGAAAGCGAAAAATGGATAAAGAAGTTGTGGTACTTACGTAGAATGCAATATCACTCAGCAATGAAATCTATGTCATCAGGCCAGTAGCAGCATAATGAGTGGATTCAGGTACGATGATTCTAAGTGAAATAAGTCACACAGAAAAAGAAACATCATAAGATATCACTAATACACGGAATGTAATCTTGGCTATACAGGAACTGAATTACAAAACAGAATAGGGTCTCAAATGTAGAAAACCAACTTATGCTTGCTTAAGGGGAATGGTGAGTTGGGGTGCTGCATAAAACCAGAGATTGAAATTAACACAGATACCTTTCCATAAGCCAAATATGTAATAGACAAGAGCTACTGCTTGCTCAACGAAGTGGACTCAACACCCCATATTAAACGCCTAAGAATATACCTGACTAGAAAGAATCTTAAAACCTATGGATTTATATGTCTCTGAAAGAGAATCAAGCGTGTGTACAGAGGCATAAACGCAGCAGTGATCGGATTGGTGAGGCTCGGTGAGCAAATGCAGACCCTTTGAAGTCATATTGCATGGTACCCATTCCATGGGTCTCAACTCTCCAGGTTTAAGGGATTCTTCCTTCAGCTAAAACATGCATGTGGAACCCAGAGTATGATCCACCGTGTGATCGGGAAACGTGTTCAAATGTGTCTCAGTTTTCATCCCCTGGTACTCGGGTGCAACATTCCAGACGCCTTACTAACACTCTCCCCACTTGGAGAGTCAGTGCCTTTAACCTCCTGTTTGGCCCAGTTTGCAATTTCCGCGGAAAATGAACAGGAATAGGGAGAACCAATGAGAGACTAGCTGGAGGTGTCTGGACGGGCAAATTTAACTCTCATTTCCCACCAGGAAGAGGAATTAACCAAAGGCTCAGCGTGCCATGCCGGAACCACACTAGGGCCTGAAGCAATCCTGCGGTGTTGCGGCCAGCTCACAAGAAAGTGAGTTGAACAAATGAGCTCAGGGGCCCTGTAATTCACAAATTTTCAGAGTTATAAATGACAGCTATCGTCCAAAAATATATTGAAGTAAAGCTGCCAAGAGGACTTGAAAGCGGGGCAGAATTGCAGGAAACCGATTTCAGGAGGTAGACTGGAATTGCATGTAAAGCATAGGAAAAGAGGCAGAACGTCTACAATGATGCACTTGGCCAAAAAGGGCGTATGCGTTTTTTCCTGAATATATTCAGGAAAAAACGCATACGCCCTTTTTGGCCAACCAAGCAAGCTTGCAAAGGAAATCTGCACTACAATGAAGTCTCACTGCCCCCCGGTCAAAAGGGCCATCTGAAAAAAGTGTAAAATCCAGAAAGGCAGGACAGGTCATGGAGAACTGGGAGCCTTCTTATGCTGATGGGTGGGATGTAAATTGCCAAAAGCCACTCTGGAGAAGTGTATGGTGTCTCCTGAAACATCTAAAAAACAAAGCAACAGAGCCTAGGGCACTTCCACTTATGGTCCTATAGCTTAGGGAAATTAAAATCAAAAAGACACAGCCACCCCAAAGTTTGGGACGGCTCTGTTTACAAGAACCTCGTTTACGGTACAAGTTCAATATCGCAGAAAGCGAAAAATGGATAAAGAAGTTGTGGTACTTACGTACAATGCAATATCACTCAGCAATGAAATCTATGTCATCAGGCCAGTAGCAGCATAATGAGTGGATTCAGGTACGATGATTCTAAGTGAAATAAGTCACACAGAAAAAGAAACATCATAAGATATCACTAATACACGGAATGTAAACTTGGCTACACAGGAACTGAATTACAAAACAGAATAGGGTCTCAAATGTAGAAAACCAACTTATGCTTGCTTAAGGGGAATGGTGAGTTGGGGTGCTGCATAAAACCAGAGATTGAAATTAACACAGATACCTTTCCATAAGCCAAATATGTAATAGACAAGAGCTACTGCTTGCTCAACGAAGTGGACTCAACACCCCATATTAAACGCCTAAGAATATACCTGACTAGTAAGAATCTTAAAACCTATGGATTTATATGTCTCTGAAAGAGAATCAAGCATGTGTACAGAGGCATAAACGCAGCAGTGATCGGATTGGTGAGGCTCGGTGAGCAAATGCAGACCCTTTGAAGTCATATTGCATGGTACCCATACCATGGGTCTCAACTCTCCAGGTTTAAGGGATTCTTCCTTCAGCTAAAACATGCATGTGGAACCCAGAGTATGATCCACCGTGTGATCGGGAAACGTGTTCAAATGTGTCTCAGTTTTCGTCCCCTGGTACTCGGGTGCAACATTCCAGATGCTTTACTAACACTCTCCCCACTTGGAGAGTCAGTGCCTTTAACCTCCTGTTTGGCCCAGTTTGCAATTTCTGCGGAAAATGAACAGGAATAGGGAGAACCAAAGGGAGACTAGCTGGAGGTGTCTGGACGGGCAAATTTAACTCTCATTTCCCACCAGGAAGAGGAATTAACCAAAGGCTCAGCGTGCCATGCCGGAACCACACTAGGGCCTGAAGCAATCCTGCGGTGTTGCGGCCAGCTCACAAGAAAGCGAGTTGAAGAAAGGAGCTCAGTGGCACTGTAATTCACAAACTTTCAGAGTTATAAATGACAGCTATCGTCCAAAAATATATTGAAGTAAGGCTGCCAAGAGGACCTGAAAGCGGGGCAGAATTGCAGGAAACCGATTTCAGGAGGTAGACTGGAATTGCATGTAACGCATAGGAAAAGAGGCAGAACGTCCACAATGATGCACTTGGCCAAAAAGGGCTTATGCGTTTTTTCCTGAATATATTCAGGAAAAAACGCATAAGCCCTTTTTGGCCAACCAAGCAAGCTTGCAAAGGAAATCTGCACTACAATGAAGTCTCACTGCCCCCCGGTCAAAAGGGCCATCTGAAAAAAGTGTAAAATCCAGAAAGGCAGGACAGGCCATGGAGAACTGGGAGCCTTCTTATGCTGATGGGCGGGATGTAAATTGCCAAAAGCCACTCTGGAGAAGTGTATGGTGTTTCCTGAAACATCTAAAAAACAAAGCAACAGAGCCTAGGGCACTTCCACTTATGGTCCTATAGCTTAGGGAAATTAAAATCAAAAAGACACAGCCACCCCAAAGTTTGGGACGGCTCTGTTTACAAGAACCTCGTTTATGGTACAAGTTCAATATCGCAGAAAGCGAAAAATGGATAAAGAAGTTGTGGTACTTACGTACAATGCAATATCACTCAGCAATGAAATCTATGTCATCAGGCCAGTAGCAGCATAATGAGTGGATTCAGGTACGATGATTCTAAGTGAAATAAGTCACACAGAAAAAAAACATCATAAGATATCACTAATACACGGAATGTAAACTTGGCTACACAGGAACTGAATTACAAAACAGAATAGGGTCTCAAATGTAGAAAACCAACTTATGCTTGCTTAAGGGGAATGGTGAGTTGGGGTGCTGCATAAAACCAGAGATTGAAATTAACACAGATACCTTTCCATAAGCCAAATATGTAATAGACAAGAGCTACTGCTTGCTCAACGAAGTGGACTCAACACCCCATATTAAACGCCTAAGAATATACCTGACTAGTAAGAATCTTAAAACCTATGGATTTATATGTCTCTGAAAGAGAATCAAGCGTGTGTACAGAGGCATAAACGCAGCAGTGATCGGATTGGTGAGGCTCGGTGAGCAAATGCAGACCCTTTGAAGTCATATTGCATGGTACCCATACCATGGGTCTCAACTCTCCAGGTTTAAGGGATTCTTCCTTCAGCTAAAACATGCATGTGGAACCCAGAGTATGATCCACCGTGTGATCGGGAAACGTGTTCAAATGTGTCTCAGTTTTCGTCCCCTGGTACTCGGGTGCAACATTCCAGATGCTTTACTAACACTCTCCCCACTTGGAGAGTCAGTGCCTTTAACCTCCTGTTTGGCCCAGTTTGCAATTTCTGCGGAAAATGAACAGGAATAGGGAGAACCAAAGGGAGACTAGCTGGAGGTGTCTGGACGGGCAAATTTAACTCTCATTTCCCACCAGGAAGAGGAATTAACCAAAGGCTCAGCGTGCCATGCCGGAACCACACTAGGGCCTGAAGCAATCCTGCGGTGTTGCGGCCAGCTCACAAGAAAGCGAGTTGAAGAAAGGAGCTCAGTGGCACTGTAATTCACAAACTTTCAGAGTTATAAATGACAGCTATCGTCCAAAAATATATTGAAGTAAGGCTGCCAAGAGGACTTGAAAGCGGGGCAGAATTCCAGGAAACCGATTTCAGGAGGTAGACTGGAATTGCATGTAAAGCATAGGAAAAGAGGCAGAACGTCCACAATGATGCACTTGGCCAAAAAGGGCGTATGCGTTTTTTCCTGAATATATTCAGGAAAAAACGCATACGCCCTTTTTGGCCAACCAAGCAAGCTTGCAAAGGAAATCTGCACTACAATGAAGTCTCACAGCCCCCCAGTCAAAAGGGCCATCTGAAAAAAGTATAAAATCCAGAAAGGCAGGACAGGCCATGGAGAACTGGGAGCCTTCTTATGCTGATGGGCGGGATGTAAATTGCCAACAGCCACTCTGGAAAAGTGTATGGTGTTTCCTGAAACATCTAAAAAACAGAGCAACAGAGCCTAGGACACTTCCACTTATGGTCCTATAGCTTAGAGAAATTAAAATCAAAAAGACACAGCCACCCCAAAGTTTGGGACGGCTCTGTTTACAAGAACCTCGTTTACGGTACAAGTTCAATATCGCATAAAGCGAAAAATGGATAAAGAAATTGTGGTACTTACGTACAATGCAATATCACTCAGCAATGAAATCTATGTCATCAGGCCAGTAGCAGCATAATGAATGGATTCAGGTACGATGATTCTAAGTGAAATAAGTCACAGAGAAAAAGAAACATCATAAGTTATCACTACTACACGGAATGTAATCTTGTCTACACAGGAACTGAATTACAAAACACAACAGGGTCTCAAATGTAGAAAACCAACTTATGCTTGCTTAAGGGGAATGGTGAGTTGGGGTGCTGCATAAAACCAGAGATAGAAATTAGCACAGATACCGTTCCATAAGCCAAATATGTAATAGACAAGAGCTACTGCTTGCTCAACGAAGTGGACTCAACACCCCATATTAAACGCCTAAGAATATACCTGACTAGTAAGAATCTTAAAACCTATGGATTTATATGTCTCTGAAAGAGAATCAAGCGTGTGTACAGAGGCATAAACGCAGCAGTGATCGGATTGGTGAGGCTCGGTGAGCAAATGCAGACCCTTTGAAGTCATATTGCATGGTACCCATTCCATGGGTCTCAACTCTCCAGGTTTAAGGGATTCTTCCTTCAGCTAAAACATGCATGTGGAACCCAGAGTATGATCCACCGTGTGATCGGGAAACGTGTTCAAATGTATCTCAGTTTTCGTCCCCTGGTACTCGGGTGCAACATTCCAGACTCTTTACTAACACTCTCCCCACTTGGAGAGTCAGTGCCTTTAACCTCCTGTTTGGCCCAGTTTGCAATTTCTGCGGAAAATGAACAGGAATACGGAGAACCAATGAGAGACTAGCTGGAGGTGTCTGGACGGGCAAATTTAACTCGCATTTCCCACCAGGAAGAGGAGTTAACCAAAGGCTCAGCGTGCCATGCCGCAACCACACTAGGGCCTGAATCAATCCTGCGGTGTTTCGGCCAGCTCACAAGAAAGCGAGTTGAAGAAAGGAGCTCCGGGGCCCTGTAATTCACAAACCTGCAGAGTTATAAATGACAGCTATCGTCCAAAAATATATTGAAGTAAGGCTGCCAAGAGGACTTCAAAGCGGGGCAGAATTGCAGAAACCGATTTCAGGAGATAGACTGGTATTGCATGTAAAGCATAGGACAAGAGGCAGAACGTCCACAATGATGCACTTGGCCAAAAAGGGCGTATGCGTTTTTTCCTGAATATATTCAGGAAAAAACGCATACGCCCTTTTTGGCCAAACAAGCAAGCTTGCAAAGGAAATCTGCACTACAATGAAGTCTCACTGCCCCCCGGTCAAAAGGGCCATCTGAAAAAAGTGTAAAATCCAGAAAGGCAGGACAGGCCATGGAGAACTGGGAGCCTTCTTATGCTGATGGGCGGGATGTAAATTGCAAACAGCCACTCTGGAGAAGTGTATGGTGTTTCCTGAAACATCTAAAAAACAAAGCAACAGAGCCTAGGGCACTTCCACTTATGGTCCTATAGCTTAGGGAAATTAAAATCAAAAAGACACAGCCACCCCAAAGTTTGGGACGGCTCTGTTTACAAGAACCTCGTTTACGGTACAAGTTCAATATCGCAGAAAGCGAAAAATGGATAAAGAAGTTGTGGTACGATTTCAGAAGGTACACGGGAGTCGCTCTTAAAGCATAGGAAAAGAGACAGAACTTGGAAAATAATGCACTTGGCAAAAAAGGGCATATGTGTTTTATCCAGAGCTCTCATATCCGAGGGGAGGAGATTCCCAGCAGGCTCCAACTGCCACCTGAGGGCTCACGTTGCCAACGCAACGTGAGCAAGCCAGGCAGGAGTTACCTCACAGCAGAGATCCCACCTCACAGAAGGGTGAGAAACCCAGCCTACATCAGACTCTCACCAGAGGGCCCACATCACCATGGGGATAGGTACCAGGCAGGAGTGTCTTCACACCAGTGGGGCCACATCATCGAAAGGTGAGGTACTCAGCACATGTGTCCTCAAACCAGAGGACCCACATCACCAAGGGCCTCGGAGTGAGGCAGGCAGGAGTAGCCTCACAACACTGGGCCCATAGAATAAAAAAGTGAGGAATCCAGCAGTTGGAACCTCCCAGCTGGCGGCCCAGAGCACTGAGGCTATGGGATCCAGGCCACAGTGAACTCACAGAAGAGGGCCCATGTCATGAAACTGAGCAACCCAGCCATTGGGACCTCAGAGCACGAGGCCCACATCCCCATGGGGATATAAATCTGGTAGGAGTGTCCTCGTACCACTGAGAACATATCAGAAAATTTTGGGAGACCAGCAGTTAGGGCCTGACGCCAGAGGACCCTCATCACCAAGGGAAGGAGGCTCCCAGCAGGCTCCAACTGCCACCAGAGGGCTGACGTCGCCAAGGCGATGTGTGCCAACCAGGCACGAATGACCTAACAGCAGAGGGCCCACCTCAGAGAAGTGTGACGAACCCAGTCAGGATCAGACTCGCACCAGAGGGCCCACATCACCAAATGGATTGGAACCAGGCAGGAGTGTCCTCACATGAGTAGGGTCACATCAACTAAAGGTGAGGAACCCAGAACATGTGGCTTCAAACCATAGGACACCCATCACCAAGGGGCTGGGAGTGAGGTAGGCAGGAGGAGCCTCACAACAGAGGGTCCAAAAATAAGAAAGGTGAGGAATCCAGCAGTTGGAACCTCCCAGCAGGCGGCCCAGAGCACAGAGGCTAGGGGATCCAGGCCAGAGTGAACTAACACCAGACAGCCCACATCATGAAACTGTGAGCAACCCAGACATTGGGACCTCAGAGCAGAAGGCCCTCATTCCCATGGTGATGGGAACATGACAGGAGTGTCCTGGCATCACTGGGCTCACATCAGAAAACGTGGGGTGCTCAGAAGTTAGGGCCTGACGCTAGAGGGCACTCATCACCGAGGGGAGGAGGCTCCCAGCAGGCTCCAGCTGCCACCAGAGGGCCAACGTCACCAAGGCGATGTGTGCCAGCCCGGCAGGAGTGACCTCACAGCAGAGGGCCCACCTCACAGAAGGGTGAGGAACACAGCCAGGATCAGACTCTCACCAGAGGGCCCACATCACCAAGGGGATGGGAACAAGGCAGGAGTGTCCCCACACCAGTGGGACGACATCATCGAAAGGTGAGGATCCCAGCACATGTAGCCTCAAACCAGAGGAACCACATCACTAAGGGGTTCGGAATGAGGCTGGCAGGACCGGCCTCACAACACAGGGTCCATAGAATATAAAAGTTGAGGAATCCAGCAGTTGGAACCTCCCAGCAAGCGGCCCAGAGCACCGAGGCTATGAGATCCAGGCCGCAGTGAACTCACAGCAGAGGGCCCACATCATGAACCTGTGAGAAGCCCAGCCGTTGGGACCTCAGAACAGAAGGCCCACATCCCCATTGGGATGGGAACCTGGCAGGAGTGGCCTCGCACCACTTAGCACATATCAGAAAATGTTAGGAGCCCAGCAGTTAGGGCCTGACGCCAGGGGGCCCTCATAACTGAGGGGAGGAGACTCCCAGCAGGTTCCAACTGCCAACAGAGGGCCCACGTCTACAAGGTGGTATGCGCCAGGCAGGCAGTAGTGACCTCACAGCAGAGGGCCTATCTCACAGAAGGGTGAGGAACCGAGGCAGGATGAGACTCTCGCCAGAGGGCCCACAACACCAAGGGGATGGGAACCAGTCAGGACTGTCCTCCCACCAGTGGGGCCACATCATCGAAAGGTGAGGAACCCAGCACATGCGGCCTCATATCAGAGGACATACATCACAAAGGGGATGGGAGTGAGGCAGGTAGGAGTAGCCTAAAAACAGAGGGCCCAAAGAATAAAAAAGGTGAGGAATCCAGCATTTGGAACCTCCCAGCAGGCGGCCAAGAGCACAGAAGCTATGGGATGCAGGCAGGAGTGAACTAACAGCAGAGAGCCCACATCATGAAACTGTGAGCAACCCAGGCGTTGGGACTTCAGAGCAGAAAGCCCACATCCCCATGGAGATGGGAACCTGACAGGAGTGTCCTGGCATCACTGGACTCACATCAGAAAACGTGGGGAGCCCAGCAGTTATGGCCTGATGCTAGAGGGCTGTCATCACCGAGGGCAGGAGGCTCCCAGCAGGTTCCATGTGCCAACAGAGGGCCCACGTCGCCAAGGTGATGTGTGCAAGTCAGGCAGGATTGACCTCACAGCAGAGGGCCTACCTCACAGAAGAGTGAGGAACCCAGCCAGGATAAGACTGTCACCAGAAGGCCCACATCACCAAGGGGATGGGAACCAGGCAGGAGTGTCCTCACACCAGTGGGGCCACATCATTGAAAGTTGCGGAACCCAGCACATGTGGCCTCAAACCAGAGGACCCACATCACGAAGGGGTTGCAAGTGAGGCAGGCAGGAGGAGCATCGCAACACAGGACCCATAGAATACAAAAGTTGAGGAATCGAGCAGTTGGAACCTCCCAGCAGGTGGCCCAGAGCACAGAGGCTATGGTATCCAGGCCAGAGTGAACTAACAGCAGAGAGCCCACATCATGAAACTGTGAACAACCCAGCCGTTGGGACTTCAGAGCAGAAGACCCACATCCCAATGGGGATGTGAACCTGGATGGAGTGTCTTTGAACCACTTGGCGCACATCACAAAATGTGGGGAGCCCAGCCATTAGGGCCTGACGCCAGAGGGCCCTCATCACCAAGGGGAGGAGGCTCCCAGCAGGCTCCAAGTGCCACCAGAGGGCTCATGTCCACAAGGCGAGGTGAGAGCAAGCCAGGCAGGAGTGACCTCACAGCAGACGGCCCACCTCACAGAAGGGTGAGGAACCCAGCCAGGATCAGACTCTCAACAGAGGGCCCACATCACCAAGGGGATGTGAACCAGGCAGGAGTCTCCTAAGACCATTGGTCCCACATCATCGAAAGGTGAGGAACCCAGCACATGTGGCCTCAAACCAGAGGACACACATCACGAATGGGCTGAGAGTGAGGCAGGCAGGAGGATCCTCACAACAGAGGGCCTAAAAAATTAAAAAAGTGAGGAATCCAGCAGTTGGAACCTCCCAGAAGGCGGCCAGGAGCACAGAGGCTATGGGATCCAGGCCACAGTGAACTAACACCAGAGAGCCCACATCATGAAATTGTGATCAACCCAGCCGTTGGAACCTCAGAGCAGAAGGCCCACATCTCCATGGAGATGGGAACCTAAGAGGAGTGCCCGAGCATCACTGGGCTCACTAAGAAAAGTTGGGGAGCCCAGCAGTTAGGGCCTGACGTCAGAGGGCCCTCATCACAGAGGTGAGGAGGCTCCCAGCAGGGTCCAAGTGCCACCAGAGGGCTCATGTCAACAAGGCGAGGTGAGCAAGCCAGGCAAGAGTTACCTGATAGTAGAGGGCCCACCTCACAGATGGGTGAGGAACCCAGCCAGGATCAGACTCTCACCAGAGGGCCCACGTCACAAAGGGGATGGGAACCAGTCAGGATTATCCTCACACCAGTGGGGCCTCATCATCTGAAGGTGAGGAACCCAGAACATGTGTCCTCAAACCAGAGGACCCACATCACAAAGGGCCTTGGAGTGAGGCAGGCAAGAGTAGCCTCACAACACAGGGCACATAATATAAAAAACGTGAGGATTCCAGCATTTAGACCTTCCAGCAGGCGGCTCAGAACACCGAGGCTATGGGATCCAGGCCGCAGTGAACTCACAGCAGAGGGCCCACATCATAAAACTGTGAGCAACCCAGGCGTTGGGACCTCAGCGCAGAAGGCCCACAACCCCATGGGAATGGGAACCTGGCTGGAGTGTCCTCGCACCACTGGGCGCACATCAGAAAATGTGGGGAGCCCACCATTTAGGGTCTGATGCCAGAGGGCCGTCATCACTGAGAGGAGGAGGCACCCTGCACGCTCCAACTGCCACCAGAGGGCTCACGTCTCCAAGGTGACTTGTGCCAGCCAGGCAGGAGTGACCTCACAGCAGAGGGCCTACCTCACAGAACGTTGAGGAACCCAGCCAGGATTAGACTCTCGCCAGAGGGCCCACCTCACCAAGGGGATGGGAACCAGGCAGGAGTGTCCTCACACGAGTGGGGCCACATCATCGAAAGGTGAGGAACGCAGCACATGTGGCCTCAAGCCATAGGACAGTCATCATCAAGGGGCTGGCAGTGAGGCAGGCAGGAGGAACCTCACAACAGAGGGCACATAGAATAAAAAAGTTGAGGAATCCAGCAGTTGGAACCTCCCAGCAGGCGGCTCAGAGCACCGATGATAAGGGATCCTTGCCGGAGTGAACTCACAGCAGAGGGCCCACATCATGGTACTGTGAGCAAGCCAGCCGTTTTGACCTCAGAGCAGAAGGCCCATATCCCCATGGGGATGGGAACCTGGCAAGAGTCTCCTCACTCACTTGGCACACATCAGAAAATGTGGGGAGCCCAGCAGTTGTGGCCTAAGGCAAGAGGACCCTCATCACCGAGAGGAGGAGGATCCCAGCACACTCCAACTGCCACCAGAGGGCCCACGTCGCCAAGGTGACGTGTGTCAGACAGGCATGATTGACCTCACAGAAGAGGGCCCACCTCACAGAAGGGTGAGGAACCCAGCCAGGATCAGACTCTCACCTGAGGGCCCACATCAGCAAGGAGATGGGAACCAGTCAGGACTGTCTTCCCTCCAGTGGGGCCACATCATCGAAAGGTGCGGAACCCAGCACATGTGGCCTCAAATCAGAGGACACATATCACAAAGGGAATGGGAGTGAGGCAGGCAGGAGTAGCCTAAAAACAGAGGGCCCAAAGAATAAGAAAGGTGAGGAATCCAGCAGTTGGAACCTCCCAGCAGGCGGCCGAGAGCACAGAAGCTATGGGATGCAGGCAGGAGTGAACTAACAGCAGAGAGCCCACATCATGAAACTGTGAGCAACCCAGGCGTTGGGACCTCAGAGCAGAAGGCCCACATCCCAATGGGGATGTGAACCTGGCTGGAGTGTCCTCGCACCACTGGGCACACATCACAAAATGTGGGGAGCCCAGCAGTTAAGGCCTGACGCCAGAGGGCCCTCATCACCGAGGGGAGGAGGCTCCCAGCAGGCTCCAAGTGCCACCAGAGGGCTCATGTCCACAAGGTGATGTGAGCAAGCCAGGCAGGAGTGACCTCACAGCAGACGGCCCACCTCACAGAAGGGTGAGGAACCCAGCCAGGATCAGACTCTCAACAGAGGGCCCAAATCACCAAGGGGATGTGAACCAGGCAGGAGTCTCCTAAGACCATTGGTCCCACATCATCGAAAGGTGAGGAACCCAGCACATGTGGCCTCAGACCAGACGACACACATCACGAAGGGGCTGGGAGTGAGGCAGGCAGGAGGATCCTCACAACAGAGGGCCCAAAAAATTAAAAAAGTGAGGAATCCAGCAGTTGGAACCTCCCAACAGGCGGCCAAGAGCACAGAGGCTATGGGATCCAGGCCTCTGTGAACTAACACCAGAGAGCCCACATCATGAAAATGTGAACAACCCCGCCGTTGGGACCTCAGAGCAGAAGGCCCACATCCCCATGGAGATGGGATCCTAAGAGGAGTGCCCAAGCATCATTGGGCTCACTAAGAAAAGTTGGTGAGCCCAGCAGTTAGGGCCTGATGCAAGAGGGCCCTCATAACCAGGGGGAGGAGATTCCCAGCACACTCCTACAGCCACCACATGGCTGACTTCACCAAGGCAATGTGTGCCAGCCATGCAGGAGTGACCTATCAGCAGAGGGTCTCCCTCACAGAAGGGTGAGGAACACAGCCAGGAACAGACTCTCACCAGGGGGTCCACATAACCACGTGGTTGAGAACCAGGCAGGAGTGTCCTCACACTAGTGGGGCCACATCATCGAAAGGTGAGGAACCCAGCAAAGGTGGCCACAAACCAGAGGACCCAGATCACCAAGGGGTTGAGAGTGAGGTAGGTGTCTGGACGGGCATATTTAACACTCATTTCCCACCAGGAAGAGGAATTAACCAAAGGCTCAGCGTGCCCTGCCAGAAGCAGATTAGGGCCTGAAGCAGTCTTGTGGGTTTGCGGCCAGCTCACAAGAAAGCGAGTTGAAGAAAGGAGCTCAGGGGCCCTGTAATTCACAAACCTGCAGAGTTATAAATGACAGATAACGTCCAAAAATATATTGAAGTAAGGCTGCGAAGAGGACTTGAAAGCGGGGCAGAATTGCAGGAAACCGATTTCAGGAGGTAGACTGGATGTGCATTTAAAGCATAGGAAAAGAGGCAGAACATCGACAATGATGCACTTGGCAAAAAAGGGCGTATGAGTTTGTTCCTGAATATATTCAGGAAAAAACACATACGCCCTTTTTGGCAAACCAAGCAAGCTTGCAATGGAAATCCGAACTACTATGAAGTGTCACTTCCCCCCGGTCTAAAGGGCCATCTGAAAAAAGTGTAAAATCCAGAAAGGCAAGACAGGCCATGGGGAAAAAGGAGCCTTGTTATGCTGATGGGCGGGATGTAAATTGCCAACAGCCACTCTGGAGAAGTGCATGGTGTTTCCTGATACATCTGAAAAACAAAGCAACAGAGTCTAGGGCATTTCCACTTATGGTCCTATAGCTTAGGGAAATTAAAATCAAAAAGACACAGCCACCCCAAAATTTGGGACGGCTCTGTTCACAGGAACCTCTTCTACGGTACAAGTTAAATATCTCAGAGAACAAATAATTGATAAAGAAGTTGCGGTACTTACGTACAACAGAATACCACTCAGCAATGAAATCTGTGTCACCAGGCCTGTACCAGCATAATGAGTGGATTGAGGCACGATGATTCTAAGTGAAATAAGTCACACAGAAAAAGAAACATCATAAGGTATCACTAATGCACGGAATGTAAACTTGGCTACACATGAACTGAATTACAAAACAGAACAGGGTCTCAAGTTTAGAAAACCAACTTATGCTTGCTTAAGGGGAAAGGTGAGTTGGGGTGCTGCATAAAACCAGAGTTTGAAATTAGCACAGATACCGTTCCATAAGCCAAATATGTAATAGACAAGACCTACCCCTTGCTCAACGAAATGGACTCAACAATGAGGTATCACCTCACACCTGTTAGAATGGGCATCATCTGAAAATCTACAAACAACAAATGCTGGAAAGGGTGTGGAGAAAAGGAAGCCTCTTCCACTATTGTTGGGAATATAAATTGATACAGTCACTATGGAGAACAATATGGAGTTTCTTAAGAAACTAATAATAGAATTACCATATGATACAGCAATCCCAGTACTGGACATATACCCAGACAAAACCATAAATCAAAAAGAGACATTCACCGCAATGTTCATTGCATCACTATTTACAATATCGAGGTAATGGAAGCAACCTAAATGCCCACAGACAGACGAATGCATAAAGATGTGGTACATATATAAAATGGAATATTACTAAGCCATGAAAGGAATGAAATTGGGTCATTTGTAGAGACGTCGATGGATCTAGAGACTGTCATACAGAGTGAAGTAAGTCAGAAAGAGAAAAACAAATCTTGTATATTCATGCATATATGTGGAACCTAGAAAAACTGTACAGATTAACCATTTTGCAAGGCATAACTAGAGCAACAGATGTAGACAACAATCGTATGGACAACAAGGGGGGAAAGCTCTTGGGGGGGTGGTGGTGGGAAGAGTTGAGAGATTGGGATTGGCATGTAAACATTTATATGTATAAAATAGATAACCAATAAGAACCTACTGTATAAAAATATAAAATAAAATTCAAAATTAAAAAGAAATAAAATTTAAAAAATAAAACAGAAGAAACAATTATTCCCTTCACATACATGTATTTATATGAATAAATTATTTCCATGCTTATATCTGTAAATACAAAAAAGAGGAATAAAATCTACCTTGAACCAAAAACGAAAAAGAGAAAAAAAAAACAGAACCCACCAGTTACTCAGAGGAAAACCGTATCAGGGCACTTGCTCCAGTTGTAAACAATTCTGAAGTTGGTCAGTGGTGGGGAATCGTCTCCCGTTCAGCCAGCAGCCCCCACACAACAAGCGTCCTCATTGCAAAGCTGGGGCACCGTGCCGAGGCATCTGTGAGTAAACGTGAGCTGAGTCCCAGGCCAGTTGCTGCTGAACTGTTCCCACCCTTCCCAGGTAAAACACCTGAATATATACAAGGACTTGAAAGCCTAGAGGAAGGGCCATGGAGCCACACGAGTGACAGCATGCCAGCTGACTTGGTGCCTGCAGGCCAGCCAGGATGGTCCTGGCCCTGGGTGCTCTTCTGGAAGATTTCCATTTCCCTGCCTGAGATACCCGTCCTGTCCCTGCCCCCACTGCTTTTTTCCTTCCTCACCTCTGCCCAGGGAGCAATTCCAGCAGCAGGTATGGGTGACACATCCTCTTCTTTAGCAGGTGGCAGCCTGGCAACTGCTGCAGAAAGTCCAGCAGAGCCCCACTCACACTGGGCCACCCACAAAGCCGTGGCCTCTCACTCCCTCCCACCAGCCCAGCCCCGAGACTGCTGACAGGGCAGAGAAAATGGCGTCAGACACAGCTGCAGGGGCTCTTGCTGCCTGGAGTGGTATTTATATTGATCTCAACCCAGGCACACCTGGGGAGGGCTGGCCGGCACGGTAAGGCTGCCCAGGTCAGCCAATCATCACCCCTCAGGGGCTCACAGTTGCAGAAAATGGAACTTGCTGAACCGGCCAGGTCCAAGGAACAGGTGTGGGCTCCTGAGAGTCAGGATAGACAAGGGGCTGCAGCTTTGGCTTGTTTTCTAATCATTTTATCTGGCCCATGAGTGGGAGACAACTTCAAGAAAACCCTCTCCTAATGAGAGGAACCCAGGAGTCAGGGAGAGGAGGGGTGGGTGGTGGTTGGAGACAGAGGCCTGGTGCCCCGGGTGCAGTGGAAGTCTCTGGAAGACCAGGTGGAGGGAGGCCACACAGAGTGATGCCCAGGGTCACAGACCTGTCGGAGCTGCTGTTTGTTAGTTCAAGTCCTGCTCTGAGGTGCTCTGTGTCAGCTCTGAGCGACAGGTGAGCTGGGGGTGCTCTTCAATGAGGGCTATGTGCACGGTTCCTGTGTGCCCAGCCCTGCCACGGTACCTGCAAGGGTAGCTCTGTATCCTGGGAGGGGCCTGACCACGAGAGCCCCGTGGGCTGGGTTGGGGGTGGGGTACCTGCCCAGGAGAGCTCCATATCCTGGGATTGGCCTGACCACGAGAGCCCCATGGGCTGCTGGGGACCTGGTAAAGGATGTCAGGACAGTCAGTGAAGCCACCGAGGATATACCTCCAGTTGCTCCTAATTCCTACACCCTGCTGGTCATTCTACCAACCACGAGGACATGGTATTCTGTATTAGTCTTCAATGATGCCTTCTTTTGTATTCCATTAGTCCCAGAGTCACAAGAAATTTTGGCTTGTGAGTGGCAGGACTCAACATACAACTAAAACAATACTTCTGGGCCGTCTTGCCCCAAGGGTTCAAAAATTCCCACACCATCTTTGGGGAAAGCTTAGCTAAAGACCGAAAAGTTCTACCTCTGGAAAAGGAAACCCTCCTTCAATATGCAGATGACATTCTGATCGCCAGCCCTACTAAGGAGGCCTCTGAACTACCAAGCCAATAAAGGATAGAAGTTGTCCAAGAAAAAGCTCAAATATCACAGACTGCGGTGACCTGCCTGGGCTTCATTCTCACACAAGGTCGGAGAAGCCCATCCCAGGAAAGGGAAGAAACCATTTGCAGCCTTACCCCTTTCTAAAACGAGAAGACAGCTTAGGGATTCCTGGGGAGGCCAGGGTTTGCTGCTTCTGGATCCCTAACTACAGTCTACTAGCTGGGCCTCTATATGAAACACTGAAAGGAAAAGATGATGATCCTTTTGAACAGAATCCAGAAGTGGCCTTTCAAGAATGGAAAGAGCAGTCAATTCAGACCCTTGCCCTGGAACTCCCTAATTGAGCTAAACCCTTTGACCTTTCCATTCCCAGTGAAAGGTGAATCGCCATTGGAGAATTAGTGCAAAAACTGGGACCACTTGAAATGGAACAACGCAAGAATGCCATCCAGGTAGGATAAACTACAGTCACCAAGGGGCTTGGCCCACTGCCACATCTGGCCAAGATACTGGCGGTATCTAAAAACCTGGAAATCAGCAGCCCAAAAGGCCACCTCCCTCCTAAGGGAAAAGGACCCCACGTGGTGATCCTAATCACCAACCATGCCCTGAAGTTGCAGGGTTCGCTCCGTGGGCACACCGACCTCGAGTGAGGAGGCCCTCCAACTCCAACATCCAGAGAGATAACCGGGGGCAACAGGGCACCATGACGACTCGTGTGAACATCACTTGACCTGGAGTTTCTCTCATAAAACAACAATAGTGTGTCCCGAAGGAGTAGACTACTGCTTGCAGGACTTACTGCACCCAGAGGGGAGCTAATAATCTTGGCGGGGGAACCGTATATCACACTGTCACCATAGAAAAGCCTACAGACACCGTGATGATGGTGGCCAATAAGACCAGCTGGACTCCTGTTTACTTCAAAAGGCTGTTGACTCAGTGGCCATCATGGTCCTTGATCACCACTGACCCTGGACTGTCTGGGAGTTGAGCGGGCAGGGCTCTGACACCTGGTGCTGTTTTTACGTTAATTCAGGGACCTAACTGAAGAAAGAGCAGACTACTGGTCAGAGCATCTAGGCTGGCAGAAACGGTCAGCCTAAGGTGGCTGAACAAATGTGGGGCGGGGTGAAACCGGCCCCCACAGCGTCTCTGCACATCTCTTTCCTGGACCCTTAAAGGTCATTAGAATCTATAACACTTCCAATGCTGGTGCTCAGGCGGACGAGCAGGGAGGCAGGGGTCCTGGGGCCAATCAACGTCACCTGGAGGCTGCTGGGGAGAAGTTCTGACCCTCGTCCCCTGGTATGAGGGCTCCCAACTCAGCACTCAGCAGTTACAGAAGAAGGGTCTGCACCCTCAGCACTCCAAGAATGAGGAACGGGACAAAAGGCAGAGGAGGGGTTTGTCCCCAGCAAAGCCCATGAAAAATCCCTGGGAGATAAAAATAGAATCTGGGCAATAAAGTCAAGTCTGACCTTTTTTATCCTTTGTGCTTTGTCTAATGTCACGTGCTCCTAGGGTCCCGCATGCAGAGGTTCCACACCCGGCACTTCAGACCAGATTTCCTAGTGCAGAATGGCTGGGTCGACACCTCAGCTCCTGGGGCCCAGTGCAGACTCCGAGATATAGAGCCTGAGCTGCAGCCAACCCGGCCCTCGAGAGCTCCGCCCCCTCCCTCCCACTGACTCTGACAGGATCTCTACACAGCAGCCCAGCCCACAGCCCACGGGGTAGTGCATGCTCTCACCTCTCCATTCTCTGATCAAAATATAAAGTTTCCTTTGCTTGTGAACCAAACTCAGTCTCGATCTGTTGGCCCCAATGACACTGGGCAGGGGGACACTTGTTGGGGTCCACTCTGGAGGATCAGTAACAGAAATTGAGACTACTGTAACTTCAATGAACAGATGTGTGAGCCAAACTCTAGTTAACATAGAACAGTTTATAAGGCTCGGGTAAAATAAGATGTTTCTAACACTTCCATTTGATATTTCCATCACTTTATTATAAGCAAGTTCAGTGAAAAGGGTTGTCTTATTTGTCAGGTCAATATTAGAGAAATGAAGTGATTTCTTTCCAAGGATGTACATCTAATAATCTTGGTTAAAGCTTCAATCTTGTTTTAAATGCTTTTCCATTGAAAATGATACCTCTCTTTCAGCTCCCCCATTTCTGAGAAGTATAAAATCTTATAATTTATTATTACCAAAGGGGAAAGGTGGGAGGAGGGATAAATTAACAGTTTGGAATTAACACATACACACTGCTATGTATAAAATAGATCATCAACAAGGAACTACTGTATAGCACAGGGAACTACACTCAATATTTTGCAATAAGCTATAAGGGGAAATAATCGGAAAAAGAATAGATATTTTTATTGACATCATCTATCAATGACAGTTAAAGTGTAACCTAAGGGAAGCCGGTGGTGAGTGCTTCTGACCCTGAAGACTTCAATCATCTAAAGTTTGGACTCTGCCTACTTCCCAAGGCCCTTAATGAACATATGTGTAGCCGTAGCTTAAAAAATTCCCCAGTTTGGGTTTCGGGGAGACACTGATTTTGAAAAAGCCCTGGTGTTCTCCTTACATGAATGGGACTCTTCCTACTGCTAAAACATGTCTGTCACACCCAGAGGATGGTATACCGTCTGATCGGGAAGAGTTTGGAAAAGGCATCTCATCTCCTCATCTCCTGGTGTTCGGGTTCACCCCTCCAGCGTCTTTACTAACAGTCTCCCCACTTGGAGATGTCAGCACTGTCAACATCCTGTTGCGTACAGTTTGGAATTTGTCCAGAGGATGAAGCGGAAAGATGAGGAACAATGAGAGACAAGTCCTAGGTGTTCAGACAGGCACATGTCACTCTAATTTCCAATCAGGAAGACGAATTGACCAAAGGCTAGGGTTGCCCATGGAAACAGTATAGGGCTTGAGGAAATCCCACTGCTTTGTGGCCAGTTCCCATAAACACAAGTTGAACAATGGAACTCAGGGGCAGTAAAATTCACGAAACTGCAGAGTTGAAAATATCTATCACTGAAAAATGTCTTGAGGAAAGTCAGAGAAAAGGATTGGTAAGCAAGGGAGAATGGCAGGAAAGGGATTTGAGGAGGTAGAAAGGACTCGCCATTAAGCACAAGAAAAGGGGCTGAACATTGCCAACATTGCAGTTGGCCAAAAAGGCTGTATGCATTTTTTTCTGTATATATTCAAGAAAAGGGCATACACTTTTTTAGCCAACCAAACAGGTGGGCACTGGAAATCAATACTACAAAAGATATCACTTCGCATCAGTCAGAAGAGCCATCCTCATAAAGTGTAAACACCAGAAATGCAGGACAGGGCAAGGAGAAGAGGGAGCCCTGTGAGGCTTATAGTGGAAATATATATTGCCAACGGCCATTCTGGAGAAGTGTATTGTGTTTACTAAAGCATCTAAAAAATGAGCTACAGAGCATAGGGCACTTGCACTCATGGGCGTATATCTTGGGAAAAACAAAAATCGAGAGGACACAGGCACCCCAATGTTTACTGCCTCTCTGTTTAAAACATCCTCGACTAGGATATAACTTAAATGTCTCTGGAGGGAAAAAATGGATAGAGATGTGGTACTTATGTAGAGTGGACTATTACTCAGCCTGGAAATCAATGAAATATGGCCAGTTGTAACAACTCCGGAGGAGTTACGTATGATCATTCTAAGTGACATAATTCAAAAAGAAAAAGACACATATCATAAGATATCACTTAAAGGTGGAATCCAAAATGGCTACACATGAAATAAATTACAAAACAAAAACATAGTCAAATATGTAGAAAACACGCGTAAGGCTGCTAAACGGGAAAGGTGGGGAGGGGTGAGGCATCATCCAGGAGGTTGAAATTAGCAAAGATACCATTCCAAATACCAAACTGATAATCAACAAGGCCTACACGGTAGCTAAAAGAACTGCACTCAGCACACTCAAGTCACCGGAAAAGAATATCTATGACTGGTAAGAATCTGAAAAAGAATTTATTGATGTCTCTCTGTACGTGAATCAAGTGGATGTACAGCAGCAAGAAACAGAGCTTTGAAAATCAGCTGTAACCAATATAGTAATAAATTGAAAAAAATAAACGACAGAGAGACAGAGAAAACCTCTTACAACTTTTCCTCAGGGACGGTGATGCAACATGGATTGAACACATCTAGACCCACAGCAGGATGAGACATAAGGCTGGAAACTGTTCGCGCTAAGAGAAATGTGAGGTTGGGTGAGGAAATGCACACCCTTTAAAGTAATACTACCTGGTACCCATTCAATGGGTCCCAAATCTGCACGTTCAAGGAATCTTCCTACAGCTAAAACATGCATGGAAAACCCAGAGGACTGTACACCATGTGATCGGGAGATGTGTCTAAAATGCACCTCATTTATCCTCTCCTGGTGCTCCTGTTCATCATTCCAGCCACGTTACTTAGAATCTCCCCACTTAGAGAATCAGCACATTTAAACTTCTGTTTCACACATTTTGCAAATTGTGAGGAGGATGAACGGGAAGAGGGAGAACCAATGAGAGAATAGTTGTAGGGGTTTGGACGGGCACATGTCACTCTAATTTCCCATTAAGAATAAGAATTAAAAAAAGGCTCAGCCCACCTCGCCGGAGCCAAAATAGGGCCTGAAGCAATCCTGCGGCTTTGAGGCCAGCTCACAAAAGAGCAACTTAGAAAATGGAGCTCAGGGTCACTGCAATTCACAAACCTGCAGAGTTATAAATGAAAACTAACGTACAAAAATATGTCGAGGTAAGGCAAAGAAGAGGATCTGAATGCAAGACAGAATTGCAAGAAACAGATTTCAAGAGATAGATTGGACTCGTCTTTAAAGCACATGAAAAGCGGCAGAATTTCGACAATGATGCAGTTGGCCCCAAAAGGAGTATGCGTTTTTTCCTGAATATATCCAGGAAAAAACGCATACGCACTTTATGGGCAACCAAGCAAGCAAGCAATGCAAATGTGCACAACAAAGAAGTCTCATTTCCCACCGGTCAAAAGGGCCATCCGAAAAAATTGTAAAAACCAGAAATGCAGGACAGGCCATGGAGAACAGGGAGCCTTTATACGCTGATGGACAGTGTGTGAACTGCCGAGAGCCACTCTGGAGAAGTGTATGGTGGTTCCTAAATCATCTAAAAAACAGAGCTACAGAGCATAGGGCACTTCCAATCATGGAAGTATATCTCGGGAAGTCTAAAAGTCAACAAGACACAAGCACACCACAGTTTAGGGCTACTCTGTTTACAAGAACCTCAACTTCAGTACACCTTAAATATCCCAGGAAAGAGAACAATGGATAAAGAAGATGTGGTACTTATGTACAATGGAATATCTCTTCACCACGAAATCAATGTAATAAGGCTAGTAGAAGGATAAAGAGTGGATTTAGGTCCGATAATACTACTTGAAATAAGTCAAACAGAAAAAGAAACATATCATAAGATATCACTTATAGAGGGAGGATAAATATGGCTGCACAAAAAATGAATTACAAAACAGAACAGTGTCTCACATTTAGAAAACACACTTATGTCAGCTTAAGGGGAAAGGAGAGGTGGGGTGATGCATAAAACCAGAGTTTGAAATTAGCACAGATACCGTTCAATAAACCAAATAGGTATTAGACAAGATCTACACCTTGCTCAATGAACTGGCCTCAACACACCCTATACACCACAGAGAAATATATCTGAGTAATAAGAATCTTAAAACCCATGTATTGATATATCTCCATAAGGGAATCAAGTGTGTGCAGAGCGGCACAAACACAGCAGTGAAAATGAGCTAAACCCCATTATAGAAATAAATTTTAAAATCAAAACGCAGAAACAATGAAAGAGAGAAAAATTCTTACAAAATTCGCTCAGGGGCTGTGATGCAACCTGGAATGACCACATATAAACCCACAGCTGGATAAGACATAAGGCTGGACACTTGGGGCTGAGAGCATTGGTGAGCTTTGGTGAGCAACTGCCGAAAATTTAATGCAATACTTCATGCTACTCATTCCAAGGGTCCCAACACTCCAGGTTGAAGGGAATCTTCCTACAGCTAAACCATGCATGGGAAATCCAGCGGATGGTATACCATATGATCGGGAAAGGTTTCTAAAACGCACCTCATTTTCCTCTTGGGGCTCCGGATCAACATTCCAGCCACTTTACTAACAACATCTCCACATGGAGAGTCAATGCCTTTAAGTTCCGGTATCGCACAGTCTGCAGTTAGTGCGGAGGATGAATGGGAATAGGGTGAACCAGTGAGAAAATAGCTGTAGCGGTTTCAATGGGCACATGTCACTCTAATTTCACATCAGGAAGAAGAATTAACCAAAGGCAGAGCAAGGCGCCGAAGAAGAAGAATAGGGCCTGAAGAAATCCTGTGGATATGAGGAAGATCACAAAAATAAGAGCTGAAAAATGGAGGTAAGGGCCACTGCAATTCAAAAACCTGCAGAGTTATAAAGGACAACTATTTTCCAAAAGTATATTGAGGTAAGGCTATGAAGAGGCACTGACAGCAAGGCAGAATTGCAGGAAACTGATTTCAGGAGGTAGACAGGAATTGCCTTGAAAACATATGAAAAGACTCAGAACGTCGACAATGATGCACTTGGCTAAAAAGGGCGTATGCGTTTTTTCCTGAATATATTCACGAAAAAACGCATAAGTCATTTTTGGCCAACCAAGCAAGCTTGCAAAGGAAATCTGCACTACAATGAAGTCTCACTGCTCCCCGGTCAAAAGGGCCATCTGAAAAAAGTGTAAAATCCAGAAAGGCAGGACAGGCCATGGAAAACTGGGAGCCTTGTTATGCTGATGGGTGGGAGGTAAATTGCCAACAGCCACTCTGAAGAAGTGTATGGTGTTTCCTGAAACATCCGAAAAACAGAGCAACAGGACCTAGGGCACTTCCACTTACGGACCTATAGCTTAGAGAAATTAAAATCAAAAAGACACAGCCACCCCAAAGTTTGGGACGGCTCTGTTTACAAGAACCTCGTTTACGGTACAAGTTCAATATCGCAGAAAGCGAAAAATGGATAAAGAAGTTGTGGTAATTACGTACAATGCAATATCACTCAGCAATGAAATCTATGTCATCAGGCCCGTAGCAGCATAATGAGTGGATTCAGGTACGATGATTCTAAGTGAAATAAGTCACACAGAAAAAGAAACATCATAAGATATCACTACTACACGGAATGTAAACTTGGCTACACAGGAACTGAATTACAAAACAGAACAGGGTCTCAAATGTAGAACCAAATTATGCTTGCTTAAGGGGAAAGGTGAGTTGGGGTGCGGCATAAAACCAGAGATTGAAATTAGCACAGATACCATTCCATAAGCCAAATATATAATAGACAAGAGCTACTCCTTGCTCAACGAAGTGGACTCAACACCCCATATTAAACGCCTAAGAATATACCTGACTAGTAAGAATCTTAAAACCTATGGATTTATATGTCTCCGAAAGAGAATCAAGCGTGTGTACAGCTGCATAAACGCAGCAGTGATAGGATTGGTGAGGTTCGGTGAGCAAATGCAGACCCTTTGAAGTCATATTGCATGGTAACCATTCCATGGTTCTCAACTCTCCAGGTTTAAGGGATACTTCCTTCAGCTAAAACATGCATGTGGAACCCAGAGTATGATCCACCGTGTGATCGGAAAATGTGTTCAAATGTGTCTCAGTTTTCGTCCCCTCGTACTTGGGTGCAACATTCCAGACGCTTTACTAACCCTCTCCCCACTTGGAGAGTCAGTGCCTTTAACCTCCTGTTTGGCCCAGTTTGCAATTTCTGCGGAAAATGATCTGGAATAGGGAGAACCAATGAGAGACTAGCTGGAGGTGTCTGGACGGGCAAATTTAACTCTCATTTCCCACCAGGAAGAGGAATTAACCAAAGGCTCAGCGAGCCATGCTGGAACCACACTAGGGCCTGAAGCAATCCTGCAGTGTTGCAGCCAGCTCACAAGAAAGCGAGTTGAAGAAAGGAGAGCAGGGGCACTGTAATTCACAAACCTGCAGAGTTATAAATGACAGCTATCGTCCAAAAATATATTGAAGTAAGGCTGCCAACAGGACTTGAAAGCGGGGTAGAATTTCAGGAAACCGATTTCAGGAGGTAGACTGGAATTGCATGTAAAGCATAGGAAAAGAGGCAGAACGTCCACAATGATGCACTTGGCCAAAAAGGGCGTATGCGTTTTTTCCTGAATATATTCAGGAAAAAATGCATACGCACTTTTTGGCCAACCAAGCAAGCTTGCAAAGGAAATCTGCACTACAATGAAGTCTCACTGCCCCCCGGTCAAAAGGGCCATCTGAAAAAAGTGTAAAATCCAGAAAGGCAGGACAGGCCATGGAGAACTGGGAGCCTTCTTATGCTGATGGGCGGGATGTAAATTGCAATCAGCCACTCTGGAGAAGTGTATGGTGTTTCCTGAAACATCTAAAAAACAAAGCAAGAGAGCCTAGGGCAATTCCACTTATGGTCCTATAGCTTAGGGAAATTAAAATCAAAAACACAC